>NC_060264.1:14779030-16205224 GCF_021901455.1 Neodiprion lecontei
ACGGTGTTGAACGTCGGTCACTTAGTCTTTTAGATTTGGAATTATATTTAAGATTACCTGATTCGATTGAATCAGGGCCGAACTCAATTTAATTATGGAAAATGGAATATCATAAAAATGTCTATTCACAGAAAAGATGAGATTTAGTAAAGAACAGAAAAGATGGAAATGTAGAAGAAAGTGAGTCTCTTGCAGCTAACAGAATAACTGAATGCTCAAATTTGACGAATTAGCGCGAGACTTTAGGCCGGTCACAATTAAGATTTTCCGAACGCTACTATTGCTCGAGAGGGCTAATCCGGGTTTACGTCCACGCACTTCGCGACTTGACAGACGTAAGACATGGCTGCTTGGGCCAGAGGGTATTAATAGGGAAAAATCTGCTGTTGCAATAAGTTGCAACAGTAATTAGCCAATTGAGTGCGGGGGCGACCTCCCGGTGTCGAAACCTACATGGCCAGCGTTAGTTCGCGTCATTCGACGGTATTCCGACGATTCTCAATCTCGTCACTTATACGTACAAGATGTTAACAGAAGGTATCTTAAGATAATTCTCACGCATTCATCCACACATCTTAACAAAGAATCTATTTTAATTTGAGGGTTCCAAAGGTAGTGGTTTATCCTAATTATTGATGATAATTTTGACTTAAGAAGAGAGATATTCCCGGGCTGAGCGCCGCTGTTACTAGGTCAGTAATTTTATAGCGCGATTCCTGGTGTCAGCAAATAAGATACAATGTCAGCGGATGCCGAGGACTGTACGTGACCTTATTGGAATATGAGATTGTTATGAAACAATTAAAGAAATGAAATGAAATGGAATTTTGAAAAAGGTACGCCAAGGCGGTACGTCGGGGCGTAACATATGCACACACACAATATATATATATATGGTTATATATATTTATATTATACATTAATATACAGAATATAAATAGAGGTCATTAGGTTAATGGATTTATTAAAATAAGAAATGATTTATTAAAATGAATTATTCTTCTTAAATTAAAGAAAAATTAATTTTCAAAAATTAAAAAATGAAATTAAATAAATAATAATTTATCTATCTGTATGTTTTCTCGAAATTTATAATTATTTCTAAATTATTGTATAAATGTTCCAAATTACAATTTATAAAGTGAATTAAATGGCATTTTTCCGAAGAATAATATTGTTATTTCAAATAATATGTGGGTAGATGATTAAAAAATATATAGGATTTTTGTAATAATTAAATGTCATTTTAAAAAATTTGAATAATGTGAAAAAAATTTTTTTGAAAATTTCTCGATTTCTGAAAGTAAATGAAAATTCATAATATATATATATATATATGTATATATATACACACACATATAGAAATATATATTTATATATGTTCATATTATACATTGATATAATAAAATATCAATGGAGGTAATTGAGTTGAATAATTTGCTAGAATGAAAAATGATTTATTTAAATGAATTATTTTTCTTAAATTGGAGGAAAATTAATTTTCAAAAATTGAAAATATAAAAGTAAATGAATAATAATTTATCTATCTGTATGTTTTCGGTAAATTCCATAATCATTTCCAATTAATTGTATAAATGTTCCGAATTACAATTTATAATGTAAATTTAATGGGATTCTTCTGAAGAATAACATTTTCATTCTAATTAATATTTGAGCAGATAATCAAAAAATACATGGGATTTTTCTCATAATTATGTATAATTTTAAAAAATTTGAATAACGTAAGAATTTTTTTTCTTCAAAAATTTCTCTTTTCCCGAAAGTGAGTCAAAAATTATAATATACATATACATATACATATTATATATATATATATATATATATATATATATATATATATATATATATATATATATATATATATATGCACACACACAATATATATATATATTTATATATATTCATATTATACATTAATATACAGAATAATAATAGAGGTCATTAGGTTAATAGATTTATTAAAATAAGAAATGATTTATTCAGATGAATTATTCTTCCTGAATTAAAGAGAAATTAATTTTTCAAAATTAGAAATATGAAATTAAATAAATAATAATTTATCTATCTGTATGTTTTCTCAAAATTTTATAATTATTCCTAAATTATTGTATAAATGTTCCAAATTACAATTTATAAAGTAAATTGAATGGCATTTTTCTAAAGAATAATATTTTTATTTCAAATAATATGTGGGCAGATGATTAAAAAATATATAGGACTTTTGTAATAATTAAATATCATTTTAAAAAATTTAGATAATGTAAAAAAAATTTTTTTGGAAATTTCTTTTTTTCCGAAAGTAAATGAAAATTCATAATATATACATATATATATGTAAGCTTGTGCGTAATCAAGCTTGGCTGCGTCGCTTATTGACACGCGTGTGAGAGTCAGTATGTAACAAGACTCCGAGCTGTCAGCATCAATGTTATTATATTGATGTATACAAGGGTTTGCTATCGGCAATTGTATAGATTCAGGTTAGCTATAAGATTATTAGTAAATGGTAATATCTCTGTATTTCACTAATTTGTACATATTTTTAATATTCCAGTTGTTAACTGCATCTTACATGTGTAGATTATCACCCTAATCTTCATTCCTTCCTAACAATATAATTATTGGCCTACAAATCTATACAATGGAGAGTAAAGCAAGGTTTTATTTTGTCTCGGAGGCTGGTGTAGATTCAAAAAGCACCGTAGTTAAAGTGAAAAGAATACAGCTGCTCGGCCAAGAGGAAATTTTTTCGTTTCCGGCAGATAAGCAGACTAGTGCTCAACATAAAGAGCTTTTTGAAAATCCAATAGTGAAGAATGTTGTTAAAAGTTTGAAGATCCGCAATAAATTTCGCAATGTGGTATTGACCTTATCTGAAGACCTTGAGAATATTTACTTGGATACAGAAGGAAACGTCGTGTTGTTTGATGAATACTTAGAAGAAATCACAACAGAGCAAGAGTCAGAGGTAAACGAACGGTCAACGATCACATTTGAAAGAAAAACTAGCGATTTGATAAAAGATATAGTGATTGAAAAGTTCGACACGGAAAATATAAATGCTAGTGTGTGGATTAATTTATTTGTGCAGGAATGTGACAGAGTAGGGATTGTAAAAAATAAATACGCTGAAGTATTACGATTGTTTTTAGAGAAATCCGCTTTAGATTGGTATAATGTATTTCTTAGGCAGAACTCTTTGTTAAATTGGGAGGCATGGGATAACGCCTTCATTGATACCTTCTCTGTACAATCCTGGACGGATATAGCGTATGCCTATAATTTTAAATTCTATAACGGCTCGTTATTAGAATATGCGTTAAAAAAAAGGAGATTGTTGTTGGAAGCGGATGATAGCTTATCTACAAACACACAAATTAATATGATTGTAATCAGTTTACCAAAATTCATTCAAAATAAGTTAGATAGGAAATCTATCGCAAATATAGAAAATTTAATGTCAAAATTAAAACAATTAGGTAAAATCAACGATCCGAAAAATGATAACATAAACAAGAGAATGCAAAGTGAAAAAAAACCATGCACTATTTGTGAGAAGTTAGGTTTCAAAAATAGATTACATCCAGAAAATATATGCCGTAATAAAGATAGGCAAATTAAAAATTTTTAAAATGAAAATATAAAAGTTACAAATAATAATGAATTACAGGAAGTAGTAGCAAGTTATGAGGAAGCAAAAAACGAATAGTTCTCCCACTTATTAAAATTAAGCTTTTTGCAAATGGTTGCCCAGCAATTGGTTTATATGATTCTGGATCCAACATTTCTATGGTTAACGGTTTTTTTTTGAATGATAAAAGAAATTTTAAACAAATAATAGGTGGGAGAGATACTATTAAAGGTGTAGCTGGAACGGCGAAAACAGAAGGGATTGCAATAATACGTACTAAAATTGGTAACTTAGAAGAAGATTTTCCGTTTTTCATAGTTAAGGAAGGTATTGATTGTGATTTTCTACTGGGATTGGATTCAATAAAAAAATTCAAACTCTGTCAGAGCGAAAATTTGTGTATATCACAGAAACAACAGAAAAATAAAAACTTAGATAAGAAAAGTAACAATAATGAAATAAGTACTAATAAAATAGAGGATATGATAAAGAAACATGAAATAATATTTGCCAAATCAAAGTTTGATATAGGAATAGTAAAAGATTATGAAGCCACAGTGAAATTGACAGAAAATAGATATATTTCAAAGAAACCTTACAGATGCTCTTTCCAAGATAAATTAGAGATTGAGAGACAAATAGAGGATTTGTTGAATGCAGGTTTAATAGAGGAGTCAAGCAGTCCTTATGCAGCTCCTGTAACCATGGTTTTTAAGAGAGAAGAAGGAAAAAGATCACGCTTGTGTATCGATTTTAAAGAGCTAAACAAAATTGTAGTGCCAGAAAGACAACCTTTTCCAAGGATAGATGATCTCACAATACGAGCCAGAAATTGTAAATTTTTCTCAAAATTTGATGTAAACTCGGCGTTTTGGTCGATTCCGGTGCGTGCAAAAGATAGATATAAATTGGCTTTTGTAACCCATCATGGACACTGGCAATGGAGATGTTTACCTTTTGGTCTGAAATCGGCTCCTGCTATATTTCAAAGAGTCTAAGCAAGCGTAATAAGGAAAAATAAATTAGATGCTTTCACAGTGAACTACATAGATGATATATTGGTGTTCTCCAAAACCTCCGAAGAACATTTATATCATGTGGAGCGAGTACTGCAAGCATTGTATGAACAAGGTTTCAAATTGAATAAAAATAAATGTCAGTTCGCCCAAGAAAAAATAACTTATTTGGGACACGAAATTGGAAAGAATATGATTAAACCAATAAACGATAATTTAGTGGCTATTAAGAAGTTTCCAATTCCTACGACAAAAAAACAAATTAGACAGTTTCTAGGCAAGATAAATTTTTATCTGGAGTTTATACCAAATCATGTTGGCTTACTAGATCCTTTAAGAAACTTGTTAAGGAAAAATGTATCCTTAGAATGGTCTGAAGAGTGTAGGAACAGTTTTAATTCAACAAAAGAATATTTGTGCACAGTTCCCGCTTTGGCAATTTTTGATCCAGAGGCTCCAATTTTTATTTTCACTGATGCAAGTATCGAAGGAGTTGGGGCAATATTGAAGCAGCCTCAGGAAGATAACTCGTTAAAGTCGGTGTTTTTCTTTTCTAGAAAGTTGACAGAAGCTCAGAAAAAGAAGAAAGCTATCTTTATAGAATGTTTAGCTATTAAAGAAGCCATTTTATACTGGCAATTTCATTTGATAGGCAAGAAGTTCGTTGTATTCACTGATCATAGACCATTGGAAAAATTCAATATAAAAAAAAGTAATGATATGGAACTAGTTCAGATTTTGAATTACATTTCACATTTTGATTTTGAAATTGTGTATAATCCAGGTAAAGAAAACATTGAAGCCGATTGCTTGTCTAGAAATCCGGTTTTGGAATCACACGAGGATACAATAAGTGATTCTGTGATAAAAACTACAAACTTACTAAAATTGGAGGATATCAAAGAAAATCAAAAAAAGTTAAAAACTGATGATAAATGTGTTATTAAAAGGGGAATAATTTATAAAATTCTAAATAATAGAGAAAAAATATGGATCACTGAAGAATTTGGAAAGTCTCTTATCATCAAGGTACATGTTGATCAAGGTCATATAGGCACAAAACAGTTAATTTTAACTTTTGGCCAAAAGTTTTATTTCAAAAATATGTATAAACACATAAAATTAACTTGTAGAGCCTGTGAAACATGTATTAAAAACAAATCGAGAATAGGCATCTTTAAAGCCCCCTTATCTCAACTTGGACCAGCAAAAGAACCTTTCGAAATAGTGTCTATAGACACAGTAGGAGGTTTCAAAGGCAATAAAAAAAAAAAAAATATTTACATTTGGCGGTGGACCATTTCACAAGATTTGCATACATAATAACCTCAAAGACTCAAGTTGCAAAAGATTTTATAAATCTAATCAAGAAAGTAGAAAAAAATGGAACTATTAAATTAGTTTTATCAGATCAGTATCCTGGTATAAATTCAGCACAGTTTAAGCAGTATTTAAATAAACAGAAAATAACATTAGTTTTTACAGCAGTGGATTGCGCATTCTCTAATGGATTAAATGAGAGGACAAATCAGACTTTGGTAAACAGAATAAGATGTAAAATTTATGATGATAAAAATAAATCATGGCCTCAGGTGGCGGAAGAATGTGTAAAGGATTACAACAACACAATTCACAGTTCGACCGGATTCACTCCTAATTATTTGCTGACAGGATTAAACGATTCATTTTTACCCAAAGAAGTGAACGACAATAATTTAACAAACTTAGTCAACAATAGAGAAATAGCTTTTATGAAATCAAAAGAAATTCACAACAAAAATAAAGAATACTATGATAAGAATGTAAAGCAAATAAATTACAATGTAGGAGACTTAGCTTATGTACAAAATGTAAATAAATTAAATAAAAATAAAATAGATCCAATTAGAGTAGGTCCGTTTAAAATTAAAGGGAAAATTTCTGATGTAATGTTCTTGTTAGACAGTAGATTGAGAAAAAGGGAATCAAATATTTTTCATGCTAGTAAGTTGGTTCCTTACACCGACGGAACATACCCTCGGTCTTAAAAAGGGGGGATGTAAGCTTGTGCGTAATCAAGCTTGGCTGCGTCGCTTATTGACACGCGTGTGAGAGTCAGTATGTAACAAGACTCCGAGCTGTTAGCATCAATGTTATTATATTGATGTATACAAGGGTTTGCTATCGGCAATTGTATAGATTCAGGTTAGCTATAAGATTATTAGTAAATGGTAATACCTCTGTATTTCACTAATTTGTACATATTTTTAATATTCCAGTTGTTAACTGCATCTTACATGTGTAGATTATCACCCTAATCTTCATTCCTTCCTAACAATATAATTATTGGCCTACATATATATATATATACACACACACACACATATATAATTATATATTTATATATGTTCATATTATACATTGATATAATAAAATATCAATGGAGGTAATTGAGTCAAATAATTTAATAGAATGAAAAATGATTCATTTAAATGAATTATTTTTCTAAAATTGAAGGAAAATTAATTTTTAAAAATCAAAAATGTAAAAATGAAAGAATAATAATTTATCTATCTGTATATTTTCGGTACATTCCATAATTATTTCTAATTAGTTTTATAAATGTTCCGAATTACAATTTAGAAAGTAAATTCAATGGGATTCTTGTAAAGAATAATATTTTCATTTCAAATAATATTTGAGCAGATAATCAACAAATATATAGGATTTTTCTCATGATTATATATAATTTTGGAAAAACTGAATAACGTTAAAATTTTTTTTTTTCAAAAATTTCTCTTTTCCCAAAAGTGAGTCAAAAATTATAATATACATATATGTATACATATATATATATATATATATATGTATATATATATATATATATATATATATATATATATATATATATATATATATATATATACATATATATTTATATGCACACACACAATATATATATATATATATATATTTACATATATTCATATTATACATTCATATACAGAATATAAATAAAGGTCATTTGGTTAATGGATTTATTTGAATAAGAAATGATTTATTTAAATAAATTATTTCTCTCAAAATAAAGAAAAATTAATTTTCAAACATTAAAAATATCAAATTAAATGAATAATAATTTATCTATCTGTATGTTTTCTCTAAATTTTATAATTATATCTAATTTAATGTATAAATGTTCCAAATTACAATTTATAAAGCGAATTAAATAGCATTTTTCCAAAGAATAATATTTTTATCTCAATTGATATGTGGGCAGATGATTAAAAAATATATAGGATTTTTGTAATAATTAATATCATTTTAAAAAATATAAATAATGTACAAAAATTTTCTTTAAAAATTTCTTTTTTTCTAAAAGTAAATGAAAATTCATAATATATATATATATATATATTAGAGTGTCCCAAAAAAACCGACTATTTTTTTTTTTTCAAAGAACATTGAAAAATCGTCAGAGTATCTCTAGAAAATGACCCTGTGAAAATATAAGCTCTTAATATTAATATTTAGAGGTGGCGATTTGTAATTTTCTATTTCCCATTTAAATAACATAGGAAAATTTTTTTTTGAACTTTGGAATTTTGTGATGGGATAACGAGCTACTTCATAAGTATGACAAAATCAGGTCTTATAGGAAATTTGATGCTCTACAAAAAAGGTCTGATTGACATTTTGCGTAAATCCAGCCGTTTCAAAAATATCGAGCCTCAATCTTCGGACTGTTTAAAATTATGCTTTTTTTTTTCGTAAATACAACAAAAATTAATTTATATGTATTATAAACCCAGAATTATCAACTGAACAATAAATATAGGCATATATTTGACGGAATGCAGATCCGAAATTATTAATAATTTGACAAATGATAATTTTTATTGATTTTTAGCGAAAAATATTTACTTTATGGAGATGCACAAGGTAAACAACGATATACCTCAGGTGGTAGCCCCAGCACAGGGGAAATCCACCCTGAGTTCCGATCGGGTGAAAGCCCCGGTGGCTCATGGCAGCGGCATGGATTCTGAGGGCCGCAAATTGTGCAAAGACCAGGTGACAAAGACGGCAACAAAGACAGCGGACACGAAAACTGGAACAGCGGACAGGACGACACTGGGACTCCAACGACGAGACAGGACGGACAGCGTGTCGAGCACGGGCAGCGGAGCGAGTTGCGCTTCCGCTGTATCCACGATCGGCACAAAGACACGAATCACGGACGATATGGACCTGACGGACGTATTGCTACTGATTCACAGTACGGCGACAAGGATGGCCGAGGCAGCGGCCATCCAAAAAAACATGAGTATGTCCGTTAAACTGGGCATCAAGACTATTCTCGAGGCTGCCGACGTTGCGCTTAACAGGCGCGCTAAAGCAGCCCCGGAGGATCACAAGACGGACAACGAGACGACGGAGACGGACGTTGAGACTGAACAACGGACACAAAACACTCCGCGGACGAAACGGAAACGGGAGGCGACTGGAACCACTCCGGAAACCTCTCAGAAGAGGGCAACGGTTGCGGAACCGGTCGCTGACTGGCAGACAGTGACACAGACAAGTAAGGAAAAGAAGAAACGGAAGACGCGGACGGACGGGACGAACGCGACGACGGACACGACAGCCGGGGCTGAGGGGCGCAGAGCGGCTTCCAAACATTGGGGGACGGCGGTGCTCGTCAAACCCGGGAACGACACGACGTACTCCGACATCGTAAGGAAGATACGGACCACGGTCGACCCTGCGAAGAGTCATGTTAAAGTGACGACTCTCAGGAAGACGAAGAATGGTCTGTGTCTTCTGAAGATAAAGACAGACGCCAACGGACGAGACGACTTCCGACGCGTCCTGCAGGACGCGGTCGGCGACGCAGGCAACGTCAGGACCGGGACCTCCAGGGTTCAACTGGAGATCATGGATCTTGACTGTGTCACGACCAGACACGACGTGATACAGGCACTGCGACGAGAGACGGGACGAGACGCGGACTTTGGGGTCCACATCTTCGGCCCGAACCGGGCGGAGCAGTTCATGGCCGTATGCGACCTGGAGTCGCAGGAAGCCAGAGCGCTGCTCGGCCGGGGACGGATCGGGATTGGATGGGTAGCTTGCCGCGTCCGACCACGACTGACGGTGACGAAATGCCACAAGTGCCTGGGATACGGGCACACCAAGACAAAATGTAAAAATACAGACCGGACGAAGTGCTGCAGGAAACGTGGCGAGACAGGACATTACGCCACGGACTGCAAAAACAGACCGGCCTGCCCACTGTGCGCCGAGGCGGGACACGGCGATGCGGCGCATCTCGCGGGCTCCGGGAGGTGCGCGGTGTACCGGGTTGCGCTGGAGGAGTGCAAGAAGCAGGCCGGAAGACGGACAGGATAGTTCAGGGCAACCTGAACCGTAGTAGGACAGCAGACATGCTACTACCACAATAGCAGACGAACACGACGCCGACATTCTGATCCTGTGCGAGCCGTACAGGGTGCGACAAACGCAGGATTGGATCACGAACGAGACCAAGACAGCGGCTATCTGGGTGAGGGGCGCTGCCCGAGCCCGGATAACCGCTCGTGGCGTCGGGGACGACTACGTCTGGGCTAGGGTGGGCGCTGTCACTTACGTCAGCGTCTACCTGACCCCAAACTGCGCTGCGGCGGAGTTCCGGGCGAAGGTTGCGCTCCTCGAGGACGGACTCAGGGACCTGCCCGGGGACCTCGTGGTCGCGGGGGACCTCAACGCGAGGGCGGTCGAGTGGGGCATGACGGCAACGAACAGACGCGGACGGCTGCTGCTGGAGATGGCCGCAAGGCTGGACCTAGTAGTGGCAAACACAGGAGACGTACCAACGTACAGACGACCGGGATTTGGAGACTCCATCCCGGATGTAACGATGACGACGGACAGAACTCTGCCACGGATAGGGCGGTGGCGGGTGCTCGAGGGCTACACGGCCAGCGATCATCAGTACATCGCCTTCGAAGTGGCAGGAGAGACAAGGACGACACGGACGAGGACACGGCACCCCCCGCGGTGGAACGTAGACAAACTCGACGTACTGAAATTCTCGGCGGAGCTGGCGGCAGCGCCGGCCCCAACTACCGACGCCCCCCCAGAGCTGACTGGCCGGCAAAGGGCGGAAAGACTAGCGGACGAGACGGCCAAACTGACGACGCGGCTGTGCAACAGCACAATGCCAAAACGACGGTACGGACGTAACAGACCACCACAATACTGGTGGACGGACGAGATAGCCGAGCTGCAGAAGAGTTGCCTGGCAAAACGACGACAGGTTACGAGGGCTGGAGGGAGACCCGAAAGGGAAACCCTTCAGGCCGAGTACAAGACTGAACGGAAACGACTGACGTACGCCATCAGAGACAGCAAGACACGATGCTGGAAGAAGCTCTGCGAGGAGGTGGACCGCGACCCCTGGGGTGCCGGTTACAAGATTGTGACCGGTAGGCTGGGGGCCCGGATCCCGCCAGAACTCAAGGATGCTGAAACCGCACGACGGATCGTCGACGGACTGTTCCCGACGCACCCGACGCGTACGGACGCGACGAACGACGACGAGACCGCGACGCCCCCCGTCTTCACCGCCGAGGAGCTCGTCGGAGCGACCAAAGCAATGAAGAGGGGTAAGGCGCCAGGACCGGACGGGGTACCGGCGGAGGTTCTTCGGCTGATGGCGAGCCTGAGGCCGGAGATACTCCTCGACCTCTACAACACGTGCCTTACGACAGGGACATTCAGCGACCGGTGGAAGGTGGCGAGGCTGGTCCTTATCCCAAAGGATAAGGGTGACCCCAGCACGCCGTCGGCCTACCGGCCGCTGAGCTTACTGGACACGACAGGGAAACTGTACGAACAGCTTCTGCGACCACGACTTACGGACGCGATACGGGACGGCGGAAGCCTCTCTGACCAGCAGTTCGGCTTCCGGAGGGGTCGATCAACGATTGGAGCGATCCAAGAGGTGGTTGACTCCTTCCGGTCGACAGACAGACATTGCCACGCTGTGCGACCCGTCGCGCTGCTGGTGACACTTGACGTTAAGAACGCCTTCAACTCGGCCAGGTGGGTGGATATCCTAGGGTCGCTGAGAGGCGACTTCGGGGTCCCGCCTTACTTGCTCCGAGTTGTTGAAGACCACCTTCGGAACAGACGACTGACGTACGAAACGACCGAAGGCCAAGTGACGCGACAGATTACCGCGGGGGTCGCTCAAGGTTCCATACTAGGACCCGACTTTTGGAACGGGATGTACGACGGCCTGCTCAGACTGGAGCTCCCGCTCGGCGTTCGCCTGGTCGCTTACGCTGACGACGTGGCGGCAGTGATAGTCGAGCGAACTCCAGATCTGGCACAATACGCACTGAACCAGACGATGAGACGAGTCGGACGATGGATGACTGACCACGGACTGCAACTCGCGACGGAAAAGACAGAACTGGTGCTTCTCACCAGGAGACGAATACCGACGACATTACGCATGACGGTCGGAACGGACGAGATCGAGACCAGAGGGGAAGTCAAGTACCTGGGGGTGACCCTGGATACGAAGATGACCTTCTGGCCTCACATACGACGAACGGCTCAGAAGGCGGCTGAAAGGATAGCATCCCTAAGCCGCCTGATGGCAAACACGAACGGACCGAGACCAGGGAAACGGAGACTTCTGATGTCGATGGTGAACTCGATCCTCCTCTACGGTGCGGAGATCTGGGCAGACTCCCTGAAGACTAAGAAATACTGTCACGCAATGACGACGGTACAGAGACGAAGCGCGTTGAGGATCGCTTGTTCCTATCGGACGGTCTCAGCACAGGCCGTTCTGGTGGTGGCAGGCGTGATTCCCATAGACCTTCTCGCGTTCGAGCGCAAGAGGGTCTACGGAAGAGACGCGGACGTGACCCGACGGGACGCGGCAACGACAGAAAGAGACGCGACGATACAGACGTGGCAGGAACGGTGGACGGAAGAAACAACGGGAAACTGGACGAGACGACTTATTAAAGACCTGAGACCGTGGATCCAGAGGGGGTTTGGGGATGTGAATTTTTACGTCACCCAGCTTCTGACGGGCCACGGCTACTTCAGACGCTACCTACACAACCTGAACCGAGTACGGACGCCTAACTGTACGTACTGCGGACACGAACGAGACGACGCGGAACACACGTTCTTTGAATGTGACCGCTGGACAGAACTAAGACATAGACTGGAGACGGTCGTGGGAGGCATCACTCCCGACAACGTTGTCGGGGTGATGCTCCATAGTACAGAAAGGTGGCAACTTGTGGCCACCCACACAGGGACAATCTTACGACGTAAGAACGCAGACGGCTGCCTGACGTAACGCAACTGACGGACTGCCGGCACGGGACGGACGGACGGACAGACTGACGAGACACACACCGACAGAGCTCCCAGCTAGAAGTAATATCACCATAGTTCCTGGCTGGGAGCGTTGCACAGGGGGTGGCGGTTTAGTGGGTAGGCCACCCTGGAGTCCCACATCCGCGCTAGCCCGTATGACTGGCGCGAATCCGTAACTTGGATTCCGCAACTCCTCGGGAAAAAAAAAAAAAAAAAAAAAAAAAAATGGAGGTAATTGAGTCAAATAATTTAATAGAATGAAAAATGATTTAGTTGAATGAATTATTCTTCCTAAATTGAAGGAAAATTGAGTTTTAAAAATCAAAAATATAAAAATGAAAGAATAATAATTTATCTATCTGTATGTTTTCGGTGAATCCCATATTTATTTCTAATTAATTGTATAAATGTTTTGAATTACAATTTATAAAGTAAATTCAATGGGATTCTTCTAGGAAATGATATTTTCATTTTAATAATATTTGAGCAGATAATCAAAAAATTTATAGGATTTTTCTCATAATTATATATAATTTTGAAAAAATTGAATAACGTTAGAATTTTTTTTTTTCAAAAATTTATCATTTCCCGAAAGTGAGTCAAAAATTATAATATACATATATATATATATATATATATATATATATATATATATGCACACACACAATATATATATATATATTTATATATATTTATATTATACATCAATATACAGAATATAAATGGAGGTCATTAGGTTAATGGATTCATTATAATGAGAAATAATTTATTTAAATGAATTATTTTTCTTGAATTGAAGAAAAATTAGTTTTCAAAGATTGAAAATATGAAATTAAATAAATAATAATTTATCTATCTGTTTGTTTTCTCTAAATTTTATAATTATTTCTAATTTATTGTATAAATGTTCCAAGTTACAATTTACGTAGTGAATTAAATGATATTTTGTGAAGAATAATATTTTTATTTCAATTAATATGTGGGCAGATGATTAAAAAATATATAGGATTTTTCTCATAATTATATGTAATTTTAAAAAATTTGAATAACGTGAGAATTTTTTTTTTTCAAAAATTTCTCTTTTCCCAAAAGTGAGTCAAAAATTAGAATATATATATATATATATATGTATGTATATATATATGCACACACTCAATATATATATATATATGTATATATATATGCACACACACAATATATATATATATTTTCATATATTTATATTATACATTAATATACAGAATATAAATAGAGGTCATTAGGTTAATGGATTGATTGAAATAAGAAATGATTTATTCAGATGAATTATTTTTCCTCAATTATAGAAAAATTAATTTTTAAAAATTAGAAATACGAAATTAAATAAATAATAATTTATCTATCTGTATGTTTTCTCTAAATTTCATAATTATTACTAATTTCTTGTGTAAATGTTTCAAATTACAATTTATGAAGTGAATTAAATGGCATTTTTCTGAAGAATAATATTTTTATTTCAATTAATATGTGGGCAGATGATTAAAAAATATATAGGACTTTGGTAATAATTAAATATCATTTTAAAGAATTTGAATAATGTAAAAAAAATTTTTTGGAAAATTTCTCGATTTCTGAAAGTAAATGAAAATTCATAATATATATATATCTATATATATATATATATATACACACACACACATGTATAAATATATATTTATATATGTTCATATTATACATTGATATAATAAAATATCAATGGACGTAATTGAGTCAAATAATTTAATAGAATGAAAAATGATTTATTTAAATGAATTATATTTCTAAAATTGAAGAAAAATTAATTTTTGAAAATCAAAAATATAAAAATGAAAGAATAATAATTTATCTATCTGTATGTTCTCGGTAAATTCCATAATTATTTTTACTCAATTGTATAAATGTTCCGAATTACAATTTATAAAGTAAATTCGATGGGATTCTTCTAAAGAATAATATTTTCATTTTGAATAATATTTGAGTAGATAATCAAAAATTATACAGGATTTTTCTCATAATTATATATAATTTTAAAAAAATTGAATAACGTTAAAATTTTTTTTTTTCAAAAATTTCTCTCTTCTCAAAAGTGAGTCAAAAATTATGATATACGTATATCTATACATATAGATATATATATATATATATATATATATATATATATATATATATATATATATATATATATATATATATATATATATATATATATATACATATATATATACATATATATATGCACACACTCAACATATGTATATATATTTATATATATTCATATTATACATTAATATACAGAATATAAATAGAGGTCATCAGGTTAATGCATTCATTGAAATAAGAAATGATTTATTTAAATGAATTATTTTTCTCAAATCAAAGAAGAATTGATTTTCAAAAATTAAAAATATGAAATTGAATAAATAATAATTTATCTATCTGTATGTTTTCTCTAAATTTTATAATTATTACTAATTTTTTGTATAAATGTTTCAAATTACAATTTATAAAGTGAATTAAATGGCATTTCTCTGAAGAATAATATTTTTATTTCAATTAATATGTTGGCAGATGATTAAAAAGTATATAGGATTTCGGTAATAATTAAATATCATTTTAAAAAATATAAATAATGTGAACAAAATTTTTTAAGAAATTTCTCTTTTTCTGAAAGTAAATGAAAATTCATAATATATATATATATATATATATATATACACACACACACATATATAAATATACATTAATATATGTTCATATTATACATGGATATAATAAAATATCAATGGAGGTAATTCGGTTCTATAATTTAATAAAATGAAAATTGATTTATTTAAATGAATTATTCTTCTTGAATTGACGGAAAATTAATTTTTAAAAATCAAAAATATAAAAATAAAAGAATAATCATTTATCTATCTGTATGTTTTCGGTAAATCCCATATTCATTTCTAATTGATTGTATAAATGTTTCGAATTACAATTTATAAAGTAAATATGATGGGATTCTTCTAAAAAATGATATTTTCATTTCAATTAATATTTGAGCAGATAATCAAAAAATATAGAATTTTTCTCATAATTATATATAACTTTAAAAAATTTGAATGACGTAAACATTTTTTTTTTTCAAGAATTTCTTTTTTCCCAAAAGTGAGTAAAAAATTATGATATACATACACATATATATATATATATATATATATATTTATATATAAACATATATATATATATATATATATATATATATATATATATATATATATATATATATATATTTATATATATTTATATTATACAATAATATAGAGAATATAAATAGAGGTCATCAGGTTAATGCATTTATTAAAATAAGAAATGATTTATTTAAATGAATTATTTTTCTTATATTAAAGAAAAATTAATTCATAAAAATTAAAAATATGAAATTAAATAAATAATAATTTATCTATCTGTATGTTTTCGGTAAATTCTATAATTATTTCTCATTAATTGTATAAATGTTCCGAATTACAATTTATAGAGTGAATTAAATGGCATTTTTCTAAAGAATAATAATTTTATTTCAATTAACTAGGGGCTTTGCCCCTGCGCGCTTCGCGCGCCAACCCCATCTCGGCGCTACGCGCCTCACTATTTCCTTACGCATTGTCTAGTAGACAGGCGAATTCCTTTATTTTGATTTGATGACAGGTCTGCACTTGCTGTCCACTTCAATTCCTTCTGTGCTTACTTTTCTTTTTTTCATCAATCTAAGCTTCCATTCGTTGGTTGAAAATTGGTGTTCCTTCTCTATTGATATCGATCTATCTTCTTGACTTGCTGAATTATTTTTACTACCGCTCTGCCCGTTATTCTCCAAAATCACCTTTATTATATTTTTTTTTTCTTTATATTTGCGTTGCTGTTCATTCCGCAAAACACCTCTTTCTCTTGTGGTCAACATCGATCCTGGTCGTCCTCTTACCTGGTTATACGAATATTTGATGGATATTATTCTATGGCTTCTTTGGTTCTTCGCGCTTACAATTTTATTTTCCTCTTTCTTTTGTGATACTTCCGACCATCCACTATCTTTTTCGCCTTGTCTGCTGCTTGAAACTCCTCCTTTCTCCACCGTCATCGTAAATCCTGGCTGTCCTTTTGACTGTTTGGTGATATATTTAGATTTACTATTATTTGATTGTTACTTTTCATACTTATTACTCACTATCTGAATTTTATTTTGGTACTGCAAGACATCAAAGTGTCCACTGTCTCCGTCGCCGGTGAAGAGTAGCGAGAATTGTGTTTCATTTTGTGATCCGATCCGGTGTGGATGAATTTGTTCTTCGCGATACACGATTAAATATATCTTAAAAATGTCCGCAGCTGCAGCTAATTCTGCTTCTCCCCCGTATATTCCATTTTTATTCATATGTGATTTGTAATCACCAGGTGACCTAATCACAGCACCGTTTGACTCATTACCTGTAATAAAACCCGCAAATGTAGACCAATTATCCGCTATATTTGAAACGATACTCAGTCTCACCTCTGCGTGTCAATCTTGAGTGCCGTATACACAATACGCCAACGCGCGAAAAAGACAATTCCCGTCGGGAATCATCTTGATAATTTTCGTTTGCATGTTCATTTTTTGCGCGTCAGAAACAGATACCTATAAAGATATTTGTCAAAGACTGTCATAAACAGCCGATGACAGCTGTCAAAGGGTTTGCTAGATGCTTTTTGTTCTGTTTTCGGGATCTCACCCCACCGCCAACTTCATGCGTATACTATTGTTATTATAATCTTTTTTTACTATTGTTATTATAATCTTTTTCTACGTTCATTTGTTTGAAACTTTTTTATTAGATAGAGAGATAAGGAATGATTTATTTGAATGAATTATTTTTCTCAAATTGAAGAAAAATTAATTTTCAAAAATTAAAAATATGAAAATAAAAAAATAATAATTTATCTATCTGTATGCTTTCGGTAAATTTCATAATTATTTCCAATTCATTGTATAAATGTTCCAAATTACAATTTATAAAGTAAATTAAATGGAATTTTTCCGATGAAGAACATTTTTATTTTAATCAATATGTGAGCAGATAATTAAAAAATATATAGGATTTTTCTAGTAATTATATATAATTTTGAAAAATTTGAATGACGTAAAAAAATTTTTTTTTTTCAAAAATTCCTCTTTTTTCAAAAGTAAATTAAGAATTATAATAGATATATGCACACACATATATATGTATATATATATATATATATATATATATATATATGTATATATATATATATATATATATTTATATTATACATTAATATAATAGATTATAAATGGCGGTAATTGGGTTGAATGATTTAATGAGATAAAAAATGATTCATTCAAATAAATTATTTTTCTCAAAGTGAGGCTAATCAATTTTTAAAAATTGAAAATATAAAATTAAATAAATCATAATTTATCTATCTGTATTTTTCCTCCTAATTTTATGATTATTTTTAATTGATTGTATGAATGTTCCAAATTTTATTTCATGAAGTAAATTAGGTGGCATTTTCTTGATGAATCATATCTTTATTTTAATCAATATGTGAGCAGAAAATTAAAAAATATATAGGATTTTTCTGATAATTTTATATAATTTCAAAAAATTTGAATCATGTAAGAAAACTTTTTTTTTTTAAATTTTCCTTTTATTGAAAGTAAATTAAAATTCGTAATATATATATATATATATATATAGACACACACACACATATGTATATATATTTATATGTATTTATATTATACATTCATATTATAGAATATGAATGAAGGTAATTAAGTTAAATGATTAAATGAAATGAAAAATCATTTATTCAAACAAATTATTTTCCTGAAATTGAAGAATAATTAATTTTTAAAAATTAAAAATATGAGATTAAATGATTAATAATCTATCTATCTGTATGTTTCCTTCTTATTTCATAATTAGTTTCAATTAATTGTATGAATTTTCCAAATTTAATTTCATAAAGTAAATTAAATGGCAATTTCCTAATGAATCATATTTTTATTTCAATCAATATGTGAGCAGAGAATTAAAAAATATATAGGATTTTTCTAATAATTATTTATAATTTCAAAAAATTTGAATGACCTGAGAAAATTTTTTTTTTCAAAAATTTCCCTTTTTTTGAAAGCAAATTGAAAATCATAATATATACATATCCTCCTAATTTCATAATTAGTTTTAATCAATTGTATGAATGTTCCAAATTTTATTTCATAAAGTAAATTGAATGGCATTTTCCTAATAAATCATGTTTTTATTATAATCAAAATGTGAGCAGAAAATTAAAAAATATGTAGGATTTTTCTAATAATTATATATAATTCCAAAAAATTTGAATGACGTAAAAAAAATTTTTTTTTCAAAAATTTCCCTTTTTTTGAAAGTGAATTGATAATCATAATATACATGTGTGTGTATATATTTATACACATTTATATTATAAATTAATATTATAGAATATGAATGGAGGTAATTAAGTTAAATGATTAAAAGAAATGAAAAATCATCCATATAAACAAATTATTTTTCTGAAATTAAAGAATAATTAATTTATGAAAATTGAAAATATGAAATTGAATAAATATCAATTGATCTTTCTGTATGTTTTCTTTAAATTTCATAATTATTTCTAATTTATTGGATAAACGTTCCAAATTACAATTCATAAAGTGATTTAGATGGCATTTGTCTGGAGAACAATATTTTTATTTTAATTAATTTGTGAGCAGATAATAAAAGAATATATAGGATTTTTCTAATAGTTAAATATCATTCTAAAAAATGTAAATAAAGTGAAAAAAAATTTTTTTCTAAAAATTTCTCTTTTTCTGAAAGTAAATGGAAATTCATAATATATATATATATATATGTATATACACACACACATATGTAAATATATATTTGTATATGTCCATGATATACATTGATATAATGAAATATCAATAGGGGTGATTAAGTTAAATAATTCGATAGAATAAAAAATGATTTATTCGAATGAATCATTTTTCTTAAATTGAGGAGAAATTATTTTTTAAAAATTGAAAATATGAAAATAAAAAAATCATAATTTATCTATCTGTATGTTTTCTTCAAATTTCATAATCAGTTCTAATTTATTGTATGAATGTTCCAAATTACAATTCATGAAGTAAATCTACTTGCATTTTGCTGAAGAATGATATTTTTATTTCGATTAATATGTGAGCAGGAAATTGAAGAATATATAGGATTTTTCTAATAATTAGATATAATTTTAAAAAATTTAAATAATGTGGAAAAAATTTTTTTTTAAGAATTTCTCTTCTCTCAAAAGTGAATTAAAAATTATTATACATATATATATATGTATACACTGTAACCAATATTTTTCATACAGTTGAGGGTAAAACGAAAGAACGATAATTGGTTACCCTACGGCGCAGTCACTAACCTGAATAATTAGATAGAGAGAGAGATACTAAGGGAGAAAGATACGATTGTTGGGCGCCAGACGCACATGCGTCAAAAATAGATAATTAGAGAAAAAGACAAAGGTAAAGGTAAAGGTAATAGATAAAGATAAGGTCAGGTTCTACAACGGTTTTGCACGGTTTGCTCAGACAGACAAGATAATGGTAGAGGGGCGGAGTCGAATCCAATAGATGAAATAAGAAACAGGTGAAGCAGGAATAATATCAAATATATTAAGCGAGAAGCGATAAGTTTAATGACAAGCAAGTAGCTGAAGAGATTGAGATACAATTATGATAAATGCGATAATTAACAATAGTTACAGCCAGAGAAAAGCTAAGCGAGAGATTTAACAAATAACGGAACGTTTTCCGAATAAGCGGGAAATATGCGCAAGCTCGCGATACTAAAGGTAATGATTAACACGGTTTTATGATAAATAGGCAGAACACGAAAGGATATACTGTACTTAAATTAAGCAGTTAGCAAATAAACCATAAAATATGAGAAGCGATTAAAAACACATGCGAAATACAACAATTGTAATAGTTATCACATTACCAGAATGATCAGAAATAGGCAGACAGGGAATTATGAATTACAAGGTAAATTCAAGCGACAGGTCAAGTAGAAAATTATCATAAGATGTAGAGAATATCAGATTATACGTAGCCTCTAGTTTGCGGTAAGTGCAAGAGAAAGAGAGATAATATTCGGTACGATAAAAGGCAATTCAAGATAGGACAAACAATATTCAAGATAATTAATATGCAACGTACGGCAAACCAAAGAGACTGCGGACAGCTACGATCAGCGATATTAGCGAAGAAAATAATGAAAAAGATGTTATGCGATACGGCACAATACTCCAATGTCAAATGAACGACGAGCGGGACCGCGCAGCGATATAAGATCGCTCCCGCGGTACACTCACTAAGATACGATAATCAACGATAATAGGTAAAGAGACAGATAGAAACTAATCAGAGAAAATATAACAAAATAGCAATGCTCAGTAGCTAAGATAAAAATTGATCCTTCAACGGAACGCGCTGTTAGACAGCGATATTAGACATTCAAATATTCCAGAAGAGAAAGATAATAAAATAAAGCAATAGTCACTACAATGCGTAAGTAATAGTCAACCAGTCGCGAAGTTACTTGCAATAAGACAGAGAAAGGGACAAGATGAGAGGTAAGAGAGAATAAGGTACGAGCCCAGGTGGCTCAAGCAGACCAACTGCAAGATAAAGAGAAAAGATACGAGCCCAATTGGCTCAAGCAGACCAACTGCAAGGTAAAGAGAGAAAGAGATAAAGGTAAAGGTACGATATATTGCAAGTAATCTCGTGGCTTCACAAAATAGAAAAGGAACCTCACTTACGTAAAAGAAGATTTGACAGGTGCGAGAGAATGCGATACGATAGCGGTAATTAAAGCGATAACAGGAACACTTGAGAAATTAACGAAAGCTGAAGGTAGGATTAATAAAGGCGCTATTAACGAAACTGGAAGTAGAGTTACTAAAAGAGCGGTTACTAAAAGCACGTCTGCTGTTATCAGTAACTGAACGTAGAGTGACGAGATGAGCGATGATGCTGATTTTCGTCGAGCTGCTGTCACCTGATTCTTTCTAAAATTTGCGGTATTTTAATTAGACCAGCAGGTCGCGTGGCCTGGTCCACGGGAAGGCGGCGATAATCCCTCGCCGCTTGTTTTTCTTTTCCCTCGACGACAGGTATCGAGGTATCGGGACGTCGGAAGGTGGTTGGAGGTGTTTTCCTTCAGCTATGCGGTATCGTTGGTGAGAGGGGGGGGGGGGGGGGGGGGGGGGGGGGTCGTACTGCTCATGTGTTGCGATATTGAGGTGTGCGGCAAACTGTAACTCACTCCTTGCTTTACTGGTACTCCCCGTTGTAGCTATTTCGTCGGCGCTGCATCCCGGCCCTCGCTCATCGAAGCCCTCGTGCCGGAACGATCTGGTGGTGATGGCCCTCAACCCGGATCCCCACACTAGATCCACCAGATCCACGTGGTCAGCATATCATTAGCCTATTTCACGCCGCAGTCCTTCGATAAGACGGTTCGTGAAGAGAAAACCGTCTTCTATTGGATAGTCAACGACTTAGTAGATGTTCGGGTCGGTTCAGCTCCAGGCTGATAAGTATCGTCGACGGGAGGCTTTGTTGTGTTTTTGACGCACAGCCCTGTACGCCGCCTAACGATGCATCCGAGCGGTAGAAGCATTCGTTCGTGGTTCGGCTCCTGGCTTATAAGTCTCAAATAGTTGGAGGTGCTGTTTGTGCATCACGCACGACCCTGTTCGACAACTAGATAGGCATCCATCGGGAGTGGTTTCAGCGGTATTCGTTCGTCTGTAGTCGGTGGTGGTCGATGTTGAGCTGGTACGTGACCCCTGTCAGGCAGTGTCCTGGTATCCTGACGCGAAGGTCTCGCGGATGGTTCTCGAAGAGCATTACAGAATTAGAAAATAGCATACAATTAGCTTAGTAAAGAGAATTCAATTTAAAGATAATTAGTCGTTCATGTTTGGAGTATTGGCCTCAGACGTGCTTTCGTTATTTTGAGCGATATCTGCACCTGGCGGAATGCGATAATCGAACAAAGTGACGGGGTACGAAATACCACGTCACAACACACACACATATACATATATATATATATATATATTCATACATATTCATATTATACATTAATATAATAGGATATAAATGAAGGTAATTAGGTTAAATGATTTAATAAAATGAAAAATGATTTATTTGAATAAATTATTTTTCCCAAAGTAAAGAATAATCAATTTTTGAAAATCAAAAATATCAAAGTAAATAAATAATACTTTATCTATCTGTACGTTTTCTTTAAATTTCATAATTATTTCTAATACATTGTATAAATGTTCCAAATTACAATTCATGAAGTAAATTAAATGGGATTTTTCTAAAGAATAATATTTTCATTTCAATTAATATGTGAGCAGATAATTGAAAAATATATAGGAATTTTCTAATAATTATATATAATTTTAAAAAATTTGAATAACGTAAAAAATTTTTTTTTTCAAAAATTTCTCTTTTTCCGAAAGTAAATCAAAAATTATATATATATGCACACACAATATATACATATATTTATATATATTTATATTATACATTAATATAAAGAATATAAATAGGGGTCATTAGGTTGAATGATTTATTCAAATAAATTATTTTTCCTCAATTCAAGAATAATTAATCTATGAAAATTGGAAATATCAAATCAAATAAATATTCATTCATCTATCTGTATGTTTTCTTTAAATTTCATAATTGTTTCTAATTCATTGTATGAATGTTCCAAATTACAATTCATAAAGTGAATCAAATGGCATTTTTCTAAAGGATTATGATTTTATTTCAATTGATATGTGAGCAGATGATTAAAAAAATACAGGATTCTCGTAATAATTAAATATTATTTTAAAAAATTTAAATAATGTAAAAAAATTTTTTCAAAAATTTCTCTTTTTTTGAGAGTAAATGAAAATTCAAAATATATATATATATATATATATATATATATATACACACACACACATATATACATATATATTTATATATGTTCATATTATACATTGATATAATAAAATATCAATGGAGGTAATTGAGTTAGATAATATAATAGAATAAAAAATTGTTCATTTAAATGGATTATTTCTCTTAAATTGAAGGAAAATTTATTTTTAAAAATTAAAAATATGAAAATGAGAAAGTAATAATTCATCTATTTGTATGTTTTCGGTGAATTCCATAATTATTTCCAATTCATTGTATAAATGTTCCAAATTACTATTGATAAAGTAAATTAAATGGCATTTTTCCAATGGATAACATTTTTATTCTAATCAATATGTGAACAGATAATTAAAAAATATATAGGATTTTTCTAATAATTATATATAATTTCGAAAAATTTGAATCACGTAAAAAAACTTTTTTTTGAAAAATCTTCCTTTTTTTGAAAGTTGATTAAAAATCATAATATATCTATATATGTATATATATACACACACAAACACACATACGTATATATATATTTATATTTATTTATACAATACATCAATATTATAGAATATAAGTGGAGGTAAATCAGTTACATGATTAAATGGAATAAAAAATCATTTATTCAAACAAAGTATTTTTCTGAAATTTAGGAATAATTAATTTATGAAAATTAAAAATACCAAATTAAATAAATATTAATTTATCTATCTGTATGTTTTCTTCAAATTTCATAATTATTTCTAATTCATTGTATAAATGTTCCAAATTACAATTTATAAAGTAAATTGAATAGGATTTTTCTGAGAAATAATATTTTCATTTCAATTAATATGTGAGCAGATGATTAAAAAATATATAGGATTTTTCTAATAATTATATATGATTTTAAAAAATTTGAATAAGGTAAAAAATTTTTTTTTTCAAAAATTTCTCTTTTTCCAAAAGTAAATCAGAAATTGTAGAATATATATACATATATATATGCACACACACAATATATATATATATATTTATATATATTTATATTATACATTAATATAAAGATCATAAATAGAGGTCATTAGGTTAAATGATTTATTGAAATGAGAAATGATACATTCAAATGAATCATTTTTCTCAAACTGAAAAAAATTAATTTTCAAAAATTAAAAATGTGAAAATAAAAAATTAATAATTTATCTATCTGTATGTTTCCGGTAAATTCCATAATTATTTTCAATTCATTGTATGAATGTTCTAAATTACAATTTATAAAGTGAATTGAATGGCATATTTCTAATCAATAACATTTTTATTTTAATCAATATGTGAGCAGATAATTAAAAAATATATAGGATTTTTCTAATAATTAAATATCATTTTAAAAAATTCAAATAATGTAACAACAATTTTTTTTCAAAATTTCTCTTCTTTTGAAAGTAAATGGAAATTCATAATATATATATATATATATATATATATATACATATATATATATATATATATATATATATATATATGTATATATATATATATATATATATATATATATATGTATATATATATATATATATGCACACACACATATATATATATATATGTCAAGGATAATGAAATGAATAACGAGGAGCATTATCACCGCTTTCTTCTATTCGGTCTTCAGAGAAACTACGGCAAAGATCAATAACAGAATAAACATTGAGCAATTTGGATCTTGTTATAAACGTTGAATTTTTTAAAAAGCTTTGTTCAATAAGTTAAGTTCCGTTTTTATCTTGTAAAAGAATAAAAGGTGGTTCATCATGCGTCCCACACGTAAAACACAAAGTTCGCGAGTGTTATCTGGCCATTCTCCGACATCAGAAGTGGGATACCGAAGGGACGCGGAACCATCCATTTCAGAATTACCGTCCGAGACTCCTCAACGCAATTCTGATACTTCGGAAGATCGTTGGCAAATTTTGTTTGAGAATCAAAATAAAAATATGATGGAGTTAATTCGAAAAAATGCAAAGTCCAACTGCTGATTCTCATCATGAAGTTACTTTTCCGCTATTCAATCCGGATGAGCAAAATATCAATGCACAAGCTTGGTGCTCGACAGCTAGCTTGTGTATGCAAGAACAGGAACTTCAAGGGAGCAAGTTAGTAAATGCGTTGAGTAAAGCTATGAAAGGATCAGCTGCATCTTGGTTTCCTCGAATCAGCTTTAACGGAATGACTTGGGAACAATTTAAAAACATTTTTCTCGCGCGATATGAAATTATTGAAACTCCCGCGGCGACGTTACTTTCGTTATATTCTGGACAGCCAAATGGAGATGAAAATATCGCTGCATATTCAAGTCGAGTTTTAAGTGTTCTTGTTCCACGACTACAACTGATGAATTCCGAAGAAATTGCTGTTTCGATTGTTCTTTCTCATGTGGCTCAGTTGGATCCACGTTTAAAACGTTTGGCTCTTACTACGGAAATAAGTTCTCGAACGAAGTTACAACAAGAACTTATGGCAGTTGATTACCGAAAAAGAGCTTTTCCTTTTTCTCAAGCCAGAGAGGGCTCATCGTTCGATTCCAAACGATTGAGAACTTATGTATCTTCATTAAAATGCTTTCACTGTGGAAAATTTGGACACAAAATATCGGAGTGTCGAAGTCGTTCATTGAGCACCATCCCGGACAACTTTGGAAATCTTTCAAAGAAAATACCCTCCACCGCTGTGAAATCTTCTGTGACGTGCTTCAAATGTGGAGAAGTTGGACATGTTTCTACAAGCTGCAAGAAGTCTTCTGGATCTGGACAAAATACCCTTGCTCAAGGTCAAATGGAGCGTCGTGTTAATTCGTGTTCTATTCAACCGACTTTTGGCGAGTTACTACATTCCGGTGAGAAGTTTTCATTTTGTTTTGATTCCGGTGCTGAATGCTCTCTGATTAAAGAAAGCATTGCTAAAAAATTTTCAGGAAAACGTCAGAACTTTGTAGTCATTCTTTCCGGTATCGGTCCTTCCAGTATTCAAAGTGTCACTCAAATCTTGGCACAAGTGACTATAAATGATCATTGCCTGGAAATTTTATTTCATGTGATTCATGATGATTTTCTTAGTACTGAAATTCTTGTTGGAAGAGAAATATTATCTCTTGGTTATTCAATAGAAATGACAGTTGACAGTTTAGTTCTAAAAAGAATTCCGAGGGTTAATGTTTGTGAAGTAGACTATCATTCATTCAATTTTGACGAAATAAAAACAGACGTTTCTGAACTTGACAAACGTCTCTTGGTTGATGTTTTAAACAAATTTCGTTCAACTTTCGTCATAGGAACACCTAAATCTAGAGTAACGACCGGACAACTTGAAATTCGTTTGCTAGATCCTAACCGAACCGTGCAAAGACGACCTTATCGTCTTTCGACTGTTGAACATCAAATAGTGCGAGATAAAATCAAGGAATTACAAGAGGAGAATGTCATCAGACCCAGTTGTTCTCCTTTTGCTAGTCCCATTATTTTAGTTAAAAAAAAAGATGGTTCTGATCGAATGTGTGTTGATTATCGGGAGCTTAACAATAATACGGTGGCTGATAAATATCCGTTACCGCTTATTGCTGATCAGATAGATAGACTAGGAGGTGCTCATTATTTTACATCTCTTGATATGGCTAGCGGTTTTCACCAAATTCCTATTCACCCAGATTCTATTGAACGGACTGCTTTTGTTACTCCTGACGGGCAGTACGAATATTTAGCAATGCATTTTGGTTTGAAAAATGCACCTTCTGTCTTTCAGCGAGCAATTAACAAAGCTTTGGGAGATCTAGTGAATACGTCTATTATTTGTTATATGGATGATATTCTCATCCCATCAGAAACAATTATTGAGGGTATTTGAAAATTAGAAGTTGTTTTAGGGGCTTTGACTAAAGCTGGATTTTCAGTCAATCTAAAGAAATGTTCATTTTTGAAAACGAAAATAGAATTTCTTGGTTATCAAGTTTCGGCAGGAGAAATTTGACCAAATCCTCGCAAGGTTATCGCGTTGACTGCACTCCCGCCTCCTCAAACTGTTACTCAACTTAGACAATTTATTAGACTTGCCTCGTATTTTCGGCAATTTATAAAAGGGTTTTCTAAACTTGTTTGTCCTTTGTATAAACTTACTAATGGAAAGGGTAGGATTGATTGGAAACCTGAATTTGAGGAAATTCGAACAAAAATTGTTTCTCACCTGACGAGTTCTCCTCTTTTAATGATTTTTGATCCAAATTTTACTATAGAATTACATACAGATGCTAGCTCAGTTGGTTACGGTGCAATTTTCATCCAAAAAGTTGGTGGAAAGGCCCATGTTGTAGCTTATTTTAGCAAAAGAACTACAGAAATAGAGTCGCGATATCATTCGTATGAATTGGAAACACTTGCTGTTGTGAATGCTATTAGGCATTTTCGGCATTATTTACATGGTAGAAAATTTACAGTAGTTACAGATTGTGATACTCTCAAGGCATCTCGTGCAAAACTTGACTTATCCCCAAGAGTTTATAGATGGTGGGCATTTTTACAGTCATTCGACTTTGATATTGTTTATCGAGAAGGAAAAAATCTATCACATGCAGATTTCTTTTCTCGAAATCCTTTACCTGAGAATGACAAACTGAATGTTGAAACTGTTGAGCAAAAACGTATAAATTTTTCAAAAATTTCTCACGGTTGGTTACAAGCGGAGCAGCAGAAGGATGCCGAAATTCGTGATCTTATTTCTAAATTAGAAAACGATGAGCTTGATTCAAATGTTTCTAATACATACGAACTTAAATCTGGAATTTTGTTCAGAAAAATACAGCGAAATAATGACACTCGTATTTTACCAATAATCCCTAAAGCTTTTCAGTGGTCTATAATAAATCATGTTCATGAATCGATTATTCATTTGGGATGGCATAAAACTTTAGAGAAGGCTTACCAACATTATTGGTTTTCTAATATGTCCAAATATGTCCGAAAATTTGTTGAAAATTGCATTACTTGCCGAATTTCCAAATCTACTTCTGGTAAAATTCAAGCTGAATTACATCCAATCCCAAAGAGTATTCCTTGGCATACTCTTCATATTGATGTTACTGGAAAGCTTAGTGGCAAAAGTAATATTAAAGAATATGTTTTTGTGTTTATTGATGCCTTTACTAAGTTTGTTTTTCTTTACCATACTTTTTCTATTGATGCTGTAAGTGCTATAAAAGCTTTAAAATCAATCGTCACATTATTTGGAGCACCGGTTCGTGTGATTGCTGATCAGGGGAGATGTTTTGCAAACAAAAATTTTCGTGATTTTTGTGCTTCCCATTGCATTAATCTTCATTTGATTGCTACTGGTACTAGTCGAGGCAATGGTCAAGTCGAACGTGTTATGAGTACACTTAAAAATATGCTCACTTCTGTTGAGGTTGATAATAATAGATCTTGGCAGGATTCTCTTGGAGATATTCAACTGGCACTGAATTGTTCCGTCAGTAGTGTGACTAAAGCTACTCCTCTGGAATTGATGATTGGTCGCGTAGCTAGACCGTTGAATCTGTTACCGATTACTGATTGTGAAAAAGAAATTGACTTATCGGAAATCAGAGAGCGAGCAGCCAATATGATTAAGATTAACTCGCAAATTGAAAAATCGCGGTTTGATGCCCGAAAGGCAAAATTTTTAAAATTTTCTGTTGGGGATTATGTTTTAATTGAAAATCACGAAAGAAATCAAACAAAATTGAATTCAAAATTTAAGGGGCCATTTCGTGTTATTGAAGTGTTAGACGGAGATCGGTACATTTTAAAATCTTTAAATTGTAATCGAACGTACAAATACGCTCATGACCGTCTTCGAGCAATGCCTGACTGTTCTGTACCTTCAGAATTGGATATTGATTTTGATAAATCTTCTGAAGAGTCATTGAGTATTCAAGGTATTAAATTACAAATTTAAATGTGTTATTTTTGGATTAATAACCTGTGACATCCTTGTTGGCGCACCTGTTATAAGAAATTCATCAGAATATTGGAGTAGGAAATGATTGTCATTCCCTTTGGTTTGAGCTTGATCCTAGTGCACACATTCATTACGCTTATTAGTTGCAAGTCAAAAAAAAAACCTTACTCATTTCGGTGAGCGGAGATGGCGCAATGTAACGGCTAATGGTGTGGTGCTGTCGCATGAGGCGACTGTGTGTGGAAATGTTGATGTATGGACGGCTTGACGTTGTCATACGGTCACATATGTGAAGCCCAATTGATAATTGGCAATGTGTGTGGAAATTACATGTTTGGATAAAAATATAAGTCTCATGAGAGGAATGCAAGTCTTTTGAGAAGATTGTAGTTCTTGCTCTTGTGGAAAGAAGATGATTTCTATGAAATGGGGTGTTGTCAACAGTTTGTCACCGGACTTGTTATTTAGTACGGAATTTGTTATAACTTATGGATTTGTTAAAGCACATCGTGATTTTTGGAATGGTAATATGATCAGGTTGGCCGAACGGTCTAAATATCTTCTAATTTTTGTATTACAGCACACGAGGACGTGTGATTGTCAGGATTAGCCGTGTCAAGGATAATGAAATGAATAACGAGGAGGATTATCACCGCTTTCTTCTATTCGGTCTCCAGAGAAACTACGGCAAAGATCAATAACAGAATAAACATTGAGCAATTTGGATCTTGTTATAAACGTTGAATTTTTTAAAAAGCTTTGTTCAATAAGTTAAGTTCCGTTTTTATCTTGTAAAAGAATAAAAGGTGGTTCATCATGCGTCCCACAGGTAAAACACAAAGTTCGCGAGTGTTATCTGGCCATTCTCCGACATATATATATTCATATTAAACATTAATATAATAGATTATGAATAGCGGTAATTAGGTTCAATGATTCAATGAGATAAAAAATGATTCATTCAAATCAATTATTTTTCTCAAAGTGAAGAATAATCAATTTTTGAAAATTGAAAACATGAAATTAAATAAATCATAAGTTATCCATCTGTATGTTTCCTCCCAAATTTATGATTAGTTTTAATTAATTGTATGAATATTCCAAATTTTATTTCATGAAGCAAATTAAGTGGCATTTTCCTGATGAATCATATTTTTATTTTAATTAATATTTGAGCAGAAAATTAAAAAATATATAGGATTATTCTAATAATTTTATACAATTTGAAAAAATTTGAATCATGTAAAAAAACTTTTTTTTTTTAAATTTTCCTTTTTTTGAAAGTAAATTAAAATTCACAATATATATATATATATACATATATATATATATATACACATATATACATATATATATACACACACACACACACATATGTATATATATATTTATATGTATTTATATTATACATTAATATTATCAAATATGAATGAAGGTAATTAAGTTGAATGATTAAATGAAATGAAAAATCATTTATTCAAACAAATTATTTTCCTTAAATTGAAGAATAATTAATTTATGAAAATTAAAAATATGAAATCAAATAAATAATCATTCATTTATCTGTATGTTTTCTTGAAATTTCATAATTATTTCTAATTTATCGTATAAATGTTCCAAATTACAATTTATAAAGTGAATTAAATGGCATTTTTCTAAAGAATAATATTTTTATTTCAATTAAAATGTGAGCAGATGATTCAAAAATATATAGGATTTTTGTAATAATTACATATCATTTTAAAAAATTTAAATAATGTAAAAAAAATTTTTTTTTAAATTTCTCTTTTTTTGAAAGTAAATGAAAATTCAGAATATACATATATATATATATATACACACACACATATATACATATATATTTATATATGTTCATATCATACATTGATATAATAAAATATCCATGGAGGTAATTGAGTTAAATAATTTAATAGAATAAAAAATGATTTATTTAAATAAATAATTTTCCCTAAATTGAAGGAAAATCAATTTTCAAAAACTAAAAATATGAAAATGAAAAAATAATAATTCATCTATCTGTATGTGTTCGGTAAATTCCATAATTATTTCGAATTCATTGTATAAATGTTCCAAATCACAATTTATAAAGTAAAATAGATGGCATTTTTCTAATGAATAACATTTATATTTTAATCAATATGTGAGCAGATAATTGAAAAATATATTGGATTTTTCTAATAATTATATATAATTTTGAAAAATTTGAATCACGTGAAAAAATTTTTTTTTTTTAAATTTCTCTCTTTTCAAAAGTCAATTAAAAATTATAATATATGTATATATATATATATATATATATATATATATATATATATATATATACGCACACACACTCATATGTATATATATATTTATACATATTCATATTATACATTAATATTATAAAATATAAATGAAGGTAATCAAGTTAAATGATTAAATGAAATAAAAACTCATTTATTTAAACAAATTATTTTCCCGAAATTAAAGAATAATTAATCTATGAAAATTAAAAATATGAAATTAAATAAATATTGATTTGTCCATCTGTATTTCTTCTTTAAATTTCATAATTATTTCTGATTTATTGTATAGATGTTCCAAATTACAGTTTATAATGTGAATTAAATGGCATCTTTCTAATGAATGATGTTTCCATTTTAATTAATATGTGAGCAGATAATCAAGAAATATATCGGATTTTTTTAATAATTATATATAATTTTAAAAAATTTAACTAATGTGAAAAAATTTTTTTTTTCAAAATTTCTCTTTTTTTGAAAGTAAATCAAAAATCATGATACACACATATACATTCTTATTATACATTACTATTATACATTATATTATAGATTGATATAATAAAATATAAATGGAGGTAATTGAGTTAAATGATTTGATGAAATAAAAAATGATTAATTCAAATAAATTTTTCTTGAATCAAAGAATAATCAATTTTCACAAATTAAAAACATGGATTCAAATGAATAATCATTTGTCTATCTGTATGTTTTCTTCAAATTTTATAATAAGTTCTAATCCGTTGTATAAATGTTCCAAATCACAATTCATAAAGTAAATTAAACGGCATTTTTCTCATGAATAATATTTTCATTTTATTCATTATGAGAGCAGATAAAAATCAAAAATATATAGGATTTTTCCAATAATTATATATAACTTTATGAAATTTAAATAATGTGAAAACAATTTTTTTTTTTCATATGTCACTTTTTTCAAAAGTAAATTGAAGATTATAATATATATATATATATATATATTGAAATACACACACATATATATAAGTATATATATTTATATATATTTATATTATACATCAATATAATAGAATATAAATAGAGGTGATTAAGTTAAATGATTAAATAAAATTAAAAATGATTTATCCAAACAAATTATTCTTCTCAAATTAAAGAATAAATAATTTATGAAAATTGAAAATATGAAATCAGACAAATAATAATTTATCTAATTGTATGTTTCCTTTAAATTCCATAATTATTTCTAATTCATCGTATAAATGTTCAAAATTACAATTTATAAAGTAAATTAAACGGCATTTTTCTAATAAATGATATTTTTATTCTGAATAATATGTGAGCAGATGATTGAAAAACATATAGGATTTTTCTGATAATTATATATAATTTGAGAAAATTTAAGTAATGTAGAAAAATTTTTTTTTTTAAATTTCCCTTTTTTTAAATGTAAATCAAGAATTATATTATATTATTTACATATATATAAATATATATACACACACACATATATATATTCATATCATACATAAATATAATAGAATATAAATGGAGGTAATTAAGTTGAATAATTTAATAAAATATAAATGATTCATTCAAATGAATTATTTTTGCTCAATTGAAGCATAATTATTTTTTAAGACTAAATATATGAAATCAAATGAATAATAATCCATCTATCTGTATGTTTTCTTCAAATTTCATAATTAGTTCTAATTCATTGTATAAATGTTCCAAATTACAATTCATGAAGTAAATTAAACGGCATTTTTCTAATGAATAATATTTTTATTTTAATTGATATGTGAGCAGATAATTGAGAAATATATAGGATTTTTCTAATAATTATATATGATTTTAAAAAATTCAAATCATGTGAAAAAAATTTTTTTTTACAAATTTCATCTTTTTTTAAAAGTAAATTAAAAATTATGATACATATATATATATTTATATACACACACACATGTACATATATATATTTATTTATATATATTCATATTATACATTATAATATAATGGAATATAAATGGAGGTGAATTAGTTAAATAATTTAATAAAATGCAAATGATTTATTTGAATAAATTATTCCTTCCTCATTAAAGAATAGTTAATTTTCGAAAATCAAAAATATGAAATCAAATAAATAATAATCTATCCATTTGTATGTTTTCGGTAAAATTCATAATCATTTCTAATTCATTGTATGTGTTACGTGGGGGTGAGGGTGTACTGAGCGGTGGTAGTTAATGATTAATTGAATAATCTAGCTCCCACGTAACGACAATGAATAATAATTAAAACTAAGAAAAAGACTTACCTTTCGATAAGCCGGTAATTTGTAGGATCGTGTTGCTATAGACCTGTACAGGTCTGTGATGTTTGTTTAAATTGTTGAGGCAATTACAATAATAAAAATAGGTAGAAGGTCGTTCAAAATAAATGATTAATATAATTTGACTGGTAAAAGATGAAGTATATTCTATTTCGATTTGGTTATTGAAATGTTTGATAACAATCAATGGTGATAAATATATATATATGAGCCGAAAATAACAATTTATAAAGTCTCCAAGTTTATAAAAATCATGTGTTATACTATTCTAGAGGATATTATTATTTGGTACCAGGAACATCTACTCTGAACGATGGTTATAACTAGCTGGTCGTGATTATTGTATTGTATCTCTCTTTTTAGATTATCTTAAATCGATTATATATATATAATTGTTAAGTCTTATTCGTTAATTCTTGGAAACAATAAGTACAATTTAATTGGGGGTAGTGAAGCTAGCCACCAATTCTAGACTTGGTTGTTGTGAATTTACTGAAATAGTTTTTGATTATCAAGGTGAAACAAGAATTCGTCTAATTTCGAAGATTAACACTCGGATTGACTTAGCTTTTTGGTGAATCGGTCGACGAGATTGAGAGCCGTCGGATCGTGTCGGTCTGCGTCGGTAGAATGCTGGACCAGGGGCCTTACCTCAAATTTGGAAGAGTTGATGAATCGAATGATGTTGAACGTTGGTCACTTAGTCTTTGTGAATTTAGAATGATATCTTGTTATCGAAAGTTTGAAAGTGTCTGTTTTCTGATTTTGATGATAAGTTAAAATTGATTGGAACGATTATTTATTAAAAATGATAGTGTAATTATTATTATTTTTACTTAAGATTACTTGATTCGCTTGAATCAGGGCCGAACTCAATTTAATTGTGGAAAATGGAATATCATAAAAATGTCTATTCGCGAAATGATGAGATTTAGTAAAGAACAGAAAAGATGGAAATGTAGAAGATAGTGAGTCTCTTGCAATTAACAGAATAACTGAATGCTCGAATTTGACGAATTAGCGCGAGACTTTAGGTCGGTCACAACTAAGATTTTCCAAACGCTAATCTTGCTCGAGAGGGCTAATCCGGGTTTACGTCCACGCACTTCGCGACTTGACAGACGAAAGACGCGGCTTCTTGGGTCCGAGGGTCCAAGGAGCTGCAGTTGTAATTAGTCACAACGGTAATTAGCCAATGAGGTGCGAGGGCGACCTCCTGGTGCCCAAATCCACATGGTCAGCGTTACTTCTCGCTCTTCGACGGTGTGCCGACGATTCTCAATCTCGTCGGTGAACATTGAAAATATGAACAAAAGATATTTGCATGCAATGTTCACACATTCATTCATACATTCCAACAAGTAATCTATTTCAATTTGGTGGTTCTAAAGGTAGTGGTTTATCCTAGTTATTGATTATAATTTTAACTTAAAAAGGAGGATATTTCCAGTCTGAGCGCTACTGATGCTAATTTAGCAGTCTCCTATCTCAGTTCTTGGTACCAGTTATAAGAAACAATTATTATACTAGGGATCATTGTTGGTCTCTACGTGACTTTTGCCAGGAGGGGTGGAACTCGCCGTTATTAGAATATGAGATTTTGATGAAATGATATCTGTGCATTGAAGAAATTAAAGCAATGAAATGAAATGGAATTTTGAAAAAGTTACGCCAAGGCGGTACGTCGGGGCGTAACATCCCTCCCCACTTAAAAACCATCAACGTCCCCGTTGATGAATAATTAAAGGCTAGTGGGTATATGAAAATTGAGAGTAAACAAAATGATAATGTATGTGTGTGTGTGACAATGATAATGATGAATTAACGTATTATATAGATATAAAAACAAATTTCAGGTCGGCGGGAGAGTAGCTCTCTGTGATCAGTAAACTGGTCAGCCGGCCTTCACATTACCGACAACTATATCTTAGGTTAACGTAAGGGAGTAATAACATGATTAAAGGTGGTATATTTTATAACATGGTGACAATTATTGCTACCGCAATCTAGGATGTAAGGTCGGCGGGAGAATAACTCTCTGTGATCAGTAACTGATCAGCCGGCCTTCACATTAAGGACAACTATAACTCAGGTTAACGTAAGGGAGTAATATCATTATTAGAGGTGGAATATCTTAGAGTACTGTGACAATCGTTGCTACCGCAATTTAGGATGTAAGGTCGGCGGGAGAATAACTCTCTATGATCAGTGAGACTGGTCAGCCGAGTTCTTCATAGCGAAAATGACTTATGCGAAACGTTGGTGGAACGGCTAGTATGTTCTGCGTTGGTTGACATTTGGCTTTGGCGCTGCTGGACATCAGGCGTACCGTGTCCTCTGATTGGTGAACGAGATCTGGATGCTCGGCTAGCTGGAGAGCCTTACGCCTTGGTAGAGGCCAGATTCCGTGCATTTAGATCTTTGTGGTGGGCCCAGTATCATGTGACCCACTGAGAGTCGTAGTCGTATGTGTACCCTCGTAGCGGATACTCATTAATAGGTCGACGAACAGGAATCCTGGCAGTACTTTTAAGTGCTGCCTTGTTTTGGCATCTGGGTTCATTTGGAGTAGTGCATTCTGGACCCAAACAGCTCGTCGACTGCATTCAGCCACTCGAACTCGCCTTTTCTCCTGTTAGGTTTTGTAAAAGTTTTCACCAAATTGCCATTTGCCTTAAGGGGGTATTCTAGTGTAGAAATTTGAAAAAATCGATTTTTTTTTTTTTAATATTTTCAAAGCTTAACCTTTCAAGAATGTGTCCTTAAAAGGACAAGTCAAAATTTCAATTATTTTCAGCGATATAGCTATTTTAGTGACACGTCTTCAATAATGGCTCGGCTGGAACGAATTTTACTCGAAACTTTAAACGCATTTTTCTCAAAACTACATTTTTCAAAACGGTTGACATGATTTCTCAAGTTCTATTGAACCGATTTACTTGAAATTTGGTGAGAATCTTCTCAATACATGTCTCTATCGCACGAACTATTATTATAACGAAATAATAATTTTTACTATTTTTAAAAAATTCAGAAACGTCCAAAAAAGTCAAAAAAAACGTATTATTTTTTCGGACAGCCGTAATTTGGCAAAAAAAAATTTTTTTTCGACTTTTTTTTAGTTAGTACGATAGCTGCATTTATGTAGAATAATAATCTTTTTTTTTTTTTCTGATTTTGAAAATGCTTGCAATCGTGACATCATTGGCGCGCCATTTTTTTGTACCCCCCACTTCAACAACTCATAGCACTTTCAATTTTGTATTTTTTGACTTGTTTTTTTTTTTTTTTGTAATCGTGAAATAATAATAAACGCCTGATAACAAAATGGATGGTAAAAATATTTTTTGTTTTTTGTTTATAGCACTTCAAAAAACACCTGAAATTCATGCCTCTACACTAGAATACCCCCTTAAATAATTGCCGAAGTTCCAATGGTCATTTTTCTAATATACTGTAGCATTTTTAACATTAATTTGGAATGAAAGGAATTTGAAAGAAAGTAAAGGTTTCAAGGTTAACATCACACTGAGTTGATCCATTCAGAAGCTTCTGAACAAACTCTAAGGGCAGATCAAGTTCATCGCTGAACTTCCCTCTTAGGTGTTAGGCTTCAAACTTAGAGCTAGTTACAGTTGAATATCCCTCGTTGCGGTTGGTCACGCCCCATCCGTTGGCGTTAAGCTTAAAATTACTTAGAAATATCTCAGGATTGTTGGTAAATGATGTGATCATGTAGTCCTCCAAGTTCGTTTCCCTCGAAAATGAATGTTCATTACTCCCAATCTCATATTTGTAATCGCATTAATCAGTCTACAATGCGTTCCATCAGTAAGCCAATTCGAGTTTGTCTACATGTTTATTGAATCTTTCACCGTTGTTACCTTCTAATACTACGTTATTGTCTTCCAAGACTTTAACAATTTTATATGGACCCTGGTATCGCTTGCTAAATTTTCCTTTTCTAGCTTCTATCTGTACGCGTACCATGTCTCCCGCTTTGCCTTTGAACGGATGTACTGTCCGATCGTAATACATTTTCGACCTTTCCTTCGCCTGCACTAAGTTGGTCGCAGCCAAGGCCTGCATTTCGTTTAATCTGATCATTAGGTCTTCAAGATACGAGTTGTACGTTAAACGGTTTTCCTCAGTATCAAACGAAGTTGGACAGCGCGCTATTCTTCCGAAAACTAGCTCATACGGTGTGAAGTTTGTGGCTTCATGAACTGCCGTATTGTATGAAAACATAGCAAATTGAACTAGTTCATCCCAATCGTCAAACTCATTAATATAATGTTTAATGTACTCTGTTAAAACAATATGGCTACGTTCTAATGCGCCGTTTGATTGTGGTCGATAACTGGAAGTAGTAATATGTTTAATTTTGAAAAGTTTAGCTAATTCTTGTGATAGTTTATTTACGAAACTTGTTCCTCGACCTGTTAGAATAGTTTTAGGCGATCCAAATTGCAAAATCAGATGTTTTACCATTGCATGAGCCACTGTCTCAGCTCTTATATCGGGAATTGGCACGGCGATACAAAATTTTGTCAAATTATCCTGCATAGTTAAGTTATGCTTGTTGCCACTAGGGGTCTGCGGAAGTGGACCTACTGTATCTAGTGAAATTTTCTGAAACGGCTCAGATGGAGTGTCCGTTATTAGCATTGGCTCCCTAGTCTTTACGCGAACTAGCTTTTGTTCTTGACAGCTTTCGCATCTTCGAATGAAATTACTGATATCCTCTCTCATTCGTGGCCAATAAAATCTTTCGCGGATTCTTCGATATGTTTTGGTCACGCCTTTGTGTCCTCCCATTAGTGCACTATGCATTTCCGAAATTATGCCCGGTCGTATTTCTGATGGTGGTATCTCGGTTATACCTGAACAGATTGTAATGTCTATGTCTTCGTCTTCAAAAATATCTATTAATAAATTTGAGATGTCTATTGATAGTTCGTCAGTCATATCCCCTAATTTTGAAATTCTAAATGTTTTTATTTTTAAATCTAATAAAGTCGTTTTCAAATTTCCCAAAGCTACCTTGACGTTATGTAATTCAATTTTGTCAAAATGTTTTCTTTTAACTACGAGGCTAAATATGCTATATTTTCCCGTTTTTGTAATAATGACTTGGCCTAATTTTGGTTTTGCATCACGATGATCGTCTGCATTTATTAATTCCAAATCGTTTAATAGTCTGCTGACTGGTGTAGAAAATTCTGAATCTATTGATATGAAATGTACATAGTTGTCTTTTCTGTATGTCAAGTTTTCACGACTGAATGAAATTCTATTCCCTGAATGGTAACCTGTTTTTGGAAATTTTAATGGTGATATAGTTTCTAAATCTGGTGGTATACTTTCCGTAATTTCAATTCGCGTTGGTAAATCTTGGAATTCTAGTTGCGGCTGTAAACGCCTTGGCGTTTTGCTGACCTTGCTTTTCACTGAAATGTCCCCTGTCTCATTCAACTCAGGTATCATATTCAAAGGATACGGGGTTGAGAGTGCTATTGGTCTGGGTGCGACTATAGGTGTTGGTAATGCCGATTTCTGCAAAGGTCGACAAACTACTGACTCATTCAAATTAGTTTGATTGGTATTAGTCTGTCCAGCCTCGCTATTGTCTCCTTGATTTCTCTTAACTTTTTCTAAAAATCTCTCAATTTTGTTAGTCAGTTCGTCGTCATCCGTCTCGTCTTTTTCGTCGAGTACCTCACGTATGGTTTCGTCTAATTCTTCACCCTCTGATATATGGCCTGGTAATTCTACTTCATCTGCATCCGAGTTACTGGAGTTGTCTAGAAGACTCCTCTCGTCCAAGGTCTTGTCAAAGAGTTCAAATGAATCTTGCAACTCCATCGGATTCAGTTTACTTCTTTCGCGCAAAGATTTATTAAAGAAGTCAAATGATTTCCTTGATTCTTTAGGATCTATAGATAATTTAGCTTTACGACTCGCTTCTGTTTGCAAAAATACATCATCATCCGAATCGCTATCTCTATCACGCGGTGATTTTAATTTTACTGTTATATTTTCAGGCTCAGAATCAGATTCAACGTCGTCGTCGGTTCGTGCGTCAGTCTGAATGTCTGTTTGTTCAGGTTGTTGCGTTCCCTGGGATGTAGTAGGTTGTTCAAGACCTAGATTCGGTAATACACTTCTTTGCCTCCGGTAGGCCGGCGGTTCGGAAGATTCATCGTCGGATGAGTCCTCAGAAACAGCTTGCCTGAATCAAAAATTATAATATATATATATATATATATATATATATATATATATATATATATTCACACACACAATATATATGTATTTATATATATTCATATGATACAATTATATAAAGAATATAAATAGTGGTTATTAGGTTAAATGATTTATTAAAATAAGAAATGATTTATTTGAATAAATTATTTTTCTTGAATTGAGGAACAATCAATTTTTATAAATTAAAAATGTGAAAATAAAAAAGTAATAATTCATCTATCTGTATGTTTTCGATGAATTCCATAATTATTTCCAATTCATTGTATAAATGTTCCAAATTACAATTGATAAAGTAAATTAAATGGCATTTTTCCAATGAATAACATTTTTATTTTGATCAATATGTGAGCAGATAATTAAAAAATATACAGGATCTTTCTAATAATTATATATGATTTTGAAAAATTTGAATGACGTGAAAAAAGTTTTTTTTTTTCGAATCTTTCTGTTTCCAAAAGTAAATTAAAAATTATGATATATATATAAATATAAAGCAAACACACATACATATATATATATATATTTATATAATACATTAATATAATAGAATATAAATGGCGGTAATTAGGTTGAATGATTTATTGGGATAAAAAATGATTCATTCAAATAAATTATTTCTCTCAAAGTGAAGAATAATTAATTTTTAAAAATTGAAAATATGAAATTAAATGAATGATAATTTATCTATCCGTATGTTTCCTCCTCATTTCATAATGAGTTTTAATTAATTGTATGAATGTTCCAAATTTTATTTCATAAAGTAAATTAGATGGCATTTTCCTAATAAATCATATTTTTATTTTAATTAATATGTGAGCAGAAAATTAAAAAATATATAGGATTCTTCTAATGATTTTATATAATTTCAAAAAATTTAAATCATGTTAAAAAACTTTTTTTTAAAATTTCCCTTTTTTTGATAGTAAATTAAAAATCATAATATATATGTAAATACATATATAAACACACACACACATATGTATATATATATATATATATATTTATATTATACATCAATATTATAGAATATAAATAAAGGTAATTAAATTGAATGATTAAATGAAATGAAAAATCATTTATTTGAACAAATTATTTTCCTACAACTAAAGAATAATTAATTTACGGCAATTAAAAATATGAAATCAAATATATGATAATTTATCTATCTGTATATTTTCTTGAAATTTTATAATTATTTCTAATTTATTGTATAAATGTTCCAAATTACAATTCAGAAAGTGAATTAAATGGCATTTTTCTAAAGAATAATATTTTTATTCCAATCAATATGTGAGCAGACGATTGAAAAATATATAGGATTTTTGTGATAATTAAATATCATTTTAAAAAATTTGAATGAGGTGAAAAATTTTTTTTTTTCAAAAATTTCTCTTTTTCCAAAAGTAAATCAAAAATTATAATATATATATGTATATATATGCACACACACAATATATATATATATATTTATATATATTCATATGATACATTAATATAAAGAATATAAATAGGGGTTATTAGGTTGAATGATTTATCAGAATAAGAAATGATTTATTCAAATGAATTATCCTTCTTAAATTGAAGGAAAATTAATTTTTGAAAATCAAAAATATGAAAATAAAAGAATAATAATTTATCTATGTGTATGTTTTCGGTAAATTCCATAATTACTTCTAATTCATTGTATAAATGTTCCAAATTACAATTTATAAAGTAAATTGAATGGGACTTTTCTGAAGAATAACATATTTTTTTAATCAATATATGAGCAGATAATTGAAAAATATATAGGATTTTTCTAATAATTATATATGATTTTGGAAAATTTGAATGGCGTGAAAAACTTTTTTTTTTCAATTTTTCTGTTTCCAAAAGTAAATTAAAAAATATAATATATATATATATATGCACACACACATACATGTATATATATATATATATATATATATATATATATATATTTATATTATACATCAATATAATAGAATATAAATGGCGGTAATTAGGTTGAATGATTCAATGAGATAAAAAATGATTCGTTCAAATACATTATTTTTCTCAAAGTGAAGAATAAATAATTTTCAAGAATTAGAAATATGAAATTAAATAAATAATAATTTATCTATCTGTATGTTTCCTCCTAATTTCATAATTAGTTTTAATTGATTGTGTGAATGTTCCAAATTTTTTTTCATAAAGTAAATTGAATAGCATTTTCCTAATGAATTATATTTTTATTTTAATTGATATGTGAGCAGAAAATTGAAAAATATTTAGGATTTTTCTTATAATTTTATTTAATTTTGAAAAATTTGAATCATGTGAAAAAACTTTTTTTTTTTAAATTTTCCTTTTTTTGAAAGTAAATTAAAAATCATAATATATATATTTATATATAAATATACACACACACACACACACACACACACATATGTATATATATATTCATATCTATTTATATTATACATTGATATTATGAAATATTAATAAAGGTAATTAAGTTAGATGATCAAATGAAATAAAAAATCATTTATTTAAACAAATTATTTTTCTGAAATTGAAGAATAATTAATTTATGAAAATTGAAAATATGAAATTAAATAAATATTAATTTATCTTTCTGTATGTTTTCTTTGAATTTCATGATTATTTCTAATTTATTGTATAAATGTTCCAAATTACAATTTATAAAGTGAATTAAATGGCATTTTTCTAAGGAATAATATTTTCATTTCAATTGATATGTGAGCAGATGATTAAAAAATATATAGGATTTTTGTAATAATTAAATATCATTCCAAAAATTTCAATAATGTGAAAAAAAATTTTTTTTTAAATTTCCCTTTTCCTGAAAGTAAATGGAAATTCATAATATATATATCTATATATGTATATACACACACACATATATAAATATATATTCATATATGTTCATATTATACATTGATATAATAAAATATCAATGGAGGTAATTGAGTTAAATAATTTAATAGAATAAAAAATGATTCATTCAAACGAATTATTTTTCTTAAATCGAAGGAAAATCAATTTTTTCAAAATTGAAAATATAAAAACAAAAAAATAATGATTTATCAATCTGTATGTTTCCGGTAAATTCCATAATTATTTCTAATTCATTGTATAAATGTTCCAAATTACAATTTATAAAGTAAATTCAATGGGATTTTTCTGAAGAATAATATTTTCATTTCAATTAATATCTGAGCAGTCGATTAAAAAACATAGGATTTTTCTAATAATTAAATGTAATTTTAAAAAATTTTTAAAACGTAAAAAATTTTTTTTTTCCAAAAATTTCTCTTTTTCCAAAAGTAAATCAAAAATTATAATATATATACATATATATTCACACACAATATATATATATATTTATATATATTCATATGACACATTAATATAAAGAATATAAATGGAGGTTATCAGGTTAAATGATTTATTTATATTAATCATTTTCCTGTAATTGAAGAATAATTAATTTATGAAAATTAAAAATATGAAATTAAATAAATATTAATTTATCTATCTGTATGTTTTTTTTGAATTTCATAATTATTTCTAATTTATTGTATAAATGTGCCGGATTACAATTTATAAAGTGAATTGAATGGCATTTTTCTAAAGAATAATATTCTTATTTCAATCAATATGTGAGCAGATGATTAAAAAATGTATAGGATTCTTGTAATAATTAAATATCATTTTAAAAAATTTAAATAATGTAAAAAAAATTTTTTTTAAATTTCCCTTTTCCTGAAAGTAAATGGAAATTCATAATATATATATCTATATATGTATATACACACACACATATATAAATATATATTTATATATGTTCATATTATACATTGATATAATAAAATATCAATGGAGGTAATTGAGTTAAATAATTTAATAGAATAAAAAATGATTCATTCAAACGAATTATTTTTCTTAAATCGAAGGAAAATCAATTTTTTCAAAATTGAAAATATAAAAACAAAAAAATAATGATTTATCAATCTGTATGTTTCCGGTAAATTCCATAATTATTTCTAATTCATTGTATAAATGTTCCAAATTACAATTTATAAAGTAAATTCAATGGGATTTTTCTGAAGAATAATATTTTCATTTCAATTAATATCTGAGCAGTTGATTAAAAAACATAGGATTTTTCTAATAATTAAATGTAATTTTAAAAAATTTTTAAAACGTAAAAAATTTTTTTTTTCCAAAAATTTCTCTTTTTCCAAAAGTAAATCAAAAATTATAATATATATACATATATATTCACACACAATATATATATATATTTATATATATTCATATGACACATTAATATAAAGAATATAAATGGAGGTTATCAGGTTAAATGATTTATTTATATTAATCATTTTCCTGTAATTGAAGAATAATTAATTTATGAAAATTAAAAATATGAAATTAAATAAATATTAATTTATCTATCTGTATGTTTTTTTTGAATTTCATCATTATTTCTAATTTATTGTATAAATGTGCCGGATTACAATTTATAAAGTGAATTGAATGGCATTTTTCTAAAGAATAATATTCTTATTTCAATCAATATGTGAGCAGATGATTAAAAAATGTATAGGATTCTTGTAATAATTAAATATCAGTTTAAAAAATTTAAATAATGTAAAAAAAATTTTTTTTAAAAATTTTTTTTTCTTTGAAAGTAAATGAAAATTCAAAATATATTGTTACAAAGGGTGAAATCACCCGTTTTGCCCCCTCTTCAATGATCTAGTAGTCAGCATAGATAAAAGACGTTTGTAAACCTCTTATGTCTTTAAAAAGAATAAGGTTGCTGCGCCAACCGACATTATTGTAAAAACAGTCTTGTTTGAGACTTTAAATGAGAAACACGTATCTTGCATTAAAAGCATTTTTCACGATATTCTATTCACGCTCTTGATTTCTTTCGATTTGATAATAAGTAAACTCGCGGATCCATATTTTATTAACGTAACGTCAAAGTACGTTACATTTGGTGTCAGAAGCGGGATCTTGAGTTCTTATTAATCAAGTTGATTCAGTGCGTGAAATACGTGAAATAAACTATGAGTCGCGGTCGTTTGACACGCTCTCGTCGTCGGGAAAGTGGCGGAGAAGAACATTCCATCACCGAAAATCCGCGGGTTCCCGAGTCAATTTGTGCACCTTCAGTGGACTCTTTACCTGTCCCTATGATGGTCTCAGTCTCACAAATCGACCTACTAAGGATTATGAGCCAACAACAAGAAGCCGCCGAAAGATATCAACGGCAGCTTCTGGATACGGCTACTCAACAACAACAACAACTTGTCCAGTTGCTTCAAGAGCAACGAGAAGCTCAAGAGCGTTCCGAGACTAGTCTTCACGAACTACTCCGGACAACTGTGGCGGCTCTTCAGTCCGTTCATCAAATGAGTGGCACTGTAGGACCAGCTGTTACACCGCAGGGTTCCAGAGTTGTTACTCCGCTTCCCTCTCCTGTTCCCTCTCCTGTTCCCGTTCCTACTGTTCAGGAGGTCCAACATCCAGGACGATCCCAGGATGTTCCTGAATCAAGGTCTGTGCCTTTTATTAGGAGAGTAGATGAATCTCCAATTAGTAGAACAAGAGTAAATAATGAGGTTGGTTTTTCCGAGTCTCTGACTCAGGTTCGGCCTCGATATTCTCATTTTAATCAATTAAATAATTCGAGATTTCCTGAGGTTGCTTCTCAGATTAACGAGAAACCTCTTTATCCTTTAAAACTGCCAATTTTTGACGGAAAGATTCCATGGGCAGATTATGAACGTCAGTTTAATACGATTGCTAAACATAACCAGTGGGACTCGGCCATGAGGGCCCACAGTCTTGCCTCTTGTCTTCGTACGCCGGCTTTGAATGTTTTAACGGCATTGTCTGAGGAAGAAATTTCCGATTATGAGAAACTTAGTTCTGCACTCAAATTGAGATATGGAAATGACCACTTGACGAAACTGTACACGGCACAATTACAGACAAGAAGACAGGGACGAGACGAAGACCTCGCGTCTCTTAGTCAAGATATTGAACGGCTTTCTCGTATAGCTTTGCCAGATGACCAGCCGTCTCGTAATTTATTGGCAACGCAAGCTTTCTTAAATGCGATCAATGATCCAGAGATTAAAATGGCCGTTGGAACATCGGGCCTCACTTCTCTGCAGGAGGCAACGGCCAAAGCTCTCGGGGTGGAGGCAATGAGGAAGCAATATTTTGGGCCGAACAAGCTTCGTCGGATTGAGGTGTCCGAAAACACCTCAAAGAGACGAAGTTTTGAACACTCGGAGGAGTCAAAACCTCAAAATTATAGAAATAAAAATAACAATAATAATTTTAAACCAAGAAATCGAGGTTCTTCTCAAAACCAACAAAACAAGCGTGTAAACAAGGACGCGGTCATGACGAGTCAAATCGGCTTGACCTGTTTATTTTGTCATAAAATAGGACATGATGCTAATCATTGCTTTTTACTTAAAAAGAATAGTAGAGAACCGATGCAAGGCTCGAATCCAAATTCTCATAATTGGCGTAAGAAAAATATAGAAATAGGGGAAGCAAATCCTCAATCGAGTTCTTCAACAGGAACTCACCCAAAAAACTAATTTCAGATGATTTGTCAGGGCGAAAATCATCGCAGATTGTTGTAAGTGAAAGCCCTCTTAGAGAACAGTTTTTAATCAGAAGTCTACGACAGTCTGGTCTTTACGCGCGCGGTACTGTAAATGGCGTCGATTGTCTGTGGGTAATAGACACGGGCGCGGAAGTAACCGTGGTTCGATCGGATCTCTTTAAATCCGATGACCAGATTGTTCCCTCTTTTTCTCTGCGAACAGCCACTGGAGGGACGACCCCGGTTTTGAGACAGGTTACTGTCCAAATTAACCTTTTTGGGTGTATTGACTCTCCACATAAGGTTTTTATAGCAGATATAGAGGATGAAGGTATTTTGGGAATAGACTTTCTTACAGCTCATAACTGTGTTATCTCGACTAAGAGAAATTCATTAGCTTCAAACAATCGCGAAATAACTCTTTGTACAAATAGAAATGGAATTTACTGGACTCCTCCTAGAATTCGGGAAATAGAACTTTCAGAGGATGATTTGCAACAACATTTCCCTTCACATTTACAGAGCCTTGTTGAGAAATCTTCGATTTCGTTAAATTCAGCTCAGGTAGAATCGTTTAAATCTCTTTTGCTAGAATTTATAGATTCTTTCGCCAAAGATAGTGGTGATAAGGGCCGATGTACTTCTGTCAAGCACAAGATCGACGTCGGAGAGAGTTCACCAATGAAACAAGCTCCTCGAAGACTCGCTCTCAACGCCCGAGAAGAGGTTAAGAAGCTTGTAGAAGACATGCTAAAAAACGATGTTATTGAACCATCGTCTAGTTCCTGGGCCTCACCAATCGTCCTTGTTAACAAAAAGGACGGATCCAAACGATTTTGTATCGATTACAGGAAGCTGAACGATATAACGAAGAAAGATTCTTACCCTCTACCCAGAATCGACGAGACACTCGACCTGATAGCTGGTGCAACTTGGTTCAGCACCATAGATCTTCAGAGCGGATACTGGCAGGTCGAAATGGATCCTCTAGATAAAGAAAAAACAGCTTTTGTTACGGGTTTAGGAGGATTATGGCAGTTCAAGGTTATGCCGTTTGGTTTGAGTAATGCCCTGGCTACCTTTGAACGAATGATGGAGGCTGTTCTCCATGGGCTCACTGGCAAAATATGCCTTGTTTATTTAGACGATATAATCGTTTTTGGCAAGAACTTTGAAGAAGGAGTTCAAAATCTCAGACAAGTTTTCGCTAGGCTGAAGCAAGCAGGTCTGAAAATGAGCCCGAAAAAATGCCATCTATTCCAGAGAGAAGTAGGCTTCCTTGGACATATCGTTTCAGCACAAGGTGTGAAGACCGACCCATCCAAAATAGAGAAGGTTTCTTCTTGACTGACACCTAAGAATAAAGAACAAATTCAAAGCTTTTTAGGCCTTAGTACGTATTACAGAAGATTTGTAAAAGGTTTCGCTAGTATAGCTAAACGTCTCCATCATTTGACCGGAATCAAGATTCCTTTTGACTGGACCCCGGAATGCGAAGAGGCTTTCAAGAAATTAAAGGAAAATCTTATTTCTTCGCCGATTTTAGCTTATCCAGAGGTCGAAATTCCTTTTATTTCAGATACGGATGCATCTCTTTTAGGAATAGGCGGGGTTCTGTCACAAATTCAAGGAGGTCAAGAGAGAGTGATAGGTTATTTCAGCAGAGTTTTGAGTAAAACCGAGAGGAATTATTGTGTCACTCGTAGAGAGCTTTTAGCTATTGTTAAGACCGTAGTACATTTTCACCATTATTTGTACGGCAGGAGATTTTTGATACGTACAGATCATGCTTCTCTCAGGTGGTTACTTTCGTTTGAATCTCCCGAAGGTCAGGTAGCTAGATGGTTAGAAAGGCTCGGTCAGTACGATTTTGATATTCGTCATCGAGCAGGAATTCATCATGGAAACGCCGATGCTCTCTCTCGAAGACCCTGCGAGGAAATGCCAGAGTGTAAACAGTGTGCACGATTAGAAAAAAATCGTAACCCCTCTCTTATAATACGGAAGATTTCTTTCGAAAATAACCAGGAGGAATGGAGAAAATCGCAACAAGAGGACGAAACTTTGAATCAAGTGAAGTCTTGGAAAGAAGCAGAAACTCGCCCAGACTGGCAGGATATATCTCTAGCCGAGCCAGATTTGAAAATTTATTGGGCTCAATGGGACTCTATTCTATTAATTGATGGAATTTTATACCGGAAATGGGAGTCTGCGGACTTGAAAGAAATCAGGTGGCAACTTTTGGTTCCCAGGTCACGAGTTCCGGAGATTCTTGCTCTTTGTCATGATTCTCCTGCAGGTGGACATTTCGCTTCGAATAAAACTCTGGGCAGAATTCGCAACTTCTATTTTTGGCCCCGTTGCCGGATGGACGTTGAAGATTGGTGTCGAAGATGTCGAATCTGCACGGCAAAGAAAGGACCTCGAGCGAAGGGACAAAGCTCTCTTCAAATTTACAACGTGGGAGCTCCATTTGAAAGGATAGCAATGGATATTCTTGGACCTCCCCCGATAACCCATTCTGGAAATAAATATGCTTTGGTTATTGCTGATTATTTTACTAAGTGGCCTGAAGTGGTCCCTCTCGCTGATCAAGAAGCCGCTACTGTAGCACAGGCATTCGTTAAAGAGTTTATTTGTAGACAAGGAGTTCCTCTAGAACTTCATACTGATCAAGGCCGAAATTTTGAGTCAACCTTAATGAAAGAGGTTACTCAGATTTTAGGGGTTAGAAAAACTCGTACAACTCCTTTGCATCCGCAATCTGACGGCATGATAGAGCGTCTGAATCGGACTTTGCTACAATATTTGTCGTCCTTCGTAGAACAGAATCAGAGAGACTGGGACTCCTGGATCCCTTTTTTCCTCTTATCTTACAGATCTGCGATTCATGAGACGACGAAGCAGACGCCAGCCCTCATGCTTACTGGAAGAAATCTTCGACTTCCGTCAGATTTAGAGAAAGGCCCTGTTCCTGTGCAAAGACAACATCAAACAGATTATGCCTTTTTATTACAACAACGTTTAGAAGAAGTTCATCACTTTGCTAGGAATAGAATTTCTATGGCTTCAGATGAATTGAAAACTCGTTATGATATTCGAGCCAGAGATTTAAAATTTAATCCTGGAGATTCTGTCTGGCTCTTTCAACCTCGAAGACAGAAAGGACGATGTCCAAAACTACAAAGAAATTGGGAAGGCCCTTACTTAGTGGTCAACCGGATAAATGATGTTGTTTATAGAATCCGGAGATCTCCTCATTCGCGTCAGAAGGTGGTTCACTTGGATCGTCTTGCTCCTTTTGAAGAGGATCAACCTGGAATAATCTCTCCAAGACCAGGGACATCCTTCGAGGTTAGATCTTCAAACGAACACCCTTGACGACTGTGATCGATTTGGCCTTCTTTACAGTCGGTCATCGATTGGGAGAAGAATTTACCTTTCGGAATTCATTTGAGTAAAACTCGACCGCTTACGATTATTATAGAAGGAAACATCGGATGCGGAAAAACAACTTTCACCAAGAGGTTTTTATCAGATCGCCAGGTCTGTACACTTTTAGAACCTCTTGAAGAATATCGAAATGTAGCTGGAATTAATCTTTTAGATTTGATGTATCAGAACCCAGATCGTTATTGCTATTATTTCCAGCATTTCGCTCAAATGGTTATGTTAGATAGACATCTGCAGACGACTTCATTGCCTGTAAAGGTGATGGAAAGATCGATATTCAGTAGCAATTGTTTTGTAGAAGCTCGTCGAAGGTTAGGTAATTTTCGCGACTTCGAATCTCATTTATTGACGAAAAATTTTGATCTTCTCATTCGCTCGTCTGAGCTTAGAGTAGATTTGATTGTTTATTTGCGAGTTTCCCCAGAAACTTCTTTTGCTCGAGTTAGTTCCCGTTCTCGTGAGAAAGAATCGAGTATTTCTTTAGAGCTACTCAGAACTATTCATGAGGTTCATGAAGATTGGCTAGTGAAACAAACCTTTTCTTCTTTATCGGCTCCTGTTTTAGTTATCAATGCAGAAGCTACGGCCGATCAAGTTTTTAAAGATTTTTGTACTTCCTTAACATGCGGATAAGAAGTTGTTTGTTTTCAGGAGATCCTTTGTTTTCCTGAGGGTTTTGTTTCCTTCTAGAAATTTCTTCTTCAGAATCGAGTTTTGTGTCGGATAGGCTTTGGTTTAATAATGTGAAAAGAGCCACGATCATTTTTCGAGGTCGATGAGCGATTGCTTGATTTTCACATTTTATTAACCTTAAGTGTCAGTTTTTGTGAGTACTTTTTCAGGTTATTTGACACAGCCTTTTCCATCCAATCTTTCCCCGATTCCTGAAGATGACTGGTGGTCTTATTTTGAAGAAGGATGCAGAAATGATTCAGATAAGATCGTTTCTTTTCTTTTGAATACATATTTCATTTATTTTATTCAAGTATTCTCCCAAATTCACTTAGTGAATTTGAATTGTTATACCATCACTCACATTTGTCCTTCCAAAACTCTAGGGTGAACTATTTCTAAAGAAGATTAAGATCATTCACCCCACTATTTCCTTATTTCCTATGAAGAGAAGTCTGTTTTATCTTATTTGGTCCCGGAATTGTCGGTTCCCGCTTCGATGTTTTTATCCGAACCTGTTTCGGAGGGATCCTTCATGAAGAAGATTGAATTTCTTTCCGACATCAATCTGGGCCGTTGCGGATAACTTTGAATTCATGAAGCCACATAACACTCAATAACATTAACCTTTATAAAACATGGCACATAAATTCTTGAGATTATTCAACGCTCAACTATCTGCTCAAGGTTTTCTGTGGTTTACCTTGAGACTGTGGGCAAATGCCAGATAGTAAAAAAGGGAGTTCTCAAATTTTTAGAGCCACAGCTGCAACTCACCTTTGAGCACTGACTACTAGACTATTTTTATAATTGTTTTATCTTTCCAAAGTCGGGACGACTCTTTTCCTCGGGGGGGAGTAGTGTTACAAAGGGTGAAATCACCCGTTTTGCCCCCTCTTCAATGATCTAGTAGTCAGCATAGATAAAAGACGTTTGTAAACCTCTTATGTCTTTAAAAAGAATAAGGTTGCTGCGCCAACCGACATCATTGTAAAAACAGTCTTGTTTGAGACTTTAAATGAGAAACACGTATCTTGCATTAAAAGCATTTTTCACGATATTCTATTCACGCTCTTGATTTCTTTCGATTTGATAATAAGTAAACTCGCGGATCCATATTTTATTAACGTAACGTCAAAGTACGTTACAATATATATATATATATATATATATATATATATATATATATATATATATATATATATATATATATATATATATATATACACACACATATATAAATATATATTTATATATGTTCATATGATTCATTGATATAATAAGATATCGATGGAGGTAATTGAGTTAAATAATTTAATAAAATAAAAAATGATTTATGTGAATGAATTATTTTTCTAAAATTGAAGGGAAATCAATTTTTAAAAATTAAAAATATGAAAATAAAAAAATAATAATTCATCTATCTGTATGTTTTCGGTAAATTCCATAATTATTTCTAATTCATTGTATAAATGTTCCAAATTACAATTTATAAAGTGAATTGAATGGGATTTTTCTGAAGAACAATATTTTTACTTTAATTCATATGTGAGCAGATGATTAAAAAATATATAGGATTTTTCTAATAATTATATATAATTTTAAAAAATTTGAATAACGTAAAAAAATTTTTTTTTTCGAAAATTTCTCTTTTTCCAAAAGTAAATCAAAAATTATAATATATATATATATATTAGGGTGCTTTTTTTTTGGACTATATTTTTTTTTTTTCGGTCCCATCGTGAAATTTTGTTAGAAATACAACAAAAAAAATTCCCTGAAAGATTGAGCCCTTAATATTAATATTAAGTGCTCGCCCAAGGCATGTAAAGATTTCCCGCTTAAAATACACGTAAACTTCAATTTTTTTCTTCAAAACATCTACAGTTCAGAGGCATTCTATGGTGTAGTCTAGAACGTCAGTAGGTTTTCTTCGGAATGAAATGCTCTACAAAAGTGCTCATTGCGGTGAAGTCGTAACTCACACCGGCGAAGTCGTACGGGCCACCCAAACCCAATTTTTTCATGAAATTCTTGTCTTTTTGCCCGTATCTCGTAAATAACAAGAGCTACAAAAAAAAATATTCAACAAATTTGTAGGAAATTTAATTTCCTACAAAAAAGTTCCGGAAAACCAAATTTCTAACATCGATATTTATTGAGATATTGGGCTTTTAAGGTGAGGAAGTATGGAATTTCCATGAATTATTGAGTTAAATTGTCGAATTATTGATTGTCGAATATTTTTTTGTTTCGTAGCTCTTGTCATTACAATTACAATTCTTGTCATTACAATTACAAGAGCTACGAAACAAAAAAATATTCGACAATCAATAATTCGACAATTTAACTCAATAATTCATGAAAATTCCATACTTCCTCACCTTAAAAGCCCAATATCTCAATAAATATCGATGTGAGCAATTTGGTTTTCTGGAATTTTTTTGTAGGAAATTAAATTTCCTACAAATTTGTTGAATGTTTTTTTCTTGTAGCTCTTGTTATTTACGAGATACGGGCAAAAAGACAAGAATTTCATGAAAAAATTGGGTTTGGGTGGCCCGTACGACTTCGCCGGTGTGAGTTACGACTTCACCGCAATGAGCACTTTTGTAGAGCATTTCATTCCGAAGAAAACCTACTGACATCCTAGACTACACCATAGAATGCCTCTGAACTGTAGATGTTTTAAAGAAAAAAATTGAAGTTTACGTGTATTTTAAGCGGGAAATCTTTACATGCCTTGGGCGAGCACTTAATATTAATATTAAGGGCTCAATCTTTCAGGGAATTTTTTTTGTTGTATTTCCAACAAAATTTCACGATGGGACCGAAAAAAAAAATACAGTCCAAAAAAAGAGCACCCTAATATATATATATATATATATATATATATATATATATATATATATATATATATATATATATATATATATATAAACTTACCGCTTCTTGCTTAATATATTCGACATTATCCCTGCTTCACCTGTCTCTTACTTTATCTAATATCCTCTATTTATATTCTTTATATTAATGTATCATATGAATATATATAAATATATATATATATATATATATATATATATATATATATATATATATATATATATATATATATATATATATATATATATATATATATATATATGCACAGACACAATATATATATGTATTTATATGTATTTATATGTATTCATATGACACATTGATATAAAGAATATAAATAGAGGATATTAGATAAAATAAGAAACAGGTGAAGCAGGAATAATGTCAAATATATTAAGCAAGAAGCGATAAGTTTAATGACAAGCAAGCAGCTGAAGAGATTGAGATACAATTACGATAAATGCGATAATTAACAATATTTACAGCCAGAGAAAAGTTAAGCGAGAGAGTTAACAAATAACGGAACGTTTTCCGAATAAGCGGGAAATATGCGCAAGCTCGCGATATTAAAGGTAATGATTAACACGGTTTTAGGATAGATAGGCTGGACAGAAAAGATATACTGTACTTAAATTGAGCGGTAAGCAAATAAATCATAAAATATGAGAAGCGATTATGAACACATGCGAAATACAACAATTGTAATAGTTATCACATTACCTGAATGATCAGAAATAGGCAGACAGGGAATTATTAATTACAAGGTAAATTCAAGCGACAGGTCGAATAGAAAATTATCATAAAATATAGAGAATAACAGATAATACGTAGTCTCTAGTTTGCGGTAAGTGCGAGAGAAAGAGAGATAATATTCGGTACGATAAAAGGCAATTCAAGATAAGACAAACTATATTCAAGATAATTAATATGCAACGTACGGCAAACCAAATAGACTACGGACAACTACGATCAGCGATATTGGCGAAGAAAATAGTGAAAAAGATGTTATGCGATACGGCACAATACTCCAATGTCAAATGAACGACGAGCGGGACCGCGCAGCGATATAAGATCGCTCCCGCGGTACACTCACTAAGATACGATAATCAACAATAATAGGTAAAGAGACAGATAGAAACTAATCAGAGAAAATATAACAAAATAGCAATGCTCAGTAGCTAAGATAAAAATTGATCCTTCAACGGAACGCGCTGCTAGACAGAGATATTAGACATTCAAATATTCCAGAAGAGAAAAATAATAAAATAAAGCAATATTCACTACAATGCGTAAGTAATAGTCAACCAGTCGCGAAGTTACTTGCAATAAGACAGAGAAAGGGACAAGATAAGAGGTAAGAGAGAATAAGGTACGAGCCCAGGTGGCTCAAGCAGACCAACTGCAAGATAAAGAGAAAAGATACGAGCCCAATTGGCTCAAGCAGACTAACTGCAAGGTAAAGAGAGAAAGAGATAAAGGTAAAGGTACGATATATTGCAAGTAATCTCGTGGCTTCACAAAATAGAAAAGGAACCTCACTTACGTAAAAGAAGATCTCACAGGTGCGAGAGAATGCGATACGATAGCGGTAATTAAAGCGATAACAGGAACACTTGTGAAATTAACGAAAGCTGAAGGTAGGATTCATAAAGGCGCTATTAACGAAACTGGAAGTAGAGTTACTAAAAGAGCGGTTACTAAAAGCACGTCCGCTGTTATCAGTAACTGAACGTAGAGTGACGAGATGAGCGATGATCCTGATTTTCGTCGAGCTGCTGTCATCTGATTCTTTCTAAAATTTGCGGTATTTTAATTGGACCAGCAGGTCGCGTGGCCTGGTCCACGGGTAGGCGGCGATAATCTCTCGCCGCTTGTTTTTCTTTTCCCTCGACGACAGGTATCGAGGTATCGGGACGTCGGAAGGTGGTTAGAGGTGTTTTCCTTCAGCTATGCGGTATCGTTGTCGAGAGGGGGGGGGTCGTACTGCACATGTGTTGCGATATTGAGGTGTGCGGCAATATTAAGTCACCGGTCCTTTGGACTTGCGATCGACTGTAACTCACTCCTTGCTTTACTGGTACTCCCCGTTGTAGCTATTTCGTCGGCGCTGCATCCCGGCCCTCGCTCATCGAAGCCCTCATGCCGGAACGATCTGGTGGTGATGGCCCTCAACCCGGATCCCCACATTAGATCCACCACATCCACGTGGTCAGCATATCATTAGCCTATTCCACGCCGCAGTCCTTCGATAAGACGGTTCGTGAAGAGAAAACCGTCTTCTATTGGATAGTCAACGACTTAGTAGATGTTAGGGTCGGTTCAGCTCCAGGCTGATAAGTATCGTCGACGGGAGGCTTTGTTGTGTTTTTGACGCACAGCCCTGTACGCCGCCAAACGATGCATCCGAGCGGTAGAAGCATTCGTTCGTGGTTCGGCTCCTGGCCGATAAGTCTCAAATAGTTGGAGGTGCTGTTTGTGCATCACGCACGACCCTGTTCGACAACTAGATAGGCATCCATCGGGAGTGGTTTCAGCGGTATTCGTTCGTCTGTAGTCGGTGGTGGTCGATGTTGAGCTGGTACGTGACCCCTGTCAGGCAGTGTCCTGGTATCCTGACGCGAAGGTCTCGCAGATGGTTCTCGAAGAGCATTACAGAATTAGAAAATAGCATACAATCAGCTTAGTAAAGAGAATTCAACTTAAAGATAATTAGTCGTTCATTTTTGGAGTATTCGCCTCAGACGTGCTTTCGTTATTTTTTGCGATATCTGCACCTAGGGGAATGCGATAATCGAACAAAGTGACGGGGTACGAAATACCACGTCACAACACACACACATATACATAAATATATATATATATATATATATATATTTATGTATATTTGTTGATGTATGTACTATACATTTATATTGTACACACATATACCTACACTCTGTAATGTATAGTGACATTGAGGAAACCGAATCTGACCTACACGTATGTATTCTAATACCGAGTGAGTGTGTGAGAAGCAAGAGTGTTGTTTTGCTGTACACAGAGTCAAACAGAGTCGAAAACAAGATCGCAGAGAAAGCGCCACGAATGTCAGGTGTTGTCCAGAAAATTCGAATATTAACCTAACGTATTTCTACAGAATAAATATACCAATAGAATTATTGGAGTCTCGTTTTTTCCCAACCATTCTAACAATATTCATATTATACATTAATATAATAGGATATAAATGAAGGTAATTAGGTTAAATGATTTAATAAAATGAAAAATGATTTATTTGAATAAATTATTCTTCTCAAAGTAAAGAATAATCAATTTTTGAAAATCGAAAATATCAAAGTAAATAAATAATACTTTATCTATCTGTACGTTTTCTTTAAATTTCATAATTATTTCTAATACATTGTATAAATGTTCCAAATTACAATTCATAAAGTAAATTAAATGGGATTTTTCTAAAGAATAATATTTTCATTTTAATTAATATGTGAGCAGATAATTGAAAGATATATAGGAAGTTTCTAATAATTATATATAATTTTAAAAAATTTGAATAACGTAAAAAATTTTTTTTTCAAAAATTTCTCTTTTTCCAAAAGTAAATCAAATATTATATATATATGCACACACAATATATACATATATTTATATATATTTATATTATACATTAATATAAAGAATATAAATAGAGGTCATTAGGTTGGATGATTTATTTAAATAAATTATTTTTCCTCAATTCAAGAATAATATATTTATGAAAATTGAAAATATCAAATCAAATAAATATTCATTTATCTATCTGTATGTTTTCCTTAAATTTCATAATTGTTTCTCATTTATTGTAAATTGAATTTCCTACAAATTTGTTGAATATTTTTTTTTGTAGCTCTTGTTATTTACGAGATACGGGCAAAAAGTCAAGAATTTCATGAAAAAATTGGGTTTGGGTGGCCCGTACGACTTCGCCGGTGTGAGTTACGACTTCACCGCAATGAGCACTTTTGTAGAGCATTTCATTCCGAAGAAAACCTACTGACGTTCTAGACTACACCATAGAATGCCTCTGAACTGTAGATGTTTTGAAGAAAAAAATTGAAGTTTACGTGTATTTTAAGCGGGAAATCTTTACATGCCTTGGGCGAGCACTTAATATTAATATTAAGGGCTCAATCTTTCAGGGAATTTATTTTGTTGTATTTCTAACAAAATTTCACGATGGGACCGAAAAAAAAAAAATAGTCCAATAAAAAAGCACCCTAATATATATATATTGTTACAAAGGGTGAAATCACCCGTTTTGCCCCCTCTTTAATGATCTAGTAGTCAGCATAGATAAAAGACGTTCATAAACCTCTTATGTCTTTAAAAAGAATAAGGTTGCTGCGCCAACCGATATTATTGTAAAAACAGTCTTGTTTCAGACTTTAAACAAGAAACACGTATATTGCATTAAAAGCATTTATCACGATATTTTTGTTCACGCCTTTGATTTGATAATAAGTAAACTCGCGGATCCATATTTTATTAACGTAACGCCCAAATCGTTACAATTGGTGTCAGAAGCGGGATCTTGAGTTCTTATTAATTGAATCAACTCAGTGCGCGAACTTTAATTATGAGTAGCAGTCGTTTGACGCGCTCACGAAGAAGAGAAAGTAGCGGAGAAGAACCTTTTGTTATGGAGAATCCGCGGGTCCCTGAAACAATTTTATCGCCTTCAGTGGACCCTCTTCCAATTCCTTCGACAATCTCTCAAATTGATCTGCTGAAGATCATGTCTCAACAGCAAGAGGCTGCTGAGCGCCAACAACAGCAACTTCTTCAGCTGCTTCTTGATCAACAAGAGCAGCGAAAAAGAGAACAAGAACAACAGTTGGAACAGCGAAAAAGAGAACAAGAACAACAGTTGGAACAGCGAAAAAGAGAACAGGAACAACAGCTGGAACAGCGCAGGCTTGATCGAGAGGCACAAGAACGATCCGAAACTAGTCTACACGAACTGTTCCGGACGACTGTGGCAGCTCTTCAGGCTGTTCATCAGGTGAATGGCTCAGGAGAACCGGCTGTCACTCCACGAGGTTCCGGAGTCATTACGCCGCTTCCCTCTCCTGTTCCTTCTCCTGTTCCCGTTCCCGCTGTTCGACAGGTCCGACATCCAGGACAGTTCCAGGATGTACGAGACTTAAGGTCTGTGCCTTTTACTAGGGGAGTAGTTGAATCCCCAATTGGTAGAGTAACGGTTAATAATGAGGTTGGTTTTTCCGAGTCTTTGCCTCAAGTTCGACCTCAATATTCTCATTTTAATCAATTAAATAATTCAGGATTTCCTGAGGTTGCTTCTCAGATTAATGAGAAGCCTCTTTATCCTTTAAAACCGCCAATTTTTGACGGAAAAGTTCCATGGGCAGATTACGAACGCCAGTTTAATACAATTGCTAAACATAATCAGTGGGACTCCGCCATGAGGGCCCACAGTCTTGCCTCCTGTCTTCGAACGCCGGCTTTGAACGTTTTAACGGCGTTGTCTGAGGAAGAAATCTCTGATTATGAAAAACTTAGTTCTGCATTAAAGTTGAGGTACGGAAATGACCACTTAACAAAACTGTACACAGCACAATTACAGACGAGAAGACAAGGACGAGACGAAGACCTTGCGTCTCTTAGTCAGGACATTGAACGGCTTTCTCGTATAGCTTTGCCGGATCACGAGCCGTCTCGTAACTTATTAGCAACGCAAGCTTTTTTGAATGCGATTAATGATCCGGAAATTAAAATGGCCGTTGGAACGTCGGGCCTCACTTCTCTGCGGGAGGCAACCGCCAAAGCCCTCGAGGTGGAGGCAATGAGAAAGCAATATTTTGGGTTAAGCAAACTTCGTCGGATTGAGGTGTCTGAAAACACCTCAGAAAGGCGAAGTTTTGAACACTCGGAGGAGTCAAAACCTCAAAATTATAGAAATAAAAATAATAACAAGTATTATAATCGTGTAAATCGTGGTTCTCTTCAGAACCAGAGTAACAGACACGAAATTAGAGGCGCAGTTATGACAGATCAAAATGTAGTAACGTGTTTATTTTGTCATAAAATAGGACATGATGCTAATCATTGCTTTTTACTTAAAAAGAATAGTAGAGAAATGATACAAAACTCGCATTCAGACTCCTATAATTGGCGAAGAAGAGATAAAGAGGTTGGGGAAGAAAATCCTCAATCCTCAAACTAACTTTTCTTCTGAGGCTGGTTTGAGGAACTAGTTTCAGACGTTTTTATATAAAATTATCATTGGAGCTAACCTCTTTCTTTGAATTATTTTGGTTATGCGTGACAGGCATTCCCAACCTATTTTATTGCCTGTCAGGGAAATGAAGCTCGTCGAAGGTTAGGTAAATTTTCGCGACTTCGAATCTCATTTATTGACAAAAAATTTTGATCTTCTCATTCGCTCGCCTGAGCTCAGAGTAGATTTGATTGTTCATTTGCGAGTTTCCCCAGAAACTTCTTCCGTTCTCGTGAGGAGGAATCGAGCATTTCTTTAGAGCTACTCAGAACTATTCATGAGGTTCATAAGGATTGGCTAGTAAATCAAACCTTTTCTTCTTTATCGGCTGCCGTTTTGGTTATAATTGAAGAAACTACAGCCGACCAAGTTTTTCTAAAACCTTCTTCTCTGGAATCGAGTTTTGTGTCGGATAGGCTTTGGTTTAAGGAATAATGTGAAAAGAGCCACGATTATTTTTCGAGGTCGATGAGCGATTGCTTGATTTTCACATTTTATTAACCTTAAGTGTCAGTTTTTGTGAGTACTTTTCAGGTTACTCGACACAGCCTTTTCCCATCCAATTTTTCCCCGATTCCTGAGGATGACTGGTGGTTTTATTTTGAAGAAGGACGCTGAAATAATTCAGATAAGATCGTTTCTTTTCTTTTGAATACATATTCAATTTATTTTATTCAAGTATTCTCCCAAATTCACTCAGTGAATTTGAATTGTTATACCACCACTCACATTTGTCCTTCCAAAACTCTAGGGTGAACTATTCCTAAAGAAGTCACCCCACGATTTCCTTATTTCATATGAAGAGAAGTCTGTTTTCGTCTTATTTGGCCCTGGAATTGTCGGTTCCCGTTTCGATGTTTTCATCCGAACCTGTTTCGGAGGGATCCTTCATGAAGAAAATCGAATTTCTTCCCGACATCAATCTGGGCCGTTGCGGATAACTTTGAATTCATGAAGCCACATAACACTTAATAACACTAACCTTTATAAAACATGGCACATAAATTTTTGAGATTATTTAACGCTCAACTATCTGCTCAAGGTTTTCTGTGGTTTACCTTGAGACTGAGGGCAAATGCCAGATAGTAAAAAAGGGAGTTCTTAAATTTTTAGAGCCACAGCTCCAACTCACCTTTGAGCACTGACTACTAGAATACTTTTATAATTATTTTATCTTTCCCGAGTCGGGACGACTCTTTTCCTCGGGGGGGAGTAGTGTTACAAAGGGTGAAATCACCCGTTTTGCCCCCTCTTTAATGATCTAGTAGTCAGCATAGATAAAAGACGTTTATAAACCTCTTATGTCTTTAAAAAGAATAAGGTTGCTGCGCCAACCGATATTATTGTAAAAACAGTCTTGTTTCAGACTTTAAACAAGAAACACGTATATTGCATTAAAAGCATTTATCACGATATTTTTGTTCACGCCTTTGATTTGATAATAAGTAAACTCGCGGATCCATATTTTATTAACGTAACGCCTAAATCGTTACAATATTATGAATTTCCATTTACTTACAAAAAATGAGAAATTTTGAAAAAAAATTTTGTTCACAAAATTTAAACTTTTTAAAATGATATTTAATTATTACAAAAATCCTATATATTTTTCAATCATCTGCTCACATATTAATTGGAATAAAAATATTATTCTTTAAAAAAATGCCATTCAATTCACTTTATAAATTGTAATTTGGAACATTTATACAATAAATTAGGAATAATTATAAAATTTAAAGTAAACATACAGATGGATAAATTATTATTTATTGAATTTCATATTTTTAATTTTTGAAAATTAATTTTCCTCTAATTAAAGAAAAATAATTCATTTAAATAAATCATTTCTTATTTTCATGAATCATTTACCTAATGACCTCTATTTATATTCTTTATATTGATGTATAATATAAATGTATATAAATAAATACATGTATTGTGTGAGCATTGCATATATATACATATATATATATATATATATATATATATATATATATATATTATAATTTTTGATTTACTTTTAGAGAAAAAAAAATTAAAAAAAAAAAATTTTCTACGTTATTCAAATTTTTTAAAATCATATATAATTATTAGAAGAATCCTACATATTTTTTAATTATCTGCTCACATAATAATTAAAATAAAAATCTTATTCATTAGGAAAATGCCATTTATTTACTTTACGAATTGTAATTTGGAACATTTATACAATGAATTAGAACTCATTATAAAATCTAAAAAAAACACACAGATAGATAAATTATTATTTATTTATTTTCATATTTTCAATTTCCATAAATTATTTATCCTTCAATTTGAGAAAATAAAATTAGTTTAAATGAATTATTCTTTATTTTATCAAATCATTTAACTTAATTACCTCCATTTATATTCTATTATATTATTGTATACTATAAACATATTTAAATATATATATATGATTGTGCGTGTATATATATATATCAAAATTTCTAATTTACTTTTAAAAAAGGAGAAATTTTGAGAAAAAAAATTTTTTTTACATGATTCAAATTTTTGAAATTGTATATAATTATGAGGAAAATCCTATATGTTTTTAATTATCTGCTCGCATATTAATTAAAATAAAAATATTATTTATTTTTCATATATAATTATATATATAATTAATATATAATAATAATAACAATAATAATATAAAATAATAATATTACATATAAAAATAATATAATTTATATATAATTATTAGAAAAATCCTATATATTTTTTAATTATCTGCTCACATAATGAATAGAATGAAAATATTATTCATTAGAAAAATGCCATTTAATTTACTTTATGAATTGAAATTCGGAACATTTATACAATGAATTAGAACTAATTATGAAATTGAGAGAAAACATACGGATAGATAAATTATTATTTATTTCATTTCATATTTTTGATTTTCATGAATTAATTATTCTTCAAATTCAGGAAAATACTCTGTTTAAATAAATGATTCTTTATTTCATTTAATATTCAACTTAATTACCTTCATTTATATTTTATAATATTGTAACGTTTTAGGCGTTACGTTAATAAAATATGGATCCGCGAGTTTACTTATTAAGTCGAAGAAATCAAGAGCGTGAATAACAAGCCAAAATCAAAGGCGAAATTAAAATGTTGTGAAAAGCTTTTAATGCGTAATACGTGTTTCTTGTTTAAAGTCTGAAACAAGACTGTTTTTACAATAATATCGGTTGGCGCAGCAACCTTATTCTTTTTAAAGACATAAGAGGTCTATAAACGTCTTTTATCCATGCTGACTACTAGATCATTAAAGAGGGGGCAAAACGGGTGATTTCACCCTTTGTAACACTACTCCCCCCCGAGGAAAAGAGTCGTCCCGACTCGGGAAAGATAAAACAATTTCAAAAATAGTCTAGTAGTCAGTGCTCAAAGGTGAGTTGGAGCTGTGGCTCTAAAAATTTAAGAACTCCCTTTTTTACTATCTGACATTTGCCCACAGTCTCAAGGTAAACCACAGAAAACCTTGAGCAGATAGTTGAGCGTTAAATAATCTCAAGAATTTATGTGCCATGTTTTATAAAGGTCAGTGTCAATGAGTGTTATGTGGCTTCATGAATTCAAAGTTAACAGCAACGGTCCAGATCGATGTCGAAAAGAAATCCAATCCTCTTCATGAAGGATTGCCCAAACGAAACAGGTTCGGGTGAAAACATCGAGGCGGGAACCGAAAATTCCAGGACCCAACAGGATAAAAACAGACTCCTTTTCACAGGAAATAGGGAAATAGATGGGTGACTGATCCTAATCTTCTTTAGAAATAGTTCACCCTAGAGTTTTGGAAGGACAAATGTGAGTGATGGTATAACAATTCAAATTCACTAAGTGAATTTGGGAGAATACTTGAATAAAGTAAATTGAATATGTATTCAAAAGAAAAGAAACGATCTTATCTGATTCTTTTCTGCGTATTTCTTCAAAATAAGGCCACCAGTCATCCTCAGGAATCGGGGAAGATTGAAAGGAAAAGGCTGTGTCAAATAACCTGAAAAAGTGCTCACAAAAACTGACACTTTAGGTTAATAAAATGTGAAAATCAAGCAATCGCTCATCGACCTCGAAAAATAATCGTGGCTCTTTTCACATTAATAAAAGAAACCAAAGCCTGTCCGATACAAAACTCGATTCCAAAGAAGAAGTTTCTAGAAAGAAACAACCGAAGAAAACAAATCTCAAATTGATTAGCAACGCAGAAATAACAAATCATTATAAGAAAAGTAGTCATTGAAGACAATCCTTATACAATTCCGCCGAACCACTCAAAAGCACACATCATGAACCCGAACTCAAAAGAACATATTTCCCTAAATGCGGGAGCATTATCACGCAAATGTCTCCCGGGTAATATCGAAGATCTCTCAGAAAAAGAAATCTGTGATTTTCTTGATTCAAAATGGGAAGAAATGTCTTGTGGCAAGTTAGAAGGATTTCAAGAAAAAGGCAGAACGGATTATTCTTGCGAATCTTGCTTCATCCTCCAGTAAGTTCATCATATCGAATAACACAAATAAATTATAAAAAAAAACATAAAAACATTTTTTTTTTTAAAAATAAAACAGCTCAGAACCCAAATTACTGGACCATATAATATCCTTTCACCTCACATTCCACGAAGAAAAGGCTAAATGTTGGATCTGTGGCCAAAGTCTATTCATTGCAAAAAGAGGGACGAGTGGGTGCAATGAATGCGAAAAAGTGAAAGAGGAAATTAAAAAAATTAAAAATGTTACTCGTTACTTTCTTTTTTAATTACATTGATTGTTGAAATTAGAATAAAATTTCTTATTGAATAAATCCCTTAAACGCCAAACAAGAAATTTCTCTAGCCTTGTCCGTGTGTCATTGCAAAACAAAAACTAGAATAAACTTGGTCGGCTGTGGATTCTGCATTGATAACCAAAACAGGAGCTGATAAAGAAGAAAAGGTTTGTGTTACTAGCCAATCTTCATGAACCTCATGAATAGTTCTGAGTAGCTCTAAAGAAATACTCGATTCTTCCTCACGAGAACGGGAACTAACTCGAGCAAAAGAAGTTTCTGGGGAAACTCGCAAATAAACAATAAAATCTACTCTGAGCTCAGACGAGCGAATGAGAAGATCAAAATTTTTTGTCAATAAATGAGATTCGAAGTCGCGAAAATTACCTAACCTTCGACGAGCTTCTACAAAACAATTGCTACTGAATATCGATCTTTCCATCACCTTTACAGGCAATGAAGTCGTCTGCAGATGTCTATCTAACATAACCATTTGAGCGAAATGCTGAAAATAATAGCAATAACGATCTGGGTTCTGATACATCAAATCTAAAAGAATAATTCCAGCTACATTTCGATATTCTTCAAGAGGTTCTAAAAGTGTACAGACCTGGCGATCTGCTAAAAACCTCTTGGTGAAAGTTGTTTTTCCGCATCCGATATTTCCTTCTATAATAATCGTAAGCGGTCGAGTTTTACTCAAATGAATTCCGAAAGGTAAATTCTTCTCCCAATCGATGACCGTCTGTAAAGAAGATCAAGTCGATCACAGTCGTCAAGGGTGTTCGTTTGAAGATCTAACCTCGAAGGATGTCCCTGGTCTTGGAGAAATTGTTCCAGGTTGATCCTCTTCAAAAGGAGCAAGACGATCCAAGTGAACCACCTTCTGACGCGAATGAGGAGATCTCCGGATTCTATAAACAACATCATTTATCCGGTTAACCACTAAGTAAGGGCCTTCCCAATTTCTTTGTAGTTTTGGACATCGTCCTTTCTGTCTTCGAGGTTGAAAGAGCCAGACAGAATCTCCAGGATTAAATTTTAAATCTCTGGCTCGAATATCATAACGAGTTTTCAATTTATCTGAAGCCATAAAAATTCTATTCCTAGCAAAGTGATGAATTTCTTCTAAACGTTGTTGTAATAAAAAGGCATAATCTGTTTGATGTTGTCTTTGCACAGGAACAGGGCCTTTCTCTAAATCTGACGGAAGTCGAAGATTTCTTCCAGTAAGCATGAGGGCTGGCGTCTGCTTCGTCGTCTCATGAATCGCAGATCTGTAAGATAAGAGGAAGAAAGGGATCCAGGAGTCCCAGTCTCTCTGATTCTGCTCTACGAAGGACGACAAATATTGTAGCAAAGTCCGATTCAGACGCTCTATCATGCCGTCAGATTGCGGATGCAAAGGAGTTGTACGAGTTTTCCTAACCCCTAAAATCTGAGTAACCTCTTTCATTAAGGTTGACTCAAAATTTCGGCCTTGATCAGTATGAAGTTCTAGAGGAACTCCGTGTCTACAAATAAATTCTTTAACGAATGCCTGTGCTACAGTAGAGGCTTCTTGATCAGCGAGAGGAACCACTTCAGGCCACTTAGTAAAATAATCAGCAATAACCAAAGCATATTTATTTCCAGAATGGGTTATCGGGAGAGGTCCAAGAATATCCATTGCTATCCTTTCAAATGGAGCTCCCACGTTGTAAATTTGAAGAGAGCTTTGTCCCTTCGCTCGAGGTCCTTTCTTTGCCGTGCAGATTCGACATCTTCGACACCAATCTTCAACGTCCATCCGGCAACGGGGCCAAAAATAGAAGTTGCGAATTTTGCCCAGAGTTTTATTCGAAGCGAAATGTCCACCTGCAGGAGAATCATGACAAAGAGCAAGAATCTCTGGAACTCGTGACCTGGGAACCAAAAGTTGCCACCTGATTTCTTTCAAGTCTGCAGATTCCCATTTTCGGTATAAAATTCCATCAATTAAAAGAATAGAGTCCCATTGAGCCCAATAAATTTTCAAATCTGACTCGGCTAAAGATATATTCTGCCAGTCTGGGCGAGTTTCTGCTTCTTTCCAAGACTTCACTTGATTCAAAGTGTCGTCCTCTTGTTGCGATTTTCTCCATTCCTCCTGGTTATTTTCGAAAGAAATCTTCCGTATTATAAGAGAGGGGTCACGATTTTTCTCTAATCGTGCACACTGTTTACACTCTGGCATTTCCTCGCAGGGTCTACGAGAGAGAGCATCGGCGTTTCCATGATGAATTCCTGCTCGATGACGAATATCAAAATCGTACTGACCGAGCCTTTCTAACCATCTAGCTACCTGACCTTCGGGAGATTTAAACGAAAGTAACCACCTGAGAGAAGCATGATCTGTACGTATCAAAAATCTCCTGCCGTACAAATAATGGTGAAAATGTACTACGGTCTTAACAACAGCTAAAAGCTCTCTACGAGTGACACAATAATTCCTCTCGGTTTTACTCAAAACTCTGCTGAAATAACCTATCACTCTCTCTTGACCTCCTTGAATTTGTGACAGAACCCCGCCTATTCCTAAAAGAGATGCATCCGTATCTGAAATAAAAGGAATTTCGACCTCTGGATAAGCTAAAATCGGCGAAGAAATAAGATTTTCCTTTAATTTCTTGAAAGCCTCTTCGCATTCCGGGGTCCAGTCAAAAGGAATCTTGATTCCGGTCAAATGATGGAGACGTTTAGCTATACTAGCGAAACCTTTTACAAATCTTCTGTAATACGTACTAAGGCCTAAAAAGCTTTGAATTTGTTCTTTATTCTTAGGTGTCAGTCAAGAAGAAACCTTCTCTATTTTGGATGGGTCGGTCTTCACACCTTGTGCTGAAACGATATGTCCAAGGAAGCCTACTTCTCTCTGGAATAGATGGCATTTTTTCGGGCTCATTTTCAGACCTGCTTGCTTCAGCCTAGCGAAAACTTGTCTGAGATTTTGAACTCCTTCTTCAAAGTTCTTGCCAAAAACGATTATATCGTCTAAATAAACAAGGCATATTTTGCCAGTGAGCCCATGGAGAACAGCCTCCATCATTCGTTCAAAGGTAGCCAGGGCATTACTCAAACCAAACGGCATAACCTTGAACTGCCATAATCCTCCTAAACCCGTAACAAAAGCTGTTTTTTCTTTATCTAGAGGATCCATTTCGACCTGCCAGTATCCGCTCTGAAGATCTATGGTGCTGAACCAAGTTGCACCAGCTATCAGGTCGAGTGTCTCGTCGATTCTGGGTAGAGGGTAAGAATCTTTCTTCGTTATATCGTTCAGCTTCCTGTAATCGATACAAAATCGTTTGGATCCGTCCTTTTTGTTAACAAGGACGATTGGTGAGGCCCAGGAACTAGACGATGGTTCAATAACATCGTTTTTTAGCATGTCTTCTACAAGCTTCTTAACCTCTTCTCGGGCGTTGAGAGCGAGTCTTCGAGGAGCTTGTTTCATTGGTGAACTCTCTCCGACGTCGATCTTGTGCTTGACAGAAGTACATCGGCCCTTATCACCACTATCTTTGGCGAAAGAATCTATAAATTCTAGCAAAAGAGATTTAAACGATTCTACCTGAGCTGAATTTAACGAAATCGAAGATTTCTCAACAAGGCTCTGTAAATGTGAAGGGAAATGTTGTTGCAAATCATCCTCTGAAAGTTCTATTTCCCGAATTCTAGGAGGAGTCCAGTAAATTCCATTTCTATTTGTACAAAGAGTTATTTCGCGATTGTTTGAAGCTAATGAATTTCTCTTAGTCGAGATAACACAGTTATGAGCTGTAAGAAAGTCTATTCCCAAAATACCTTCATCCTCTATATCTGCTATAAAAACCTTATGTGGAGAGTCGATACACCCAAAAAGGTTAATTTGGACAGTAGCCTGTCTCAAAACCGGGGTCGTCTCTCCAGTGGCTGTTCGCAGAGAAAAAGAGGGAACAATCTGGTCATCAGATTTAGAGAGATCCGATCGAACTACGGTTACTTCCGCGCCCGTGTCTATTACCCACAGACAATCGACGCCATTAACAGTACCACGCGCGTAAAGACCAGACTGTCGTAGACTTCTAATTAAAAACTGTTCTCTAAGAGGGCTTTCACTTCTAACAATCTGCGATGATTTAGGCCCTAACAAATCATCCGAAACTAGTTTTTTGAGTGAGTTCCTGTTGAAGAACTCGATTGAGGATTTGCTTCCCCTATTTCTATGTTTTTCTTACGCCAGTTATAAGAGTTTGAATTCGAGCTTTGCATCGGTTTTCCACTAATTTTTTTAATTAGGAAACATTGATTGGCGTCGTGGCCTGTTTTTTTACAAAATATACAAGTCAAGCCGGTTTGATTCGTCATGACCGCGTTCTTATTTATACGCTTGTTTTGCTGGTTTTGAAAAGAACCTCGATTTCTTTGTTTAAAATTACTATTATTATTTTTATTTTTATAATTTTGAGGTTTTGACTCCTCCGAGTGACCAAAACTTCGTCTTTCTGAGGTGTTTTCGTGCACCTCAATCCGACGAAGCTTGTTCAGCCCAAAATACTGTTTCCTCATTGCCTCCACCTCGATGGCTTTGGCCGTTGCCTCCCGCAGAGAAGTGAGGCCCGATGTTCCAACGGCCATTTCAATTTCTGGATCACGAATTGCGTTTAGAAAGGCTTGAGTCGCTAATAAATTACGAGACGGCTCGTGATCTGGCAATGCTACACGTGAAAGCCGTTCTATATCCTGGCTAAGAGATGCGAGGTCTTCGTCCGTCCTTGTCTCCTAGTCTGTAATTGAGCCGTGTACAGTTTCGTCAAGTGGTCATTTCCGTATCTTAACTTTAGTGCAGAACTAAGTTTTTCGTAGTCGGAAATTTCTTCTTCAGACAATGCCGTTAAAACATTCAGAGCCGGCGTCCGAAGACAAGAAGCAAGGCTGTGGGCCCTCATGGCGGAGTCCCACTGATTATGTTTAGCAATTGTATTAAATTGACGTTCATACTCCGCCCATGGAATCTTTCCATCAAAAATTGGCGGTTTCAAAGGACAAAAAGGTTTCTCATTAATCTGAGAAGTAACCCCAGGAAGTCTCGAATTATTTAATTGACTCAAATTAGAGTATTGAGGCCGAACCTGAGACAGAGGCTCGAAAAATCAACCTCATTGTTTACTCTATTTCTACAAACTGGGGATTCAACTACTCCCCTAGTAAAAGGCACAGACCTTGAATCTCGAACATCCTGGATTTGTCCTGGATGTCGGATCTCTTGAACAACGGGAACAGAAACAGGCGAGGGAACAGGAGAGGGAACAGGAGTAGCGACTCTAGAACCCTGTGGTGTAACAGCCGGTCCTCCAGTACCACTCATTTGATGAACGGATTGAAGGGCCGCCACAGTCGTCCGAAGAAGATCCTGAAGATTAGTTTCTGAACGCTCTCGAGCCTCCCCAGTCGTCAGAAGAAGGTCCTGAAGATTAGCTTCTGAACGCTCTCGAGCCTCCTCTTCTCGCCTCCGTTGTTCCTGTTGCTCTTTGAAGCAGCTGGATTAGTTGTTGCTGTTGTTGAGCAGCAACTTCTTGTTGTTGTCTTGCCGCTTCATGTTGTTGTCTTGCCGCTTCTTGTTGTTGTCTCATAATCTCTAGTAGGTCGATTTGTGAGACTGAGACCATCGTAGGGACAGGTAAAGAGTCCACTGAAGGTGCACAAATTGTCTCGGGAACCCGCGGATTTTCGGTGATGGAATGTTCTTCTCCGCCACTTTCCCGACGACGAGAGCGCGTCAAACGACTGCTACTCATAGTAAAAGTTCGCGCACTGAATTGACTCGATTAATAAGAACTCAAGATCCCGCTTCTGACACGAATTGTAACGTTTTAGGCGTTACGTTAATAAAATATGGATCCGCGAGTTTACTTATTAAGTCGTAGAAATCAAGAGCGTGAATAACAAGCCAAAATCAAAGGCGAAATTAAAATGTTGTGAAAAGCTTTTAATGCGTAATACGTGTTTCTTGTTTAATGTCTGAAACAAGACTGTTTTTACAATTATATCGGTTGGCGCAGCAACCTTATTCTTTTTAAAGACATAAGAGGTTTATAAACGTCTTTTATCTATGCTGACTACTAGATCATTAAAGAGGGGGCAAAACGGGTGATTTCACCCTTTGTAACAATATTAATGTATAATATAAATATATATATATACATATGTGCGTGCGTGCGTGCGTGCGTGCGTGTGTGTGTGTGTGTGTGTGTGTGTGTGTGTGTGTGTGTGTGTGTGTGTGTGTGTGTGTGTGTGTGTGTGTGTGTGTGTGCATATATATATATATGTATTATGATTTTAATTTACTTTCAAAAAAAGGGAAATTTTCAAAAAAAATGTTTTTTCACATGATTCAAATTTTTTAAAATTATATAAAATTATTAGAAAAATCCTACATATTTTTTAATTTTCTGCTCACATATTAATTAAAATAAAAACATAATTTATTAGGAAAATGCCATTTAATTTACTTTATGAAATAAAATTTGGAACATTCATACAATTTATTCAAACTAATTATGAAATTAGGAGGAAACATACAGATAGATGAATTATTATTCATTCAATTTCATATTTTTAATTTTTGAAAATTAATTATCCTTCACTTTGAGAAAAATGATTCATTTGAATGAATCATTTTTTATCTCATTGAATCATTCAACCCAATTACCGCCATTTATATTCTTTAATATTAATGTATAATGTAAATATATATACATATATATATATATATATATATATATATATATATATATATATATATATACATATATACATATATATATATATATATATACATTATAATTTTCAATTTACTTTTGAAAAAAGAGAAATTTTTGAAAAAAAAAAATTTCCGACGTTATTAAAATTTTTCAAAATTATATATAATAATTAGAAAAATCTTATATAGTTTTTAATTATTTGCTCACATATTGATCAAAATAAAAATGTTATTCAATGAAAAAATGCCATTCGATTCACTTTATAAAATGTAATTTGGAACATTTATACAATGAATTGGAAATAATTATGGAATTTACCGAAAACGTACAGACAGATAAATTATTATTTTTTTGTTTTCATGTTTTTAATGTTTAAAATTTAATTTTCCTCCAATTTAAGAAAAATGATTCATTTAGATAAATCATTTCTTATTTCAATAAATCATTTAACCTAATGACCTCTATTCATATTCTTTATATTAATGTATAATATAAATATACTAGTATAAATATATATAAATATATATATATATTGTGTGTGCATGTATATATATATATACCGGGACAATCTCTTGAAACTATACATATAACGCGCATGCGCCAAATAATTTAATTTCATTGGTCGGTGAAATCGCGCCGCGGTGATGTTTTCATCTGCTGAGCAAGGCGCCAACGTACACAAATTGAAACAAAAGCTGTAATTCTCTCGCGCGTAAAGCCGTGGATTGAGGTTATGCTGCTGTTCATTTTTACGTAGCGTGAATTGTTCAAGAAGAATAGTATCGTTCAGCAATACCGTGGTTGATTTCGGAAGATATTCAACCGACGCAATAAAGAATTTAACGGAAAAGCAAATATCAAATGATACAGAAATTGGGTGTTATTTATTAAAAGAAGAAATCTGACATTCAACGTGAAATGTCATTAACAAGTGGAAATCTGGACAAACAGAGGTAGGTAAGTAAAAACAATGTTTATTGTGAACAGATTCTTTATTTAGATAAAATTAAAAATAAATGAATGGTTGAGACCCAGTAGAAGGTATTTCCAGAGTAGATTCGTTACGGTGCAGTGCTCCAGAAGTCAGTAATTAGTGCCGATGAACATGAAATAAATAAAAGAGATGAGTAACAAGGAATAAAGAAATTATTCATCTTAAACACGAAGCTTAGGAGGACAAAGAGTAGCAATTAACAGAAAACGTACCCGACGCAATACTCACAAAAAACCTCGCCGACATCATTGATTAGTTGACAAAGTTTTTGCAGCTCCATTGTACAACAATCAATGTTTCGTTAACAAAGAGGGTTCACCAGATATCCAAGAATCAAAAGAGAAAAAGCACAACAGTTAATATTACAGTGTAAATCATGCTATTAATGAAAAATTAGAAAACAAAACAATAACTTACAAGACAATCGTCCGATAACACTGGGAGACCAATCTCCACTCTTCTGATCACCCCTCGTCTGGCCATTGGTGGCCTTTCAAAAAGTGCTGCCGTTTCTTTTGCCTTCAAAAATACCGAACGATCCTGTTTGATAATAATAGCTTCTAATATTTTCAGGTACGAAATAATTCATTGTCAAAGCGGGACTAAATTTGTCAGGCATGGAAGCATGTAAGTAAATTTCCAATTACGTGATCTTTGACAATAACAATATTTTAACATGGATTCAATGATAAAATTGGTTTTTTTTTCAGCAGGCTGAAAGTTTAAACTTTAATTAACACGAGGAAAATTATGTCTTACCTGATGGTCAAAACGTTTAGGTGGCAAGGATCCTGGTTTCTCGAGCGGTGCAATCATTAAAACCATCGAACCTGGTTGTTTCGTCAGACATCAGGTGCCAGAGTGAATTTTATCAGGCCATCGCCACCTTCTTAACATCAGTTGAGGCAAAATTGAAGAGCGGGATGTACTACAGATCATAATGGCTGAATATCCCATCATTTTACTTTGATCGAGCCAATAGCGATAAGTTTGTTACTTAACCGTTGCTGCCAATTCATTCTACCGAGGAATCATTCTGTGCACCATTGTAATTTAAGCATTTTTATTGACCAGCATTGTTTTTCAAACTTTATACCATTTGATTTGGTATCTTATTTTGAAGCTTACTTTTACTCTCTTTGGCATTGAATTCAGATAAATAGTTTTTCAAGTCCTCAATTAGATTGTAGGGTTGAATTTTGCTAGGCATACTGAATTAATCTAAATCTAGAACTGTTGAATAAGTTTAGTTAAAAATGTCTTTAAATTTAATCTTAGTTGACGGTGTCATCTGGCTAGCTAGTTGCACGATAACTTGAAACCAAATTCAATTTTACACTCTTTATAGGGTCCTACGTTAAGACTGAAAGCTTGTGAATCTCCATGTACCGCAATTATTTCTGCATTTCATGTTAGCATTATCTGGAGCAAAAAAAATCCCATTTCGAGATTGAAAATGGATCCTGAAACACAGGGTTATTCAATAGCACGATCTGAAAACCAAGAATTTTATAATGGTTTCTGCAACAAAGGGACTCTTTCCAAATATCCTTGTTAGAAGGTGATGTTCGGAGGACTATAAACAAGATATTGTATCGGATTACATTATTTGGAAAAAAATCTTCATAAACTTCGTTAAAAATTAGATATTCATTTATTTTGATAGAACAAGGGACACAATCTTTACATTACTTTAAAATTGACATTACTCTCAAACATGATTGTCCTTGAAGCTGATTGTGACATTGAGGCGCATTTTGAGAAACTTGATTTTCAACTTGTGTCACAGGATGTGATTTACGTTCCTGAGTTCTACGCTTTCGATTATATTTTCTTTGTTTCGAACTGCACTAACATGAAATACAGAAATCATTTCAATAAATCTAATATTACTTGAATTTTCAATTCGAGTATTAGGTTCCCTTCATTTATTTAATCGAACATCATTGAAAATTTGCGAAATAAATTCTGATAATCATTCGGAAATTTCAAATAGTAGTAGCAATAATTTGTTAATCGGAAAAAATACATTGACTATCGTCTATTCGTAAATTTTGTTGAACTATTTTCAAGAAAAAAAAAATATTCACAGTTCCGTTACAGATAGTGAGATATTTAAATTTCTTGAACGCTCGGTTTAATGTCTCATTTTCGAAAGTGATGAAATTCAATATTACCGCCTGAAATCACAATAGAGTGAGAAAGTTGCTTAGTTGCTTGAAAGTGGCGATGATCTTTGTACGTCTGACAAATTGAATGGGCAGATAACAGTGAATATCAGAGATGTAATTATTTTAGTCGTATCGCCTGTTGATAGATAAAAATTCCATTGTTATTTCTAATGTACGAAATAATAAAAATGATCAAATAAAGTGTTCGCACCTACCTTCTGCGTTTCTTCCAAGCATCCAACATTTAAACAGATTTCTCATTTTAGTCGAATAAAGCCAATTTTCAAAGAGCATTAGCATCAACTTTCCGAGTCACTACCTCGACTGTTTGAGATTCTAACCTCAAAAATTCGTATGAACTACTATGCCGCCAGAAACAGAGTTTGACAGCTGAAACTTGGAGTGGCCAACCTGCCCGAGCAGCCGATAAAACTCGCGCATGCACATTATATGTATAGTTTCAAGAGATTGTCCCGGTATATATATATATATCATAATTTTAGATTTACTTTTGGGAAAGAATAAATTTTAAAGGAAAAATTTTTTTTGCGTTATTCGAATTTTTCAAAGTTATATATAATCATTGGAAAAATCCTATATATTTTTTAATTATCTGTTTACATATTGATTAAAACAAAAATGTTATTCATTGAAAAAATGCCATTTAATTTACTTCATAAACTCATTATGAAATCTGAAAAAAACACACAGATAGATAAATTATTACTTATTTATTTTTATATTTTTAATTTTCATAAATTATTTATCCTTCAATTTAAGAAAATAAAATTTGTTTAAATGAATTATTCTTTATTTCATTAAATCATTCAACTTAATTACCTCCATTCATATCCTATGATACTATTGTATAATATAAATACATATAAATATATGTGTATATATATATATATATATATATATATATATATATATATATATATATATATATATATATATATATATATACATGTGTGTGTATACATATATATATATTATATTTTTTAATTTACTTTTAAAAAAAGAGGAATTTAAAAGAAAAATATTTTTTTGAAATTGTTTTTTTTTAAAATTATATATGATCGGTAGAGAAATCCTATATATTTTTCAATTATCTGCTCACATACTGATTGAAATAAAAATATTATTTATTAGAAAAATGCCATTTAATTCACTTTATGAATTGAAATTTGGAACATTTATACGATAAATTAGAACTAATTATGAAATCGGGAGAAAACATACAGATAGATAAATTATTATTCATTTAATTTCATATTATCAATTTATGAAAATTATTTATTCTTTACTTTGAGACAAATAAATTATTTGAATGAATCATTTTTTATTTTATTGAATCATTCAGCCTAATTACCTCTATTTATATTCTATTACAATCATGTGTAATATAAATATATGAAAATATATGTATATATATATATATGTATATATATATGATTATGATTTTTAATTTACTTTAAAAAAAAAAAAATTTGAAAAAAAATTTTTTTTTCGCGTTATTCAAATTTTTTGAAATCATATATAATTATTAGAAGAATCCTATATATTTTTTAATTATCTGCTCACACATGAAATGAAATAAAAACATTACTCTTCAGAAGAATGCCATTCAATTTACTTTATGAATTAAAATTTGGAACATTTATACAATGAATTAGAACTAATTATGAAATTTAAAAAAAACACACAGATAGATGAATTATTATTTATTTATTTTCATATTTTCAATTTTCATAAATTATTTATCCTTCAATTTGAGAAAAAAAATTTGTTTAAATAAATCATTTTTTATTCTATTGAATCATTTAACCTAATTACCTCTATTCATATCCTATCGTATTATTGTATAATATAAATATATATGAATATATATATTTATATATATGTATATATATGTGTGTGTGTGTGTATATATATATATATATATTAAATTTTTTAATTTACTTTTAAAAGAAAAGGAATTGAAAAAAAAAAAATTTTTTCACATCATTTAAATTTTTCAAAATTATATGTGATCGGTAGAAAAATCCTATATATTTTTCAATTATCTGCCCACATATTGATTGAAATAAAAATATTATTCATTAGAAAAATGCTGTTCAGTTACTCCATGAATTGTAATTTGGAACATTTATACAATGAATTAGAACTAATTATGAAATTTAGAAAAAACACACAGATAGATGGATTATTATTTATTTAATTTTAATATTTTCAATTTTTAAAAATTAATTAGTCTCCAATTCAAGAAAAATAATTCATTCAAACAAATGATTTTTCATTTGAATCAATCATTCAACTTCATTACCTCCATTTATATTTTATTATATTATTGTATAATATAAATATATATAAATATATATATATATATATATATATATATATATATATGTGTGTGTGTGTGTATATAGATATATACATATTATAATTTTCAATTGACTTTTAAAAGAAGAGAAATCTAAAAAAAAAATTTTTTTTACATGATTTGAATTTTTTGAAATTACATATAATTAATAGCAAAATCTTATATATTTTTCAATTATCTGCTCACATATTAATTAAAATGAAAATATCATTCATTAGAAAAATGCCATTTAATTTACTTGATGAATTAAAATTTGGAACATTTGTACAATGAAATAGAACTAATTATGAAATCAAGAGTAAACATCCAGATAGATAAATTATTATTTATTTATTTTCCTATTTTTAATTTTCATAGATTATTTATCCTTCAATTTAGGTAAAAAAAATTGTCTAAACAAATCATTCTTTATTTCATTAAATCATTTAACTAAATTACCTTCATTTATATTCTATCAGATTATTGTATACTTTAAATATATATAAATATATATATATATATATTGTAACGTGGCATTTTTGATGCCCGTTACAAGGGGCTCCTTGAACCTGGGCGGAACCAAAAATTTAGGAATTTCCGAAATTGAGTCGCGAAGTTTTTGGAAAAGAGCGCCAGGACTAGAGTCACGCATCCGAAACTACGAGAGGGGACACTTTAGCGACCAGCGTAAGATATTTCAGTTTTTTTTGTTTTTTTATTTTTCGAGCTACAACGGCATCAGGCAAGAAGTCGACACCGAATTCGGGGAAAGTGCGAAGTGGCGGACTAGCGACAATTGCGAAGGAAGGATGTCGAGGCTGCGGAGGGGGAGCCGGCGCAGATCCCCGCATCGCGGGAATCCAAGGTGGACGCGATTCCCGCTGGCGGCCGGCGCGCCGCAGCCTCTCCCCCCTTCACCCCGCCAACAATTGACCAGCGAACTTGCGACGGACCGACTAGCGACAAGGGAGCACCACGCTCACCGCCAAGACATCATGGAGCTGCGCGGAGGACGAGATTGCGACCTAGCTTTAAGTTCTGCGCAGCGATGCTTTCGAAGGTGCGCGTCGAGTTGCCCGATCGACGAAATCGATGACGGATCGATTATTGCGTATTATTGGGGGTATGACGTCACGTTTGGGATGGCGTATCGAGATCCGTGTTGCGGCAGGTGGTAGGTTTTTGAAACCACTCTAGTTCTGGCGGTCGTGATTAGTAGTCACGTTTTGGGGGAGTTTCGCGAAGCAATGGAGTCGCCCAAAAATCGCGAAGGGAATGGAAAGGGGGTTGCAAGGATGTAGAAGGTAAGCGCTGCTTCTATCCCCGCGATTGAATTTCGAGCATAATTGTGAAAAGGCTTGCCGAGTAACGGATAGCCGTTTTGGATTTGCGTTGTAGAAAAGTACTCGAAATTCTTTTGCCGATTCTCTTGCTTGATCACCGTAGCCTGAGTACGCGGGTTAGAGTAAAGTAAATTTTGAGTTTCTGAAAAAGTTGAGTAGAGTCACGGGTTTTAGTTGAATCTTTCTCGTTAGTGAAACCAAGTATAGCCGAATTTCGCCGTACCGGGTCGAGCCTCGTTATCGTTTTCTTTTTGTGTCACCTCTCGAGTAGGTCGGGAAGCACCGAATTGGAGTGCTCGGATTAGCGGGTAACGTTTTGGAGGATTTTGAAAAGAATTAAGTTCGGATGCGTTGCGACTGCGTATAGTTTAGGTTACGTTTGGTTGCGCCTGCATTGAGTTCCGTACCCGTTATTCAAGATGAGGTAGTTTGAGTTGGGTTACTTTGAGCTTGTGTTTAGGTGAAGTTAAATGTAGTGGTGCTTGCGCTTAGTTAAGTTTACGTTTAGTTAAGATAGTGTTTAGTCGAGGTTAGGCGATGTATAGTCGAAATTGCCGTTGCGTTGCGCAGCAGTTGAGACGAGAAGTTTGAGCATGGTGTTTTAAGTTGCGAGACCTGACGGCGCACCGTCGAATAATTAGTTTGTATAGTCGAAATTGCCGTTGCGTTGCGCAACAGTTGAGACGAGAAGTTTGAGCATGGTGTTATAAGTTGCGAGACCTGACGGCGCACCGTCGAATGATTAGTTTTAGTTTCGTTTCGAGCATTAATCGCCATGGAGAACAAATGGCGAATTTGCAAATTGAGAACTGCGTATGAGGATTTTGTGATCGTCGAGGGACGTTTCAGTTAGGGAGCCGCGAGCTCATTAGAGTAAGAAATAGAGTAGGTTACGTGTAATTTTCTATTTAGTTTTAGACTTGCGATGAGCGATTTTTGAATTATATTTTTTTTTGTTTTGTATCACCGCTATTGTGAAATATAAGATTTTATTTTACTTTTGTTAAATAGCATGTATATTTCAAGTGTCTCTCTCTCTCTCCAAAAATTACCCCTCCCCTCTCCGCGGTACTGAGCTATCGAGCATATGCCCGAGGAATAGCGTATTACTGATTTCGAGGCGTGTTAATCACGCCAGGCGCCCAACAAGAACTTTGCGATATTGTTTTAGATCCAGGGTACATCGTGGACGCCAAATTATTGTGCACGCAGTAAGTTCTCGGTCATTTTCTCCGAGTGACCGAGGTGCAGAAAAATCCACGTCACAATATGTATGTGTGCGTGTATTTATATATATATATTGAATTTTTTAATTGACTTTTGAAAAAAGAGGAATTGAAAGGAAAAAATTTTTTTTTACATTATTCCAATTTTTTAAAATTACATACGATCGGTAGAAAAATCCTACATATTTTTTAATTATCTGCTCACACATTAATTAAAATAGAAATATTATTCATTAGAAAGATGCCATCTGATCTATTTTAACAATTGTCATTTGGATAATTTATACAATGGATTAGAACTTATTATGAAATTTAAAGAAAACATACAGATAGATATATAATTATTCATTTAATTTCATATTTTCAAATTTTCAAAATCAATTATTCTTCAGATTAAAAAAAATAAATTTATTTGAATAGATAATTTTTCATTCTAATCAATCATTTACCTTAATTACCTCCATTTATATTTTATCATATCATTGTGTAATATGAATATATATAAATATACATACATGTATATGATTGTGTTTGTATATATATTAGGGTGCTTTTTTTTGGACTAAATTTTTTTTTTTTCGGTCCCATCGTGAAATTTTGTTGGAAATACAACAAAAAAAATTCCCTGAAAGAATGAGCCCTTAATATTAATATTAAGTGCTCGCCCAAGGCATGTAAAGATTTCCCGCTTAAAATACACGTAAACTTCAATTTTTTTCTTTAAAACATCTACAGTTCAGAGGCATTCTATGGTGTAGTCTAGGACGTCAGTAGGTTTTCTGCGGAATGAAATGCTCTACAAAAGTGCTCATTGCGGTGAAGTCGTAACTCACACCGGCGAAGTCGTACGGGCCACCCAAACCCAATTTTTTCATGAAATTCTTGTCTTTTTGCCCGTATCTCGTAAATAACAAGAGCTACAAAAAAAAATATTCAACAAATTTGTAGGAAATTTAATTTCCTACAAAAAAGTTCCAGAAAACCAAATTGCTAACATCCATATTTATTGAGATATTGGGCTTTTAAGGTGAGGAAGTATGGAATTTTCATGAATTATTGAGTCAAATTGTCGAATTATTGATTGTCGAATATTTTTTTGTTTTGTAGCTCTTGTCATTACAATTACAATTCTTGTCATTACAGTTACAAGAGCTAGAAAACAAAAAAATATTCGACAATCAATAATTCGACAATTTGACTCAATAATTCATGAAAATTCCATACTTCCTCACCTTAAAAGCCCAATATCTCAATAAATATCGATGTTAGCAATTTGGTTTTCTGGAACTTTTTTGTAGGAAATTGAATTTCCTACAAATTTGTTAAATATTTTTTTTTATAGCTCTTGTTATTTACGAGATACGGGCAAAAAGACAAGAATTTCATGAACAAATTGGGTTTGGGTGGCCCGTACGACTTCGCCAGTGTGAGTTACGACTTCACCGCAATGAGCACTTTTGTAGAGCATTTCATTCCGAAGAAAACCTACTGACGTCCTAGACTACACCATAGAATGCCTCTGAACTGTAGATGTTTTAAAGAAAAAAATTGAAGTTTACGTGTATTTTAAGCGGGAAATCCTTACATGCCTTGGGCGAGCACTTAATATTAATATTAAGGGCTCATTCTTTCAGGGAATTTTTTTTGTTGTATTTCCAACAAAATTTCACGATGCGACCGAAAAAAAAAAATTGTCCAAAAAAAAAGCACCCTAATATATATATATATGTTATAATTTTCAATTTACTTTTAAAAAAAGAGAAAATTTGAAAAAAAAAATTCTTTCACGTGATTTAAATTTTTGAAATTGTATATAATTATTAGGAAAATCCTACATATTTTTGATTATCTGCTCACATATTAATTAAAATGAAAATGTTATTCATTAGAAAAATGCCATTTCTTTACTTTATGAATTGTAATTTGGAACATTTATACTATAAATGAGTAATAATTATGAAATTCAAAGAAAACATACCAATAGATAAATTATTATTTATTTAATTTCATATTTTTAATTTTCATAAATTATTTATTCTTTAATTTGAGAGAAATAATTTGTTCAAATGAATCATTTTTTATTTTATTAAATCATTTCACTTAATTACCTCTATTTATATTCTATTATATTGATGTATAATATAAATATATATAAATATACATATCTATATGTGTGTGTGTATATATATATATATATATATATATTTCAATTTTTGATTTACTTTAGAAAAAAAAAGAAATTTGAAAAAAAAAATTTTTTCTTACATTATTTAAATCTTTTAAAATTATGTATAATTATTGGAAAAATCCTATGTATTTTTTAATTATCTGCTCACATATTAATTGGAATGAAAATATTATTCTTTAGAAAAATCCCATTCAATTTACTTTATAAATTGTAATTTGGAACATTTATACAATGAATTAGAAATAATTATGAAATTTACCGAAAACACACAGATAGATGAATTATTATTCGTTCAATTTCATATTTTTAATTTTTAAAAATCAACTATTCTTTAATTTAAGAAGAATAATTTATTTAAATGAATCATTTTTCATTCTAATAAATTATTTAACCTAATTACCTCCATTTATATTCCATTATATTAATGTATAATATAAATTGTTATAAATATGTATATATATATATGTGTGTGTGTGTATATATATATATATATATATATATATATTTATTATAATAATCAATTTACGATTGAAAAAAGATGAAATTTTGAAAAAAAAAAATTTTTTTACATCATTTGAATTTTCCAAAATTATATATAATCATTAGAAGAATCCTACATATTTTTTAATTATCTGCTCACATATTAATTAAAATAAAAATATTGTTCATCAGAAAAATGCCATTTATTTACTTTACGAATTGCAATTTGGAACATTCATGCAATAAATTAGAAATAATTATAAAATTTAGAGAAAACATACAGATAGATAAATTATTATTTATTTAATTTCATATTTTTAATTTTTAAAAATTAATTATTCTTTAATTTAAGAAAAATAATTCATTTAAATAAATTATTTCTTATTTTAATAAATCCATAAACCTAATGACCTCAATTTATATTCTGTATATTAATGTATAATAAAAACATATATAAATGTGTATATATATTGTGTGTGTGCACACATATATATATATATATATATATATATATATGTATATATATATATATATATATATATATATATATATATATATATATATATATATATATGTATATATATATATATATATATATTGTAACCAATATTTTTTTTTTGAGGGTAAAACGATAGAACGATAATTGGTTACCCTACGGCGCAGTCACTAACCTGAATGATTAGATAGAGAGAGATACTAAGAGAGAAAGATACGATTGTTGGGCGCCAGACGCACATGCGTCAAAAATAGATAATTAGACAAAAAGATAAAGGTAAAGGTAAAGGTAATGGATAAAGGTAAGGTCAGGTTCTACGACGGTTTTGCACGGTTCGCTCAGAGAGACAAGATAATGGTAGAGGGGCGGAGTCGAATCCAATAGATAAAATAAGAAACAGGTGAAGCAGGAATAATATCAAATATATTAAGCAAGAAGCGATAAGTTTACTGACAAGCAAGTAGCTGAAGAGTTTGCGATACAAGTACGATAAATGCGATAATTAACAATAGTTACAGCCAGAGAAAGGTTAAGCGAGAGAGTTAACAATTAACGGAACGTTTTCCGAATAAGCGGGAAATATGCGCAAGCTCGCGATACTAAAAGGTAATGATTAACACGGTTTTATGATAGATACGCAGAACAGAAAAGATATACTGTACTTAAATCAAGCGGTAAGCAAATAAATCATAAAATAAGAGAAGCAATTATAAACACATGCGAAATACAATAATTGTAATAGTTATCACATTACCAGAATAATCAGAAATAGGCAGACAGGGAATTATGAATTACAAGGTAAATTCAAGCGACAGGTCAAATAGAAAATTAGCATAAAATATAGAGAATAAAGATAATACGTAGTCTATAGTTTGCGGTAAGTGCGAGAGAGAGATAGATAATATTCGGTACGATAAAAGGCAATTCAAGATAAGACAAACAATATTCAAGATAACTAATAGGCAACGTACGGCAAACCAAATAGACTACGGACAGCTACGATCAGCGATATAAGCGAAGAAATTAGTGAAAAAGATGTTATGCGATACGGCACAATACTCCAATGTCAAATGAACGACGAACGGGACCGCGCAGCGATATAAGATCGCTCCCGCGGTACTCTCACTAAGATACGATAATCAAGGATAATAGGTAAAGAGACAGATAGAAACTAATCAGAGAAAATATAACAAAATAGCAATGCTCAATAGCTAAGATGAGAATTTATCCTTCAACGGAACGCGCTGCTAGACAGCGATATTAGACATTCAAATATTCTAAAAGAGAAAGACAATAAGATAAACAATAGTCACTACAATGCGTAAGTAATAATCAACCAGTCGCGAAGTTACTTGCAATAAGACAGAGAAAGGGACAAGATAAGAGATAAGAGAAAATAAGATACGAGCCCAGGTGGCTCAAGCAGACCAACTGCAAGGTAAAGAGAAAAGATACGAGCCCAATTGGCTCAAGCAGACCAACTGCAAGGTAAAGAGGGAAAGAGATAAAGGTAAAGGTACGATGTATTGCAAGTAATCTCGTGGCTTCACAAAATAGAAAAGGAACCTCACTTACGTAAAAGAAGATATAACAGGTGCGAGAGAATGCGATAAGGTACAATAGCGGTACGACGAACTTTGGTAGCGATAACAAGAACACGTCTGTGAATATCAGTAACTGAACGTAGAGTGACGAGATGAGCGATGATCCTGATTTTCGTCGAGCTGCTGTCACGTGATTCTTCCTAAAATTTGCGGTATTCTAATTGGACCAGCAGGTCGCGTGGCCTGGTCCACGGGTAGGCGGCGATAATCCCTCACCGCTTGTTTTTCTTTTCCCTCGACGACAGGTATCGAGGTATCGGGACGTCGGAAGGTGGTTAGAGATGTTTTCCTTCAGCTATGCGGTATCGTTGGTGAGAGGGGGGGGTCGTACTGCTCGTGTGTTGCGATAATGAGGTGTGCGGCAATATTACGTCACCGGTCCTTTGGACTTGCGATCGACTGTAACTCACTCCTTGCTTTACTGGTACTCCCCGTTGTAGCTATTTCGTCGGCGCTGCATCCCGGCCCTCGCTCATTGAAGCCCTCATGCCGGAACGATCTGGTGGTGATGGCCCTCAACCCGGATCCCCACACTAGATTCACCAGATCCACGTGGTCAGCATATCATTAGCCTATTCCACGCCGCAGTCCTTCGATAAGACGGTTCGTGAAGAGAAAACCGTCTTCTATTGGATAGTCAACGACTTAGTAGATGTTAGGGTCGGTTCAGCTCCAGGCTGATAAGTATCGTCGACGGGAGGCTTTGTTGTGTTTTTGACGCACAGCCCTGTACGCCGCCTGACGATGCATCCGAGCGGTAGAAGCATTCGTTCGTGGTTCGGCTCCTGGCCGATAAGTCTCAAATAGTTGGAGGTGCTGTTTGTGCATCACGCACGACCCTGTTCGACAACTAGATAGGCATCCATCGGGAGTGGTTTTAGCGGTATTCGTTCGTCTGTAGTCGGTTGTGGTCGATGTTGAGCTGGTACGTGACCCCTGTCAGGCAGTGTCCTGGTATCTTGCCGCGAAGGTCTCGCGGATGGTTCTCGAAGAGCATTACAGAATTAGAAAATAGCATACAATTAGCTTAGCAAAGAGAAATCAACTTAAAGTTAATTAGTCGTCCATTTTTGGAGTATTGGCCTCAGACGTGCTTTCGTTATTTTTAGCGATATCTGCACCTAGGGGAATGCGATAATTAAACAAAGTGACGGGGTACAAAATACCACGTCACAATATATATATATATATAAATATATATGTATATTATAACTTTTGACTCACTTTTGGGAAAAGAGAAATTTTTGAAAAAAAAAAATTTTCACGTTATTCAAATTTTTTCAACTTATAAATAATTATGAGAAAAATCCTATATATTTTTTGATTATCTGCTCAAATATTAATTGAAATGAAAATATTATTCTTTAGAAGAATCCCATTAAATTCACTTTATAAATTGTAATTCGGAACATTTATACAATTAATTAGAAATAATTATGGAATTTACCAAAAACATACAGATAGATAAATTATTATTCTCTCATTTTTAATATTTTTGATTTTTAAAAATTGATTTTCCTTCAATTTAAGAAAAATAATTCATTTAAATAAATCATTTTTCATTCTATTAAATTATTTAACTCAATTACCTCCATTGATATTTGATTATATCAATGTATAATATGAACATATATAAATATATATTTATATATGTGTGTGTGTGTGAATGAATTTTCATTCACTTTCAGAAAAAGAGAAATTTAAAAATTTTTTTTTTTTTACATTATTTAAATTTTTCAAAATGATATTTAATTATTACAAAAATCCTATATATTTTTTAATCGTCTGCCCACATATTAATTGAAATAAAAATATTATTCTTTAGAAAAATGCCATTTAATTCACTTTATAAATTGTCATTCGGAACATTTATACAATAAATTAGAAATAATTATAAAATTTAGAGAAAACATACAGATAGATAAATTATTGTTTATTTAATTTCACATTTTTAATTTTTAAAAATTAATTTTTCTTCAATTTAAGAAAAACAATTCATTTAAATAAATCATTTCTTATTTTAATAAATCCATTAACCTAATGACCTCTATTTATATTCTGCATATTAATGTATAATATAAATATGTATAAATATATATATATTGTGTGCGTGCATATATATATATACAAATATATATATATATATATATATATATATATATATATATATATATATATATATATATATATATATATACATATATGTATATTATAATTTTTGACTTACTTTTGGGAAAAGAGAAATTTTTGAAAAAAAAAAATTTTTACGTTATTCAAATTTTTTAAAATTACATATAATTATGAGAAAAATCCTACATATTCTTTGATTATCTGCTCAAATATTAATTAAGGTAGTACGGTTATGAAAGCAATGTTTTAAGAATTCCACAAAACTCAGCTTATAAGCTAGTAGATGTATAATACAGATGCTGTTCAAATTTGAAGACGATTTACCTCATCATATATGAGATATTCGCAAGTAAAAATAACATTAATTGTACATGTAGCATGGGGGAAGCGTGGGAAACTGATCAATTTATTTAAATTTACCAATGAATGACTTTCACCATCTCGATGAAAAACTATTATTTGTTAGAATACTATATTTAGATGATATAAAAAAAAACTAAGAATTATTTACCTCCTAGTTTTGATAAAAAATTAAAATAAACAACTCGTTACAGCGATAATTTTCTATGGAGGGGATATAGAGACTAATGCCATGGAAACGATGTGGCAACGTTGTCACAAATAAAATGTCGGAGCAGATAGAAATAGCGCGAAATTTAAACCAATTTAATATTGTTAAGTATAACACTTCTCAGCTTTTATTTAATAAATCATAACAATTATTGATAATTATTAAAATCAGAGAATAAATCTCATAGAGCAATCTTGTGATTTATTATTAATCATAACAATAAATACAAAATATATTGAACAATATGATGTATAATCAACATTTAAAAACGAAACTTTTATGACAATAAATTTTTATTTATTGCAATATTTTATGATAAAAACTTTTCTTATTATTTCTTATAAATATATATATATATATATTTTTCTTATTGATATATTATTTTTCTTATTATTATATATATCTATCAGAATATATATCACACTTTTTCCGTAAAAAAATTACAGAGCTTATCTATAACTCGTTTATCTTTAGTAATTTTTGGTTTATTATCACTTCCTGGTTCTTTACAAAATTTAATTAACTCTTCAATTCAACCATTTTCATATTGATTAATTAAATCTTGGTATTTAATGGCTTGAGACGCCATTTTTCTGATTATATGTCCAGATAATACTCCTTTTAATGGAGATAAACAGTCCATTCCAGATGCAGTTTTCTTGAGCTTATTTATATGAATCAAACACTCTCTATAAGATTTAGAGCTTTCAAATAAATACTTGTTATCCGTCAACGAAACCAATTCTTCTAAAATTTCGACATCGTATAAGGCTTCATGAAATTTCTCGTCCGAGTTAACATTCAAATGCTTTTTAGCTAATTCTGACAGTTTAAATTCACCGGGAGTTTTATTAGATGTAAAATTTTTCTCAAATAAAGGCAAGCTATCAGAGAATCCCGCGATTTGACTGAAATCTGATACCATAGAACATTTTAAAATTGAACGTAGTAAATGTGACTTGTCGAAAGTTACATTATGTGCAACAAGTAGACATGGCTTGGGTGACATTTTTAAAAATAATAAAAAACTCCGGAGAGCCTTTTTTAGAGGCAACGATTCAACTTTTTTACCGTGAAAGTATAAATGGCCGTTAATATTCTTCAGTCCTGTATGAGCAGAAGCTTTATCATCAATGATATTAGTAGGATTAATGTAGACACTAAATTTACGTCCTTCACAAGATGCAGCAATTTGAAGAATTTCGTCACTCTTACGGAAGCCTGACGTTTCTAAATCAAAGAAAACTAAGTTACATGTCTCTGCCGATATTTGAATATTTGGACCGTTAATCAGTGATTCATCAAATGCTTCTAAATCTTCACAGCCTTGTGACAAACCGCAGTTAGATTTATATTGAACACCTCCTGAATTTTCATTATTCTTTCTCAATTCCTCACGCTCTTGAGTTTCAATTATTCGACGTTTCTTCGCAGCCGGTAGTTTAGCATCTAATGCACGTTTCTGTCGCTTAGCATCCAATTGCTTTGTATAAAACAAAGTGTGTCGCCCTGGTGACAACTGCAGTTTTTGCCTAATTTCTACGATACAGGAGTCGCCTTCATTTTTTGTGCACACAGAACTTGCAAGACGATAGCTAGATGATTCACTTCTACTGTAGCAAATATTTTTTGGTGACTTATGAGCCATTATATTATTAAATGATTCATTAGCTTGGCTGGAAGCAGGAATTGAAAATTTATTTGCATTAGCGGCGTATTTCTCACATAACGCTGATAGTTTATCAAATAATGAGAGATTTGTGAGTAAAATAGTTTGTTCCTTCGATCCACTTCTGCGGCTACACCACGATCCACAGTTTTCATGGTTATCGTACAAGTGATCAGGTATATTACGTATTGTTTTAGCTAAATTTTGAGCATCACCCATATTTTGAGCCAATGCATAACCAAAACATTTTTTTATGTGGTCAATACTTCTTTTTTTAATTTCCTTAAAACTCGTCAGCTTCCATAAATCTCGGCTGAAATTTTTTTTTAAATGATTTTGATCTGCAAGTTTGAAGATAGTTTTTGGGTTTTCTCGACGAACGGCCGCGATTGTGCAACTGTCTTCATCGCCAATTAATACTCGTGCTTCAAGGTTTGCTTCTTTAAGAATACTGCTGTTGTTAATCAACTCTGCTCCTGCAGATGCTTCCATTGCCTTGGCACTACCTTGGCAGTTTTTTCGGCAATCATGGTCATCTTTCTTCCTACCCGAGTCACAAAATTTGCATTTCCTTATCCGTTCTGCGTAGTCGAGAATTTTTCCACTCAAAAATCCTATTATAGTTCCATAACCATTAAGACTGTCGTAGCTCTTTCCATTACCTCTTTTACTCCATCCCATGTCATAGGAGACAATTATATTAACAACCTCTCCTATAGCTGTATCATACGTAGTGTTGTTGTTTTCATCAGGATCATCAGTTGCAGAGATTAATTTTCTACGATGAGGATAAATTTCTTGAACAATCTCTGGTGGCCTAATAAAAGAAAAAGGAGATAAGAATAGGATGGTAAAAAATCAATATAGTAAATGATAATTTTTAAATTTCATCAGCATTTATTTATTCAAACATAAAATAAAAATTAGAATAAACAATGCTAGTATGTATTAGCAATAAAACAATAAGTCATGTGAAGTTTGACGGAGTATTTAAAATCAATCAATCTTATTTAGAATGTATAAGAACAACAATTATTTTTGAAAATATATACAATTAGCATTTTCCATCTACTCAAGACTGAATATAGATCATTATGCAAGTGTAGACAATATTGACGTCCAAAAAATTATATACAATTGAAAGAAGTTATAGACTACGAAAATTTTAGTTTCGTTTACTCCGTAGCTTTGTAGATTACAATCAAACTTACAATAATTCACACAGCTTATCAATATTTTCAGTAACAAGCAGTCGCTCTTCCTTAGCAGCTCGTTTACAACTCTCCTTAGCAGCTTCTTCGATTGCAGGACCAACTTCCCTTTCATATCGTTTAAATAATTGTGGCGATATTGTCGGAATATTGGCACATGCGAATATTTTGTTCAATCCAGAGCAGCCATAGCCAGCATGTACAGCACCTGTAATAAATATATTTTTACTAGGGTTGGAACTTCTGCATATATACATTTAATTATTTTTATTTTTAAGTGAATTCAAGTGATCAATTTTTTTTTTTTTTATCAAATATTTATGTAGATTGAATAATTATTGAACTTACCAAGAATTACGCCTGTATTGACGTCAGAATGTTTGGATTGACTACCAGCTACGCTATGACTTTTACTCGTTGGAACTACTGATATTGTCTCACATTTTGTGCACTTAACTTTCAAGATTGATTTCAACCCTAAATGCTGTTCATGTACAATATTTTCCAGGCAAAGTACTTCATAACATTGTACACATTTTAATTTTTTGCCTAAAAATTTTAAATCCACGAAACGAATGCCTTCGAATAGGTTAGATTCACTGGTATCATCGTTGCCTTTTCTTTTTTCTTGTAGAGCATTTTTAATTTTTAATTTTTTATCGAGAACTTTTTTTTTAATAAATCTTCCTTTATGACGAATACGATCACCCATAATTATTTGTTTATTCGAATAAAAATAGCGAGTTGTTTACGTTTGACTGTGCGTATAAACTATAAGTAAGCTCAGTGGTTAGGAGAAATAACAATAACAATAACGCGACGTTGCGACATTTCCATACAGAATTAAATTTTATAGTATGTGTGTATACGTATAGGGGATATAGTAGTGAAGACGTACAGTCACGTTAAAAAACATATCCTACAGTCATAGTACTGCTAATATGCTGAACGTTAGTACTAATTTTATAGTATGTGTGTATACGTATAGGGGATATAGTAGTGGAAGAAGTACAGTCACGTTAAAAAACATATCTTACAGTCATAGTACTGCTAATATGCTAAACGTTAGTACTAAATCAAAAACTTTTCGACTGGACTGTCGCGGAGGAACTACCTTAAATAACACAGGAATAAATTTTTTAAATTTTGCAATTTCGTATTTTTGCAACGGCTCATTGAATTAGCGGACTAAAGCATATTTCTGTAGGAAATTTGACGCTCTACAAAAAAAGTCCTCACAAAGTTTTCGATAGTCCCACTCCTTCAAAAGTTATTCGAGGTCCAAGTTGAACTTACAAAAAAATTCAATGTTTTTTTTTTTTCGATGATACTATGAATCTTTTCTCATTATTTTGTTATTATTATTTTTACTAATGTTCATAACAGTTTAATAAGGAAAATCATCATTGAGCGGTGGGATGAAATCCAGGAATTTGTGCAATTGGACCAGACTACTCTACTGGAGCTTATTGATGTTTGTTACGACTCGGGATATTTCGTGTTTGATGGCAATTTTTACCTTCAGAAGGAAGGATGTTCTATGGGGAGTCCAGCAAGTCCTTCAATTGCCATCATTGCAGTAGATTATGTTGTTTCAATGGCGTTGACTCACCTTGACTTTGAAATTCCGATTATTAAGTCGTATGTTGATGATCTCTTCGCAGTGGTTCCAAAGGATAAAGTAGACAGCATCTTGGATGTGTTTAATAGTGTTGACAAGGACATCCAGTTTACCTTGGAAGTTGAGAATAACGGGAAGTTGCCTTTTTTGGACATACTAATAGAAAGATCAGAAGATGGTGACCTTATAACTTCTTGGTTCAAGAAACCGTACAGCTCAGGAAGAATTTTGAATTTTAATTCCAATCATCCATTGAGCCAGAAATTGGGGGTTGTAAAAGGGTTTTTGAACAGAGCCATGCGCTTGAGTCATGTGAACAAGACCAAGGAAAGTATTCGCATGGTTAGAAGATTACTGTCATCTAACAATTATCCAAACAAGGTCATCGGCAAGTGTGAGAAAATTGTGTCCGAGAGGATTAGAAACAACATCAGGAGCAACAATGTCAACAGGAATTGGTCGTTTAGCAGATTTCCTTACATAAAAGGCTTGTCACCAAGACTGGGATCTTTATTTAGGCACACCAACTGCAAGTTGGTATTCTATAATGTATTCAAGGTTAAGGATCTATTTTCCCGGCTAAAAGACAAAGTGGAGAAAGAAGATAGATCTGGCCTGGTATACAGGATTCCGTGCTCGTGTGGGAAATGGTACGTTGGACAGACCAGGCAAAAATTAAAAACCAGAGTGAGACAACATAAACTTGACTGCAGACCTGAGAAGTCCATAAAAAACAACAAAACAGCATTAGCGGAACATCACTTTGTTGAGGATGGTCATAACTTTCAGTTTGAGGATGTTGAGATTTTAGATCTGGAGACAAATTACATGAAGAGAAATCTAAGTGAAATGATTTTTATTAAGGCGATGAATTGTGTCAATGTTAGATCCGACACGCAAAACCTTAGTACAATTTACAGTGACCTGATAAATGATGTTAAGGATTTAGTGAAGTCGTAGTAATTATTTTTATTTTACTTAGAGTTTGAACTTTCGCGCGCAATATGAATAGTACTAGTCATGGACAACAGAGTCATGTTGACAATATAGATAATGCGAGCTCCACACGTACTATCACACTGTGTGAGAGTAGTACAGTCTGTGATTTAAGAGTCACTACGTTTGACATGTGTATTTGTCCATCATTGTTTATATTTGTCCATTTTATTTTATTTAAATTGATTTATTGGCAGACTGAATTTATAATTTTATTAAAAAATGTATATATCTGTCTAGTCTTATTTAAACATATTTTTGGCTTGGTGTTATGGACCAAAGGATTTTAACGAGGATTTAACCTCAAAAGTGAATATTTTGTAATTTTGTTTAGTTTATTATTTCTGAATTTGTAACTTACATGTATCATGTCTATTGTTTTATGCAACTTAATTTTAAAGTTTATGTACATTTGTTACTACTTGCCTGACGAAGTTGGAAAATAAATGAAACCAACGAAACGTTGCAAATTTTGATAAGTTGAATCTTATCAATTCTGTCCAAGTTCCCAAGAAAATACAGTATTTATTATATACAACTTTGAGAAATTTAAATGATGTAAAAAAAATTTTTTTTAAAAATTTAATCTCTTTTCAATAGTAAATTGATTATTTTAACACACACACACGCACGCACGCACGCACGCACGCACGCACGCACACACACACACACACACACACACACATATATTTAAATAAATTTATATTATACATTAATATAATAGAATAAAAATAGAGGTAATCAAGTTAAATGATTTAATAAAATAAAAAATGATTTATTTGAACGAATCATTTTTCTCAAATTGAAGAATAAATAATTGATGAAAATTAAAAATATGAAATGAAACGAATAATAATTTATCTATTGGCTTGTTTTCTTTAAATTTCATAATTATTTCTAATTCATTGTATAAATGTTCCAAATTACAATATATAAAGTGTATTGAATAGCATTTTTCTAATGAATGATATTTTCATTTCAATTAATATGTGAGCAGATGATTAAAAAATATCTAGGATTTCCCTCATAATTATACATAATTTCAAAAAATTTACATAATGAAAAAGAATTTTTTTTTTTTGAATTCCTCTTTTTTCAAAAGTAAATTAAAAATTATCTTACATATATATATATGTATACACACACACACATATATATATATATATATATATATATTGATATATATTTATATTAAACATTATTATAATAGAATATAAATGGAGGTAATCAAGTTGAATAATTCTATGAAATGAAAAATTATTTATTCAAATAAATTATTTTTCTTAAATTTAAGAATAATCAATTTTCAAGAATTAAAAATATGAAATTAAATAAATGATGATCCATCTATCTGTGTTTTTTCTTTAAATTTCATAATTAGTTCTAATTCATTGTATAAATGTTCCAAATTACAATTCATAAAGTGAATAATTGGCATGTTTTTAATGAATAATATTTTTATTTTAATTATTATGTGAGCAGATAATTAAAAAATATGTAGGATTTTCCTAATAATTATATACAAATTCAAAAATTCAAATCACGTAAAAAAATTTTTTTTCTCAAAATTTCTCTTTTTTTAAAAGTAAATTCAAAATTATAATATATATATATATACACACACGATTATATACATATACATATTTATATATATTCATATTATACAATGATATAATAAAATATAAATGGAGGTAATTAAGTTAAATAATTGATTAGAATAAAAAATTATTTATTTAAATAAATTAATTTTTTTAATCTGAAGAATAATTAATTTTCTAAAATTGAAAATATGAAATTAAATGAATAATAATATTTCTATCTGTATGTTTCCTTCAAATTTCATAATTAGTTCTAATCCACTGTATAAATGTTCCAAATAACAATTGTTGAAGTAGATTAAATGGCATTTTTCTAATGAATAATATTTTTATTCTAATTATTATGTGAGCAGATAATTCAAAAATATATAGGATTTTTCTACCGATCATGTATAATTTTAAAAAATTTGAATAAAGTCATGAAAAATTTTTTTCTTTTCAATTCCTCTTTTTTTACAAGTGAATTCAAAAATTTAATACACACACACACACACACACACACACACACACACACACACACACACACACACACACACACACACACACACACACACACACACACACACACACACACACACACACACACACATATATAAACTGACGTTCGTGAAGCACTCAAGCGGGACTTCACGACAAACCTGGAGATTAAACGGGTCAACTTGACCAAGGTTACACCAAGAGGACAACGTGCGGCCTTCTGTGAGATAGACGAGGCCAGTGCAACCCAGGCCCTCGATAAAGCTCGCATAAAAATTGGATGGGTGAACTGCCGCATTCGCCCAGTCGTAAAAGTGACCCGATGCTTCAAATGCCTTGGGTATGGGCACCAAACACGTAGCTGTACGGGACCCGACAGGAGCAATTGTTGCTACAAGTGTGGCGGCGAAAACCACAAGTCGCAAGACTGCGCGGTGAAGCCAAAGTGCTTTCTTTGTACGCCGGACAAAGAAGTCCATGATGGCTTATGTCATATCGCCGGCTCCGGAGTTTGTAAGGCATTTCGCACCGCACTTGCCGAAGCTGCGAGAGGGCCGAAATGACGCGCTTATTACAGGGCAACCTGAACAGGTGCGCTTTGGCGCAAAATTTACTACACCAGCGTATCTTTGAAGACAAGATCGATATCTGCCTCATCTGCGAGCAACATCTGAACATCCAGGACAGAACATGGTTCGCTGATAAATCCGGCACGGCAGCGATCTGGATCGCAAACACGAAGAACGTCACCGTCGACAGCAGCGGATGCGGACCAGGATACGTCTGGATCAAAACCCCAACAGCCTATATTATGAGCGTCTACCTTTCACCCAATGAAGGGATTAGTGTGTTCCGCCAGAAAATGGCAAACATAGAAGACATCATCGATAAGTTCAACCAGGAAGTCATCGTAGCTGGTGATTTCAACGCGAAATCGGCTGAATGGGGTGCTGATTTCTCCGACACTAGAGGCAACGAAGTAGCAGACTTTGCAGCAAGACTTGACCTCATAGTGCTGAACACCGGAAATACTACGACTTTCAGAAGACTAGGATATCAGGAATCCATCCTCGACATCACGTTGGCGACTGCAAGGATCGCGAATATGATCGAGGATTGGACAGTATCAGAGGAATACAGTGGCAGTGATCATCAATATGTAACATTCAGTATTCGAATGGCAGCTATTTCGGTACCTCGTCGTGATCATCAACCGCGGAGGTGGAATGCCAAGAAGCTCGACTTAGACGCACTGCGAACTTCTCTGACACGAAGCTCGTCGTCTTTCCAGAACAACACGAATCCGAATACCCGTAATGAGACGGAAACATTAGTGTCAAAAACAATGGGATTGATTGTTGCCGCATGTGATGCTTCTATGCCACGATTGAAAAAACAAGGCTCTCATAGGCCGGCATATTGGTGGTCACTAGAGATAGCAGAGCTTCGGAAAACATGCCACAAGCTACGTCGACAAGCGACGAGAGCTGCGAAACGCTCTCGGGACCAAAACCTACATTCGACCGAGTACAAGCAGGCTAAAAAGAACTTAAACCGGGCTATTAAAGCAAGCAAAGCGAAACTGTGGCAGGAGATCTGCAATGACCTTGACAGAGACATCTGGGGTAAAGCCTACCAAATTGTCGTCAAACAACTTGGAAAAGCCTCACCAGAACCGCCGAAGCCGCCTGCTCTAATGAACAGCATCATAGCGGAGTTATTCCCAAAACACCAGCCGCGGAAGAAGAGGCACTATGCAAAAAACGGCACAACACCTTTCACAACCAAGGAGTTGCAAGATGCGGCTAAGACCATCAAGACAGGAAAAGCACCTGGCCCCGATGGCATTCCGGCATCGGTGATCAAGACGGTAGCCCTGGAATTCCCAGGAATACTCCTGAGCTCGTACAATGCATGTTTGGCAACCGGCACATTCCCCACGACCTGGAAGCGGCAAAGATTGGTCCTTTTAGACAAAGGGAAGGGAACTCCTATAACACCTTCGTCGTTTAGACCACTTTGCATGCTGGACATTGCCGGAAAACTACTCGAGAAGCTCATCCAGGGAAGGCTTCGAAACGACATTGACCGTGCCGGAGGTTTTGCTATTAACCAACACGGCTTTCGAAAGGGCCGATCGACAATCAGCGCGATCCAGAAGGTCATAGGAACGGCGAGAGAAGCATGGTCTGGTAGCCTCAAAGCTCGCAAGGTGTGTCTTGTCCTCACACTAGACATTAAAACTCGCCTTCAACAGTGCTAATTGGGGCGACATTTTGGATGCATTGGAATACAAATTTGAAGCCGAGCCAGAAAATCTGGCAATAGTAAACGACTATCTCGACGAACGGACGCTGATAGCGGAAACGACAGAAGGCCCACAAGAGCATGACATCACAGCCGGCGTGCCGCAAGGTTCAATTATGGGACCCGATCTGTGGAACGCAGATTACGACGAGCTCCTGGAAATCCCGTTACCGAAGCAAGTGGAACTCACGGGCTTTGCAGACGACGTCGCAGCCACATTAGTGGTGGACAGCGCCGAGGAGGCAGAAATCCTAATTCGAGCAACCATTGATGCCGTTGAAACTTGGCTTGAGAAGCACCACCTGAAACTCGCCAAGCAAAAAACTGAAATGGTCGTCCTGACTCGACAAAAATGGTTTCCTAAACCCTTCATTGTCGACACGGGCGAGACAACATTGAGGTCTACCAGGACACTGCGTTACCTAGGAATAGTGATCGACGAGAAACTATCTTTTCGCGAGCACCTCGAAAACGCATGCACGAAGGCCAACAAGACGGTATCCAGTTTATCAAGGATCATGCTGAATACAACAGGACCACGGACCAAAAAGAGAAGGGTCCTCTTGGAAACAGTCCACTCAGTATTGCTCTACGGAGCAGAAATATGGACAGACATTTTAAAACAGAAGACATACCGACGCAAGATGGCAGCAGTGCAGCGCCGAGGCGCACTCAGGGTTACCTGCGCATACCGCACGGTTTCTGAAGCGGCTGTATTAGTCATTGCGGGAGCAGCACCCATCGATTTATTAGCGTTCGAAAGAGCCAAGCTCTACGACGCTAAAAAGAACGGCGACAACTCCAAAGAGGCAATAACGAGAATAAAGAAAGAGACGCTACAGGAGTGGCAGGACCGATGGACCACGGGAGAGACGGGTAGATGGACGGCACGCCTGATCCCGAACATCAACGTCTGGCTCTCTCGGAAGCATGGAGAAATGGACTTCTTCCTGACCCAGTTCTTGACGGGCCATGGCCAATTCAACGACTACCTCTTCAGGATGAGACTACATGACAGGCCGACATGCAAGTATTGCCCGGACAAAATTGACGACGCCGAACACACGTTCTTCGAGTGTGTTCGGTGGAAGGACTACAGGAGCAGCATCGAAGAGAGTATAGGCACCAGGCTCTACCCCCCAAGCCTGGTTACCTATATGCTCAAACAAGAAGGAAACTGGTCAGCTGTTGCAACTTACGCACAGCACCTTCTGAAAGACAAGATTGCAGAAAGGGACCAGTAGCCAGGAGTAGGCGTCGCAAGACGCAGCACGGACTGGATTGATGTAATGCTAACGCGGTTCCAATCCAGTCCTCCCCGTAACATCTGCGGGGAGAGGGGAAGAGGAGTGTTTTTTTTTAGTGGGTAAAAATCTCCACACTACCGACTATCGTTATCCGCCGTAGGATGGGCGGCGGAGTATTAATGATGGCGGTGTCTTCTGAAGATCTTTTTTCGTACCTCTTTATAAAAAAAAAAAAAAAAAAACACATATATATATATGTATATATATTTATATATATTTATATTATACAATTATATGATAGGATGTAAATGGAGGTAATTAAGTTGAGTGATTCAATAAAATGAAGAATGATTTATTCAAACAAATTTTTTTTTCTCAAATTGAAGGATAAGTAATTTATGAAAATTAAAAATATGAAAATAAATAAATGATAATTTATTCATCTTTTTTTTTTCAAATTTCATAATTAGTTTTAATTCATTGCATAAATGTTCGAAATTTTAATTCATAAAGTGAATGATATGGCATTTTTCTAATGAGTAATATTTTTATTTTATTTAACATGTGAGCAGATAATCAAAAAATATGTAAGATTTTCCCAATGATTATATACAATTTCAAAAATTTAAATCATGTAAAAAAAATTTTTTTTTAATATTTCTCTTTTTTTAAAAGTAAATTAAAAATTATAATATGTATATATATACACACACACAATCATATATATATATATATATATATATATATATATATATATATATTTATATACATTGATATTATACAATAATATGATAGGATATAAATGGAGGTAATTAAGTTGAATAATTCAAAGAAATAAAAAATTATTTATTCAAATAAATTATTTTTCTCAAATTGGAGAATAAATCATTTTTAAAAATTAAAAATATGAAATAAAATAAATAATAATCCATCTATATGGTTTTTTTTCTGATTTTCATAATCAATTCCAATTCATTGTATAAATGTTCCAAATTACAATTCATAAAGTAAAGAAATGGCATTTTTCTAATGAATAACGTTTTTATTTCAATTAATATGTGAGCAGATAATTGAAAAATATGTAGGATTTTCCTTATAATTATATACAATTTTAAAAATTAAAATCACGTAAAAAAATTTTATTTTCTCAAAATTTCTCTTTTTCTAAAAGTAAATTAAAAATTATAATATATATGTATATACACACACGATTATATATATATATATATTCATATATATTCATATTATACAATGATATAATAGAATATAAATGGAGGTAATCTCTCTATCTAATAAAAAAGTTTCAAACAAATGAACGTAGAAAAAGATTATAATAACAATAGTATACGCATGAAGTTGGCGGTGGGGTGAGATCCCGAAAACAAAACAAAAAGCATCTAGCAAACCCTTTGACAGCTGTCATCGGCTGTTCATGACAGTCTTTGACAAATATCTTCATAGGTATCTGTTTCTGACGCGCAAAAAATGAACATGCAAACGAAAATTATCACGATGATTTCCGACAGGAATTGTCTTTTTCGCGCGTTGGCGTATTGTGTATACGGCATTCAAGATCGACACGCAGAGGTGAGACTGAGTATCGTTTCAAATATAATGGATAATTGGTCTACATTTGCGGGTTTTATTACAGGTAATGAGTCAAACGGTGCTGTGATTAGGTGACCTGGTGATTACAAATCACATGTGAATAAAAATGCAATATATGCAGCTGCGGATATTTTTAAGATATGTTTAATCGTGTATCGCGAAGAACAAATTCATCCACACCGGATCGGATCACAAAATGGAACACAATTCTCGCTACTCTTCACCGGCGACGGAGACAGTGGACACTTTGATGTCTTGCAGTACCAAAATAAAATTCAGATAGTGAGTGATAAGTATGAAAAGTAACAATCAAATAATAGTAAATCTAAATATATCACCAAACAGTCAAAAGGACAGCCAGGATTTACGATGACAATGGAGAAAGGAGGAGTTTCAAGCAGCAGACAAGGCGATGAAGATGGTGGATGGTCGGAAGTATCACAAAAGAAAGAGGAGAATAAAATTGTAAGTGCGAAGAACCAAATAAGCCAGAGAATAATAATAAACAAATATTCCTATAACCAGGCAAGAGGACGACCATGATAGATGTTGACCACAAGAAAAAGAGGTGTTTCACGGAGTGAACAGCAACATAAATATAGAGAAAAAAAAAATGTAAAGAAGGTGATTTTGGAGAATAACGGGCAGAGCGGTAGCAAAAATAATTCAGCAAGTCAAGGAGATAGACAGATATCAATAGAGACGGAACACCAATTTTCAACCAACGAATGGAAGCTTAGATTGATGAAAAAAAGAAAAGTAAGCACAGAAGGAATTGAAGTGGACAGCAAGTGCAGGACCTGTCATTAAATCAACATGAAGGAATTCGCCTGTCTACTAGACAATGCGTAAGGAAATAGTGAGGCGCGAAGCGCCGAACAACGAGGCGCGCAGCGCCGAGCGCCCGAGGCGCGTAGCGCCGAGATGGGGTTGGCGCGCGAAGCGCGTAGGGGCGAAGCCCCTAGTTGAGTTAAATAATTGATTAGAATAAAAAATTATTCATTCAAATAAATTATTTTTCTTAAATTGAAGAATAATTGATTTTTAAAAATTGAAAATATGAAATTAAATAAATAATAATATATCTTTCTGTATGTTTTCTTCAAATTTCATAATTAGTTCTAATTCATTGAGTAAATGTTCCAAATTATAATTCATTAAGTAAAGAAATGGCATTTTTCCAATGAATAATATTTTTATTTTAATTAATATGTAAGCAGCTAATTGAAAAATATGTAGGATTTTTCTAATAATTATATACAATTTCAAAAATTTAAATTATGTGGAAAAATTTTTTTTTTTCAAAATTTCTTTTTTTTTTAAAGTAAATTAAAAATTATAATATATATATATATACATACACAATCATGTATATATATGTATGTTTATATATATTCATATTATACAATGATATAATAGAATATCAATGGAGGTAAGCAAGTTAAATAATTGATTAAAATAAAAAATTATTCATTTAAATAAATTAATTTTTTTAATCTGAAGAATAATTGATTTTTAAAAATTGAAAATATGAAATTAAATGAATAATAATACATCTATCTGTATGTTCTTTTTAAATTCCATAATAAGTTCTAATTCATTGTATAAATGTTCCAAATAACAATTGTTAAAGTAGATTGAATAGCATTTTTCTGATGAATAATATTTTTATTCTAATTAATGTGTGAGCAGATAATTAAAAAATATATAGGATTTTTCTACCGATCATATATAATTTTAAAAAATTTAAATAATGTAAAAGAAATTTTTTTCCTTTTAATTCCTCTTTTTTTAACAGTACATTATAAAATTTAATATATATCTGTAAATACACACACACATATATATATTCAAATATGTATATTTATACATATTCATATTATACAATAATCTGATAAAATATAAATGGAGGTAATTTAGTTGAATGATTCAATGAAATAAATAATGATTTATTTGGACAAATTTTTTTTCTCAAATTGAAGGATAAATAATTTATGAAAATTCAAAATATGAAAATAACAAAATAACAATTTATCTATCTGTATGTTTTCTCTCAATTTCATAATTAGTTCTAATTCGTTGTACAAATGTTCCAAATTTCAATTCATCAAGTAAATTGAATGGCTTTTTTCTAATAAATGATATTTTTATTTTAATTAATATGTGAGCAGATAATTGAAAAATATATAAGATTTTCCTAATAATTATATATAATTTCAAAAAATTCAAATCAAGTAAAAAAATTTTTTTTTCTAGATTTCTCTTCTTTCAAAAGTGAATTAATAATTATAATATATATATTGTGACGTGGTATTTCGTACCCAGTCACTTTGTTTAATTATCGCATTTCCCTAGGTGCAGATATCGCTAGAAATAACGAAAGCACGTCTGAGGCCAATACTCCAAAAATGAACGACTAATTATCTTTAAGTTGAATTCTCTTTACTAAGCTAATTGTATGCTATTTTCTAATTTTGTAATGCTCTACGAGAACCATCCGCGAGACCTTCGCGTCAGGATACCAGGACACTGCCTGACAGGGGTCACGTACCAGCTCAACATCGACCACCACCGACTACAGACGAACGAATACCGCTGAAACCACTCCCGATGGATGCCTATCTAGTTGTCGAACAGGGTCGTGCGTGATGCACAAACAGCAGCTCCAACTATTTGAGACTTATCGGCCAGGAGCCGAACCACGAACGAATGCTTCTACCGCTCGGATGCATCGTTAGGCGGCGTACAGGGCTGTGCGTCAAAAACACAACAAAGCCTCCCGTCGACGATACTTATCAGCCTGGAGCTGAACCGACCCTAACATCTACTAAGTCGTTGACTATCCAATAGAAGACGGTTTTCTCTTCACGAACCGTCTTATCGAAGGACTGCGGCGTGGAATAGGCTAATGATATGCTGACCACGTGGATCTGGTGGATCTAGTGTGGGGATCCGGGTTGAGGGCCATCACCACCAGATCGTTCCGGCATGAGGGCTTCGATGAGCGAGGGCCGGGATGCAGCGCCGACGAAATAGCTACAACGGGGAGTACCAGTAAAGCAAGGAGTGAGTTACAGTCGATCGCAAGTCCAAAGGACCGGTGACGTAATATTGCCGCACACCTCAATATCGCAACACATGAGCAGTACGCCCCCCCCCCTCTCGACAACGATACCGCATAGCTGAAGGAAAACATCTCTAACCACCTTCCGACGTCCCGATACCTCGATACCTGTCGTCGAGGGAAAAGAAAAACAAGCGGCGAGGGATTATCGCCGCCTACCCATGGACCAGGCCTACGCGACCTGCTGGTCCAATTAAAATACCGCAAATTTGAGGAAGAATCACGTGACAGCAGCTCGACGAAAATCAGGATCATCGCTCATCTCGTCACTCTACGTTCAGTTCTCGTATCATACCGACGTGCTATCGTAGTCTTCTGTGCCTTATCGCTACCTTATCGCATTCTCTCGCACCTGTTATATCTTCTTTTACGTAAGTGAGGTTCCTTTTCTATTTTGTGAAGCCACGAGATTACTTGCAATATGTCGTACCTTTACCTTCATCTCTTTCTCTCTTTACTTTGCAGTTGGTCTGCTTGAGCCAATTGGGCTCGTATCTTTTCTCTTTATCTTGCAGTTGGTCTGCTTGAGCCACCTGGGCTCGTACCTTATTCTCTCTTACCTCTTATCTTGTCCCTTTCACTGTCTTATTGCAAGTAACTTCGCGACTGGTTGATTATTACTTACGCATTGTAGTGACTATTGCTCATTTTATTATCTTTCTCTTCTGGAATATTTGACTGTCTAATATCGCTGTCTAGCAGCGCGTTCCGTTGAAGGATCAATTTTTATCTTAGCTATTGAGCATTGCTATTTTGTTATATTTTCTCTGATTAGTTATATCTGTCTCTTTACCTATTATCGTTGATTATCGTATCTTAGTGAGTGTACCGCGGGAGCGATCTTACATCGCCGCGCGGTCCCGCTCGTCGTTCATTTGACATTGGAGTATTGTGCCGTATCGCATAACATCTTTTTCACTATTTTCTTCGCTGATATCGCTGATCGTAGTTGTCCGTAGTCCATTTGGTTTGCCGTACGTTGCATACTAATTATCTTGAATATTGTTTGTCTTATCTTGAATTGCCTTTTATCGTACCGAATATTATCTCTCTTTCTCTCGCGCTTACCGCAAACTAGAGGCTACGTATTATCTGTTATTCTCTATATTTTATGCTAATTTTCTACTTGACCTGTCGCTTGAATTTACCTTGTAATTTATAATTCCCTGTCTGCCTATTTCTGATCATTCTGGTAATGTGATAACTATCACAATTGTTGTATTTCGCATGTGTTTATAATCGCTTCTCATATTTTATGATTTATTTGCTTACCGCTTAATTTAAGTACAGTATATCTTTTTCTGTTCTGCCTATCTATCATAAAACCGTGTTAATCATTACCGTTAGTATCGCGAGCTTGCGCATATTTCCCGCTTATTCGGAAAACGTTCCGTTATTTGTTAAATCTCTCGCTTAACCTTTCTCTGGTTGTAAATATTGTTCATTATCTCATTTATCGTAATTGTATCTCAATCTCTTCAGCTGCTTGCTTGTCATTAAACTTATCGCTTCTTGCTTAATATATTTAACATTATTCCTGCTTCACCTGTTTCTTATTTTATCTATTGGATTCGACTCCGCCCCTCTACCATTATCTTGTCTCTCTGAGCGAACTGTGCAAAACCGTCGTAGAACCTGACCTTACCTTTATCTATTACCTTTACCTTTACCTTTGTCTTTTTCTCTAATTATCTATTTTTGACGCATGTGCGTCTGGCGCCCAACAATCGTATCTTTCTCCCTTAGTATCTCTCTCTCTATCTAATTATTCAGGTGAGTGACTGCGCCGTAGGGTAACCAATTATCGTTCTATCGTTTTACCCTCAACTGTATGAAAAATATTGGTTACAATATATATATATACACACACACATATATATATATTAGGCTGATTCAAAAAAAATGGCTAATTTTTTTTTTTCGAAATCCCCACATAAAAACTTCCGAGAAGGTGTGAAAAGACGCCTGTAAAAAGCAGAGCTCTTAATATTATTATTTAGAGGTCGCGCATCGGGAATTTCTATTTCTCATTTAAGGGAGCTTTCCAGTGTGAAATTTTCAAAAAATCAATTTTTTTTTTTTTGCTTTATCGAATAGTATACACTCTTCCGAATATTCCCTGAAATTTTCATGCCGAAATTCAGATTATTTTGGTTACTGTACAGCATTTTTTGGAAGAAGGCAACGGAGCGCTACAGCTACCCGTACGACCGTTATTTCTATTGTCTCGTTCCTACCTGCACGGACATGAACTTGGCTCGCCAATTGTCGAAAATGTGAATTCGGACTATTGCATAATTTGCCGTTAATTAGCCGTAAATTAGTCGCGCGACTTATTTTTTTGTCGCACTCAATTTTCAAAAAAAAAGCGGATGGCGTGCTAAATTCTTGAGAATCAATCAATCACTGTGTGTGGCAACTAGCCCCAAAGCACGTATTCTGCGGCAAGCAGATAGTAGAAATCGCTACGCAGTGTGCTGTGTGCACCTTCAATGAAGGTTACGACCCAATTTTAAAAATTTTGGAGACGATGGGATGCACGATAGGGCCGAGCGCCGCAGATTTCACCGCTAAGTACAAGAATGCGCGCATCACCCAAGCAAACCGCCGGGCGTCCCTGGATAGCAAAGAGGCGAGGACAGCTCGTCGGACTGAACAATCCATTGAGCACGATCTTTTCGAAGAAGCAGAAGGGATATTGTATGGACCTGGCATCGCTGATTGACCGTAAGTAAACGATTTACCTAAAATTTCCTCACTTGAAACTTTGAACGCGTTTTTCTCGAAACAGCATTTTTCAAAACGGTGTCCAACTTGGAGGGCAGAGTTTTAAAGCTATCGAGTTGAATTTTTTACACAATATTCTTAACGTCATTGTTTATCGTGCTATGGAAGCTTTTTTTTTTTTTTTGACATCTTCCTATTTTTTTGTAAAAAAAACTGCCAAAAAAAATGCTAAAATCGATACTTTTTGTTCAAACCGGCGCCATTTTTGTAAAAAAAAAAAAAAAGAAAAAAGCCTCCATAGCACGAAAGCCAATTATATACCGATCAATAATCTTTTTGTGTTTTTTGTTTCAGATCAAAATTGTGACCCCCAACGTGGACACCACATCCAAGTGCATTTTCTGCAACAATTGTTTCATCATTTTTATAGATATTAATTAATAAATAAATCGATCTTTAAAAATGTGTTTTGTATCCTTCAATACCCAATTAATATACAAAAAAAAAACCAGACCGATTAGATTATTTTTTCTTTAAAAAAAAAAATCGCGAAAAACAGCGATTTTTCGGGCTGTCACACTGGAAAGCTCCCTTAAATAACACAGGAAGAAATTTTTTATAATTTTGCAATTTCGTATTTTTGCAACGGCTCATTGAATCAGCGGACCAAAGCATATTCTTGTAGGAAATTTGACGCTCTACAAAAAAGGTCCTTACAAAGTTTTCGATAGACACACTCCTTCAAAAGTTATTCGAGGTCAAAGTTGAACTTACAAAAAAATTCAATGTTTTTTTTTTTTTTTCGATGATACTATGAATCTTTTCTCAATATTTTGCTAGTAATAATATTTCCTGATGTATTTTTGCTATTCGGAGATTTTTTTAACTTTACTTATAAGTAGATTCGTCTTTCGGCACAAAACCTTTGGTTTAGGCGCTTTTTTTCAAACGAATGAACTGAAGTTGCTTTATTAAAAAAAAATTACTTACAGTAGCTCATTCAGAAATGGAGTTCACTTGTTTACCGACATAACCTAAAAGACACATGTTTTGATTTTCCTCGTTACTGTGCCACATTGTTTCTAACTCTCTTTTCAATCGAACTTCAGATATTACTATTTATTATTTTGCTCTCTAAGTTTATTGTTTTGTTGTTTATCATTTCATTGACTATAATGGAAAATAAAAAATACTTAATTGGTGATATCAAAGAAAATCTTGTTGGACGAAAATTACCAACAAACGGAGAGGTTTTATCAGCGTTCTTATATCAGCATTGTATACACAAACTAACATTAAAAAAAAGTGCTTCAGGTACAATAAAAAAAGTTGAAGAAAAATGGTTACAAGCTGGACTTCCAACTTGCAAAAATTCTCATGCTGTGCAGAAAGTTTTACAATTATTTAATGAATGGTTGAAACTCAAGAAAAGTCGATATCGAAAAAAATCTACTACGCAGAAAAAAAAAGAGACAATGTTAAAAGAAAAGTTTGTAAAATTATTTGATATTGCTCGTTTAGATCCGAAGCAAAAACTTGATGATACAAAAAAACTATTTTTGGAATCTCAACGATCTAACAAACGTTATGGATTTATTGACACAAGTGCTTCAAATGAAGAAATTCATCAAGTTGCCATGGATATTGATGTTGATGGTTATTATTTATTTTATTTTTTTAGAAAACAATTATTTCATATTTTATCTCAAATAGGATTGCATTTGTTTCTTAAGTATTAGCTGTTAATCATATATATTTGATAATAGGTATTAATCAGCCTACAACTAGTAGTCCAGTTCAGGATGGTAGTATTATTTCACGGTTCCAATCGACAATTGGTACAGGAACGACATCTGGAAGTCAACAATCAGAAATGTTTTCTGACTTTGAACCTCCATCTAGTCAGCCAAATCCTCCTCCTAAAATTGATATAATGACTCCTGAACTTGTATCTGCCCTCGATCGAGCAAATGTTACTAGTCGAAATGCTACTTTTATCTTAGCTCCTGCTTACCAAAGTATTGGAATAGATATTGAAACATTAAATTTAAGCTACAGTACTATCCGGCGAGCCCGTCTTAGATTTAGACAAGCTATCGCAGAGCACTTGAAAGAAAAGTTTAAAACTGAAGATCGCTATACTGTACATTGGGATGGTAAAATTTTAACTGATTTGACCGGTTCTGAATCTGTAGATAGAATTGCAATAATATTATCTACTTCGAACGTCAATCAACTCCTCGGTGTACCAAAAATATTTGACGGAACTGCAGAAAATCATGCTGTAGCTATATTAAATACATTGGAAGACTGGAAAGTTACTCCTTACATTAAGGCTATGTGCTTTGACACTCCAGCAGTGAATACTGGTATGGTTTGTTTCGTTATCTTTAAATAATTGAAAATCTAGTTAATACCTACTAATTAATACTATTTTCTCACTTATGTTTCTCTTAATAATTGGCACTATCTTTAATTTACATATTCATACATTATTTACAGGAATACTAAATGGCACAGCCGCTTTGATTGAAAGAAAATTGAACCGGAAACTAATTTGGTTACCTTGTCGCCACCACATTTTCGAAATTATTTTGAAAGGAGTTTTTGAGGTGTTTTGGCCCACAACTTCTGGTCCCAGTGTACCTATTTTTGGGCGATTTAAAAATTGGTGGAGCAAAGCCGATCATTTAAAGTATCAAAGTGGCATGAAAGATGAATTTGTTGCAAATGCCTTGAATACAGACAGACTTGAAATAATTAATCTCATCGATAATTTCTTAACGGTATATTTCTTATAATTTATATTTGAAATAGTTGGGAATTCGTGTTTAAAGATTTTAATTAAAAAATTTTTTTAAACAGGTTACTCAGCCAAGGAATGATTACAAAGAACTTCTCGAGTTATCATTGATTTTTCTTGATGGTCTTCCAGAAAATGAGATAAGTTTCAAATGTCCAGGAACGATGCATCATGCTCGATGGATGAATAAGGCCATTTACAGCTTGAAAATTTTCATGTTCAGAGACCAATTTTCTCTTTCTAAACGAGAAATTAATAGTTTGCGTCAAATATGTATTTTTATTATTTTAATCTACATTAAAGTATGGTTTACTTGTTCGTTGGCAATCGAAGCACCGAATAATGATTTGCAATTGTTGAAAAAGTTACTTCTTTGCGAGGAAATTCAATCATCAGTCGTACTAAAAGCATTAAAAAAATTTAGTGATCATCTATGGTACATGAATGAAGAACTAGCAGCACTGGCATTGTTTGACAACAATGTCTCAAATGAAATAAAAAAAAAAATGTGTGAAGCAATTATTAATAATAAGGAGAGTAAAATTATTCGAGAAAAACGATACGTTGCTAAAGGAATCGAATTGGAATCATTTTTTGATAAAGATTTAAGTGAATTCGTCTCGAAAAATTCACTCATGCTTTTTGAAGCCTTCGATTTATCATACGATTTTCTTGAAGTCGACGTATCATTATGGTCTAATAATGAAAGTTATAGAGATAATTTAGATTTTTTTAGAAGACTTTCTGTAGTTAATGACTCAGCAGAACGAGGTATTGCTCTGATTGAGGATTACAACAACTGTTTAACCAAGAACGAAGAACAATTACAGTATCTATTGCAAGTCGTCCAAGAACATCGTCGTAGTTTCCCAGATTGTAATAAAACAACCTTGAAATAGTCTTTATTTGAGAATATTATAGACGAGAAATCTAACTGTGAAAGTTATAGAATATAACACAATAAATATATCTGACTATAATTGGGCTTTTTCAATCATTAATTTTCCCATCGAGTCAATATAAAGTTACCTTACAAAAATGCGATGTTAAATAATAAACATGTTATCATGGAGAATCCATAACTGATGCACTTGACTATTTAAAAATGTAATTGTTCCGAAATCTATCTTCTTTATAACAAAATAATGAGAAAAGATTCATAGTATCATCGAAAAAAAAAAAAACATTGAATTTTTTTGTAAGTTCAACTTTGACCTCGAATAACTTTTGAAGGAGTGTGTCTATCGAAAACTTTGTAAGGACCTTTTTTGTAGAGCGTCAAATTTCCTACAAGAATATGCTTTGGTCCGCTGATTCAATGAGCCGTTGCAAAAATACGAAATTGCAAAATTTAAAAAAATTTCTTCCTGTGTTATTTAAATGGGAAATAGAAATTCCCGATGCGCGACCTCTAAATAATAATATTAAGAGCTCTGCTTTTTACAGGCGTCTTTTCACACCTTCTCGGAAGTTTTTATGTGGGGATTTCGAAAAAAAAAAATTAGCCATTTTTTTTGAATCAGCCTAATATATATATATATACATATATATATATTTATAAATATTCATATTATACAATAATATGATAGGATATAAATAGAGGTAATTAAGTTGAATAGTTGATTGAAATAAATAATTATTTATTTGTATATATTAATTTTCTTAAATTGAAAGTATGAAATTAAATGAATAATAATATATCTATCCGTATGTTTTCTTCAAATTTCATAATAAGTTCTAATCCATTGTATAAATGTTCCAAATTATCATTCGTAAAGTAAATAAATGGCATTTTTCTAATGAATATCATTTTTATCTTAATTAATATGTGAGCAGATAAGTAAAAAATATGTAGGATTCTTCTAATAATTATATATAATTTTGGAAAATTCAAATGATGTAAGAAAAAATTTTTTTTCTCAAATTTTCCTTTTTTTGAAAGTAAATCAAAAATTATAATATATATATATATATACACACACTCATATAGATATGTATATTTATATATGTTTATATTATACATCAATATAATAGAATATAAATAGAGGTAATTAAGTTGAATGATTTGATGAAATAAAAAATGATTCATTTAAACAAATCATTTTTCTCAAATTGAAGAATAAATAATTTATAAAAATTAAAAATATGAAATTAAACCTATAATAATTTATCTATTGGTATGTTTTCTTATAATTTCATGATTATTACTAATTCATTGTATAAATGTTTCAAATTACAATTCATAAATTAAAGAAATGGCATTTTTCTAATGAATAACATTTTCATTTTAATTATTATGTGAGCAGAAAATCGAAAAATATGTAGGATTTTTTTAATAATCATCTACAATTCCAAAAATTTAAATCACGTGAAAAAAATTTTTTTTTCAAAATTTCTCTTTTTTTAAAAGTAAATTAAAAATTATAACATATATATATATATACAAATACAATCACATACATATATGTATATTTATATATGTTCATATTATACAATGATATAATAGAATATAAATGGAGGTAATGAAGTTGAATAATTGATTCAAATAAAAAATCATTTTTTCGAATGAATTATTTTTCTTAAATTGGAGACTAATTCATTTTCAAAAATTAAAAATATGAAATTAAATAAATGATAATCCATCTATCTGTGTGTTTTTTTTAAAATTTCATTATTAGTTCTAATTCATTGTATAAATGTTCCAAAGTACAATTCATAAAGTAAATAAATAGCATTTTTCCAATGAATAAGATTTTTATTTTAATTATTATGTGAGCAGATAATTAAAAAATATGTAGGATTTTTCTAATAATTATATATAATTTTAAGAAATTCAAATGATGTAAAAAAAATTTTTTTTCAAAAATTTCATCTTTTTTCAATGGTAAATTGATTATTATAATATACATACATATATATACACACACACACACACATATATATATATATATATTTATAGAAATTTATATTATACATTATTATAATGGAGTATGAATGGAGGTAATTAGGTTCAATAATTTATTAGAATGAAAAATGATCCATTTAAATAAATTATTTTACTTGAATTAAAGAATCGTTAATTTTTAAAAATTAAAAATATGAAATTGAATGAATAATCATCTATCTATCTGTATGTTTTCAGTAAATTTCATAATTATTTCTAATTCATTGTATAAATGTTCCAAATTACAATTTATAAAGTGAATTAAATAGCATTCTTCTAAAGTATAAAATTTTTATTCTATTTGATGTGTGAGCAGATGATCAAAAAATATATAGGATTTTTCTAATAATTATAAATAATGTGAAAAAAAAATTTTTTTTTCAAATTTTCTTTTTTTAAAAGTAAATTAAAAATTACCATATATATATATATATATATATATATATATATATATATATATATATATATATATATATATATATATATATATATGCATACACACACACATATATATATATATATATTTATATATATTTATATTACACATGATTATGATAGAATATAAATGGAGGTAATTAGGTTAAATGATTTAATAAAATAAAAAATGATTCATTTAAATAAATTATTTTTCTCAAAGTAAAGGATAATTAATTTTCAAAAATTGATAATATGAAATTAAATAAATAATAATTTATCTATCTGTATGTTTTCTCTCAATTTCATAATTAGTTCTGATTCATTGTATAAATGTTCCAAATTTTAATTCATAAAGTAAATTAAATGGCATTCTTCTAATGAATAATATTCTTATTTTATATAATATGTGAGCAGATGATTAAAAAATATGTAGGATTTTCCTCATAATTATATACAATTTTAAAAATTCGAATCATTTGTTACGCCCCGACATACCGCCTTGGCGTACCTTTTTTTTCAAAAATTCCATTTCATTTCATTTCTTTGATTACTTCAATGCGCATATATCATTTCATCAAAATCTCATATTCTAATAAGAGCAAGTTCCACCCCTCCTGGCAAAAGTCACGTAGAGACCAACAATGATCCCTAGTATAAGGTTCAACTTTCGTTTATTTAGCTGGTACCAAGAACTGAGATGAGAGACTGCTGAATTAGCATCAGTAGCGCTCAGCCTGAAAATATCCCTCTTTTTAAGTTAAAACTATAATCAATAACTAGGATAAACCACTACCTTTAGAACCACCAAATTAAAACAGATTACTTATTGGAATGTATGAATGAATGTGTGAACATTGCATGTAAATATCTTTTGTTCATATCATCAATGTGTCACCAACGAGATTGAGAATCGTCGGAACACCGTCGAAGAGCGAGAAGTAACGCTGACCATGTGGATTTGGGCACCAGGAGGTCGCCCTCGCACCTCATTGGCTAATTACCGTTGTAACTAATTACAACTGCAGCTCCTTGGACCCTCGGGCCCCAGAAGCCGCGTCTTTCGTCTGTCAAGTCGCGACGTGCGTGGACGTAAACCCGGATTAGCCCTCTCGAGCAAGAGTAGCGTTTGGAAAATCTTAGTTGTGACCGACCTAAAGTCTCGCGCTAATTCGTCAAATTCGAGCATTCAGTTATTCTGTTAATTGCAAGAGACTCACTATCTTCTACGTTTCCATCTTTTCTGTTCTTTACTAAATCTCATCATTTCGCGAATAGACATTTTTATGCCGTTTCATTTTCTATAATTGAATCGAGTTCGGCCCTGATTCAACCGAATCAGGTAATCTTAAGTAATAATAATAATAATTTCACTATCGTTTTTAATAAATAAATCGTTGCAATCAATTTTAACATACATCAAAATCAGAAAATTGACACTTTCAACTATAACTTCCGATAACAAGATATCATTCCAAATCTAAAAAAAAAAAAACTAAGTGACCGACGTTCAACATCTTTCGATTGATCAACTCTTCCAAACTTGAGGTGAGGCCCCTGGTCCAGAAATCTACCGACGCAGACCGACACGATCCGACGGCTCTCAATCTCGTCGACCGATTCACCTAAAGCTAAGTCAATCCGAGTGTTAATCTTCGAAATTGAACGAATTCTTGTTTCACCTTTATAATCAAAATCTACTTCAGTAATTTTCATTCAAAACCAAGTCTAGAATTGGTGGCTAGCTTCACTACCCCCAATTAAATCGTACTTATTGTTACCAAGAATTAACGAATAGGACTTAACAATAGTATATATAATTGATTTAAGACAATCTAAAAAGAGAGATACAATACAATAATCACGACGAGCTAGTTAACCATTGTTCAGAGTAGATGTTCCTGGTACCAAATAATAATATCCATTAGAATAGAACAATACACGATTTTATTTATAAACTTGAACACTTTATAAATTGTTATTTTCGGCTCATACCGGGACAATCTCTTGAAACTATACATATAACGCGCATGCGCCAAATAATTTAATCTCATTGGTCGGTGAAATAGCGCCGCGGTGATGTTTTCATCTGCTGAGCAAGGCGCCAACGTACACAAAATGAAACAAAAGCTGTAATTCTCTCGCGCGTAAAGCCGTGGATTGAGGTTATGCTGCTGTTCATTTTTACGTAGCATGAATTGTTCAAGAAGAATAGTATCGTTCAGCAATACCGTGGTTGATTTCGGAAGATATTCAACCGACGCAATAAAGAATTTAACGGAAAAGCAAATATCAAATGATACAGAAATTGGGTGTTATTTATTGAAAGAAGAAATCTGAAATTCAACGTGAAATGTCATTAACAAGTGGGAGTCTGGACAAACAGAAGTAGGTAAGTAAAAACAATGTTTATTGTGAACAGATTCTTTATTTACATAAAATTAAAAATAAATGAATGGTTGAGACCCAGTAGATATTTCCAGAGTAGATTCGTTATGGTGCAGTGCTCCAGAAGTCAGTAATTAGTGCCGATGAACATGAAATAAATAAAAGAAATGAGTAACAAGGAATAAAGAAATTATTCATCTTAAACACGAAGCTTAGGAGGACAAAGAGTAGCATTTAACAGAAAACGTACCCGACGCAATACTCACAAAAACCCTCGCCGTCATCATTGATTAGTTGACAAAGTTTTTGCAGCTCCATTGTACAACAATCAATGTTCCGTTAACAAAGAGGGTTCACCAGATATCCAAGAATAAAAAGAGAAAAAGAACAAAGTCAATATTACAGTGTAAATCATGCTATTAATGAAAAATTAGGAAACAAAACAATAACTTACAAGACAATCGTCCGATAACACTGGGAGACCAATCTCCACTCTTCTGATCACCCCTCGTCTGGCCATTGGTTGCCTTTCAAAAAGTGCTGCCTTTTTTTTTGCCTTCAAAAATACCGAAAGATCCTGTTTGATAATAATAGCTTCTAATATTTTCAGGTACGAAATAATTCATTGTCAAAGCGGGACTAAATTTGTCAGGCATGGAAGCATGTAAGTAAATTTCCAATTACGTGATCTTTGACAATGACAATATTTTAACATGGATTCAATGATAAAATTGGTTTTTTTTTCAGCAGGCTCGAAGTTTAAACTTTAATTAACACGAGGACAATTATGCCTTACCTGATGGTCAAAACGTTTAGGTGGCAAGGATCCTGGTCTCTCGAGCGGTGCAATCATTAGAACCATCGAACCTGGTTGTTTCGTCAGACATCAGGTGCCAGAGTGAATTTTATCAGGCCATCGCCACCTTCTTAACATCAGTTGAGGCAAAATTGAAGAGCGGGATGTACTACAGATCATAATGGCTGAATATCCCATCATTTTACTTTGATCGAGCCAATAGCGATAAGTTTGTTACTTAACCATTGCTGCCAATTCATTCTACCGAGGAATCATTCTGTGCACCATTGTAATTTAAGCATTATTATTGACCAGCATTGTTTTTCAAACTTTATACCATTTGATTAGATATGTTATTTTGAAGCTTACTTTTACTCTCTTTGGCATTGAATTCAGATGAATAGTTTTTCAAGTCCTCAATTAGATTGTAGGGTTGAATTTTGCTAGGCAAACTGAATCAATCTAAATCTAGAACTGTTAAATAAGTTCAGTTAAAAATGTCGTTAAATTTAATCTTAGTTGACGGTGTCATCTGGCTAGCTAGTTGCACGATAACTTGAAACCAAATTCAATTTTACACTCTTTATAGGGTCCTACGCTGAGACTGAAAGCTTGTGAATCTCCATGTACCGCAATTATTTCTGCATTTCATGTTAGCATTATCTGGAGCAAAAAAATCCCATTTTGAGATTCAAAATGGAACCTGAAACACAGAGTTATTCAATAGCTCGAATTGAAAACCAAGAATTTTATAATGGTTTCTGCAACAAAGGGACTCTTTCCAAATATCCTTGTTAGAAGGTGATGTTCGGAGGACTATGAACAAGATATTGTATCGGATAACATTATTTGGAAAAAAATCTTCGTAAACTTCGTTAAAAACTAGATATTCATTTATTTTGATGGAACAAGGGACACAATCTTTACATTACTTTAAAATTGACATTACTCTAAAACATGATTGTCCTTGAAGCTCATTGTGACATTGAGGCGCATTTTGAGAAACTTGATTTTCAACTTGTGTCACAGGATGTGATTTACGTTCCTGAGTTCTACGCTTTCGATTATATTTTCTTTGTTTCGAACTGCACTAACATGAAATACAGAAATCATTTCAATAAATCTAATATTACTTGAATTTTCAATTTGAGTATTAGGTTCCCTTCATTTATTTCATCGAACATCATTGAAAATTTGCGAAATAAATTCTGATAATCATTCGGAAATTTTAAATAGTAGTAGCAATAATTTGTTAATCGGAAAAAATACATTGACTATCGACTATTCGTAAATTTTGTTGAACTATTTTCAAGAAAAAAAAGATTCACAGTTCCGTTACAGATAGTGAGATATTTAAATTTCTTGAACGCTCGGTTTAATGTCTCATTTTCGAAAGTGATAAAATTCAATATTACCGCCTGAAATCACAAAAGAGTGAGAAAGTTGCTTAGTTGCTCGAAAGATGATCTTTGTACGTCTGACAAATTGAATGGGCAGATAACAGTGAATATCAGAGTTTTAATTATTTTAGCCGTATCACCTGTTGATAGATAAAAATTCCATTGTTATTTCTAATGTACGAAATAATAAAAATGATTAAATAAAGTGTTCGCACCTACCTGCTGCCTTTCTTCCAAGCACCCAACATTTAAACAGATTTCTCATTTTAGTCGAATAAAGCCAATTTTCAAAGAGCATTAGCATCAACTTTCCGAGTCACTACCTCGACTGTTTAAGATTCTAACCTCAAAAATTCGTATGAACTACAACGCCGCCAGAAACAGAGTTTGACAGCTCAAACTCGGAGTGGTCAACCTGCCCGAGCAGCCGATAAAACTCGCGCATGCGCAATATATGTATAGTTTCAAGAGATTGTCCCGGTATATCATTATCACCATTGATTGTTACCAGACATTTCAATAACCAAATCGAAACAGAATATACTTCAACTTTTACCAGTTAAATCATATTAAACATTTATTTTGAACGACCTTCTTCCTATTTTTATTATTGTAAAATTGCCTCAACAATTTAAACAAACCTCACAGACCTGTACAGGACTATAGCAACACGATCCTACAAATTACCGGCTTATCGAAAGGTAGGTCTTTTCTTAGTTTTAATAATTATTCATTGTCGTTACGTGGGAGCTTGATTATTCAATTAATCATTAACTACAACCGCTCAGTACACCCTCACCCCCACGTAACACATGTGAAAAAATTTTTTTTTCCAAAATTTCTCTTTTTTTAAAAGTAAATTGAAAATTATAATATATATATATATATACACACTCAATCATATATATATATATTTATATATATTTATATTATACAATAATATAATAGAATATAAATGGAGGTAATTTAGTTGAACAATTTAATGAAATAAAAAGTTATTTATTCAATTAAATTATTTTTCTTAAATTGGAGAATAAATCATTTTTGAAAATTAAAAATATGAAATTAAATAAATAGTAATCCATCTATCTGTGTGTTTTTTTTAAATTTCATAATAAGTTCTGATTCATTGTATAAATGTTCCAAATTACAATTCATAAAGTAAAGAAATGGCATTTTTTTAATGAATAATGTTTTTATTTTAATTAATATGTGAGCAAATAATCAAAAAATATGTAGGATTTTCCTGATAATTATATACAAATTCAAAAATTCAAATCACGTAAAAAAATTTTTTTTCTCAAAATTTCTCTTTTTTTAAAAGTATATTCAAAATTATAATATATATATACACACACACGATTATATACATATATATATTTATATATATTCATATTATACAATGATATGATAGAATATAAATGGAGGTAATTAAGATAAATAATTGATTAGAATAAAAAATTATTTATTGAAATAAATTATTTTTCTCAAATTGAGGAATAATTGATTTTTGAAAATTGAAAATATGAAATTATATAAATAATAATATATCGATCTGTATGTTTTCTTCAAATTTCATAATGAGTTCTAATTCCTTGTATAAATGTTCCAAATTACAATTCATAAAGTGAAGAAATGTCATTTTTCTAATGAATAATATTTTTATTTCAATTGATATGTGAGCAGATAATTAAAAAATATGTAGGATTTTCCTAATAATTATATACAATTTCAAAAATTTAAATCACGTAAAAAAATTTTTTTTCTCAATATTTATCTTTTTTTAATAGTAAATTAAAAATTATACTATATATATATATACACACACGATTATATATATATATATATATATATATATATTTATATATATTCATATTATACAATGATATAATAGAATATAAATAGAGGTAATTAGGTTAAATGATTTGATGAAATAAAAAATGAATTATTTGAACGAATCATTTTTCTCAAATTAAAGAATAAATAATTTATAAAAATTGAAATTATGAAATTAAATAAGTAATAATTTATCTATTGGTATGTTTTCTTTGAATTTCATAATTATTCCTAATTCATTGTATAAATGTTCCAAATTACAATTCATAATGTGAATTAAATAGCATTCTTCTAAAGAATAATATTTTTATGTTATTTGATGTGTGAGCAGATAATTGAAAAATATATAGGATTTTCGTAATAATTATATGTGATTTCAAAAAATCTAAATAATGTGAAAAAAAAATTTTTTTATTCAAATTTTTCCTTTTTTAAGAGTAAATTAAAAATTATCATATATATTGTGACGGGTTTTGAGTCCGCACTAATAATGGGGAGGGGAGGAGCAATTAGAGACAGGGCGGATAGAATAGGTAAAACTTTGTGTGTATATTTGTGAGGGGGGGTTGACTTAAAACTGATAAAGGTACAAATGGGTTGTAGACTTTAGTGGTGGCTGATCACGCCTCAGCCCTTAGCGTCACTTAATCCTAACTTACAGATACGCGCGCGGGGGGGGGGGGGGGGGGGGGGGGAAGAGCGTGTAGGGTGACGGGGAGTGTAGGGTGGGAAGGGTCGGTATTGCGGGTGGGGGGGGGGGGGGGGGGGGTGGTGTAGTGTGACGGGGAGTGTGAGGTAGAAAGGGTTGGTAAATTTTTTTTTTTCAAATTTTCTTTTTTTGAGAGTAAATTAAAAATTATCATATATATATATATATATATATATGTATACACACACACATATATATATATACATATATATTTATAAATATATATATATTATACATGATTATAATAGAATATAAATGGAGGTATCTAGGTTAAATGATTTAATAAAATAAAAAATGATTCATTTGAATAAATTATTTTTCTCAAAGTGAAGGATAATTAATTTTCAAAAATTGATAATATGAAATTGAATAAATAATAATTTATCTATCTGTATGTTTCCTCTCAATTTCATAATTAGTTCTAATTCATTGTATAAATGTTCCAAATTTTAATTCATAAAGTAAATTAAATGGCATTTTTCTAAAGAATAACATTTTTATTTTAATTAATATGTGAGCAGATAATTGAAAAATATGTAGGATTTCCCTAATAATTATATACAATTTCAAAAATTTGAATCATGTGGAAAATTTTTTTTTTTCAAAATTCTCTTTTCTTAAAAGTAAAGTAAAAATTATAATATATGTATATATATACACACACAATTATATACATATTTATATTTATATACATTCATAATATACAATGATATAATAGAATGTAAATCGAGGTGATTAAGTTAAATAATTGATTTTTAAAAATTATAAATATGAAATTAAATAAATAATAATATGTCTATCTGTATGTTTTCTTCAAATTTCATAATGAGTTCTAATTCATTGTATGAATGTTCCAAATTACAATTCATAAAGTAAAGAAATGGCATTTTTCCAATGAATAATGTTTTGATTTTAATTAATATGTAAGCAGATAATTAAAGAATATGTGGGATTTTCCTAATAATTATATACAATTTCAAAAATTTGAATCATGTAAAAAAATTGTTTTTTTCAAAATTTCTTTTTTTTTTAAAGTAAATTGAAAATTATAATATATATATATATACACACACAATAATATATATATATATTTCTGTATATTTATATAAGACAATAATATGATAGAACATAAATGGAGGTAATTAAGTTGAATAATTTAATGAAACAAAAAGTTATTTATTTGAATAAATTATTTTTCTTGAATTGAAGAATAAATCATTTTTGAAAATTGAAAATATGGAATCAAATAAATAATAATCTGTGTGTTTTTTTCCAAATTTCATAATCAGTTCCAATTCATTGTATAAATGTTCCAAATCACAATTCATAAAGTAAATAAATGGCATTTTTCTAATAAATAATATTTTCATTTTGATTAATATGTGAGCAGATGATTAAAAATAGGTAGGAGTTTTCTCATAATTAAATATGATTTTAGAAAATTCAAATGATGTAAAAAAATTTTTTTCTTAAAATTTCACCTTTCTTCAATTGTAAATTGATTATTATATATATATATATATACACACACACACATACATATATATATATATTTACATAAATTTATATCACAATTTAATATAATGGAATATAGATGGAGGTAATTAGGTTGAATAATTTATTAGAGTGGAAAATGATTTATTTGAATAAATTATTCTTCTCAAATTAAAGAATAGTTAATTTTTAAAAATTGAAGATATGAAATTAAATGAATGATACTCTATCTATCTGTATGTTCTCGGTAAATTTCATAATTATTTCCAATTCGTTGTATAAATGTTCCAAATTACAATTTATAAAGTAAATTGAATGGGATTTTTCTGAAGAATAATATTTTCGTTTCAATTATTATGTAAGCGGATAATTCAAAAATATATAGGATTTTTCTAATAATTATATATAATTTTGAAAAATTTGAATAATGTGGAAAAAATTTTTTTTTTCAAATTTCTCTTTTTTTAAAAGTAAATTGAAAATTATACTATATATATATATACACACACGATTATATATATATATATATATATATATATATATATATATTCATATATATTCATATTATACAATGATATAATAGAATATAAATAGAGGTAATTAGGTTGAATGATGTGATAAAATAAAAAATGATTCATTTGAACGAATCATTTTCCTCAAATTAAAGAATAAATAATTCATGAAAATTAAAAATATGAAATTAAATAAATAATAATTTATCTATTGGTATGTTTTCTTCAAATTTCATAATTATTCCTAATTCATTGTATAAATATTCCAAATTACAATTTATAAAGTGAATTAAATGGCATGCTTCTGAAGAATAATATTTTTATTCTATCTGATGTGTGAGCAGATAATTAAAAAATATATAGGATTTTTCTGATAGGTATATATGATTTCAAAAAATTTAAATGATGTGAAGAAAATTTTTTTTTTCGAATTTTTTTTTTTAAAGTAAATTAAAAATTATCATATATGTATATATATATATATATATATATATATATATATATATATATATATATATATATATATGTCGGAGTATCACAAATCTCGTTAAATAATTCCATTACGTAATGTATGAAGTGAATAAAAGGATATTTCTTTTAAATATGAAACTAAACTAAATGAGCGTCGAGCGTTGTTAGCAAGCTAAGAGTATAGCTGAATGACGGAATCTTAGCAACAAACAAATGGTTTGTTTATAACAACGCTTGGACGAAATCTAAAGCTAGCTAAAGAGCATACCAGACGTGTCGGGATCGTCACGCAAAATATGAATAGTCAACGCCCAAATGAACGCTTTACATCCTCTCCGCCTTTCCGAGGTTTTACGCCGACATCAGAAGTGGGATCTGGATCTGTTAACCCACCAGGAGCAAGCGAGGGTAACGAAGAAAAGTGGCGATTACTTCTTGAACAACAGAATCGTAATTTTCTCGCGTTATTACAAGTGATGAAAACTCCTTCAGTGAACAATAATAATAATGTGAGTCTACCGGAGTTTAATCCTGATAAACTGGAAGTGAACGCGAGATCATGGATAACAACCGCGGATATTTGTTTGGCTGATCAACCATTGCAAGGTGCATCCTTAATGATTGTGCTGAGTCGTGCCATGAGGGGACAGGCTTCGGCATGGCTGTCGCAGGTATCATATGCCGGGATAACGTGGATTGAATTTAAAGAATTGTTCGTATCAAGGTATGATTGTCCGGAGACTTCTGCTGCATTCTTAATAAATTTATCCAGCAGTAAACCTAAAGAAGGTGAGTGTATAGCGTCATATGCTGCATCGTTAATGAATTCATTAATGAATCAGTGGAAAAACTTGACCACTGAAGAGATAGCATTATCAACAACAATGGCGCATATTGCACGTTTCGAATCACGTGTTCTACGTCTTGCTTACACTACTGATATTGTCACAAGAAATCAACTCCATAACGAGTTGAAAGCTATGTCATTTTTGAAACGAAGATCTTCAGATAGTCTAATGAACGAAATGAGGGATCCGGGTTCAAACGATATCAGCATTCAAGTTGACATTCAAGATTAACACTTTTTGCTAGGCGAATTTGGTGAAATTTCAAGTGCGTATACAGTCTTAGAATTTTACAAATGAAGGTATATAGTTCAGGCCTTTCTGATTAGAAGTATGAACAAGAGGTTGAATCTGTAATTTTTATAGAACTCTAGAATACGCGGTTTGAAACTGAATTTGAAAGAGTGCACCGTGGTTAAGACATAAGAAATGATTACCTGTCACTGGAAGGAAGTGACAGAGGTATTGTGTACCCTGCTACTGGTTAAGTGCGGGAGGTCTCATCACTGGATAAGTGATTTGAGGTATTGTGTACCCTGTTTCTGGTAAAGAGCAGGAGGTCTCATCACTGGATAAGTGATTTGAGGTATTGTGTACCCTGTTTCTGGTAAAGAGCACGAGGTCTCATCACTGGATGTAAGTGATTTGAGGTATTGTGTACCCTGTTTCTGGTTAAGAGCAGGAGGTCTTATCACTGGATTTAAGTGATTTGAGGTATCGTGTACCCTGCTACTGGTTAAGAGCGGGAGGTCTCATAATTGGATTAAAGAGATCTGAGTTTTTATGAGAAATTGAGTGGAAGAATGTTCTCACTTGGATGGTCTGAACTATGTTATTAACTTCAGAATACATAGTTTACCTATTTGAATTTGAATCGAAGGCCAGGGTGGCCGAGGCGAAAAATTATTGACATTTTGTTTTGTTTTCTTTTGTAGATGAATCACACGAGGACGTGTGATAGGTCAGAATGGCCGTGTCGGAGTATCACAAATCTCGTTAAATAATTCCATTACGTAATGTATGAAGTGAATAAAAGGATATTTCTTTTAAATATGAAACTAAACTAAATGAGCGTCAAGCGTTGTTAGCAAGCTAAGAGTATAGCTAAATGACGGAATCTTAGCAACAAACAAATGGTTTGTTTATAACAACGCTTGGACGAAATCGACAGTTGCGGGTTAGCTAAAGAGCATACCAGACGTGTCGGGATCGTCACGCAAAATATGAATAGTCAACGCCCAAATGAACGCTTTACATCCTCTCCGCCTTTCCGAGGTTTTACGCCGACATATATATATATACACATATATACACACACACACACATATATATATATATATATATATATATATATATATATATATATATATATATATATATATTGTAACGTGGCAGTTTTACTGCGCGTTCCACACGGCTCCCCGAACTCTAGACGGACCACAGACTTAGGGAGCACGCGGAGTAGACCGCGGCTCAGTTCGAAAAAGAGCGCCAGGACAATAGTCACGCATCCGAGACTCTAAGAGGGGACCATCGCCGGTTTAGCGAATAAGACTTTTCAGGATTTTTGTTTATTTTTTTTTGGGTGGCGAGTAAATGCGGCTTCGGACAGGGGATCGGCAGCAAATCCGAACGAGGTTACTGGATGGCAATCGCCGCGGATCGCGACGAAAGGAGGGCCTCGCACGAGGCTACGGAGAGAGCGTCAACGGAGAGCTCTGCCGCGAGGGAATCCAAGGCGGACGAGATTCCCGTTGGTGGCCGGCGAGCCGTAGCCCACCCCCCTCCGTCGCCCAACTGACGACAGGTACCCTCGCGAAGTCATCACCACGCCACTGCCAAGCTACGGGGTACACGAGACGGGACAGCCAATCAACACCCCGCGACAGCGGAATTCAACGCTAGCGATACGCTAGATTGTAAGAATTGCGTAACGAGAACCCCAATGCGAGCGGGAAAAATTTTGACTATGGATGGCGCCTATGTTCGGGGCATGTTCGAATTGCGGCTCCGATTTGCAGGACTCGTCACTTGAGTCCTGGCGACCGATAGCGTTAGTGGCGTGGCGAGAAAGTTTATAAAAAGCAAAGTTACTGTGGTTGGGATGGCTGAGACGGGCGTAGGGGAGTTTCTGGTGTGGCTGAGGAGCGGTAAGCGCTTATAATTCTTTGCGGGCATATTTCGAGCGCAAGTTAAATTGGCACACCGATAAACGGTCGGCCCACGCAATTTTAGAGTTAGAGTAGCGCTCGAAATCTGTTTGCCGATCTCCTTGAGGATGACCGTAGCCTGAGTTTTCGCGATAACGCGTAGAGTCACGGTTTCGCGTGGGGAACAATTTCGGAGTGGAATTGAGTGTGGCCAAATTCCGCTGCACAGGGTCTCGTCGAGTCTGCGTACGTAAAAAGGGTGGTGAACTTTGAGGGAATAGAGACTACGACTTGAGCTCGGATGCGTCATAATACGCTATACACTCGCGCGATTAGAAACGCTTTCTAGAGTGATTAATTTGGTCGCGATTAGCGCGTCGAGGCACGTCCTTTTTGATTTAGTTTATGAATTATTGTGCATCAGCAAAGTGGCGACTAGCGCCCGTAGAAATAAGATACCAGCTAGATTTAATCAGAATTGCGATTAGCGCGTCGAGTATGATCTAGATTACGTTTTTGTTTAGCGGTTTATAATTAAGTGACGAGTAGCGTCGTAGTTGAGGCCGATCACGGGCAGCGCATCGAGTCCGATTTTGTTTTTGGTTTTTGCGAGTTAAGGTATTGTTAAGACGGCGACTAGTGTAAGAAGGCCGTAGAGGTCTCCTAGATTTATTCATTTTTTTTTTATTTTGTTTGTTTCTCCCTTCCTTATTTCTTTTGGATTAAATTTAACCCGTTGTATTTGGAATCGCGAAGGACGACTTGCGCAGTCGTATGATTATTTTTATTTTTATTTTTTTTTGTAACATCGCTAACGAGAAATATATTATTGGAATTTCATAGTGATTTGGCCAAACCACGCATTGGCTTACTTGTGTTACATCTCTCTCTACCCAAAATTTACCCCTCCCCTCTCCGCGGTACTGAGCTATCGAGTATATGGTCGCGATATTTCGCATTACCGATTTCGAGGCGTGTTAATCACGCCAGGCGCCCAACAAATCTCGCGGTATTGTTTTAGGTCCACGGTACATCGTGGACGCCGATTTATTGTGTACGAGGTAAGTTCCCGGTCATTTTCTCCGAGTGATCGAGGTGCAGAAAAATCCACGTCACAATATATATATATATATATATGTTAATATAGATTTGTATTATACATGATTATAATCGAATATAAATGAAGGTAATTAGGTTGAATGATTTATTAAGATGAAAAATGATTCATTCAAATAAATTATTTTTCTCACAGTAAAGAATAATTAATTTTCAAAAATTGATAATATGAAATTAAATAAATAATACTTCATCTATCTGTATGTTTTCTTCTAATTCCATAATTAGTTCTAATTTATTGTAAACATGTTCCAAATTTCAATTCATAAAGTAAATTGAATGGCATTTTTCTAATGAATAATATTTTTATTTTAATGAATATGTGAGCAGATAATTAAAAAATATGTAGGATTTTCCTAATAATTATATACAATTTCGAAAATTTAAATCACGCAAAAAAATTTTTTTTCTCAAAATTTTTCTTTTTTTAAAAGTAAATTAAAAATCATAATATATATATATATACACACACGATATATATATATATATATATATTTATACATATTCATAATATACAATAATATAATAGAATATAAATGGAGGTAATTAGGTTAAATAATTAATTGGAATAAAAAATTATTTATTTTAATAAAGTATTTTTCTTAAATCGAAGAATAATTGATTTTTGAAAATTTAAAATATGAAATTAAATAAATAATAATATATCTATCTGTATGTTTCCTTTAAATTTCATAATTAGTTCTTATTCATTGTATAAATGTTTCAAATTACAATTCATAAAGTATATAAATGGCATTTTTCTAATGAATAATATTTTTATTTCAAATAATATGTGAGCAGATAATTGAAAAATATATAGGATTTTTCTACCGATCACATATAATTCTGAAGAATTTGTTACGGGGTAGATTGCGTAGGCTCCGATGAGCGGTAATCGGAGCTTACTCCACGCCCAGCCAAGGTGTTATTTGGCTATTGTAGGGTCCGTTCACGTCGACTATGCACTCGCGTGCTACTACTCCCAATGCAGGAAGGGAATGGAATAGAAAGGGATCGGTATTAAGGGAAGGTAAACGATTTGAAGTATATGATTATTTATTAGTGGTCAATGCAACGGAGTCGGTCAAGGGAAAAAGGGTATGGTCTTGGTTTAGAGGGATAGGTGTCTTGCTTGAGTGCTGGGATGGATCTGCCTGCTTCTGCCGGATGTAGCAGGCAAGCTAGCCGCGAGTTACAGGAGAACCTGCTGACTCGCGAACGATAAGGGTAGACTACAGAGCGTAAGGTAAATAAGAGCGTGGGAAAGGAATATGAAGTCTGGAGGACGTAACACGCCCCCCCTTGGGGAAGAACATTCGGTGAGGGTACGAAATAGAATGTTCGGAAGGAAGCGGAAGGCCATGAAACGTAGTGACTCACTTACAGAATATTACAAAGAAAGGTCTTAAAATCTAGCGCCTAGATGTTAGTGCGCGTTTAAGTGGGTTAGTGTACATTTGAATAAAAAAAAAAAGTTTATAAATGACATCTTATCGTACTGAATCACTTACAGAATATTACAAAGAAGGGTCTTAAAATATAGCGCCTAGATGTTAGTGCGCGTTTAAGTGGGTTAGTATACATTTGAATAAAAAAAAAAATTTATAAATGACATCTTATCGTACTGAATCACTTACAGAATATTACAAAGAGGAGTCTTAAAATATAGCGCCTAGATGTTAGTGCGCGTTTAAGTGGGTTAGTATTCATTTGAACAAGATTTTCTAAATGACATCTTATAAATTTGGTGGTATATATGATAGATTTGTATATATGATAGATACTGTGTATATTATAAACGAAACTTATGCAACGTGCTGATGATTATATTACGGCTGCAGATTATTACGGGCAGAATAAAGCAATGAAAGAATATGATTGCTAATAGCGGAGGGCTTAGCGCCAGACTTCGAGTGATTCGGAGCTATTGTTAAGGGTCTGCTCGGGGAGCAATTTACGCGGCCTAGATATGCCTAGTGCCGTCATTTCAATTTCCGATTGGGTCCGGAGTAGCGACGAAGAGCGAGGAGGCAGGTCATCGGGAAATGGTATTATTTCTAGGTGCGGGTGGTGGATGGCATGGCGCATAGGAATTTGGGGTTTTGTACGACGCGGGTGAGGGATATGTCGTGTCCTTCCCAATTTGCAGCAAGAGTACAGCCTTGAGATTTTGCTAAATAACGAGATTTTGTAGCAGAAGAAAGCTACTGAGAGGGACGCGAGGCCGATGCCGCTATAACCAAGGCTGGTAGTGAGGCGGTGCATGTTATCTCGCGTGCGATAATGTGTGCTTAGGTCAGCTGAGCGTTCCAGTATATCATTCAGGGAGACGCTGGTGACTGCAAGATCGTGGGGGTTAATATGCGATGGTTCGCGAACGGGAGGGATGGCAACAAGGGATAAGTCGGTGGAAATATTAAAATCAAGACTGAGGGATACTTGACTTAGATCCAAGGTAACTTTGGGGACGTAGGAGAGGGTCTCGGTAGATTGTGAGCGTTTCGAAGTTTTGAGAGTGACCTCAGAAGTACTAGCCGTACACAGGTCGTCTAGGGTGATAATGCCTGAACCGGAAAGTGTGACACGAGAGGTCTGGTCATTTGGGCAGAGAGTATGAAGAGTCTCAGGAGTGGAAGCTGAGAAAATCCAAGAATTAGATGTTGATAATTCCGTCCAGTAGGTTCCATCGAATGCGGTCAATCTGATATCACATTGTTTTGAAATTTTTTCTGGACGGGTTCAGAAAAAGGTCTACCTCGCAGAGTTTGTGAGTCGACGGTCGGAAAAGCGGTTGTGTCAACTTACATATGAATTTTCCTAAGGATAAAATGCATTTACTAAATTTGGATTCCGAGATTTGAAAGTACGACGCTCGGTTAAGTGCTATAGCTATGTAGTCGCTGCCAGGTTGAATGTAAGCGAATTTGTTATTTGCAGAGTCGTATGTCTGTCTAACGGGGACGGGAAGCAGTCGGTACAGGTCAAAAGCCTCGGAGTTGAGCAACGGAATAGATATCACATAAAGCAGTCTGGGTTCGTAATACGCTATGTCGATTTTAGAGATTCGAATCAGTTCTTCAGCGTAATTTGGATCCATTGGAATAGGAAACTCTATTTGTGGTCTGAGTGACTGGATATGTTTAAGACTGGAAATAATTTGTTCTGGTGATAGAATTTTAGGGTGGACGATACCTTTTTGAGCGAAGAGGATAGCGTTTACTAAGCTGGACAGGTCAAGTTCGTATTCGTTCAAGTGTCGGTCCAGGTCAATTAGTCGGTTAAGTAAAGTCGTTCTGAAGGTATTGTTGGCGATTAAGGCTTTTGAAATAGCTGCATCAGTCGAGAGGGCCGTGAGTAATTTATGTTGTTCGCGGTCGTGGCTTATCATGCTGTTGATTTCTTTCCCGTAGACGCCCAACGTTGACTGTACGATATTTGTCTGTTTGTTAAGCAGGGATGCTAAGTGTCTACTGTCGTTGTACAAGTTGTCAATTTGTTGGTTAAAATATTCTCCGTCTTTTACGTCTAGGGTGCCGAATAAGGATTTTGATACGCTACCAATGAAATTAATCGCGCCTCGTGTTCCGCGATGGTGGGCTAATTTAGCAAGTTCGGAGTGAGTGGATTCGCTTGCGCGATGGCCAACTAAATATTCTATTCGGTTTTGGTATAGTTTCATGGTTTTTATTCTATCAGCCAACATTTGAATATGGTCACCGGTGTAACAGTAGTTTTTGGCGTCAGAGCATTTACCTTCTATTATGGTTAAGAATTCTGATGTTTGGTCAAGTCGGTCGAATAAATATTGGAGGTCTATGTAGTTCAGTAAAGTCCATTCTTTGTTATATGTACGTAGGTCTTGCAATTGTTCGAAGAAGATTCCCGGGTTCTGATTCAGTTGCTTAATCGCGACGTTAGTCGAATCGTCTGTCTTGCTGTCGAGAGCACTGCACCTGCAACGATATGCAAGAGTATGAGACGTAATGTAACGCGATCGCAGGCAATTTGGTAGCATATGGCTGTTGATTTTTTTTTTTTTTTTGTATTTTAATTGCTTTCTTCTTGTGCCAATTTCAATTTATTGAAATGAACGATTTTAGTTTTTTGGGGGGTAATCCAAATTTCAGCGTTGATATTGTTAATTATACGCTTAATCGTATACGCTCCTTTATAGTGGTCGTCGAATTTGGATCGGGTTTCGTTCAGTAGATAGACCTTTTGACCTGCTTCGAAATTTTGGCTGTTGACGTTACGGTCGTAATACGTCTTGGAACGATGCTTTGCTTGTTGTAGGTTGGACGCGGCGTGTTTTCGTATGCTGGATAGATTAGCGATTAAGTCTAGAAGGAAGGAATCGTAGGAACGAGTATACGCGCTGGCAGGGTTCGCGTCTGTTGGGAGTCTGGCTTGAGAGCCAAAAATTAGTTGGTGGGGGGTGAAGTTAGTACCTTCGTGCTTCGCGGTGTTATAACAAAAAATTGCAAAGCGGATGTAATCGTCCCAGTCTTTACCAGCATCCGTGTAGTGTTTGATGTGCTCAGTGAGAACAAGGTGACTGCGTTCTAGCGATCCGTTAGACTGTGGGCGGTAAGCTGTGGTTCGTATTTGCTTAATTTTGAAAAGTTTACAAAGATGTTTGATGACTGTGCTCATAAAATTCTGTCCTTGGTCTGTGAGTATTGCTCGAGGAGCACTGTAACGTGTAATGTATTCTTTTGTGAATGCTGCGCCTATAGTTTTGGCGGTGGCATCAGGTAAAGGGATGGCGTCCAGGAATTTTGTCAAATTGCATTGTATCGTCAAAAGATATTTGTGGTTCGATTTAGTAAGGGGTAGAGGTCCAACAATATCTAATGCCACTTTGTCGAATGCATCGGCAGGCGTGTCCGTTATCATCATTGGCAATTTGGTTTTTACTCTGACCAATTTTTTTCTTTGGCAACTCTCGCAAGTTCTTATGGAATCTTGGATTTGTTCTTTCATACGGGGCCAAAAATACTTTTGTCTAATGCGGTTATATATTTTAGTGACACCTTGATGACCGCCGATCAACGATTCGTGGCATTCTCTGATTATTTCTTTTCGTAAACATTCGTCTGGGATGACAGTCGTGTTTCGACAAAGGATGATTTGAATTTCTAAGTCTGCGAAAATATAGGATAGAAGTTTTCGGATAACGCGAGGATCGAGAGCGTCTAAACTGTCATCGGTTATCGGGAGGGCAAGAGACTTTAGGTTTGAATCGGCTAAAGCCGTTTTCAGTTTGGACAATAGCTTGAAGATATCGTATAGATTGCTTTTATCTGAGCCTTTTGTTTTCAATACTAGGGTGAAAATACGTCGACTATTGTGCTTAGATTCAATGATATCAAATTTTCGCGGACGAGGCCTCATTACTATTTTTGGGTCTATCATATTATCGCCGGCAAGTTGGGCTGGTATACCTTTGATCCAAGCGCAGTCTGTCGATATGAAGTGCGCATAGTTGGTTTTGAGCATCAAAAGTCCATCATTGGTATCTTTGACATTGTCCGATACTGGTATGTCGTCCAAGTTGTCAATAAAATATGCGAAACCGTGAGGGTCATTAATTTGATCATCGTTAGTGTTGAGAGCACTGTCATGGTTATGGTCAGTAATTTCCATATGGGAGTCGAATTGTTGAGTGCACGTATAGTATTCAGCGTCCGTGAGCAAGTCGGAACTGTCGTCGTTATCAGAGGTGGGCGGGAGGGGCGAGGGGGGAGGGGAACAGGAGTGTAAGGAAGGGTTCGTCGGCCTGGAAGTAGCGGGGGGGTATCTCCTAGCGGGACGCGGAGGCCCGACAGAGGAGGGCATGATGACGTCAGTGGGTGGGGGTGGAGGTGGAATCGGACGAGGTGCTGCAGGTTTAGTCGGACGTTCCGATTCCTTTCGCAGATGGCGGCGGGGGGGTAATCCAGATGTGGAAGGGACAGGGTCAGGGAGGTTAGTATAAACGGGTGGGGGTGTAATGCAGGGGTGCGCGGTGGCAGGAAGCGGAGAGTCGAGGCGGCAAACGGTGATTCTTATTTACGAATTTTTAAAAACGTAATGGATCATTCTGCGTACCGCGCTCCATTCTAATTTGTCGAGTCCGCAACCTATCAATGGTATCGAGACGGATGTTACGCCATCTTCTTGCAAGGTTTTCCTAAAGTTAACCAAGGTGTCAAAAAAAACGTGGGGCAAAGGTTTGTCGCTGTATTTGGACTTTGTAACTAGGTTATAGATTCTCCGGTTTCCATGTACCACAGAAATAACGTCAGTCACAGTCGGGTCGAATTCTCGAAGTTGTTCGCGGTTTATGAATTCACGTTCTGTCAGTTCTGAAGCGATTCCTTTTGACATTTGGCAGTCAGCCGATATGCAATGAGCCAAGTTATCCTTTTGCTGTAATAGGTCAGCTTTTATTTCTTTGATACGTCTATTACGCATGAGAGGAAAAGTTTCGCTTTTTATGAGGAAATCGCTATAAGAAGGGCCCGGTAAATCGGTGGTTGGACAAAGGTCATCGGTTCCTGATTCAGTTTCTGGGGTCTGTAAGTCATCCGAGCTAAGGGAAGAATCTGAAAAATAGCTCAGGTATGGTCTTTTATGAGGCCCAGGATTTGTTGAAGAATTTGTTTCGCGATGGCGTTTAGGTTGGTGATGTACTGGGATCGGTGCCGGGGTAACGAGGGGCTTTTTGAGCAACGGAGTTTCTTTATCGCTGAACTCATCGTCGGAGAGATCAGAAGAATCAGAGGCATCAGAGGAGTATATCATCTTACAGGGTTGTGAGATTTTAGGGTGTTTCAGTGGAGCTGGGTTGGTGGACTCGACTGTGGTCTGTCGAGGGCGTCTGGGGTACTGATGAGTCTTTTTAGTGCGTTTTTTTGGTTTATCGCTAGAGGCTTCAGTCGTTGGACGGGGGCGTTTTGCATCTATGGGAAGAATTTGAGCGGTGTCGGGCGGTGCGTTCCTGGACAGGGCATCAGCGTTGGTATTAGATTTTCCGGACTTGTATTTCGTATCGAAGTCGTACTCTGCTAGTTCTAAGCTCCATCGTAATAAACGGGAATTAGGTTTCTTGACGCTTTTTACCCATTTGAGTGGCTCGTGGTCTGTTATTAAAGTGAACTTCTGACCATAGATGTAGGGGCGGAAGTGATTCATACTCCAGTAGGCGGCTAAGAATTCTTTATCAGGTACCGAGTAGTTTAATTCAGCGGGCTTGAGGGCTCGGGATGCGTATGCTACCGGTAGGTCGGCACCGTCTTTATCTTGACTGAGAACTGCACCTATCGCGAATTTTGACGCGTCTGTAGTGAGCGTGAATGGTTTGTTGAAGTCCGGGTGTTGTAGAATTGGTTCTTTGCATAAACAATCGCGTAAGGTTTCAAAGGCAGACTGGTGTTCGGACGTCCAGATGAAAGGGGTATCCTTCTTCGTTAAATTGTTAAGGCATTTAGCAATTTTTCCAAAATTTGGAATAAATCTTCGGTAATATCCTAAAAGGCCAAGGAACTGTCTAACATTTTTGGGACTTTTGGGTACAGGATACTCTTTTACAGCTATTAATTTACCAGGGTCAGGTTTTACTCCTGACTCAGTTATGAGGTGTCCGAGGTAAACGACTTCCTTGCGCAAGAATTCGCACTTCTCTGGCTGTAGAGTTAAACCAGCAGCGGTTAGTCGCTTCATTAATTTCCGAAATTTAATTTCATGTTCTTGCAAGTTTCGAGCGTAAATAACTATGTCATCTAAATATACGAACATCTCGTTGCCTTGTAGGCCTAGAAGGTCTTGGTCCATGAGCCTTTGAAACGTGGCGGGGGCGTTCTTTAGTCCGAAGGGCATACGAGAAAATTCATAATGGCCTCTAGGTGTCGAAAATGCAGTTTTCGTGCTGTGATCCGGATGCATGGGAATTTGGTGGAACCCGGAAGCAAGGTCGAATGTGGAAAAGTATTTAGCTGAGCCAAGCTGGTCAAGGATTTCCGTGATATCGGGCATGGGGTATGCGTCGCCGACTGTTTTTTCGTTGAGTTTTCTGTAGTCGATTACCATACGCCATCGTTTATTGCCGTCACTATCCAGTTTTTTTGGAACGATCCACACCGGGGAATTATATGGAGATGAGGAATGTTTAATAAGATTTTGTTTGAGTAGTTTATCAACTTGGGATTCGATTTCGTCTTTGTGAATTTTGGGAAAACGGTATTGTTTGGTATGAATAGGCGTATTGTCCGTCGTGGGGATAGTGTGATGAGATAAATTGGTGTGGCCTAATTTATCACCTGGGAGATAAAAGAGATGGTTAAATTCTGTTACGAGGTTAAATATAGATTGTTTTTCGGTCTCATTCAAATGATCAAGATGTAAGCTGCTCTTTAGGACGTCCAATCTTTCTGACCTACTGTCAGTCAAGAGCACTGTTGCGGCACCGGGACAAGGTGTACTGTCGTCAGGGATAGGAGGATCGGATTGCAGTTGCGCGAGGTCAGTGGACTGGATGGGGCAGGAGGGGGGATTATTAGTCGGTCGCGATGTACGCTTGGCGGCAGAAAGAATTAATGAGTTGCTGAGGAGAGGGCCTGGGTGCAAAACGAGGGTTTTGGCGCGGGCATCGCTGTGGTGGTTACTCGATGCAGTGGGCGTAGCGTTGGGCATGACTGTACTCAGTGGCTCGTCGAACTCGTCTAGGGTTACTGTTGGGGGTCTTATCTCTACGGCAGATTCGTTACAATTGAACGCGTACGAGTAAGCTATGCCGTTCTGGTTTTCAACTAACGCTTCACCACATAGAACATTGTTGCCTAAATCGATGCGTTTAAGGTAACCTACTTTAGTGTCTGGGTTCGCAACTATTAGTGAAATGGCTTTCACGGTACGGGCCTGTATTGTAATTACGCGCGTTTTTTCGGGCGCGGACGAGGGTTCATCGAATTTACTAAAGTGGATTGGCAATGAGGATCCAAGCATCACCGAGTTTGAGTTGAAAGAAATAGTTGCTTTCTCTTTTCGTAAGAAGGGCTGGCCTAAGATGCCGTCGTGCGGAATCGGAAACGAGTCAGGGACCAAGTGAAAGGTATGGGATTTATTATTAAAACGTATTTCCGTTTTTGCGATAGTTTGCGTCTTTTTGTCTGTTATACCAGTCAGCGTCAAACGTTCGTCGGTTGTTCGTCGTACGAGGGGCCTAACGGAACTTTCTTTGACCAAGTTGACGTCTGCACCGGTGTCAATAATAAATGTAGATATTTTTATTAGCTCGGGGGTGTCGATCGAAATTAGTGGAGGGTCAGCTGAAGCTGTTATGAGGATATGACTTGAAGATCGGAACGCTAGTTGTTTGCATTGCTCGCGGGCGCGTTCTCCCCGCGGGCGATGTTCCCGTTTAAATGTTTATTTGAGCCTGCATTGCCTTGGTTATTACGCGGAAAGGATCTACATCGGTCTACTGTGTGGCCTCTGCGATTACAATTGCCGCAGTATAGTTCTTGATTTCTGTTGGTCCTGTTGCATTCATCGTGGAAGTGGCCCATTCTGCGACATTTAGTACAATATCTTTTACTTTGCAAACGGTGACATTCCGTGATGGAGTGACCCTGGTGGTTACAAAATTGACAAGTGCTGGGCAGAGCATTAACGTGGTCAGCAGAACTGTTGTTCGGATGGAGCGCTTGGGCGTAGGTTCCGGGTTCGGTACGAGGCGCTGGTTGATGAACGTAACCACGTGTGGGCAATGACATCAGGGGGGGGATAGAGGAGGCCGCGGTGGGCACCTGAGACGGAGGAGCAGTATGGGGGGGTAACGGCAGACACATGGGTGTAGAGGGGGTAAAATAGTGTGCAGAGAATTGCATCTGACGGTTAATTAGCTCGGCTTCTTCACCTTCGGCGATGCTGCCGGCAGTTTCGAAGGTTGGTAATGGTCTGATAGTAGCGATTCTCCACTCCAATTCTGGCCGAAGCCCTCTGATAAACGATCTCGAGGTATCCTTCTTTAGATCGTTCAGTAGAAGCGTTGCTAAGTCTAGTGGGTGTTTGGCTATGATCGCTGTGCTTATTTCTTTTGATATTGCTCTTATTCTGCACGAGTAATCTATGATGCGCTCATATGGTTGTTGTGTAATTCTATCTAATTGAGCGGGTAACTGGCGTATGGGGATATCCGGGCGGTATGCTCGGCTAAGGGCAGTTATGAGGTCCTCGACGTCATTACAGTTAATGCCTACTAAATATTGGGAAGCGGGGCCTGTAACCTTTGATTGCGCAAATTTGGCGAAGGTCATTTTATCCGAAGCTTTTATAAGAGTCTCTACGTGACGTAATTGTTCTACAAATGAGTCAAAGGGCATGTTGTGGCCGTCAAAAGGGGGGATTGTCGGCAAGACATCTTTTACTGACCAAAAGTTTGAACCGGTTTCGTTAATTGGTGCCATGTCGATTTAAGCAGGGTATTGCAAGTATAGGAATAAAAATATCAACTTAGCACTAAGACTTAGAATAGACTTACAGGGCGAAGGTGAACGCAAAAACAGAGTACAGCATGGTTGTAGGCAGCTGGACGCAGGTGAAACTTGAAGAGGCGATACACGTCATGCGTCGGCACGAGGAGGGTATAGATGAGGTACTCCGTGGCGTGTTGATAAATAAGTGTGGTAATCCAGGTCTTAGGGCGATGCCACTTTCGGGTCCAGATTCTCTTCTTAACAGGGTTGCAGGAGTCCGAATGAGCGGGAAGGGTCCATTCGATATTTGTCGGTTCGAAAGGTGATGTGTTCAGATGCGGTGTGCGGCTTAACTTGGCTGTCGCACTGAATTTCCACTCGCTACACAGTTATTCGACGTCGTATCTATCGATGAATTTCAATAGTACCAAAATGTGACGGAGTTATTGAGATTGGGGACTCTTTGCAGAGCCTGTATCCGTGGCGAGTTGAATAGGTTCTGCGTGCCTGTCACAGTACTTTGTGGCCCAGAGTTCTTTCGTAACACGGCTATCACTGATTGGTACGGCGTTAGAAATTTTGAGCACTGAACACTTTCGTAGAAAACATGCAGCACTGCACTGACGAGTAGGTCGACGGGCAAAACCGCTGCCACCAAAATGTTACGGGGTAGATTGCTTAGGCTCCGATGAGCGGTAATCGGAGCTTACTCCACGCCCAGCCAAGGTGTTATTTGGCTATTGTAGGGTCCGTTCACGTCGACTATGCACTCGCGTGCTACTACTCCCAATGCAGGAAGGGAATGGAATAGAAAGGGATCGGTATTAAGGGAAGGTAAACGATTTGAAGTATATGATTATTTATTAGTGGTCAATGCAACGGAGTCGGTCAAGGGAAAAAGGGTATGGTCTTGGTTTAGAGGGATAGGTGTCTTGCTTGAGTGCTGGGATGGATCTGCCTGCTTCTGCCGGATGTAGCAGGCAAGCTAGCCGCGAGTTACAGGAGAACCTGCTGACTCGCGAACGATAAGGGTAGACTACAGAGCGTAAGGTAACTAAGAGCGTGGGAAAGGAATATGAAGTCTGGAGGACGTAACAAATTCAAATAATTCAAAAAAAATTCCTTTTTTTCAATTTCTCTTTTTTTAAAAGTAAATTAAAAAATTTAATATATTGTGACGTGGATTTTTCTGCACCTCGGTCACTCGGAGAAAATGACCGAGAACTTACCGCGTGCACAATAATTTGGCGTCCACGACGTACCCTGGACCTGAAACAATATCGCGAAATATGTTGGGCGCCTGGCGTGATCAACACGCCTCGAAATCGGTGATACGATATACCGCGACCATATGCTCGGTAGCTCAGTACCGCGGAGAGGGGGGGGGGGGGGGTAATTTTTGGGTAGAGAGAATTGCAACACAAGTAAGCCAACGCGTGATGTGGCCAAATTACTATAAAATTACAATGGTATATTTCTCGTCAGCGATATTACAAAAACAAAAAAAAATATAAAAATAAAAATAAAAATAATAATAATACGACTACGCAAGTCGTCCTTCGCGATTCCAGATACAACTTTGAATTTAATCTAAAAGGAATAAAAAAAAAAGGAGAAACAAACCAAATGAAAAAATTAAAAAAAAATAAAAAAAAGGTAAATAAATCTAGGAGACCTCTATGGCCTACGGGCGCTAATCGCCGTCTTAATAATACCCTAATTCGTAAGAACCAAAAACAAAATCGGACTCGATGCGCTGTTCGCGAACGGCCTTTACAAAATGGCGCTGATCGCCAACTTAATATTAACTTATAATGCAAAAAATAAAACTAAACTGAGGCGAGGCTCGTCGCGACACCCGCAATCCTCCTCTAATAACGCATATTTTTATCAGCGCGCACCCGAACTTCACTTTCTCTGCGACGGCGGGACGCAGTCGCGAATTCGAATGATCCCCGTGAGACGGTCGCGACCTACACGAGAATGGACGGTGTACCGGACGAAGTAAAATGACCCCGTGTAACGGACTTCGGTTACACTCAAACTCGAGGCAATGATGTCTCGGCTCAACCCGTGACTCGACTCGATTTCGTGGATTCCCCGAAATTAACGCTACTCCCTCACGCGCAACTCAGGCTACGGTCACCAAGCGAAAGAATCGGCAAACGAATTTCGAGTATTTTTCGACACGCAAATTCCAAAACGGCTATCCTTTATCTGATAAGCCTTTACTCAATTACTCTCGAAATTCGATCGCAAGAATATCAGCAGCGCTTACCGCTCCACATCCACTGTACGAATGCACCCACACCCTCGTGGCGGGTCCCTGACATCGTCCTCGCAACGTAACAGTTCCTTTTACGGACGCCCAATAAACTCTACCTCGACCGCGAAATCACTCAACCACTTTACGCAATCGCCAGAACTAGAGTGATCTCGGATGGTCGCAACGCCGATCTCGTCGCGCTAATTTTTCATGACGTCATCACCCTAAGAATGCGCAACAATCGATCGGTCATCGATTTAGGGGACTGCGCAACTTGCCGCGCACCTGTCGTCTCTACGCGGCGCAGAACTTAAGGCTAGATCGCGATGTCGTCTCCCGCGCAGCTCTACGTAGTCCTGGGGTTGGGTGGGGTGGTGCTCCCTCGTCGCTAGCTGGTACCTCGCGGTTGCCTTGGTTGGGCGTAAGCGGGGTGAGCGGGGAGGCTGCGGCGCGCCGGCCGCCAGCGGGAATCGCGTCCGCCTTGGATTCCCGCGCTGCAGGGATCTGCGTTGCCTCCCCCTCCGCAGCCTCGGTGTCCTTCCCGCGAGATCTCCGTGGTTTCGCCTTGCCTCGAAAGATGTTCAGCGTCGGAGTCGGTCGCTGTAGGGTAGCCGGTGCACTAAAAAAAAAGAAAAACAAAAGCCTGAAATATCTTGGTCGCAATGCTCTATTTCGTCCCTGTCGAAGCTCGGGTGCGTGACTCCAGTTCTGGCGCTCTCTAAGATTATTCCGCGACTCGATTTTCTAAACCCTGATTCCGGGATCTCGCCCAGGGTTCAGGGAGTCTCTTGTAACGGGCAGGCCTAACCGAACTGCCACGTTACAATATATATACACACACACACACATATATATATATATATATATATATATTTACATTATTCAATAATATGATAGGATATAAATGGAGGTAATTAAGTTAAATGATTCAATAAAATAAAGAATAATTCATTTAAACAAATTTTTTTTCTCAAATTGAAGGATAAATAATTTATGAAAATTGAAAATATGAAAATGTGTGAATAATAATTTATCTATCTGTGTGTTGTTTCTGAATTTCATGATGAGTTCTAATTCATTGTATGAATGTTCCAAATTGCAATTCGTAAAGTAAATGAATGGCATTTTTCTAATGAATGAGATTTTTATTTTAATTATTATGTAAGCAGATAATTAGAAAATATGTAGGATTTTTTCAATAATTATATATAATTTTGAAAAATTTAAATGATGTAAAAAATTTTTTTTTTCAAATTTCATCTTTTTTCAATCGTAAATTGATTATTATAATATATATATATATATACACACACACACACATATATATATATATATATATATTTATATAAATTTATATTATACATTATTATAATGGAATATGAATGGAGGTAATTAGGTTCAATAATTTATTAGAATGAAAAACGATTCATTTGAATAAATTATTTTTCTTAAATTAACGAATAGTTAATTTTTAAAAATTAAAAATATGAAATTGAATGAATAATAATCTATTTATCTGTATGTTTTCAGTCAATTTCATAATTATTTCTAATTCAGTGTATAAATGTTCCAAATTACAATTGATAAAGTGAATTGAATGGCATTCTTCTAAAGAATAATATTTTTATTTTATTTGATGTGTGAGCAAATAATCAAAAAATATATAGGATTTTTCTAATAATTATAAATAATGTGAAAAAAATTTTTTTTGTGAAAGTATCTTTTTTTAAAAGTAAATTACAAATTGTCATATATATATATATATGTATACACACACACACATATATATATATATATATATATATATATATATATTTATATGTATTTATATTATACATGATTATAATAGAATATAAATGGAGGTAATTAGGTTGAATGATTTAATAAAATAAAAAATGATTCATTCAAATGAATTATTTTTCTCAAAGTAAAGGACAATTGATTTTCAAAAATTGATAATATGAAATTAAATAAATAATAATTCATCTATCTGTATGTTTCCTCTCAATTTCATAATTAGTTCTAATTCATTGTATGAATGTTCCAAATAACAATTCGCAAAGTAAATAAATGGCGTTTTTCTAGTGAATAATATTTTTATTTTAATTAATATGTGAGCACATAATGAAAAATTATGTAGGATTTTTCTAATAATTATATATAATTTTGAAAAATTCAAATGATGTAAAAAAATTTTTTTTTTAAAATTCCATTTTTTTCAATAGTAAATTGATTATTATGATATATATATATATATGTTTATATAAATTTATATTATACATTAATATGATGGAATATAAATGAAGGTAATTAGGTCTATTAATTTATTAGAATGAAAAATGATTCATTGAAATAAATTATTTTTCTTAAATTAAAGAATAGTCAATTTTTAAAAATTAAAAATATGAAATTGAACGAATAATAATTCATCTATCTGTATGTTTTCGGTAATTTTCATAATTATTTCTGATTCATTGTATAAATGTTTCAAATAACAATTTATAAAGTAAATTGAATGGGATTTTTCTGAAGAATAATATTTTCATTTCAATTAATATGTGAGCAGATAATTAAAAAATATGTAGGATTTTCCTAATAATTATATACAAATTCAAAAATTCAAATCACGTAAAAAAATTTTTTTTCTCAAAATTTCTCTTTTTTTAAAAGTAAATTGAAAATTATACTATATATATACACACACGATTATATATATATATATATATATATATATATATATATATATATATATTCATATATATTCATATTATACAATGATATAATAGAATATAAATAGAGGTAATTAGGTTGAATGATGTGATAAAATAAAAAATGATTCATTTGAACGAATCATTTTTCTCAAATTAACGAATAAATAATTTATGTAAATTAAAGATATGAAATTAAATAAATAATAATTTATCTATTGGTATGTTTCCTTTAAATTTCATAATTATTCCTGATTCACTGTATAAATGTTCCAAATTTCAATTCATAAAGTAAATCAAATGGCATTTTTCTAATGAATGATATTTTCATTTTAATTAATATGTGAGCAGATAATTAAAGAATATCTAGGATTTCCCTCATAATTATATATAATTTCGAAAAATTTAAATCATGTAAAAAAATTTTTTTTTCAGATTTCTCTTTTTTCAAAAGTAAATTAAAAATTATAATATATATATATATATATACACACACACACATATATACATATATATATTTATGTATATTTATATTATACAATGATATAATAGAATATAAATGGAGGTAATCAAGTTAAGTAATTGATTAAAATAAGAAATTATTGATTTAAATAAATTATTTTTTAAAATTGAAGAATAATTGATTTTTAAAAATTAAAAATATAAAATTAAATGAATAAAAATACATCTATCTGTACGTTTTCTTTAAATTTCATAATAAGTTTTAATTCTTTGTCTGAATGTTCCAAATAACAATTGTTAAAGTAGATTAAAAGGCATTTTTCTAATATATAATATTTTTATTTCAATTATCATGTGAGCAGATAATTAAAAAATACATAGGATTCTTCTACCGATCAGATTTAATCCTAAAAAATTTAAATAATGTGAAAGAAATTTTTTTCTTTTCAATTCCTTTTTTTTTAAAAGTAAAAATCAAAAATTCAATATGTATATATACACACACACACATATATATATATATATATATATATATATTTATATATATTTATATTATACAATACTATGATAGAATATGAATGGAGGTAATTTAGTTAAATGATTTGATAAAATAAAAAATGATTTATTTGAACAAATCATTTTTCGCAAATTAAAGAAGAAATAATTTATGGAAATTAAAAATATGAAAATAAATAAATAATAATTTATCAATTTGTATGTTTTCTCTTAATTTTATAATTAGTTCTAATTCATTGTATAAATGTTCCAAATTTCAATTCATCAAGTGAATTAAATGGCATTTTTCTAATGAATAATATTTTTATTTCAAATAATATGTGAGCAGATAATTAAAAAATATGTAGGATTTTTCTGATGACTATATATAATTTTGAGAAATTTAATTTTTTTTTAAAAATTTCATCTCTTTTCAATAGTAAATTGATTATTTCAATATATATATATATATATATATATATATATATATGTATACACACACACACATGTATATATATATATATATATATATATATATTTAAGTTATAAGCGTGACTCTTATAACTTAAAAGGGTTGCGGAAATAATAATTCCTGAGTCTCAACGACTTGGGTTGATGTAGAAACGATACTAAAACATTATATTAACACCAATCACAAATAATTACATAAATAATAACAAAAATAATTATAACACTTATAGTCACCTACATCAACAACAATGTCGGTTTTGACGATCGGGATTGTAGGCTTAGTTGACTAGTGAAAAGAATAATTTATAATATAATTTACAATATATTTTACTGAGCATTCACTATGACGCTAGTGGATGTCTCGAGCGCCTGTCAATCACTCCCCTCTCTCCCGAGGCGATGATTCCGCGATGGTCACTCTTGGTTATCCTTTCCGTAACCCGTTCAGCGTGTTTGTTGTTTTTCATAGATAAGTTTGGGTAAACAGGCCACAAACTTACATCCCCCCTTCCCGGAGAGGATTGGTCAGGATCTGGGACGGGTTGTGAATATGGGACCATTTTGCTTTTGTGAAAAATATTTACATCTTTTTTTCTTGTACCGATATCAATTTCATAAATGGATTTAGATATTTTTTTTGTAATTTTGAATGGTCCAGTTCGGACGGGATCTAATTTTTTTCTATTTAATTTATTCCCATTTTGTATATACACTAAGTCATTTTCGTTATATTCTATTGCATTTGTGTGAGTGTCGTAGTATAATTTATTCCTGTTATGTGATTTTATGGAATTTTTTAATGCTTTTGCTCTATTGACATCTAAATTTTCTTTTGTGTTTTCATTTAATTCCTTTGGAATTATTGACCTGTCCATTCCCGAGAGCAAATAGTTTGGTGAAAAACCTGTAGAGCTATGTACTGTATTGTTATATTCACTTATGCATTGTTCGGCAATTGTTGTCCATGATTTATTTTGGTTTTCGTAAAGTTTACAGCGAATTCTGTTTACTAATGTTTGATTTGTACGCTCGTTTTGTCCATTGGAAAACGGACAATCTACCGCTGTGAAAATCAGTGTTATATTTTTTTCTTTCAAATATTTCTTGAATTCTTTGGAATTTATCCCAGGATATTGGTCTGTCAGAACTGTTTGAATTTTACCTCTCCTTTCTATTATTTGGACTAGGTTTATAAAATCTTTTGCTATTTGTGTTTTTGAAGTGGAGATAAATGCATATCGAGTTAATTGATCTACCATTAAGTGCATGTACTTTTTTTGAGATTTATTTCCCGTGAAACCGCCTATTGTATCTAATGAAACTATTTCTAACGGCTTGGACGCAGGACCCAACTGCGACAATGGCGCCTTAAAGTTTCCAAATCTTGTTTTATTTTTGATACAAGTTTCGCATGATCTGCAGATCATTTTAATATGTTTGTGCATATTTTTAAAATAAAATATTGGTGTAATCGTAAGTGTCATCTGTTTAGTTCCAATGTGACCTTGTGACCTATGTAAGTTTCCAATGGCTGCAATACCATATTCTTCTGTTAACCAGATCTTTTTCCTTTTGTTCAAGGTTTTGTATATTATATCATTTTCTTTACTACAATGTTTGTCCCACTTTGATTCTTTTTGGTTCTGTAAGATGTTTTGCATAGTTATGAAGTTGACGATTTGTATTTTAGAACCTTCATCATTTTTGTTTTCTGATAGAACCGGGTTTCTTGATAAGCAATCAGCCTCTGAATCATTTATGCCGGGATTATATTCGATATCAAATGTAAATTGTGAAATGTAATTTAATATGTGTAAAAGTTCTGTATCTTTGCAATTTTTTATGTTGAAATTACGTAAAGGTTCATGATCTGTGAATATTTTAAATTTTTGTCCTATTAAGGGGTAACGCCACTGTAACGGTCCAAAAAAAAAGGTTTTTTCACGAATTTTTTGCTTCCAAAATTGAAAGTAATTGAAAAAAAACTTTTAAGGGTGTTATCGGGCATACATTAAACTTTATTATCAAATTTTTTTACAGCAAAAAAAAAACAAAATGGCGGTTCCACAGCTATCTTCCCGGGGCATGTTTTGCTTGCAGGGCTCCGCGGCACGCAGCACCACTGGTGCACTTTTGAATCTAGAACAAAAAAAAAAAAAACCATCAATCTAGAGGGTTATAGCTAGAGAATGTCGATCGGATTTTAGTAATTATTAATTTTTGTGGATTTGGCGTGCGTTTGAAAAAAAAAATTGATTTTTGACGAAAAAACGGCTAGTTTTTTGTTAATAAAAAATCAATAAATAAAGTTATTGAAAATCCCGATCGACATTCTCAAGATAATGTTAATGTTCACATCTGATCAAAATTTCAAGTAAAAAAAAATGAAAATTGTTCGAGTGATGCTGCGTGCCATTTTGAAAAACCGTGTTTCGAGAAAAACGCGTTTAAAGTTTTGCGAATAGTTTTTTATTGCAAAAAATAAAAAAAAGGAGGTAAAAAAAAATTTTACCGTTAGTCTGCAATCCCAGCACCATACATTTGTCCTTCGATGGCCAAATTTTCGTTTTCTTCGTCTTTCCTGGTGGATTTTTGGAGCGCACGCGCACTTTTTTCCGCGTCGTTCAGAGATGTCTCCGCGTGCGTAATGCGTTTGGCATCGGCTTCGATGCAGAAATTATATAACTGTACACCAATTTCCACCTCCAACATCTTGAATATTTGAAGATATAAATTTGAAAAACTGGTAAATTCGAAAAATTAACGACGGAGCCAGGAATCGAACCTGGTATCTAGCGATGCTTTACCGGAGCCTTACTCCACTAGACCACCTAGCCGCCCTGACTCTGATATCGTTAATTCCTCTGATCACCAGTTAGTTCAAATTTGTTTTCTTGTGCTGTTGTATGTGAATATCTTGTATGTATATCTTGAATATTTGCAAGACGTTGGTAAGGCCGCCATTGAATGTGCAAACAGCGATATCCATCGCGATATCTAGGACAGTTTTTCCGCTTGAAGATGATTTGGGGGCCAAAAAAAAATTTTTCTCGCACGGGACCTTTTTTTCCTTATTCTAGAGGGTTTAAACTATTTTTGAAGCCAATAAAAAAAAAATCGATTTTTCAAAAAATTTACAGTGGCCATACCCCTTAAGTGATATTGCCAATATAGAATCGCCTCTTTGATTGCTAAACATTCAATAAATATAGCTCTTTTTATTTTTTGAGATTCTGACAACTTTCGCAAAAATAGAAGACCTGTTTAAGTGTGTTATCTTCTTGAGGTTGTTTTAGTATTGCACCCACGCCTTCTAAACTAGCATCTGTATATATGAAAATTGGTTTAGTGGGGTCGAATATTGCTAGAATTGGTGCTTCACATAAACAACCCTTAACCTTATCAAAACTGTTTTGACATCTAGCGGACCAATCGAACTGCACATTTTTTCGCAAGAGATTGTGCAATGGATCCAAGATAATTGAGGATCTAGGAATATATTTCAGATAAAAATTTACTTTTCCCAGGAATTGTCTAACTTGTTTTTTTGTTTTCGGAATCGGAAAGTTTTTGATCGCTATTAAATTGTCATTAATCGGTTTTACACTATTGTTTGATATTGTGTGTCCTAGATACGTAACTTCTTTTTTAGCAAAACTGCATTTATTCGTGTTTAATTTCAAGCCTTGCTCATGTAAAACATCCAATGTTTGTTTAATATGTTGTACGTGTTCATCGTAATTTTTCGAAAATATCAGAATATCATCGATATAATTAATTGCAAAGGTGTCTAAATTGTTGTTTCTAATTATGGTTGAAAGTATTCGTTGGAATATTGCTGGAGCCGATTGTAAACCAAAAGGAAGACACGCCCATTGCCAGTGACCGTGGTGTGTGACGAAAGCCGTTTTATATTTATCTTTCGCACGTAATGGTATTGACCAGAATGCTGAGTTGATATCTAACTTCGAGAAGTAAACACACCTCCCAACACGAGCAATCAGATCATCAATTCTAGGAAAGGGGTAACCTTCTGGTACTATGAGTTTATTTAGTTCGCGATAATCAATACATAGTCGCGATTTTTTGTCTTCATCTTTCTTGTGTACTAAGGTCACTGGTGAGGCATATGGACTATACGACTCCTCGATCAATCCTAATTCCAATAATTTCTTTATTTGAAATTCTATTTCTAATTTATCGGGAATAGAGCACTTGTATGGTTTTCTCGATATGTACTTATTTTCCGTTAATTTTATTCTTGCTTCGAAGTTTCTGACTGTACCTATATCGAACTTTTCCTTGGCGAAGACTGAATCGTATTTATTTAACACACCATTCAGACTATCTTCGTTATTATTCGAAGCATAGTTTATTTTAACGCAATCAAAACTTTGGTTCGAACTTATATTTTGAGAAATTTCAAGATTTTCGTTTTGACGCAATCGGAATGATTTTATACAATCCAAGCCAAGCAACAGATCTTCTTCAAATAAATCATTTTTCATTATTAGGAATGGCGCTACTTTTTCTATTTCAAATATCTTTAATTTCAAAAATACCTTTCCATTCGTACTTGCTACGCCGCCCATTGTTCTTATTGTTGAGCCCCCACTCATAGGGATATTCATTTTTAATTTTTTGTAAAATGTATAATTAATCAAGGACACATTGGCTCCTGAATCGTAAAGAGCAACTGCCTTTTCATTACAATTTACGGTAACATATAGTCTTATAAGTGGGAGGCTATCTAGTTTTTTGATTCGGCAGATTTGATAATCGCTGATCTTGCATTTCTGCAAATTTCCTCTGGATGGAATCTATTTTTATACCCGGCTTTCTCGCAAATACGACATGGATCGAACTTTCGATTTTGCTTATTTATTTCTATACGTGAGCTGTTATTGTTTGATATAGGTTGAAGTTGACTCAGACTAGACATTAAATTTTCTATTGTTTTAAAATTCACGTTTATGAAGGTGTGATCGAACAAATTTTGGCAGGGCAATAACGATAAAATTTATTTGTGAACTGACGCCTAATTCTGGATCTGCATCTATTAATAGGTTTCTCTTTTTTAATGCAAAATCTAAATATGGTCCACTTATCCAACGAAAAGAGTAAGCGTATTCGACCTCTGACCACGATTTTTCCCCGAATGTTTCCAGAAAGGAACTTTCCCAAAAGCTCCAAGGTTTCGTCATACCATAAGTTTTAAAAATTGATGTAAACCAGTCTATGGCTGGTCCTTCTAAAACTAGTTTCAGAACCTCGGGGAATTGATTTTCTTCCACTTTAAATCTTTCACATTCAAGAACAAATAAAGTGAGCCATGATTTTGCGTTCTGATTTCTGTTTGAAAATTTTTCTAATAAAATGCCCTTCGAAATCGATTGGATCGGGGTTTCACGTGCCGGAACTGTTAAACTGGATGAGTTTGGAGTGGGTTGGGGGGTTTCTATTTCCTCCAGGTAATAATCGTTGAACACTACATTACCCTCCTTATCGAAGTATAACCTTTGCAGATGCGCGTCCAGTGAGACGATAGCTTTTCTCTGCTTCCCTCTTTTATCCAGACTGTTGATAATTCCTTTGACCACTGGTAATTTGACCAGCTCAGCATGGTTCGAAATCGGTTGATCTTTTTGTTCAAAAGAAAAAATTTGTTCCTGTTCCAATACTTGGATGAATTTAACCTTGATGACGGTCGTCTTGGCATCCCAGGCTTCTGCGGCGAACTGGAATTTGACCTTGACCTTCTCCATTTTGTTGTTGATTTTTAAGTTATAAGCGTGACTCTTATAACTTAAAAGGGTTGCGGAAATAATAATTCCTGAGTCTCAACGACTTGGGTTGATGTAGAAACGATACTAAAACATTATATTAACACCAATCACAAATAATTACATAAATAATAACAAAAATAATTATAACACTTATAGTCACCTACATCAACAACAATGTCGGTTTTGACGATCGGGATTGTAGGCTTAGTTGACTAGTGAAAAGAATAATTTATAATATAATTTACAATATATTTTACTGAGCATTCACTATGACGCTAGTGGATGTCTCGAGCGCCTGTCAATCACTCCCCTCTCTCCCGAGGCGATGATTCCGCGATGGTCACTCTTGGTTATCCTTTCCGTAACCCGTTCAGCGTGTTTGTTGTTTTTCATAGATAAGTTTGGGTAAACAGGCCACAAACTTACATATATTTAAATAAATTTTTATTATACATTAATATAATGGAATACAAATTGAGGTGATTAGGTTGAATAATTTATTAGAATGAAAAATAATTCATTTAAATAAATTATTTTTCCTAAATTAAAGAATAATATTCTCATTTCAATTAATATAAGAGCAGATAATTCAAAAATATATAGGATTTTTCTAATGATTATACATAATTTTATAAAATTTGAATAATGTAAAAAAAAATTCTTTTTCATCAAATTTCTCTTTTTTTGAAAGTAAATCAAAAATTATAATATATACATATATACACACACACATATAGATATGTATATTTATATATATTTATATTAAACATTAATATAATAGAATATAAATAGAGGTAATCAAGTTGAATGATTTAATAAAATAAAAAATGATCCATTTAAACAAATCATTTTTCTCAAATTGAAGAATAAATCATTTATGAAAATTAAAAATATGAAATTAAATAAGTAATAATTCATCTATTGGTATGTTTTCTTTAAATTTCATAATTATTTCTAATTCATTGTATAAATGATCCAAATTACAATTTATAAAGTGAATTAAATGGCATTCTTCTAATGAATAATGTTTTTATTTTATTTGATGTGTGAGCAGATAATTAGAAAATATATAGGATTTTCCTAATAATTATACATAATTTCAAAAAATTCAAATCATGTGAAACAAATTCTTTTTTTGAGATTTCTCTGTTTTTGAAAGTAAATTAAAAATTATAATATATATGTATATACAGGGTGTCCCTAAATTGCCTCCCACGGACTAGCCAGCATGATACCTCGTTAAAATCCAACCGAGAATTTTTTTTCCGGAAGCTCGTCCGACGCGTAGTTTTTGAATTATAAGCGATAGCGCTAGGCCAATCAGAGTGCACCATTTCATCTAGATTTGCCGCCACGGATATTGCTGTTTTGTTCGTCTGGGTGAATTATTATTATTCGTTTACAAATTAAATATCGGCACCTCCCCTCTCTCCCTGTTGTACCCCTTCTCGAGCGCTGACCTCGGTATTGTTGCCGCGGCACACGCTGCCGGCCGCACATCCATGGGCGCACAGTTGTGTGTGTAAACAGAAGCGCATCCTCAAGCATAAGGGGTACAGCAGCGAAAGAGGGGAGGTGCCGATATTTAATTCATAAACAAATAATAATAATTCACCCAGACGAACAAAACAGCAATATCCGTGGCGGCAAATCTAGATGAAATGGTGCACTCTGATTGGCCTAGCGCTATCGCTTATAATTCAAAACTATGCGTCGGACGATCTTCCGGAAAAGAAATTCTCGGTTGGATTTTAACGAGGTATTATAGTGGCTAGTCCGTGGGAGGCAATTTAGGGACACCCTGTATACACACACACACATATATATATATATATATTTATGTATATTTATAATCTACAATAATATAATAGAATATAAATGGAGGTAATTAGGTTAAATAATTTGGTGAAATAGAAAATTAGTTATTTGAATAAATCATTTTTCTTGAATTGGAGAATAATTGATTTTCAAAAATTAAAAATATGAAATTAAATAAATAATAAACCATCTATCTGTGTGTTTTCTTCAAATTTCATGATTAGTTCTAATTCATTGTATAAATGTTCCAAATTACAATTCATAAAGTGAATAAATGGCATTTTTCTAATAAATAAGATTATTATTTCAATTAATATGTAAGCAGATAATTAAAAAATATGTAGGATTCTTCTAATAATTATATATAATTTTGAAAAATTTAAATGATGTGAAAAATTTTTTTTCTCAAAAATTTCATCTTTCTTTAATAGTAAATTGATTATTATAATATATATATACACACACACACACACATATATATATATATATATATATATATATATATATATATATATATATATATATTCATATAAATTTATATTATACATTAATATAATGGAATATAAATGGAGGTAATTAGGTTAAATAATTTATTGGAATGAAAAATGATTTATTTGAATAAATTATTTTTCTTAAATCAAAGAAGAGTTAATTTTTAAAAATCAAAAATATGAAATTAAATGAATAATATTTTATCTATCTGTATGTTTTCAGTAAATTTCATAATTATTTCTAATTCATTGTGTAAATGTTTCAAATTACAATTTATAAAGTAAATCGAATGGGATTTTTCTAAAGAATAATATTTTCATTTCAAATAATATGTGAGCAGATAATTATAAAATACATAGGATTTTTCCAATAATAATACATAATTTTAAAAATTTAAATAATGTAAAAAAAATTTTTTTTTTTTACAAATTTCTCTTTTTTTAAAAGTAAATCAAAAATTATAATATATATATATATACACACACACATATAGATATGTTTATTTATATATATTTATATTATACAATAATATAATAGAATATAAATAGAGGTAATTGAGTTGAATGATTTAATAAAATAAAAAATGATTTATTTGAACAAATCATTTTTCGCAAATTGAAGAAGAAATAATTTATGGAAATTAAAAATATGAAATTAAATAAGTAATAATTTATCTATTGGAATGTTTTCTTTAAATTTCATAATTATTCCTAAATCATTGTATAAATGATCCGAATTACAATCTATAAAGTGAATTAAATGGCATTCTTCTAATGAATAATGTTTTTATTTTATTTGATGTGTGAGCAGATAATTAAAAAACATATAGGATTCTTCTAATAATTATACGTGATTTCGAAAAATTTAAATAATGTGAAAAAATTTTTTTTTTTTTCAAATTTTTTTTTCTTCGAAAGTAAATTGAAAATTATTATATATATATATACATATATATATATATATTTATATATATTTATATTATACATGATTATAATAGAATATAAATGGAGGTAATTAGGTTAAATGATTTAATAAAATGAAAAATGATTCATTTAAATAAATTATTTTCCTCAAAGTAAAGAATAATTAATTTTCAAAAATTGATAACATGAAATTAAATAAATAATAATTTATCTATCTGTATGTTTTCTCTTAATTTCATAATTAGTTCTTATTTATCGTATGAATGTTCCAAATTCCAATTTATAAAGTAAATAAAATGGCATTTTTCTAAAGAATAATATTTTTATTTTAATTAATATGTGAGCAGAAAATTAAAAAATATATAGGATTTTTCTGATAATTGGATATAATTTCAAAAAATTTGAATAGAGTAGAAAAATTTTTTTTTAAGAATTGCTCTTCTCTCAAAAGTAAATTAAAAATTATTATACATATATATATGTGTTTTTGTTTTGAAAGAAATAGCAAGTTATATAATTATTATCATTTATGTGCACTCTCATGGTGTGTAACCGTTATTTTGAATCTCTGTAATAAAAAAACGGTGAAAAACACATTCTTGAAACTTCACTTATCGCTTTGAGCAGGCCTTGTGAAGGTACAGTATTTTTTTCAGATTCTTCAATCATGTCCTACATCGTGAAAATGACTCTAAAATAATGCTGCGACGCCACCGCGGGGCAGCGGTGGACGACAACCGGCCGCCCGCCGTTACGTAGAGACTCGGCGCGCCGCAATTTCATGCGCATCGACACCTTTAATGATTTTTTACTCGCAAACGAATAAAAACACCCCTCTGGAATTGATTCACAAATTGAAGTACAGTTCAAGGAACATGTCAGAATTTGAAAAAAATTTTTTGATGGTGTCAGTCACTGTTTTAAAAATATTTGAAAAATTAATTGTTAAATAGACAATCGATAACAACTTTTTTTTAACATTTCGTATTTTTTTTTAAATTCTATGGAGCTTTCCGCGTAATTTGAAAGAAAAAAAAATATTGTATCTAATTTTTTGCCGAAGTTATGAATTTTTTAAAAAAATGGGAGTCTAATTTGTTATTGTTAATAAAAAATCGAATTTTGCATGATGAGATTCACGCTTTGGCACAAAAATCTAACTCCCCCTACACAATCCACATGCCAAATTAAAAAAATATCTGGGAGATGACTGATCCGGTTGACGCGGAATAGCCCATATACATATATATATATATTTATATATATTTATATTATACATTGATATAATAGGATATAAATGGAGGTAATCAGGTTGAATGATTCAATAAAATAGAAAATGATTTATTGAAATAAATTATTTTTCTCAAAGTAAAGAATAATTAATTTTCAAAAATTAAAAATATGAAATTAAATAAATAATACTTTATCTATCTGTATGTTTTCTTTAAATTTCATAATTATTTCTAATTGATTATATAAATGTTCCAAATAACAATTTATAAAGTGAATTCACTGGCATTTTTCTAAAGAATGATATTTTTATTTCAATTAATATGTGAGCAGATGATTAAAAAATATATAGGATTCTTTTAATAATTGAATGTTATTTTAAAAAATTTAAATGATGAAAAAAAAATTTTTTTTAAAATTTCTGTTTTTTTAAAAGTAAATGGAATTTCATAATATATATATATATATATATATATATATATATATATAAATATATATATATACACACACACATATATAAATATATATTTATATATGTTCATATTATACATTAATATAATAAAATATCAATGGAGGTAATTGAGTTGAATAATTTAATAAAATAAAAAATGATTTATCCAAATGAATTATTTTTCTTAAATTAAAGGAAAATTAATTTTTAAAAATTGAAAGTACGAAAATAAAAAAATAATAATTGATCAATCTGTACGTTTTCGGTAAATTCCATAATTATTTCTAATTCATTGTATAAATGTTCCAAATTACAATTTATAAAGTAAATTGAATGGGATTTTTCTGAAGAAGAATATTTTCCTTTTAATTAATATGTTAGCGGATAATTAAAAAATATCAAGGATTTTTCTAATAATTATTTATAATTTAAAAAAATTTGAATAGAGTAAAAATTTTTTTATTTCAAAAATTTCTCTTTTTCCAAAAGTGAGTCAAAAATTATAATGTACATATATATATTGTAACCAATATTTTTCATACAGTTGAGGGTAAAACGATACAACGATAATTGGTTACCCTACGGCGCAGTCACTAACCTGAATAATTGGATAGAGAGAGAGATACTAAGGGAGAAAGATACGATTGTTGGGCGCCAGACGCACATGCGTCAAAAATAGATAATTGAAGAAAAAGACAAAGGTAAAGGTAAAGGTAATAGATAAAGCTAAGGTCGGGTTCTACGACGGTTTTGCACAGTTCGCTCAGAGAGACAAGATAATGGTAGAGGGGCGGAGTCGAATCCAATAGATAAAATAAGAAACAGGTGAAGCAGGAATAATGTCAAATATATTAAACAAGAAGCGATAAGTTTAATGACAAGCAAGTAGCTGAAGAGATTGAGTTACAATTACGATAGATGCGATAATTAACAATATTTACAGCCAGAGAAAGGTTAAGCGAGAGAGTTAACAAATAACGGAACGTTTTCCGAATAAGCGGGAAATATGCGCAAGCTCGCGATACTAACGGTAATGATTAACACGGTTTTACGATAGATAGGCAGAACAGAAAAAGATATACTGTACTTAAATTAAGCGGTAAGCAAATAAATCATAAAATATGAGAAGCGATTATAAACACATGCGAAATACAACAATTGTAATAGTTATCACATTACCTGAATGATCAGAAATAGGCAGACAAGGAATTATGAATTACAAGGTAAATTCAAGCGACAGGTCAAATAGAAAATTAGCATAAAATATAGAGAATAACAGATAATACGTAGTCTCTAGTTTGCGGTAAGTGCGAGAGAAAAAGAGATAATATTCGGTACGATAGAAGGTAATTCAAGATACGGCAAACAATATTCAAGATAATTAATATGCAACGTACGGCAAACCAAATAGACTACGGACAACTACGATCAGCGATATTAGCGAAGAAAATAGTGAAAAAGATGTTATGCGATACGGCACAATACTCCAATGTCAAATGAACGACGAGCGGGACCGCGCAGCGATATAAGATCGCTCCCGCGGTACACTCACTAAGATACGATAATCAACGATAATAGGTAAAGAGACAGATAGAAACTAATCAGAGAAAATATAACAAAATAGCAATGCTCAGTAGCTAAGATAAAAATTGATCCTTCAACGGAACGCGCTGCTAGACAGTGATATTAGACATTCAAATATTCCAGAAGAGAAAGATAATAAAATAAACAATAGTTACTACAATGCGTAAGTAATAATCAACCAGTCGCGAAGTTACTTGCAATAAGGCAGAAAAAGGGACAAGATAAGAGATAAGAGAGAATAAGGTACGAGCCCAGGTGGCTCAGGCAGACCAACTGCAAGATAAAGAGAAAAGATACGAGCCCAATTGGCTCAAGCAGACCAACTGCAAGGTAAAGAGAGAAAGAGGTAAAGGTAAAGGTACGATATATTGCAAGTAATCTCGTGGCTTCACAAAATAGAAAAGCAGCCTCACTTACGTAAAAGAAGATATAACAGGTGCGAGAGAATGCGATAAGGTACAAAAGCGGTACGCGAACTTTGGTAGAGATAACAAGAACACGTCTGTGAATATCAGTAACTGAACGTAGAGTGACGAGATGAGCGATGATCCTGATTTTCGTCGAGCTGCTGTCACGTGATTCTTCCTCAAATTTGCGGTATTTTAATTGGACCAGCAGGTCGCGTAGGCCTGGTCCATGGGTAGGCGGCGATAATCCCTCGCCGCTTGATTTTCTTTTCCCTCGACGACAGGTATCGAGGTATCGGGACGTCGGAAGGTGGTTAGAGATGTTTTCCTTCAGCTATGCGGTATCGTTGGTGAGAGGGGGGGTCGTACTGCTCATGTGTTGCGATATTGAGGTGTGCGGCAATATTACGTCACCGGTCCTTTGGACTTGCGATCGACTGTAACTCACTCCTTGCTTCACTGGTACTCCCCGTTGTAGCTATTTCGTCGGCGCTGCATCCCGGCCCTCGCTCATCGAAGCCCTCATGCCGGAACGATCTGGTGGTGATGGCCCTCAACCCGGATCCCCACACTAGATCCACCAGATCCACGTGGTCAGCATATCATTAGCCTATTCCACGCCGCAGTCCTTCGATAAGACGGTTCGTGAAGAGAAAACCGTCTTCTATTGGATAGTCAACGACTTAGTAGATGTTAGGGTCGGTTCAGCTCCAGGCTGATAAGTATCGTCGACGGGAGGCTTTGTTGTGTTTTTGACGCACAGCCCTGTACGCCGCCTGACGATGCATCCGAGCGGTAGAAGCATTCGTTCGTGGTTCGGCTCCTGGCCGATAAGTCTCAAATAGTCGGAGGTGCTGTTTGTGCATCACGCACGACCCTGTTCGACAACTAGATAGGCATCCATCGGGAGTGGTTTCAGCGGTATTCGTTCGTCTGTAGTCGGTGGTGGTCGATGTTGAGCTGGTACGTGACCCCTGTCAGGCAGTGTCCTGGTATCTTGACGTGAAGGTCTCGCGGATGGTTCTCGAAGAGCATTACAGAATTAGAAAATAGCATACAATTAGCTTAGTAAAGAGAATTCAACTTAAAGATAATTAGTCGTTCATTTTTGGAGTATTGGCCTCAGACATGCTTTCGTTATTCTTAGCGATATCTGCACCTAGGGGAATGCGATAATTAAACAAAGTGACGGGGTACGAAATACCACGTCACAACTCCCCCCTCCTTACGGAGGACCGAGGAGGTCCTTTGCCATTAGGAAACCATTATGTTGACTACTTACTTTTGCATGTGACTAGATGATCGTTAGAGATGTTAGAGATAGTTGCGATAGATAGGATTGGAATTGAAAATCCATGCGATACTTGACTTAGTTGAGAGACTTTGGAGTACGGCTCGCTGACTCTTGGCGAAACATAGTTTTCCAAGTTCTACTGTTGACCTGATCGGTTGTGAGTGAATGAAGCGAGAGGATGAGCTAAATTTTTGCGAGAAGGTAGAAAGTTGATTGATTCGATTGCTTGGTTGAAGGGTGTTGTTGCAGAGGAGTCCAGACAATTAATGCGGTATAGAGCGATATTGAAATATTGGCCTCATGTAAGGTGTTATTCTGGGTAAAGCGACCAAAAAAAATTGTTAAGCGTTATTTTTAAGATAATTGCGATAAAAGGAGTTTTGACCCCAAGTCGTCACTGTGTTATATGACTAGACATCGCAACGATGACGCGGTAGAATTTAATAGCAGAATCACTGCTACTACATCAGCGAGAAAATAATTGTGTAGCGGTAATAAGATGGTTTATCTACAAAAGCCTAGCGGCAAAAAAAAAGAAAGAGAACAATTTTGCGATAATAATAAAAAAAATATGCGATAAGAAGAAAAAAATTTGCGATAACAATAAAAAAAATTGTGATAAAAGAAAACGTTTGCGGTACAAAAAAAAACGGTAACCTCGGCGAGAGGCTGCGGTAATTACGGTAATAAAAAGATGGCGGTATAAAGAAAAATTTGCAAAAGAAAAGATTGCGGTAATAGAAAAAAACAAAAAAAAAGTTGCGGTAATAAAAAATAAAAAAAAACTGCGGTAATAAAAATTGAAACGAAAAATTAGCGAGAAAAAAAAGAAAAGTTTGCGGAAAATAAAGAAAAAAAACGGTCTTAAAATAATCGAAAATCGCGGTAGACGGGGCCGCCGCCGCGCCGGGTCCAATAAACATCCGGTTCCCCCGGTGGTGGTGTTGAGGTGCCTCGTAGCCTGCTGGGCACTTCGGTCGGCGGGTGGCACTCCGGGCACTCCGGGTGCAGATAACCATATATACCACACTTGTAGCACGCCCGATCTTCGGGCACCCTGTCTGCACACGCCGACACCCGGTGGCCGTATTGCTGGCAGATCCAGCACGAGCCGTACGGGGATCTGCCACCGACCACCGGTCGCGGGTACCTCGGTTTCACCGGTGAGACCGCGGGTGGTGTTGGCCGGGGGTTGGTGCTGGCCGCCCGGGGCGCGGCCCTCTCCCGGGTGTGATGGTGGTCGGGTGGGGTGGAGGCCCGTTTCACCCCCGTTGTCGGCGACTGGTCGTCAACGGTGACCCTGGTCTCGCGGGTCTGGGTACCGGCTGACCGCGTCTCGCACCGGATGGACGGGTGCCCTGACTGGGTCGCGACCTCGTGCCGGCCGAGGCCGTTACCGGCCTGGGTACCCCGGGTGCTGTCGTCTGGGTGCGGATGTATAATGGCGGCCTGTCGCAGGGCCCGGTAGCTTTCCGCCCGGTCCTCCTGGACCTCCAGGGCGGCGGTCGTCAGGTCCAGCCAAAAGGCCGGATGCTGACGCCTCAGCTGCTCCAGCAGCGGCTGGTGGCGAGCCAGCCTGGCCCAGCCCCTGGGTTCTGCCTCCGCCTCGGGGAACTGCGGCTCCTCGCACTCCCCTTCCATCCCGCTGGAGTCGCTCATGTTTGATTTGGTTGCGGTATGTTGTTGCGGTATATGGGTGGTTGCGATATTGAAATGTTTTGCGGAAGTTTTTGCGGTATCTGTGAAAGTCAAGTCTAATTGTTACGATATGCCTTTAAATGCCCAATATGGGTCTTCCCAATCACCTTGTTGCTAACTACGTCGCTGAGTTCAACTACTACAGGGGAGATGGTTCTGGTAATGCGATATGGTCCATGGAATTTCTTAGCCAATTTGGCGCTGTAATTTTGAGCAGCCGAAGAAAGAGTATGTTGGCGTTTCAATACTAGTTCTCCCACGGAGTACGGCTGGGTCCGATGACGGCGATTGTAATAACCCGCTTGTCGTTCAAACGCGTTAGCCAGGTTTTCGGCGACCCATTCCCGTAACAGTTGGAGGCGTTCCATACGCTCCTTCCAGAGTTCCGGACTCTGTCTTTCCACTTGCACGTCGCCGCTGGCTATTCGCCGAAGGGAGTTTATTGGAACTGGTGTCCGACCGAGATTTAAGAACGCTGGACTCGTTTGGGCGGAAGTATGATATGCGGTATTGTAAGCGAAACGAAAGTCGGGGAGGTGTAGGTCCCACTCACGGTGTTCTTGCTCGAGGAAAGCGATAATCATGGTTTTTAACACGCGGTTGACTCGTTCTACGGGATTTACTTGAGGGTGATACGGTGGCGTCGTCGTGTGGGTTACGTGGTAGGTATCGGCGAGTTCTTTTATGGTTTTGTTTACGAATTCAGTGCCATTGTCAGTCAGTAGTACTTGGGGGGTGCCCCAGCGTGATGCGATTAAATCGGTGAAGGCGTCACTAATATTACGACCGGTAGCCTTGCGCAAAGGACAAATCTCGACCCATTTCGTAAACAGGTCCTGGAAGACAAGGAGATAGGCGTAGCCTGAGCGACTGGGAGGGAACGGACCCATTATGTCGGCGGCGACTACTGTCCACGGTTGTTCGATGACCCTACGTCCCATTAAACCTGCTGGGGCCCGTTGGTCAACCTTGCTTCGCTGACAGGCGTCACAACGCTTAAGGTGTTGGACCACGTCGTGATACATGTTAGGCCAATAGTATGCGAGAGCTAATCTGCGGTAAGACTTGTCGACACCTAGGTGACCGGCCTGGGGGTCACTATGTGCTTCTTGCAAGGCGCGAGAATGAAGATTTGCGGGTAGGACTAGTTTCCAAGCATCTAGATCCTGAACTAGGGTACCGATTGTTGGATCTTCGCGATAAAAATATAACTTGTCCCCATCTATTTTCCAACGCGGAAATTTCTTAGGCTGCGATATTACTTCTGCTCTACGACGATCGTACCAGGGGTCATCCGATGGTATTATAACGGCGGCTACTTCGGGGATGCGGGATAGTGCGTCGGGAACTACATTTAGCGCACCTTTACGGTGGATGATTTCGAAATCATAACTAAGTAGCTCGAGAGCCCAACGAGCCAATCTTCCCGTGGGGTTTTTGAGATTATGGAGCCACCTTAGACTACTATGAGTAGTGTATATATGAGAGTTCTAACTCAAAGATGGCGGCGCTCCCCCCTAGTTCCCCCCTAGTTCCCCCCTAGCTCCCCCCTAGCCCCCCCCCCCCCCCCGACCCGCGGCGCACCCCCCCCCCCCCCCCCGGTCATTTTCGGCGGCTATTTTCATAGGATTTGACACACACACACACATACAAAATAATTCCTGTCGAGACTTGTTTGGCGCCGGAAAGCCGCACATAAATCAGATAGGGTAAGAATCCGCTAGATCTATTGAAAAATTCCATGAAATGACCCCTGAAGGAAGGTTTAAAATGGCGTTTTGAATGCTTTCAACAATTTTTTTATTTAACATCAATTACATTTAGTTTTCTTATTGTATTCTCAATTATCTTATTCTAAATTTTAACGAGTAAAATTATACATATTATTTTTAATATCCATATTAATTAAACATATCATTATTTCGAAATTGACTTATACCAATTTTTTAACAGTACCACTGATCGGATTATATTCAACAATGCGATCATGCAAGATCATGCAGTAGGCAGAAGTGTGTGGCGGGAACGTAATGCTACAGTCAAATTCCAATCGAATGTCCACAGGTTCAGTTTTCAATGTTTCGTTCTGCTTGGAGCAATCGATGACGATAAGGGGAGCTTGGTTTATAAATTTACGCCTTGATAGCAAAGGCTCAGCTTCTTTATTATAATAGCTCATTTGAAACCGAACATACATATCATAGAGAATGGCGGGGGATGTGCAGGCTCGGACTTGTTCGCTATCAAGAGTCGTAAAACCCCAAAACTGTGTGTACACATACCATCCGGTGAAGAGCGGGCAAGATAAGATTTTTCTTACACCAAACACTGTTCGCTACCTGCTTTTCGTTGACCGATTTTTCACACCACATGGCCCACGCTGCTTAAAGACTCATAAAACTCAAAAACTACATTAGGCGGCGGTGGGTTCGTGGAGAGGGGGAGGGGGAGGGGGTGAAAACCTGTTCCAACACGCTTTAAGGCAAGATGCAGCTGCGGAACTGGGTGACTTCAAACTGGCAGATAAACCGCAAAAATTTAGGGATGGTGGGAGGGGGGCTGCGGACCCCGTCGCCTCTGACGTCATTTTTTACATGAATTTCATCTTCTCTGCAGAGTCGGGAGGGTGATGAAGAGCGGGCAAGATAAGATTTTTCTGATACCAAACACTGTTCGCCACTCGCTTTTCGTTGACCGATTTTTCCCAACACATGGCCCACGCTGCTTAACGACTCATAAAACCCAAAAATTTAGGAATGGCGGGTCGGATAAAGGGCGGACCCAGTCGTCTCTGACGTCATTTTTCCCTCCGAGATGCGCAGAACGCAGTGCGCACCGCATCTCTGACGTCATTTTACCCTCTGATATGCGCAGAACGCAGTGCGCACAGTTCCCAAATTCTTGCGATCTATCGGTCTATATACATATAAGCTCAAACATCCGATGCAGACTCGTCAGTCTTACACGATACGTGCAAGTCAAAAAAGTTATACAAAGTTCAGCTTATATCAACGTCAAAGTCATGGCAGTCGAAGCGTATATGGGACTTGCGGAGCAGATGGAGAGGACGTACAATTTGCTGAGAGAGCAACCACCCGGAGAAGAGAATGACGCCATCATCAATCATTGGACTGATATTGGAATTGCGAATATCCAAGTTCTGCGCGATATTTCCATGCAACGAGGAACAACCGTTGGTGCGAAAATACGGATCCAACATACGATCGCACTCCTGCAATCTTGGGTGACGAAGATCAAGCAGTTGCAGCAGCGCACAGTGGTGACGGGTGGAAATATCGGTACTCCTGCGGGTGTACAATGGGACGACGTGGATAGCGCTTTTGCCAGCCGAATCAGAACGGGGGTTATCACAAATCTCCGTCATAAAAATTTGGACGCCTTTCTGGACGATGTGCAGCGCGTCGTCACCGAGAAGTTGGAGCTGATACTGCGCGAGGAGGGAAATGTGAAGGTTAACATCATATTATCGTGCAAATTCGAAAATTCCAAGCACGAAGAGATCTCCACTGAAGTTAAGAGTTTCAACACCTCCAACGTGGCGATTCTCCTCCCATCAAGCGATATAAATGGTTGGTTTATACGTGCACGGGATGATCTACAGTCAAAGGTGGAAGATTTCGAGCAACGCGATTCCGGCTGGAGTATGATTGAGATCCTTAACCTCACTGTAAATATCAATCGCTATCAGCCTCTCGCCGCGGGGGCTTCAACATTCGTCGACCTGCCCCAAGACATTCAACGGAAGAGAGCGGTGGTGAACGTGAGAAACGAGGACGAAAGATGTCTTCTCTGGTCCGTCATAGCAGCCCTCCACCCGGTCAAGATCAACGCCGATAGGACTAGCCGTTATCATCGATATATTTCCGAGTTGGACTGTACAGGTATCAAATTCCCTGCTACTCTACATGATGTGAAAAAGCTTGAGAGATTAAATAATTTGCGCATCAATGTATATGGAATAGAATCTCAAACTTTTTCGCATCATGCAAAATCAAATAAAAGCGTCATCGTGCCAATTTATTTGAGTAAAAATTTGCATAGCGTAAACACTGACACGATCCATCTTCTAATGGTTGAGAGTAATCCGGAAGACGATATGACTGGCGAGTTTGCACCGAGATTCCATTTTGCTTGGATTAAAGATCTTTCCCGATTGGTGAGCAAACAATTGTCTGATCATAATGGCCAGCTGTTTTTATGTGACAGATGTTTGTGCCACTTTAGCGTGAAACACGCCTACGACAATCATCGGCAAGATTGTATTACGCTAAATAAAGTACGCATGGAGTTTCCCAAGTGTAAAGATTTAGTATTTTCCAATTTTCAAAACAAAGGCACCGTTCCGTTTGTCGTATACGCCGATCTCGAATGTATATTAATCCCTGAACCTATAGATGAATTTGAAACTCGTAAGACTTGTGAAATTCAAAAGCATATCCCGCACAGTGTAGCGTACTATGTACATTGCGCGTACGATGAGACTTTATCGGAGTTCCACGGTAAACGCGGTGTCGATTGCATAGATTGGTTTATGCAACGGCTTAAAGATTTATCAATTCAAGTAGAGTCACGCATCAAAAACATAATTCCGATGGAGTCTCTTACCCAAGTGCAACGCGATCGTCACATGCGCGCAAAGAATTGTTATATTTGCGAAAAACCGTTTACCCCTGAGGAGAAAAAGTGTTACGATCACTGTCACTTCACGGGTAAATATCGTGGTCCTGCTCATAATCGGTGTAATTTGAATTTCAGAGAGTCGCACACAATTCCAATAGTTTTCCACAATTTGTCCGGTTACGATTCTCACTTTTTAATAAAATCTCTCGCGTCAACTTTTCCCGGTAAAATTACACTGCTACCCATAAATAAGGAAAAATATATATCCTTCACGAAACGCGTCGATGGAACAATGATGCACTTGAGATTCATCGATTCGTTTCGATTTATGGCTAGCAGTATCGATAAACTTTCCAAATATTTGACCGATACCGATAAACGCATAACACGTAAATTTTATAATAACCCGACTCAGTTCAGTTTGATGACCCGCAAAGGCGTTTTTCCCTATGAATACGTCGATTGTTGGGGGAAACTCGATGAACCGCGATTACCTGCAAAGAAGCATTTCTACTCGCACCTCTGCGATGCAAATATTTCAGACACCGATTACGAGCACGCGAAAACTGTTTGGAGGGAATTCCATTTAGAGTCATTGGGGGGCTACTCAGATTTATATTTAAAGACCGATGTTCTTTTGCTTGCCGATATTTTCGAAAATTTCCGCGCTAGCTGCTTCAAAACATACAATTTAGATCCGTTGCACTACTACACTGCACCGGGGCTTGCTTTTGACGCGATGCTCAAGCATACTAATGTAAATTTGCAACTTTTAGACAACCCTGAAATGGTGTTATTTATTGAAAGAGCCATTCGAGGCGGCGTAGCGCAATGTTCTAATCGACACGCTAGGGCCAATAATAGATTCATGGGTACAGATTTTGATCCAAACAAAGCGGAATCGTATCTCATGTATTTTGACGTGAATAACCTGTACGGTGCAGCTATGAGCGTACATTGACCAATCGGTTGGTTCGAGTGGGAGTATCAGCACATCGATATAACGAACCATCCGGACGATTCGCCGATCGGTTACTTTCTGGAGGTAGATTTGGACTACCCTGTAGAACTCCACGAGGATCACAAAGACTTACCTCTTTGTCCCGAACATTTTACTCCTCCAGGTAGTAAAAATGCCAAACTCGCGACCACCCTTCACCCCAAAACAAAGTATATATTGCACTATAGAAATTTGAAACAGTGTTTGAGTTTAGGATTGAAATTAACGAAAGTGCACAGAATTTTGAAGTTTGCACAATCTCCATGGCTCGAGCCTTACATCACGCTCAATACAGACATGCGTAAGCAATCTAGAAATGAATTTGAGAAAAACTTTTACAAACTCATGAATAACGCTGTGTTCGGCAAGACTATGGAGAATGTGCGAAATCATAAAGATGTTAAATTGGTTACAAAATGGGAGGGAAAAGGTGGTGCGAGAACGCTTATTGCCCGAGCAAACTTTCACAGCTGCACCGTATTTGACACTGATATGGTTATCGTTGAAATGAATCGTGTCAAAGTTCACTTCGCCAAACCTATTTACGTCGGCGCATCAATTCTAGATCTGTCAAAAATCTTTCTCTACGATTTCCACTATAATTATATTAAAACCAACTTTTCGAATAAACAGGCTAAATTGATGTATACCGACACAGACAGCCTTATTTATCAATTCAATGTGCCTAATATCTACGATATCATCAAACGTGATGTAGATACAATGTTTGACACCTCTGACTATCCGCCCGACAATGTGTATGGTATTCCCCTTAAAAACAAAAAACAACTAGGGTTAATGAAGGATGAAAATAATGGTAAAATTATGACAGAGTTTGTGGGACTGCGAGCAAAGCTGTACACATTTACTACGATGGGTGAGGATGGGGAAAAATATGACAGTGGCGTAAAAGTGAGTAAGCGTGCCAAGGGTGTAAGAAATTCAACGATAAATAGCATCACGTTTGATGATTATAAGCGCTGTCTGACGGCTTACCGAGAGTTGACTCTTCCACAGTGTTTAATACGCAGCAAAAAACACGAAGTAAGCACGATCGTACAAAAAAAATTGGCTCTGAGTTGGCAGGATGACAAGCGACAATTGATACCTGGACAGACCGACACCGTACCTTGGGGGTTTGTCCCAGCCCCCCAATAGCTATAGGATGAACTTTAAACATAGAATTGATGTAAATATTTGATGTTTGACGCCTCGAACGATCCACCATCGGGCGGAAACGTTTCATGATCAATACGATATTTAATGGATTTGAAGTTTCAAAATGCGAATTCATATACTCAACAATTGTTTATTCATTTATTATTGATATATCAAGCAATTATTCATATTTATTCGTTTACCACGAGAAAAGTTTTCAGAAAATGAAAAAAATTTTTCAGGAAACGAAAAAAACTTTTCAGAAAATGAAAAAAACTTTTCAGAAAACGAAAAAAAGTTTTCAGAAAATGAAAAAAAGTTTTCAGAAAACTTTATTCCCATTTGATTAACACGTAAAAAAAGTTTTCAGAAAATGAAAAAAAGTTTTCAGAAAATGAAAAAAAGTTTTCAGGAAACGAAAAAAACTTTTCAGTAAATGAAAAAAACTTTTCAGAAAACGAAAAAAAGTTTTCACAAAATGAAAAAAAGTTTTCCAAAAAATAAAATGTGTAATAATCGTATGGCAAAATTGCATATTATCATTATTATTATTATCACTATTATTATTATCATTATTATTATCATTATTATTATTATTATTATTTTCGTAGTACAGAGTATGGCACATGTGCGCACAAAGGAGATAAAATGTGGAAATATTTGTATATTCAAAATCTTTTATTGTAATTCGGAAAATACATACAAATTATGTTACATGTCTGTTTTATTTATCCAACTATTGTGCGAATTATCAAAACCCAACCACTTCACATAGAACAGATTCCCCCGCTTGCGTAATACTTTCTCCACAAGGTAGCCGTTGGGATATTTCACTTTGGCGAGCTCTTCCTCGTAGAAGCCCCCCTCGATGGGATGATCTTGATAATCGGTAAGTTTGTAGGTGGGTGGATTGGTATTTTTCACCTCACTCACGGTGAATATTTCAGTCGTCCAATTAGGTGTATAGCCTTTTTCAAATACATTCTTGTACTTGCTGATTCGAACTCGATCGCCTACACTGAATTTCCGCGCTCGATCACTTCATTTGATTTGCCGAGGCTTGTACACGCTACGATACAGCTGTTTTTCATTCTCCGTGCTAACATCCACCGGTTTCATCCGAATCGTGCGATGTTTGGTGTTGTTGTAGGACTTCATTAAATCATTCAAAATATTAATCCACTCGTACGATCCTTGGAGAGTAAACCGCTTCCACATTTTATTCTTCAATGTTCGATTGAAACGTTCGCATATCGACGCCTTTAAGTTGCTAAATGTCGAATACATGTTGATATTGTGATGCTTCATGAGGGCTTTGAATTCGCTGTTGTAAAATTCTTTGCCTCGATCAACGTGCAGATGTGTGGGTATACGACTCTGGATCAGTACAGATTTCATGGCAGCGGCAACATCTTTCCCACTCTTGGACTTTATCGGCACCGCCCACGCGTACTTGGAAAATATATCGATGATTGTTAGTAGGTATTTGTATCCCTTGTTGCACGAGCTGTATGCGGTCATATCGACGAGATCAGCTTGCCAGGTCTCATCCAGTCCGCGTACATCTACGAATCGGCGCGGATAGTTGCGTCGAGCCTGTCTGTGAAGTTCGGCAGCTATTGCAGTCTTCATTGTTCCCAACTCTTCACCTATCAATTTTTCGAATTGCTGTCCAACCACTCTGGTTCCTCAATCGATACTAATTCCCTGCTGGTCTGTCCCAACGTTGGTGTTGCCTGCTCCCCAATATGTTTGATGCGATTCAACGTATTTTCAATGATTTTGTTATTTATGCGTAGCTGTTTCAACTCCTCCTTGTGATTATGCGCGAAACTCTCAAAATTTGATTGAAAAGTATCGACAATATCCACAGCCATAGACTGTAAAGCGGTATTGAGAACTTTTAAGGAAACGGCGTCGGTGGAGTGCTGCGGATCAGCTATGTTACACAATCGTTTACCGTCCAAATCATACTGATTGTCGCTGGTGATTTTGAATCCAACACCCGGAGGCCCTCGAATAAATTTTTTACCCCCACCACGCTCCGAGTGTCGCCCGAATATGTCTATGCTCATCACTGGACGGTCGCTGAACAAATGATGATTTTATTTTTACACGCCGCTAATAAACGATTCCAGCCTCACGCAACTCCTCAATAATGGAGACTATTTCGTTGGAATGGCTGGTATTGCCTGCAGCCTGTGACGCCATAAGCAGCCGGAGACGATCTACAATTTCATTTGGATCATCCCAGTAAACGTAATCGACATCTTGCTCCTCCTTTCGCGCAATCTTATAGTCGGGTAAGCCTTTACCTGATTTTTTCGGCGAGCCAACGTGTTGTGCAATGAAATTTCTATACTTTGCACTTTTTAAATCATCTCGAAGGCTTCCATCGGCTTGGTAACGTTTTCGATGCGCATTTGTCGTCGTTACAATTTTTATATAATTATTCTTGTCCGCGTCATTTACAACCGATGCATCGGGTGATTTTTTAAACAGTAATTCGAGTAATCCAGGTGTTCTCTCATAACTTTTATTCCCCACATTGACCAGATTATCAGTGAAATTGATCGGTGTATCGCCAATCATCATACCGCTTGTCAACTTTCGAACGCCGTATGTAGTATCCAAATCCCTCTTTTTACTTGAGCTGAACATTTTCAAATATTGTGCTGTGGAATCCGTTGTTTTCTTCACCGGTGTACTTGTAGTAGAAATTTCACCAAACTTCAGTGTTTTATCATTTGCATCCATGAAATTCCCCACATCCATATCCTCATCCTCCTCATCATCATCATCATCATCCCCGGCACTCTCGTCATCTTTTTCCTCTTCTTTTTTCATTGTCATATCCGGTAGTTCCGTTTTAGATTCACGTTTAATATGCTGCTGCTGCAGCTTTGAAGTATCCACCAATTTTTGCAGCGGTGTTACTAAAGGCTTGAATACCTCTCCCATAACCTGTTCGGTCGTGTCCTTGTCCAACTTGAGCATCTTATGCTTCAGCCGTATGACATCGGATGCTTTTGATATTTCACTCAATGTATCGCTATGCTTACGAATCTTGGCACTCTCCATGTTGCAGGCTCGATTGTTACAACGAAACTGTGCAAGTTTATGTTAGTTTATGCTTATAAAGCAGTCAAACCCCTTCCTATATCGCCCCTCATTGATTTCGCTATCCTTGTCAATTACGGTAAAACTGTAATTGTCATCATTCCAGCATGCTGAGCACAAGTCTTTAAATTGCTGATACGTCATGTCCGTGTTCACATGATCGTTGTAGATATGTTTCAGATTCATATCATGCTGCCGAAATAGCACCAATAAGTTTGCATTGTCACGCACTAGGTGTTTTGGAATGCGCGCGTACGTTTGACTTAGATAAAAGCTATCGATATCGCAATGCCTGCCCATGCTGAAGTATGCTCTGATATTATCCTGCTTTTCACAAGCCACATCGTCGAAAATCATAATAGAGTTGGGGCGAGCATCTTCCGGTTTTACAACCTCATCGTTCTCGTGAAACGGGAAATAACCTACTCCCTGCACAGGTTCTAGTAACTTTTGCAAAAATTGATACTTTGGTTGGATGAGAGATTTCGAATAAACGTAGACATTTTCGAATCGCAATCCATTGCCGTGGGTGATGAGTGTGAGAAGAGCGTTAGTTTTACCGCAATTGGATGGCCCGCAAAAAATTGCTCTCACGGTATTTGGCAGCAATTTTCCATGTCGTTTTTCTATTTTCCTCTTACCACGTCGAACCATTTTATCGAAATTTGCGATAGGCAGTTTATCGGGCTGATCTTGAAATCTCATGATGCTTTGTTAGCATGACAACGAAAACTGAGATGACGGTATACAAATTCCGCCTTTTATAGAAGTCACGTTAGTTGTTGCCTGACTATGAGGATGTGCACACGGAAAAAACGCGGTGGTGGTTTGTTAAATAAAATCATCAATCATCTCCCAGTTGAATTGCATGTGCCAGGGTATCAGTACTGCGGACCTGGAACGAAATTGGCCAAGAGGTTGGCTCGTGGAGATTTGGGGATCAATCCGCTGGATGCCGCGTGTAAAGACCACGACATTGCATACGCAAAGAATCACGATACCGCAGCGAGAAATCTTGCCGACAAAGCGCTCGCTGAGAAGGCGTGGAATCGCGTCTTGGCCAAGGACGCTAGTGGGGGTGAAAAGGCGGTAGCCTGGGGAGTCACCAACACCATGAAAGCTAAATCTAAACTCGGAATGGACTTAGCTGCAAAGCGGTCGAAACTTGGAGTGGCTGTGAAGAAGAAATCTGGAACTGACGGGAAGAGTAAACAGCGGAAGAGAACTGTGAATCTTAAATCCATCATCACGGCAGCAAAGGTCGCCATGCGACCGGGTTATAAAGCCGTCGAGTCGGCGTTGGCGGGTGCTCGTGCGGCCGCGCGTGGGACTGGGAAGAATATTCGTATGCCTCGCGTTATACCAGTGCCTGATAAAATTGGCGGCATCCTACCGTTTCTCATTCCAATTCTAGCCGGTCTAAGCGCTACTGGGGCTCTTGCGGGTGGTGCTGCGGGTATAGCTAAAGCTGTCAACGAAGCTAGTGTCAACAAACATCAGTTGAAAGAGGCCAAACGGCACAATGCAACAATGGAGGCGATTGCTTTGGGTAAGGGATTATACCTGCGACCCTACCGCAGCGGAATGGGCCTGTACTTACGTCCGGCAAAAAACTAGTAAAGCTGCCACACCGAGCTCTCACCAACATTGATTTACGCAACTATGCTAAAAATATGAAAATTTCACATTTTCGAGGTGTTTTCATGCGGAATGATCTGCCGAAATCAGGACCAAAAATGCGAGAATCCGCAATTATTAATCTTGATGATAAAAACGGTCCGGGGACACATTGGGTGGCGTACAAGAAAAATGGTGACCATGTTGTGTATTTCGATAGTTTCGGTGATTTGAAACCGCCTAAGGACTTGATGAGGTATCTCGGTGTTGGCAGCGTTGAATACAATCATAAGAGGTATCAAGAATATGATACTGTGATTTGCGGCCACTTGTGTCTCAAATTTCTCAGCGAACAACTATAAAAAGACAGGTGTTACATGAGCAAGCATTAGTCATGCCGGAATCGTTGACGTTAACACTGTCAGGCACATCCTCCGTGCTGGAGGCTCAATATTTCCCCCCAATCGAGTTATCACCAGAGAAGAACTATGTTCTCGGACTCGTCGAGTTCCTGACATTCAATTCAATACCCAATATTCATGAGAGGTATAATAAATTTTACCTGAAACGAGCGGACAACAGCAGAGAGAGCATCGCGATACCCACGGGATGCTATGAAATTGAGGATATTGAAAATTTTCTACATAAGGAGCTACCCTCCGACATCACCCTCAGCCTGACAGCTAACAACAATGAGCTGAACAGTGAAGTCACATGCAATCATGTGGTAGACTTTAAGCCCAAAGATTCGATCGGCCGATTATTGGGATTTAAGGCGGTTGAGCTATCACGAAACGTTACTCATAAATCTGAATTACCCGTAGCCATACTGAAGGTTAATACTTTACGCGTTGAGTGTAGCATAACCACAGGAGCGTACATAAACGGGCGTCGAGCTCACACGATTCACGAATTTTTCCCAACCGTTCCATCCGGATATAAGATTGTCGAAGTGCCCACCAACGTCATTTACCTGCCAATCGCCGTACAGTCGATACATCATTTACAGCTGAGAATAGTCGATCAAGACGACGAGCTGATTAATTTTCGCGGCGAAACGATTACTGTACGTTTACACTTGAAATCACTCAAATAATGGGAATCGTGTTTGAGACGAGAAAGTCTGGCAAAAGTTATAAAAGTCAAACGTCATGGCCAAAAATCGTCAGTCGCCCAACACCTCTGACAACGTTTACACCACCTACGAGACTGACACCTCTGAACGTTCGGTTTCTCCAGAGCCTAGGTCTTCGATTACGTGGAAATTTTGGAAAATAAAAATTCGTGTTCGCTGCATCCTGTGCGTGTTACCATGGAAGAAATAATAAGAATACAGAAACCTGTGGTATTCGACGAATCGATCGCGCACTCTGAGATTCATGCTCATCAACCGTTTGCATCATCCACCTTCCAGAACAACGATGAAAACCATATTGTTGTTCAACATCAAGACTTGTGTCTACTGCCCAGTAAAAGCTCTCTACACATTCACGGAAAAATCACAAAGGATGATGGTGTGGCGGCGGTGACGGTTACGAAATTGATCAATATGGCCGTTTGTCATTTGTTTGAGGAAGTTCGCTACGAGTTGAACGGTGTAGAGATTGATCGGAATAAAAATGTCGGCATCACCAGCACTATGAAGGGTTACATATCCTTGACTCCAGGCCAGCAATATAGTCTGGAGAATACCGGGTGGTTGAGTGGGGATAAGGACCTAACCGATGCCGCTGGAAATTTCGATGTTGTCTTGCCGTTAAATTATGTGCTAGGCTTCGCCGAAGATTATCGTCGAGTCATCGTCAACGCTAAACACGAGTTAATTCTCACACGTTCCAACACTGATTTGAATGCTGTGATTCAGAGCTCGGCGACGGAAAACTTTAAAATCACCCTGAATAAAATCGAGTGGTTGTTGCCCTACATCAAACTGGCTGATAAACCGAAAATCCAGCTACTCAACTACATCGCCAAGGATCCGGCCATATCCATGAGTTTTCGTTCTTGGGAAACGTACGTGTATCCGATGCTCCCGTCAACAACGCGGCATATATGGTCAGTCAAGACATCGACGCAGCTTGAGAAGCCGAGATATGTCATTCTAGGATTTCAAACTGCAAGGAGAAACGAGCCGCTGAAAAATGCTGGCGTATTTGATCATTGTCGGATCAGAGATGTAAAACTCTTCCTCAACTCACAGTGCTATCCCTACGGAAATATGAATATTGATATATACAATAATCAATACGCCATTCTCTATGATATGTATGTTCGGTTTCAAATGAGCTACTACAACAAAGGAGCTGAGCCTTTGCTATCGAGGCGTGAATTTATAAACCAAGCTCCCCTTATCGTCATCGATTGCTCCAAGCAGAACGAAACATTGAAAACTGGACCTGTGGACATTCGATTGGAATTTGACTCTAGCACTACGTTCCCACCACACACTTCTGCCTACTGCATGATCTTGCATGATCGCATTGTTGAATATAATCCGATCAGTGGTACTGTTAAAAAATTGGTTTAAGTCAATTTTGGAATAACAATATGTTTAATTAATATGGATATTGAAAATAATATGTATAATTTTACTCGTTAAAATTTAGAATAAGATAATTGATAATACAATAAGAAAACTAAATGTAATTGGTGTTAAATAAAAAAATTGTTAAAAGCATTCAAAACGCCATTTTAAACCTTCCTTCAGGGGTCATTTCCTGGAATTTTTTCAATAGATCTAGCGGGTTCTTACCTTATCTGATTTATGTGCGGCTTTCCGGCGCCAAACAAGTCTCGACAGGAATTATTGTGTGTGTGTGTGTGTGTGTGTGTGTGTGTCAAATCCTATGGGAATAGCCGTCAAAAATGACCGGGGGGGGGGGGTGAGAGATGGTGCGCCGCGGGTCGGGGGGTGGGGAGGGGGGGGGGGTGCGCGTGAGAGAAGGTGCGCCGCGAGTCGGGGGGGGGGGGAGGGGGCAGGGGGGAACTAGGGGGGAACTAGGGGGGAGCGCCGCCATCTTTGAGTTAGAACTCTCATATATACACTACTGAAAAAATCTATCACATGCAGATTTCTTTTCTCGAAATCCTTTACCTGAGAATGACAAACTGAATGTTGAAACTGTTGAGCAAAAACGTATAAATTTTTCAAAAATTTCTCACGGTTGGTTACAAGCGGAGCAGCAGAAGGATGCCGAAATTCATGATCTTATTTCTAAATTAGAAAACGATGAGCTTGACTCAAATGTTTCTAACACATACGAACTTAAATCTGGAATTTTGTTCAGAAAAATACAGCGAAATAATGACACTTGTATTTTACCAATAATCCCTAAAGCTTTTCAGTGGTCTATAATAAATCATGTTCATGAATCGATTATTCATTTGGGATGGCATAAAACTTTAGAGAAGGCTTACCAACATTATTGGTTTTCTAATATGTCCAAATATGTCCGAAAATTTGTCGAAAATTGCATTACTTGCCGAATTTCCAAATCTACTTCTGGTAAAATTCAAGCTGAATTACATCCAATCCCAAAGAGTATTCCTTGGCATACTCTTCATATTGATGTTACTGGAAAGCTTAGTGGCAAAAGTAATATTAAAGAATATGTTTTTGTGTTTATTGATGCCTTTACTAAGCTTGTTTTTCTTTACCATACTCTTTCTGTTGATGCTGTAAGTGCTATAAAAGCTTTAAAATCAATCAACACATTATTTGGAGCACCGGTTCGTGTGATTGCTGATCAGGGGAGATGTTTTGCAAACAAAAATTTTCGTGATTTTTGTGGTTCCCATTGCATTAATCTTCATTTGATTGCTACTGGTACTAGTCGAGGCAATGGTCAAGTCGAACGTGTTATGAGTACACTTAAAAATATGCTCACTTCTGTTGAGGTTGATAATAATAGATCTTGGCAGGATTCTCTTGGAGATATTCAACTGGCACTGAATTGTTCCGTCAGTAGTGCGACTAAAGCTACTCCTCTGGAATTGATGATTGGTCGCGTAGCCAGACCATTGAATCTGTTACCGATTACTGATTGTGAAAAAGAAATTGACTTATCGGAAATCAGAGAGCGAGCAGCCAATATGATTGAGATTAACTCGCAAATTGAAAAATCGCGATTTGATGCCCGAAAGGCAAAATTTTTAAAATTTTCTGTTGGGGATTATGTTTTGATTGAAAATCACGAAAGAAATCAAACAAAATTGAATTCAAAATTTAAAGGGCCATTTCGTGTTATTGAAGTGTTAGACGGAGATCGGTACATTTTAAAATCTCTAAATTGTAATCGAACGTATAAATACGCTCATGACCGTCTTCGAGCAATGCCTGACTGTTCTGTACCTTCAGAATTGGATATTGATTTTCATAAATCTTCTGAAGAGTCATTGAGTATTCAAGGTATTAAATTACAAATTTAATGTGTCATTTTTGGATTAATAACCTGTGACATCCTTGTTGGCGCACCTGTTATGAGAAATTCATCAGAATATTGGAGTAGGAAATGATTGTCATTCCCTTTGGTTTGAGCTTGATCCTAGTGCACACATTCATTACGCTTATTAGTTGCAAGTCAAAAAAAAAAACCTTACTCATTTCGGTGAGCGGAGATGGCGCAATGTAACGGCTAATGGTGTGGTGCTGTCGCATGAGGCGACTGCGTGTGGAAATGTTGATGTATGGACGGCTTGACGTTGTCATACGGTCACATATGTGAAGCCCAATTGATAATTGGCAATGTGTGTGGAAATTACATGTTTGGATAAAAATATAAGTCTCATGAGAGGAATGCAAGTCTTTTGAGAAGATTGTAGTTCTTGCTCTTGTGGAAAGAAGATGATTTCTATGAAATGGGGTGTTGTCAACAGTTTGTCACCGGACTTGTTATTTAGTACGGAATTTGTGAAAACTTATGGATTTGTTAAAGCACAACGTCTCTGATTTTTGGAATGGTAATACGATCAGGTTGACCGAACGGTCTAAATATCTTTTAATTTCTGTATTACAGCACACGAGGACGTGTGATTGTCAAGATTAGCCGTGTCAAGGATAATGAAATGAATAACGAGGAGGATTATCACCGCTTTCTTCTATTCGGTCTCCAGAGAAACTACGGCAAAGATCAATAACAGAATAAACATTGAGCATTTTGGATCTTGTTATAAACGTTGAATTTTAAAAGATTTGTTCAATAAGTTAAGTTCCGTTTTTATTTTGTAAAAGAATAAAAAGGTGGTTCATCATGCGACCCACACGCAAAACACAAAGTTCGCAAGTGTTATCTGGCCATTCTCCGACATATATATATATATATATATATATATATATATATATATATATATATATGTCATAATTTTTTATTTACCATTAAAAAGGGAGAAATTTTGAGAAAAAAAATTTTTTTCACATCAATTAATTTCATTGAGAATAAATATAATTATTGAAAAAATCCTATGTATTTTTCAATCATTTGCTCACTTATTAATCAAAATAAAAATATTATTTATTGAGAAAATGCCATTCAATTTACTTTATGAATTGGAATTTGGAACAATTATACAATGGATTAGAACTTATTATAAAGTATGAAGAAAACATACAGATAGATAGATGAGTATTTATTCAATTTTATATTTTTAATTCTTGAAAATTAATTATTCTTCAATTTAAGAAAAATTATTCATTTAAACTAATTATTTTCTTATTTTATTGAATTATTTAACTTAATTACCTTTATTGATAATCAATTATAATAATGTACAATATATATATATATATATATATATATATATATGGATAAATGTATTTATATTCAATTATATTAATGTATAATATATATATATATATATCAATTTTGAAATTATTTTTAAAAAAAGAGAAATTTTTAGAAAAAATTTTTTTTACATCAATTAAATTCATTAAAAATAAATATGAATATTAAAAAAGTCCTATATATTTTTTAAATATTTGCTCACATATTAATTCAAATAAGAATTTCATTCATTAAAAAAATGCCGATTAATTTACTTTATGAATTGTAATTCCAAACGCTTATACAATGGATTAGAACTTATTATAAGGTATAAAGAAAACATACAGATAGATAAATGAGTATTTATTCAATTTCATATTTTCAATTCTTGAAAATTAATTATTCTCCAATTTAAGAAAAATTATTTATTCAAACTAATTATTTTCTTGTTTTATTGAATTATTTAAATTAATTAACTCCATTCATATTCAATTATAATGATGTATTGTAACGCTAAATTCTGTTTTCCTCGAATGAGGACTTACCGTTGACACTTTGGCGCGATTCTCTACTCATTCACAATATCAAACTTTAACAAAATGAATCATGTTGGGCGCCAGACGCGTTAGCGTCGATTTTCAAACAATAATACAAATCAATAAAAGTAACACAAAACCGTACAAGAAAGATAAATAGAGAACCCGTTGTATGGCTGGCTAGGCTCAGGTACGTACGCGTTCATCCCGGTGAAGTGGCGGTATTCAAGGCAGCTAACAGTAATTACAGAATTGAAGAAAATAGCGAAATAAAGAATAAACTCACGTCAAAAGGAAAATGAACAGGTCAATCGATCATATATTGTCGAGAAGTTTACATGGTTGAGACAGGCAAATAAAATGGTATGGACAGCGGTAGTCAATAAAATAAACAATCGTTGTTTACAATAATTTCGGTAGAATAGCAGTCAACGGTAGCTTTCAAACGAGAGACGGTAGTTAACAGAGAAAAATGAACGTAGGTCGGGAGATGCGATACAATGCAAGAATTTACTTAAAACTACACGTCACTGGGCGACGTGATCTTACCCAAGTTGCAAATGACGCTACGAAAATTATTATTCTGTCAATTAAAAACGAGAGAACTTTACTGCGATCGGTAGAAAACAACGTAACGATAGTTCGGTAGATAATACAACGAATTTACCATAAATTATAACCAGTACGAGAGATTGACGTTCATTAACAATTTACAGAGTCGGCAAACGATCGACTAGATAGCCTTCGGTAGAATTATTCATAAACGGTAGATTCGATGATTTATAATTATTACGGACTTGAGGAATTAAATAATGAATTCCAAGACATAACTTTTAAGAGAATACAAAATACAAAATTATGAGAAAGTGAGAATTTCGGAGAGTTTACAAAATAAGGAAATACACTAAATACACCGCAGTACAAAAGAATAATTCGCAGAACTTAATTTAACAAAATACAGAGAAAAGAATAACAGGCAAAAATAATATAAAATTGCCATTAGCAATAAAGAAAAAGTGCGGTAATATCTAGGGGCTGATTCTACGCTCGGTTGTACTCCAACTAACTCGATATATGATACAATAGGCACAAAAATCAATAAAAATATAATAAGCAATAACAGAAATAAAATATGAAGCACACTACTATTACAAAAGAGTATGAAATGAAATATAAAGCCAATAGGCCTTAAAATACGATAGAAAGTACAGAAGCAAGCTAATAGTAACTCACAAATAATCAGAAAAATCATAAATACAAGAGAAATAATTATTCGGCAGTTACGAGGTCGCTCAGATACGAAAATGATAAATTACTGAAATCATACAGTCACACGGCGGCTTACTGCAACTCTAGGCCGTGGACCATGATTCACACAAAACTGGCATCACACGATGCAACCAAGAAACAATAAATATAATATTAATGACCGAAATCATGCAGCCACACGGCGGCTTACTGCAACTTTAAGCCGTGGACCATGATTCACACAAAGTCGATAAATACCATAAGAAAGAATAGAAATTATGAGCAACTTCGTAACGATACAATTCAAAGGCAGCAGCCTCACCTTGGCTGGTGACTTCAGGCACACAAACTGACTCTAATTTAAATTAAATTTAGAATAATAAAACGAAAGTAGAAAGGAAAGAAAGGACTTGAATTTACAGGAAGAAGTTAACGATAGTGCAACGATAGAGGGTATGGAAAAACGGTAGATACAATAACGGTAGAATGAGAGGAAGAAGGATCGGTAGCTTAAATCGAGAGAATAATCGGAAGGATGCGGAAAACAAAGCTATCGCTCAGCAGGTCAAGCGTAGAATAGAAGGAGGTCGTAGTTCGGCTCGCCGATCTCGCGGTTGTCGTGAGGTGATTCTTCTTCTTTGATTGGTTGATTGACCCCCACCGCAAATAGGCCATCCCCCTGTGGCGAATATTGGTTACTGCGTGGTCATACGTTTTCTAAAATTAGCGCTAGATGTTGCGTAATGTGCTGCTCGCGATTTCGTCGTTGACACCAACTCGTACGATTTTGTAGTTGCTTCGGTTTACGGTCTAGGCTGCCTATCATCGGGGACTTCTTTGACAGAGGCATACACAGGGTGCCTCTCGGCCAAAGTTACCGGGTGGAGAGTGACGCCTCATTGTTCACCTCCACCGGCTTTTTGCACAGACAGTAACTAGCTGCCTGTACCTGAGATCGTGCAGTCAGACGGTTGGCCAAACCGTGGACCACGACCCACACAATTAGTCCTTGCCGATAGGAAGGCAGCGTCGATCCTCGGAACGATGGCTTTATCAACCTGAACGTAGTGGTTTGGGGTCGGTCCGGCACCAGGCCGGTAAGTCGGAAGATGGCAGGCTACGGTCCGCCCTTGACGCCATCCTTACGGCATCCGATTGAGCGGGCGGCTGGTTCCTCTTCGAAAAACGGTGCCCTCGGCCGCCGGGAGGATTTTTATCTCCCTGTTCACCGGCAGTCGAGGTGATACGGAAGGTTCGGGTGGATGCTACCCCAGGTGTATATAAAGGTGCACCTAGGTAGCCAGTATAGTCTGATTAGACCGTCGGTAGGCGAAGTCGTCGAGAGCTGGAAACGGTAGCTAGTGGTCCCTCGTTGGTCGGGATCGTTGTGGTCCAAGTACCTTATTAGCTTGCGCCGAAGCGCGGAATAAAGAATTCACAAAAAAGAATTAGTTAAAAGTAGTTATTGCCTATTTTGTATCGAGTTCGGTTGAAGTACCCTGCTGAGGACGCGTAAACTAGGAATAATAGCGGTTATGTGCCCTTGTGACGGGCGACTCTGAAACGCCACGTTACAATATATATATATATATATATATATATATATATATATATATATATATATATATATATATATATATATATATATATATATATATATATATATATCATCCATTATTATAATTGTGTATAAGTGAAGGTAATTGAGTCAAATAATTTAATAAAATAAGGAAATAATTCATTCAAATAAATAATTCTTCTCAAATTGGAGAATAATTAATTTTTGAAGATTGAAAATATGAAATTAAATAAATAATCATTTATTTATCTGTATGTTTTCTTCAAACCTTATAAGAAGTTCTAATCCATTGTATAAATGTTCCAAATCACAATTCATGAAGTAAATTAAATGGCATTTTCTCAATGAATAATATTTTTATTTTAATTAATTTGTGAGCAAATATTTGAAAAATATATAGGATTTTTCTGATAATTATATTTTTTTTCAATGAATTTAATTAATGTGAAAAAAATTTTTTTTCTGTGGATTTCTCTTTTTTTAAAAGTAAATTCAAAATTATAATATATATATATATATATTATACATTATTATAATTGAATAAGAATGAAGGTAATTATGTCAAATAATTTAATGAAATAAGAGAATAAATAATTTAAATAAATAATTTTTCCTGAATTGAAGAATAAATAATTTTTAGAAATTAAAAATATGAAATTGAATAAATACTCATCTATCTATCTGTATGTTTTCTTTAAACCTTATAGTCAGTTCTAACCCATTGTGTAAATGTTCCAAATTACAATTCATAAAGTAAATTAAATGGCATTTTTCTAATGAATAATATTTTTATTTTAATTAATATGTGAGCAAATATTTGAAAAATATATAGAATTCTTTTAATAATTATATTTGTTTTCAATGAATTTAATTGATGTAAAGAAAATTTTTTTTTTTTCAAATTTCGAATGTTCTAAGAGTAAATTAAAAATTATCATATGTATATATATATATATATATATATGTATATAATGGTCTTATAGAAGTTCCTTTGGATTCTTTCGGAGTTGATAAAGAATAACCAAAAGTGTTTCTCTGCAAATAGAGTGTAGAAACTCCCTTATTTATCAGTTAACAAATTATAATGACATTACATAATGTACATAGGAATAATATTAACGATAACCTCACCTGCAGATAGAGAAACGACAAATAAAGGTTATATTTCACTCTATTAAAATTACGTTGTCTCTTCCCTGTTTGTTTACGCGAGACTGATCGTTCGGGATACGTCTCCGATAATCCCTCATTATTGGTCACGAAAATAAGGTGACGTAGAGCGGCGCGACCTATTTAGACTTAGCGACTGTATACTTTCGTTACATCTCCCCTCCCCCGGGTGAAAATTCATAAGATTTTCAGTCCTCGTCACCGTTTTCGAACATTGGTAATAGTTTTGTTACATGGAAAAGTCCAGTTTCTTGGTTTCGTTTTCCCGTTTTTATTTTGTACACTGAGTTGGATACCTTTTCTATTATTTGGAATGGTCTAACTCTCAGTTCATCTAATTTTTTTCTATTTACCCTGTTGCCATTTTCGATATATACTAGATCCCACGTGTTAAATTCGTGATTTTTCCGATTTTTTGTTGAATATATTTCTGTCATATTCGTGTGATTTTCTTGTTCTTTCTACAGCTAACTCTCTATCCTTTACCCAAGCTTCTTTGTTGTTCCCTTTTTTTATTTCTTCAGGTAAGATGCTGGTATTTGTGCCCTCAAGTAAATATCTAGGTGTGAAGCCCGTTATCGTATGTTCTGTTTCGTTGTATTTATTTACACATTCTCTGGCAATCGTTGTCCAGGCTCTCTTTTCTCCCTTCTCGGTTAATTTACATCTCGTTTTGTTAACTAGAGTTTGGTTCAGTCTCTCGTTCAGACCATTGGAGAAGGGCGCATTGACGGCCGTAAAAATTAATCTGACGTCGTTCTCCACCAAAAATTCCTTAAATTCTTTCGCGTTAATTCCCGGATATTGGTCTACAAGAATTGTTCCGATTCTGTCTGTTTCTAACACGGTGCTTATTAACTTGATGAATTCTACCGCGTTATGATTTTTTGATGTTGAGATGAACGCGTATCTCGTAAAATGGTCCACCAGTAGGTGAAGGTATCTTTTCGTTGATCTTTGTCCCCCAAAGCCGCCGATGGTATCTATTGACATTATCTCGAATGGTTTTGTTGCCGGCCCTAATTGTGACATCAGTTCATACTTTCCTTGCCCTCTAGATTTATTCTTAACACATGTTTCGCAGTTTTTACATACTTTCTTTATGTTCGCGGTCATGTTCTTAGCTGTGTAATGAGGACATATTCTATTCATCATTTGTTTAATTCCGAGATGGCACCATTCCGAGTGTATTTCTTTAATTAACTCTAGGCTTAGCTTTTCAGACAAAATTATCTTTTTTTTATTTTTGACGATTTTATAGACCAGTCCGTCTACTTCTGTGAATTTTGTTTTGGTTTTTCGCAATATTTTATTCTCTTTTTGGTCTGTTTTTATCTCTGTTATTTTTATTAGATTTGTTGTTTTTAGTATTTCTTCTGTATTTTCGATTGGTTCGATGACTGGGTTTCTACTTAAACTGTCTGCTTCGATGTTATCTTTTTCTGGAATATATTTAATATTGAAGTCGTATTGTGATAAATAATACGTCATCCCACCGAGTTCCTCATCTGTCCTAGCTTTTAGGTTCATATTCTCTAAGGGTTTGTGATCGGAAAATACTGTAAACTTTTTCCCTATCAGCCACTGTTGCCAATATTTTACGGCTTCTTTTATTGCCAGGCATTCCAAATAAATTACTTTTTTTCTTTCTTGTGAATCGTTAAGTTTCTTTGAAAAATATGCCACTGGCTTTTCTTTACCATTATCTTGTATTTGTTTAAATATTGCACCGATGCCGTTTAGTGATGCATCTGTATAGATTCTTATTGGTAAATTGTTGTCAAATATTTCCAACACTGGCTGAGAACATAGTAACTTTTTTATGTCCGTGAAAGCTTTTTCGCAATTTTCCGACCATATGAATTTTTCATTTTTCCGTGATAGTTTATGTAACGGATCTAGCAGTACTGAGCTTTTCGGTATGTACTCGTGGTAGAAATTGATTTTCCCGAGAAACTGTCTAACATTCTTTTGCGTTTTCGGGGTCGGGAAATTTCGTATTGAAATCAGGTTGTCTTTCATTGGTCTTACTGTATTGTCTTCTATTATGTGTCCGAGGTACTTTACCGAGTTTGTTGCAAACGTGCATTTTTTGAATTTCAGCCTGAAGCCCTCGCTTGCTATTGCCTTTATGACTTTTTCTATGTGTTCGACGTGTTCTTTAAATGATTTTGAGAAAATTAGAATGTCGTCTATGTAATTCTCTGAAAAGTCTTTTAGATTGTATTTTCTCAGGATATTCGATAAGACTCTTTGAAAAATTGCTGGTGCTGTTTTTAAACCGAATGGGAGGCACGTCCATTGAAAGTGCCCCTCCTGTGTAACGAAGCCTGTTTTTTGTCTATCTCCGATGCGTAATGGAATTGACCAAAAGGCCGAATTGATATCTAGTGATGTGTAGAACATACAGTTTCTTGTTTTTATGATTAAATCGTCTATCAAAGGGAACGGTTGAGCCTGGGGTGTAATTTTTTTTTTTCAATTCGCGAAAATCTATACATAATCTCGATCGTTTATTTTCTTCTCTTTTGAATGCTAGGGTTACTGGTGCCGCAAATGGGCTGTAAGATTCTTCAATCAATTTATTTTCCAATAATTTTCCCACTTGATCCTCTATTTCTTTTTTGTCCTCCAAGGTGCATCTATATGGCCTCTTACTGCAATATTTTACCACCAGTAAGTCTATTCGAGCTTCGTAGTCCGTAACGGTGCCTACGTCGTATTTATTTTTCGCAAATACTGTGTTGTTGTTTCCACTATACGTTCTAGGTATGTGTCGTTAAATAGGATATTATCGTCTTCGTCGAAGTAAGCCTCTTCCATCTCTTCTGTGCATGTGATCCACACCGTTCTTTCTTGACCTCTTTGATTGAGGCTTTTTTCACCCTTTTATAAATCTCTGTTTTTATTAGTTTATCGTGGACACTCGTAAACTTTTCAGCATCTGGCAATGCGTATTTCTCCTTGTTCTGCATTGTGATGGAGTTTATCACATTTATGCTTGTTATTTTGTCATTGGGTGATGCCACATATTTGAATGTAAATCCCAATTTTTTTGCCATTTTGACCAAAATTGTCGTTTTATAATGGTTGTGACGGGTTTTGAGTCCGCACGAATAATGTGGGGGGGGGGGGGGGAGGAGACAATTAGAGACGGGGCGGATGTGATAGGTAAAACTTGGTGTGTGTATTTGTGAAAAAGGGGTCGACTTAAACTAAGAAAGATACCAAAGGGTTGTAGACTTGAACGGGGGCTGATCACGCCTCAGCCCTTAGCGTTACTTAATCCTAACTTACAGGTACGCGCGCGGGGGTGGGGGGGGGGGGGGGGGGGGGGGGGAGTGTGTGAGGTGCCGCGGAATGTGAGGTCGGGAGGGTCGGTATTGCGAGGGGATGGAGTGTAGGGTGACGGGGACGGTGAGGTAGAAAGGGTTGGTATTGCGAGGGGAGGAGCAGATCGGCTGTAGAATGCAGGCTAACCTGGTGTCGTCGGCGTGTGTGTGTGGCGGGGTGTATCGGTGTGTGTGTAGTTGTGTCTCTCTCTCTTTCTTTCTCTCTCTCTCTCTCTCTCTCTTTCGCTCGTATTCTTGGCTTCTACGGTGTTGCTGCTTTTACGGCCGTGATCATACTGCTGCTGGCGCTCGGCTCTGCCGAGCGTCGGTGGGCTTCGGTTACGTTCGGGTCTTTCCCGACGGGACGGTAGTCACCCGTTCGGCTCTTCCCCGCGGGTTTGGGGTTTGTTGTGACTTGCACTCTAGGTGCAACGTCACAACTCCCCCCTCCCCACGCGGGGCGAGGCCTATAGGGTGAGCCGGTTTCGGTGACGGATTTTGTGGTCATTTCGTCTGTGTATTCTCCTTTTGGTGTTTTCTGTTGTTTCTGTGTTGTCTGCTCCGATCTGTCGGGGTTAAGGGATGTAGGTTGGGTTGTATTTGCGGGGTGTGTGTTTGGTGTGGGTTGTGGGTTGTTTTATATCTACTTATTCTACTTGGTCTCTTGTGTCTTAATCAAAATCATGTTTTTTTCTCTTACACAAACTTATTTTATTCTTATATTATTTTGTACTTAAGTTTTTGGTTTTGGTTCGGTGGCTCTCGTCGGTGTGGGTCTTGGTGAGTTTTTGCGTTGTTCTTCCGTCCGTTTGGTGTTGTCAGTTTGTCTAGTGTTTTCTGTTTTGTTCTTTTTTTTTTGTTTACGTATTGTTTTCCGTTTTTTGTATCGTCTTGAGTCCCGTGTGGTCCGTGGTTGGTTGGGGTGTTTGTGTATGTTCGACTGTGTCCGTGAGTGAGGTGGTGTCGGTGTTACTGTCTATGTCGTTGTCCGTCGTTTGTGTCTGTAGTGTGCTTGTGTGTGTGGTCATCGGTGTGTTTGTTTGTGAGTGTCTCTGTGTGGCTGTGGGTGCAATCGTTGTAATGTGTGTTGTTGTCGTGGCGGTCTGTGTTACCTGTATGTATGTAGTGGGTGTCGGTAGTAGGGTTCGTCGGGTCTCTGTTTGGTGTGTGCCATCGCGTCCGTATCTGTGTGGGTGTGGGGCCTGTCCTGGTGTTTGTAGTAGAGGTGTTCTCTCTGTTTGTGTTGTCGTTGTCGTCGGTCTCGTCAGTCGCAGTGTCATTAGGGCCGGTATTTTTGGTCTGGTTTTCCATGTTGTCTTTCTGTGGGGTGAATACACATGTTAGTTCATTTTCGAGGTGTGTTATTGGGCGTGGTTCTTTTATTGCTTATTTGATTATGTATATAATTTTAGGTCTTCTATGTGACATTTTCCTATATTTTTACCGCTTTCTGTTGTTAATTCGTATATTGTGGGTGAGACTTTCTTAGTGATTGTGTATGGGCCTATGAATTTTTTACTTAGCTTTGCTGTCGTTCTTTCTGGTCCGGATGAGAGTGTATGGTTCTTTTTCAGTACTCTGTCTCCTTCCTTGAATTGAATGTCTCGTCTTCGTAGGTTGTAGTAGTGTGCTTGTTTTTCGTTTGCTTCTATTAAGTGCCTCTGTACTTCGTCTCTAAGTATTTGTAGTCGTCTCAAGTGGTCTGTCCATCTGTCTGTGTCTTGTAATTCTATTTCGTCGTCGTTCTCTGACTGATTTCTTAGACATTGTGTGGGATTTAATTCCCTTCCTAGGTTCAAAAAGGCTGGTGTGTGTTTAGTTGATGTGTGTGTACATGTATTGATTGCGAATTGTAAGTCTTGTAAGTGTATGTCCCATTCTGTGTGGTCGTTGTTTACGTAGGCTTGGATCATTGTTTTAGCGGTTCTGTTGACTCGCTCTACGGGGTTGGTTTGTGCGTGGTATGGGGGGATTGTTGCGTGTCTTATATTGAATTTTTGTGTCAGTTCGCGTATGAGTTTGTTTATGTATGGTGTGCCGTTATCTGTTAGTAGTATGCGCGGTGTACCCCATCGTGATATTACGTTTGAGTGGAATGTCTGTTCTACTGTTTTTGCGTTTGCTTTGCGTATCGGTATGATTTCCACCCATTTGGTGTATAGGTCTTCGAACACTATGATATATTGGTTTCCTTTTTTTGATAGTGGGAGTGGGTCCATGATGTCGGAGGCTACTACTGTCCACGGTTCTTCGATCATTCTAATACCCATTAGCCCTGCCGGTCGTGCTTGTGTTGTTTTTGTTCTTTGGCATGTGTCACATTTTTTTATGTAGTTTACTGTGTCTCTGTACATCCCTGGCCAATAATATTTTTTTGCTACTCTTTAGTATGTCTCTTCGATCCCTAAATGGCCTGCTTGTGTTACGTCGTGGTTTTCGTGTAGTATGTGTGTTATTTTGTCTTTGGGTATTACTAGTTTCCATGGGTTTGTGTCTGGTAGGAGGTTTGAGTGTAGGGGGTTAGGGCGGTGGAAATATAGTTGATTGTTTCTGATTCGCCACGATTCGTTTTTCTCTGGGCGTGTTTGTACCTGTGTTTTCTTGTATGTGTACCATTTGTCTGTCGTGTCTTCTATTGTGTCTATGTGTTCTTCGTCTTCGTGTCGTCTTGAAAGTGCGTCTGGTACGTCGTGCATTGTACCTTTTCGGTGTGTTATGTCAAAGTCGTATTCTAATAGTTCTAATGCCCATCGTGCAAGTCGGCCTGTGGGGTTTTTTAATTCTCTAAGCCATTTCAGTGCGTGGTGATCTGTAATGACTTTGAAGTGGTATCCTTCCACGTAGGGTCTAAATTTTTTAATGGACCACAGTACGGCCAAACATTCTCTCTCAGTTGTCGAGTATTTACGTTCTGCCTCGCTTAGCGCACGGCTAGCGTAGGCTATGACATGCTCTTCGTCATCGAGAGATTGTGTTAGTACGGCACCTATCCCTGTTCCGCTAGCGTCTGTTTGTAGTGTGAATGTTTGTGTGTAGTCTGGGCATGCGAGTGTGGGTGGTGATGTGAGTGCGTGTTTGATTGTGTTCGTTGCGTTTTCTTGTTCTTCCCCCCAGTGCCATTTCTGGTCTTTTTTCAGTAGTCGTGTTAGTGGTTCTGTAATGTGTGCGAAGTAAGGTATGAAGCGTCTGTACCATGATGCCATGCCAATTAGTCTCCGTAATTGTTTTATTGTTTTTGGGCTTGGGTAGTTTTCTATGGGTTGTGTTTTGTCGGGGTCTATGTGTAGTCCGTGTCTGTCTACTATGTATCCGAGATATTTTACTTGTGCGCATCCGAATTCGCACTTCTCTGGGTTTATTGTTAGTCCCGCGTCTGTAATTCTTTTGAGTATTTGTTCTAGTCTTTGTAAGTGTTCGTCGAATGTTTGTGTTACTATTATTATGTCGTCTAAGTATGCGAATGCATATGGTTCGCATTCTGGGCCTATGAGTCTATCTAGTAGTCTTTGGAAGGTCACCGGTGCGCCTGTTAGTCCGTATGGCATTCTTTTAAATTGAAATAAGCCCATTCCCGGGACTGTAAAGGCTGTTATGTGTTTGCTGTCTTCGTCGAGGGGTATTTGGAAGTATGCTTGGCTTAAGTCGACTTTTGATATGTACTGTGCTGTCCGTAGTTTGTCTAATATTGCTGTCATGTATGGTAGTGGGTATGCGTCTTTTTTTGATACTGAGTTTACTTTTCTGAAGTCTAAACAGAAGCGATATGTGTTATTTGGCTTTTTTATCATGACAATTGGGCTCGACCATTCACTTTCTGATGGTTCTATTACGTCTTCTCTCAGCATTTTGTGTATTTCTGTGTGGATGGCTTCTCTAATTTTTGGTGATACCATATAATATCTTTGTTTTATGGGTGCGTGTCCTTGTGTGTCTATTTTGTGTTTGATTAGGTGTGTTAGGCCGAGTTGGCCTGGTAGTGTTGAGATTTTCTGTTGTATTGTCGTCTGTAGTTGTGTGTGTTGTGATTGTGTGAGTTCTTGTATTCCTGCGCATATCTGTGGTTCGGTTTCTTTGTCGGTTTGTGTGTCGTCTGTTGTTTGTGCGTTTGTGGGTATGATTTTTTGATTAGTGATTTGTGTGATCTGTGGGTTGTCTTTTGGGGGGGTGTTTTCCGGTGGTGTCTTTGTGCTGGGTAGTGTTGGTGTTAGTGGTTTTTGTTTTATGGTTGTTTTTTGTGTGTTTTCGTGTCTTTCTGTTGTTTTCGGGTTCGTTTGTTGTTTCGTTGCTTCTAATTTTTCTGCTGCTTTTGCCTGTTTTGTGTGTGTTTGTGTTGATTGGTGTCGTATTTTTCGTGTTTGATGTATTTGTATGTATTCTTGAGTGGTGTTGGTAGTTCTTGTGGTCTGGCTTGCATGTGGTAGTGTGTCTGTGGGTCGTCTATAAGTGACCATGTGTTTTTTCCATAATTTATTTGTATTCCAAATCTCATTGAGCCGCTGTTCCCAATGATACATTTCGAGCCTAAGTTTGGTATTAATCCGAAATTAATTTCTTTTGTTATGTTGCCAAGGCGTATTGGGAGTGTTACTGCTCCTTCTATCGTCACCTGTGTTCCGTTTCCCATTGTAGCTGTTCTGTCGGGTGTGTCGTCTATTGGTGTGTCTGTGTTGTGTAGTATTTGTATTACTTCTGCGCCTAGGTATGAGTGTGTCGCGCCTGTGTCTATTAATGCGTTTAATTCGTGACCGTGTATTTCGATTCTGATGTGAAATCTACTTTCCGTTCTGTTGTTATCTGTTGTAGGTGCTACTGTCTCGGGTGTGTTTGTGTTGTTTGTGGGGCTGCCCTCCACCCTTGCTGGGTCAACCCTTACCCGTTTCCCTGGTTCTGTACCTGTGTGCATTGCCATCTGAAGTGTCCGGGTTGGTTGCAGTTAAAGCATCTGCGTGGTGTTGTGCCTGTGTTTGAGTTCGTTTGTGTTTGTTGCGGAGTGTAGTGTGGTGAGTTATACGTGATTGCGGGGTATCGAGTCTGTTGCGTGCTTTGGTTTGTTTGGTTTCGTCGTATGTTGTCTGTGAGTGCTGGTGGTATATTTGGTGTTGGGAGTATTGCTGGGCGGGGTTGTGTTTTTGCGTACTTGTATGGGATGTATTGTGTGTGGTGTGTTTGGTGTGTGTAGGTTTCTCGTGGGTGTGTGTAGTTATTTAATATTGTTTGTCTTGTGTTTTCCCATTTGATGTTTGCTTCCCATTCTTTCGCGGCTATTTCCAGTTGGTCGAAGTTCGCGAAGTCGTATGGTTTTATGTATGCCTTGTATTCTATTTTCATGTTTCTGTATGCCAAGTCTAATTGTGTTCGTGGGTGGTATGGTGGTTTTAGTTTTGATAGTAGTGTTCTAAATTGTATTAGGAATTGTGTAATTTTTTGTGTTGGTCCTTGTACGTAGTTTTTGATTTTTTGTTCCAGTCTGTCCCTATGTTGTATGTCTTGAAATGCGTGTGTAATGTCTCTTTCGAATTCTTCCAGTGCTCGCCATTTGCCTCTATTTGATCTGTACCAGTTTTTTGCGTCACCTTCTAGTATCGGGCTGAGGTTGTTGATTAATTGTGTATCGTGTATTTCATAACCCGTTTGATAGTCGCGGAGATTTTGTAAAAATTCGTCTATGTCTTCGTTTGTGTTTCCTGAGTATTTTATGTTCCATGTTTGTATTGTTTTCATTGCCATTGCTGGCTGATTCCAGTATGTACTGTTCGGGTTTGGTGTGTGGTTTAGGTGCGTCGTGTTTTGGTTGTTTGTGGGGTGTATTGACTGTGTGCTGTATATGTGTGGGTCTTCGTATTCGTTTCTGTCGCTTGGTAGTGCTTCGAGGTCTATCAGATTTTGTATAAGTCGTGTGTTACGTGTGTTGGTGGCTAAAAATGTGTCTGTTCCCGTGAAGTGTCGGTTCGTTTGACTGGTTGTTACCGTGTTAGTTTGCGTGTGTGTAGGTGTTGGGATTGTATTGTATGTTTGTGTGGGATTTGTTGGTTCTGGGCTTTCTTGATGTTGGATTTGTGTACTATGTAAGTTGTGTGTATTCTCTATGATAGCTGCATCGATTATATTTATTGCGTTTGGTGAATTTATCGAGTGTCTTCTATTTATTTCCTGCGGTTGGGTCGGCGTTTGTTGATCTCGTGTCGCGCGCGACTCGCTCTGTGTCGAGTTGTTTTGGTTGCGTTCGGGTGTGTGTATGTCCATGTGTTCGCGCGCTAGGCCTTGCGGTTCTCTGTGTCCTTGGTCTGCCATTGTGTGTACCGTGTTTGGTAGTGTGTCTGTTCAACTGTCTTTATTCGAATTTTCGTGACTGTGTAGCTTTGTTTCGTGAGCCTATGTGTACTTTGTTAGCGTTTATTCTTATGTTTTGTCTCTTAATTGTTCGGATTTGGGGTAAAAATGTGGGTAATTTACGTTGGGCGCCAATTTGTGACGGGTTTTGAGTCCGCACGAATAATGTGGGGGGGGGGGGGGGGGGGAGGAGACAATTAGAGGCGGATGTAATAGGTAAAACTTGGTGTGTGTATTTGTGAAAAAGGGGTCGACTTAAACTAAGAAAGATACAAAAGGGTTGTAGACTTGAACGGGGGCTGATCACGCCTCAGCCCTTAGCGTTACTTAATCCTAACTTACAGGTACGCGCGCGGGGGGGGGGGGGAGAGTGTGTGAGGTGCCGGGGAATGTGAGGTCGGGAGGGTCGGTATTGCGAGGGGATGGAGTGTAGGGTGACGGGGAGGGTGAGGTAGAAAGGGTTGGTATTGCGAGGGGAGGAGCAGATCGGCTGTAGAATGCAGGCTAACCTGGTGTTGTCGGCGTGTGTGTGTGGCGGGGTGTATCGGTGTGTGTGTAGTTGTGTCTCTCTCTCTTTCTTTCTCTCTCTCTCTCTCTCTCTCTTTTTCGCTCGTATTCTTGGCTTCTACGGTGTTGCTACTTTTACGGCCGTGATCATACTGCTGCTGGCGCTCGGCTCTGCCGAGCGTCGGTGGGCTTCGGTTACGTTTGGGTCTTTCCCGACGGGACGGGACTCACCCGTTCGGCTTTTCCCCGCGGGTTTGGGGTTTGTTGTGACTTGCACTATAGGTGCAACGTCACATGGTCCTATAGAAGTTCCTCTGGATTCTTTCGGAGATGATAAAGAATAACCAAAAGTGTTTCTCTGCAAATAGAGTGTAGGAACTCCCTCATTTATTAGTTAACAAATTATAATGACGTTACATAATGTACATCGGAATAATATTAACGATAACCTCACCTGCAAATAGAGAAACGACAATCGAAGGTTATATTTCACTCTATTGAAATTACGTTGTCTCTTTCCTGTTTGTTTACGAGAGACTGATCGTTCGGGATACGTCTCCGATAATCCCTCATTATCGGTCACGAAAATAAGGTGATGTAGAGGGGCGCGACCTATTTAGACTTAGCGACTGTATACTTTCGTTACATATATATAAATTATACATCAATATATTATACATTAATATATTGTATATTAATATAATTAAATATAAATACATTTATTCATATATATATATTATACATTAATATAATTCAATATAAACGGAGGTAATTAGGTTAAATAATTCATTAAAATATGAAAATAATTAATTTAAATAAATCATTTTTCTTCAATTGAAGAATAAATGATTTTTAAAAATTAAAAATATGAAATTAAATGAATAATCATTTATCTATCTGTATGTTTTCTTCAAACCTTATAATAAGTTCTCATCTATTGTATAAATGTTCCAAATTACAATTCATGAAGTAAATTAAATGTCATTTTCTCAATGAATAATATTGTAACGTACTTTGACGTTACGGAAAATAAATATGGATCCGCGAGTTTAATTATCAAGTCAAAAGAAACCAAGAGCGTGAATAAAATGTTGTGAAAATGCTTTAATGCAAGATATGGGTTTCTTGTTTAGAGTCTGAAACAAGACTGTTTTTACAATAATGGTGGTTGACGCAGCAACCTTATTCTTTTGAAAGACATAAGAGGTTTATAAACGTCTTTTATCTATGCTGACTACTAGATCATTAAAGAGGGGGCAAAACGGGTGATTTTACCCTTTGTAACACTACTCCCCCCCGAGGAAAAGAGTCGTCCCGACTCGGAAAAGATAAAACAATTATAAAAGTGATCTAGCAGTCAGTGCTCAAAGGTGAGTTGGAGCTGTGGCTCTAAAAATTTAAAGACTCCCCTTTTCACTATCTGGCATTTGCCCACAGTCTCAAGGTAAACCACAGAAAACCTTGAGCAGATCGTTGAGCGTTAAATAATTTCAAAAATTTATGTGCCTTGTTTTATAAAGGTTAGTGTTATTGAGTGTTGTGTATCTTCATGAATTTGAGGACATGAAAATCATCCGGATCGTCGTCGGAAAGAAAATTCATTCCTCTTCAGGGAAAATAGTCCGGTGAATCAAACACAGATGAGTACGACGAGGCGGGAAACCATAACTGGAAAAACTCTGGGTCCTAGGCAACGTAAAGGCTGATTCCCTCTGAGAACCGGCACAGGAATCAGGAAAAAGGAATGGGTGACTGAATCCAAGACTTCTTCAGAAACAGCACACCCTAGAGTTTGGAGGAAGGACAAATGTGAGTGATGGTATGACAATTCAAATTCACTAAGTGAATTTAGGAGAATACACGAATAAAATAAATTGAATATTTATTTGAAAGAAAAGAAACGATCTCATCTCATTTATTTCGTGTCATTCTTCAAAATGAAGGCCACCAGTCATCCTTAAGAATTGGGAAAGGTCGGAAGGTAAAAGCTGTTCGGCAAATAACCTGAAAAGTGCTTACAAAAACTGACACTTGAGGTTAATAAAATGTGAAAATCAAGCAATCGCTCATCGACCTCAAAAAATAATTGTGGCTCTTTTCACATTAATAAACCAAAGCCTATCTGACACAAAATCCGATTCGAAAGAAGAAGGTTCTAGAAAAACTTGGTCGGCTGTAGCTTCTGCATTTATAACCAAAACAAGAGCCGATAAAGAAGAAAAGGTTTGATTTACCAGCCAATCCTCATGAACCTCATGAATAGTTCTGAGTAGCTCTAAAGAAATGCTCGATTCCTCCTGACGAGAACGGGAACTAACTCGAACAAAAGAAGTTTCTGGGGAAACTCGCAAATGAACAATCAAATCTACTCTGAGCTCAGACGAGCGAATGAGAAAACCGAAATTTTCATCAATAAATGAGATTCGAAGTCGCGAAAATTGCCTAACCTTCGACGAGCTTCATTTCCCTGACAGGCAATAAAATAGGTTGGGAATGCCTGTCACGCATAACCAAAATAATTCAAAGAAAGAGGTTAACTCCAATGATGATTTTATATAAAAACGTCTGAAACTAGTTCCTCAAACCAGCCTCAGAAGAAGAGCTAGTTTTAGGATTGAGGATTTTCTTCCCCAACCTCTATATCCCTTCTTCGCCAATTATAGGAATCTGAATGCGAGTTTTGTATCATTTCTCTACTATTCTTTTTAAGTAAAAAGCAATGATTGGCATCATATCCTATTTTATGACAAAATAAACAAGTTACTACATTTTGATCTGTCGTAACTGCGCCTCTAATTTCGTGTTTGTTACTCTGATTCTGAAGAGAACCACGATTTTCACGATTATAATACTTGTTATTATTTTTATTTCTGTAGTTTTGAGGCTTTGACTCTTCCGAGTGTTCAAAACCTCGTCTTTCTGAGGTGCTTTTGGACACCTCAATCCGACAAAACCGGTTCAACCCAAAATATTGTTTTCTCATTGCCTCCACCTCAAGGGCTTTGGCCGTTGCCTCCCGCAGAGAAGTGAGACCCGATGTCCCAACGGCCATTTTAATTTCTGGATCATTGATTGCGTTTAAGAAAGCTTGTGTCACTAATAAATTACGAGACGGCTCGTGATCTGGCAAAGCTACACGAGAAAGCCGTTCAATATCTTGACTAAGAGACGCGAGGTCTTCGTCTCGTCCTTGTCTTCTAGTCTGTAATTGAGCTGTGTACAGTTTTGTCAAGTGGTCATTTCCGTATCTCAACTTAAGTGCGGAGCTAAGTTTTTCATAGTCGGAAATTTCTTCCTCAGACAATGCCGTTAAAATATTCAAAGCCGGCGTTCGAAGACAAGAGGCAAGGCTGTGGGCCCTCATGGCGGAGTCCCACTGGTTATGTTTTGCAATTGTATTAAACTGACGTTCATAATCTGCCCATGGAATCTTTCCATCAAAAATTGGCGGTTTTAAAGGATAAAAAGGTTTCTCGTTAATTTGAGAAGCAACCCCAGGAAATCTTGTATTATTTAATTGACTTAAATGGGAATAACGAGGTTGAACGTGAGGCAGAGGCTCGGAAAAGCAAACCATATTATTAACTGTTACTCTACCAATTGGGGATTCATCTATTCCCCTAATGAAAAGCACAGACCTTGAGTCTCGTACATCCTGAAACTGTCCTGGATGTTGGACCTTTCGAACAGCGGGAACGGGAACAGGAGAGGGAAGCGGAGTAATGACTCTGGAACCTCGTGGGGTGACGGTCGGTTCTCCTGAGCCATTCACCTGATGAACAGCCTGAAGAGCTGCCCCAGTCGTCCGGAACAGTTCATGCAGACTGGTCTCGGATCGTTCTTGAGCTTCTCTATCAAGCTTCCGCTGCTCCAACTGAGAGGCAAGTTCTCTTTCTCGTTGTTCCTGTTCTCTTTTTCGCTGTTCTTGTTGAATGACGATTTCTTGCTTTCGCTGCTCTTGTTGATCAAGAAGCAGCTGAAGAAGTTGCTGTTGTTGACGCTCAGCGGCTTCTTGTTGTTGAGACATGATGTTCAGCGGATCAATCTGGGAGACTGTCGAAGGGATTGGATGAGGGTCCACTGAAGGTGATGGAATCGTTTCAGGGACCCGCGGATTCTCCATAATGCAAGGTTCTTCTCCGCCACTTTCCCTTCGACGTAAGCGCGTCAAACGACTGTTGCTCATAGTTTATTTCACGCACTGAATTGACTTAATTGAAAAGAAACTCAAGATCCCGCTTCTGACACCAATGTAACGTACTTTGACGTTACGGAAAATAAATATGGATCCGCGAGTTTAATTATCAAGTCAGAAGAAATCAAGAGCGTGAATAAAATGTTGTGAAAATGCTTTGATGCAAGATATGTGTTTCTCGTTTGAAGTCTGAAACAAGACTGTTTTTACATTAATGTTGGTTGACGCAGCAACCTTATTTTTTTGAAAGACATAGAAGGTTTATAAACGTCTTTTATCTATGCTGACTACTAGATCATTAAAGAGGGGGCAAAACGGGTGATTTCACCCTGTGTAACAATATTTTTATTCTAATTAACATGTAAGCAAATAATCAAAAAATGTACAGGATTTTTTTGATAATTATATTTATTTTTAATGAATGTAATTAGTGTGAAATAAATTTTTTTTCTCAAAATTTCTCTTTTTTTAAAAGTAAATTAAAAATAATAAAATATATATATATATATATTATACATTAATATAATTGAATGTAAATACATTTATTTATATATATATTGTAACCAATATTTTTGTTATGTTGAGGGTAAATCGATAGAAACGAGATAAGTGGTTACCCTACGGCGCAGTCACTAACCTGAATAATTAGATAGAGAGAGAGGTGATAAGAGAGAAAGATACGATTGTTGAGCGCCAGACGCACATGCGTCAAAAATAGATAATTAGACAAAGAGATAAAGGTAAAGGTAAAGGTAATAGATAAAGGTAGGGTCAGGTTCTACGACGGTTTTGCACAGTTCGCTTAGATAGACAAGATAATGGTAAAGGGGCGGAGTCGAATCCAATAGATAAAATAAGAAACAGGTGAAGCAGGAATAATATCAAATATATTAAGTAAGAAGCGATAGGTTTGATGACAAGCAAGTAGCTGAAGAGATTGAGATACAATTACGATAAATGCAATAATTAACAATATTTACAGCCAGAGAAAGGTTAAGCGAGAGAGTTAACAAATAACGGAACGTTTTCCGAATAAGCGGGAAATATGCGCAAGCTCGCGATACTAAAGGTAATGATTAACACGGTTTTATGTTAGATAGGCAGAACAGAAAAGGATATACGGTACTTAAATTAAGCAGTTAGCAAATGAACCATAAAATATGAGAAGCGATTATAAACACATGCGAAATACAACAATTGTAATAGTTATCACATTACCAGAATGATCAAAAATAGGCAGACAAGGAATTATGAATTACAAGGTAAATTCAAGCAACAGGTCAAATAGAAAATTATCATAAAATATAGGTACTAAAAGATAATGCATAGTCTCTAGTTTGCGGTAAGTGCGAGAGAAAGAGAGATAATATTCGGTACGACAAAAGGTAATTCAAGATAACGCAAACAATATTCAAGATAATTAATACGCAACGTACGGCAAACCAAATAGACTACGGACAACTACGATCAGCGATATTAGCGAAGAAAATAATGAAAAAGATGTTATGCGATACGGCACAATACTCCAATGTCAAAAGAACGACGAGCGGGACCGCGCAGCGATATAAGATCGCTCCCGCGGTACACTCACTAAGATACGATAATCAACGATAATAGGTAAAGAGACAGATAGAAACTAATCAGAGAAAATATAGCAAAATACCAATGCTCAGTAGCTAAGATGAAAATTGATCCTTCAACGGAACGCGCTGCTAGACAGCGATATTAAACATTCAAATATTCCAGAAGAGAAAGATAATAAAATAAACAATAGTCACTACAATGCGTAAGCAATAGTCAACTAGTCGCAAAGTTACTTGCAATAAGACAGAGAAAGGGACAAGATAAGAGATAAGAGAGAATAAGGTACGAGCCCAGGTGGCTCAAGCAGACCAACTGCAAGATAAAGAGAAAAGATACGAGCCCAATTGGCTCAAGCAGACCAACTGCAAGATAAAGAGAGAAAGAGATAAAGGTAAAGGTACGATATATTGCAAGTAATCTCGTGGCTTCACAAAATAGAAAAGGAACCTCACTTACGTAAAAGAAGATATAGCAGGTACTAGCGAACGCGGTATGATAGCGAGAATTAAAGCGATAGGTAGCGATAAGGCACTGAAGACTACGATAGCACGTCGGTATGATACAAGAACTGAACGTAGAGTGACGAGGTAAGCGATGATCCTGATTTTCGTCAAGCTGCTGTCACGTGATTCTTCCTCAAATTTGCGGTATTCTAATTGGACCAGCAGGTCGCGTAGGTCTGGTCTACGGGTAGGCGGCGATAATCCCTCGCCGCTTGTTTTTCTTCTCCCTCGACGACAGGTATCGAGGTATCGGGACGTCGGAAGGTGGTCAGAGATGTTTTCCTTCAGCTGTGCGGTATCGTTGGTGAGAGGGGAGGTTGTACTGCTCATGTGTTGCGATATTGAGGTGTGCGGCAATAGTACGTCACCGGTCCTTCGGACTTGCGACCGACTGTAACTCACTCCTTGCTTTACTGGTACTCCCCGTTGTAGCTATTTCGTCGGCGCTGCATCCCGGCCCTCGCTCATTGAAGCCCTCATGCCGGAACGATCTGGTGGTGATGGCCCTCAACCCGGATCCCCACACTAGATCCACCAGATCCACGTGTTCAGCATATCATTAGCCTATTCCACACCGCAGTCCTTTGATAGGATGGTTCGTGAAGAGAAAACCGTCCTCTATTGGATAGTCAACGACTTAGCAGATGTTAGGGTCGGTTCAGCTCCAGGCTGATAAGTATCGTCGACGGGAGGCTTTGTTGTGTTTTTGACGCACAGCCCTGTACGCCGCCTAACGATGCATCCGAGCGGTAGAAGCATTCATTCGTGGTTCGGCTCCTGGCCGATAAGTCTCAAATAGTTGAAGGTGCTGTTTGTGCATCACGCACGACCCTGTTCGACAACTAGATAGGCATCCATCGGGAGTGGTTTCAGCGGTATTCGTTCGTCTGTAGTCGGTGGTGGTCGATGTTGAGCTGGTACGTGACCTCTGTCAGGCAGTGTCCTGGTATCTTGACGCGAAGGTCTCGCAGATGGTTCTCGTAGAGCGTTACAGAATTACAAAATAGCATACAATTAGCTCAGTAAAGAGAATTCAATTACATATACACAATAATATAATTGAATATAAATGGAGGTAATTAAGTTGAATAATTTGTTAAAATAAAAAAATAATTAATTCAAATGAATTAATTTTCTTAAATTGAAGAATAATTGATTTCTAAAGATTTCAAAATATGAAATTAAAAAAATAATCATTTATCCATCTGTAAGTTTTCTTCAAACCTTATAATAAGTTCTAATCCATTGTATAAATGTTCCAAATTACGATTCATAAAGTAAATGAAATGACATTTTATATATAAATAATATTTTTATTTTGATTAATATGTGAGCAAATAATTGAAAAATATATGGGATTTTTTCAATAATTATATTTATTCATAATGAATTCAAATAATGTAAAAAAAATTTTTTTTTTAAATTTCTCTTTTTTCAAAAGTGAATTAAAACTATAATATGTATATATACATGTCAAAATAATACATAAATAATAAATTTATTCATCATCTTCCTGCTTTTTAAAGATAATTTTGATTATAATTGATAATACATATGTAAATAATACATTATTATAATTGAATATGAATGGAGGTCATCAAATCAAATGATTTGATAAAAGGAAAAAATTAATAATTTAAATAAATTATTTTTCCTAAATTAATGGATAATTTCTCAAAAATTGAAAGAATGAAATCAAATAATAATTTATTTATCTATCTGTCTGTTTTCTTCAAACTTTCCAATGAGTTCTGATCAATTGTATAAACGTTCCGAATTACAATACATAAAGCACATTGAATAAAATCTTCTATTGAATAATATTTTCATTTTGATCAATATGTGAGCGAATAATTAAAAAATATATAGGATTTTTTTGATAATTATATTCATTTTCAAATAATTTAATTGCATTAAAATATTTTTTTTTCCTAAATTTTTTTTTTTTTGAAGGTGAATAAAAATTATAATACGTGTGTATAATTATAATTCATGTATATATATATGTATATATATATACATGAATTATACATTGATATAATTGAATATGAATAGAGGTAATTGAATTGAATAATCAAATGATAAAAAAAAAATTCATTTAGATAAATTATTTTTTCTACATTAATAGTTAATTAATTTTTAAAATTTGGAAATACGAAATTAAATAATTGATTATTCATCTATCTGTATGTCTTCTGCCAACTTCTCAATAAGTTCTAATCTATTGTATGTATGTTCCAAATCAAAATACATAGAGCACATTAAATCGCATTTTTTTTAATAAATAATATTTTCATTTTGATTATTATGTGAGCGAGTGATTAAAAATATATAGGATTTTTTCAATAATTATATTCATTTTCAAAAAATTTAAGAATGTGAAACTTTTTTTTTTTTTCAAATTTTTCTTGTTTTATAATTCAATCGAGAATAATGATATATATATATATATATATATATATATATATATTGTGACGGCTTAGTAGAGAGCCGTGGTAAGAGGCAGTCGGTCACCCGCCGGTCCAGGAATAAGACGTATAAGCTTGGTAACGCAACATTGTCTGATTTAATGTATATCGTCGTGTATCCCTTCGAACGAGCATATTTTACGTTTACGATAAAAGCGACGAACCCTGTGAGGGAAGCATCAAGTATAAAGGAACCCGGGGCCGACTCAACAATGTAAAACGACAAATAAAGAAAGAAAGATAAGTTCCTGAGTATTTATTTTATAGTAACAAATGGATCTGTTACAATATATATATATATATTTATATATCAAAATAAAACATAGATAATGAATTTATTCGTCAACCTTCTATTCAATAATGATATTTTTAATTAGAATTTATAAATATATCTATAAATCATACAGTAATATAATTGAATATAAATAGAGGTAAATGAATCGAATCATTTAATAATAAAAGAAATATCTCATTTCAATGAATTATTTTTCTTAAATTATTGGATAATTAATTTTTAAAAATTAAAAATACGAAATTAAATAAATAATTATTCATCTATTTGTATGTTTTCTTTGATTTTTTTAATAAGTTCTAATCCATTGTATAAATGTTCCAAATGACAATACATGAAGCACATTAAATGGCATTTCTTAAATGAATAATATTTTAATTTTCATCAATATGTGAGCAAATAATTGAAAAATGAAATATATATATATATATATATATATATCTATATATATATATATATATATTTCAATTATATATATATTTATATATAGATCAAAATGAAACATGAATAATAATTTCATTTATCATGCTCCTATTCAATAAAGATAAATTCAATTATAATTTATACATACATCTATATCAATTATACATTTATTTAATTTAATATGAATGGAGGTAATTAAATCGACTGATATATTGTTAAAAAAAAAGAATCATTTGAATGAATTATTTTTCTCAAATTAATGGATGATTCATTTTTGAAAATCGAAAATATGAAATTGAATATTTAATTATTTATTTATCTGTATGTTTTCTTTTAACTCTCCAATAAGTTCTAATCCATCGTATAAATGTTCCAAATTACAATACATAAGGCACATCAAATGCCATTTATATAATGAATGATATTTTTATTTCGAATAATATGTAAACAAATAATTAAAAAATACAAAGGATTTTTTTGATTATTATATTTATTTTTGAAAAATTTAATTACTGTGAATAATTTTTTTTTTTAATTTTTCTCTTTTTAAAAGTTAACTAAAAATTATTATATATGAAAATATATGTTTATATGTATATTAAAATGGAACATAAATAATGAACTCATTTATCATCCTCCTAATTAATGAAATCAATTTTAATTATAATTTATAAGTATATATATCGATTATACAACAATATAATTAAATATAAATGGAGGTAATTGCATTAAATAATTTATTGATAAGAAAAATGATTCATTTGAATAAATTATCTTTCCTAAATCAATGAATGATCAATTTTTGAAAATGAGAAATATGAAATTGAGTAATAAATTATTCGTCTATCGGTATGTTTTCTCCAAACTATCCAATAAGTTCTAATCCATTGTATAGATGTTCTAAATTACAATACATAGAGTACATCACATGGCATTTTTTCAATGAATAATATTTCTATTTTGATCAATATGCGAGCAAATAATTAAAAGATATAGAGAATTTTTCCAATAATTACATTCATTTTCAAAAAATTTAATGATTGTTGAATATTTTGTTTCTCAATTTTTCTTCTTTTAAAAGTTAATCAAAAATTATAATATATATATATATATATATATATATATAAAATGTAATATAATAATAAAAATATATATATATCAAAATGAAATGTCAATGATGAATTTATTCATCATCCTCCTATTTATCAAAAATAATCTTCATTATCATTTATAAATATATGTATAAATTATACAATAATATAATTGAATATGGAGGGAGGTAATTAAATTGAATAATCAATTGATAAAACAAAATGATCAGTTTGAATGAATTATTTTTCCTAAATTGATGGATCATTAATTTCTGAAAACTGAAAGTATGAAATCAAATAATTAATTATTCATCTATCTGTATGTTTTCTTCAAACATTTCAATAAGTTTTAACCCATTGTATAAATGTTCCAAATTACTATACATAAAGCATATTGAATGCCATTTTTTCATTCATTTTTTTTTTTTTTTTTAATTTTCCTTTTGTTAAAAGTTAATTCACAATTATCATACATATATACCGGGACAATCTCTTGAAACTATACATACAATGCGCATGCGCCAAATAATTCAATCTCATTGGTCGGTGAAATCGCCCTGCGGCGATGTTTTTGTCTGCTGAGCAGAGCGCCAATGTACACAAAATGAAACTAAAGCTGTAAATCTCTCACGCGTAAAGCCGTGGATTGAGGTTATGCTGCTGTTTATTTTTACGTAACGTGAATTGTTCAAGAAGAACAGTATCTTTCAGCAATACCGCGGTCGATATTGGAAGATATTCAACCGACGTAATAAAGAATTTAACGGAAAAGCGAATATCAAATGATACAGAAATTGGGTGTTATTTATTGAAAGAACAAATCTGAAATTCAATGTGAAATATCATTAACAAGTAGAAGTCTGGACAACCAGAGGTAGGTAAGTAAAAACAAAGTTTATTGTGAACAGATTCTTTATTTACATAAAATTAAAAATGCGTCTCATTAACGATTTATGTTTTGTGCATTTTATTGGAAATTAGTTGTATCAAAAAATACCAAAAGATCCTGTCTGATAAAAATAGCTTCTAATATTTTCAGGTACGAAATAATTCATTGTCAAAGCGGGGCTAAATTTGTCAGGCATGGAAGCATGTAGGTAAATTTCTAATTACGTGATCTTTGACTATGACAATATTTTAACATGGATTCAATGATAAAATTAGTTTTTTTTCAGCAGGCTCAAAGTTTAAACTTTGATTAACACGAGGAATATTATGCCTTACCTGATGGTCAAAACGTTTAGTCGGCAAGGATCCTGGTTTCTCGAGCGGTGCAATCATTATAACCATCAAACCTGGTTGTTCCGTCAGACATCAGATGCCAGAGTGAATTTCATCAGGCCATCACCACCTTCGTAACATCAGTTGAGGCAAAATTGAAGAGCGGGATATACTAGAGATGATAATGGCTGAGTTTCCCATCATTTGACTTTGATCGAGCCAATAGCGATAAGTTTGTCACTTAACCATTGCTGCCAATTCATTCTACCGAGGAATAATTCTGTGCACCATTGCAATTCAAGCATTATTATTGACCAGCATTGTTTTTCAAACTTTATACCATTTAATTTGGTATCTTATTTTGAAGCTTACTTTTACTTTCTTTGGCATTAAATTCAGATAAATAGTTTTTAAAGTCCTCAATTAGATTGTAGGGTTGAATTTTGCTAGGCAAACTGAATCAATCTAAATCTAGAATTGTTAAATAACTTCAGTTGAAAATGTCTTTAAATTTAATCTTAGTCGACGGTGTCATCAGGCTAGCTAGTTGCACGATAACTTAGAACCAAATTCAATTTTACACTCTTTATAGGGTCCTACGCTAAAACTGAAAGCTTGTGAAGCTCCATTTACCGCCATTATTTCTGCATTTCATGTTAGCATTGTCTGGAGCAAAAAAAATCTCATTTTGAGATTGGAAACGGAACCTGAAACGCAGAAGTTATTCAGTTGCACGAATTGAAAACCAAGAATTTTATAATGGTTCCTGCAACAAAGGGACTCCTTCCAAATATCGTTGTTACAAGGTGATGTTCGGAGGACTATGAAGAAGATATTGTATCCGATTACATTATTTGGGATAAAATCTTCATAAACTTCGTTAAAAATTAGATATTTATTTATTTTGATGGAACAAGGGACACAATCTTCAATCCGATAAGTCAATATCCTTGTAATAATTTTCTGACATTACTCTAAAACGTAATTGTCCTTGAAGCTAATTGTGACGTTAAGGCGCATTTTGAGAAAGTTGTTTTTCAACATGTGTCATAGGATGTGATCTACGTTCCTGGTTTCTACGCTTCCGATCAGATTTTCTGTGTTTTGAACCGCACTAACATGAAATACAGAAATCATTTTAATAAATCTAACATTACTTGAATTTTCAATTTGAGTATTAGGTTCCCTTCATTTATTTAATAGAACATCATTGAAAATTTGCGAAAGAACTCTGATAATCATTAGAAAATTTTTAATAGTAGTAGCAATAATTTATTGATCGGAAAAAATACATTGACTATCGACTATTTGTCAATTTTGTTGAACTATTTTCGAGAAAAAAAAAGATTCACCATTCTGTTACAGATAGTGAGATATTTGAATTTCTTGAACGCTCGGTTTAAGGGCGTTGCCTATGCCTCGACGAGCGCGCGCGAACAGAGACTCACGATTTTCCTTCTCATTTCCTCATTTTTGAAGATAATTAGGTTCTTAGGGGGTCATTTTGAAGATAAAGAATAGATCTGTGTCGCCTTTTTTGCCGAATTTTCGATTTCGCTCTCAGATTTGCAAAAAACGTACTTGAAAGTACGTTATCTTTGAAGTGAGACACAGCGGACAGTGAATTTTTTTTCGAAATTCGGCGAAAGAGGCGACACAGATCCATTCTTTATCTTCGAAATGACTCCCTAAGAACCTTATTATCTCCAAAAATGAAGAAATTAGAAGGAAAATCACGAAGCATAAAACAGCAAATTTTTCGCGCCAAAGGCGGGCGGCTGCTAGCGCCACGACCGCGTTGGCCGGCGACCATGCGAATTACAGGCGAGGAGAGTAGACCCAAACCCCCCACTACAATTCCCCTCGTTCGAATCCTCGTCGCTCGGCACGTGGATAGTGTTCCGCGCTTTGATTTTTGCTTGTGTTTTTCTACCGTGTTTCTTATTATTTTGAGTCAGTATTTATTCCCGCGATGGCTAAGAAGAGAAGGAATCTGTCTGTGAAGAAGAGGAAAGCACCCGGCATAAAGATTTTGGCTAAATTTCGGGAAAAAATGAGGTAAATTGAATTATTTATATGATTGATGTCGCACCCTCTCTGACTTTGAGATTCAATCACATGAGTACGAACAATCGCAGGGCTTCGATCTAAGAAAGTACTTTCAAGAGCCGATATTGCTGTTCATAATAGCAGTACAAATTCATTCTCAAGTTTTTTTATACGTATGAAAACATAAACTAGAATGCGTTGTGACGTGTGGTACTAGCCCGGTTTGCAATAGTCGCTAAAATGTGTCATCAATTTGTTACGTGTTCAGGTTAAATGATCGAAATCACTATTCGGCCATTTGCATTAGTGTTTACACTTTGTTGATCATAAGGAATATTCACTTGTTGTGACTACCCAAGTATCCAAAGTAAAATTACAATAAATAGAAAGTTTTCGTCTCTTGGGCACCCGATGTAAGAATGTATGAAGATGAATGTTTACTAGACTGGGCCAAAAAAATTGACTATTTTTTTTTTTTTGAAAAATATATTGAGAATATCATTCAGTATGGCAAAAAAAAAATTTCATGAAATTTTAAGCCCTTAATATTAACTTTAAGAGGTCTATCATCGCTATTTTTGATTTTCAGTAATAATTTGATGTTTTACGTCAGAACTGTCGAAATATTGAAGTGAAAAAATGTATGTTCACTTATCCCTTTATAAAATTAAATTCCCTACAAAAAAGGTCTGATTATAGATTTTTGTCAGACAAGCCGTTTCCGAGTAATTAAGCTTAATAAATTGATATAATTTCTCGATTTGACTTTTTTAATTTGAAATTTCGTGACTAACGTATCGAAGAATGTACTAAAAAGATCAAGACAGATTCTTAAAGGAAATTGATTGTTCTACAAAAAAGATCTCTTAATATTTTTGCCTCAATTTAATTTTAATTGAGAATAACTTTTGAAAAATTAAATTGAGGCAAAAATATTAAGAGATCTTTTTTGTAGAACAATCAATTTCCTCTAAGAATCTGTCATGATCTTTTTTATATATTCATTGATTCGTTAGTCACGAAATTCCAAATTAAAAAAGTCAAATCGAGAAATAATATCAATTTATTAAGCTTAATTACTCGGAAACGGCTTGTCTGACAAAAATCTATAATCAGACCTTTTTTGTAGGGAATTTAATTTTATAAAGGGATAAGTGAACATACATTTTTTCACTTCAATATTTCGACAGTTCTGACGTAAAACATCAAATTATTACTAAAAATCAAAAATAGCGATGATAGACCTCTTAAAGTTAATATTAAGGGCTTAAAATTTCATGACAGTTTTTTTTTGCCATACTGAATGATATTCTCAATACATTTTAAAAAAAAAAAAATAGTCAATTTTTTTGGCCCAATCTAATGTTTACATGTTGGAATCTTACGCTTCCGATGGGAAGCACACGCAAGACGGTCAAAGCGGTTAAATAAATGATATGCGGATGTGCAGTATCATTAGTTACGAGAAAATTCATTGTTGGGAGATATGAATTTGAAAAACTGGTGATTTCGAAAAATTAACGACAGAGCCAGGAATCGAACCTGGTATCTAGAGATGTAAAATTACAATGTATCTGGCAGAATTTTCCATACAAAGTAAATACGGCGCGTACGTATTAGGCCACTAAAATACGCGCGTTTTGTTTTTAGAAATAAACTTGACGTACTTCTGGGGTAATCATACATGCATACATTACCTACAAAACAGCCACCCCACAAAACTGTTATCAAATCAGATACTACTGCCAAGTATAATTTATTTAGACACCAATGATGATTTTGATATACTATAACTAATGATGACAAAAAAAAAAATTGAAATCAAAATTGAAATTGAGAAGAAAAAAAAAATTGCAGTGCGTGGTATTTGGCGGGCCCATTTCGATATTGCCATTACAACATTCATATAGCTCGACTTGTATTTTCTTGTGCTTGTTTTAAAAAGACCCGACAAGTGCCACTAAATGAAAAAAAAAAAAAAATGACAAGACGATAAGATTTACTATACATATATTATATAACAGTGATACTGTGAAAGTATTCCTGATCTGCTATTCCCTAATTATCGTTGCGCGGCAAATTTGGGCATTCTTCGATCCACCGTCTCCTGGGACCTGGTCATTTTGGTTACTGATTATATTTGTGGTCATTATAATTTATTGCTAAAATTTTTTTCTCGCGTCCATGCCTTTCCAAATTTTTTTACGTGTAGAATTGCTGCGAGCCAACAAAACGACGGAGAAATGGTTCGCGAAGTAATGACTTCAGCGGAAGAGGTAACAGAAGATGTTGCTCCGTTTAATGAGGCCGTACTTGCTGACGAATTTCAGGATACCGATTTGTTTTGCTCGGAGACAATGCCTGAATCTCCAATACAGTACGCGAGAAACGACGACGAGACGACTGAGTGCAACACCGCGGAGGATTTCGTGAGTATCCAGCCTGCGACCGAAAGTAATGTTGTCGAAGACATGAATTCAAATTTGCTTGTAGTCGGTAATGCCAAGGCCGAACCAAGTCCCCCATTGGAGTTGACTGGGAGAAGAATAGTAGACATTAGGCATTTTTTAGATAGCATTACAAAAATTGGTCGTCACTCCCCTTTTGATTGTACTTTTGCAGACATGTGTCCAATATCCGAAAGCCGGACAGGATTCATTACCACCATTACCTTCAAATGTAGTATGTGTAATTTAGTCAAATCAATAACGTCAGAGAATTCTAGTTCAGGTTCCTCAAGCGTCAATGCAGCTATAGTATCCGGCGTAGTGTCCACAGGTGGTGGTTTTTCTCAACTCGCAGAGATTAGTGCATCGGTAGATATGCCATGTATGGCTAAAGAGACTTGGAAGAAATTTCATAGGATAGTTAGCGATACGTATCACGACATTTCACGGGAGCAAATGCTAGAGGCAGGTAGGGAAGAAGCTACGTTGGCCCGTGAGGCGGGTGACGTTGACGAGGACGGGTACCCTTGCATAGCGGTTGTCGCCGATGGGTCTTGGGCAAAAAGATCGTATAGGACAAAATATGACTCTCTATCAGGTGTAGCAGTAATAGTGGGATTCAAAACCAGAAAAGTTTTATTCATTGGGGTAAGAAATAAATATTGTTCAACGTGTGATAGGAAGCGGGGTGATACCGAGGCATCTGTAGGCGAACATAAATGTGTGAAAAATTGGACGGGTTCTAGTACCGCGATGGAGTCAGACATTATCGTCGAGGGTTTTAAGTGTAGCGTAGAAATGCACGTTATTAAATACGATAAATTAATTGGGGATGGGGATAGTAGTGTTCACCGAAAACTTATCGATGCGCTTCCGTATGGACCGGAAGCACTTGTCAAAAAAATTGAATGCCGCAACCATGTTCTCCGCGTCTATGGAACTCGACTTCGGGATCTCTGTACCAACCGCAAGGTTGGTACTGTGATCCTACGTAATAATTTGCGCAAGAACTTGAGGCGACTACGATATGCCGTAACTTCCGCAATTCGCTACAGGAAAGGGCAAGTTGATCAGCCACTTTACGTTCGAGTCGAGGATTTGCGCAAAGATATTAAAACCAGTCCCAACCATGTTTTCGGGGAACATGGATCATGTGCGGAGAGAGGTTACTTCTGTGACGGTAACCCCAAACCAGGGGAAGTTAACCTGGTCGAGGACATGAAATTGACTGGTGTCTTCCAAGAGATTCAATCGGCAATGTATCGACTTATTGAGCATGCATCGAGCCTCATATGGGACGTGGATAACAACGTAGCTGAGTTATACAACTCACACGTTGCCAAGGCTATAGGTGGCAAAAGAGTCAACTTTGCCCTGCGCGATTCATATGGAGCTCGGTGCGATTCTGCCGTAATGAGAATGAATGCCGGTGGACAATTTCGTGTATTAGTGCAGGAAAAATTGACAGGAAGGGTGGGTAAATTCACGAAAAAATATTGCGAAAATAAGACGGGGTCAATAAAAATTAGAAAAAAGGGTTTTAAGGGTAGCAAAAAAACTTTCGTGACCCAGATCGCTGACGCCGACTATGGCCCAGATGCTGCTTGTCCACGGCAATCAGACATGTCGGTGGATGAATTGGCGTCTGCTCAAAGGACATTCGTGCAGAGCTTGTATTCGGAGGACCTGTTGGAAATCGAGCGACAAACAATGGGGCAGAGTTCGTCAATCGCATGGTACGAACAGAGAAGAAAGCGTTTGACTGCCTCAATTTTCGGTGAAATTTGTAAGCGAAGGCCACAAACATCTTGTGCTAAATTAGTAGAACGCATCCGCTACGGCGATTTCTATGGAAATTCAAATATAAGGTGGGGCACAGAAAAAGAGCCCATAGCAATAGGTCAGTTCGCTGCCGAACATTTTGTTACTGTTGATAGCAGTGGTCTAGTGGTGGACAAGGCGTTACCCTTCCTTGCGGCATCGCCGGATGGGCTTATAGGTAAAGACGCGGTCGTAGAAGTCAAGTGCCCAGCATCGGCAAAAGAGTTGACTCCAATGGAGGGCATAGAGTCAAAGAAAATTAAATTCATGAAAATAATCGATGGAAAACCAAAGTTAGATCTTTCTCATAATCACATGTATCAGGTCCAAGGTCTTCTACGCATTACAAATAGGAAGTGGTGCTATTTTATAGTTTGGACGCCAAAGGGATTGATTTTTGATAAAATAAAACGTGACGATAAATTCTGTACCGAAAAAATGGAGAATAAATTAGCAGATTTCTTTCACTTTTGTTTATTACCCGAGATCGTAGATTCTAGACGCGCCCGACAACTCTCAATCCGCGAACCCCCTCAAATCATCGAAGCCCAGAAGGCTGCACGTAAGAAAAAGTAAATTCCCGACCGACAGACGATAAAAAAATGTTATATAAATATATGTACATATGTTCATAAATATAATAGCTTTGTATATACCTTACGTGCAATATTTCTGTGATTTATGTTTAGTTAGTTATGTGTATTACTGTGCCAAAAATTTGCTAGTCATATCGTTATAATTATATATCTGATTATTCATTCCAGGAATACTTTTTGCAGTCTGACCAAACTGCGTATATACCTATATATTATGTAAATATTCTGTAGCTTATTTTTTCATTACTATCTGTGACCTGCACTCGTGACGTACTACTTTCCATAGTTTGCGCTTTCTATAGAATTTATTTAGCCATATAATGTATACAATGCTCGATGCCTTGTTATGATATCAATTTTCTCTATCAAGATTACTATCATGTTTCACTTATACTGTTTCAATTTAATTTCTATGAGATACTTACCATAAAGATTTTGTGATTATGTTCATTAAGTTTAAACGAGTTTAATTTCACTTTCATCATTTTATATTATTTTTTATCATTTTGTATTTGTTTGGTGCAAACCCGATCATTGTTGGGAGGTAGGGACGGGTTAGGTGGGTCTCTGTTTGATAGCGACCTCCACGTGGTGAGACCTGGGAGATTGATGATATATTCGTCGTTATATCATGAATTTGCTAACAGCTATTCGTTGCAATTTTCAATTTAAAATTACCTGTGACGACGTCTGGTCGGTATTCATAAATAGTTCCGTATTATTTTCGAAACTGTATTAGGAACAGCTCTCAGCCGATCAAGCTTATGCTTTGAGCTGACTCAAGACAGTCCGACAAATCGAACCTGACTATGAATACCGGCTATTAGATTATTACCAGTCCCGTGATCGCATTGCGTAGAAATACGGATGCCGGTGAATATAATTTTTGTTGAAATATTAAGAATGTATATCTATATCATCATACGTACGGGGAATTCTACGTCACGTCAATCACAAAATGACCTCGTATTTTTTCAATCTATTCATACTTCTTTTCACATGAAATAAAGATAAAAAGAATCGATACGCATTTTGGTGTTCGTCCGAATTATGTTTGTTTTCGAAAGTTACCAGACAATCATTCAATTTTGATGCAAAAGGAGCGCGCATATATCCGGTTCTATTCGACGTAAAGACATCATTCACAGTGCATTCGGAAGGTGAACGAATAAGCTTTCACAAATAAAATGTTATGCTGAACATTATTGCAAATCCTAATTTTTATAAACAATTCAAATGTTCGACGATTTTTACCTCATTAATGACAAGTTTTTGAATTATAAAAAAAATAGTCTTGGGTTCCTTATTAAATTCTGTATTACTAGTAAATTTTTCAAGTGGAATCTGAAAGGAGTCTCTTTTTTTTCTATTATTCATCAGGTACTGCGTCGTGCCGAGCGCGGCACACTGGGCTGTTTAAAAGTATTTGAATCCGAATGCCCGTGAGGGGTGGAAGAGGCTAGCCGCGTCACCCGCCCCACTCCGGCGACAGCTCGGTTGCTCCTTCTCACTTGTTTCTTACTCTCTCTCTCGCCACGGTTAACGCGGGAAGCGGAGTAGCCCGCGCTTTCTAGCTAGGCAACGCCCTTAATGTCTCATCTTCAAAAGTGATAAAATTCAATATTACCACCTGAAATCACAAGAGAGTGAAAAAGTTGCTTAGTTGCTTGAAAGTGGCCATGATCTTTGTACGTGTGATAAATTGAATAGGCAGATAACAGTAAATATTAGAGATGTAATTATTTTGGCCGTATGACCTGTTGACAGAAAAAAATTTCATTGTTATTTCTAATGTACGAAATAATAAAAGTGATCAGATAAAATGTTCCCACCTACCTGCTGCGTTTCTTCCAAGCACCCAACATTTAAACAGATTTCTCATTTCGGTCGAATAAAGCCAATTTTCAAAGAGCGTTAGCATCAACTTTCCGAGTCACTACCTCGATTGTTTGAGATTCTAACCTCAAAAATTCGTATGAACTACATCGCTGCCAGACACAGAGTTTGACAGCTGAAACTCGGAGTGGCCAGCCTGTCCGAGCAGCCGATAAAACTCGCGCATGCGCATTGTATGTATAGTTTCCAGAGATTGTCCCGGTATATAAATCATACATTGATATAATTGAATATAAATGGAGGTGATTAGATTGAATAATTGAATAATAAAACAAAATAATTAATTTAAATAAATCATTTTTCTTAAATTATTGGATAATTAATTTTTAAAAATTAAAAATATGGAAATAGATAATTGGTTATTCATCTATCTGTATGTTTTCTTTAAACTTTCCAATACGTTCTGATTCATTGTACAAATTTTCCAGATTATAATACATAAAGCACATTGAGTGGCATTTTTTTATGAATAATCTTTTTATTTTGATTATCATGTAAGCAAATAATTGAAAGATATATAGGATTTTTCTAATAATCATATTATTTTTGAAAAATTGAATCATGTGAAATATTTTTGTTCTTTCAAATTTTTCTCTTTTTAAAAGTTGACTAAAGATTATAATGTATGAATATATATATATATATGAAAATTATCTCATTTAATTAGCGCCATTTATATTCGATCATGTTGATGTATAATTTATATATATATATTCATAAATTATTATTAAAATTATTTTTAATAATCAGGATGATGATAAATAAATTAATCATTCATGTTTCATTTTGATATATGTAAACATATATTGTTACAAAGGGTGAAATCACCCGTTTTGTCCCCTTTTAAATGATCTAGTAGTCATCATAGATAAAAGACGTTTATAAACCTCTTATGTCTTTAAAAAGAATAAGGTTGCTGCATCAACCGACATTATTGTAAAAACAGTCAGTCTCTAGACTTTAAAAAGAGAGCTTGGGTCCAAATACATCTATTTTCTTTCTAAAATATTCCTTGTTCGTGAGACTTCTTTGGCTCGGCGTTCGCTTAAATCGCACAGAGAACTCTTTGATTCTCTTAGACCTTTCTTAATTTCCCCCCGTTGTTACAATATATATATATATATATAGCAAATTTCTCTTTTTAAAAGTTGACTAAAAATTATAATGTATGAATATATATATATATATGTCAAAATGAAACATAAATAATAAATTTATTCATCATCCTCCTCTTTATTAAAAATAATTTTGATTATAATTTATAAATATATTCGTCAATAACACAATAATATAATTGAATATAAATACAGGTAATTCGATTGAATAATTTAATGATGAAAAAAAATCATTCATCCAAATAAATAATTTCTTTCGAATCAATGGACAATTAATTTTTCAAAATTGAGAATATGGAATCAGGGAAATTGATTATTATCTATCTGTATGTTTTCTTCAAACTTTTCAATGAGTTCTAATTGTCTAAATGTTCCAAATTACAATACATAAAGCACATTATATAGCATTCTTTCAATAAATAATATTTTTCTTCCGAATAATATGTGAGCAAATAATCGAAAAATATATAGAATTTTTTTAATAATTACATGTATTTTTAAAAAATTCAATTAATGTAAAATATTTTTTTTTCTTTAAATTTTTCTGTTTTCAAAAGTGAATTGAAAATTACAATATATGTATATACATATATATATATATATATATATATATATATATTGAAATATCAAGATAAAACATAAATAATAAATTCATCCATCATCCTCTTATTGATTAAGAATCATTTCAATTAGAATTCATAAATATATATGTATGAATTATACATTAATATAATTGAATATAAATGGATGGAATTAAATTGAATAAACTATTATTAAAAAAAATCCAATCAAATAAATTATTTTCCTTAAATTAATTTATAATTAATTTATGAAAATTGAAAATATGGAATCGAATAATTAATTATTTATCTATCTGTATGTTATCTCTAAACTTTCCAATAAGTTCTCATCCATTATGTAAGTGTTTCAAACTACAATACATAAAGCACATTACATGGAATTTTTTTAATAAATAGTATTTTCATTTTGATTGTTATTCGAGCAAATCATTGAAGAATATATAGAATTTTCCCAATAATTATATTTATTTCGACCAAATTTAATTGTTGTAAAATATTTTTTTTTTAATTCTTTTTTTTTAAAAAAAGTTAATTTTTATACACCCTTTGTGTAGAAAATCTCATGCAACTGCATAGCAACTCGGAAGTCAGTTGTTATAAACAACGCGCTTTCAACTGCGAAATTGGGTCATGTTGTTATTAGCCTCGCTCGCGTATACAAGTGACAATAAACCCTTGAAAACCGGCACTTTTCAGAGCCAATAACTTCTTTATTAAACGATGGAGTATTATAATCGTGAAATGTATGATATGGTGCTGATAATGGGAGCGTGCAACAACGTTGCGGGGGCAGCAACTCGTGAGTACGCAGTTCGTTTTCCAGTAAGACGCCATCCGGATGTAAAAACTTTCAGGCGATTGGAACGGAGTTTATTAGAAACTGGCACCTTTGTCCCCAACCGATCAAACGCAGGACGTCCGAGATCAAGACGGACGGTCCAGTTCGAGGAACGAATTCTCGAGGATGTGGCATGGACACCCGATAAAAGTACACGCGGTTTGGCAGCGGAGTACGAAACGGACAACTCGACCGTCCACCGAATATTAAGATCGAACGATTTGCGACCGTACCACACCCAAAAGGTGCGAGCGTTGCACGGGCCCGACCGTGCCGCGAGAGGAATGTTTTACACATGGGTTTTGCAACAAACCGAAGCGGACCCGTTGTTCGTATTCAATATTTTGTTTACGCACGAGTCAAATTTTGATCGGGATGGAGTATTCAACTGCCATAACATCCATCATTGGGCCGAAGAAAACCCACACGATATTCGGGAGTCGAGAAACCAGGGTCGTAGGAGCCTCAACGTGTGGGGTGGCATGATCGACGACGAGTTGGTAAGCTTACTCGATAATGCTTGAATACAGATATTATAAATTTCTATCGTCTCGTTGGCTTGATTTTAGAAAATTCAGTGAAGATCCGTTTTACTGATGTTGACACAAACAACCTCGGTAAATCAGTAAAATCATGACATATGTATGATTCATATTAAATATTAGTCGAAACTAATCAATGATTCGACGAGCATTATGGATTTATTATGCAACAATTTACTAGAAGGTAATTCTTGCTGCAGATCGGTCTCTGCGTTTTACCAGCAAAGCTAGACGGTGAAACGTATTGGCAGTTTCTTGAAGATCGGGTTCCAGATCTTCTCGAAGACCGTCCCCTTGAATGGCGAGCGGAAATGTTGTTTCAGCATGACGGTGCTCCGGCACATTTCAGTGCCCGGACTCGTCAATTTCTGAACGAACGATTTCCGGATAGGTGGATAGGCCGTGGGGGTCCCATCGCTTGGCCACCGAGATCACCCGATCTGAATCCTCTAGATTATTGCCTTTGGGGTCTGATCAAAGAATTCGTCTATAAGGATCCACCGAATTCTTTGGAAGCCCTGGAGGTTAAAATCGTAGAGGCAACGGCGACGGTGACGCCGGAAATCGTTCGCGCAGCAATTGGCCAGCTGGTCCAACGTTGCAGGCTTTGCCTGCGAGAAAACGGCGGATATTTTGAACAATTTCTGCACCGGTGAGGTGTCATCAAAATTGGCACTTTTTAGAGCCAAATACAAAACGGCACTTTTCAGGGCCACAAAATAATTTTGCAAAGACGGATTGGTCATCATCAGTAACGAAGACGAACGAGAGTGCCATCCGATGTTTTTCATTTCGTAACTGTAATATCATCGATTCATCGAACTTAATAGAACTTACGTTTCCAGAATTAAGGTACAGCGTTTTTTCGTGATTAGGAATGGGAAAAAAATGAGATTTGTTCATCGAATATCGTGTTTGATTGTCACATCGAGTTACGTTTCTTTTCCCATTCATAATTTATCATCAAAGACGTACTCTGCAGTTGAAAAAAATGTTATGAAGGTTTTGGTGGGTTATCTAATATAAATTCCTAACGCGTTGTCCAATGAAAAATACGTGTGAAGTAAATGAATTATTAATAATCTGCCAAAAATTTCGTGATGTTTCTCTTTCCGACTGTGGGGTACTACTTTGACGATATTTTCAATGAAAATTAAGAATTAATTGTAAGTCATCCAACAGAAATTTCGAAATTTTTCATTTTTTTTGTTCGCTTTTACTGCGGCACCCTTTTTTCATGCGAAATTATGTATGAAAAAGCACAGCTCGGTACGACCACGAAAATGATCTTTTCGGTGAAAAATCGAAACACCGTGGCCGGTCATTATTTCCCAGGGCTCTTGATTTCATGACGCACATGAAAAATACATATCTGAGTGTTTGATGATATCTTAATTCGCTTGAAAGATAGAATTTGTGAAACGGTAATAGGGATTTTTTAAAAAATTTTTCTCAGTTCTCGAACTACAATAACAGAATAGTAGCTGTTTCGGAGAGAAGCAATAGCCCGTTTTTTATACATCACGTCATCGGCGGACGAGAATTCAACACCTAAAAAATAATCATTATGTGACTCTGACACAGAATCAAGCTTCTTTTTTACCTGAGGATGACTCTTACGAATCCCGATGTTTCGGGAAGGCGATTGTTTTTACAGTTTTAGTCTATGGTCATTTATCGGCGACCAGTGGAGCCAGGCAGCCGACGATCTTACCTTCAATAGCACTTTTAGAGGCATGCCCGTAAAGTAGGTGTTTTTAGGGCTAGGACGAAGATTTCCGTACGCGCCAGAACGAGTTAAACGGCTCGCACCTTTAGTTCGTATTGAAATCATCGTACGAGTCAAAAACATTTTATGGATGGGCCACGTACAGTATTTTCTTCTAAATTGTACAGTGAAATTAATAGAGATAAATATCGATTACTCTTGCCACAGTAGATTTTTCATTTTAACGGACTGTAATCGAATTCCTTTGTAAACTTGTCAGGTAAATTCAGCAGTATGTTCAGTGAATTCCAAATACAGTATAACAAATGCCTACCGAATTTTATACAATACTACATAATTTAATGAACTCGAGAAATGCTTTTGCGTTCTTCCAACCAAGTTAAGAAGAGTGAAGAGTTATAAAATTTGATTGCAAATAAAAAAAAAAAAAAAAATTGCTGAGATATTACGTTAAGACTTACAAACTTTTTATTCGGCCTCACTTTTGCGTGGGAAATGTATTGTGAAGGGCATAGTTGATTAAGCATGCGAAAGTGTCTTCTCTCGCAACGAATTCTTCGAATTTGTGGTGAACTGAAAAAAATGTAATTTGTTATAGTAACAAGAAGGAATTACTAAAACAGGTATCATTAAAAAAAACTGTTCGAATATTGTTGGAATTACGAAGAACGAGGTACACATAATGATTTTGCGCTATTGTCGATCCTTTTTTTGGTAATTGCAACGCAAAATCAATTTGTTCGGATTACTGTACTTTTTAGTTGAACAAGGCTTTAGAGTCAATTTATTGTTGCACAAAGCTTTGAATTTTGACAACAGTTACAAGAAAATGTAGTAACAGTGATCGTAATGAGTAGGAATAGTAACGGATACTAGACTTTCTGGTAACAGCTTGAAAAGTAATTTTCATTTTCTACCTAGAACTATAATATTTTTCGATTGTGGTAAAAAATGAAAATAGTTAAGAACTGAGCGGTAATCGGAGCTAAAAATTTCTCGCAGTGTGGTAAGTGATTGATCCATACCAAATTTTAGCCTGCTAGCTCCATTTGGCTCGAAGTTAGCGCATAAAACGTGATTTTCAGTTTTTTCACGATGATTTCGATATTGCTATTTAGAAGATTTCGAATAAAAACACAGACCCAGCAGCCATGTGTACATATCGAGAATTTTATTCGGATTTTCCTTTAAGAAATCCCACCTTCTAAAAATTTTTGAACATTCAGATCGCCGGTTTCCGGTGGATTTTAGATAGGCATCAGTTTCTTTTTTTTACGGTATAAATATTTGCTGTGATGTGATTTTCCGTAATTTTTTTCGTTTTTTCGCAATGGTGTGTCAGTGGTAAAAAAAAATTGGTAACTGTCATTTTTCAGTATTTTATTGGCATGACCGCAAGATTAGGGTAAAGTCGAACAAGTGGTTTGAACGTGCACTCACACGTAATGATTTGCGTACTGCGTCACGTTCTGGAATAAAAAGATAAGCTGGAATTAAAAAAAATGCGTTTAACAAATTTGCAATAAGAAACTAGATTGTAAAGAACAAACGCTCATTATACCATTCTTATTTTCTCGTTGCTACCTACATTAAAACATCGAATCAGAACTAAAATATCAAGAAAAGATTGTTCTACACGTCGGATGAGTTTCAGGATATGGCATTGAAAATTCACCGAATTTATGACGGCAATTAAACAACACGCTCGATGTCTGTGCCTAGCGGCAATTTACAAGTAAACAAACAATGATTTGTGATTTTCGTATAAGTCTGATTTGAGGGCAATACGATGGACAACTTTTGTGGGAACCGTTTTTCTCTAAAATGAGCAAAAGAAAAGCCACGCTAAATTACGGAATTTTGAAATATCTAGAAAAAATTGTCGGCATATGTTGAATCATTTTTTAGGGCAAACTTACAGATCGTGTTACTTGGCATCTTGTTAACCAGTCAAAAAATTGCCGAGCCTTAGTTCCTTGTCGAATGAAGTCATGTACGTTCCGACTGGACTACTCGACTGATGCGGACCGATCTAACGAGTTCGGTGCCTTATTTTATGGCATTGTTCATACCCCGGAGCCTCGGCCGATCAAGGACCGGACCCACGATATTCTATCGTGATTACGATAAAATTATTTAGATTTGATGAAACCACCGTGAGAAAAACGAAAAACGAAAAACAGATGAATATTATACAAAATCGTTGAAATAATAATTCCACATCACTGAGTTTGTATGAATTCTTATTACGATACGAAAGTTGACGTTCACGAAGTAGCTTGAAAAATTAACAAAGGAAAGTTGAATTGGGCTGATAAATTACTGAATGAAAATCAGCCTTTCTTTCATGTGACGATTGTCACAACAATTTTACTGATGAAATGTAAAATGGTCAGGTTCGTAGAATCTGTAATTTGGTGGGTATACGGAATACCTGCTATACGTACGTAACGACGAATCCTCGCATACCTAATCATTGCATCTAAATAAGAAATCAATCGTCACCCGAAGTTTAGCTGATTTGTCGTTCGTATCGATACGGTGATTTCATAAGATCTTTTATCGACGGTCAACAATCCACGAATAAGCTCAGGCAAGGTATAAGTCGAGGGGAAAATAACTTAACATTTGATTTCCACATTAATTCCGCAAGTTGAAATAAATCAAAATAATTCATTTGATTCAACATAATTCTGTTGATTTAGATTAATTCAACTTAATTTAACTTAATTTAAGTTAATTCTTTCAATTCAATTAATTCAGTACTTTTACCATCGATTCTCGATAATACACTTTGATTCTAGTGAATATCTGGATAATTTCAATTAATTCCTTTCTGTTTCTTCTGTTAGTTCAAATTAATTCATTCAATTCGATTAAATTAGTTTTTTTCGCAAGAATTCTCGATAACTTACCCCAATTCACGTCAATACCTAAAAATTTCGTCAATTTTTTCCGATTTTTCTGTGAAACTAAATTCAATTCAACTTAATTTCTATATTTCGGAATATTTTTGGTCTCGTAAACCTAATTTTTCCTTGACCCTCACGCTAGTTTAAGTTTATTTTAAGTTTCCCATAATATCACTATCGTTGCGATACATTCCGTACTACGATATTCAGTTACTATTAATATTCTTATCATTGTGGCTACTATGATTAATATGATAGAGACATGGGGAGACCCGAGATATTCCGCGTCTCTGAAAATTTCGAAAAAAGAGCTGGTGAATAAACGGGCACTATTAATGCACGCTGAAAAGATCATTCCGGCACAAATTAAAATTAGTCGAATTTAATTCTCTGTTAATTCCGATCAGTTCCAGAAATCGACTATTAAGTCTCCATTAATTCCGTTAATTTTCATCAATTCAGGTGATTCTCTGTTGGTTCAGGTGATTCCCATGAATTCAAGTAATTCTCATGGATTCAAGTAATTCTCATTAATTCAAGTGAACTATCAAATAATTCATGGACTATTGACACGTTAATCCGACAAGTTACTTCTCCCTCCGTATAAGTCTACGTCTGGTCGTTCGCGTAGTCACTAATAGGTCGGGTAATTCTTGCACAAAGATGGAACGAGTTATTTTGAATACGCTCAAGCGGCCTGAAGTTGTTGAATATTTGCTTGTTTGTTGTCATTATTGTATTATCGTACCGTTAATGGAATCTTCTTTCTACGCTGCTTGTTAGAGATGTACCGTACGTGTTACGCATGCTTGATTGCATCAAAGTCAGAATCTAGAATTCCGAATTCCAAATTCGCTTTCGAAGGTTCGTTGAAGTCAAATATAATTCTAAGAACAATGAAATAGTAATCAATGTAGAATTTTTAATGTATAAGAGGTAAAAATAACTACGAAACTGAAAACTAAATGAAATTTATCGAGCACCAACTGATCCAGCGAGCTATAATTTTTCACCAGATTAACCGGCTAAATCGCTCAACCACATTAACCAGCCAAATCGGTTGATCAAATCAATCGGCTCAGTCGGTTAACGGGTTGAACCGAGAGCTCAATTACCAGGTCCACTAATTTAACCGGTTAACCCGACCAAATTGTACAACAACGATCTCGATAATTTTAACATGTGCTGCTACTCTGGATCCGCATTACTAAAAAATCGGATGTGTAGATTAATTTAAAACTAGTGAAAAATTTTTCTTGCAAGTATCCTAAAATAAACAGGAAGCATTATTTTTAAGATTTTGAGCCAGCTTTATTGGGTGAGTAATTATATGTGGAAGATGTGACGAGCATGTCAATTCGTTGACAGTGATATTCACGTGCCTCCGTTATCACGGTACGATGATTCGCAGTATTTTATAACATGTAATCTTGAATTTTCCGATTAATTTTGTGATTTGTTTTGATTTTTATTCCTAGATGTGTGTTTCGTAGCATTATCAAGCTGAGGATGCGCATCTGATTACACACACAAGTGTGCGCCCATGGATGTGCGGCCGGCAGCTTGTGCCGCGGCAACAATACCGAGGTCAGCGCCCGAGAAGGGGTACAGCAGCGAGAGAGGGGAGGTGCTGATATTTAATTCGTAAACGAATAATAATAATTCACCCAGACGAACAAAACAGCAATCTCCGTGTCGGCAAATCTAGATGAAATGGTGCACTCTGATTGGCCTAGCGCTATCGCTTATAATTCAAAAACTATGCGTCGGACGAGCTTCCGGAAAAGAAATTCTCGGTTGGATTTTAACGAGGTATCATGCTGGCTAGTCCGTGGGAGGCAATTTAGGGACACCCTGTATATATGTATATATATATTGGAAAATATTAGCGAAAATTGGTGCGATGAAATTGCATCTCTGCAAATTGCATTTTTGCCTTTCGAAAAAATCGAGAATAACAACGAATTCCACATACATATAATCTCCGAGGAGCCCCGGAATGCGCTCTCATTCCAAAAATCGTGCTATGAGACTATCGGCTTGAGACCGGCACTGTCCCACCATGCGCCACACCGATCGACATGGGCCGCATAGTGGGGATTGTTGCAGTTATCGAAAATGCAATTATCGAGGTCCTAGTGTATCTCTATGACGAAGCATCGCACAAAGAGGAGGCCCCGAGTATGGGACACGCTGTGTAATGTATTCTATCTCATTCTTTTGCACGTTTAATCCTACAGATATATATTTTTGTCTCTTTCATAACGTTTCCGAGTGTTACACTTGATTTTACTTCTCATAAAATTTCCGTACCGGGCCTTATAACCCAAATCGTTTTTTAAGGAGTTGTTCAGGAAAGTCTTTAGTGAAATTACCGCGGATGGGGGGAATTTAACCGGCGTGCTCGATCGCTCGTCAACTCGGACGATAGACCAGACTCGCCGGCCGGCTTGCTTCTCCCCCTTCTTTTTTTTTCTCTATTGTTCCGGCCTGCGTCGCCTTCGCCAATTCATTCGTCGACTAGCCTTCGTGATCAGCGGTCTGTTGTTCTCTTGAGTCTTGTTCTTAGCTTCGGTATCTTTCAAGTGAAGTGTTCGACCCGATCTACAAGCGTCTTACGATCGCGCGAATATTCGCGCAATCTCGTGTCAACCTTCTGTTCGGCTTCGAATCGGCAACTTCTTCTTTTGTTCGGCTTTCTTCTGAGCGGTCAGCTCTTCGGTCGTCTTCCGCGCAATCGATAAGTCTTGATTGCGTGTAAAACACGCGGCAACGCGCCGTGAGCGGTCATCTGATCGGTTATCTTCTGCGCAGTCGACAGTCCTCAATTGCGTATATAAAACGCGGCAACGCGCTGTGAGCGGTCAGCTCTTCGGTTATCTTCTGCGCAGTCGACAATCCTCGATTGCTTTTATAAAACGCGACAACGCGCTGTGAGCGGTCAGCTCTTCGGTTATCCACCGCGCAGTCGACAATTCTTGATTGCGTGTATAAAACGCGGCAACGCGCTGTGAACGGTCAGCTCTTCGGCCATCTTTCGCGCGATTAATACGCATCGTCTGCGTTTCACTTATTCGTTTCTTTCCGGAAAATCTTCCACACTGACTATAACTCTAGTTAGCGCTTCAACAAATAAGGCTTAGCTGATGTTTCTGTTGAGAAGTAAAGTTATCGCACGTCGATAGGCTCACTGCTCATGCGTGGACAAAACTTAGTATTAAGGCGCCGGAGCGCATTATTTGCGTTATCGGTAATTCCTAGTTAGTTGGTCCGTGACCGTTGCCCACGAGACATGTGCAATAAGAAGTTGCTTTGTTAACACAAAAACAATAAAGTGTACTTGTATATTAAAACAGTTATCTTTCTCTTCGACCCTATCGTCCTTTTTGCCTTCGATAATCTCAACAGTTTCAACGAGCTCTCGTCTTCATTTGGCAATGAACGGGTGTTCAGGATTTTTCTTTGACCACGCACCTCTCCCAACTAATTCACCCTTCCCCAGATTTTCCGCGGTACAATTTCCAAACAGGGGCAAACTTCAAAAATATTGGAAAATTCCTCGAATATTGGAGATGCACAGAAACACTCGATGACGATGATCGATCGCCAACTTCAAGTAATGAATCATAAGTGCGAATCGGGAACAATGACGAATTTATTTGTAATTAAATTATAAACAATTCATCTTTTTTTTATCTTCAATATTCTAAGAATTTTTCTGCCATAGTTTCAATTGTTTCAAGAGTGTCATCATATAAAGCTATGATTTTTTCCTCATTTCCCCGCTAAAATGGAATCACTATTTGAATAGCTGATGTGAATAGTTCATTTTTCACATAGAATTTTCATCATCGGTGATTATTAGCGGTTCTTGCCCAAATTCGAAAATCAAAATGAATTTTGTAGAACACCTGCTCTGGAAGTTGACTTTTCGAGCGCTGTATGTCATCTCCGAAATACACAATAATCGCATACTTGACTATATGTGTTTCATAAACGCACATGTTCGGTTGAATATCAGTGCTGGGATTCCGTAACTCTCTAGCGACGATTATCGCTATCGTTAACGCCTCCTATCGACAGTTGTCGCTAATGGTGATTCTGTACGACGTAGTTAACGATATTTGTCGCTTTGTCGAATCGTTAGGTTACGATAATTGTCGGTCGGCTAGCGATGGATTTGAAAGTCTCGCTAAGGCGTAACGATAATCAGTGACACAGTGGACGGTAGTTTGGTGCAACAACGCGTCAATGTGTTACGCGTGAATTCTTCTCTAGCCTCTAAAATAGTGTTTAGATTTGAAAAGAATTGAAAACTTTATCAAGTTAGTGAATATGAAGATCCATTTTAACGAGCAATTACTTTTTTCAGAACAATAATATAATCGTTTTCACGCTCTCTATAAAACGGTGTTCACTATCCAAGTAATTGTATAAAATTCAAAAACATACTTTCAAGGTTACGTTGACTCAATCCTCAATATCTTTCCAAATATCCAAGTCCATTTATAAGATATCCTGAGGGTTGATTGAATAATAGTATTTAATCAACTCTCTCGATGGCTTTTTAATATAAAAAATAACAAGATGATGTTTTATTCGCCGAAAATATGGTTTCAATAATAATATTTAATCGACTATTTCTATGCCTGAGAAATAGACTTATGAAGAGGGCTCAGTCAAAGTAACCTAAAAAAATGTTTATGAATTTTATACAATTACTTGGATAGAGTGATTCTAGTCATTATTAGATGACAAACAGAGGACATAAAGCCTTTTCTACAAATCGGTTTAGTTGAGCATTGTAACATTCATATAGTTAATAGTGCTCAAAGTAGCTAAAACCATTGGAACTTTCCTGCGGCGTAACACACAATTTAACATTTATTATCTCTTACTATTTATACATGCTATTTAAATATGACCACAAAAATAATCTTTGAATCGTAGCTGCTGTTTATCTATCGGATGAATACTACCTTTCCTTGAGAAACATTGAACCGCTGTGAATTTAATAATGGTTTGATTCTAAATTTCATTCCAGAATGGCTAATGGGTATCTTGCTGTAGATTTAATCAATCTAGAGGGTCGCCTACAATGCCTTGAGCAGAGAGTAGATCGACAAGCATTGAGAGAAATAGAAGTTCCATTTGATTTGACAGAAAATGAATTCGTACAACTGTGCCGTCTAACTCCCAACTTAGTATGGGATCTCGTTGATATGCTGGAGCCTCAATTAAAGCGGACCAGGATTACTGGGTTGTCAGTAGAATAACAAATATTGTCAGCACTAAGATTTTATGCAACTGGTTGCTTTAAACGGCCTGTGGGAGAGCAATGAGGCATTGCAATGAGTTAGTCATCGATCAGCAGATGCTTGCATCAGGTTACAGATGCTATAAACGATGTGATATTTAGATGGTGGGTGCAGTTCCCCATGACTCCAGAAGCCAGACTGTTGGCAAGAGAGAAATTTAGACATGCTCGTCAGCCATTTGAAGAAGTTCTTGGTGCGATAGACTGTACGCATGTGCCGATACTTGCCCCTAGAGAACATGAAGAAGCATATATAAATCACAACGGATATCATTCGATTAATGTACAAATGATATGCGATCCAAGTTTAAAGATTCTCAACTTCAACGCAAGATTCCCTAGAGCTCGGCATGATGCTTACATATGGAAATCTTCTGCTGCTCACCGTGTTATGGAACGCGCACTCAACGAGGGTGAAAGAAAAACGTACCTCAAAAGTAATTCAAAAATTTGATTTCCATTTTTTGGAATTGCAGTTCCGGAACTATATAATATTACATCTGTTATCACCGTTATTCAATATATTTGTCTTTTCACACAGGAGATTCAGGTTATCCATTGGAACCCTGGCTGCTCACGCCGTTGCCTCATGAACTTGATGCCTTTCCAAACATAGAGTTTTGCAGTATGAACCTGGTTTTCCTGGAAGAATTGTAAATGCCTGCGCAGTGTTACACAACATGCGGATTTCGGGAGATTTACTTAACGATGATCCGCCCGAAGACGTTGCAAATGAAAATGATTTGGCTAGAAATGACTGCGATAATGACGATCCGGATAATAATTTACGACCACTCGCCATAGCACGTCGTATCCAAGACCGCTAGATTGCCGAACGATTTGGCCGACGATTTCATTATCACACATAATTTTATCAAAAATGTCCAAGAGGAGTTTATATTGTCTATTGAAACCAATATAAATATAGTCATAGACATCAATGCCTTTATCATGTAAGAAATAATGAAATATCCTATAATTTAATGACTTTTTATCAAAAATTTGTAAATTTTTTTATTGTGAGACTATTGCAATTATTTGTAAAGGTAATATTTATCTATGTATTTCATATTGCTAGTGTATCCGTGAATATTAAAACTGAAAATCATTACAAATCAAAGTACCACAGTTGAAATCCCATTCACGACAGGACTACACCTGAAGATTTTTTTTTTATTAGATTTTGTAAAAAAAAACAAATGTGTGATGAAATTCTTACAGACGCATGTATATTCACGGGTTATAAATTAAATATTCGTACATCAAGTAAAACATGTATTTTTAGTAATTTCCTAATTCTTCAGTACTTTACATCTACATAAGTGCTTATTTTCACCAGACTTATATAAACACCTTTGGCTTGAAATTTTCACAGGTAACAGTCTTACACATTTTTATAAGCTTAACGTATTTGACAGATTTCAGATCTAATGAAAAAGTCCTCAAACAATTTATTATAATTAGGAATAACGTCAAATAAAATTTGGCATCCTATTATGTAACCATAAAAAAAAACGACACATCCTCATAACACACGGCTAATACATTTTCATTAATTCAATGCATACACTGTTCCATTTTTTTCCATTGTTGATTAACTGCGAAAAGTTTATAAAAAAAAACACGAGGAAAGATCACGGAAAAGATACAAAATACACGATTTCGTTTGCGTTCACAAATAATCTATCCGAAGTTACCTGATTTTTAGTGATAATATCTGCGACGTTGTCAAATTTTCTGAAAATCTATTGATGAGCCTGTGAATAGTTTTGCATCGATGAATATCGTTACGTACACGTTACAGAATCACCCTTCGTCGCTAGCATCGTCGATGCAAGTGACAACTGTCGCTAGCTAACCACAGTGATAATTGTCGGTAGAGAGTTACAGAATCCCGGCATAGATAACTGCACAGATTCCACCTAAACTACCTATACTACCATGGAGCCTAGAGTAAAGGAGCCCGGACGCCTATAGTAAAAGTATAACAAACGTGGATCCTGAAAGCGGTGAAAATTTGGATTCGAAATGCAGCCACGGGAAGCGCTAGTGCTGCGTAAATAGGAGATGGGTTAGCATTCACACGTCATTCTTGGCTTTTCGTCTTTGCACGCATAAACGAGTTTTTCAAAGATTTTTTTATTGCGATAAAAATCAGCGTTGTGAGGTGTAGTGAGTGATTGCCCCACATTATATCTGAGCAGGTGAGAAAATGGTATTTTTTAAATACGTATACTATTTTAGATACTTTATTAAATTGTAATTTACGGATTTAATAAAACGAGCATGAAAGTGAGGTTAAAATTCATATATTGTCATGTGTAATCACAAATTTTATTTTGAGTTTATTTCTGGTAGCAGAGTGCACAATGAGGAAATATTGTTCTTACCCAGGCTGGCGAACTGGGCGAGATGCCAACAGAGCAAACTGCAAACGCTTAGGACGACGGCAGCTGTCTGTCTTCAAGGTACCAAAGGTAAATCTCCGGTCACAATTTTTTCTCTTTGTTGAATGAGTCAACGCGTATAATTTGTTGACGAAATATTAGGTTATTGCATACCAATTTTTGCCGATAGAAAAAAATATATTTATTCAATGACTTGGCGTATATAAAACTTTGACCCGCTTTGTTTTTACCTATATGATCATATTAGTTACAATTAAATTTTTGTTTTGTCTGTAGAATATGCAACAACGATGGAGCGAAGTCCTTGAACAGTGTCTCGACTGATCATCTCTGCATCCTGTGGTGTAACCAATTGGTCCAGATGAACCTTTGGGCGCTTTTTGACTGTGTGGCTACGAAAACTCGTCCGCCTAATATAACTTACGACCCGGAACGGAAAATTCGTGCCCTCGATTGTTATTTCCGAAGCGTAAGTTGATAGTTGAGAATTTTTAGAAATCCTTACAAGCTTGAACAATCGTAACGTTTCCAGCGTATATTCGAAAAAAACGTCTTCCATACGAGGACGAGACGAAATTCGAGCCCGGAAGCTAATGGATCGAAGACATCATTAGACAATGCACTTGGAGTCGTAAAGCCGTTTTTCAATTAGAATATATCACTGATTGAATTGGGTTTCATAGATTTTTTCAAAAAGTTGTCACTCGAGAACTGGATGAAAAAAAAATGTAAAAAAAATATGGGAGCCTCTACTAATGTGAGTGAACGACATACAAAATTTCGCGTCGAATCGGAAAGGGTGAGGGTTGGAGCTTAGTGGAATTCGGGTGGAATGCTCCATATGAATTATTCACCGAGGAAACATTAGTTTCATCGTGTCAGCTAGAAGAACAATTGAGTTTGTCGGCCCATCCGGAGCTGGACAATATATGATAATGCGGTAATTGTCGAGGGTCTGCGATGAAAATTTCGCTCCCGGATGAACATCAATTTGGGTAAAGATCCATTTATTTCCACAGTCGCACAGTTTATCGCATTATTAATATTATTTATTGTCAAAAAATGTTTGTTTTGTTGTTTAAAAATTTTTGTTTCCTATTTGTACGGAAAAGCACATTCCTATTGTGCACTATATAATAAATATTCGCACTTTTTGTTGTTGTTTAATTCGTTTGGATTTGACGCGTATTGTATAAAAATGATGTTTATTAATAGATATTTCTAGGGTTTAGTAGGGTGTCAACTCGACTTTGACTTATGCCAAAAAATATTACTTAGTTACAAATGCATGATGACAGAACTAATCGGCAAACAAACAATTTACTGTTTTTCTCGTCTGTTTACGTATAACTGCGCTACGAATATCAATATTCTCTTCTTTCTCTTTTCTCATTCCGTCTCTGTCATCCTCTCATGGGTACAGCAGCGCCAGCGGGTATTTCAGTAAAAATTTTCACCGCTTTCATAGCCCACGGCCGCAGTACAACGTTCGGGCTGCTTTACTCTAGGCTCCATGTATACTACTATAAAAATATAACTACACAAGTATAGTCTGAATTAAACTCTATCTTCTTCAATTTACTAGAAACTACTCAAACGTTATCTGATGCCGCTATACTAATTTAAAATTATTATATTCATTTCAAATTCGACTTCCAGATCAGATTTTGTGAAAAATATTGTATTCTGGGTATGGGATGACTAGCAAATATGACAGTCGTGATTACGACATTCGATGTAAGGTTTATGAGACAATCATATGAAGACTCGTGTGGTTGTCGCAACTCGCCTGACGGCTGGTAGCGACATCTACTACACTCGTCCACATACGAATGCCCCATAAACCTTACGCTCATGCCGCAACAATACGACTATCCGATTATTTGTTACTTATCCCACATGTAGCGTAAGTAACTATATGCTCACAGGCACCCGGTTTTATTGAACTAGAATGCTGAAAATTTGGCCCAATTTTTTTGAAATTACGTTTTAACCGATCTAGGAGGTGCTAAGCCGGTTCAAATACAACAATGACTTTTTTAAGAATCAGTGTGATAATTATACTAAGCAATGCTACATGCGTTGCTTCTCGTATTGTCATGCTGATGGCTCTTTCGAAATCAAGCGTGTACCCAACGCATCAATCAACCTCCAGCGTGGGACGTCCTGTAAAATATGAAAGGATTATTTCGAAAATTGCTTTCCAATATCTCGCATGAGTTGTAATTTGAGAAAATGAGATACAGAAAATCAGTTATGTGGTATGTTGAGCTATGTGTACCTATCATCCAGTATGATCACTAGGATCTGTACACTCACTCCATATCATCTTCGTCTCATTTCCATGCCGCAGAGTATCATCTTTAGGGTCGTAGTCTTCCCACATCACATCATTTTCAAGGTGTTACCGTACACATTACAGACTCCCTCAAAGTTGCCTTGCAATATCGCTTCGTACAATCTTGTACATTTTCAACTGAGTGCTTTGTTGGAGCCCTAGCTGAATTCATTTTGTGCCTTTCGATCTTCCAGACTGTGTTCAAGCCATCAAGCGAATAAGCTGCAAACCTCAATTATGTTGAGTATATACCCGGCACAGCAGTCTTTTGAAGATGAAGGTACTTCATCTAGAAATTCAAAAATAAATCTTTATTACGCTTCCGAGGAAGCACGGCTGTTATGCGCTGGTGTCGTATTACATAGCGCATAACATTTTTCACACAAAACATATAAAGTATGCGAATAAACTGTCATCTAAGCTGTTTTAGTTCTGTCGCGTTAGTTAATTTCATATCACAATTGGGATGATTAAAAAAATTGCTTGTAGTTGAAATTCGGTAGTCGGATTCTTTTCCATCGTAGCACTTGACTTTGAATAAGACTCTGGTATGTTGAATTGTACGACAACCCCAGCACAGTGAGAGTTATAGTAATGTCTTCCTTGGTAATGAATCCGCTTTCCTCCGTTGAACTTTCAAACGATAGCATTGTAGCTCTCGACAGTGTTACTGGTGAAATTATACTAAAAATGTAAGAAGGATTTTGGATACGTAGGTCATCAAAACAATATAGTTTTCGTCAACGTTTCGACCCTCATTTCCGGTCATCGTCAGGACGGTTCAATTAAATTTTTCCTAATGACAAACAGAAACCCTCTTTTTACAACTTGCTGATAGGCTAAGGAAGGAAATCATGGATGATTTTGAACACGTGTGTCTTTCAACTTTCACTATAATTTCTAATTCGTTGTTTAACCAAAGATCAACTCAGTTTGATGGCAAGTTGAAAAAGAAGGAGGGTGAAAATTAAAAAAACCCTTTTGAACCCTGATTCGTAAAATATTGGTAATGTTTATGTTAAGAAAAACTAGTTCGTTGCGTTTCCGAGAGTGAGTGTACAGGCACAAAATTTTGTATGTGGCTGTACTCTCCTAAAGAGCCAAGCGCAACTCGTGTATCCTCGGCAGCTCTCGCTTGTCTCAAGTATGTCTTGCGTAGCAGCCGCAATTTTTTCTTGGCTCGAGTCGCATGTAAAAGAACGTTGACTGAAGAATATAAAGACGGGTACCCTGGGGTAACTTTTTGTGACCAGTTTTCGGCGGGTAAGGTGACATAGGAGAACCTAGGAGCGTGGGAGGTTCCTGCACCATCGACTTTACCTAACGGGCTTGTACCGACATTCGTAGCAGCCAAAGTAGTGTCGGTATGGTCGGTATGGAAGCTTGAGATTGAGACGGTACATTATTTTATTCCAATAATACGGATATGCCTTTTCAATGTGACATAATTTTCCTAAAATCGCCTGCCCTCATTCCTCTGTATTCGACCAAAATGTCTTGTAGCGTTAAATACAACGAATTAATTTGAGACATGAAAAATTGTCATAATTATTGGAACAATTATATTTGTTACAATCATTATATAAAAATAACAGTTTCAGAATTATTCGAAAAGAATATACAATGTCTAAATTAAAAAATTCGAGGAAAAAGTGTTCCTCGATGTGTATTGTTATAACGTGCGTCACCAAATAATTGTTTGCTACGTTTTGAACGGATGGTTGTAGTCAACACAAAGAGATTCCCCACTCCAAAAATTTTATATGTCAAGAATTTAGATAGATTTTCATAATTTCGTAGTTTTTCAATGATTTTCAAATGTCTGAAAAGTTTCTGAGAGTCGAAAGAAAAACCTGTTAAATATGTGAGAGTACTTACCAAATTTTATTATTTTCAGCAATGTTTTTTAAATACCGTATTTCAAAAGTTGTTTACAGGTCAATATCTTCTTTCATTCTTGTTCTTTTGATACGATCAAAATAAAAGCTCCTAAAACTGTTCTTCAATTCTGAGTTTCTTGATTAAGGGTCCAAGATGTTAATGGTCTTGAACGCCTTGGAAAATATTGAATAACTACAAAACTATGTGAATTGATGCAAAAATAGATGTTTTCCTGTGTTAAATAAATAGAATACGAAAACCAAAGTTTCGGCACCACGTAAACTGAAGGGAAAATTTTTTTCTATGCGGGATGTTTTCTTCTTGATCAGACCGAGTGCCTTCAAGACTAGCACTATGAAAATGGAAAAAAAATTAAACAGATACACTCTGTATTAATGTATTATGCGGGGTAATTTTGGAACTCAATATGAGCTTTGAATATAATACAGTACGTCTTTTGTTCCAAAAATTATACTCTACAGTTACAATTATACCTCTACAGTTCACTTATATTGAGAATCCCGTGCCCCTCCCTCCGTCACCAATCGATGGCTAACGAATGAGAGGAGTAATGGATATATAGGTATGTGTTTATGCAAATTTTTCTCTCGCACTCGTCGCGTGGACAACAATCACGTGCCCCTCGCTTCGACTCCCAACCATGGCTAGCGACGAATAGGCGCAAGGCATATATGCATACAATGTATGCCTGAATTGTGCTGCGTCGTTGATCATCGCCCAATTTCTCTCTCGCACCGATCGCGCGGATAACAATCTCGTGCCTCTGTCTCTTATCCATTATTTATAGCAAATAAACAAACTACCTATGGGTAAAAGTAATTTAACGAGGACAAATTCATATCAAATTATTTTATCACAAAACTTATCCCCTAAGGCCCTTAAATACAGTATAAAATAAATTTCATTTAATTGGTATAAAAATTGTATACAATATTTCTTCCTCGCTGCCCCCCTCTGCCCGCCGCCACGACCGCCATCGTACTTCTTGGGCCTTCTATTAGACCATCGGTATCTAGACAGTACGAAAATAATAGCCCAGTAATAACAATACTACACACTCCCGATTACGTAGCAAATATAATGGACTGATTTGTTTCTTTTTTCTAGCTTGCATGATTTCAACTTTGAATAATGCTGATGTATGCTTTTCCGATGGTTAATTGAATTTCATAAAATGAACTTGAAGAGGGGTCTTTCAAAAGATCTTTTGATTTCTCACAATTGTTTTCAAATACTATTTTATTCTATTTTTTCTCACTGATTATTGGTATATTTTAACTTGCGTTGATAGATTGTTTTTATTATTTTTCGACTATATACAGATTGATAAAACCGTAATGGAAGAGGAACGGAGAAAAATGACAGAAGAGTGAAGACGTATAGAGGAGAAAAAAATAAAAATTGCCAACGAATGGGCAAAATTGGTAATTCAAAAAAAGGAGCTGAATCAACAAGCATAGATGTTGGTGGAATGGAAAAAAGAAATGGAGGAAAAGGCGGCGACAGCGACGGACTCAGCTCAGCCCGGAGCAAGTACGGAAGGAAATGTGGATGAAGGGGTAGCGTGGCAGGTCCTGCTGTTGAAAGAGCCATCACCTGTGACCTGTTCAGGTGATCTGGGTGACACGGCAGAGACTCCGGAGAGTAAGCGCCAAATCAAAAAACGAGAGCGTGATGAAAAGTGAGTACTCGCTGGTTTTAATTTTTATACAAATCATCTCGTAGACGTGGTTGCGTCCTCGTTCGTGTCAATAATCAGCGAGAAGAAATGGAATAAAATAGTATTTGAAAAGAATTGTGAGAAATCAAAACATCTTTTGAAAGACCCCTCTTCAAATTCATTTTATAAAATTTAATTAACCATCGGCAAAGCATACATTAGCATTATTCAAAGTTGAAGCCATGCAAGCAAAAAGAAACAAACAAATCAGTCCATTATATTTGCTACGTAATCGAGATTGTGTAGTATTGTTATTCATGAGATATTATTTCCGTATTGTCTAGATACTGATGGTCTAATAGAAGGCCCAAGAAGTACGGCGGCGTTGTGGTCGTGGGCAGAGGGGGGCAGCGAGGGAAAAATATTGTATACAATTTTTATAGCAATTAAATGAAATTTATTTTATACCGTATTTAGGGCCGAAGGGGATAAGTTTTGTGATAAAATAATTTCATATGAATTTGTTCTCGTTAAATTACTTTCTCACCCATAGGTAGTTTGTTTATTTGCTATAATTAATGGGATAAGAGACAGAGGCACGAGATTGTTATCCGCGCGACCGGTACGAGAGAGAAATTGGGCGATGATCAACGACGGAGCATACACGTAATATTCGTGCATACATTGTATGCATGCACGGAGAGAAGTAAACACTGGTGGTGGCCAGTGTGCAAGGCATTAGGCAATGTCTGGCTGGAACGAGCAGCGCTCGACACGGGCCGCTCGTTTTTCGACATGGCCTGCTCGTGCCTCGCGCATTGGTGCCAGTGTTTATTTCTCTCCGTATAGCCATGGATAATATGTTATGATGTTGGTAGATCGATCTAGTCGGGATGTATGAAAAATGTCCAAAAACTAGCTGACATTCGGTTTTTTGGTCTTTGTCGATTATCCCGCTTCGCGTAGGTCGTACAAAAAAAAGTTCCACAAGGCTGAAGCTAGCAGCCAGAATTTGCAGCCAAACCTTGTAATGTTCATACCAATAAGGTAGTGAAAACCGAAATGGAAAATTTTGGAAAGTACTTTGCACCCGCAATATGATTATAGCATTACGAGGATAAATCTGGATTGCATTTTTATACTTCCAAAACATTTAAGACGTTTGGCTGCTAACTTTAGCTGCTAGGGCCAGCTTCATAAAAGTTCTCAACAAAGTATGTTCGGCGGAAAATTTTACACAAGATTATGTCTTTCAAAATATAATTTGTTTTAATCGTAAAAATCTAAATTTATACATTTCTCTCTGTTCTTTTTTCGTTTCGCTATAACTTTTGAAATAAGTGTTGCATATTTTGGCCAATTTCAGAAAAATTATGTATTTGTGTTAAAAAAAAGTTGCAGGAAACCGGAGTCCGATATTGTAAGTGATTACGTCATAACGATGTGAAACCGTCAAAATTACGATTGGATCTCAAAGTATCGCATGAAAAGATAAATCGACTCTGTTAGTGTCATTTAAAAGCTTTTTTCTTCTACTCTCATGATACAAAAAAAAATTTATACTCTGACCGTTTTTGTTTGCCAAAACGGCAAAACATTCGAGCCAGTTCTATTTCCAGCTCCATTGAGAGAGTTACGTAAATGTAAACAACTGCAATGGATTCGACGTAAAGAAAATTCGTATTTAACATATTTTCAAAAAAGTTGATTGTTCAAGAGACGTCTAACAAGTTACATTGACGTTATACCTCGAATACTGATAAGTATTTTCAGTAAAAACTAGGGGCTTCGCCCCTGCGCGCTTCGCGCGCCAACCCCACCTCGGCAATACGCGCCTCGTTGTTCGGTGCTTCGCGCCTCACTATTTCCTTATACAGTGTCTGTTAGACAGGTGAATTTATTTATGCTGATTTGATGACAGGTCTGCAACTGTTGATCGGTTGTTTCCGATCAACCCGACATTGTTATTGGCTCCCTATGCAGCTCAGATTGTTTTCGTAAACGAATCCACTCACATGTACAAAACCCCCGATGCCATGCATCCCCAATTGCATTTGGCGACTCATTTTGCTATAGTTATTATTTTCCCCATAGTAGAAGAAATTCATAGCTTTGCTATAAGTAGAATTTCTATGGCTTCAGACAAATTAAAAACTCGTTATGATATTCGAGCCACGGATATAAAATTCAATCCCCGAGATTCTGTCTGGCTCTTTCAACCTCGAAGACAGAAGAGACGATGTCCGAAACTACAAAGAAACTGGAAAGGCCGTTAGTTAGTGGTTAACCGGATCAAGGATTTACAGAATCCGAAAAAACCTATTTCTTCTCTGATATAAATCTCCTCGAGTTCTGTTTCATTACTTCTACTGACATGTTTGCCAGTATGATATATTTGAAACGATACTCAGTCTCACCTCTGCGTGTCGATCTTGAGTGCCGTATATACAATACGCCAGCGCGCGAAAAAGAAAATTCCCGTTGGGAATCATCTTGATAATTCTCGTTTGCATGTTCATTTTTTGCATTTCAGAAACAGATACCTATAAAGATATTTGTCAAAGACTGTCATAAACAGCCGATGACAGCGGTCAAAGGAAGTTTTGTTTGTTAAATGCTTTTTGTTTTGTTTTCGGCATCTCACTCCACCGCCAACGTCATGCGTTTACTATTGTTATTATAATCTTTTTGTACTATTGTAATTATAATCTTTTTTATACTATTGTTATTATATTCTTTTTCACCTGTTGCTACTTCTTTTTCATTTGTTCAGAACTTTTTCATCAGAGAGAGAGATGAGCACAAATCAAGAATGTAGTGTGAGGATTGATATCATTTTCATTTTGTTACATTTTACCAAGAAGATTATGAGAAAATTATAAAAAATCATAGAAATTGTATTAGCGCATTGATAGGTACTGAATTTAGGCTTGCGCGAAAAATGAAATAAAATATTTTATTGTAAACATGACAAATTTAAAAAATCTTAGATAAAATATAATTACAATTGCCAATAAATATTATAAAAATGTTATACTCACCGTGCACAAATATTAACATAGCTTTTTATTATTGGTTTGCATGAAAATAGTTGATTGTAATGATTTATTCTGTACTATTATCGTATACAAATGGTTGAAAACTGAAAGCAATTAATAATTATGTAGCTAAATATTCAAGTAACAACGGAGAAAGGTCAATAATAAAATCAGATAATGGAGAAAAATATCTTTCACGTCGGGTCAAAGTGAAAATAGGGTTCTTCAAATAATGCCGTATGAAAGATCGGGAAAAGTACACATATATTTTTTTTTTTACTCAATCAAATACGAAACGGTGATTGTCGGTTTTTTTTGGATCGGGAGATAACCAACGTAGCTTCTCAAAATTTCGTGTGTATTTTAACTCACATTTAGACAGTACAAGAAAAATTTTTTATCATCAATTCTCGCAAACGGCGAATCTCGAATTGGCAGAAAAGATGGAGTACGTAATTCTTGTCTGAGATGTAAGAACAAAAATTACTTTTAATCGACATATATTTTTATCGTCGATGAACCAAAAAAACCGAGAAAAAACTGTTGAATCACATTCATTTTCGTTCAGAATTTTTTTCGTAAAAATCGTTACTTTGTACGTTCGAGCTCGAAAATCAATATGATATCACGGTTTGTTGGGTTGTTTTGTTACATCGATAATAAAATGATGTGGGAATTGAAAATAATTTTAGTTTCTACATTTCAGACAAGAAATATGCACTTTATCTTTCCTGCCGATCCAGGCTCAAGTAGCGACGCCCTTCGATGGTCAGCCGTTAACTAAAGATATATATATTTTTCAGTTAACGGGTCAGCTAATGATGCTACCATTTTGCGACAGTTGGATGATAAAAATTTGTTGCTCATACCTTTCGAATGTGTGTTAAAATACACTAGAAGTTTTGAGAACCGTCGTTCTTTCTCTCCCTATCAAAAAAAAAAAAAAATCGCCGTCAATCACCTTTCTAGGCCTCTAAATTAGGACACTACTTTTAATACTGTCTCATATACGGAGCATCCTATTACATCTCCATCAAAATTAGCGCATCCGTGATGTGTTACAGTTACTCTGAATTTTTTTTTCCACACGAACACTTTTCGACAAACAACATTGCTTCTCTACCCAACGTACATACTTCAATTGCGACTAGCTGAAACAGCGTTTCGATTCTATACCTACGACAAGTCAAGATCGAGAGAGCAAAAGAAAAGTTGTTGGAATAATTACGAATATTAATGTTATGGAATAGATCGAGCGCGTGTTGAAAAGAATCCCATTTTGAAATAAATAATTGTTCTAATTTCATATTATGAACATATTATTGTAGATAATCTAGTTTGTCTCCTGGAAAATTATAAAATTTATAGTATGCATCACGTATGGATTTATATTAATATCGTACATGGACCGCATATACATATACACTCTGCATCATTATGACATCTGATCTATCATTATTTATCAGCCATGTATACATAGTTTTCCCGAATACCTATACTTTAATCAAATCACGTTGTTGCTACGAATTTTGGAAGAAATTGATTCGCATTATTAATTTCTTGAATCGCTGACGATTCTGTAACGTTAGAAGTCTGTAAGTACAAGCTAAATATCGACTTGGGCTTACCATCACGACGACTGTGTTACTCGGAAGGTTAACATTATATCGTGATCGGTAACCCTATGATGCTCTGCAATAAGTTCCCAACTCTGCCACTGGAACACCACAGAGGGTACAAGCGCGCGACGAATTTCGGCTGTCACACCAAAGCCCATAAGGCTAACTGTCTTTATAGTCTTCAGTCAACGAAAAGAATAAACACGCTATGTCATAATCTCATTGAATAAATAATCTAGAGTTTATATCACTGTAAAACAATCGTTGTTACTCTATCCCCGCTCACACAATCCTGCTTCAACAGGTTATGGGTTCAGTTAACGGTAAACTGCGAAAATTGTGTGAACGGTGTGAGATTTTTTTCTCGTGAGAGTCAAGCGTGGCACGGAACGAAAGTCGGCCATCGCTCTAGAGTCTGTGCGTTACAGTAGCGAGCGTGAGTGTGAATAAAATCCACGATGTCTGTAGGAATCTCGGTAAAAAGTGTGAAGCCCTTCGACGGAACAAACTTCCAAGGGTGGAAAGCCCAAGTGAACACGCTGTTTGTCATGAACGACGTTCTCGATGTCGTGAACGGTACAAGGGTCGTACACGCTGCCGAGATAAAGAAAAACGTGAAAGACAATGCAACCGCAAGTTTCATAATTTTGTCAAATCTCGACTAAGCACAACAGGTGTGTGTGCTCTCGTGCATTACTGCGAAAGCAATGTGAGACAAGTTACGCCTTATTCATACGCAGAAGACGGCGTCAAACAAGCTGGAGTTGTTGCACAAATTTCACCCATACCGGATGAGCGAAGCTGATATGGCGGTACAGCACGTGACTAGGATAACAAACATGGCGAGCCAGCTGAAGGATATTGGCGAAAACGTGTCGGACGCTACAATAATGGCAAAAGTTCTTGCGAGTTTGACCACGAGGTTCACTACGCTGCAGGTGGCGTGGGACAGTGTCGAGCCCAACTGACAAACTCGACAATTCACCGGAAAGGCTGATTTGAGAAGACGCGAGGCTCAACAGCGACGAAGATGGTTCAGAAGCATTGGCTGCAACTAGAAAAAATCGACGACACCAACCAGTGAAAAGTTCCGAAAATAAAATGGCTCAAAAGAAAAAGGAAGTTAAGGACATAAGGTGTGACAAATATCAAGGTATGGGACATATCGCGCGTCAGTGCAGAAATAAACGAAAGCCGCGTGACGACGGCGAGAAAACTCGCGACTGCGCGTTTGTAGTCCAAACAAGTGAAAGTTCGGTAACGTCGAATTCAAAAAGCGCGGCTAACGCTTGCGTGTTTTGGACGCAAAGTCACGTAATGGCGGCTGATAAGAGCGAAGTCTGGCTAATCGACAGCGGCGCATCGAGGCATCTTGCTATGCGCTCAATGTAACGAGAAGGGGGGGAAGGTGGCGGTGAAGAAGAAAAAGGAAAGGGAAGAAAAGAAAAAAAAAATGAACAGAGGCGTGGGGGGGGGGGGGGGGGGGGGTAGAGAGAGCTGGGTTGGAGAGGGGCGGCGAGCCAGGAGGAGAGGAAGGTGGATAAGGAGAGAGAAAGAGAGATAGACAAGCGTTTATTTATTCACCCTGGAACAAGTCCCCTCAGGCGGCATATGTATAATCAAGAACGAAAACAGAAAAATTAATCAATACGAAAATAAGTAAATTAATTAATTAATACAAAATAAAATAAAAATAAAACACAATGACATTGATAAAAAATGAATGAAATAAATGAATAAATAGATAAATAGATATGTAAATATATAAAAATAAATAAATAAATAGGTAGAAGTAAGTGAAGATAGAGAAAAAAACAGAATAGGATTATTTGAGACCGCCAGTACTCGAGCATAACAAGTCAGGGAGTGAGCCGAAAAATAAAAGATAAAAATAAAAATAAAAATAATTAAAATATATACATATATAATAGGATTATAGATAAAGACATAGCCGGGGCGAAAATTATCTCGTAACAATAAGAAACAGAAACAGAAGGCTAGCAGGGCAGAGAACAATAAACACAATAAACATAAAAATAGAATCACTAAAATGAAATACTAAAACAAAATAAAATAAAATAGCCGTATATTTTGGACGAGGAAAATAACTACTGCAACGAATCAAATCTTTGTTGCTCGAGATTTAAGTAATAATCGTAAAGTTTGACCTTGAATGTAGCTAGCCTGTCACTGTCAACAATGTTCTGTGGGAGTGAATTCCACAAATAGCAGGCACTATAAATGATTTTTGGTAACAGACAGTGCGGCAGTGCGGAATGCAAAGCCTGGCAGTAGCTCCCGTATTGACAGCAATACGTTGAGACCGCGCCTCAGCTGGTTGCAACGTCTCAGCCAAATAAGTTGGCCTACCTGAGCGTAAAATAGTAAAAAGATAACAACAGATTAAGTATAGCCTCCTATTTCGCTGAGTTAGCTAGCCCAACTCAAGTCGGTGTCCCGTAATATGCTCATCCCTCGCTACGCCTGTAATAAATCTAACAGAGGCGTGAATAAGTCGCTGGAGCTTAATATCAAGTACACAAGGTAGATTATTATAGAATGTTGAATAATAATCGAGGTGAGGAAATATAAGAGCCGTAACTAACCATTTACGAAAAGAACCAGAAAACAGTTTCTTGTTGATTTTCAAATGGTATAAAACCCTGTTGACCCTATTGCAAATGACATCAACATGGTCATTCCACGTTAGAGTCGAATTCATAATTAGTCCAAGGTTACGGACCCTGTTATCATACTCGATTGTATGATTCCCAACCTCAATTAGTGGTAGATGAGAGGCATCCAGCCTGTTAATGAATTTGGAACTACCACAAAACATTCCCTTCGTCTTTCCGAAATTGATTTTCAAACAATTGTCACCGGCCCAATCATGAATTGCTTGTACATCACGCGAGACTTTACTTACGCCCTCGGCAATATTTGATGGTAGGAATGAAAGGTAAATTTGTAGATCATCAGCGTACAAGACATGCTTACAGTAACGTATCGATGAGGGTAAGTTGTTAACAAAAATGGAAAAAAGTAACGGACCCAGCACCGAACCCTGCGGGACCCCTGAGTGAATATCAACTCAGGAGGATAAATCCCCATCTGACCCCTTGACCGCTTGACGTCGATCACTCAAATACGACTTGAACCATTCAACCACCGAAGCTGAGCAGTTAAGAGCTTTTAATTTATCTAATAGCTTCGCATGACAGACAGTGTCAAAAGCTTTTCGGAAATCGAATAGCACAATAAGAGTGATTATCCGGTTATCAATAGCTTTTTCAACGTCATCCGTTAGTTTAATTAAGGCAGACTGACTGCTGTACCCGTGACGAAAACCAGACTGATAGGGATCCAACAAGCACTTTTCCAAATAAGCAGTTAACTCGATGTAAAGAATCCTTTCAATACCCTTGCAGAGAGCACAAAGAATAGATATAGGACGGAAGTCGTCAAGCGAGGTTGGATTTTTTATCTTATTGATATGCTGAATTGACGCTTTCTTCCACTCAAGGGGGAAGAAAGAATAAGTCAGCGAGTAATTATAAATTTCCAGCACAAAAGGGATCAATGATTGCATAACCAGACGTAAGTAGCTTGCCGGAATCCCATCACAACCACAGGCTTCAGTTTTCGAGGAGAGTAAACATTCTGCGAGATAAGTAGGAGTGATGTGTTTAAAGTAGAAGCGCTCAGAGTCGAAAGCGGACTCGGGATTGAGTACGATTGGACTGAGCGTGCAATGGCAGGCAGAATTGGCAATCCTAGCAAAATGACTATTGAGTTGAGGGGTCGTGAAGTCAGCATGGACTACACCTTGACGCTGCTTGCAGAGGCCAAGATGCCTAAATTCTCGCCATAAAGACTTAGGAGTAGTAAGGGCGGAAAACAGATCTTCATAATAGCCCGATTTAGCTTCACAAATTTCCAACTGAACTCGATTCCGAGCGGCCTTGAACTCGCCATAGAGAGTCACAGAACCAGATTTTTTGAATGCCCTAAGACACACGTTCCGTTCTTTGATACGGTCACGGATAACTTCAGACAACCACGGAGCTGGTTGACGCTTAGGACGACAAGTTTTAAAGGGGGCATGGGTGTCAAGAGTACTAAGCACATGCTCATTAAACAAGGTTACTTTATCATCGATATTCACAAACCTATCGAAAATAGGAAACCAGTCAAGACCAAGAAGGTCACGATTGAAGGACTGCTGGTCAATATTTTTGATATCTCAGTACCTGATTGATCTAGTCGCCAACTTAGGCACCCTAAGCGAGTATTTAATATAAATAAGCTCATGGCCCGAAAGAAAAGGGGTACCAGATTGCCTATTAGCTAAAACCATAGCGATATCGTCAACAATACAAATGTCTGACCAGGTATGTGAGAGCGCAGTATGATGAGTCGCCCGATACGGGATAACATGAAGGCCATTACAATAAAAAATACCTAGGAGTTGACGGGAGTCAAACGAGTCAGAGTTAGGGTTGGCGTTGAAATCTCCTACAATAACGAGATTCTCATACGATTGCGCAAGGTGCATGGAAGCATCTTCAAACTCTGATAAAAAACCAATTTTCGGAGGTCGATAGACGACCGCAAACAGAAGTTTAGAGGCGTTCGGTACGATAATCTCCGTAATCAGATACTCAGGCTTGTGACAATAGAGATTAGGCGAGGATCAGATTAACCGCGCATCAAACTTTTGTGGACATATACCGCAACCCCACCTCGGCCCTTGCCTAATCTGTCGTTCCGAAAAAGGATGTAATCTTGAATCCCAATAAGTTCATCGGGAATAAGATCATGGAGGAACGATTCAGAGACTGCTATGACATGGTAGAAATTGTATAAAAAGTAACTGAGAAATTCATCGAAATGCGGAACAAGCGATTGCACATTCGCATGACAGATCGTCAAACAGTCCGAGTCTCGGAGATGTGCGTTGGGTCGAGCAACTAGGGTGGCAGGTGACGTCGACGTCGATGTCCGTTGCACACGTCACAGAGACGCAGAGGGCTGAGCAGTAGGCAGGTCAGCAGGAGTGCGTATGCGTAATGGTACCTCTCCGGTGGTCTTCTTAATATATATTGTACCCCTCCTGGCCCAAACATATTTGAGGCCGTGCTGACAGGCATAGCTATGTGCAGAGTTCAGGAGCAGTCGCTCTGAGGATGTCAGGGATTCGTTAACAAAGACACGAGCCGCAGGAAGAGAGTCATCGACATCCTTGGCTAGTAGCCCACTTTTAGCTCGCCAATTATCCAGCCACATATCCCTCATCACACAGGAAGTGAAACGAATTATGAGTGGACGCGGTTTGTCGCCCTTAGAAGGAATTAGATAGGCGCGAGCTATATCCCCAGCTGAACAGGAAACACCCAGGGCACCAGCAAGACGTGAGACCATCCCTAGCACAGTAGTGCCAGAAATCTCCGGACGACCCGTCACAAAAACCTCTAAGTCTTTACTTTGCTTCTCCAGTTGGTCCAGCTTTGAAGAAGTGAGCGGACAAGACCTTCTCAGTGCATTGGTGGAGGAGCCTGGCTCTTGAATCGACCCTACCGATACAGCCAGGTCTGACAGCCTGTTCTCAACCACATCAGAGCGATCTTCAGGCGGTTTGACAGCGGGCAGCTAGAGCGGCATTAGACCGCGTCAGCTCGTCAACCTTAGACACCAGCTGCTGCGTTACTGATACAACACTGTCAAGCTTTTGCGCACAGCAGTCCAGCCTCTTTTTGATGTCCTCGAAATTATCTAGTTTTTTGAGGACAGTTTCCATCGCCCCTGAAATAGTACGGAGTTCACTGGCCAGTGAGGTGATTGAGACAGGCTGACCCCCAAAAACACGACTTTTACCCAGTCCCTTACGCACCCCGGAAGTACCGGCGGTAGCTGCGGTACCCGACTCTCGCATAGCCTGACCTGGCGAAGAAGGACTGCAAGCAGTACACATGTACTGAAATGCTCCAGGTACGGGTTAAGAAGACAGTCCCAAATGTTTTTCTACACAACTTGCGTGAAATGACACCCTGACAGCCAATGTCTGATTCCGACACAAAGCCGCTGCAGAGACCATAACGTTGCGTCATAGTAAGGCGAGTGTAAATAGATGTTTAAGCAATCTGGAGATTATCAGAGCAGCTGAGGTAAAAACAATGTAAACACTATCACCAACAGTATTAGGATTGACCTATGTGTGCTCGTACGTAATATGCCAATAAACATACATAAAACCAGCTCACGCAATACACACTCTAGCGGCTAACAGCTGAATTAAGTCACTCAGAGTGGCAGTTATAAAATTTCACTTTAAATGATTTAATAAAACACTGAAAGCACAGTTACAGTGAATAGATTACAGTCAGAACAGTGAGAGGTACACCGAAACTCAGGGGATACCACTACACAAAATAAAACCGAACCGAAAAGTCCGAAAAAATATAGGAAAATCCTGCACCTGAGGTCAGCACAACCACTCAAGTTGACAGAGAGCTCTCTGGAGAGGAAGATGTGAGAGGAAAGAAAAGAATCCTTAGAAGGACTGTTGGTTCGTTATATTGCTTCTTTCATTCTTGGCTGGAGCCGAAAGCGGGATGCAGTGATGTGGTTGCCGGGGCGTGCCAGAGAGTTGTGATGCTCTCCCGGCTGGCAGCCTTAGGCTTATAGACCGGCGCGGACCATGGAGAGAGGCTGGCCGGCCGAATGGCTGCGTGGAGTGGCGGCGCGGGCGTTTGCGCCGTGTATACGGCTGTGCGTGTTTTACATAAGAATATGTGCAAATTTGCCCGCGCCGGGTCCGTTCGCGCTTTTCGGGCCGGCTATGGCACGTGAGCGTCGGGCTGAGGGTTGCGGGTAACAATGGGCGCCCCCCCTTTTCGACGCTCACATGCCTCCTCTCTCCATAATCGTACAAGTGTCTTTTATTATTTTACAGAGTGTTAAGTGTATTTGGTAACTTATAACATGTCTTACCTATTGACTAATTTCTAACAGGTACTTGGATGATTATGCTATTGCATTGTCTTATTTAGTCTATAAAATATTTTATCTCAAAAAAACTTTCTATAAAGGTTTATGTTTATATAAGAGTAGAAAATTTTGTACTTTAACTTATTCTATTCTATTTACAGTTTTTCTTCCTCAAGTAAGACTATACAGTATACATATATGAAACAAAGACTTTTTTTTTCGAATTTCATCGGACTCATTGTTATCCTACGTACGGGTGTTCGGGCTCGTTGTTTTTTGAGGACGGAGGTTGTAAAAACTCTGCGTGCTCTGCCTAGGTTGGCCTAGGCTGGTCCGCGGCTGTTGCGACGGTTTGTGATGATCTGCTGATTGTCTGGTGTGTGCCCTCGTTCTCGGGGGCATTGGGCCAGGTCCGTCGGCTCTCTGCTGGGGGTTTTGCTTTGGTCTTGCGACCGCGGCGTTAAGGGATTTCGTTGGTGGGGCTGGCCCAGTGGGCACAGAGCGGTCCGGCTCGGGCTGGTACGGGTTTGGCTGTTCACTGGCGTGGTCGTCCTGCTCGGATGTCAGTGGATTCGGCTGCTCGCCGGAGTGGTCATCCTGCTCAGATGTTAGTGGGGCAGGCCTCTCGGCCTGCGTATCGTCCTCGGACGGTGGTGGCAGTGGGAACTGCCCGGCTGGTTTCAGCTGGGACCCAAGGATTTCGGTCAGCTGGTTGCCTTTGTTTACCATACATATCTCGCCGCTCAAGACTGAGTGGACGGAATATGGTCCTACCCAGGAGGCGGCAAAGCCTGCGTGGAACCCGTCGATGGCCTTCAAAAGGTAGTGACCCTTGGTGTAAACCGCATCCCCGGGTTAATACCTCGAGACCCCTGTCTCGATTGTCTTGTATCTCGCCTGGTAGTGTTTCTGCCTTTCGGCAACCTGCTGGATCCTGTCTGCTCGAGTGGGCTTTGGTGTTTCGGGAACTGAATACTGCCATTCCCCAGGTCGGCGTATCGTCCTTCCCAGGAGGGTTTCACTGGGCGTGAGACCCGTAGCTGCGTTAGCTCTGGTGCGTAACCAGAACAGGATCTTTGGTAGCTTAAGATCCCAGTTTGTGTGTTTCTCGTTTTTGAGATGTAAGCGGAGACCCTTCTTGATCTCCTGGTTACGTCGCTCAGTCGGATTTGCCTGTGGGTGGTAGACCGGGGTGGTCCACAGGTGCGCCTTCCATTCTTCGCAGGCTTGGACCCAGTGTTTTCCTGTGAACTGTGGCCCGTTGTCGGATAGGATAGCCCGGGGGTATCCGTAGCGTGCGAATACCTTATTGCTTAGAATTCGTGTCAGGGTTTTCGCCTCGGAGGAACCGAGAAGGAATGCCTCTACCCAACGCGTGAATAGATCGGTGACCACCAGGATGAACCTTTTCCCTCGACCGGTCTTTAGGTATGGGCCCATTAAGTTGACTGCGACGGTGTCCCAAGGCTCTCGTGGTTGGTGAGGCCTGAGTGGCTTGTCGCCTGTAGTTCGGCCGGGTTTCGCACAGTTGCAGAGGTGGCAGCTTTGTACGTATTTTCGTACTTCTGACCGTAGATAGGTCCAGGAAGCGTTGCGGGATTGCTCGCAACGTCTCGTCCCCACCGGGATGTCCGGCCAGTTCTAAATCGTGGTATTCGTACAGAACCCTCTGTACTCGGCTGGGAGGGACTACCAAAAGCCAGGGGCCCTCTTCTTCTGTCTGTTTCTCCCATCGTCCCTCCTGAAGGCGGTGTCGGTCCCAGAAGGACCTGTCGGCGGGAGAAAGGGATGCCCGTGCGGTCAGTTGTAACCATCGTTCAACCGCCTGGCTGATGGCTGGATCGGTCTGCTGGGCCTCGATGATGTCCTCCATCAGGGTAGGTGAGGCGATATGCAGGACCGTGGGCATTTCGGGAGTTGTGTTGTTTTCTGCAAAAAGCGGGGTTTCAGGCGGTAAGAGTCGCTCGGTGTCGTTAGGCCCGTCTCCGGTGGCCTGGCTTCTAGGTTGCCTGAAGAGGGCATCTGGGAGTTCGTTCTCTTTTCCAGGACAGTGTTTTAACTCGAAACTGAACTTTTGTAGCAGCAGAGCCCAGCGCATGAGTTTGGCCCGGGAGTCCTTCATTTGGTTGAGCCAGGTTAGTGCAGCATTGTCGGTTTTGAGGATGAAGCGTCTGTCCTCTAGGTACGGCTGGTACGGTTGGATTGCCCAGATAAGCGCTAGGCATTCCTGCTCGTTGCTATGGTATCTGGTCTCGGCTGGGTTGAACTTGGCGCTAGCGTAGCTGATGACGCTGCGTGTGCCGTCCGGGCGAATTTGGGCCAAGACCGCCCCCATGCCTTGTCCGCTGGCGTCGGTCTGTAGCACGTAAGGCCAGTCTGGATGTGGGCGGCTGAGTGTCAGCGGTTGCTGAAACTGCTGTTTTACTTTGGTGAAGGCTGCCTCGGCTTGTGGGGTCCACCTGTATGCCTTTTTCTCGCTCAATAAATTTGTGAGCGGGGCGGTGGTCAGCGCGAAGTCCGGCAGGTATTCCTGGAACCAGTTACAGACTCCCAGAAATTTCCGGAGTTCTTGGCGATTTCGTGGAGCGGTGACTTTGGTGATGGCCTCGATGTGCTCAGGTGAGGCTTCGTTGCCGTCTGTCGTCACGGTATGACCTAGGTAGTTGAGGCGGCTGACTGCGAATAGACATTTGTCTATTGCGCAGGTTAGCCCGTGAATTTCCAACCTCTCGAGGAATAACGCGATGTGGTATAAATGCTCCTCCCAGGATGAGGAATATATGATGATATCGTCTTAATAAACCATGCAAAATTTATTCAGGTACCCGACGAGTACTTCCTGGCTCATTAGGCGCTGGAAGGTGTTTGGCGCGTTCTTGAGACCGAAGGGCATAACCTTAAATTGGTAGGTTCCTCCTTCCGGTGTAAAGAATGCCGTGTATTTCTTGGATTTTTCTTCCATCGGAATCTGCCAATACCAGTTTTTCAGGTCCACGGTTGAGAAGACGGTGGCGTTCCTTATATCTTTTAGGGCTTCGTGAATTACTGACATCGGCTGCGCTGTATCTTCAGTGATGGCTTTCAGCCGACGGTAGTTCACGCAGAAGCGGGGTTTGCCATCTTCCTTTTCACGATTACGATGGGTGAGCTGTAGGGGGAGCTGCAAGGTTCTATTACCCCGTTGATGAGCATTTCCTGTACCTGAGCCCTGATTACCTCTTTTTTTGCTTCTGAGTATCGATAAACCGGTAGTCGGAATGGCTGCTGGTTCGTTATACGGATGCCATGCTGGATGCTCTGTGTCTGGGGTAACCGATCCGCCGGCTCGAAGACTCATTGGAACCGTTGCACCATCTCTCGGAATTTTTCCTTTTTTTCGTCAGGAAATTCGTCTTGTAGGGCAAGGGGTTTTTGGATAGCGGTGTGCAGGGTTCTTTTTGCGATAGTGATAACTCTTGTTGTATATCGTTCGGTTTGTCCAAGGTGGAGGTGCCCTTGTCGGAGATCCAGAATTGCACCTTGTTGTTGCAACCAACCCAACCAGAGGAGAAGTGGTTGCCGTAGTTTCGGGGCGACGAGTATGTCCACTCCTGTAGTGCGTCCTTCGATCGTGAGGGCGATTGTGGTTCTGCCCGAAATGGGCATATTGGTTGTGTCTGCGGCGAGTATGGCGTGTTTGGGCCCTTCTCGCAGGTGATATCCGGCCGGAAGTTGAGTCGGATTAATGAAGTTATCTGTAGCCGCCGTGTCGATGATCGCTTTTATCTCACTGCTGTTTACGGTGACTCAAATGCGAGGCAGAGAAGAGTCTTCGGAGATGGCTACACTTAGGACTGTTTCTGACGGTTTTCGGTGGCGGGTGGGGTTGTTCCCGTCACCGCGCGCCAGTTTCCCTGGTTGTCGTTCTGTTTTGCTGTGAAGACTGGGCAGTCATTATGGAAATGCTTTTCCGGGCAATGCCAGCATTTCGGTAGATATCCACCCTCGTTGATTGCTGGCCTCTGTGTTTTGGCCGGCTTGGGCTCATCTTTCCTCGGTTTGGCTGCTTCCTTCGGTTCATCGTCGTATTCTGCCTCCAGAGCACGAGTGAGGAGCGTAGCGAAGTCTTTCGGACTAGCTGGCCGAACGGCGATTCTTAAGGCGGGGCGTAACAGTTCAAGAAGGACTGCGACTCTTGTCTCCTCTGGTTTGTCGCCCCGAATTCTCTGATACATCTGATATTTGTGTTGTAGGAATACTCCCACAGGCTCTCGGTCTCCCTGTCGTTGCGAAAATAATTTCGCCTTCAGCCGGGACTGGACTGCGGGGCTGTCGAAACGGCTGCGAAATAGTTCTATGAACTTGGCCCAATCCCAGTCGAGCTCCTTGTAGCAGTTTCTTCATCCTTCGGCTTCTCCCTTCAGTCCTTTCTCGGCGATTCTTGTTTGCGATCCCTTTGATATGCGAAAAGTTGCGGAGTAATCTTCGCATCGGCGGAGGAATCGTTGTGGATCTTCGTGATCGGCCCCGCCGAATTCGGGCACCGGAGGTCGGGCGCTTGAGAGCGCACGTGCTATTGCCTCCCAGTCTTGGAAGGCTGCGGGTATTTGGGGTGCCAGTTCTCCGGCGTTTGCCGGGGCCTCCCTTTGGTCTGTATTGACCATGGTTTCTTACCGGGTGGGCGCCACTGGGTGTTTCTCCACTCCCAGAAGTGTAGTCGGGTTCGGCTGCCTACCTCGTAGCCGATCGGATTGTCTCTGCGGTGATCGCTCCGGTTGCATCAGTCGCGTGGATCCGTTGAGACTGTCAAGCCTGGTCCGAATGTCAGTATGCCCCACGTTCGGACGCCAATTGCTATATGCTCAATGTGACGAGAAAGGGGGGGGGGGGGGGGGGGGGAAGATGGCGGTGAATAAAAAAAAAGGAAAGGGAAAAAAAGAAGGAAAAATGAATAGAGGCGGAGCAGTGGGGAGAGCTGGGTTGGAGAGGGGCGGCGAGCCAGGAAGAGAGGAAGGTGGATAGGGACAGAAAGATGTGAGAGGAAAGAAAAGAATCCTGAGAAGGACTATTGGTTCGTTATATTTCTTCTCTTATTCTTGGCTGGAGCCGAAAGCGGGATGCAGTGGTGTATTTGCCGGGGCGTGCTAGAGAGTTGTGATGCTCTTCCGGCCGGCAGCCTCAGGCTTATCGACCGGTGCGGACCATGGAGAGAGGCTGGCCGAATGGCTGCGCGGAGCGGCGGCGCGGTCATTTGCGCCGTGTATACGGCTGTGCGTGTTTTACATAAGAATATGTGCAAATTTGCCCGCGCCGGGTCCGTTCGCACTCTTCGGGCCGGCTATGGCACGTGAGCGTCGGGCTGAGGGTTGCGGGTAACAATCTAACATACCGATGTGACTGGTTGATCGACTACAAGACGCATTATACCGGTGGTAAGATATCACTGGGAGATAATCAAATCTGCAACGTCGCTGGCGAAGGCATGGTACGAATAAAAAAGTTTATCGACGGTGTATGGCAAGACGTGTGCATCGAGAAAGTATTGCACTTTCGAAACTGCGTAAGAACTTTTTCTCGGTCGGGATGTGTACAAAACGTGGTTTTAAAATAAATTTTGAAAATAATCGAGTTGAAGTGGTGCGCGATAACGAGGTGCTTGCGACAGGAATGAAGCAGGGTAACGATGTGTACCGCATGTTCTTCAAGGTCGTGAAAGAGGACAGCAACGAAAAAGCAGAAATCGCCGAGACAAATCTGACTATGTGGCACGAGCGGTTAGGGCACGTCGGAAGCCGCGCGATACGCGAGTTGGTAGAAAAAGGTCTAGTGAGTGGAGTGTCAATGACCGACAAAAATGAAGTGTTCTGCGAACCGTGTCAAATGGGAAAATCGCACAGATTGTCATTTAAGAAGAAAATGGATCGTGAAATGAAGACCAAACCGGCCGAAAAAATGCACTCGGATGTTTGTGGACCGATGTCAACGAATTCGATCAAAGGATCGAGATACTTTTTGATATTTAAGGATAACGCCACCAGCTACAGGCACGTGTACTTCATGAAAAGAAAATCCTAGGTGTATGAACAATTTCAAATCTTCGGAAAGATGATAGAAAACAAGTTCGGTCGAAAAATGAAAATTCTACGCTCGGATAACGGTCGAGAATTTTGCAATAATGAGATAAACAAATATCTTGAAGCACATGGAATCCAGCGAGAAACAACTGCGCCGTACAATTCGGAGCAAAATGGAATAGCAGAACGTGAAAATCGATCGATAACAGAAAGTGCGCGCACGATGATTATTGCCAAAAATTTGCCATTAAGCCTATGGGCAGAAGCAGTGAACTGTGCTGTATATGTTTTAAACCGAACCGTGTGGGTGAGTGATGCAGTGACACCGTAGGAAGCTTAGGTCGGAAAAGCTGCGAACTTCAAGCATCTGCGAATATTTGGGTCAGATGCGTATGTAAACACTCCCAAGATATTCACGAAAAAATTTGGTCCAAAAGCGAGCAAGCAAATTTTTATCGGATACACAGAAGAATCAACGAACTTTCGAGTCTTCGATCCGAAGACGAACAAAGTCAGAATAGTTCCAAATCATGTGGTCAACGAGAAGGTCGGTGCAACAACGGCTAGCGTGGAAGAAAACGAAGAACAAAACGAGATAGTACTTCCATCGGCGCAAGCCGAAAACGAGAACAAAGAAGAGAACGTGATCGGCGAGAGAGGGAACGGAGACAACGGAGAACGAGAGGAAGAGAACGACGGCGAGCAAGAGGTACGAGAAGACGAGACAGCGCAGGATGGTCCAAGAGTTCTTCGAGATCGCTCGAAAATCCAAACTCCGAGGAGGTACCGGCACAACGCAAACGTTGTCGAGTATATCGTACCAAACACGTTCGCAGAAGCTACGAATAGCCCTGAAGCCACGCAGTGGGCGGGTGCTATTTAAAACGAGTTTAAAGCGCACAAAGAAAAGAACACTTGGTCACTCGTGAAAAAGACACCGGAAATGAGACTCATCGACTCAAAATGGGTAATTCGGGTGAAAAAAAACGCAGACGGGAAGTCGCATCGGTTCAAGGCACGACTGTTTGCAAGAAGCTTCATGCAACGCGAGGGGATTGACTACAAAGAAACATTTTCTCCTGTAGTGAGATACGACTCCCTGAGAATACTGCTGGCGGCGATCGCTGAGGAAAATCTCGAAATCATGTAGTTTGACGTACAAACTGCATTTTTATACGGGAATATGCATTTATATAGCGTGTTGCTCTGAGTGTGAACTGAGAGCGCACTAGCGGTAGACTCGTATTTCCAGCGTGTTTCACTGGCAGCTCGAGTGCGTAAAATATTGCACTGAAATCGGGAGTCGGTGTCAAAGCAGTGCAATTATGGCTGCCGATCGTGAAAGAGTCGGAGTAGATGCTGTGACAGCAACTCTTTTATTAGATTTGATTTCATCTTCGTCTAGCAGTGATGATGCTTGCTGAAGCCGAAGGATAGAGGAGAGATTTCCAAAATTTTCAATTCCATAGGAGTAATCCACAGCATGTCTGATATCGAAGTATGGTGTTCGCTATTTGTTGATAGCTTTTTACGATTGAGCCGCTTGGGAGGAGTTGATCGCTGTGGTGTCAAAGATGAGGATTAAAGTTGTTTTAAACATGCCTTATTTATTCATTCACTTTTTACATATATACACATTATTCAAATTTAGGTTTCCATGTGATGAAAGGGGTTGTCGTGGTCCTCTGGCAATTCGGTGGAGGCTGAAGTAAAGAGGAGTAGCGACGAAGAGGTGTTGTGCTGGGTGGCAGCGTGTAATGGCTCTCCGGTGAGCTAGGCGGCGTAGGAGGACGGCGATTCTCAGGCCTGGTCATCGGCTGTGACGATTCCCACTCACTATCGGATTGTGTTGTCTGAGTGGCTACCGACGTGTAGGTGGGTGGTGACGTCACGAACGGAGACACCGCCGCTGGGATGCTGCGGTTGTATCTTGGAGAGGTGATCCTGGTTCGTCGGACGTCCCAGAGAGATAGCAGGATGCTGGGTGGCCTGGTCAGAGTCCTTGAAGAGACGTCCACAGGTTGTAGTGTCCAAGGAGCTGGTGGATTATGAGAACTTGTCCCTTTGGCTGAGCTAGCTGGTGCCAGATTGAATGATCCAGTCATGCAGTAGTCCAAAACCTGCGTGCTGTCGAGTAACTGTCGCGTACTGGTGGTGTAACGTGATAGTAAACTTTGAGTGTAGTTTATGGCTCAATGTCGGTGAGACCGAAGTTGTCCTGTCGATCGGTGAGATCGGTAGTCTCTCATCCCAGCCGTGGCTTCACTTTGACAGCGGGAAACCACGCGAGCTGATTGCGAGACGCGCGTGGCTGCGTGGGTGGCGTCAGCGGCGCGTGTGACGTCGTGGGTGCTGTCCGCTGTGGCGCGTGACTGGAAAGTGTGTGATGCTTGTTGCGGCGCGTGACTTGTGCCGCGCGCGACGGGAAAGTTTGTTTTCACAAGGCTGTTGTGAACATATGGATACACATTTTTTCAGCTTCTAGAGGTTGACTGCTAGGTATAATTCAGGAGATTGGGACAACTTAACTTGCTGCTTATTAATTTTTATCTTCTCCACGGAATTGTTAATTTTTTTTGCCCTTGTATGCTCGTGCCTAACATTTGTGACATTTGTTGACAAACAAAAATTACCGTTGCGTTTGTTCAATAAGCTTCTTTATCACTTGCTTGAAAAACTGACAGTCGCGCAGTCGGTCAAGTAACGTCACATTATTTCTGATTCAGGAGATATTATGATCTAGTCTGCGTTCATACGTTTTACGACGTGTCCCACTCAGAGCGTTTACCCCGATGCCAGGCGACGCATACACGGAACGAGTGCCCCCTGTTCGAGTCAGTGCGCACTCAGTGCAACCAGTGGAAAACGCTATCACAACGGCTGAACCCACTCAAGCTGTATGTGTCGTGTACTACACAAGCTCGGCATGGGTATGCGTGTGCAGCAGACGGGGCACACAGAAATTTACGTTCGGCAGCGGCCCGGCCTCGCCAGCACAGCGACAACTCGAAAAGTTAATGGTGGCGCCATACATATAATATCACTGAATTTTTGCATCGTAAAATATCAGTAAATAGAGCTTAACCAACAACGGAGTTGCTATTAACCTATTCGGGCCGCTGTTTTGTTGTCGATGAAATAAATTCCAGTGGTATCTAAGTGCCGTGAATCGTTGAACAACTGAAATGCTATCGCAGGCGTTTCAGCCGTAGCCATGTTGACGTTGAGAGTGTGTGAATACGTATCTCAGCTGTGAACGGAATATTTTATAATCATTTTGTTCGTTACTTTCGATTCAACTGTAATCTCCCACTGCTCTTTCACCCAAACAATTTTAAATAAGGTGTTAAAGCAGAATAATTAATCTTATCGAGAGAATAGGAAGGGTGTTTTGATTGGGAAAATTATGTTTAATATGTTCAATATACTTTTTGTTTTTATTTAACTGACAATGAGGTATCACACTTGCTTATCATAGAGACTGGAGAAGAAGACTAGACAAATAGGCAAAAATGGCTGCCGCGTCGATCAGAGCACCGCCAGCCCACCGGCCGAAGATTGTCGAAAGTTGCATGACCGACTCAGGCCCGTACACCAGAGAAGCGTCGCCCCAAAAAGCGACCAACATTCTCAACACTACCGCCGTTCGAGCATTTCTTTTCCGCCGGTTTCATATTTAGTTTTTCGCACAGTCCCCTGAATCCATTGTGACGTTGCACCTAGAGTGCAAGTCACAACAAGCCCCAAACCCGCGGGGAAGAGCCGAACGGGTGAGTCCCGCCCCATCGGGAAACACCCGAAGGTAACCGAAGCCCACCGACGCTCGGCTGAGCCGAGCGCCAGCGAGCAGCACGACCACGGCCTGCGAAGCAGCAACAAGTAAAAAGGAAAGAAATCCACGAGAAGCGAAGAGGGAGAGAGAGAGAGAGAGAGAGAGAGCGAGAGAGAGAGAAAACGAGAGAGGCACCGACACTCACACAGTTACACGTACACCATTACCCGCACACGCCGAAGACACCAGGTTAGCCTGCATTCTATAGCCGATCTGCTCCTCCCCTCGCAATAACAACCCTTTCTACCTCACACTCCCCGTCACACTACACCACCCCCCCCCTCCCCCCCGCAATACCGACCCTTCCTACCTCACACTCCCCGTCACCCTACACACTCCCCCCCCCCCCCTCCGCGCGCGTATCTACAAGTTAGGATTAAGTGACGCTAAGGGCTGAGGCGTGATCAGCCCCCGTTAAAGTCTACAACCCTTTTGTACCTTTCGTAGTTTAAGTCGACTCACCCCCCCGATCGCAACACATGTACCCCCCCCCCCCTTCACAAATATACACACCAAGTTTTACCTATTCTATCGGCCCCGACTTTCTCGCCCCGTCTCTAATTGTTCCCCCCCCCCCCCCCCCCCCCTTCCACAGAATTAGTGCGGACTCAAAACCCGTCACAAATTTATGTATAGTTTTCGTTAATATATCTGCACGCTGTTCTTCGGACGGAATGTACTCTACTGCAACTATTCCTTCATCAGTCTTTTCTCTTATGAAATGATATTGAATGTCAATGTGGTTGATTCTTTTGTGAAAAACCGGATTCTCAACCAATTTTATTGCGCTCTGGCTGTCCACAAACAGAGTCGTCGCATTTTCACATGGGCATTCAATATCAGACAAAAGTCTTCGCAGCCAGACCAACTCTCGTGTCGCGTTAAGGCGGCTACGTACTCAGCCTCTGTCGTACTCATCGTTATCAGTTAATGGCTCTGAGAGGACCACGTGATCGCTCCGTTAGATAGACAAAAACATACCCTGTCGTTGAACGCCTCGTCTAGATATCTCCCGCAAAGTCGGCGTCAGAAAAACCTATTAGCTATTTATTGCTACCGCCCCTTCTGTACTCTATACCGAGATTTATCGTACCGCATAACTATGCAAAGATTCTCTTTACTGCGCACCAATGATCACCTGTGTGATTATTCAAGTATTTGCTAACCATATTTACTGCAAAAGCTGTATCTGGTCACGTTACGGCTGCTAAGAACACTAACGAGCCTGTTGTTTCGCGATAAGACACATTACTTGATCTTTCGTCCCCCTCCTCGTACGGAACTAATTTTACATTCGGATCTGCTGGCACGCATAGAGCTTTCGCATCGATCATTCGAAAATTCTCTATTATTTTCCGCGTGTATGCGCGTTGACGAATTAATAGAGACTTTTCTTCCCTACTATGCACGATTTGCATCCCGACAAATAAAGTTGAGACACCGATAGTTATTCGAAACGTGTCACTCAATATTTTTAGTATTAACTCTAGAGTCTCTACTTTGTCCGATGCAATTAAGCCATCATCTATGAATAAGCCTAAGTACACTGTTTCACTCTCGAATTTTTTCGACGAACACACATCTGTCGGCTTCGCATTCTTTAAACTCAAACTCTCGTAGAAATTGCGTGAACCTCTCATGCCAACACCTCGGTGCTTGCTTTAGACCGTATAGCGATCTTTCGAATTTACACCTATATTCTATTTTCATGTCCATCGTTGAGCCCCTCCGGAATTTCCATGACAACCTCTTCGTTTAGTTTTCCATACAGGAATGCTGTCTGCACATCGAACTGTCGTAGTTCGAGATTCGTTTCGAAGAACAGGTGCAAATGTTCCGAAGAAATCGATTCCTTCACGCTGAAGAAATCCTCGTGCGCATAGACGAGCCTTGAAACGATGTGATTTTCCTTCTATGTCTACTTTCACTTGAAAAACCCATTTCGAGTCTATAGGCTTCATTTCCGATGTCCTCGCCACAAATGTCCGTGTTCGATTTTCTTCGTGTGCTCGAAACTCCTCCTCTGAAGCAACTGCCCACTGCGTGGCTTCTGTACTATTTCGCGCTTCCTCATAGGTATTCCGAATTGCGTACTCTGCAACGTTTGCTTCGTTGTATCTGCTAGGACGTCTGATATTTCCTCGTTCTCGAAGTCTGCGAGGATTTTCTTGTTGAATTGCCGCGGCTCCGGCTGCGTCGTCTTCCGAGACTTCAACATCTTCGAAAACTTCCTTCTCTTCCTCTTCTTCCTCTTCTTCATTCTCAGTGGAAACCGCAGGAAGCATTGTTCTTTCGTCGTCGCCCTCCTTAGCTGTTCCAGCTCTTATTTTTCCAAGTTTTTCGTTGAACACAACATCTTGAAATTCGCTCACTTTTCCGGTTGCCGGATCGTATAGTCGATAGTTTGGAGAGTTTTCTTGGTATCCGACAAAGATCAATTTTCTAGCACGTGCGTCGAAGTTTTTGGTAAACTGTTTCGGAATGTTTGCGTATGCATCTGATCCGAAAACTCTCAGATGTTTTAAGCTTGGAGCTTTTCCAACCCACCTTTCGTATGGAGTGACTTGGTCTTGTGCCCACACTGATCGATTTAAAACATAAACTGCACAATTTACTGCTTCCGCCCACAATTTTATTGGTAAGTTTTTCGCGTGAAGCATTGTACGCGCGCTCTCAACTATGGTTCTATTATCCCTCTTTGATTTCCCGTTTTGTTTTGGCGTATAAGGCACCGCCGTCTCGTGTGTGATACCACGTGATGCGAGATAGTCGTCCATTTCTTTGTTACACAATTCGCGCCCGTTATCCGATCGCAAGATTTGCATCAGACGCCCGAATTTATTCGTGATTATGCTTTCAAAGATTTTAAACTTTCGGAACACTTCCGATTTCTTCTCTAGAAAATAAACATGACGATAACTGCTCGCGTCACCCTTAAACGTCAGAAAATATCGAGATCCGATCGGTGAATTTTCCGACATGGGACTGCACACATCTGTATGCATCACTTTCCCGGCCACTGTCGAGACCTTTTTTGAATTTCTATTGAACGGCAATTCATGTGATTTTCCCAATTGACATGGTTCGCAAAAGATTTTACTGTTATCTGTCGATGAGACCCAGGTAACAAACCGGGTAACTTTCTTCACCAGGGAAGGTCGGGACCCTCCAGGGACCTCCTCCATCGTTCGCGGGCAGCGAGAAGTTCTCTTGCCCGAACAGTCCTCGCTTCTGTCTGTGGAGCAGGATGCCGTCGTCGCTCGCGTCTCCCGCATCCAGCCGTATGTTCGGAGATATGCACCAGCCACCAGATGTAGCGGCGTCGTTCGGGCCAGCATTGTGACAGACACGAGGGACGCCGTCCGGTATGCTGCGACCACCCTCGTACATATCCTTCTCTGGAGCTTTCCCATGGCACGTTGTATGGGCTTTGACGTTTGCGGCACGTCTCCCCATACCGGAGCCCCGTACAGAATGGCCGCAAACAGGGTCCCGGCGTACAGTCGCCGCTTTGCCTCCGACGGCCCCCTGAAATTCGGCATCAGTCGTGATAGGGCCTTCGTGATGCCTCCGATCTTCATTTCCATGGCCGCAAAGTGCTCCCGGAATGTGAGACCGGAGTCCAGCCATATCCCCAGATATTGCATGGACCCCGCCAGTGGGATCCTCTCCGAGCCTACTCTTAAGTCCGGGAGGAGTTCTGCCGTCCCCATTCCCGTGCGGCCGAAAAGGACCGCCTCCGTCTCGTTGGCCGATATCTTGAGCCCGAGGCCCGCTATGCGCCGGCACACCTTCGCCACCATTACGTTGGCCAGCGCCACTGCTGATACTGGCTCCGCCGCGGAACTGAAGACAAGGGTGTCGTCCGCGTAGCATACCACCACGGAGCCTGGCTCCGCTCCGACTCGCAGGACCTCGTCGAACGCCAGGACCCACAGCAGAGGACCTGAAACAGACCCCTGTGGAACTCCGGCCGTCACCGCCAGGCTTCTCAGTCCCCCGCCCTTCGTTGTATACTCGACGTACCTGTGGGAAGATAGGCGTTAATAATTCGCCGCATGTACGCGGGTACCCCCTTCGTCGCCAGCGTGCTTCTGATAACAGGCCACGGGAGGCTATTGAAGGCGTTGGCTATATCCAAAGATACATTCACCGCGCAGCCTCCCGTCCTTGTGGCGCCCTCGACGAACTCGCGCACCCTGGTTAGCGCGGCCACTGTTGACCGCCCCTTTCGGAAGCCATGCTGCTCGTCCGACAGCCGGGCCCGGGGGTTCTCTTCCATCCAGTTCCCCAGTCTGGAAGCCAGAACCCTCTCGAAGGCCTTCCCCAGTTCGCCCAAAAGGCATATGGGTCTGACCTTTGGGAGAGATCCGCTGGACGTGCCTCCTTTGGGGATAAGCACTAGGCGGGCCCTCTTCCAGGATCGTGGGATTAGCCCCTCCCGTAGACACGCCGTGAATGTCCGCGTGAGTAGTGTAATCATCCCCTCGAGGACCCCTGCCCACGCGGCGCCTCTAATGCCGTCTGGTCCCGGGGCGGTGTTTCGCCTGCTCCCCTTCTTGATCGCGGACCGCACTTCGTCGACCGTGACCGCCCATCTCTCGTTCCAGCTTCGGTCTTCCTGGCTCTCAGGCTCGCTGCCCTCTCCCCTTGGGAATAGCGCTGTAAGGAGTGTCCCCAAGATCTCGCTGTCGAGCGTTTCCGTCAGGCCCCTCGAGGCGGGGCGGAGCCTACCCAGCACCAGCTTGTAAGGTAGGCCCCATGGGTCTGATTCTACGGAACCCACGAGGTCTTCCCAGGCCTTGGCCTTTGCTGCTTTTATGCTGTCCCGCAGCCTCTGCTTACTGGCCCGGTATTCGGCCTCTCTGTCGTCGTGGGGGCCGCTGGCTGCTCTCCTGTCCCTGGTGAGGCGTCTCCTTGCTGCCACGCAGCGCCTACGCTGTTCAGCCAGGTCCTCGCTCCACCAGTACGTGGTCCTCCTATAGCCCTTGGTTCGGGCACTGGGAGCGGCCGCGTCGCAAGCCTGCGTCATGGTCCTCTCCACCCATGCAGCGAGGCCGGCCGACGTAGTCTGGTCCTCGCCTGTTGGTCTCCATGCCAGACAGGTGATTAGGGATTCCCCGCAGCGTTCTGGATCAAATCTGCGCCAGTTCCACCGTGCGTGTCCACCCCCGTCCCCAGATGTCACGCGCTGGCGGCCCTGTATTTTATATGCCATATAAAGGTGGTCCAAGAGCGTCTCCCTCTCCGTGAGGACCCGCCATTGCTGCACCTTCGGCGTCAGGCTCGGTGTCGACCACGTCAGGTCAACAACTGACGAGCCCTGCGCCCTGACTCACGTTGCTGTACTCCCATCGTTGTGCAGGCTCACTCCGCACGACGCCGCCCATCGCTCTAAGAACTCCCCCCTGCGGTTGTCCCCACTGGGTCCCATGTCGGCGAGCGGGCGTTGAAATCACTGCCCACCAGTACCCCTCTGCCACCGTCGCCTGCTGACCGGACCACTCGCGCCAGGTCGTCCATAAACGCCTCGAACGCTTGCATAGGGACGTTGGGGGATATGTAACCAGACACGACTACTATGTTTTCGCATCTGGCCGCCACATACCCCCTTCTTCTCTCCAGTAGGGAGCACCGCGGTGCATCACCCTCCCCCTTTCAGCATATGATCGCCAGGCCGTCCTCGCTGCCCAACCAGTTGTCTGCGCCCGGGATGGAGTGTGGCTCGGATATGAGGCACACATCCACCCCCTCTTTTAGCGCAAACTGGCTCAGCAGGTCCTGGGCCCCCCCGGCTATGGTTCAGGCTGCTCTGCAGAACGAACCTGGCCATCTACGGTGTCCTTGGCTGCGGGCCCCCGACCTCGTTCACTGACCGACGCGCAGCGTCCCGATCCCATCCTGTGGGCGCTGTTCCTCCCTTTATTGTCGCACACCGCGCATTTCGGGGCGGAAGTGCAGCTTCTCGCCTAATGTCCTTCGCCGCCACACCTGAAACACGCACGCGCACGCGCTGCCGGTGCGTTGCACGCAGCGGCTATGTGCCCGAAGCCCCAGCACCTGCAACATTGATGGGGCCGCGCCTCCAGTAGCTCGAACCTGGCTATGGTTCAGCCTATTTTAAACTCACCCTTCGCTGCCACGGTTGTCGCTGCCCTTAGAGGACACTGCACCCAAGCGCTGAAGAGCCCGATAGCCATTCTCCGAGGAAGGCCTACTCGGATCTCCTGTGATCCGCATCCTCCCAGTTCCGTTAGGGTGCCGGCCAGCTCCTCCGTCGTCACCGAGTCGTCCAGCCCTTGTACCCTCAGCTCACCCTTGGTTGACGGTCGCGTCACCTGGACTGCGTCGCCGTATTTTCCCCAGATTACATCGGAGAGTCGCTCCGCCAGGGCGTCCGCCGTCTTTGCGTTCTCGGGTCCGGGTATTTCTATAAGCAGCCCGCCTTTGACTGCTCGTCGAACACTGGTCGTCCCTATGTTCAGCTCTTCCAGCTGGATCTTGCCGCGGGCAAATTGCAGGATTTCTGCGTAAGGGGCGCTCTCCCCTCTGCATTTTATTGCAATCGCCGCGGTTCTCGGGGCCTTGTGGGTAACTCCGGGTGGTTTGTCCGCACCTGGTTGCTCCTGGGTCGAAGGTAGAACCCTTGGTCTGGCCTCCGCTGCCAGCCTTCTTTGCTTTGCCCCTCTTGGAGGGTTCCCCTTGGTTGTTCTCTCCTCTTTATTCTTCTGCCCCTTCGTGCCGTTTCTTCCCACTTCGACCCAGGCGTCGTCACCTACCTCCATTGGAGAGCCTGCCGCGCCTTGGGCTTCTATGGGTTCTGCGGTGTCTCAGGCTGCGCTAGATACCACGCGCGCCTTGTTAGGCGGTCCAAGGGCCGCACCTATTTTCCTTACGGCAGCCGGGATGGCCGCCGTAAGGCTTGGATTTCCCCCATCTTTTGTGCTGCGCAGCATGCGGGAGATTCGGCTGACCTCCTCTCGCAACTTGCCTGAGGGCCGCGGCTTGCCTGACCAGCTCTTCATTCCAGGCCTTGTCCTCGTCCGGGGCCAGGTTCAGTTCGGAGCCCGTGAGTCGGAGTTTGAGTTCCGAGGCACCGGTCGACGTCGCTGTCGGCTGACCCTCGCTGGTTTCCCCGGCGGTGTTCACCGCCGCCGCCTGGATGTCAAGCGACAGCGCCTTTGGGGGTATCCCCCTGGTGACCCTCGCGTAGGTGTCCGTTGCGGGGGTTTTGGCCACCGCCTGGGCTCTCGCTAGGGCTACCCGGTACTCCTCCAGCCTTTTCTGGAGCTTCTTCCTCTCCCTTAGCCCATCGCGAACCTGGGTCTCCAGCTTCCTATTCTCCTCCCGTAGCTCTGCGGGGCCGGCTGCCGTTACTGCTTTGCCAGTAAGGGTGAACAGAGCTTCTTTCGCCCAGCCCACTCTCTTCTTTATCTTTCTGTTTAGTCTGCCGTTCATCGACTTGCATTTTGTCCTGATGCCGTCAATTTCTACCATCCACTCCCTGATCTGGGCTCCCAGATCTGCTGCGGTCATGTGCGTGTATTCGACGGGGCCTATCCCCTTCGGAGCATCCTCTGGGGAGCTCGTCACCACGGCGGTGACCTTTTTTCTCGTCGTCGTAGTAGGGGGGGCCTTCGCCTTCCCCGGACGCCGGCTCTGGGTACTTTCCTCAGATCCCGTCTCATCGGTATCTGAACCCCCTACTGCGCTGACCCCCTTATTAGGGACAACGCGCCTCTTCTTATCCTCAGGGCGGGTACCTGTGTTCTTCTGGCCCTCTCCACCCTCTTTGGCTGAAAGCACGGCTCTCGCCTTTCCGGTCCCGCTTTTTGGGGCTCCGGTTCTACCCCCCCGCGTGCTTCCTGGCCTATGCGGCAGGGTCGGCTCCTCCTCGTCTGAGGAACTCGCGACTCCTGGCGGGGTGAGCTCGATTCTCTTTCTCTTGCTCCCCTGTTGGCACTGAGGCTGCCGGGGTTGCTTCTCGGCACGGGCTATTAGCGTGATCTCCTCCTTCTCTCCCTTTCCGGTGGCCTTGGTCGAAGATGCCTCTGCCGCTGGGTCGGTTCCCGTCCCTGCCGTAAGGGGGGGGGGTCAGCTAATTCCCCTGATGATGGGACATCCCCGCGTCTCCCTATCCTCAACTCCATGGTTTGGTGTGGGTGATGTTGAATAATCCATACTGAAACAAATTATAGATAACGACGGTTCGGCTATCATGGCAGCCACACCGCAGTGTGGCATCTATCCCCGCCGGTAAAATCCCTGCCCCCTCGGACGGAAGCCGCTGTCGGTCTACGGGTGGTCTGCCCTATCCGCGCGAACCCGCCGACCCTGCATCCTCAGCGTCGCCAGGCCGGGGATTCCCCTCTCAATCCGAAACAGGGTAGGCCTCGACCGAGTAAGAGGTTGCCGGATTTGACCTACCGGGCGTCGGGTATGAGGAAATACTGACCAGGTAATCCTCCACGCATGCGCCCAGGGCCCCAGGTTCAACTCCCAGATTGGCTCCGGCCACACGCGGTGAGCAGTTCTCCCACGTTGAACATGTGGTTTCCTGGGACCTTCGCCATGGAACCGAGGTTCCGTGGACTGACGTTCATCCGTAGTACGCCACAGAGGTCCGGTAAAGGTACTGACTTCACCCGAGCCCCGGTCGGTCGGCAACTACTTCTTCCTTGGTGAGTCTCTGAGAAACCGCCCCAGGGGCCCCAACCGCATCCCATGTACACATCGCCTATTCGAACCACCATTCATACACCCAGGCCCAAAAGGCTGGGCCGGCTGTTCTGAGTGGACACTTGTCTAAAATCACTCCCGCCCTGGGATTTTGAAGTCCCGGGGCGTCGGATCCTCAAGATTGATTGCGGCCATCAAGCCCCTACACCGCGACAAGGTGAGAGCCGACGTAGGGGAACCTAACCTAACCTAACCTCACCTAACATAGCCCGACCTAACCTTTTTTTTTTGCCGAAGATCTACCGCCGAGTTGGAGTTCCTCAGTTCTAGGGCAAGGAACCGCCTTTCGGCATTACATCTTGCACCCGATCCAGGAAGCGCGATGCGGCACCGTAGCGTGCCCTCCTGAAGAGACCAGCCCGGACGCCTACACCTCGCCCACCAAGGGTAGCCAGCGTGGGACTAAGGTTAGGTTCAGCTAGGCCCGTCTACTTTTCTCAACTGGGCTTCGGACCGGCTATGGCAGTCGCTCCTGGTCGGTGGCTCCTCCCCGTGGGAACGTCGGGTAGCACCCTTCCAAGAGATGATATACGTTAGGGAGTTCTATTTCTTATCTCGCTATCGGATTTAGAGCCCTATCTTTCCTGTACTCTTACTCTTTGCCTATATCGTTTAGAAGGGAGGAATCCCTTAAGAAGTCTGGTTCCTAAGTATCCGTGAAGCCTATTTACCACCCAGCGAGTTGACTATAAATAAATAGATAAAAAGTGATGTAAAGTCACTGAGATAAAATAAGATAAATAAGGTAAATATAATGAGTAAAATAAAGATGAAAAACATGTCAATATACTGATCTGTGAATATCTAAATTTTCGTGTGCAAGTGCATGTGTAAAAATGGTGAATAGGTGATTTCATGGTCTATTATTGATGAGTGCCCTTTGTTCCGGTCACTTGTTTCTTTGTTTGATATGAGTTCCATCACTTTCCCGGATATGGCGTCCCAGTTGCCCCTCGTTTCCAGCATGATATTTATTAAATTATCTGGGGTCAGGGTCGGTTTGTGGTACCCTCAGTCATCCTTTCTGAAGTTCTTCCAGCTCTTACACTCGAAGAGTGTATGCATTGGAGTGTCCACAGCCATCTCCTCGCAGTACTCACATTTTGGGCTCTTTCTTTTACCAAATCTATGGAGGTATTCGCCGAAGGTCCCGTGGCCTGTCAGCACTTGCGTTAACGTGTAGTTCAGCTCTCCATGAATCCGGTGGTACCATGGCTCGATGTTTGGAATTAAACGTCGGGTCCAGGCACCTTTACCACTCCATACATTGCATCCCAGAGGAGCGGTCCCAGAACGGATCCCTGGGGGACTCCTCTGGTGACGATCCGCGCGATAGAGTACTGCGTGATTTTTATAGTTATTAGACGCTCTTGTGAACAATCACTATTTGAATATAGGGCATTTTTGCCGAAATTTTCGCGATTTTGACAAGTGCTGGGACAGGTTTTCTCATACGTTATTTCGACGTAATTTTGCTAGAGAAATCGATTGGGCGCAGTCACAATACGCTGCGATTGACGCATCTAAATTTACAATTGAAAAACGAAGAATTTTGTTCGCCATTTCTCTCCTGTCGATCCCGATATCGTTTCGCTGAGTTTTCTAAATTCCTGGGGGTCCAATCAGTCGAAAAAGGGTCAATTCAACCGATTCTAAGACCAGATATTCTCGGCTCCATAACTAAACAAATAGTAATGCATATTTTGTGATAGTTTCGCTATTCAGACAAGTGCTGGACAAGGTGTTCTCAGGCACTAGCCCGAGGTCATTTTGCAAGAGAAATCGATTGAGCGCAATCCCATTACGCTGGGATCAACGAATCAAAATATCCAGCAGAAAGACAAAGAATTTCGCTTGCCATTTCGCTCCTGTTGATCCCGGGCTCGTTTTGCTGAGTTTTCTCAATTCTCGGGGGCCCAATTAGTTAGAAAAGGGTCATTTGAATCAAATCCGGAACGAAATATTTTTGGCTGCAAAACTAAAGTAATATAGTAAATTTTTGGCATTTTCGCGAATTTGACATGTGCTTGGATAGCATTTCTGATGCGCTATTCCATCGTCATCTTGCTAGAGAAATTGATTAGGCGCAATGAGAATACGCTGAGATTAACGCATAAAAAGTTACAACCGAAAAACGAAGAACTTTGTTCTCCATTTCTCTCCTGCTGATCTCGCATATTTTCCATCACGTTTTCTGTGTTCCTGGGTGTCCAATCAGTCAGAAAGAGGTCATATGAATCGAATCTGAGACCAAAAATTTTCGGCTCCAAAACTAAAGAATTGTTGGGTTTTTTGGGTGATCATTTCCGCGATTCTGACAAGTGCTGAAATGTGTTATTACATGCAGCATTCCGACGTCATTATGCAAGAGAAATTGATTGTGCGCAGTCCCAATACGCTGAGATCAACCCATCCAAAGTTACAGCAGAAAAACCAAGAATTTCATTCGCCATTTCACTTCTGCTGATCCCACGCTCATATCGCTGCGTTTTCTGAGTTTTCGGGGGTCCAATTAGTCAAAAGAGAGTCATTCAAACCGAATCTGAGACCAAACATTTCCGGCTTCAAAACTAGAGAAATAGTAAGGCATTTTTCGTAAAATTTTCGCTATTTTGATAAGTGCTGGACAAGGTTGTAATATTTTTACTCTTCAATTTCGATTGTTCGGACACGTGTCTATAATTTAATTTTTTTTCTCTCTTTACATAAACGTTCAAACAACAAATAAATCCTCGTCATACCGTTTCACACACACACTCATACAAACATCCGCACATTCAACATTCACAATATTTAAGATTGATGATTTTGATTTCGTGAGCTCAAACGGAAATAAGCTTTTCATTGAAACAGATTCTCCTTATCTTTTAATTGCCACGAGATCCCTCGTTGGCTCCTCACCCCGGAATCCAGAATCGATAAGTGGTCCACGACGTTAGAATTTACTCATTTCGATTGATCAGATCGAAATGAGGCCGATGTTGAGTAGATCTGTCGTAGTTCGCGATGTGTTCTCTCCAACGGATCCGGGGCAAAAGAGAGCGAATTCACCAGCCGTCTGGTCAGCTCGCCGATATTTGGGGGAAGGGATTATTGATGATTTTCGAGAAACCCCTTCCATCTAGGTTTTCCAACAAGGCACGATGATTCAAACAAAGAGGACCATTACATTTTCCCCCCTCGAATGCGACACCTGATTGACGGTGAGATGCATGAGGAAACTGACAAAGAATTTTGTTTCAAGGAATCGGGAGACTGGCCAAAAGCGCGAACCGCTCCAATGCCATAACGGTGAAATATAGCCCTCGAGATCGACACGACGGGGACGTTGACCGCGGGTGAGACCGTGTGGAGGAGTTCGACCAAACTCCAATGATCCTTAAGAAGAGCATCGACGGTGAGGAGAAATCTCGCGTCCTTTTAACCCGAACATACCAACATAATCTCGAGGAAGAGAAGTTTTCTCACTTTTCCGTTAAATTTCGAATAAATACTCATATTCCGCTTACACAGACATTCATCCATACTCGCGTACAACTTATCCCTAATCAATAATGAGCAATACTAATTTGATTATCTCATCACCTGGGTCACATTTCAAATTATCATTCACGTCATCAATTCAATTCGCATATCGTCAGCCTAGACTTAAGTTAATACGAGAGAGTCAGAATCAAGAGGGCAACCCTAGAATTGTCTCTATATCTAATTATTCAGTAGGATCAACAGCCTCGTCAAGCCCGTCGTCGGTGTGGTATTTTCGCAAGCTGGTTCGGTCATACGTGCCCAGAATTCTCTGGGTATTTGGGTGTTCAAGAACGAACGCATTGGAGCCGATAACTTAATTTATTTCATACAGCCCCTCGTACACATGAAAAAATTTATGGGTCACCCGGTTGGAATTACTCGAAAGGTATGGTACACGCAATAGAACGAGATCTTTCACTCGCAAATCCAGCGAAGGTCTCGCTCTCTGATTATTTCTTCGTGATTCGAAGTTTTTGAACAATCGTTCCTTCGCCAAAACAATCCGTCTTTCGTGAGGGATGTCTCGCTCAACCGGAAATGCAATTAATTCAGGTATTCCGTCTTTTACTTTCTTGCCATAGTGCAAATCAAACGGAATGAACCAGGTGCTCCAATGGGTCGTGCAATTGAAGAGCTTTTCGATTTTGGGAATATAACGGGCCCACTTCGTGTGATGATCAGCGCAGAACGTTCGATAAAATCGACCCAACTCTCGCATGATTCTTTCAGTTGGGTTCGATTGCGGGTGCCGTATGGAGGAATGTATAATCCGAATATTCGCCTGATCTAAAGCGTTTTTCCATGCTGCTGACGTAAATTGCGAACCGTTATCCGCTGAGAGTCTCTTCGGTTTCCCGATAGTGGGCATGTAATCTTCGAAAATCTTTTTCAGCACAATGCGCGTGGTTGCCCTTTTTATGGGATATAATTTTACCAACTTCGAAAAAGCGTCAAATACGACAAAGATATACTGGACTCCACCACAGGATTTAGGTAACGGCCCATAAAAATCGACAGTGACTAGATCGCGGGGATGATCCGATTTTACAAAACAATATTCGCCTTCTACCGGACGACCAACATATTTGACTCGCTGACATAAGTCACACTTTAAGACGTATCGTTTTACGTCTCTCGACATTCCTTTCCAATAAAAAAAGCGCTTCAGATAGCTTAATGTTTTAAACACGCCCACGTGACCAAGTCTACTGTATTCGCACTGGACAATACGATCTCGCAGGGCCAAGGGAACTACAACGGCCCAACTGTCTTCTACGGATTTTTTATGAAACCAAAGGTCTTAATATTTTTGATAGCGTTCGATATCTAAGTCTTGCAAATTTTCTTCTAACTTCCGAATCGTTAAATCTTCCCGTTGCAACGTCCGTAAACCCTTCAAATTTTTTCTCAGAATGGGATCCATCTCAAGCTGACAAATAAGATACAACGCGTCAATTGACCGTTTTTTATCCGGACTGACATCGAGAAATCGAAGCGCGGAGTTCAAAACTTTGTCAGGATCATCCTGATAAAATTTGCTATTGGGATTACGACTAAGAAACTCAGCGGCAATATTGTCGCTTCCCTTACAATAACTAATCTTAAAATCATACTCCTGTAAGTAAAGAGTCCATCGCGTTAACCTTGCGGTTTGAATCTGCATTTCCCGAAGGAACACGAGACTCTTGTGGTCAGTAATGATTTCGAATTTATTTCCAACCAGATACATCCTGAATTTTTGGACCGATTAAATCACAGCCAACAGTTCCTTTTCGGTTGTAGTGTAATTTATTTCGGCGGTGTTAAGACATCTACTCGCAAGGGAAATGATTCGATGATTATTCTCATCATCAAATTGATAAAGAATCCCGCTAACCCCTCGATCAGATGCATCGGTTTGGAAATAGTGTGATAATTTAACACATTGAATGAAATTATTCTTTAACGCTTGGAACGCCCCTGAGTGTTCAACCGTCCATTTCCATGGCGTGTCCTTCCTCAACAACGCTCGCAACGGATCCACAAACCTGGCATGGCACACACTAAATCGACGATAGTAATTGCATAACCCCAAAAATTTTTGAAGATGCAGCTTACTGTTCGGTTCGTCGAAATTTTTAATAATGTCCAGCTTTGTAGGATCCGGCACAATGCCGCGGGAAGTAAGCACAAATCCCAAGAACGGAACAGAGGATTGAAATAATAAGATTTTACTTAATTTGAGTGTAAAATTTTGTCGGAGAAGTCGCTCAAACAACCGTTTGAGGTGAACAGGTGCTCATCAAAATCTTTCGACGTGATGAGTAAATCGTCTATATATGTCGTTACAAAGTCATTAAATTCGTTTTTCATAGCGATACTCAACGCGCGAATAAATGCACTTCCGCCAGTTTTCAACCCGAACGGAACTCTTCGAAATTGATACAGGGTACTTCCATCCAAAAACGCGGTATAATGACGAGACTCGGGGGCGAGAGGGATCTGCCAATAACCACATGTGAGGTCGACGATCGACATTACAGTTCGACCTTGATGTTTTTGCATCAATTCCTCAATGTGTGGAGGGGACTCGTTATCTCCTTCAATGACGTCATTTAGAAACCGAGCATCTGAACAGATTCTCACTCGGCCGTCATTTTTTTTTACGATCCTAAGGGGATTGCAATATGGGCTGACAGATCTCTCAATCACTCCTGCTTCTAGCATTAATTTTATTTCGCGATCGACCGTGTCACGGAGAGTGAGTGGGACTGGGTACGACCGCTTACCGACAGGTTTCGACTTTATCGGCTTAATATGATGCTCGTATATCGAAACACAACCCGGGTTGTCCGAAAACAATCGACGATACGCCCTTATCAATTCTACAATTTTTTCCCGTTTTGGCGGCTCAAAACTCGTCAACTTTTCCGTAACTACATTAAAATCATCGATAAAGTTCTTCTCTTCGCCTACTGACTCTTCTAACGCCTGCACTTTGATTTTTTCATATATTTTATCTTGACTGTTCAAAAAATAGCAATCCCCATCTATCTCCGTTTCGTGCTTCATGAATTGTTCAAACACGTCACCCAACGTCGTCTCCGAAGTTTCGAAATCTTCCCTATTTACTTTATTTTTATTGTTTGAAACGATTTCGGTGTTATTCACACTTGATACTTCCTCGGTGACACCCTCAATTTTTGGGAACGTTGCGTAATTAACCTGATTGTTCACATAATTATCCTGGGGGTCGATTCTGTACTAGACGCAATGAAGGGTCGCTGTGAAGCGACGCAACACGAAAGATCGCTTGCGAAAGCGACGCTATTATAAAAAGCGATTCTGTACCGGGTGCTATTTTGCGTCAGGCGTTACAAACAAGCGGTTTCGCTGGCGCAATGGTTGCGTTCAAACCGTGGTTTGAACCTCCCGTTCTAAAAGAAGCCGTGAGCCTAGACTTGTCAGGCGGCGATATAACAGTTTTTTCATGTAACATTGCTATTTGCGGTAATAATAAATAAACCATCAAAATTTTTGTGATTTCGAGATTTGTGACATAAGAATCAACGTACAAAATGAAGTAAGTAAGTAAATAATATATGAGATTAATATTTATATGAAATTAATACATAAGTAATGAAATAATACATTTATATTAATATATAACAGATCATAACCTTAATTATGATCTCTAGAAAAGTTCTGTTTCATTGTTCTGTGTATTACTTCTGTTAGCTACATTTATTCACAAAATTGCTATTTAAAAAATCTGTTATAAGACGTTATAAGACTAGGCATATTTATAAGATGATAATGGCAGGTTTTATGATGTCACATTAATATGAACATGGATTTGTTACAGTCCTACTGAAGTAGTATAACGTTCCCACAAGCACAACAGTAAGCAAAGGAAATATTTGATTGAATATATGTATAACCATAGAGAGTTTGCAGCAGGACGGCTTATAGGTGCTCGAGGAAAAGAAAAAGGAGACGAATTGTGGAAGGCACTAACAAGGGAATTGAACTCCTTAGGGTTTGAGAAAACACAAATTCAGTGGCAGAAAGTGAGTAAACTTCGAAAACCTTTATTCCTTATAAAAACGTTGATTTTTTTAACACTGTTTATTTGCAGTTAGTGTAATTTACTTATAGATGAAACCGTAATAGGTGAATTTTTTATTCTCATTTACCAAGTTTCTACCAGAACTGAAATAAAAGTTTTGAAACGAGACTGAAAGTTTTGTGACGGTGGAAACTCTGTTTTCAAAGAACAGTTCTTATGGCATTTTTTAGGCTTGGAAGGATATAAAAACTCGAGTCAGAGCCAAAGCTGTAAGCCTTAAAAATGCCCGCATCAAAACTGGCAATTTTCCTATGGATGATAATACACTATCGGAAGAAGATTTGATGATCCTCGGATTGATAGGACCTGCAGCAACAGAAGGGTGCAGGGTCTCTGATTCGATGCCTGAAGAGATCGTATGTAATGAGAACATTAAATACAAAAACTGCTTACAGAAGATATTATTTTAGATAGATTACATACAGAGTACAAGACGAGATCAAAATTGTGGCAAATAATTTGAAAAATGTGCGTGAATGAGCGATAATAACTGATAGTATTAAAGTAAGTTTAATTTAACGCTGAACAAAGGAACTCATTTATATCGGATCAACCGCTCTAGCTCAGCCCCCATAAATGGTATACAAATTAATCCCTTCCATTTATATGATTGAAAAGCCAAACGTGTTCATTCATGTACATATTTCAGTCTGCAATTACACAACTGCGGGAAGCAGACGAGTCGGTATTAAATGAGATATCTACTCATATATCAGTAGTCGAAGAGTACAACATAGTTTCGACAAACACCATAATTGGAAGCGTATGTCCCGAGCAGCCACGTGTATTACTAACGATAATGATGTATGATATGATGTTGTAGCAACGTGTTTTATTCGTAGAATCAGACACGGCAATAGGACAAGAGGAGGAACACACCATACAAGAATCTGATGAATCAAAGCACCTTTCAGAACCCAAAACATTTGTAGAAGTTGTCTGCGGTGAAGATGGCATAGGCATAGCATCATCATCGCACACACTGTCACATCCATCATTGCAGCAGACAACCCCAAACATAAAAACAGCCACACACACATGTCAGAGCCTTGCGCAAGAAATAAAAGAGAGAGAAGATGATGTCTTCAAGACAGTTGTTGAAATGCAAGAAAAGCAGAACGAAATACTTGAGGTATTTCTGTTCAAACTGTATATGAATAAATCGATCTGCAAATTATTATGCCAGTGGAATTGTGCAAATATTTGTACTTACATGTTTTAGAGAATGTCACAGGCGATGCTAATTTCTGCAAACAACGAAGCCAAACGACTGGAGCTGGAGAATGATAAGCTAGAAGTAAAGAGGCAGATATGCCAAGCTCTGAACTCAATAGCGGTAGCGATGACAGGATTTCATTAATGTCTATCATATTCGTATTAAATTTTTTTTTTTTTATAATATGAAACTTTATGTATGATTTCTTTTCTTACACACAGACGTGGTTTTGTTTTTAAGAATTTTGTGCCAGTGACATGCTCAGAAATTGAGATGGAAAATAAAAACGCCGAATGAGTTCAGGTTAAATAAAGTTTTTAATTTTTTGAACTATTTTTTTGAACGCCCATCTTTTTTGGCAGGTTATGCACATTTTTTTGTTCGTTTTATCTTAAATTCCATAGGATTGCCATGGAAACCTTAAAACATACTCAGCCGCAGAGTAAATCACAAGTTACTTTTCATAGCGAAAAATCGATGAAAGACAGTAGACTTTGAGGAAGCAATACAAATTTAAACTCACACGCTTCTTCTCATTCAAAAAAATTTAAATTATATACAATTTTCGTCATGTACAGGACATCTCAACGCTAGAGATATGGTATAAGATATATATATCTATCAAGTCTTACCACATACATACAGTCATGCTCAAAAGTATTTTCATAATATAAAATTCGTTATCACTTTGATTAATCGTTTCTCTTACTTTTCTTTATTTCAACTTCATTTTCGAGTAATCGAGAGATTATTTTTTATAACTATATAGAACATCGAATTTGTTTCAACAAATAATATTATTGATTTTTGTAGTTTATTCTTGCATGTGATTAACTCAATTACTATGTTTGTCAAAATACTTTTGGGCGCTACTGTATTTCATATGATTTTCCGGATTCTTCACGAAGTCACATATACACCGCCAACTACAAGTGCATAAAGTTGTCTCGGATAAGTTGCTGTTGTACACGGCGTCCCTCAGCAAGGCGTGCTCTTCCTTCAAGAGGTTCAGCAATATAAGGTCCGGGTGCTGGCATAGCATTAGCCTGTGCGATACCTTCCTCGGCGATCTCTTCAAATGGTATTCGATAATGCAAACGCATAGTATGCAACATGGCACAAGCATTGATTATTCTTCCCGCCATATCAGGCTCGTACATTAATAAATGTTTCTGAAGCAGAAAAAAATATAAAATGACAATGAGAATAATTCGCTCTAAATTGAGTTTATAACTGTTGACTATTCTGACCACAAACTCACATGTGACAAGCATCTCCATACCGATTTCAGTGCACCAAAACATCGCTCTATAACTGAGCGGGCACTGCAATGTGCAGCGGTATATATATACTCAGGTGATCCATTTGGAGCATTCAGTATTGGCGTCAAGAGCCATGGTTCCAAAGGATAGCCTGAATCACCTTAGTAGTAAGACAGGTAGATGAAATTGGGAATATATAACTAGTGAGAAGGAAAGAATAAAATTGACATTCCGATTCCGGAATTACTAACCCAATAACCATGTTTGCCTCTCGCCTTGCCTATATCACAGCTCCATAAGATTGCGCACAGGTGACTGCATCCAAATTGCAGCATCATGACGAGATCCTGGGAATCTGGCGCTCACATTTAAAATACGAAGTTCTGGATCACAAATCTAAAAACAGCATTTTCATTTCAATGGCTTCATTATCGATAGTAAAATGTATTTTGCATTATTGTTTATGGATAGTACCAAGAAAATAATGATAATCAAAAGCACCCATTTATTTACATATTCGAGTGATTACCTGGTAGTGAACTCATGCGTTATGTATGATAATATACCTACATTAATTCTATCATGCATTACACTTGTACTTCAATTTCAGCTAACCATTTGAACATTCATAGAATGATAACCATGGTGATTTACAAAAGCTTCCTCATTCTCTTTAGGAGCAATGATTCCGACATGAGTGCAGTCTATTGCGCCAATTGCTCCAGGAAATGGTTGTGGAGCATTAGCAAATTTTATTTTAGCTGCGTTTCTTTGCTCCGCAGTGGCAGGGAATTTAATCCATCGGCGAAGCATATGGTCGTTGATAGCAACGGACACTGATCTGATACACCGGCCGACTGCAGTCTGACTCAAAGCCAATGCAAAATCCTGTCCTAATGCTCTTCGATAAGAACCAACTGCATAAAACCGAATGGCGCAAGGAACCTGTAGGAAGATAAAGAAAGAATCATTAATTGTGAAATTCTTTTATGATAAGCTCACAGAATGCGCGTATGATAACATTTGCTTGTAACTCAATCGACATACTTTCAGATTATATACTTACTTGAGTTTCCACTGAAAGACCATTTGGGCGTTCACGTTGCAGATGTGGTCTCAGTTCTGTCACGAGGTCTCTCACTAAATCTTTTGAAACTCTGAACAAATTTTTGAACTGAATATCTGGTAAATTGAATACATTCAGTTCATCGCGCAACCTCTTGCGGGTGATTCGTAACTGTAATATTTCTTCGTCCTCTTCTTCAAAGTCTGCTATATCGACGAGTAACATTACCATAGCCATCTAAAAATTCAATATTTGATACATGAGCTATGAAAAGAAATAGAAACAGCACTTCACTGCTGTTAAGCATACCACTATTAATGCAGAATTCACAGCACCGTATATTAATTGCCGTACACTCGACATCATTCAAATATTATATGTGTACTAAAGCCAGACACTTTAAGAGAATGAGAAACCCCTACTCAGGCCCTATCCCTTCCTCAAATCTTAGATGCAGATTTTTTCAAAAGAGTGATGAGTTTTTGGGAATAAGAAAAATATTGGCTTACGTAAAATATATAAACGTAGTCCGTAACATTTTGTTTTTTTCCAAAATATTAGAGCACCCATAAAAAAATTTTTAAATATTATTTGATATCGGCCGTCGGTGTTTCACATACTCTTAAGGAGAGGCCTAATTAAGTCCCTCCTCTGCCTTTTCGCAGCGATTAGCGCGAGTGAAATGGAGCAAAAAATTCATAACATATTTTTCCCGCAAATTAATGACTAGAAACATATAAAATAGTGAAGGCTTCTGCATCTAGTAATTAGACAAACAGCCCAACAATTTTAGTTTCCAATCCATCAAATGATCTTTCAGAAAAATGTGTTAGTATTAGTTTGAGGTTATGTCGTACTGACGCCTCGCTGTAATCGTCTCCCCCTGTGTTCTTGAGCTAATTACTCATTTACAAGTGTATTATAATTTCTTTTTACATCGTCCTTGTTGTATAATTTACACACATATATGTATATGATGCGCATCTTTTATTTAATAAAATTTTTGGTTTGCTTCGTTCTTAAAGTATATGGCGTAAATCGTATGTGCAGTGTACTTACATTTTAACACTTCGTTCACAAGTATTTAACAATACAAAAGATAATGTAGCGCGAAACACGAAAGTACGGGACTCTAACCTCACTATAACACACTTTCCACAAGTAATTCAATAATAAGATACGTCACATGTTACATTTTACCTCACCTTACAACGCAATGAAAGACGCAATCCCGATTGCACGGGATCGACAGCCTGCACAATATTCTGACGCTAAATATCGTCACTGACGCAGTTACTGCGCCAATTTGAGATGGTACAGAATCGCGTCGTACGCATTATATAACGCTTCCGACGCTATGTCGACTTTGCGTCGGACGCTATTCGATTGCGCCTAGTACAGAATCGACCTCCTGGTCCTGATTTTTGTTCGATCTCATTTCTGTACGAACGATTTCGTGCGTATATACTGGCTGCAGTTGCACCTCGATATTCTTAACTTCATTTTGCTCGTGAATTGACGTTTGTATTAAAGTGATCTCTATATTGTTTCCTTTGATCACCGATAACAGTCTTTCCGACGTTCCCAATTCAAACGAAACTACGCGCCGGCTGAGGGCTTTTCCATGGATATAAATTTCTTTTGTATCATACTAAATTCGTGCTCCGTGTCTATCTAACCAATCATTCCCTAAAATAACGTCAGATGACAAGAATGGTATTACCAGGAATACGTCTGATAATGATTGTTGTTCAATTGTAACCGGTGACATAATTTGTCGTTTAACTGCCGTTTTCTTCTGAGTTATTGCCGTCGTTACGTATATGTTGCTCACGGGCATTTCCAATAACGCTCCGATAGTTCATAATTTTTTATAGAATTCTTCTGAGATACAAGTTACCTGACTCCCCGTATCTATAAAGGCTCTTACTTCTACATCTTTTATCCTAATTAAAACCCGAGAAGACGGTGCTATCTTGACATTCGACTGATACGGTTGGGCTCTATCACCTTTAAATTCATTCTGGAGGTCCTCAACAAAATCATAAAATTTCTGACACGACCCTGGACCGCTTTGGGTCGTGTCGTGATTCAGTTTAAAACTCGAGTTTGGTTTTCCCTCGTCTCTTGGTTCTGTCCACTATTATTATTCAACGGCTGTGTATATTGAAACGCGTTTGGAAAATTTGGTGGGGGGAACCGAATGTGGGAAGACACACGAAATTCTTACCAAAATATGGATTGAATCTATAATTTTAAATCGGTTGACTGAAATTTTGTTGATTTGTGTTGTTATCGTTACGCTTCATTGGTCTCCCGGGCCGTTTATTTGAATTTCGATTATTACGTATTTCTACTCGGCTAATATTACTGTTTGCATTATTGTTTTTATGACTCAAACTTTGGTTGCCACCGGTTTTCCAATCTCGATTACGATCAAATTCCCCTTCGCGATTAACTGTGTCTAATTGTGTCAACGTCTGTGCCACACGATTTGTGTCTGCATAATCTACCGCGGCTAGTGCTGTTTGTATTTTGTTTGGAAATTGTTGCATTATTTTGAAATTTACTTCGTAATCGGATGGCGGTGGTTTAAAATGTTTTGACTCTTGAATTTGTTTAAAAAAATACGATTGCAGCGAGCCATCCTTCCATTTGTAACGACGCGCGTTCCATTGGTCTTTCAAAAGTACTTGCACCGGAATGGAGTAGAATTCTTTGTAAAATTCCAATTTAAAATCTTCGAACGTCCCGTCTCTGTGTTTGTTTATTTGGTACCACACCTTTACGCGACCTTCAATAAAACTCTCAATAACCAGCATCTGATGCTCTGGGCGAACGTTCTTAAATTTGAAAAACCGCTCAATATCCTCGATAAACTCCTGAGGATTTTTTTGCTCACAAAATTTCGGAATTTCAATGTTTATACGTAAATACTGTAAATGGTTTACCAAACCGTCGACGATTCGAGCGCCGATGCCATTATCCCGCTGATTTGGAGCATTATGATTATTCGGTGAAATTTCTCGATCATTTGCACTCTGTACATTTTGTTGTTTGATTTGCTGGCTTCTTTCGAACGCCCTCCTCTCTTCTTCGAATTTTCTTCGCTTCTCTCTCACTTGCTCCAATGACTCATTAATTTCCGCACGGGTTCCCTCATTGTCAGGCATTATCGACGAATTTCTGTTTGGAATAAGATTATAATTAAAATTATCGCCTGATTGTATTGTTGATAAAACTTGTTTACTCGATTCTAGTCTCTTGCATCTCGGTGATTCTCCAAGCGAGGCACTTCTTTTCACCGAGGATCGCGTTCGTCTGGGCTCAACAACAAGTTTTTCCGAAAGGCTCGTATTCATAGGTGAACGAGTTCGTTTGCTACGGAACCGACACTTTTTTTTTCAATAATCGAAATAAGCTGCGTGAGCTCGTGCCGCTAGTTGGGCGCCAATGTATTATTTTTACTCTTGAATTTTTATTCCTCGCACACGTGTCTATAATTTGATTTTTTTCTTTTTCTTTACATAAACGTGTGAATAACAAATAAATCCTCGTTATAACGTTCCACACACACACACTTATACAAACATCCGCACATTCAACATTTACAATATTCGAGATTGATGATTTTGATTTCGTGAGCTCAAACGGAAATAAGCTTCTAAATTTAAACAAATTCTTCTTATCTTTCAATTGCGACGAGATCCCTCGTTGGCTCCTCACCCCGGAATCCAGAATCGATAAGTGGTCCACGACGTTAGAATTCACTCATTTCGATTGATCAGATCGAAATGAGGCCGATGCTGAGTAGATCTGTCGTAGTCCGCGATGTGTTCTCTCCAGTGGATCCGGGGCGAAAGAAAGCGAATTCACCAGCCGTCTGGTCAGCTCGCCGATATTTGGGGGAAGGGATTATCGATGATGTTCGAGAAATCCCTTCCATCTAGGTTTTTCAACAGGGTGCGATGATTCAAACGGAGAAGACCACTACAAGGTTTTCTAAGGCACCATTCCGACGTCATTTTGCAAGAGAAATCGATTGAGCGCAATCCCAATACGCCGGGATCAACGCATCAAAATTTACAGCCGAAAAACAAAGGACTTCGCTCGCCATTTCTCTTCTATTGATCCCGCGCCTGTTTCGCGGAGTCTCCTGAATTCTCGGGGGCGAAATGAGTCGTAAAAGGGTCATTCAAATTAAATCTGGGACCGAACATTTTTGGCTCGGAAACTGAAGATATATAGATGAATGAGAATTGATCAATTGAAGAAATATAGAGCATTTTTGGAAAAATTTCCGCGATTTTAACAGGTGCTGGAATAGATTTTCTCATGCACTATTCCGACGGAATGTTGCCAAAGGGATCGATTCGGTGCAGTTACAATACGCTGCGGTTAAGGTGCCGCTGACCTGGATCTAAAAGTTGTAATCGATCGAAGCGCCCTCTGCATAAGTTTCCTCGGTTGCAAACTATTCGAAGGTAGTACTCTCCACCGGGGAGTAGCGCAACACAATATTAGACAAAACGCGGTCGGTAAAAGACCTGAATCTGAGTCGGTAACCATACCAACAGGATTGACCCGAATTTTGCATGTAAATGATGACGTCATGTGTATAGCGATTGCACCACGACCGAACTGATTATTTTGATAGTTTTACGGTGAATATAGCAAATTCAATGTATTGTTCCGTAAAACACCCTTGAATATGGGACATTCTTTGACGAATCGGACAGATTTAGATAAAAATCGACCGACACAATTTTGATGTAGCTGAAAATTGTTTCACGGGTTCTATATCGAAAAAATATGTATACGTATTCGAGGATTTTTTTATTTTACATATTTCGTAACATAGAGGGCATCGAAAATTTGATATTTTGGTGTTGTCTGGCACGGAGAACTCATTTTCAAAAATTCATAACGCCGGTTCTGTTTGAGCTGAAAAGTTGGTTTTTTGAACCCAAAGCTAATAAAATGAATTTTATTACAACAATTCTTTCATTAACGATTATTCCGAAATTTATACTGTTATAAACAATTAATATGTTTTAATCGATCTTTAACAATTGCCTTCACCTCGTAGCGAGTTCTCAGCACGACCATCGTATTCTACGTCAAATTATCTATCAATAACGCATCCTTATTTGATGGAGAAATTATTATTACTGTAGGATAAAATTAATTTATCCAGCGCAGCACATCACATCGGCGCGCGGGTTCCATTGCACGCCTCATCATCTTGCCTCGTATCGTTTTCTTCTGTAATATAAATTATTACTGTATATTCTCAATTGAATAATAATATTCAATAGCAAGTGTTACGCCCCGACGTACCGCCTTGGCGTACCTTTTTTTTTAAATTCCATTTCATTTCATTTCTTTGATTACTTCAATGCGCATATATCATTTCATCAAAATCTCATATTCTAATAACAGCAAGTTCTACCCCTCCTGGCAAAAGTCACGTAGAGACCAACAATGATCCCTCGTATAAGGTTCAACTTTCGTTTATTTAGCTGGTACCAAGAACTGAGATGAGAGACTGCTGAATTAGCATCAGTAGCGCTCAGCCTAAAAATATCCCTCTTTTTAAGTTAAAACTATAATCAATAACTAGGATAAACCACTACCTTTAGAACCACCAAATTAAAATAGATTACTTATTGGAATGTATGAATGAATGTGTGAACATTGCATGTAAATATCTTTTGTTCATATCATCAATGTGTCACCGACGAGATTGAGAATCATCGGAACACCGTCGAAGAGCGAGAAGTAACGCTGACCATGTGGATTTGGGCACCAGGAGGTCGCCCTCGCACCTCATTGGCTGATTACCGTTGTAACTAATTACAACTGCAGCTCCTTGGACCCTCGGGCTCAAGAAGCCGCGTCTTTCGTCTGTCAAGTCGCGAAGTGCGTGGACGTAAACCCGGATTAGCCCTCTCGAGCAAGAGTAGCGTTTGGAAAATCTTAGTTGTGACCGACCTAAAGTCTCGCACTAATTCGTCAAATTCGAGCATTCAGTTATTCTGTTAATTGCAAGAGACTCACTTTCTTCTACGTTTCCATCTTTTCTGTTCTTTACTAAATCTCATCATTTCGCGAATAGACATTTTTATGCCATTCCATTTTCCATAATTAAATCGAGTTCGGCCCTGATTCAACCGAATCAGGTAATTTTAAGCTATAATAATAATAGTTACACTATCGTTTTTAATAAATAAATCGTTGCAATCACTTTTAACATACATCAAAATCAGAAAATTGACACTTTTAACTATAACTTCCGATAACAAGATATCATTCCAAATCTAAAAAGACTAAGTGACCGACGTTCAACATCATTCGATTGATCAACTCTTCCAAACTTGAGGTGAGGCCCCTGGACCAGAATTCTACCGACGCAGACCGACACGATCCGACGGCTCTCAATCTCGTCGACCGATTCACCTGAAGCTAAGTCAATCCGAGTGTTCATCTTCGAAATTGAACGAATTTTTGTTTCACCTTTATAATCAAAATCTACTTCAGTAATTTTCATTCAAAACCAAGTCTAGAATTGGTGGCTAGCTTCACTACCCCCAATTAAATCGTACTTATTGTTTCCAAGAATTAACGAATAAGACTTAACAATAGTATATATAATTGATTTAAGATAATCTAAAAAGAGAGATACAATGCAATAATCACGACCAGCTAGTTAACCATCGTTCAGAGTAGATGTTCCTGGTACCAAATAATAATATCCTTTAGAATAGTATAACACACGATTTGTATAAACTTGAACACTTTATAAATTGTTATTTTCGGCTCATATATCATTATCACCATTGATTGTTACCAGACATTTCAATAACCAAATCGAAACAGAATATACTTCAACTTTTACCAGTCAAATCATATTAAACATTTATTTTGAACGACCTTCTTCCCATTTTATTATTGTGAAATTGCCTCAACAATTTAAACAAACCTCACAGACCTGTACAGGACTATAGCAACACGATTCTACAAATTACCGGCTTATCGAAAGGTAGGTCTTTTCTTAGTTTTAATAATTATTCATTGTCGTTACGTGGGAGCTTGATTATTCAATCAATCATTTACTACCACCGCTCAGTACACCCTTACCCCCACGTAACACAAGAAAGACTTTATAAAAAATGTGACAAAAAAATCATCAAACACAAAATATTATTGTGTCAAATGAAAAATCAATTTATTAAGATTTCAATACATTATTTTTAGTTAATAAGTACCTCGTCCTACAGTACGTCGTACAATATTTACATTTATTCTTGAAAATTTGTGTGATTCCAACCTCTCTTGAGGAATTGGAAACATAGCAATTCTCATTGTGTCAACAAAAAGACGGTTGTACAAATATTCAAACGAAAAATACTATACATATTAAAAGTGAATGTAAATATTGTGAGACGTAATGCAGAACGAGGTGTTTATTAAATAATAATAATGGATTCAAATCTTGGTAATTTAATTTTTTATTTGCCACGATAATATTTTTTATTTTATTATTTTTTTGTTGAATTTTTTATAAAGTCTTATATACTAATAAATAATATTATTCAATTAGAAATATAGAGTAATCATTTATATTACAGAGGAAAACGATACGAGGCAAGATGATGAGGCGTGCAATGGAACTCACGCGCCGATGTCACGTGGCGTGCTAGATAAATTAATTCTTTTCCTCGAGTAATAATAATTTCTCCATCAATTCAAAATACGTTATGGATAAAAAATTTGACGTAGAATACGATGGTTGTGCTAAGAACTCACTACGAGGTTGGGGCAATTGTTAAAGATCGATTAAAACATATTAATTGTTTATAACAGTATAAATTTAGGAATAATCGTTAATGAAAGAATTGTTGTAATAAAATTCATTTTATCAGCTTTGAGATGAAAAAAACGAACTTTCCAGCTCAAACAGAACCGGCGTTATGATTTTTTGCAAGTGAGTCTTCCAAGCCAAAGAACACCAAATTATCAAATTTTCGATCCCCTGTATCTTACGAAATATGTGAAATAAAAAATCCTCGAATACGTATCCCTATTTTTTCGGTATAGAACACGTCAAAAAAAATTTCAGCTGAATCAAAAATGTGTCGGTCACAAAGGTGTTCGGTTGTAAAAGAATGTCCCATATACATTAAAACATATCGCGCAATATTTGTTTTACACAGCACGAAGTATTTTCAAAATGATTTCATAAATATCACCATTCACCATTTGTAGATATTTGGAAATATGTTCAAAAAATACGATTGAAACAAAACGGATACGAATCGTTGTGGTCTCGTTTTATGAAGTTACGCCATCGGTCGCCCCCCCCCCCCCCCCCAAACTCCGCTTCTCCTTGTCGCAAACTTGAATTGTCATGTTTACTTTCCGTCCGTGCGTTACATTGTATTCGATTATTCGCTCAGTCTACGGATAGTGACTGTGCGCGGGAAAAAAAAATCTTTGTGTCGTCAGACGACTGTGCTCGAACATTTTGTAGTTCGAAAATAAAGAGTATATCTCATTCTTCTTCAGAGGTTTTCTATGAGGTACTGCAACGCTAAATTCTGTTGCCCTCGGATGAGGACTTACCGTTGACACTTTGGCGCGATTCTCCACTTATTCAAAATATCAAACTATAACAAAATCAATTATGTTGGGCGCCAGACGCGTTAGCGTCAATTTTCAAACAATAATACGAATCAATAAAAATAACACAAAACCGTACAAAAAATAAATAGAGAACCCGTTGTATGGCTAACTAGGCTCAGGTACGCACACGTACAACCCGGTAGAGTGGCGGTATTCAAGGCAGCTAACAGTAATTACAGAATTAAAGAAAATAACAAAATAAAGAATAAACTCAAGTCAAAAGGAAAATGAACAGGTCAATCGATCATATATTGTCGAGAAGTTTACATGGTTGAGACAGGCAAATAAAATGGTATCGACAGCGGTAGTTAATAAAATAAGCGATCGTTGTTCACAATAATTTCGGTAGAATAGCAGTAAACGGTAGCTTTAAAACGAGAGATGGTAGTTAACAGAGAAAAATGACGTAGGTCGGGAGATGCGATATAATGCAAGAATTTGCTTAAAACTACACGTCACTGGGCGACGTGATCTTACCCAACATGCAAATGATGCTACAAAAATTATTATTCTGTCAATTAGAAACGAGAGAACTTTACTGCAATCGGTAGAAAACAACGTAACGATAGTTCGGTAGATGATACGACGAATTTACCATAAATTATAACCAGTACGAGAGATTGACATTCATTAACAATTTACAAAGTCGGCAAACGATCGACTAGATAGCTTTCGGTAGAATTATTCATAAACGATAGAATCATTAATTTATAATTATTACGGACTTGAGGAATTAAACAATGAATTCCTAAACATAACTTTTAAGAGAATACAAAATACCAAATTGTGAGAGAGTAAGAATTTCGGAGAGTTTACAAAATAAAGAAATACACTAAATACACCGCAGTATAAAAGAATAATTCGTAGAACTTAACTTAACAAAATACAGAGAAATGAATAACAGGCAAAAATAATTTAAAATTGCCAATAGCAATAAAGAAAAAGTGCGGTAATATCTAGGGGCTAATTCTACGCTCGGTTGTACTCCAAGGAACTCGATATACGATACAATAAGCACAGAAATAAATAAAAATATAATAAGCAATAACAGAAATAAAATATGAAGCACACTACTATTACAAAAGAGTACGAAATGAAATGTAAAGCCAATAGGGCTCAAAATACGATAGAAAGTACGGAAGCAGGCTAATAGTAATTCACAAATAATCAGAAAAATCACAAATACAGAAGAAATAATTATTCGGCAGTTACGAGGTCGCTCAGACAATAAAATATTAAATTACTGAAATCATGCAGTCACACGGCGGCTTACTGCAACTCTAAGCCGTGGACCATGATTTACACAAACTGGCATCACACGATGCAACCAAGAAACAATAAATATAATATTAATGACCGAAATCATGCAGCCACACGGCGGCTTACTGCAACTTTAAGCCGTGGACCATGATTCACACAAAGTCGATGAATACCATAAAAAGAATAGAAATTATGAGCAACTTCGTAACGATACAATACACAGGCAGAAGTCTTACCTTGGTTGGTGACTTCAGGCACACAACACTGAATTTAGTTTGAATCAAACTTAGAATAATCAAACGAAAGTAGAAAGGAAGGAAAGGACTTGAATTTACAGGTAGAAGTTAACGATAGTGCAACGATAGAGGCTATGGAAAAACGGTAAATGAAATAACGGTAGAATGAGAGGAAGAAGGATCGGTAGCTTAAAACGAGAGAATAATCGGGAGGATACGGAAAACACAGCTGTCGCTCAGCAAGTCAAGCGTAGAATAGAAGGAGGTCGGAGTTCGACTCGCCGATCTCGCGGTTGTCGCGAGGTGATTCTTCTTCCCTTTGATTGGTTGGGTTGACCCCCACCGCAAATAGGCCATCCCCCTGTAACATCCGACCGGAACGTCCGTATGTTTTATCGACTATTATTACTGCATGTTACTTTATCAACTAACCAAACTCGAAGTACGAGAATCTTGTAACCATAAGCAATTAAAACAACTGTCCAACTATTTGGAATATCCCTAGATGGAAATAACTATGACATTCACTAACCAAAGCTTAAAAACCATGTTACGAGATCTTCGCACTACAGAGAGCTATAATATTATTATACGTTACTATATATCACTATCATATTAACACCATAATTAACTAACACGATTATATCCAATTATTATGTAGCACTCGACAATGCCATTTGTGCATTCGGAGCTGAGAGCTATACTATAAGCAACTTACGCTTTACCATATAGCCTGGAGTATAGAAGACTGTAAAACCATAGATAAATGTATAACTAATATAACGTAAAGATAGCACTGCTGCAATAACCCATAAAACCAGAGACTGCAAAACCGTCAAAACCGTGAATACTCATTATCCAGCATGAACTATACCTTCCTCACACAAAAAAAACAAACAAACAATCATTCTGCTCAAAAATTCGGAGCCATCAAACTTAATATTATAAAAATATATATTTTAGGGAATCACAGATTCAATATTTACAAGAGGAAACGGGTGACAAAGATCCATTTAATCAGACGAATCACTACTGTTACCAGGAAATTCTGTGTACGGATTACAGCGATGTACACACGCAACGTTTTGAAGGCAATGCAGATCTCCAATGTGGAGCCATACAGAGTTTCATCTAGAGAACACATTAGGAAACTTACCGACCAAACGATCGAAGGTAAATCAACTCGCAATAAACTCAAAGATGCATACGTGGCAACGCCCAATGACAGGCAACCAACAAATATGAAGAAAACGTTCTAGTGTCACGTGCGGAGCGGTCTCGCACGCGACGACTTCACCCTCTTTGTTCTTACTGAGGTTTATATTTAATTCTTAGGTGGATTAGGAGGTGAACGTCCTCTACAGGGCGTTCCCTGGGAATAGGTTTAGAGGATTTCAATTGATCGTACCAATGTTTAATGGGAAGCAAAGTGAAAAAATGTTTAATAGCTCAAACTAAAAGCAGAAAAGGTTCTAAACAAGGAAGCTTACAATATTTTCCTATACTACTCACGTTTTCTCTCTCTCTCTCTCTCTCTCGGTTGCTGCTTCGGCCTCGAAGGTGCCGAAGTTTACACACCTTCACACACTCACTTACAGGCTACACTGCTCTATATAGTTCGTGGCTTTTACAATTGCGCTTATTTCTAGCTTCACAGACTGACGCAGCGACGCGAGATGCTCTGGAATACCGCTTGTAGATTGAGAGGTGTTCTCGCTCTAATCGTCGGTGATTCGAAGTCTGATACTCTTCACACAGCAGCTCCGAAGGAGCCTGGGTTCCGTTGATGTCGTTCTTAGCTGTCTCTAACGGGGACTGTCTTCGCTCGCTCGTCCGACATCTCTTGGAACGTCGGGCGGCGAGCGAGTTTCCGCTGAATTTACAATTTCGAACAAAGGCTCGCCTCGCAACAGTCATTCTCGAAGCGCGTGATTTCGCGCTCGCCTCATCCCGGTGTTGGTTACACCCGGGAGCTGGCGGGCGCGAAGATGCTGACGTTGCTGGCTGTCCAACTACGCCGTTGCGCTTGGCTATTCCACGAACTGGTTATAATAGAATATTTTGTATAGACTAACTAAAACTATGCTTCCTTGTTCCTAGAAAATAATAATAATATATAAAAATAATTGATATAATCGGTAATATATTACAGTTTTGAGTAAATATGCGGCGCTCGTGACACTAGAAGCTTCCAAGCCGATTTATATCAATATGAGAATTAATAATTACAGAAGAGAATTATATACAAAGTCACACATGTAAACCTGCTCTGAAGATATGAATTATCAAATTGTTAAATACCCTAAATCTGTTAAGATAGTTATAACACAAACACCTAAGAATATTCGCAGCAGCGCGATTCTAATAATGTTAAGCAAATAGCAACTATGTTTCGTAACAATCGCTATTGTACTCCAGGTGAATAACGACAGTAATCGATTATAATACATATGTAATTTTACATAGATTCATGCTATAAAACTAACAAACGACGGGTAACCAATATGACATATGGACTTTGTAACGAGCAAGATAGTAAAAATATTAAGAAGTAAACAGGAAGAAGCTTAGTAGCCGAGGGGCCACGGGGGGCTTGCGCCTCAACAACGAAACTCACGCAGAAGGAAAATTACGGAACAAAGTCCCCGCACCTACACCACCGCACCAGTGCAGCGTTATACCATATGTAAAAACTTACAATATAGTAATGGCTAATGAACTAAGATAACAGACGTGCATGCGGCGAAGATGTCGTGTCCTAATTAGAATTCCTAGAAAAAGGGGGAGGTGCGCAAAGGTGACAAAAAATCTAAAGAGGGGGATCGTTCTGCGCAACGATCGACCCCTATAAAAACGACGACCGATCACCCGATCGTCCTCTTGGTTTCTACCACCAGATTCGTCATCTTGTTCCGGTACAGTCTCGCGGTAATATCCTTTTGCCTTTTGCATTTAAACTTTTCATACAACGTTACTCTGCCCAAAAGTCCAGCGAGCTTTCAGCTCCATTTTGTCATATTAATTTAACATCTTACACTCTGTAACTCCGTTGTAACTTGAAATATTAAACTTATAAAATAAATCGAAGTTAATCAAAGTATTCAAATATATTAGAATCAGTTATTCCGTCAAATCCTCTCACCAATCTACACTGCAAGTCATCACATCCAGAGTGTTCTCAAGAGGTAAGCCAATTAATTAAATCTTTTATCCAACAATTACTCCTTCTTCGGTTCGTTCGATTAGAGCGGCAGAATGTCCGTTGTTCAGTGTATTTCAATACTTAATCGGTAATTGGTGACCCAAACTACTGATGTGAGTCTAGCTGTAGCTGTGTGAATGTTTCTAGTGTCTAACATCTGGAAATTTCCACCAGGTACCGTTCCAACGTCACACCCCTGTGGCGAATATTGGTTATGGCGTGGTCATGCGTTTTCCAAAATTACCGCTAGATGATGTGTAATGTGCTGCTCGTGATTTCGTCGTTGACACCATCTCGTACGATTTTGTAGCTGCTTCGGTTTACGGTCCAGGCTGCCTATCATCGGGGACTTCTTTGACAGAGGCATACACAGGGTGCCTCTCGGCCAAAGTTACCGAGTGGAGAGTGACGCCTCATTGTTCACCTCCACCGGCTTTTGTACAGGCAGTAGCTAGCTGCCTTTACTCGAGGTCGTGCAGTCACACGGCTAGCTAAACCGTGGACCACGACCCACACAATTAGTCCTTGCCGACAGGAAGGCTGCGTCGATCCTCGGAAAGATGGCTTTATCAACCTGAACGTAGTGGTTTGGGGTCGGTCCGGCACCAGGCCGGTAAGTCGGAAGATGGCAGGCTACGATCTGCCCTTCGCGCCATCCTTACGGCATCCGATAGAGCGTGCGGCTGGTTCCTCTTCGGGAAACGGTGCCCTCGGCCGCCGGGAGGATTTTTATCTCCCTGTTCACCGGCAGTCGAGGCGATACGGAAGGTTCGGGTGGATGCTACCCCAGGTGTATATAAAGGTGCACCAAGGTAGCCAGTATAGTCTGATTAGACCGTCGGTAGGCGAAGTCGTCGAGAGCTGGAAACGGTAGCTATTGGTCCCTCGTTGGTCGGGATCGTTGTCGTCCAAGTACCTTATTAGCTTGCGCCGAAGCGCGGAATAAAGAATTTACAAAGAAAGAATTAGTTAAAGGTAGTTATTGCCTATTTTGTATCGAGTTCGGTTGGAGTACCCTGCTGAGGACGCGTAAACTAGAAATAATAAGGGTTGTGTGCCCTTGTGACGGGCGACTCTGAAACGCCACGTTACAGTACATACATGATTATCTCTGGTGAGTATTCATACATATATATATATATATACATTATACAGTTGTATAAAACGTGCACCCCGACTTACGTTTTTTTCGACTTACGCCGTCAATGCCGGAACGACCTATAGCGTAACTTCGGGGTATTACTGTATCGAAATCATTCTGAAATTGTACATCGCTTGTTACACACAACTCTACTAACAATAATGAAATAATTTCATGTTCGAAGCTATTTTACTAGTGAAAAGGGTTTCAAAAAATGATTGTATATAATATTGGAACACTTTATTCGTGTTACTATGGATATATAAAACAATTGTTGACATCGACGTTGACGATTATTTTTATATCCTCTGAAATATTAAATGCAAGGAAATAGTATCTGAGATTCGAGGTAACTATGAAGCTGCGGGTTGTGCGAAACAGTTCCTTCTCCCGGTTGATGGGAGTTTCTAACATCCTTTGCGAAGTAATGTAATTTGAACATAGTTCACCACTCCATGAAGATATCCTCGCGGCATGTGACATTGCGTCCGTCCAACGGTTACGACCGATTATCCTGTAAAATATGAGCGTGTTCATTTGGTTGTTTCACTTTTTCAATGCAGAATCCATAACATGATTAGTACTTGTCGATAAAAATATACTTTGGCAGAGAATTCGTGTCCTCCCCTCCTTATCATATAAAGACACATACAAATACATGGGTCCTCTTCTGTTCTCTTACAACCATGTGTCGGCGCCATCTCACTATACCCAAAAATGTTCAAAGTGAATGGTCGAAACTGATGAAATGGAACTACCGATAGCAGATATCTGATGTATGGTCATTCGGAATGAATATGAATGGGAAATTCCTCGTCAAACCCGACGGAGTATTTGTAATCGAAAAGATTTTTGACAAAATGTATAAAATGGTAGAAGCCTCGCCAAAAAATGGTACCATTAAACAATTCGTTCGTTAATAACAATTACAATGTTCAATGTTTCCGGATAAACCAAAGTTTTCTACGAAAGCTTATCCTCTCTACTCGCGAATGTGCTGTGAATAATTTTTCTACGTCAAATAGAACCGGAGATGAGATATTGATTCTTCAAGTTTACTGCGCGCTCATTTTGCAACAAAATTGAATGACTCGGCGCTTCCGGAAAAAAAAATCGTAGAAATAGGTTTCGATTTTTTATGCTCACATATCACTTCGAAAAAGCTTTCATTGTTTTGGAAAATACGCGATCATTTTTTGTCACAATGATATTTCTGACTCAAGAACCTAAATTTCGTCCCAACTGACTTTTTATGGTTTATATGATGAAATAATAACAGTCGTAATATTCATTTTCCTTAAGATTTAAAATTTCTTGCATATTTGCATCGTACTTGGGGTACATGTCAACACGTGTAAATTTCTCTAATTATCGGAAAAGAAAATTACCGTACGATTGTAATAATTGAACTCTCCGAGCATTCGAATCTAGGCTCCGATAAAATTGTGGTATTCGCAACAAAGCATTCAACAATTCTTATGTTCTGCACACTCCTAACGAAAAATCAAAATGATTATATATGAAGAGAACAGAGAAAAGAAAATTTGAAACACGTATACAATTTGGTTACTCAATATTTTGAAAAATGTATAACAAAACGACGATCGAAACAAATGTCAACAAAACGACGATCTTTCGAACGCCACTCTTTCGAAGCAAACGTGAACAGACATGTTTTCTACATTTCTTTTCTATACTATGAAAATGCTGGAAGTCCCTCCCCACTCCTCAACGGTATACATTTTTGTACAAATACAATGAGCATCATGGGTACAGTGAGAACACTCTGGGGCGAGTGTTTCCATACTTATGAACGGTAGTGTATATTAATTTACAAAAAATACGGCAATTTCTCAAATAATGAATTGAAAAATGTGAAAAAATTCACACAGAGTACGTTTTAGTAGTACTTTGATGTAACCAATTATGGGGCAGATCTGAGATGGTCGAAAAAAAATTGCGGAGTTGACGGAGAATCCTTCCTTTTCGGGTTAAATTCCGAAAATATCGATTTTTGGAAAAAGGGGTGGGAACCGAAGTTGTTCAGAATTTGATTCCCAACAAGTTGGTTGCTATTAATTTATGCCATTAAGTTGAAAATAAACGAGATAATGGAAATATTTCGAAATTGTCGCTTTTTTCAGGTTTAATTCCAAAAATCTTGATCCTAGAAGAAAAACTGTAAGAACTAAACTTGCAGAGAATCAAAATTTATACCACTTTTGTTTTGTTCTTACGGTTTTTCTGTAAAATCAAAACCGGCCGAGTTATTCAAGAAAAACCATTTTAACCTAAAAAACCATTTTTCGAATATACGCATAAGCATGATTTGGTCGTCATTTTGAATTTACACTCCCAGTGACCCCTGCGAGACAGCTGTGAGAAAAAAGTTTTTGTACAAAATTATTTACAAATTAACCGGGGAATTTCGATATCAATTCTGACGATGACCCAAGAAATTAAAAGGTTGATCGAAACAGAAATTCGAAAAAATTAAATTTCGATTTCTTTGAATGAAAAAAGGCGTTTTCCCGAAAAATTTCTTAGGAACTGTCGACTCCAATTTTGACAAGGATTCGCCCTGTCAAGTATTTGCTGTGAATTACGAATCACCCTGCATAGCAAGTGCAGATTTGGCAGGATTCTTGTAAATGATGTCTTTCATTGCATAACAGAAATTTGCAGTATAAAACACTTACCATTGCAACAAACGATTCGTTCATCGGCGCGTCAAATTTAACCTTTTTTCGGTTCAGCCGTGCGACGTAACTTATCCATTGTTGCACTCACCAGATTATTGTTGTTTGATACAAATATATGTATACACACTGGCCGCGTGAAAATTTGCACGTGATTAGAACTCGTGACACGGCAAATTACCATAACACTCGCGTTAGCTTCGTTCGCCGCGAAAAGTGGATGTGGACGGTACGCGAGGAAACGCAGAAGTGACGGCCGCGCGGATAGTGGGGACAGTGGCGCGTGAGGGATAGTACTTGGAATCCGAAGAAGTTGATTCCTTCGAGAGTTCCAAATATCTGTGAAATATTATAGGATTGTGCTGGACTTTGATGTACAGCAGTAACACATACCCTGACCTTTCGTAGGTCGTATACGATGCAGAAACCAACCCAAAACTCGCTGGCGTATCCGTAACGTATACCATCTACGATAAGTCACGGTATGTATTTTTACAACGATTTCCACCTAATGAGTAAATTTCAGGTAGTTCGTCTGATGTAAAAAAAAATTTTGGTAGCATCATTCAAAACTAGGCGTGATTGACAAATAAACCGAAGCAAATAAAGTATGAAATCCTTATTTGTTGAGAATTAAAAACAGAAAAAATTGGCAAGCAAATCTTCATCAGAATTTTAACAAGGATCGGCCCTGTAAAATATTTGCCACAAATCTTGAACCATAGTATGCAGTAATTGTATGTATGTATAGTGACATAGATTTTTTGCGGGATGTATTTCTAGTATTGTTAAACACATCCGGTTCAGAAACAATTTCGCGTATGTATTAGGGTAATCTTTAAAACAGGCTCGGACGATTATCAACCGGCCCCCCCCCCCCAAATTTTCTATAAATAAATAAATAGTGGTGTGTTCAAGAGCACAATTTTTTATCTTGACCCTAAACCCTCACGCCTATAATTGCGTGTTTCCTGCAATTTCGATATTTATTTTACTGCCGCATCTAATCTTTCGGTAAATAATCTGTAAGTATGACAATTTCGCGGACATCGATGCTACTATTAGATGAGGATATCCGGAGCGTAGATGGGGCATGCTATGTCAATTATTTGCCATTTATATCTGCCTTTTCGACGAACAGGAATTAATAGACAGGTATTTTCGTTTGGGTTAATGATTTTCTATCAAATCGATGAAAAAAGGCAGATTTAAGTAGTGCGTACTCGATGTAGAATGCCCCAAAACCCTTTAATGAAATGAAAGAGAATAATTTTCTTTGCGGAACTACGACTCAAAACGAGAAAAGAAACAGTACGTTATTTTAATATCGGGTTTTGGAAAAGCCATGAGCATTTAAAAAAAAATTGTACGATATTTTGATAAATTTATGGTGTTTGGATGGGTTGAGACAAACATCTAAAATATTTCAGAAAGACTGCTTTTGGCAGGTACAAGAAAGTGTAAAATTTTCAATAAAATCAAAATTGGTCGGGGTCACGGGTTGGTCGGTTTCGCATGGAATGCCCCGTTCACGTATAGTCGGACTACGTGCGATTACGAATAGTTACCGCGATTGTGAACTGATGTTACCATTTCCAAACGATGCCTCATAATATGCACGAATTTGAAAATCTAACGGTTATTCTGAGTGAGTTGTACATTTTTTCGTATCCACCTGAAAGCCTATGCTCTCGTCGGCACTGCAGATTGTTGCTTTAGAAGAAACATAGGACGTGTGCGTATTACCATGTCGTTTTACCATCTGGTACCACTTCGGTCGACTACAGCGCTTCTGGAGGTTCAACGTTGAACTAAATTACGGACTTCTCGTGCATCAGAACGGGCTCTTGTCACCTGAAAATCGCCCGCACAAATCGTGCCATATTTACAGAAAACTGACTAGTGCTATAGGTTTTCCCGGATTACGTGTGTGTTTTTGTACGTCGGTATCTCCCTGGCAAAAGTAAAAGAAATTCTGAGTTCGTACAAGCGGTGAATATTCAACAAGTCGCTAGCCCGATCGGCCATGTTTGACGGGACGTGATTTTATTGAGTTCATCATTATTTTTATCAGACTTTATCAGTGATCTGCGAAAGTAGTGACTGAGATACAGACGTACAATTTTATTCAAGCTATCTTTTGAAAATTTTTCCAGTCAGATTCGTACCCCTGTTTTATCAGGATTTGTGCGGGCGATTTCCCCGCTTCTGACGTCACGAAACATATATAGGACATGCCAGGTCAGCGGCACCTTAACGCATCAAAAGTTACAAGCGGAAAACAAAGAATTTTGTTCGCCGTTTCTCGCCTGTTGATCTGACGCTCATTCCGCGCTTTTTCTGAGTTCTTGAGTGTTCAATCAGTCAGGAAAGAGTCATTTCAATCAAATCTGAGACCAAGTCTTCCGGCTCCAAAACTGAGGAAATAATGAGGCGTTTTTGCGACATCTTGGCGATTCCGACAAGTGCTGGAATGGGCTTTCTCATGCACTATTGCGACATGATTTTGACTAAGGAATCGAAGAGGCGCAGTCACAATCCGCTGCGATCAACGCATCGAGAGTTGCAACAGAAATACGGGAAATTTTGTTCGCTATTTCTCTCCGGTTGAGCTCACGCTCATTCTGCCGCGGATTCTAAGTTCCTGGGTGTCGAATTAGTCAGGGGAGTGTCATTGTAATTGGATCAGATATCAAGACATTCCTGCTCTAAATCTGAAGGAATAGTAAGGAATTTTTGACAAAATTTTCGCGATTGTTACGGGGTAGATTGCGTAGGCTCCGATGAGCGGTAATCGAAGCTTACTCCACGCCCAGCTAAGATGTTATTTGGCTAATATAGGGTCCGTTCACGTCGACTATGCACTCGCGTGCTACTACTCCCAATGCAGGAAGTGAATGGAATGAAAAGGGATCGGTATTAAGGGAAGGTAAACGATTTAAGGTATATGATTGTTTATCAGTAGTCAATGCAACGAAGTCGGTCGAGGGAAAAGGGTATGGTCTTGGTTTAGAGGGATAGGTGTCTTGCTTGAGCGCTAGGATGGATCAGCTTAGTTGAGCGGGATGTAGAAGGCAAGCTAGCCGCGAGTTAAAGAAGAATCTGCTAACTCGCGGACGATGAGAGTAGACTACATCGCGTAAGGTAACTAAGCGTGGGAGGGAAATAAGAAGTCTGGAGGACGTAACATGCCCCCCCTTGGGAAAGAACATTCGGTGAGGGTACGGAATAGGATGTTCAGAAGGAAGTGGAATGTCATGAAATGTACTGACTCACTTGCAGAATATTACAAAGAAAAGTCTCAAAATTTAGCGCCTAGATATTAGTGCGCGTTCAAGTGGGTTAGTATACATTTAAATGAAAAAAAAAATTTCTAAATGACATCTTATCGTACTGACTCACTTACGAAATATTACAAAGAAGAGTCTTAAAATATAGCGCCTAGATGTTAGTGCGCGTTTAAGTAGGTTAGTATACGTTTGAACAAAGTTTCTCTGAATGACATCTTATAGATGTGGTGGTATACAGGGTGTCCCTAAATTGCCTCCAACGGACTAGCCAGCATGATACCTCGTTAAAATCCCACCGAGAATTTCTTTTCCGGAAGCTCGTCCGACGTATAGTTTTTGAATTATAAGCGATAGCGCTAGGCCAATCAGAGTGCACCATTTCATCCAGATTTGCCGCCACGGAAATTGCTGTTTTGTTCGTCTGGGTAAATTATTATTATTCGTTTACGAATTAAATATCGGCACCTCCCCTCTCTCGCTGCTGTACTCCTTATGCTTGAGGATGCGCTTCTGTTTACACACACAAGTGTGCGCCCATGGATGTGCGGCCGGCAGCGTGTGCCGCGGCAACAATACCGAGGTCAGCGCCCGAGAAAGGGTACAGCAGCAAGAGAGGGGAGGTGCCGATATTTAATTCGTAAACGAATAATAATAATTCACCCAGTCGAACAAAACAGCAATTTCCGTGGCGGTAAATCTAGATGAAATGGTGCACTCTGATTGGCCTAGCGCTATCGCTTATAATTCAAAAACAATGCGTCGGACGAGCTTCCGGAAAAGAAATTCTCGGTTGGATTTTAACGAGGTATCATGCTGGCTAGTCCGTGGGAGGCAATTTAGGGACACCCTGTATATGATAGATATTGTGTATATTATAAACGAAACTTATGCAACATGCTGATGATTACATTATGGCTGCAGATTATTACGGGCAGAATAAGGCAATGAAAGAATATGTTCGCTAATAGCGGAGAGCTTAGCGCCAGACTTCGAGTGGTTCGGAGCTATCGTTAAGGCTTTGCTCGGGGAGCAATTTACGCGGCTTGGATATGCCTATTTCCGTCATCTCAATTCCGATTAGGTCCGGAGCAGCGACGAAGAGCGAGGAGGCAGGTCATCGGGAAATAATATTATTTCTAGGTGCGGGTGGTGGATGGCATGGCGCGTAGGAACTTGGGGTTTTGTACGACGCAGGTGAGGGATATGTTTCAGGTTGGAAATAATTTGTTCTAGTGATAGAATTTTAGGGTGGACGATACCCTTTTGGGCGAAGAGGATAGCATCTACTAAGCCAGGCAGGTCAAGTTCGTATTCGTTCAAGCGTCGGTCTAGGTCAATTAGTCGGTTAAGTGTGCCAATGTCAATTTACTGAAATAGTCGATTTTAGTTTTTCGGAGGGTAATCCAAATTTCAGCGTTATTATTGTCGATTATACGTTTAATCGTATACACTCCTTTATAGTGGTCGTCGAATTTGGATCGGGTTTCATTTAGTAGATAGACCTTTTGACCTGCTTCGAAATTTTGGCTGTTGACATTACGGTCGTAATACGTCTTGGAACGATGCTTTGCTTGTTGTAGGTTAGACTTAGCGTGTTTTCGTATGCTAGATAGATTAGCGATTAAGTCTAGAAGGAAGAAATCGTAGGACCGGATATACGCGCTGGCAGGGTTCGCGTCTGTTGGGAGTCCGGCTTGAGAGCCAAAAATTAGTTGGTGGGGGGTAAAGTTAGTACCTTCCTGCTTCGCGGTGTTATAACAAAAAATTGCAAAGCGGATGTAATCGTCGCAGTCTTTAGCAGAATCCGTGTAGTGTTTGATGTGCTCAGTAAGAACAAGGTAACTGCGTTCTAGCGATCCGTTAAACTGTGGGCGGTAAGCTGTGGTTCGTATTTGCTTAATTTTGAAAAGTTTACAAAGTTGTTTGATGACTGTGCTCATAAAATTCTGTCCTTGGTCTGTAAGTATTGCTCGAGGAGCACCGTAACGTGTAATGTATGCTTTTGCGAATGTTGCGCCTACAGTTTTGGCGGTTGCATCAGGTAAAGGGATGGCGTCCAGGAATTTTGTCAAATTGCATTGTATCGTCAAGAGATATTTATTGTTCGATTGAGTAAGGGGTGGAGGTCCGACAACATCTAATGCCACTTTGTCGAATGCATCGGCAGGCGTGTCCGTCATCATTGGCAATTTGGTTTTTACTCTGACCAATTTTTTTCTCTTGCAACTCTCGCAAGTTTTTATGGAATCTTGGATTTGTTCTTCCATACATGGCCAAAAATACTTCTGTCTAATGCGGTTACATATTTTAGTGACACCTTGATGACCGCCGACTAACGATTCGTGGCATTCTCTGATTATTTCTTTTCATAAACATTCGTCTGGGATGACAGTCGTGTTACGACAAAGCATGATTTGAATTTCTAAGTCTGCGAAAATATAGGATAGAAGTTTTCGAACAACGCGGGGATCGAGAGCGTCCAAACTATTATCGGTTATCGGAAGGGCTAGAGACTTTAGGTTTAAATCGGCTGGAGCCGTCTTGAGTTTGGACAATAGCTTGAAGATATCGTATAGGTTGCTTTTATCTGAGCTTTTCGTTTTCAATGCTAGGGTGAAAATACGTTGACTATTATGCTTAGATTCAATGATATCAAATTTTCGCGGACGAGGCCTCATTACTATTTTTGGGTCAACGATATTCTCGTCGGCAAGTTGGGCTGGTATACTCTTAATCCAAGCGCAGTCTGTCGATATGAAGTGCGCATAGTTGGTTTTGAGCATCAAAAGTCCATCATTGGTATCTTTGACATTGTCCGATACTGGTATGTCGTCCAAGTTGTCAATAAAATATGCGAAACCGTGAGGGTCATTAATTTGATCATCGTCAGTTTTGAGAGCACTGTCATGGTTATGGTTAGTAATTTCCGTATGGGAGTCGAATTGTTGAGTGCACGTATAGTGTTCGGTGTCTGTGAGCAAGTCGAAACTGTCGTCGTTATCAGAAGTGGCCGGGAGAGGCGAGGGGGGACGAGAACAAGAGTGTAAGGAAGGGTTCGTCGGCCTGGAAGTAGCGGGGGGGTATTTCCGAGCGCGACGCGGAGGCCCGACAGAGGAAGGGAGGGGGGGGGGCATAAGGACGTCAGTCGATGGGGGCGGAGATGGAATCGGACGAGGTGCTGCAGGTTTAGTTGGACGTGCCGATTTCTTTAGCAGATGACGGCGGGGAGGTAATCCAGATGTCGAAGGGGCAGGGTCAGAGGGGTTAGTATGAACGGGTGGGGGTGTAATGCAGGGGCACGCGCTGGCAGGAAGCGGAGGGTTGAGGCAGCAAACGGTGATACTTATTTTCGAATTTTTAAAAACATAATGGATCATTCTGCGTACCGCACTCCATTCCAATTTGTCGAGTCCGCAACCTATCAATGGTATCGAGACGGATGTTACGCCATCTTCTTGCAAGGATTTCCTAAAGTTAACCAAGGTGTTAAAAAAAAACGTGGGGCAAAGGTTTGTCACTGTATTTGGGCTTTGTAACTAGGTTATAGATTTTTCGGTTTCCATGTACCACAGAAATAACGTCAGTCACAGTCAGGTCGAATTCTCTAAGTTGTTCGCGGTTTATGAATTTACGTTCTGTCAGTTCTGAAGCAATTCCTTTTGACATTTGGCAGTCAGCCGATATGCAATGAGCCAAGTTATCCTTTTGCTGTAGAAGGTCAGCTTTATGTTCTTTGATGTGTCTATTACGCATGAGAGGAAAAGTTTCGCTTTCTATGAGGAAATCGATATCAGAAGGGCCCGGTTAATCAGTGGCTGGACAAAAGTCATCAGTTCCTGATTCAGTTTCTGGGGTCTGTAAGTCATCCGAGCTAAGGGAAGAATCTGAAAAATAGCTCAGGTATGGTCTTTTACGAGGCCCAGGATTTGTTGAAGAATTTGTTTCGCGATGGCGTTTAGCTTGGCGATGTACTGGGATCGGTGCCGGGGTAACAAGGGAGGGTTTGAGGAGCAACGGGGTTTCTTTATCGCTGAACTCATCGTCGGAGAGATCAGAGAAATCAGAGAAATCAGAGGAATCAGAGGAGTATATCATCTTACAAGGTTGTGAGATTTTAGGGTGTTTCAGCGAAGCTGGGTTGGTGGACTCGTCTGTGGTCTGTCGAGGGCGTCTGGGGTACTGATGAGTCTTTTTAGTGCGTTTTTTTGGTTTACCGCTAGAGGCTTCAGTCGTTGGACGGGGGCGTTTGGCATCTATAGGAAAAATTTGAGCGGTGTCGGGCGGTGCGTTCCTGGACAGAGCATCAGCGTTGGTATTAGATTTTCCGGACTTGTATTTCGTATCGAAGTGGTACTCTGCCAGTTCTGAGCTCCATCGTAATAAACGGGAATTACGCTTCTTGACGCTTTTTACCCATTTGAGTGGCTCGTGGTCTGTTATTAAAGTGAACTACTGACCATAGATGTAGGGGCAGAAGTGATTCATACTCCAGTAGGCGGCTAAGAATACTTTATCAGGTACCGAGTAGTTTAATTCAGCGGGCTTGAGGGCTCGGGATGCGTATGCAACCGATAGGTCAGCACCGTCTTTATCTTGACTGAGAACTGCACCTATCGCGAATTTTGACGCGTCTGTAGTGAGCGCAAATAGTTTGTTGAAGTCTGGGTGTTGTAGACATGGTTCTTTGCATAAACAATCGCGTACGGTTTCAAAGGCAGACTGGTGTTCGGACGTCCAGATGAAAGGGGTATCCTTCTTCGTTAAATTGTTAAGGCATTTAACAATTTCTCCAAAATTTGGAACAAATCTTCGGTAGTAACCTAAAAGGCCAAAGAACTGTCTAACATTTTTGGGACTTTTGGGGACAGGATACTCTTTTACAGCTATTAATTTACCAGGGTCAGGTTTTACTCATGACTCAGTTACGAGGTGTCCGAGGTAAACGACTTCCTTGCCCAAGAATTCGCACTTGTCTGGCTGTAGAGTTAAACCAGCAGCGTTAGTCACTTCATTAATTTCCGAAATTTAATTTCATGTTCTTGCAAGTTTCGAGCGTAAATAACTATGTCATCTAAATATACGAACATCTAGTTGCCTTGTGGGCCTAGGAGGACTTGGCCCATGAGCCTTTGAAACGTGGCAAGGGCGTTCTTTAGTCCGAAGGGCATACGAGAAAATTCATAATGGCCTCTAGGTGTCGAAAATACAGTTTTCGTGCTATGATCCAGATGCATGGGAGTTTGGTGCAACCCGGAAGCAAGGTCGAATGTGAAAAAGTATTCAGCTGAGCCAAGCTGGTCAAGGATTTCCGTGATATTGGGAATGGGGTATGCGTCGCAGACTGTTTTTTCGTCAAGTTTTCTGTAGTCGATTAGCATACGCCATCGTATATTGCCGTCACTATCCGGTTTTTTGGGAACGATCCACACCGGGGAGTTATACGGAGATGAGGAATGTTGAATAAGATTTTACTTGAGTAGTTCATCAACTGGGGATTAGATTTCGTCTTTGTCAATCTTGGGAAAACGGTATTGTTTGGTATGAATAGGCGCATTGTCCGTCGTGGGGATAGTGTGATGAGATAAATTGGTGTGGCCTAATTTATCACCTGGAAGATGAAAGAGATGATTAAATTCTGTTACGAGGTCAAATATAGATTGTTTTTCGGTGTCATTCAAATGATCAAGATGTAAGCTGCTCTTTAGGACGTCCAATCTTTCTGACCTACTGTCAGTCAAGAGCACTGTTGCGGCACCGGGACAGGGTGTACTGTCGTCAGGGATAGGAGGATTGGATTGCAGTTGCGCGAGGTCAGTGGACTGGATGGGGCAGGAGGGGGGATTATTGGTCGGTCGCGATGTACGCTTGGCGGCAGAAAGGATTAATGAGTTGCTGAGGAGAGGGCCTGGGTGCGAAACGAGGGTTTTGGCGCGGGCATCGCTGTGGTGGTTACTCGGTGCAGTGGGCGTGGCGTTGGGCATGACTGTACTCAGTGGCTCGTCGAAGTCGTCTAGGGTTACTGTTGGGAGTCTTATCTCTACGGCGGATTTGTTACAATTGAACGCGTACGAGTAAGCGATGCCGTTCTGGTTTTCAACTAACGCTTCACCACATAGAACATTGTTGCCTAAATCGATGCGTTTGAGGTAGCCTACTTTAGTGTATGGGTTCGCAACTATTAGTGGGATGGCTTTCACGGTACGGGCCTGTATTGTAATTACGCGCGTTTTTTCGGGCGCGGACGAGGGTTCATCGAATTTATCAAAGTGAATTGGCAATGAGGATCCAAGCATCACCGAGTTTGAGTTAAAAGAAATAGTTTCTTTCTCTTTTCGTGAGAAGGGCTGGCCTAAGATACCGTCGTGCGGAATCGGAAACGAGTCGGGGACTAAGTGAAAGGTATGAGATTTATTTTTTTGCGATAGTTTGCGTCTTTTTTTCTGTTATACCAGTCAGCGTCAAACGTTCGTCGGTTGTTCGTCGTACGAGGGGCCTAACGGAACTTTCTTTGACCAAGTTGACGTCTGCACCGGTGTCAATAATAAATGTAGATATTTTCATTAGCTCGGGGGTGTCGATCGAAATTAGTGGAGGGTCAGCTAAAGCTATTATGAGGATATGATTTGAAGATCAGAACGCTAGTTGTTTGCATTGCTCGCGGGCGCGTTCTCCCCGCGGGCGATGTTCCCGTTTAAATGTTTATTTGAGCCTGCATTGCCTTGATTTTACATATTACGCGGAGAAGATCTACATCGGTCTGCTGTGTGGCATCTGCGATTACAATTGTCGCAGTGTAGTTCTTGGTTTATGTTGCATTCATTATGGAAGTGGCCCATTCTGCGACGTTTGGTACAATATCTTTTACTTTGCAGACGGTGACATTACGTGATGGAGTGACCCTGCCGGTTACAAAGTTGACAACTGCTGGGCAGAGCATTAATGTAGCCAGCAGAACAGGTTTTCGGTTCGAGCGCTTGGGCGTAAGGTCCGGGCTCGGTACGAGGCGCTGGTTGATGAGCGTAACCAGGTGTGGGCAATGACATCAGGGGGGGGGGGGGGGATAAAGGAGGCCGCGGCGGGCACCTGAGACGGAGGGGCAGTATGGGGGGTAACGGCAGGCACATGGGTGTAGCGGGGGTAAAATATTGTGCAGAGAATTGCATCTGACGGTTAATTAGCTCGGCTTCTTCACCTTCGGCGATGGTGACGGCAGTTTCGAAGGTCGGTAATGGTCTGATAGTAGCGATTCTCCACTCCCATTCTGGCCGAAGCCCCCTAATGAACGATCTAGCGGTATTCTTCTTTAGATCATTTAGTAGAAGCGTTGCTAAGTCTGGTGCTCGCTTGGTTATGATCGCTGTTTTTATTTCTTTTGATATTGCTCTTATTCTGCACGAGTAATCTATGATGCGCTCATATGGTTGTTGTGTAATTCTATCTAATTAAGCAGATAACTGACGTATGGGGATATCCGGGCGGTATGCTCGGCTGAGGGCAATTATGAGGTCCTCGACGTCATTACAGTTAATGCCTATTAAATATTGAGAAGCCGGGCCTGTAACATTTGATTGCGCAGATTTGGCGAAGTCATTTTATCCGAAGCTTTTATAAGAGTCTCTACGTAACGTAATTGTTCTACAAATGAGTCAAAGGGCATGTTGTGGCCGTCGAAAGGGGGGATTGTCGGCATGACATCTTTTACTGTCCAAAAATTTGAACCGGTTTCGTTAGTTGGCGCCATATTGATTTAGGCAGGGTGTTGCAAGTACAGAAATGAAAATATCAACTTAACACTAAGACTTAAAATAGACTCACAGGGCGAAGGTGAACGCAAAAACAGAGTACAGCATGATTGTAGGCAGCTGGACGCAGGTGAAACTTGAAGAGGCGATACACGTCATGCGTCGGCACGAGGAGGGTATAGATGAAGTACTCCGTGGCGTGTTGATAAATGAGTGTGGTAATCCAGGTCTTAGGGCGATGCCACTTTCGGGTCCAGATTCTCGTCTTAACAGGGTTGCAGGAGTCCGAATGAGCGGGAAGGGTCCATTTAATATTTGTCGGTTCGAAAAGTGATGTGTTTAGATGCGGTGTGCAGCTTAACTCAGCTATTGCACTGAATTTCCACTCGCTACACAGTTATTCGACGTCGTACGTATGGATGAATTTCAATAGTACCAAAATGTGACGGAGTTAATGAAATTGGGGACTCTTTGCAGAGCCTATGTTCGTGGCGAGTTGAATAGGTTCTGCATGCCTGTCACAGTACTTTGTGGGCCAGAGTACGTTTGTATCACGGCTATCACTGATTGGTACGGCATTGGATATTTTGAGCACTGAACACTTCCGTAGAAAACATGCAGCACTGCACTGACGGGTAGGTCGACGGGCGAAACCGCTGCCACCAAAATGTTACGGGGTAGATTGCGTAGGCTCCGATGAGCGGTAATCGGAGCTTACTCCACGCCCAGCCAAGATGTTATTTGGCTATTGAAGGGTCCGTTCACGTCGACTATCCACTTGCGTGCTACTACTCCCAATGCAAGAAGTGAATGGAATAAAAAGGGATCGGTATTAAGGGAAGGTAAACGATTTAAGGTATATGATTGTTTATCAGTAGTCAATGCAACGGAGTCGGTCGAGGGAAAAGGGTATGGTCTTGGTTTAGAGGGATAGGTGTCTTGCTTGAGCGCTAGGATGGATCAGCTTAGTTTAGCGGGATGTAGAAGGCAAGCTAGCCGCGAGTTACAGAAGAATCTGCTGACTCGCGGACGATAAGAGTAGACTACAGAGCGTAAGGTAACCAAGCGTGAGAAAGGAATAAGAAGTCTGGAGGACGTAACACGATCATGACAACTGCTGGTAAACTTTTTCGCATCAACTATTCCGACGTAATCTTTTCAGAGAAATCGATTGAGCGCAGTCAGTATAGGCTGCTATCAACACATCGCAAGTCACAACCGAAAAACGGATAATTTTGTTCGCCATTTGTCTCAGTTACATTTCATGCTCATCCCGCTGCCTTTTCCGAGCTCCGGGGTGTCCAATCAATCAAAAATGGGTCATTTGAATCGAATCTCATACCAAAGCTTTCCAACTTCAAAACTGGAGAAATAGTAAGGCATTTTTGGCAAAATCTTTGTGATATTGACAAGTGCTGGGATAGGTTTTCTCATACTCTATTCCGACGTAATTTTGCTAGAGAAATCGATTGAAAGCAGTCGCAACACGCTGCTATGAACACATTAAAAGTCATAACCGAACAACGGAGAATTTTGTTCGCCATTTCTCTTCCGTTGATCTTACGCTATATCTGCTGCGTCTTCTGAGTTCTTTGCTACACAGTCAGTCAGGTAGATGTCATCCAAATCAAATCTGAGACTTAAAGTTTCAGGCCTCGAAACTGAAGAAATAGTAAAGCATTTTTGGCGAAATATTTGCAATTTCGACAAGTGCTGGAATGAGTTGCCTTCCTCACCATTCCGACGTTATTTCGCCGGAGGAAACGATAAGGCTCAGTCGCAATACGCTGCGATTGACGAATCAATAGTTACAACTGAAAAACGAAAAATTTGGTTCGTCATTCTTCTCCAGTTGATCTCACGCTTATTCCGCCACATTCTCTCAGATCCTGGGTGTTCAATCAGTCAGGTACTGGTCATTTCAATTAAATCTGATACCAAAACATTCCGGCTTGAAAACTGGAGGAAAAGTCAAGCGATTCTGGCGAAATTTTTGCGATTTTAAAAAATGCTGGAATGGGTTTTCTCATACACTATTCCGACGTAATTTTTCTTGAGAAATCGAGAGGGAGAATCACAATTCGCCGCGATTGACGCTTTAAAAATTACAACTGGAAAACAAAAAAATATAGTTCGCTATTCCTCTCGTGTTGATTGCACGCTCTTCCGCTGCGTTTTCTAAGTCCCTTGGTTGCTAATGAGTCAGAAAAGTGTCATTCAAATCGTATAAGTGATCAAAACTATTCGGCTTTAAAACTAGTGAGATAGTGAGAAATTTTTGGCAAAATTTCCGCGATTATGACAAGTGCTGGAGGAGGTTCTTTCATGCACTATTCGGAGGTCATTACGCTGAAGAAATAAATTGCAAGCAGTGCCAACATGCTACCATCAACACATCTAAAGTTACAACCGAAAGACTAAGAATTTCTTCCGCCATTCCTCACCCATTCATCACACGCTTTCTCCCCTGCGTCGTCTGAGTTCCTAGCTATACAGTTAGTAGGGAAGATGTCATTTAAATCAAATCTGAAACCAATACGTTACGGCTTTGAAACTGAAAAAGTAGTGAGGTATTTTTGACGAAATCTTTCCGATCTCAACAAGTGCTGAAATAGGTTTTCTCATGCACTATTCCGACGCAATTTTACCAGAGAAATCGATTGGGCGCAGTCACAATACGCTGCAATTGACGCATCAAGAGTTGGAACTCAAAGAAAATTTAGTACGTTGTTACGTGGGGATGAGAGTGTACTGAGCAGTGGTAGTTAATGATTGATTGAATAATCAAGCTCCCACGCAAAGACAATGAATAAATATTGAATCTAAACAAAGACCTACCTTTCGATAAGCCGGTAATTTGTAGGATCGTGTTGCTATAGTCCTGTACAGGTCTGTGAGGTTTGTTCAAATTGTTGAGGCAATTTTTTAATGATGAAAATGGAAAAATGGTCGTTCAAAATAAATGGTTTATTATGATTCAACCGGTAAAAGATGAATCATATTCTGTTCCGATTTGGTGATTGAAATGTCTGGTAACAATCAATGCTGATAATGACATAAGAGCCGAAAGTAACAATTTATAAAGTGTTCGAGTTTATACAAATCGTGTGTTATTCTATTCTAGAAGATATTATTATTTGGTACCAGGAACATCTACTCTGAACGATGGTTATAACTAGCTGGTCGTGATTATTCGATATTGTATCTCTCTTTTTAGATTATCTTAAATCAATTATACATCCTATTGTTAAGTCTTGTTAGTTAATTCTTGGGAACAATAAGTATGATTTAATTGGGGGTAGTGAAGCTAACCACCAATTCTAGACTTGCTTTTAAATGAATATTACTAATCTAAATTTTGATTATAAAGGTGAAACAAGAATTCGTTCAATTACGAAGATTAACGCTCGGATTGACTTATCTTTAGGTGAATCGGTTGACGAGATTGAGATATGTTTATCGCCACTAGGGGTCTGCGGAAGTGGACCTACTGTGTCTAGCGAAATTTTCTCAAACGGCTCAGCTGGAGTGTCCGTTATTAGCATTGGCTCTCTAGTCTTTACGCGAACTAGCTTTTGTTCTTGACAGCTTTCGCATCTTCGAATGAAATTACTGATATCCTCTCCCATTCGTGGCCAATAAAATCTTTCGCGGATTCTTCGATATGTTTTGGTCACGCCTTTGTGTCCTCCCATTAGTCCACTATTCATTTCCGAAATTATGTCCAGTCGTATTTCTGATGGTGGTATCTCGGTTATACCTGAACAGATGGTAATGTCTATGTCTTCATCCTCAAAAATATCTATTAATAAATTCGAGATATCTATTGATAGTTCGTCAGTCATATCCCCTAATTTTGAAATTCTAAATGTTTTTATTTTCAAATCTAATAAAGTCGTTTTCAAATTTCCCAAGGCTACCTTGACGTTATGTAATTCAATTTTGTGAAAGTGTTTTCGTTTAACTACGAGGCTAAATATGCTATATTTTCCCGTTTTTGTAATAATGACTTGGCCTAATTTTGGTTTTGCATCACGATGATCGTCTGCACTTATTAATTCCGAATCGTTTATATAATCTGCCGACTGGTATAGAAAATTCTGAATCTATTGATATGAAATGAACATAATTGTCTTTTCTGTATGTCGAATTTTCCCGACTGAATGAAATTCTATTCCGTGAATGGTAACCCGTTTTTAGAATTTCTAATGGCAATACTGTATCTAAATCTGGTAATATACCTTCCATGATTTCAATTCGGTTTGGTAAATCTCGGACTCCTAGTTGCGGCTGTAGACGCCTTGGCGTTTTGCAGACCTTGCTTTTTACTGAAACGTCCCCCACCTCATTCAACTCAGGTATCATATTCGAAGGATACGGGGTTGAGAGTGCTATTGGCCTGGTTGCGACTATAGGTGTTGGTAATGCCGATTTCTGCAAAGGTCGACTAACTACTGACTCATTCAAATTAGTTTGATTGGTACTAGTCTGTCCAGCCTCGCTATCATTTCCTTGATTTCTCTCAACTTTTTCTAAAAATCTTTCAATTTTATTATTTGGTTCATCGTCATCAGTTTCATCATTTTCGTCGAGTACCTCACGAATGGTTTCGTCTAATCCTTCACCCTCTGATATATGGCCTGGTATCTCCATTTCATCTGCATTCGAGTTACTGGAGTCGTCTAGAAGACTCCTTTCGTGCAAGGTCTTGTCAAAGCTTTCAAATGAATCTTGCAACTCCTTCGGATTCAGATTACTTCTTTTGCGCAAAGATTTATTAAAAAGTGAAATGATTTCCTTTGTTCTTTAGGATCTATAGATTATTTAGCTTTATGACTCGCTTGTGCTTGCAAAAATACATCATCATCCGAATCGCTATCTCTGTCACGCGACGATTTCAATTTCACAGTTATATTTTCAGGCTCAGAATCAGATTCATTGTCGTCGTCGGTTCGTGCGTCAGTCTGTATGTCTGATTGTTCAGGTTGTTGTGTTCCCTGGGATGTAGTGGGTTGTTCAAGACCTAAATTCGGCAATACGCTTCTTTGCCTCCGGTAGGCCGGCGGTTCGGAAGATTCATCGTCGGATGAGTCTTCAGAAAGAGCTTGCCTACTTCCTGTTGTTGTCCTAGCTCTCGATCGAGTTCTTGTTGAGATCGCGTTCTCATCAGGCTCTATGGTAGTCTTTGTTTTTGGACGGAATGTTTCGTCAGCTGATTTTTTTGTTGGGACTGAGTCTGATCTAGCTAATGGTTGATTTATTTTTGGAGCAGGTCATTTTGAAATTTTTGAATCAATGGGTAATATCTTCCATTGGTTGCGTTTAGTCCTGACCTTCAAGTTTGACCAAGGGTTCATAATAGCAAATATCGTTTGGAGTTTTTGATTTTCTATCAGTTTTAAATTTGTACAAGCAAAAATTTTGATTCCCGTTCCTTTAAAAATAAATCGCAACATGGTTCTTACTTTATTCCATGCTAATTTATCTAGACCACATCCCATTCTAGGTATTCTAACTGTTTTAACTGAGTCATCCTTTAAAATTTTCCGAAAATTGATCAGACTGAGGTACATGTCTTCACACTCTGGTTTGTCCCAAAAGTTTAATTTTGTCATAATATAATAAATTTTCTGATTTAGTAGTTCTAATTCAGCTACTGAATGCATATCGGCTTGACTGCGAAGGTGTTCCGGTACCCCATATTTTTTCCTAAAATCGCTTGCTATACCGGAACTCATTTCAAGATCTACAGAAACAGTATGCGCATAATTGTCAAGTTTATCAAAAACGCTTTCGTGTACTTCAATAATGTTTGGATTTTCAATATCAGCTGTTCTAGTTATTTTCAAATAGTCTGAATATTTTGGAAATAAGTCTACAGATTTGATTATCAGATTGTCACTATCGTTTCCACTATCAGACGACTCCGACGATTGGTTAATGCCGTCGGTAACAGGGACTGGATTGCGCGACAATGCATCTGTGTCAATGTTCAGTCGTCCAGCTTTGTGTTTGAATTCATACTCGTAATCTCGTAACTTAAGCCTCCATCGTATTAGTCGCTGCCCGGGATCTTTAATCAAGTCGATCCAGCGTAATGGCTCATGATCACTAACCAGTCTGAATTTCCGGCCATAAAGGTAAGGTCGAAAACGTAGTACGGCATATAGAGCTGCTAAACAGTCTTTCTCAGTTGTGAAATAATTTTGTTCCGCTTAGCTCAGAGCACGAGACAGGTAGCCGACGGGCATGTCATAATCGTCCACTTCCTGGCTCAAAACGGCTCCGATTGCATAGTCGGATGCGTCGGTAGTTAACGTGAATTGCTTCTTGAAATTTCGGTACCGCAAGATAGGATATTGGTATAGATACTTCCGTAATATTTTGAAACTTTTCTTTTGATCTTTTCCCCAAATAAATGGTGATTCCTTCTTTAATAAGTCTGTAAGAGGCCTATTCTTTCCCGCAAAATCTTTAATAAAACGCCTGCAGTAACCGGCGAGTCCCAAAAATTGTCTAATGTTCTTAGGATTTTCAGGTTGTGGAAAATGTCGAACCGCGGTAATTTTCTTCGGGTCCGGTCTAACTCCTGATCTGCCAATAATATGGCCCAAATAAGCCACTTCTGTTTTTAGAAATTCACATTTGTCTGGTTGTAACGTTAATCCAGCGTCTTTTAATTTGTTAAATGACCGGCGGATTTTCTCACCGTGTTCTTCTAAATTCTTTGCATAAACTACGATGTCGTCTAAATAAACGAAAACTTCGACACCTTGTAGTCCGCGTAATGTTTGATCCATTAATCTTTGAAATGTAGCGGGCGCGTTTTTAAGCCCTTCAGGCATTCTGAGATATTCGTAATGACCGTTTGGTGTTGTGAATGCGGTTTTTGCTCTATCTTGGGGGTCCATTTCAATTTGTTGGAAACCGCTGGCAAGATCGAAAGTTAAAAAATATCGCGCTTCACCGAGATGATCAAGAATGTCTGTAATGTTAGGTAATGGATACGCTTCCCCAATTGTCTTTTCATTCAATTTCCGAAAATCGATTACCATGCGCCATCGTTTTCTACCCGCAGAACCGGGTTTTTTGGGTACAATCCACACGGGTGAATTATACGGTGAATTTGAAGGAACTATTCCGTTGTCAATTTTAACTTTGATTTGGTTTTCAATCTCGGTTTTGTGAATTGGAGGGAACCGATATTGTCGCGTATTAATCGGTATATCATCCTCGGTTGGTATACGATGCTGAATGCCGGGTGTAGATTTTAATTTATCTCCAGGTAAATGAAATAATTCTGGAAATTCCTCGATGATATCTAATACGTGGTCGCGTTCCTCTATATTTAAATGATCTAAATGCAATTTCATTGAATTTCTGTAAATCGATCAGTCACTACAGGTTCTAAATTTAAGTCTTCTGAACTTGAATCGTGATATTCATGCTCCTCCGGTAAGTTGTGATATTCAAAAGGTATCACTTCTTGTGGTGGAATTTCTATCCCAATATCTCTATCCCAGGTATTAATTGCAAGAACATGGCATACGCCATCTTGTACCGAGACTGCAGCCTCACCAATGTATACGCCGTCTATGGTTTCTACGCGTGGCAAATATGCTTCTTTTGTGCCACAACTGATTACGTCAATGCCAATGGCTTGCTTTGTGCGCGCACGAATTTTAGAGAATCGTTTTTGCGGTTTTGTTTCGATATCGGAATGTTCTTCGTATCCGATAAATCGTATCGGTCTAATCGGGTCAGTTTTCGTTACCAAGGTGTTATGTGTAAAAGAGATCTCAGCCTTACGCTCGCGCAAATAATCTTTACCTAATATACCGTCGCAATTTAGCAAAAAGGTTGACCGTACGACGTGAAATTTACTTGGTTCGTTTTGTAAAGTCAAATTTGTTATTCCCAAAGTTTTAACTTTATCGGTTGTTATTCCCGTTATCGTAGAAATTTCGTGTACACTGATTAAAACGTCAGGATGTAAAACATTAGCTTCAATTAGACTGATATCTGCGCCGGTGTCTATTAGAAAAATTGCTGAGTGTTCTTTTAATTCAGGAGCTGTCATCCTGATCAGTGGCGATTCTCGATCTGTTCCGCACGTATCGATGCACCGGCCGGCGGTTCTGCGAAACGGACCGTCGGTTGACGCTCGGGTGTCGCGTACCTCGCCGTTGCGTCCGGACGACGAGTCGCGTTCAAGTTTGAAGATTCAGCTGTTTCGGACGTTCTACGCGGAGATGGTGACCGTGTTCTGACGTTTGAGTTATCAAACCTTGCTTGGTTAAAGCGGGACTGCTGATTCGGGTCGTATGAACGGGTGTTTGAATTTGGCGAATTCGATCTGCCCGTATTTAAATTTGCTCCCGGCGATCCCAATCTATGTGCAAACGATGCAGGATTTATTGTGGGCGGATATCCATAAGGTGGTAAATACGGATATGTCATCGGCGGATAATAATACGGGTGTTGTGGAAAATAAGGCGGATATTGATAACCACGCGGTTGCTGGTACTGAGACTGGGAGTGAGCGGGCATGCCGTATGGGTAATAACCCCTCGGTTCGGGTGATCGTCGATCGGTGACGTTTGCCGTCGGGTGTCTGTACATCGCCGCGTTCGGTGACGGGCTCCTCGCGCGTGTCTCCGCTCCGTCTGAGATGCCATAATTCGAGTACAATCGCGGCGCATTATTTTGGTTATAGTTTATTGGAGAGTTCGCTCACGGAATTTGTACTCTCTGTGTTTCTCCGGAAGATATTATTCCCTGACGCATACGATTTTCTGTTTTTCGCGCTAACTTAAACGCTTCTTCCAATGTCTTTACACGTCCTTCAACATATCTTTCGATAGCTTCAGGCAGTCCTCGAATATAAGCATCCAACGCGTTCACTTGTAGTACTTTCATTACCGCGTCGACGTCAGTTTTTCCGTACTCGTCTTCTAAAGCTACGCGAGCTGCACTGACCAAGATTTTTAATCGATCGTAGAAATCGCTCACGTCTTCATCACGTTTCATCCGTATATTCGCGATCTTTTGTTGATAATACGGATAAGTCTTTTCAGCTGCAAATCGACTTTTCAGATGTTTTGTTGATTCGTTGACCGTATTGAACGTCTCGCCATATGTACTATCGCGAGCTGCTCCTTGCAATTTTCCGAGAACGCACCTTACGTATGCGCTTTCCGAATTCGGCGGAACATACACTAAACCGTTCTGCACGTCCTGTAAGAAATCTTTCAAACGAATGTTTTTCCCGTCAAAATATCAAATATTCAATGTGCTATGCTGCAACGCAAAGCACTCCGCCATTGACGTCATCATCGCATTACTCGCGTCTGGGGCGGATACATTGGTTCGTTCCGCACTCTGATTTCCCGTGTCGCTAGGCATTTCAAAATCGTAACGGGTTGTTTATGCACACGAAATAATTCAGACCAACTTTAAGGTGAATATTGAGAACACAGTCATTACACAAATGACCGGTGGAAAATTCGGCAATATACGATATAAGGATATTATGACATATACATACAAATACACAAGTAATAAATCGCGGAGTTTCATGCACAATTTGTCGTTAATTATATAATTATTATCTAGAAAGAAAGATACCTTGTTTTTTCATGCGTTAGACCAGTCTTTCAATTTCAACACAAAAACTAGAATTTTTTTTTTTCGTTTTTTTTTTATTTATATTTAGACAAATCTCACTTTTAGCAACAATATCCAACCGCTGCCATCAATTCTTGTGTTACGTGGGGGTGAGAGTGTACTGAGCGGTGGTAGTGAATGATTGATTGAATAATCAAGCTCCCACGTAATGACAATGAATAAATATTAAAACTGAGAAAAGACCTACCTTTCGATAAGCCGGTAATTTGTAGGATCGTGTTGCTATAGTTCTGTACAGGTCTGTGAGGTTTGTTCAAATTGTTGAGGCAATTTTATAATAATGAGAATGGGAAAAAGGTCGTTCAAAATAAATGGTTTATTATGTTTTAACCGGTAAAAGATGAAGCATATTCTGTTCCGATTTGGTGATTGAAATGTCTGGTAACAATCAATGCTGATAATGACATAAGAGCCGAAAGTAACAATTTATAAAGTATTCGAGTTTATACAAATCGTGTGTTATTCTATTCTAAAGGATATTATTATTTGGGTACCAGGAACACCTACTCTGAACGATGGTTATAACTAGCTGGTCGTGATTATTCGATATTGTATCTCTCTTTTTAGATTATCTTAAATCAATTATACATCCTATTGTTAAGTCTTGTTGGTTAATTCTTGGGAACAATAAGTATGATTTAATTGGGGGTAGTGAAGCTAGCCACCAATTCTAGACTTGCTTTTAAATGAATATTACTTAACTAAATTTTGATTACAAAGGTGAAACAAGAATTTGTTCAATTTCGAAGATCAACACTCGGATTGACTTATCTTCGGGTGAATCGGTCGACGAGATTGAGAGCCGTCGAATCGTGTCGGTCTGCGTCAGTACAATTCTGGACCAGGGCCTCACCTCAAGTTCGGAAGAGTTGATCAATCGAACGATGTTGAACGTCGGTCACTTAGTCTTTGTAGATTTAGAATGATATCTTATTTTTGAAAGCTATAGTTGAAAGTGTCAATTTTTTGATTTTGATGTATGTTAAAAATGATTCCAACGATTATTTATTAAAAATGATAGTGTAATTATTATTATTAGCACTTAAAATTACCTGATTCGGTTGAATCAGGGCCGAACTCAATTTGATCATGGAAAATGGAATGGCATAAAAATGTCTATTCTTGAAATGATGAGATTTAGTGAAGCACAGAAAAGATGGAAACGTAGAAGATAGTGAGTCTTCTGCAGCTAACAGAATAACTGAATGCTCGAATTTGACGAATTAGCGCGAGACTTGAGGCCGGTCACAACTAAGATTTTCCGAACGCTGCTATTGCTCAAGACGGGCTAATACGGGTTGACGTCCACGCACCTCGCGACTTGACAGACGAAAGACGCGGCTTCTTGGGCCCGAGGGTCCAAGGAGCTGCAGTTGTAATAAGTTGCAACGGTAATTAGCCAATGAGGTGCGAGGGCGACCTCCTAGCGCCCGAATCCACATGGTCAACGTTACTTCTCGCTCTTCGACGGTGTTCCGACGATTCTCAATCTAGTCGGTGACACATTGAAGATATAAACGATAGATGTATGCATGCAATGTTCACACATTCATTCAAACATCCTAATAAGTAATCTATTTTGATTTAGTGGTTCCAAAGCTAGTGGTTTATCCTAGTTATTGATTACAGTTTGAACTTGAGAAAAGGGATATTTCCAGACTAAGCGCTACTGATGCTAATTCAGCAGTCCCTTATCTCCGTTCCTGGTACCAGTTGAACAGAAGTAAGTTAAACCTTATACGAGGGATCATTGTTGGTCTCTACGTAACTTTTGCCAGGAGGGGTGAAACTCGCCGTTATAGGAATATGAGATTTTGATGAAATAATATCTGTGCATTGAAGGAATCAAAGAAATAAAGTAAAATGGAATTTTGAAAAAGGTTCGCCAAGGCGGTACGTCGGGGCGTAACAGTACACAAGGAAACCTATTCCAGCAGTTGTTGGAATCGGCAAGATTTCGCCGAAAATTTCTTACTATCTCTGTAGTCTTGAAGACGAGACCTTTTGGTTCCGGATTCGATTGAAACGACCCTTTTCTGACTGATTGGACACCCAGTCACTCGGAAAACGCAGTCGACTGAGCGTTGGATCGTTTTAGAGAGTTGATAGCAGCGTGTTGTAACTGCGCAAAATCGATGTCTCCGGCAAAATTACGTCGAAACAGTGCATGAGAATACCTATTACAGCATTTGTCGCAATCGCTAAGATTCCGCCGGAAATTTCTTACGATTTCTCCAGTTTCGAAGCCAAGAATTTCAGGTTCCAGGTTTGATTCAAATGACCCTTTCCTGACTCATTGGACACTCAGGAACTCAGAAAACGCAGCGGAATAAGCGTGAGATCGACCGCAGACAAATGGCGATCAACATTCCCCGATTTTCAGTTGTAACTTCTGATGCGTGAATCGCAGTGTATTCTGACTGCACCCAATCGATTCCTCTAGCAAGATTACGTCAAAATAGTACATGAGGAACCCTTTTCCAGCACTTGTCGAAATTGGCAAGATTTCGCCAAAAATGACTTGCTATTTCTGGAGTTTCGAAGCCGAGACGTTATGGTTTCAGATTCAATTAAAATGACCCTTCTCTGACTGATTGGACACCCAGTAACTCGGGAAACGCAGCCGAATGAGCGTTAGATCAACCGCGGAGGAATGGTAATCGAGATTCTACGATTTTTGTTCGTAACTTCTGATGAGTTGATAGCAGCGTACTGTTACTGCGCAAAATCGATTTCTCTGGCAAAATTGCGTCGGAACAGTGAATGAAAACACCTATTACAGCAGTTGTCGCAATCGCAAAGATTCAGCCGAAAATGTCTTACTATTTCTTCAGTTTTGGAGCCAAGAAGTTCAGGTTTGAGGTTTGATCAGAATGACCCTTTCCTGACTGATTGGACACCCAGGAACTCAGAAAACGCAACGGAACTAGCGTTTGGAGAGGAAAGGCATACAAAATTTTCCGTTTTTTGGTTGTAACTTTTGATGTGTAAATGGCAGCGTAATGTAACTGCGCAAAATCGATGTCTCTGGCAAAATTACGTCGGAACAGAGCATGAGAATACCCATCACACCACTTGTTGCAATCGCAAAGATTCCGCCGAAAATGTCCTGATATTTCGCCAGTTTCAAAGCCAAAAAGTTCTGGTTCCAGGTTTGATTGAAATGACCCTTTCCTGACTGATTGGACACTCAGGAACTCAGCAAACGCAGCTGAATAAGTGTGAGATCGACCGCAGACAAATTGCGATCAACATTCCCGGATTTTCAGTTGTAACTTAAGATGCGTGAATCGCAGTGTATTCTGACTGCACATAATCGATTCCTCTAGCAAGATTACGTCAAAATAGTACATAAGGAAACCTATTCCAGCACTTTTCGGAATCGGCAAGATTTCGCCAAAAACGTCTAACTAATTCTGTAGTTTCGGAACCGTGAAGTTTTGGTCTCAGACTCGGATCAAATGACTCTATGCCGACTGATTGGACACCCAGTAACTCAAAAAACGCAGCAAAATAAGCGTTAGATCGACCGCAGAGGAATGGCAGTCAAAATTCTCCGATTTTCGGTTGTAACTCTTGATGCGTTTATCGCAGCGTATTGTGAATTCGCCTGATCAATTTTCCGTACGAAATTGCTTGGGAATAGTGCAGGAGAAAATCTACTCCAGCACTTGTCGGAATCGAAAAGATGCCGCCAAAAATGTCTTACGATTTCTGCAGTTTTGGTGCTGAAAAGGTCAGGTCTCATATATGATTATAATGACCTTTTCCTGAATAATTGGACACACAGTGACTCGAAAAACGCCGCCAAATAATCGTTAGATCGACCGCAGAGGAATGGTAATCAAAATTCTCCCATTTTCGGTTGTAACTTTTGATGAGTTGATAGCAGCGTATTGTAACTGCGCAAAATCGATTTCTCTCGAAAAATTACGTCGGAACAGTGCATGAGAATACCCATCACAGCACTTGTCGGAATCGCGAAGAATTCGCCGAAAATGTCTTATTATTTCTCCGGTTTTGGAGCCAAAAAGTTCTCGTTCCAGGTCTGATTGAAATGACCCTTTTTTGACTGATTGGACACACAGTGACTCGGAAAACGCAGCCGAATAAGCGTGAGATCAACCGCAGAGGAATATCAATCAAAATTCTCCAATATTCAGTTGTAACTTTTGATGAATCAATAGCAGCGTATTGTGACTGCGAAAAATCAATTTCTTCGGCAAAATTACGTCGAAACAGTGCATTGGAAAACCTATTCCAAAACTCGTTGAAATCGCAAAGATTTCGATAAAAATGTCGTACTATTTTTCCAGTTTTTGTGCCGAAAAGTTTTGGTCTAAGATATGATTATAATGACACTCTTCTGACTAATTGGACACACAGCAACACGAAAAACGCAGCCAAATAAGCGTTAGATCAACCGCAGAGGAATGGCAATCAAAATTCTTTGATATTTGGTTGCAACTTTTGATGAGGTAATGGCAGCATATTGTAACTGCGCAACATCGATTTCTCTGGCAAAATTACGTCGGAACAGTGAATTAGAATACCGATTACAGCACTTGTCGAAATCGTAGAGATTTCGCGAAAGATGTCTTACTATTTCTCCAGTTCTGGTGCCAAAAAGTTCAGGTCAGAGATTTGATTATAATGACCCTTTTGTGACTGATTGGCCATCCAGTAACTCGGAAAACCCAGCCGAATAAGCGTCAGATCAACCGCGGAGAAATAGCAATCTAAATGCTCCGATTTTCGGTTGTAACTTTTGATAAGTCAATAGCAGCGTATTGTGACTGCGCAAAATCAATTTCTTCAGCAAAATGACGTCGAGACAGTGCATTGAAGAACCTATACCAACACTTGTCGAATTCGCAAAGATTCCGCCAAAAATGTCTTACTATTTCTCCAGTTTTAGTGCCGAAAAGTTTTGGTCCAAGATTTCATCATAATAACACTTTTCTGAATAATTGGACATACAGTAACTCGAAAAACGCAGCTGAATAAACGTGAGATCAACCAGAGAGAAATGGCAATCAAAATTCTCCGATTTTCGGTTGTAACTTTTGATTAGTTAATGCCAGCGTATGGTAACTGCGCAAACTTGATTTCTCAGTAGATAAACAAGGGGGGTTCTGCGTAGAAACACCTTCTTTACCGACTAAGCCGACTAATCCGCCTACACATGCATCCCAGACGCACACCATCCAAAGTTACCCCCACTCACGTAAGATAAAACGTGCTCTGCCGACCGTTCGTCGGTAAGAAAATCTTCCAAATGACCATGATCGTCGGTAAAAAATCCACCAAATGACCATGATTGTCGGTAAAAAATTCTCCAAATGACCATGATTGACGGTAAAAATGACTGAAATTGCGGTCGTTTTACCCCTTGTGGGATAAGTTGTGTTCTTTGTCGGTAAAGAAAATCATGCTCATCGAGCGGGATCGATAACTGCATTACCGAGCGCACTCCGTGGATCCTCGAACGTTCGACCGGGAATCCTGACGCCAGTCAGGTTTTGAGAGCTTCCAGAAGGTTCGAGAAGATTCTCACGGCCTTGAACGAATCTAGACTGACAATCAATTCGTCCGACGTGTTTCGACTCGACGGTGAGCGGCATGTGGTCAAAGGATTTCGGTGCGACGTTGAATTTTAGACAAACAATTCTCGGAATCGTCCGACGAAAACAATACTCGGAATCGTCCGACGAGTTTGAACTTGACGGCGAGCGGCCTGCGGACAGTGGATTGCGCTGCGACGTTGAATTCTGGAAGGTTCTCACGTACAATCGAAGACACATCATTTCGGTAGCTTCTAGAAGTTTTTCAAGGATTCGGTGTGCCTCTCCGGAGGAATACGGCTATAAAAGGCTGAATTTCAGGTCAGAAAGACAGTCTTGCACCTTCGGCTCTCATGAAGAGAACTCCAAATAAAACAGAACTAAATCTTCTTCTTGCAAATGAGAAGTGCTTCGGAACAACAACGTGAATTGAAGAAACGACTAGAACTGCTCATCGAGAATATTGGAGAAGTAAAACATCTGCTGAAAATCAGATCTGACCTTAATCAACTCACAAGAGATTTTGAGCACGTACAACGCGACAGTAACGGTCATGGACTTTTCAAAATTGAACAAAGTCGCTCGCCTCGAGACACTTCTGCCCTTGAAAAAGCTTCCGGACCTCGGAGTATACTTCGAATACCGAGTCAGTGGCGTTCGTCCGGTTAAAACGAAATTTGGTGATAAAATCGTTCTGGACTTGGAGGACTCTTTCACAATTTTTCTACCCAACCGACTGACCAAGGCCCTCCAAGAAGATGAAGATTCGTTCCAGAAGGTGACGACAGCCAGTGAGGAGATACGGTTGCATCTACGCTATCTTGGTGGACCGTACGGTCAACTTGAATTCGTATACGTATAATCTGAGTATCACATTCAAATATCCAGTGTCCTGTGGATGTCTGACGTTCAATAAACAAAAGAAAAAAAAGATTAAAATTATGAATATTTTTTCATTCATCGCCTAACCATCTTGTATACCTCTAATCCTACGTACGTTTTTTACCTTGTAATTGCATCTAGAATTAAGTCTTTAAATCTAAGAAAATGCTACTTCGAAAACCACTAAGCAACGATGGAGGCTTTCGAGCTGCGTTTGCGTCTTGTAACTGTAATGTGAACTCTACGATGAATTTTCGACGGGTTAAGACAAGACTAGAGTGCAAAGTCGACCGATAGCTGCGGTAGTATACATTCAGAGCCAAGGATCTGCGGTGTTGGGTTACTATCGCTCTAGGAATGCAAAACATGATGACATTGGTGTACAGATTAGTCCAGAATGAGATGCAAGGTTGAGGCGCAGTAGAGATTTCGTTTGACAAGTCTTTGTTAATTTTATAAAAAAAGTAATAAATATGATACATAGATATATATTCGGTTTCTCAACAAAATTTTGCGAAAGGTTTCGTCGATTGGAGAAAAGACGAGAATTATCATAACGATCGGACTCTTGAGAGCACTTGCGGAAAAATTCAAACGTCTTCAGAAAAAGGATGGAGGTACGCGGTCGACGAAAATAATACTTGGAATCACCGAGTTTCGACTTGACGGCGAGCGGCCTGCGGACAACGGATTGCGCTGCAACGTTGAGTTTGTGAGCCCTGTGAAGAAGCCGCCTCGGTGTGAGTCACGTCGGTGTTTACCCATAAAAGGGACCATGTCAGCGTAGAGCGGTCATTCTAGAGCAAGATTTGCAACTCTATCTTTGTCAAGTGTGTGTGATCGAAAGAAGAAGAAACATGGATTCCGAAATGTGTTTGAAATTGATACAAATTATGGAAACGGCGTTCAAGATTTTGTCTGAAAAATCGTCACCGGCAGAGATTGCAAAATGAATTCGATTCGGTACCCAAAATATCAGGAAATTGAATGAAATCTTACGCAACAACGCCTCAACGATCGGGAAGAAGACAAGAATTTTGACCACAATTGGAATTCCGAAATCGTTGACAGTCAAATTTCAACAGTTTCAAAAAGTGGGTGACGGATTACGAAGCCGACGAAGAAGCGATCGAGTATGGTGGGAAGATTTGGAGACAGCTTTCGAGAGTCGAATTCGAACGGGAGCCATTATCAATCTGCGGCATAAAGATTGAACAGGTTTTTGGAAGATGCGAAACACCTTGTCGTTGCAAGACTGAAGAAAATGCTACGAAAAGTTGGAAGTTTAAAAGCAAACTGTGTCTTATGTTGTAAATTCAATATAACGAAAAACGCTGAACTTGTTGAGTAAATGAAATATTCTAACACCAGAAACCAGATCATCCTCCAGCCAGCTGACATACACGGGTGGTTCGAAGAGAACGTAAAGCAAAAAGTGTTGGCCAAGGTGGAAGATTTTCAAGAGAGAGACTCTGATTGGTCGCTGACTGAAATAATCAATTTCACTGTAAATATCAACAAGTACGTGCGACTCCGAGGCGGTGTGTTCACATACACACCACTACCCAAAGATATTTAAGATAAGAAGGCTGTCGTCAACATCCGCAACAGAGACGCGTATTGCTTCCTCTGGTCGGTCACCGCAGCCCTCTTTCCGACCAACAACAAAAATCCCAATAAAATTACTTCATATCCACATTTCAGCTCAGTGCTACAATATGACGGTTTGCATTTTTCAATGTCTTGAGACCAGATTCCAAAATTTGAGAAACTCAACAAACTTTCAATTAACGTTTATGGTATAGATAGTGCGGAAAAACAAAAGCGCAGTGAAATTGTACCCATTTATTTAAGTCGAAACAAGTCTGATGAGCCTACAATCCATCGTTTAGTAATAGAGTCTGAAAACGACGATGACAATGATAGTGTGGAAAATATTAAAAAGAATGTAACACATCATTTTGAATGGATTCGGAATTTATCGCGGTTGACACGTTCCCAAATTTCTGAACATAAATGTCGTACATGGTTGTGCGATGGGTGTCTATCACACTTCGAATCTGAAAGGTGTTTGTTAAAGCACCGAGTTGATTGCATGAATTTAAAACAAAACCAAAGTCATCTTATCAACAGAAGAGGACAAGATTCTCAAATTCAAAAATTTCAAGCACAAAGAAACCGTTCCTTTCTGCGTTTACGCAGATCTAGAATGTTTACTGCAGCCCACACATGAAAGTTTTTGGGAAAATAGAACAATTTATCAAAAGCATCTTCCGTATAGTAAAGCTTACTATCTGCTGTGACGTGGTATTTCGTACCCCGTCACTTTATTTAATTATCGCATTTCCCTAGGTGCAGATATCGCTAAAAATAACGAAAGCACGTCTGAGGCCAATACTCCAAAAATGAACGACTAATTATCTTTAAGTTGAATTCTCTTTACTAAGCTAATTGTATGCTATTTTCTAATTCTGTAATGCTCTTCGAAAACCATCCGCGAGACCTTCGCGTCAAGATACCAGGACACTGCCTGACAGGGGTCACGTACCAGCTCAACATCGACCACAACCGACTACAGACGAACGAATACCGCTGAAACCACTCCCGATGGATGCCTATCTAGTTGTCGAACAGGGTCGTGCGTGATGCACAAACAGCACCTCCAACTATTTGAGACTTATCGGCCAGGAGCCGAACCACGAACGAATGCTTCTACCGCTCGGATGCATCGTTAGGCGGCGTACAGGGCTGTGCGTCAAAAACACAACAAAGCCTCCCGTCGACGATACTTATCAGCCTGGAGCTGAACCGACCCTAACATCTACTAAGTCGTTGACTATCCAATAGAAGACGGTTTTCTCTTCACGAACCGTCTTATCGAAGGACTGCGGCGTGGAATAGGCTAATGATATGCTGACCACGTGGATCTGGTGGATCTAGTGTGGGAATCCGGGTTGAGGGCCATCACCACCAGATCGTTCCGGCATGAGGGCTTCGATGAGCGAGGGCCGGGATGCAGCGCCGACGAAATGGCTACAACGGGGAGTACCAGTAAAGCAAGGAGTGAGTTACAGTCGATCGCAAGTCCAAAGGACCGGTGACGTAATATTGCCGCACACCTCAATATCGCAACACATGAGCAGTACGACCCCCCCCCCCCCCCCCCCCTCTCACCAACGATACCGCATAGCTGAAGGAAAACACCTCTAACCACCTTCCGACGTCCCGATACCTCGATACCTGTCGTCGAGGGAAAAGAAAAACAAGCGGCGAGGGATTATCGCCGCCTACCCGTGGACCAGGCCTACGCGACCTGCTGGTCCAATTAAAATACCGCAAATTTGAGGAAGAACCACGTGACAGCTGCTCGACGAAAATCAGGATCATCGCTCATCTCGTCACTCTACGTTCAGTTTTCGCAGTAAACAGACGTGTTCTCGTTAGAAAGTTTCTCTTATCATTATCGCATCTATATCGCATTCTATACCAGTTTCTATCTTCTTTCACGTAAGTGAGGTTCCTTTTCTATTTTGTGAAGGCACCAGATTACTTGCAATATATCGTACCTTCACTTCTATCTCTTTCTCTCTTTACCTTGCATTAGGTCTGCTTGAGCCAATTGGGCTCGTGTCTTTTCTCTTTATCTTGCAGTTGGTCTGCTTGAGCCACCTGGGCTCGTACCTTATTCTCTCTTATCTCTTATCTTGTCCCTTTCTCTGTCTTATTGCAAGTAACTTCGCGACTAGTTGACTATTACTTACGCATTGTAGTGACTATTGTTTATTTTATTATCTTTCTCTTCTGGAATATTTGAATGTTTAATATCGCTGTCTAGCAGCGCGTTCCGTTGAAGGATCAATTTTCATCTTAGCTACTGAGCATTGGTATTTTGCTATATTTTCTCTGATTAGTTTCTATCTGTCTCTTTACCTATTATCGTTGATTATCGTATCTTAGTGAGTGTACCGCGGAAGCGATCTTATATCGCTGCGCGGTCCCGCTCGTCGTTCATTTGACATTGGAGTATTGTGCCGTATCGCATAACATCTTTTTCACTATTTTCTTCGCTAATATCGCTGACCGTAGTTGTCCGTAGTCTATTTGGTTTGCCGTACGTTGCATATTAATTATCTTGAATATTGTTTGTCTTACCTTGAATTGCCTTTTATCGTACCGAATATTATCTCTCTTTCTCTCGCACTTACCGCAAACTAGAGACTACGTATTATCTGTTATTCTCTATATTTTATGATAATTTTCTATTTGACCTGTCGCTTGAACTTATCTTGTAATTCATAATTCCCTGTCTGCCTATTTCTGATCATTCTGGTAATGTGATAACTATCACAATTGTTGTATTTCGCATGTGTTTATAATCGCCTCTCATATTTTATGATTTATTTGCTCACCGCTTAATTTAAGTACAGTATATCTTTTTCTGTTCTGCCTATCTATCATAAAACCGTGTTAATCATTACCGTTAGTATCGCGAGCTTGCGCATATTTCCCGCTTATTCGGAAAACGTTCCGTTATTTGTTAACTCTCTCGCTTAACTTTTCTCTGGCTGTAAATATTGTTGATTATCGCATTTATCGTAATTGTATCTCAATCTCTTCAGCTGCTTGCTTGTCATTAAACTTATCGCTTCTGGCTTAATATATTTGACATTATTCCTGCTTCACCTGTTTCTTATTTTATCTATTGGATTCGACTCCGCCCCTCTACCATTATCTTGTCTCTCTGAGCAAACTGTGCAAAACCGTCGTAGAACCTGACCTTACCTTCGTCTATTACCTTTACCTTTACCTTTGTCTTTTTCTCTAATTATCTATTTTTGACGCATGTGCGTCTGGCGCCCAACAATCGTATCTTTCTCCCTTAGTATCTCTCTCTCTATCTAATTATTCAGGTTAGTGACTGCGCCGTAGGGTAACCAATTATTGTTCTATTGTTTTACCCACAACTGTATGAAAAATATTGGTTACACTGCATTGTGCGTTTGACGATTCGCTTCCAAAATTAAAAATTATTTGCGGAGAAACTTGCATCCAATGGTTTGTAAACGAGTTGAAGGAATTGGCAAATTCGTTGGAGGGATACTACAAGACTGTTGTACCGATGGAACCACTAAATTTCAATCAGATCAACGAATTTGATTGATCGGCGGTCTGTCATATTTGTGAAAAACCGTTTACACCCACAGACGTGAAACATCGGGATCACTGTCATTTCATGGGAACGTACCGTGGTGCTGCTCACCGCAGCTGTAATCTAAATTATCAAAATTCGCACAATATCCCAGTGATATTCCACAATCTGTCGGGTTACGATTCACATTTTCTGATCAAAGCCCTGGCAACGTCATTCGAAGGTACTGTTGAACTATCACCTGTTGATAAAGAAAAGTACATTTCCTTCACTAAATTCGTTAAGAGAACGGATGTAACGTTCCGTTTCATAGATTCGTACCGTTTCATGCCTAGCAGTCTCGATAAATTATCATCGTATCTGGACGATTGTCAAAAAACAATAACACGTAAATTCTGCAGTAGCTTGAACAAATTCCGGTTATTGACTAGGAAAGGTGTCTTCCCGTACGAATACATAGACAGTTGGGAAAAGCTCGAGGAGGAACATTTACCAGCCAAAGAACAGTTTTATTCAAAATTGAATGACCGGAATATATCAGACGACGATTACGCACACGCGTGCGACGTATGGCAAACTTTTAACGTCCAAACTTCAGTAGAGTATTCGGACTTGTATTTACAGACGGACGTGTTTTTACTGGCTGACATTTTTCAAAATTTTCGACAGAATTGTTGGACGACGTACAAACTAGACTCATTGAATTACTACACAGCGCCCGGTCTGTCGTTTGATGCAATGTTAAGATGTACAGGCATCGAACTCGAGCTTCTCACCGACATAGACATGGCTACGTTTATCGGAAAAGGTATTCGAGGTGGTGTATCACAGTATTCCAACAGATACGCAAAGGCCAACAAAAGATATATGGGAGAGGAATTCAATCCTGAGGTCGAAGAATCGTATCTCATGTACTTTGACGTTAATAATTTATACGGTGCTGCTATAAGCTTTGCTCTGCGATACAGTTTCTTCGAATGGGTATCAGACTTCAGACAATGCGACGTTCTTACCATCTCGGACGATGCGGAGTTTGGTTATATGCTGGAGGTAGATTTGGAATATCCTGCGGAACTGCATGAAACTCATAAAGATTTACCATTGTGTCGGGAGCACTATGTACCTCCAATTTCGAACAATATACAGCCAAAATTGACACCCACGCTACTTTCCAAGAAAAACTACGTTGTTCACTACAGCGTTTTGAAACAATGCTTACAATTAGGCTTAAAATTACTCAAAATTCACAGAGTTCTCAAATTCAGGCAAACCCCGTGGCTCAAAAAATATATAGATTTGAACGCCGATTTGCGGAAAAAATCTGACAACGAATTCGAGAAAAATTTTTACAAACTGATGAATAACGCAGTTTTTGGCAAAACAATGAAAAACGTGCAAAAGTACAGAGATGTATGGTTGATCACCGAATGGGATGGACGGTACGGTGCTAGAGCTAACATAGCCAAGCCTCATTCTCACAGCTGCACCGTTTTGGACAAAGAGATGAATATCGTCGAAATAAGTAAGACGAAAGTCAAATTGAATAAACCATTGTGTGCAGGTTTCTCCATCCTGGATCTGTCTAGAACATATTTCTATGATTTTCATTATAATTATATTAAGCAGAAATTTGGCAACTGAGCAAAATTAATGTACACGGATACCGACAGTTTGATTTTCAACTTGACCGTCCCCGACATATACGAACATATGAAGGAGGACTTGCATAAATTCGACACGTCTGATTATCCGCTTGACAACGTTTACGGAATGCCTCGTGCAAACAGAAAAGTTCTCGGCTTGATGGAAGACGAGAATAACGGGGAAATAATGTTGGAATTTGTGGGATTACGAGCTAAATTGTACGCATTCCGAGTCTTGGGAGATGAGAAAGACGATAAACGTGCCAAAGGTGTTAGAGGATCAGCGTTGAGAAAGATAACTTTCAACGATTATTTGGAATGTACGTCGAAACGTGAAAATCTCTCCTAAAATCAGCATTTGATATTGAGTCGAAAGCAGGAGGTATACACCGTAGAACAGCAGAAAGTGGCACTGAGCTGGAATGACGACAAGCGGATCGTGTTTCAAAACAAAACCGACACGCTTCCGTGGGGTTACAAACCTACGTCTTAGCTTTGTAATTACCGTATCTTAATCTATGTAGGACTTAATTCATAACTGTATCATGATGTATAAAATATTATTATTATGTAGGATGGTGAATAAGAACGCTCCGAAACATAAAAAATTGTACAACCATGCATATGTCTGTCGATCGTCTAAAAGAATGAAGATGCATACTTTTATGTGTCGGGTATAAAATAAAGAGGCACATACGTTTTTTACACAAAATAGATTTATTTAAATGTTACATGTCCAATTCGTTTATCCAACTGTTGTGTGTATTGTCAAAACCTAACCATTTAACGTATATTTTTCTTCCATGCTTCTTGAGCACCTTCTCCCTCAGATAGATATCCGGATGTTTAACCTTGAGGAGCTCTTGTTCGTAGAAACCACCAGCGATGGGTTGATCTCGGTAGTCTTTGAGCTTGTACGTAACAGGATGAGTTTTTTCCAGTCGACTTATCGTAAATATTTTAGTCGTCCAATTGGGAGTGTGACCTTTCTCGGAGACATTTTTGAATTTGCTGACCGAACTTTGTCGCCGGATTTGAATTTTGCCGATATGGTAGGTATCGCTCGAAGCCATCCGTACGCCTGACGTAATAACAGCCTTCCGTTGGCAACGGTGACATCCGACAGTTTCATTCTTATGGTTCGGTGTTTGGCGTTGTTGTAAGCCGAAACCAAATAAGATAAGATGTTGAGCCACTTGTAGCTTCCTTGCATGCTGAACTGTGTCCACATTTCACCTCTCAGCGTGCGATCAGAACGTTCACAGATCGAAGCCTTCAAATTACTGTACGTGGAGTAAAGTTTGATTTCGTAGCGTGTCATAAGCGATTCAAATTTTGATTTGTAAAATTCCGTTCCTCAGTCGACGTGTAAATTTTTCGGTACGCGTCCTTGGACAAGCACAGATTCTATTGCCTTCGTAACATCATTTCCAGACTTGCTCTTTATCGGTATAGCCCACGCATACTTTGAAAAGATATCAATGACTGTGAGCATGTACTTGTAGCCTTTGTTTTGTCCAGCGTATGACGTCATATCAACAAGATCCGCCTGCCGGGTCTCGTCGATGCCGCGCACGGCTACACGTCGACGCGGGTAATTCCGGCGTGCAGGTTTATGCAGTTCCGTCACCAGTGCTTGCTTTTTCTCGTTCATATTCCAACGCTATTAGTCTGGTGTCTAATTTGGAAATGATTTCAGCGTTTCGAATCGACAGGTCTCTGCCTGTTTTGAAGTCTGTGTAGAAGGTATCCAAGGCTTTCTCCGTGGTGATCTCCAAAGCTTTGATCATTTGATTAAGGTTGTCGATTTGTTTCTGCAACACACTGAATTTTCGTCTTAAAGTTCTCAAAGTTACAGCATTGTTCGGCTCTGCGGGATCTGCGACATTGCACAGTCTCTTGTTTCGTATATCCTAATGCCCGTCTGCTGTTATTTGAAGCCCGACACTCGGAGGACCGCAACTGCTCGCAGCTGTATTTTTATTCAGCTGTCTTCCAAACACGTCGACGCTCATCTCGTAAATGATTGCAGAGTCGACGAGAATTGGCTAATAAATGATTCCGGCTTCCCGTAATTCTTCCAGAATCGACATGATTTCATTGTTGTGATTTGTATTCCCAGCTGCTTGAGATGCCGTAAGCAAACGAAGACGTTCCACCAGCTCGTCAGCGTCGTCCCAGAAAATATTATCTGTTCTAACACCTTGTCGAGTAACCCAAGCCTGAGGTAGCAGAACACCTTCGCCCGTACGCTTCGAAATCTGTGACGATGGTGATACGTCTTTGCCTGACGTAGAAATATTGAGCAGCTCAGCAATTAAATGCTTCAATTTGGCGCTCTGAGCGTTTCGGATAGGCTCGGTGGCGCTATAGTACTTTCTGTGAGCATTTGTTGCGAGAAGGATATTTCTGCAATTCTCCCTGTCGTTGTGTGTAACGTGAGCGCTGTTGGGCATCTTATTAAACAGCAGCTCCAGCAGTTCTTGAGTTTTCGGATAGAGCGTGCCGCCTATGCGAACGGAATCGCACTCGAAGCTTATCGGTGAGTCACCAACCATCAGCCCGGCAGTAGAAAGAGTCCGTACCCCGTACACGGTATCCAACTCGTGCTGTCTTTGTTTATCGGTGAGCATCCCAAGATATTCATCCTCTAATCTCACCGACGACTCCGTGACAGTTTGATCCTCTTTCTCTGCAGTTGCAAAAGAATCTTCTGCTTCCATTTCGTTCTTCCACTCATCCTTTGTTTCAGTTTCGAGTTCTTCCTTCACCTCTTCCTTGACAAGTTTCGTGCCTCGAGAGACATTGACTAATTCTTGCAGCGGGGTTACCACAGGTTTAAAGACATCCGTCATTGTTTTCTGCAGCGACTCTTTTCCCGTCTCAAGGATTTTGTGCTTACGACGAATCGCATTACTCGCTTGAGCGATACGATGCAAGACTTCTTTTTCCTCACGAATTTCCTGCATGTTGACACAACTAGTTCTGGAAAGCTACTGTTTCGTCGTCTTCGAAGATCGTGTATTTTATTCTTTCGTCATGTTTATGAAATTGTCAAATCCCCTCCTATAACGACCATTACCGAGCTCTCTATCCTTGTCGATCACTACGAAGCCATATTCATCACCGTTCCAGCATGCCGCACACAAGTCTTTAAACTCTACGTACGACATATCGGTGTTTACATGATCGTTGTACACATGTCTCAGATTCATCTCGTCTTGTTTGAATAAGACCAGCAAGTTGGTGTTATCGCGCACAAGATGCTTAGGGGTTCAAACGTACGTCTGACAAAGATAGAAACAGTCTACATCGTGATGTCTACCCATACAAAAGTACGCGCATATGTTATCCTGCTTCTCGCACGCTACGTCATCGAATATCATGATCGAGTTAGGTTTTGTCTCGTTCAGTGCAATGACGTGCTCATGCTCGTTAAAGGGGTAATACTCAACACCGTCGACATTTTCGAGCACTTGACTCAGAAACTTGCATTCCGGTTGATTGAGAGATTTTGAGTAAACGTACAGGTTTTCGAACCTCAAACCGTTCGGATGCATTATGAGCGCAAATAATGCGTTGGTTTCGCCACAGACAGATGGTCCGCAGAATACCGCACGCACACTAGTCGGCAACAATTCGCCATGACGTTTTTTCCGTTTTGTACTCTGCTGCGTAAATTCGTCAAAATTCACCTTGGGCAACTTGGTCGATTGTGTCTCGAACCTCATCTCGAACGTGACTGGCTGGATTTTATATAAATGCATCGACTATAACAACTTTCGTTCAGTCGCCGAGCGGACATGATTGTGCACACACGTGATCGTAAGCGATCGTCAAAAAAGCGATCAAGTGAGAAAGGTTTGGTAAATAGCATTATCAACAAACTTCCGATCGAGTTGCATGTTTCCGGTTACCAATACTGCGGTCCTTGTACCAAGTTGACGAAGAAACTCGCGGAAGGCGATTCAGGTATCAATCCTCTCGATGCAGCGTGTAAGGAACACGATATAGCGTACTCAGAAAATCGTGAGAACCTTGAAGCTAGAAGCGTTGCGGATAAAATATTAGCCGAAAAAGCCTGGAAACGGGTTCTCGCGAAGGACGCAAATTTGTGTGAGAGGGCAGCCGCTTGAGCTGTAGCTAACACGATGAAGGTGAAAACAAAGTTAGGCAGGGGGCGTCGAAAACCTAAGAACGTTTCCTTGAACAAAATCATACGAACGGCAAAACAGTCTATGATTCGAAGCTACGACGCGAAAACGAGCATCAAATCTGCACTCAAAGGTGCTCGAAGAGCTGTAAAAAAAGAAGGTGGTAAACATAATGGTCGATCACCGCGCGTTCTACCAGTACCCTCAAAAGTTGGCGGATTTCTACCTTTTATCATACCTATTTTTGCCGGTCTCAGCGCTACGGGTGCGTTAGCGGTAGGTGCTGCGGGTATAGAAAAGGCTGTAAACGATGCGAGCGCGGCTAAACGAGAATTGGAGGAAAGCAAACGGCATAACAAAACGATGGAAGCGATCGCCTTAGGTAAAGGTCTCCATCTCAAACCTTATAAAAAGGGTTTCGGTCTTCATCATTCAAAAAACTGAATGTCAAGCTACCACGCCGAGCGTTGACCGATTGGGATTTGCTGAAGTATGCAAAAATCATGAGATTTCCATACTTCCGAGGTGTCTTTATGCGCAACGAAATGCCCAAAACCGGGCCGCGTAAAAACGAAACAGCTGTATTCAATCTCGACGATAAAGATGGCACTGGGACACACTGGATTGCATATAAGAAACGCGGCAGCGATGTAGTTTACTTCGACAGTTTCGGTCATCTTCAACCGCCGTTAGACCTCGTGAAATATCTCGGTGTTGGTAGCGTTCAGTACAACGACGAAAGGTATCAGGATTACGGTACGTTCGATTGCGGACACTTGTGCCTGAAATTTCTGAGCGATGAGCTATATAAACATGACACGTACTTTAATAACCTCAGTCGAGCACTTGCAGTCATAGATAATTCTTTTACATTAACGATATCGGGAACGTCTTCGATTCTCGAAGCGCAATATTTTCCTCCGATCGAACTTGCTCTAAACAAAAATTTTGTTCTTGGTCTCGTTGAACTGTTAACCTTTAATTCCATTCCCAATGTTGATGTCGGTCACAATAAAATATACGTAGCCGATAAGGTAATTACTATATCCACTGGCAGCTACGAAATTGAGGATACTGAAAAGTATGTTCGAGACGCGTTAAAAAATAGCAACATTGAAATCAGCATAAAGCCTAACAATAATACGTTATTCAGCGAAATCAAATGTAACCATATCGTAAATTTGGAACCTGACGATTCTATTGGTCAGCTTCTCGGATTTACACCGCGCGTATTGGCAGCTAACCAAACTCACCATTCGGATATGCCTGTAACTATTCTCAAGGTCAACGCGTTGCGAGTCGAATGCAGCATTACAACGGGCGCCTACGTCAATGGACATGAAGTGCATACTATTCACAAATTTTTCCCTATCGTTCCACCGGAATATAAGATCGTGGAAGTGCCGTCGCACGTCATTTACCTTCCAATCACCGTCAAGACCATAGATCACGTACAGCTTCGGTTAGTCGATCAAGACAGAGATCTGGTTAATTTTCGCGGAAAAGTTATAACTGTGAGACTGCACATCAAATCGCTACAAAAGATGGGTATTGTATATAACAGATTGTCCAAAAAAAATTATAGTAGTCAATCAGCATGTTCCGATCAAGTCAGTCAACGATCGATTCCAGAACCGCTAACACGTCGAAACGTGGAGTTCCTGATAGCTCTGGGTCTGAAGCTGACACCTTTTGGAAAAGGAATTTCCGACAAATAAAACTGCGATTCTGCTGTTTCGTTGTATGCTACGTACCATGAGCATTCAAACACCTGTCGTCTTTGACGAATCAATCGCCCACCAAGAAATACACGCACACAAACCGTATGCATCGTCAACTTTCAACAACGGCGATGAGATTCGAATCACCGTTTAGCATCAGGATTTATGCGTATTACCGAGGAAGAGTTCGCTGCATATCTCTGGAAAATTGCTCAAATCGGACAGCACCGCAGCAGCGATCACAACTTTGGTCAATAACGCCATCTGTCATTTGTCCGAAGATGTACGGTACGAACTAAACGCCACAGAGATTGACAAATGTAAAAACGTTGGTCTGACCAGCCAGCTAAAAGGCTTCGCTTCGCTCGACCTTGGTCAAAGTTGGCTTATGGAAAATGCTGAATGGCTCAATGTTCAGGAAATGAAAAAATTAAGTGATGCCGATGGCAACTTCGACGTAGTTATTCCCTTGAGCATGATATTGGGCTTCGCTGAAGACTATCGCAAGATCGACGTTAACGCGAAACACGAGCGGATTCTTACAAGATCAAGAAGTGATTTAAATGCCATCGTTCAAAATCAAGACGAAGACTTTAGAATCGTGATCGATCAGGTGGAATGGTTAGTACCCTATGTGAAGCTCTCGGATCAACGAAAAATCGCACTGTTGAATTTCATTGAAAAAGATACACCAGTCTCCATGAGCTTCCGCAGTTGGGAGTTGTACGAATATCCTTTGCTACCAGCAACCATGAAACACGTTTGGACTGTGAAAACGTCCACTCATTTGGAAAAACCGCGATTTGTCATGCTCGGTTTTCAAACGAATCGAAGAAACAAGACCGGCAAAAATGCCAGTCATCTTGATCACTGTAACATTACTGACGTCAAGCTCTTCTTGAATTCCGAGTATTATCCGTACGGTAACCTGAACTTGAACATGAGTCACAATCGCTTTGCATTACTGTACGAGATGTACGCAAGCTTTCAAGCCACCTATTACGGCAAGGAACCTGAGCCTCTGTCGACCAAGAGCAAAATTCTACAGTACGAACCTCTGATTTTCATCGACTGTTCGAAACAAAACGAGGCTCTGAAATCTGGACCGGTAGATATTCGTAGCGAATTTGAGGCTAAGAATAACTTTCCTACCGGTACATCTGCCTACCGCTTGATTTTACATGATCGCATTATTGAATATAACCCGCTGAGTGGTGGGGTGAGGAAATTGGTATAAAAACCTTGAACGTTGTGACAATCGATTCAGTATTTTTCACGATGGAGTTCATAGTCGACGTACAACGATTCAGAAGACCGGGTCCCGGTTTTACACCAAAAGAGTTGGCAGTTGTGTCACTCGACGAAGATACCAACCCGTCAATTTTTCTCTTCGAACCTCCGTACGATTGGAATTATTCACTCGCTCCATTCAAAAGCAAAAATTTGTAGCTGTCACGGAATTATCATGGACTTTCCTGGGAAGGTGGTGATTTACCTTTCGAGAAGCTCGACTTCACCATCGAATGTATGTCGCCGCGTGATGCTTCAACAGTTTACCTAAAAGATTTGAAAAAGAAAAGTTGGCTGCAGAAAATTCTGGGTGAAAAAGTTGAAGTCGTTGATTTGATGGATTTGGGTTGTCCATCGTTGCGGAAACTGAATAAAATGTCGTATACGAATTCAAACTGTACGCATCACGCTATATTACGTTTAAACTCTGCAGCTCAAAACGTATTGTTACTGCGAAATTTTCTACTCAAACACGAAAGACAATCGGTACCTACTCGAACAGTTATCCATTCTCATTGCCTAAAGCATGGGTACGATACCGTCGAGTGAGAACAGTCATATATCAGCATTATGAATTTCATGTAAAACTGTAATCTTGAGTTGTTTCTTTCATTAAAATATTTTGCATCGTCAATATCAACCGTTATTTCAGAACCTTTGTCCCGCTGGTTAAGAGTTTATTTCAGAACCTTCCAGAATTCAACGTCACACCGCAATCCGTTTTCCGCAGGCCGCTCGCCGTCAAGTCGAAACTCGTCTGACGATTCCGAGGATTGGTTTCGTCAGACGATTCTCAGAACTGTTTGTCTCAAATTCAACGTCGCACGGAAATCCTTCGACCGCATGCCGCTTACCGTCAAGTCGAAACACGTGAGACGATTCCGAGTATTGTTTTCGTCGGACGATTCCGAGAATTGTTTTCTAAAATTCAACGTCGCACCAAAATCCTTCGACCGCATGCCGCTCACCGTCGAGTAGAAACACGTCGGACGACTTCGAGTATTGTTCTCGTCGGATGATTCCGAGAATTGTTTGTCTAAAATTCGTTCAAGCCCAGAACGGGTCTTTCAGAATTCATCGTCGCGCCGAAATCCTTTGACCGAATACCGCTCACCGTCGAGTCGAAACACGTCGGACGATTCCTAGTATTGTTTTCGTCGGACGATTCCGAGAATTGTTTGTCTAAAATTCAACGTCGCACCGAAATCCTTCGACCGCATGCCGCTCATCGTCGAATCGAAACACGTCGGACGAATTGTTTGTCAGTCTAAATTCGTTCAAGGCCGTGAGAATCTTCTCGAACCTTCTGAAAGCTCTCAAAACCTGACACACGCCAGGATTCTCGGTCGAACGTTCGAAGATTTACGGGGTCCGCTCGAACGCCTGAGGATCAACGAGGTGCGCTCGGTAATGCAGTTATCGATCCCGCTCGATGAGCATGATTTTCTTTACCGACAAAGAACACGACGTATCCCACAAGGGGTAACACCACGGCAATTTCAGGCATTTTTTACAGACGATCATGGTCATTTGGAGGACTTTTTACCGACAATCATGGTCATTTGGAAGATTTTTTACCGACAATCATGGTCATTTGGGAGATTTTCTTACCGACGAACGGTCGGCAGAGCACGTTTTATCTTACGAGAGTGGGTGTAACTTTCAAGGGTTTGCGTCTGGGATGCACGTATAGGCGGATTAGTCAGCGTCGTCAGTAAAAAAAGGTGTTTCTATCCAGAACCGGCCTTGTATATCTACTAAGAGTGCATGAGAAAACCTACTCCAGCACTTGTCGAAATCGCGAAGATTTTGCCAAAAATGTCTCACTATTTCTCCAGTTTTGAAGCCAAAAAGTTCCGGTTCCAGGTTTGATTCAAATGTCCCTTTCCTGGCTGATTGGACACTCAGGAACTCATAAAATACAGCGAAATGAGCGTGAAATCAACCGCTGAGATATGGCGATCTGAATTCCCGGATTTCCGGTTGTAACTCTTGATGCGTTAATCGCTGCGTATTGTGATTGCGCCCGATCAATTCTCCTGACAGAATAACTCTGGAGAAGTGCATGGGAAAACCTACTACAGCACTTGTCAAAATCGCAAGGATTTTGCCAAAAATGTCTTACTATACCTTCTGTTCTAGTGCCGAAAAGTTTAGGTCTGAGATTTGATTAAAATGACACTATTCTGACTGCTTGGCCACCCAGTAACTGGAAAAACGCAGCCAAATGAGCGTTAGATCTACTAGAGAAAAATGGCATACCAAATTCTCCGTTTTTCGGTTGTAACTTCTGATGAGTCAAAAGCAGCGTATTGTGACTGCGCAAAATCGATTTATCTGTCAAAATTACGTCGAAACAGTGCATGGAAAAACCTATTCCAACACTTGGCAAAATCGCAAAGATTTCGCCTGAAATGTCTGACTATTTCTACAGTTTTGGTGCCGAAAAGTTTTGGTGTAAGATTTCATTATAATGACACTTTTTGGACCTATTGGACACACAGTAACTCGAAAATCACAGCCGAATAAGCGTTAGATCAACCGCAGAGAAATGGCAATCAGAATTCTCCGATTTTCGGTTGTAACTTCTGATGAGTCAATAGCAGCGTATTGTAACTGCGCAAAATCGATTTTTCTCCCAAAATTACGTCGGAACAGTGCATGAGAATACCTATTACAGCACTTGTCGCAATCGCAAAGATTTCGCTGAAAATGTCTTACTATTTCTGCAGTTTTGAAGCCACAAAGTTCTGGATCCAGGTTTGATTGGAATGACCCTTTCCTGACTGATCCGACACCCAGGAACTGAGAAAACGCAGCTAAATGAGCGTGAGATCAACCAGAGAGAAATGGCATTCAAAATTCTCGGTTTTTCGGTTGTAACTTTTGATGTGTGAATAGGAGCGTATTGTTACTGCTCAACTGTGGCTAAATTTCGTGGGATTAGTGCATAGAGAAACGTATTCAAGCACTTGTCGTCGTCGCGAAAATTTTCCCAGAAATGCCTTACTATTTCTTCAGTTTCGGAACCGAGAAGTTTTGGTCTCAGATTCGAATCGAATGACCCTTTGCCAACTGATTGGACACCCAAAAACTCAGAAAACGCAGCGGAATGAGCGTGAGATCAACCGCAGAGAAATAACAGTCAAAATTCCCGGATATCCGGTTGTAACTCTTGACTGCGCCCAATCGATTCTCCGGATAAAATTACTCAGGAATAGTGCATGAGAAACCCCACTCCAGCACTTGTCGAAATCGCGAAGATTTTGCCAAAAATGTCCTACTATTTCTCTAGTTTTGGTGTCCAAAAGTTTAGGTCTGAGATTTGATCATGACGACCCTTTTCTGACTGATTCGACACCCAGTAACTCGGAAAACGCAGCCGAATAAGCGTTAGATCAACGGCAGACAAATAGCAATCAAAATTCTCCGATTTTTGGTTGTAATTTTTGATAAGTCAATAGCAGCGTATTGTGACTGCGCAAAATCGATTTCTCTGGCAAAATCACGTCAAAACAGAGCATGAGAAAACCTTCTCCAGCACTCGTCAAAATCGCGAAAATATTGGCAAAAACTCCTCACTGTTCTTCCAGTTGCGCGGCCGAAAAGTTTTTGCATTTAAATTGATCTCAATGACACTCTCCTGACCAATTGTGCACCAAGGAACTCAGAAAACGCAGCAAAAGTGCGTGAGATCAACATGAGAGACGTGGCGAACTAAGTTTTTCGTTTTTCGGTTGTAACTTTTGATGTGTTGATATCAGCGTGTTGTGACTGCTTTCGATTGATTTCTCTAGCAAAATTACGTCGAATAAGTGCATGAAAAACCCTTTCTCAGGACTTGTCGAAATCTCAAAAATATTGCCAAAAATTTCCTGACTGTTTTTCCAGTTTTGGAGCTGAAAAGTTTTGGTCTAAGATTCTATCCGTATGACCATCCACTGGGTGAGTGGACACCCAGAAACTCAGCAAACGCAGCGATATAAGCGTGGGATCAACCGGAGAGAAAGGACGATCAAAATTCTCCGTATTTCGCTTTTAACTTTTGATGCGTTAATTGCAGCAGATTGTGACTGCGCTCAATCGATTTCTTCGGCAAAATTACCTCGGAATAGTGCATGAGAAAACCAATTTCAGCACTTTTTAGAATCGCTGGGATTTTGCAAAAACGCCTGACTATTTCTCTAGTTCTATAGTCGTGAGAATTTGGTTCCAGATTAAATTTAAATGACCTTTTTCCGACTAATTGGACGCCCAGGAACTCAGAAAAAGCGGCAAAATGAGCGTGAGATCAACAGGAGAGAGATGGCAAACAAAATTCTCTGTTTTTCGGTTGTTACTTTTAATGCGTCAATCGCAGCGTATTGTCACCGCGCACAATCGATTCCTCTGGCTAAATGACATCGGAATAGTGCATAAGAATACCTATTCCAGCACTTTTTGGAATCGCAAAGATTTTGCGAAAAACTCCTTACTATTTCCTCAGTTTTGAAGCCGGAAAGTATTGGTCTCAGGTTTCATTTGATTGACATCTTCCTGACTAACGGACAGTCAGGAACTCAAAAAACGCAGCGGAATGAGCGCGAGATCGACTAAAGAGTAATGACGTTGTTACGCCCCGACGTACCGCCTTAGCGTACGTTTTTCAAAATTCCATTTCATCTTATTTCTTTAATTCCTTCGATGCACAGATATTATTTCATCAAAATCTCATATTCCTATAACGGCGAGTTTCACCCCTCCTGGCAAAAGTTACGTAGAGACCAACAATGATCCCTCGTATAAGGTTTAACTTACTTCTGTTCAACTGGTACCAGGAACGGAGATAAGGGACTGCTGAATTAGCATCAGTAGCGCTTAGTCTGGAAATATCCCTTTTCTCAAGTTCAAACTGTAATCAATAACTAGGATAAACCACTAGCTTTGGAACCACTAAATCAAAATAGATTACTTATTAGGATGTTTGAATGAATGTGTGAACATTGCATGCATACATCTATCGTTTATATCTTCAATGTGTCACCGACTAGATTGAGAATCGTCGGAACACCGTCGAAGAGCGAGAAGTAACGTTGACCATGTGGATTCGGGCGCTAGGAGGTCGCCCTCGCACCTCATTGGCTAATTACCGTTGCAACTTATTACAACTGCAGCTCCTTGGACCCTCGGGCCCAAGAAGCCGCGTCTTTCGTCTGTCAAGTCGCGAGGTGCGTGGACGTCAACCCGTATTAGCCCGTCTTGAGCAATAGCAGCGTTCGGAAAATCTTAGTTGTGACCGGCCTCAAGTCTCGCGCTAATTCGTCAAATTCGAGCATTCAGTTATTCTGTTAGCTGCAGAAGACTCACTATCTTCTACGTTTCCATCTTTTCTGTGCTTCACTAAATCTCATCATTTCAAGAATAGACATTTTTATGCCATTCCATTTTCCATGATCAAATTGAGTTCGGCCCTGATTCAACCGAATCAGGTAATTTTAAGTGCTAATAATAATAATTACACTATCATTTTTAATAAATAATCGTTGGAATCATTTTTAACATACATCAAAATCAAAAAATTGACACTTTCAACTATAGCTTTCAAAAATAAGATATCATTCTAAATCTACAAAGACTAAGTGACCGACGTTCAACATCGTTCGATTGATCAACTCTTCCGAACTTGAGGTGAGGCCCTGGTCCAGAATTGTACTGACGCAGACCGACACGATTCGACGGCTCTCAATCTCGTCGACCGATTCACCCGAAGATAAGTCAATCCGAGTGTTGATCTTCGAAATTGAACAAATTCTTGTTTCACCTTTGTAATCAAAATTTAGTTAAGTAATATTCATTTAAAAGCAAGTCTAGAATTGGTGGCTAGCTTCACTACCCCCAATTAAATCATACTTATTGTTCCCAAGAATTAACCAACAAGACTTAACAATAGGATGTATAATTGATTTAAGATAATCTAAAAAGAGAGATACAATATCGAATAATCACGACCAGCTAGTTATAACCATCGTTCAGAGTAGGTGTTCCTGGTACCCAAATAATAATATCCTTTAGAATAGAATAACACACGATTTGTATAAACTCGAATACTTTATAAATTGTTACTTTCGGCTCTTATGTCATTATCAGCATTGATTGTTACCAGACATTTCAATCACCAAATCGGAACAGAATATGCTTCATCTTTTACCGGTTAAAACATAATAAACCATTTATTTTGAACGACCTTTTTCCCATTCTCATTATTATAAAATTGCCTCAACAATTTGAACAAACCTCACAGACCTGTACAGAACTATAGCAACACGATCCTACAAATTACCGGCTTATCGAAAGGTAGGTCTTTTCTCAGTTTTAATATTTATTCATTGTCATTACGTGGGAGCTTGATTATTCAATCAATCATTCACTACCACCGCTCAGTACACTCTCACCCCCACGTAACACAAGAATTGATGGCAGCGGTTGGATATTGTTGCTAAAAGTGAGATTTGTCTAAATATAAATAAAAAAAAAACGAAAAAAAAAAATTCTAGTTTTTGTGTTGAAATTGAAAGACTGGTCTAACGCATGAAAAAACAAGGTATCTTTCTTTCTAGATAATAATTATATAATTAACGACAAATTGTGCATGAAACTCCGCGATTTATTACTTGTGTATTTGTATGTATATGTCATAATATCCTTATATCGTATATTGCCGAATTTTCCACCGGTCATTTGTGTAATGACTGTGTTCTCAATATTCACCTTAAAGTTGGTCTGAATTATTTCGTGTGCATAAACAACCCGTTACGATTTTGAAATGCCTAGCGACACGGGAAATCAGAGTGCGGAACGAACCAATGTATCCGCCCCAGACGCGAGTAATGCGATGATGACGTCAATGGCGGAGTGCTTTGCGTTGCAGCATAGCACATTGAATATTTGATATTTTGACGGGAAAAACATTCGTTTGAAAGATTTCTTACAGGACGTGCAGAACGGTTTAGTGTATGTTCCGCCGAATTCGGAAAGCGCATACGTAAGGTGCGTTCTCGGAAAATTGCAAGGAGCAGCTCGCGATAGTACATATGGCGAGACGTTCAATACGGTCAACGAATCAACAAAACATCTGAAAAGTCGATTTGCAGCTGAAAAGACTTATCCGTATTATCAACAAAAGATCGCGAATATACGGATGAAACGTGATGAAGACGTGAGCGATTTCTACGATCGATTAAAAATCTTGGTCAGTGCAGCTCGCGTAGCTTTAGAAGACGAGTACGGAAAAACTGACGTCGACGCGGTAATGAAAGTACTACAAGTGAACGCGTTGGATGCTTATATTCGAGGACTGCCTGAAGCTATCGAAAGATATGTTGAAGGACGTGTAAAGACATTGGAAGAAGCGTTTAAGTTAGCGCGAAAAACAGAAAATCGTATGCGTCAGGGAATAATATCTTCCGGAGAAACACAGAGAGTACAAATTCCGTGAGCGAACTCTCCAATAAACTATAACCAAAATAATGCGCCGCGATTGTACTCGAATTATGGCATCTCAGACGGAGCGGAGACACGCGCGAGGAGCCCGTCACCGAACGCGGCGATGTACAGACACCCGACGGCAAACGTCACCGATCGACGATCACCCGAACCGAGGGGTTATTACCCATACGGCATGCCCGCTCACTCCCAGTCTCAGTACCAGCAACCGCGTGGTTATCAATATCCGCCTTATTTTCCACAACACCCGTATTATTATCCGCCGATGACATATCCGTATTTACCACCTTATGGATATCCGCCCACAATAAATCCTGCATCGTTTGCACATAGATTGGGATCGCCGGGAGCAAATTTAAATACGGGCAGATCGAATTCGCCAAATTCAAACACCCGTTCATACGACCCGAATCAGCAGTCCCGCTTTAACCAAGCAAGGTTTGATAACTCAAACGTCAGAACACGGTCACCATCTCCGCGTAGAACGTCCGAAACAGCTGAATCTTCAAACTTGAACGCGACTCGTCGTCCGGACGCAACGGCGAGGTACGCGACACCCGAGCGTCAACCGACGGTCCGTTTCGCAGAACCGCCGGCCGGTGCATCGATACGTGCGGAACAGATCGAGAATCGCCACTGATCAGGATGACAGCTCCTGAATTAAAAGAACACTCAGCAATTTTTCTAATAGACACCGGCGCAGATATCAGTCTAATTGAAGCTAATGTTTTACATCCTGACGTTTTAATCAGTGTACACGAAATTTCTACGATAACGGGAATAACAACCGATAAAGTTAAAACTTTGGGAATAACAAATTTGACTTTACAAAACGAACCAAGTAAATTTCACGTCGTACGGTCAACCTTTTTGCTAAATTGCGACGGTATATTAGGTAAAGATTATTTGCGCGAGCGTAAGGCTGAGATCTCTTTTACACATAACACCTTGGTAACGAAAACTGACCCGATTAGACCGATACGATTTATCGGATACGAAGAACATTCCGATATCGAAACAAAACCGCAAAAACGATTCTCTAAAATTCGTGCGCGCACAAAGCAAGCCATTGGCATTGACGTAATCAGTTGTGGCACAAAAGAAGCATATTTGCCACGCGTAGAAACCATAGACGGCGTATACATTGGTGAGGCTGCAGTCTCGGTACAAGATGGCGTATGCCATGTTCTTGCAATTAATACCTGGGATAGAGATATTGGGATAGAAATTCCACCACAAGAAGTGATACCTTTTGAATATCACAACTTACCGGAGGAGCATGAATATCACGATTCAAGTTCAGAAGACTTAAATTTAGAACCTGTAGTGACTGATCGATTTACAGAAATTCAATGAAATTGCATTTAGATCATTTAAATATAGAGGAACGCGACCACGTATTAGATATCATCGAGGAATTTCCAGAATTATTTCATTTACCTGGAGATAAATTAAAATCTACACCCGGCATTCAGCATCGTATACCAACCGAGGATGATATACCGATTAATACGCGACAATATCGGTTCCCTCCAATTCACAAAACCGAGATTGAAAACCAAATCAAAGTTAAAATTGACAACGGAATAGTTCCTTCAAATTCACCGTATAATTCACCCGTGTGGATTGTACCCAAAAAACCCGGTTCTGCGGGTAGAAAACGATGGCGCATGGTAATCGATTTTCGGAAATTGAATGAAAAGACAATTGGGGAAGCGTATCCATTACCTAACATTACAGACATTCTTGATCATCTCGGTGAAGCGCGATATTTTTTAACTTTCGATCTTGCCAGCGGTTTCCAACAAATTGAAATGGACCCCCAAGATAGAGCAAAAACCGCATTCACAACACCAAACGGTCATTACGAATATCTCAGAATGCCTGAAGGGCTTAAAAACGCGCCCGCTACATTTCAAAGATTAATGGATCAAACATTACGCGGACTACAAGGTGTCGAAGTTTTCGTTTATTTAGACGACATCGTAGTTTATGCAAAGAATTTAGAAGAACACGGTGAGAAAATCCGCCGGTCATTTAACAAATTAAAAGACGCTGGATTAACGTTACAACCAGACAAATGTGAATTTCTAAAAACAGAAGTGGCTTATTTGGGCCATATTATTGGCAGATCAGGAGTTAGACCGGACCCGAAGAAAATTACCGCGGTTCGACATTTTCCACAACCTGAAAATCCTAAGAACATTAGACAATTTTTGGGACTCGCCGGTTACTGCAGGCGTTTTATTAAAGATTTTGCGGGAAAGAATAGGCCTCTTACAGACTTATTAAAGAAGGAATCACCATTTATTTGGGGAAAAGATCAAAAGAAAAGTTTCAAAATATTACGGAAGTATCTATACCAATATCCTATCTTGCGGTACCGAAATTTCAAGAAGCAATTCACGTTAACTACCGACGCATCCGACTATGCAATCGGAGCCGTTTTGAGCCAGGAAGTGGACGATTATGACATGCCCGTCGGCTACCTGTCTCGTGCTCTGAGCTAAGCGGAACAAAATTATTTCACAACTGAGAAAGACTGTTTAGCAGCTCTATATGCCGTACTACGTTTTCGACCTTACCTTTATGGCCGGAAATTCAGACTGGTTAGTGATCATGAGCCATTACGCTGGATCGACTTGATTAAAGATCCCGGGCAGCGACTAATACGATGGAGGCTTAAGTTACGAGATTACGAGTATGAATTCAAACACAAAGCTGGACGACTGAACATTGACACAGATGCATTGTCGCGCAATCCAGTCCCTGTTACCGACGGCATTAACCAATCGTCGGAGTCGTCTGATAGTGGAAACGATAGTGACAATCTGATAATCAAATCTGTAGACTTATTTCCAAAATATTCAGACTATTTGAAAATAACTAGAACAGCTGATATTGAAAATCCAAACATTATTGAAGTACACGAAAGCGTTTTTGATAAACTTGACAATTATGCGCATACTGTTTCTGTAGATCTTGAAATGAGTTCCGGTATAGCAAGCGATTTTAGGAAAAAATATGGGGTACCGGAACACCTTCGCAGTCAAGCCGATATGCATTCAGTAGCTGAATTAGAACTACTAAATCAGAAAATTTATTATATTATGACAAAATTAAACTTTTGGGACAAACCAGAGTGTGAAGACATGTACCTCAGTCTGATCAATTTTCGGAAAATTTTAAAGGATGACTCAGTTAAAACAGTTAGAATACCTAGAATGGGATGTGGTCTAGATAAATTAGCATGGAATAAAGTAAGAACCATGTTGCGATTTATTTTTAAAGGAACGGGAATCAAAATTTTTGCTTGTACAAATTTAAAACTGATAGAAAATCAAAAACTCCAAACGATATTTGCTATTATGAACCCTTGGTCAAACTTGAAGGTCAGGACTAAACGCAACCAATGGAAGATATTACCCATTGATTCAAAAATTTCAAAATGACCTGCTCCAAAAATAAATCAACCATTAGCTAGATCAGACTCAGTCCCAACAAAAAAATCAGCTGACGAAACATTCCGTCCAAAAACAAAGACTACCATAGAGCCTGATGAGAACGCGATCTCAACAAGAACTCGATCGAGAGCTAGGACAACAACAGGAAGTAGGCAAGCTCTTTCTGAAGACTCATCCGACGATGAATCTTCCGAACCGCCGGCCTACCGGAGGCAAAGAAGCGTATTGCCGAATTTAGGTCTTGAACAACCCACTACATCCCAGGGAACACAACAACCTGAACAATCAGACATACAGACTGACGCACGAACCGACGACGACAATGAATCTGATTCTGAGCCTGAAAATATAACTGTGAAATTGAAATCGTCGCGTGACAGAGATAGCGATTCGGATGATGATGTATTTTTGCAAGCACAAGCGAGTCATAAAGCTAAATAATCTATAGATCCTAAAAAACAAAGGAAATCATTTCACTTTTTAATAAATCTTTGCGCAAAAGAAGTAATCTGAATCCGAAGGAGTTGCAAGATTCATTTGAAAGCTTTGACAAGACCTTGCACGAAAGGAGTCTTCTAGACGACTCCAGTAACTCGAATGCAGATGAAATGGAGATACCAGGCCATATATCAGAGGGTGAAGGATTAGACGAAACCATTCGTGAGGTACTCGACGAAAATGATGAAACTGATGACGATGAACCAAATAATAAAATTGAAAGATTTTTAGAAAAAGTTGAGAGAAATCAAGGAAATGATAGCGAGGCTGGACAGACTAGTACCAATCAAACTAATTTGAATGAGTCAGTAGTTAGTCGACCTTTGCAGAAATCGGCATTACCAACACCTATAGTCGCAACCAGGCCAATAGCACTCTCAACCCCGTATCCTTCGAATATGATACCTGAGTTGAATGAGGTGGGGGACGTTTCAGTAAAAAGCAAGGTCTGCAAAACGCCAAGGCGTCTACAGCCGCAACTAGGAGTCCGAGATTTACCAAACCGAATTGAAATCATGGAAGGTATATTACCAGATTTAGATACAGTATTGCCATTAGAAATTCTAAAAACGGGTTACCATTCACGGAATAGAATTTCATTCAGTCGGGAAAATTCGACATACAGAAAAGACAATTATGTTCATTTCATATCAATAGATTCAGAATTTTCTATACCAGTCGGCAGATTATATAAACGATTCGGAATTAATAAGTGCAGACGATCATCGTGATGCAAAACCAAAATTAGGCCAAGTCATTATTACAAAAACGGGAAAATATAGCATATTTAGCCTCGTAGTTAAACGAAAACACTTTCACAAAATTGAATTACATAACGTCAAGGTAGCCTTGGGAAATTTGAAAACGACTTTATTAGATTTGAAAATAAAAACATTTAGAATTTCAAAATTAGGGGATATGACTGACGAACTATCAATAGATATCTCGAATTTATTAATAGATATTTTTGAGGATGAAGACATAGACATTACCATCTGTTCAGGTATAACCGAGATACCACCATCAGAAATACGACTGGACATAATTTCGGAAATGAATAGTGGACTAATGGGAGGACACAAAGGCGTGACCAAAACATATCGAAGAATCCGCGAAAGATTTTATTGGCCACGAATGGGAGAGGATATCAGTAATTTCATTCGAAGATGCGAAAGCTGTCAAGAACAAAAGCTAGTTCGCGTAAAGACTAGAGAGCCAATGCTAATAACGGACACTCCAGCTGAGCCGTTTGAGAAAATTTCGCTAGACACAGTAGGTCCACTTCCGCAGACCCCTAGTGGTGATAAACATATCTCAATCTCGTCAACCGATTCACCTAAAGATAAGTCAATCCGAGCGTTAATCTTCGTAATTGAACGAATTCTTGTTTCACCTTTATAATCAAAATTTAGATTAGTAATATTCATTTAAAAGCAAGTCTAGAATTGGTGGCTAGCTTCACTACCCCCAATTAAATCATACTTATTGTTCCCAAGAATTAACCAACAAGACTTAACAATAGGATGTATAATTGATTTAAGATAATCTAAAAAGAGAGATACAATATCGAATAATCACGACCAGCTAGTTATAACCATCGTTCAGAGTAGATGTTCCTGGTACCAAATAATAATATCCTCTAGAATAGAATAACACACGATTTGTATAAACTCGAACACTTTATAAATTGTTACTTTCGGCTCTTATGTCATTATCAGCATTGATTGTTACCAGACATTTCAATCACCAAATCGGAACAGAATATGATTCATCTTTTACCGGTTGAATCATAATAAACCATTTATTTTGAACGACCTTTTTTCCATTTTCATCATTATAAAATTGCCTCAACAATTTGAACAAACCTCACAGACCTGTACAGGACTATAGCAACACGATCCTACAAATTACCGGCTTATCGAAAGGTAGGTCGTTTCTTAGTTTTAATATTTATTCGTTGTCGTTACGTGAGAGCTTGATTATTCGATCAATCATTACCTACCACCGCTTAGTACACACTCTTACCCCCTTGTAACATACTCTTTCGACGTAATCTTGCCAGAGGCATCGATTGCGTGCAGTCAGAATACTCTGCAATTCACGCATCAGAAGTTACAACTGAAAATCCGGGAATGTTGATCGCCATTTGTCTGCAGTCAATCTCACGCTGATTTCGCTGCGTTTTCTGAGTTCCTGAGAGTCCAATTACCCAGGAAAGGGTCATCTCAATCAAACCCGTAACCAGAACTTCTTGTCTTCCAAACTGGAGGAATAGCGAGACATTTTTGGCGAAATCGATGTGATTGCGACAAGTGCTGTGATGAGTATTCGCATGAACTATTCCGACGGAATTTTGCCAGGGAAATCGATTGAGCGCAGTTACAATACGCTGCCATTACCTTATCAAAAGTTACAACCGGAAATCGAAGAGATTTGATTGCCATCCCTCTGCGGTTGATCTAACGCTTATTCGGCTGCGTTTACCGAGTTACTGTGTGTCCAATCAGTCAAAAAAGGGTCATTTTGATCAGACCTGGAACAAGAAATTTTTGACTCCAAAACTGGAGAAATAGTAAGACATTTTTGGCGAAAGCTTCGCGATTTCGACAAGTGCTGTGATAGGTATTCTCATGCACTGTTCCGATGTAATTTTGCCGGAGAAATCAATTTTGCGCGGTCACAATACGCTGCTATTAACTCATCAGAAGTTACAACCGAAAATCGTAGAATTTTGATTGTCAACCCTCTTCGGTTGATCTAACGCTCATTCGGCTGCGTTCCCCAAGTTTACTGGGTGTCTCATCAGTCAGAAAAGGGTCATTTCAATCGAATCTAAAACCAAAAGGTCTGGTCTTCAAGACTACAAAGACAGTAAGAAATTTTTGGCGAAATCTTGCTGATTCCGACAAGTGCCTGAATAGGTTTCTTTATGTACTATTTCGACGTGATTCTGCCGAAGAAATCGATTCTGCGCAGTCACAATGCGCTGCGATCAACGCATCGAGAGTTATAACCGGAAATCCGGCAATTTTGATTGCCATTTCTCTGCCGTTGATCTCACGCTCATTCCGCTGCGTTTTCTGAGTTCCTGGGTGTCCAATTAGTCAGCAGAGGGTCATTGGATTCAAATCTGAGATCAAAACTTTTCGGTTTCTAAACCAAAGAAATAGTAAGGCATTTCTGGAAAAATTTTCGCGATGACCACAAGTGCTTGGATGGGTTTCTCTATGAACTAATCCCACGAAATTAAGCCAGAGAAATCAGTGTTACACAGTCAAAATATGCTGCCATTTGCACATCAAAAGTTACAACCAAAAAACAGAGAATTTTGTATGCCATTTCTCTCCGGTGGATCTCACGCTAATTCCGTTGCGTTTTTTATGTTTCTGGTTTTCCAATCAGTCAGAAGAGGGTCATTTTAATCAAACCTGGAACCTGAACGTTTTGGCTTTCAGACTGCAGAAATAGTCAGACATTCTTGAGAAATCTTTGCGATTGCGACGATTGCTGTAATAGGTATTCTCATGCACTGTTTCGACGTAATTCAGCAGAAGAAATCGTTTTTGCGCAGCTTCAATACGCCGCTATCAACTTATCAAGAGTTGCAACCAAAAATCGTAGAATTGTAATTGCCATTCCTCCACGGTTGATCTAACGCTCATTTGGCTGCGTTTTCCGAGTTACTGGGTGGTCAATCAGTCAGAAAAAGATCATTTCCTTCTAATCTCTGACCAAAACTTTCGGGCACTAAGACTGGAGAAATAGTAAGACATTTTTGGCGTAATGAATAAGAATTCTCGACCTCGTATATAATCTATTATAGAATCTTGGTGATCGGTCAATTAAGTAAACGTATTTTTAGTTAACGTTTCGACCCGGATATGGGCCCTCCTCAGAACGATTTATTTATTTAACTGTCAAGAACAACAAAAAATTTTTTTTCTTAACTACGACAATACAAATATCCTTTGTGAAGAACACAATTATTATAAAAGACTATTACTAGAAATGTGCAACGTTGTAGGTCACACCAATTCTGTTAATCTTAGACAAGGTGTTGAACATTTAAGTAATATTTACAAACCTCTAATCTCCGCCCACACAACAAATATTGTTTAACCTCAACTAGATACAAAAAAATTTTTGTCCCCATAACACAGTTTTTATAGAAAAAATTTTTTTCACAAAATATTGTTTGGTTTTCTGTATAATTGTTTATATTCAGTTCACCTTCACTCTGGATCATATTGGTTTCTTCCATCAATTGTTATTCACCTGTTGACCCAATCGGTTCAACCAGCAATAATTTTTGGTTAGACATGTGGAACATAGTCATAAAGAGCCTACTTCCACTTCTCGGACACTTGCAAATCAATTTTACTGCTAAAAAGACTTTCTTTAAAAACCTTTTAACATAATGACATACTGACTGTAAAGAAACATAGTTCTTTTATCTTTTTAATTAATGACTTCCAACTATTAACTCCTACATGTAAAATTACTAAAAGATTGACATTGACTACCGTCACTCAAAGAACATTGTCTCCACTAATTGTAAATTGTGAATTCGACTACATCTTAGTCCACTTACTTATTAAAAAAAAGGTAAATAACACTTAAAGCCATTCTTTTTTCAATTAATTAAAATGTTCTTACTAACCAATAATATGTAATAGCCCTAAGAGTATTACATCTACAATATTTAAGTCTGATTGTACTTCTAGTATTATTATTTAAAAAAAAAAAAAATTTTTGTTGTTCTTGACAGTTAAATAAATGAATCGTTCTGAGGAGGGCCCATATCCGGGTCAAAACGTTAACTAAAAATACGTTCACTTAATTGACCGATCACCAAGATTCTATAATAGATTTTTGGCGTGATCTTTGCGATTTCGACGAGTGTTGGAATAGGTTTTCCTATGCACTGTCCCGACGTAATTGTGCGAAGAAATCGATTTTCCGCAGTCACAATACGCTGCTATTGACTTATCAAAAGTAACAACCGAAAATCGGAGCATTTAGATTGCTATTTCTCCGCAGTTGATCTGACGCTCATTCGGTTGGGTTTTTCGAGTTACTGGGTGGCCAATCAGGCACCGAAGGGCCCTAATAATCATATCTTAGACCAAAACTTTTCCGCACGAAAACTGGGAAAATAGTAAGACATTTTTAGCAGAATCTTTGCGATTTTGACGAGTGCTGGAATAGGTCTTCCGATGCACTGTTTCGACGTAATTGTGCGAAGAAATCGATTTTGCGCGGTCACAATACGCTGCCATTGACTCATCAAAAGTTACAACCGAGAATCGGAGAATTTTGATTGCCATTCCTCTGCGATTGGTCTAACGCTCATTCGGCTGCGTTTTTCGAGTTACTGTGTGTTCAATTAGTCAGAAAAGTATCATTTCAACCAAATCTCAGACCAAAACTTTACGGCACCAAAACTGTAGAAATAGTGAGACATTTTTGACTGAATCTTCGATATTTCGACAAGTGTTGAATGAGGTTTTTGAATGCACTGTTCCAACGTAATTTTGCCAGAGAAATCGATTTTGAACAGTCACAATACGCTGCCATTGACTCATCAAAAGTTACAACCGGAAAATGGAGAATTTTGTATGCTATTTCTCTCCGGTTGATCTCACGCTAATTCCGTTGCGTTTTATAAGTTTCTGGGTGTTCAATTAGGCAGTAGAGGGTCATTTCAATCAAACCTGGAACCTGAACTTTTTGGCTTCAAGACTGCAGAAATAGTAAGACATTTTTGCGAAATCTTTGCGACTGCGACAACCGCTGTAAAAGGTATTCTCATGCACTGTTCCGACGTAATTCAGCCAAAGAAATCGTTTTTGCGCAGTCACAATACGCCGCTATCATCTTATCAAAAGTTACAACTAAAAATCGTAGAATTGTGATTGCCATTCCTCCGCGGTTAATCTAACGCTCATTTGGCTGCGTTTTCCGAGTTACTGGGTGGCCAATCAGCCAGATGAGGGTCATTTTAATCAAATCTCTGACCTAAACTTTTTGGCACCAGAAGTGGAGAAATAGTCCGACATTTGTGGCGAAATCTTCGCAGTATCGACAAGTGTTAAAAAAGGTTTTTCCATGCACTGTTCCGACGTAATTTTGTCAGGAGAATCGATTGTGCGCAGTCTAATACGTAGCTATTGACGCATCAAGGGTGACAACCGGAAATCCGGGAATTTTGATCGCCATTTTCCTGCGGTTGATCTCACGCTCATTCCGCTGCGTTTTCTGAGTTCCTGAGTGTCCTATCAGTCAGGAAAGATACATTTGAATTAAACCTGGAACCAGAACTCTCTGGCTCCAAAACTGGAGAATTAGTGAGACATTTTTGGCGAAATCTGCGATTGCGACAAGTGTTGTATAGGGTATTCTCATGCACTGTTTCGACGAAATTACGCCAGAGAAATCGAGTTTGCGCAGTCACAATACGCTGCCATCGACTCATCAAAAGTTACAACCAAAAATCGGAGAATTTTGTATGCTTTTTCTCTGCGGTCGATCTAACGCTTATTCGGCTGCGTTTCCCGAGTTACTGGGTGTCCAATCGGTCAGAAACAGGTCATCATAATCGAATATTAGATCTGAACTTTTCGGCACCAAAACTGGAGAAATAGTAAGACAATTTTGGCGGCATCTTTGCGATTTCAACAAGTGCTGGAGTAGGTAATCGCATGCACTTTCTCCCAGTAATTTCGTCCGGAGAATCGATTGGGCGCAGTCACAATACGCTGCGATCAACTCATCAAAAGTTACAACTGGAAATCCGCGAATTTTGATTGCCATTCCTCTGCGGTTGATCCCACGCACATTCCGCTGCGTTTTCTGAATTGCTGGGTGTCCGATCGGTCAGAATAGGGTCTTTTCAATTCAATCCGAAACACAAACTTCTCGGCTTTAAAACTGGAGGAATAGCGAGATATTTTTGGCAAAATCTTTGCGATTTCGATAAGTGCTGGAATAGGTTTCCTCATGCACTATTTCGACGTCATCAGTAGATAGGATACGACAGTTCTCACCCAAAACATGACGTAACCATGACGTAACCAGTATACGCGCTCGATTTGCTGTGTGACGAGCAGTCATTTTGATTGCGGCCATTTCGATTTTTTCCTAGCCGGATGAGCAGCCATTTTGATTTTTGCTTAGCCGGATGAGCAGACATTTTGATTTTTGCTTAGTCGGGTGAGCGGCCATTTCGATTTTTATCGTCAGAATGTTTGATAATGTGATTCATTTCTTGGCTGGATAAGCGGACATTCTGATTTTTTTACCGTCACCCCTAAACTTTCACGTCAATAGTTTGCCCCCGGGCGAAAAATAGTTTTTTCCACATACTTCGAATACATTCTTTTGTTTAAATCGACCGGATGGCGACACCGCAATCAGATAAGCTGGTAATGTTGATGATGATTCGTAAACTTTCGCTTTCAAGAACTTATTAGGGGGGAGAGTGTGGTTAGTTGGTATATAAATCGCGAGCTCATTCAGCACGTTATATTGTTTTCAACGTTTTCCCATTGTGAACTTCAGTATCCATAGTACGTCAAATTTATAAAATCTACATCGAACTTGATGGATTCAAATAAAATCAACCTCGTCTGTCGCCTGGATACGCTACCCACCAAGAGAATGTCTGATTTGGAGGTTGGGGAGGAGTACAGCGTGACGGGGGTAAGAAGCGTAAATACCAAGTACGGCACGAGTATTCTTCTCGCGCTAAATTAACAATTCGAAATATTTTTACCCCCACGAATTGTCAGCCTCATGGAAAATGATGTGGTGCAATTCAACGCAACGCAGAAGACGATAATCGAGGGCATTCTACGAATGAAATATCAAGGAGGCGAATACAACAAATTTGAATTTTTGTGTGACAGATGAGAAATTTGAGCGTAACAAACAGCACTGTTCCAACTTGCAATATGGAGATGATCATGGACATTCAAAGTTTCGTTGGCCCCAACGATAAATTTATACCCAAGGAACTTTGTATCATAAACATAAACTCATCGGGTTTGAGCCGCATTCTCTTCAAACTGCCGTACGCTTGGGCGGATCTATCAGCTGAACACAAAGCTACTAACGCTTGGCTAACACGCAATTTTCACGGAATACCCTGGAATGCGGGAATCGAACCTTATGCAGAGGTGCAGAAAATTGTAAAAAAGGCTGTTAAATATGCATGCTATGTATATGTCAAAGGTGAGGAGAAGAAACAGTGGCTGACGAAGATCCTTGGTGGGACAAAAGTGATAAACATGGAAGATCTACACATTTCACCACCATCACTGGAAAAAATAAAACATATGGAAGAGGCGGGTTGGTGCTGTGATTATCATGGAAACGCTTCAACGGGATACAACTGCGCCTTCGAAAACGTTCAGCGTTTGAAGAAGTGGTATGTCAAGGAGTGCACGGGGTCTCCCACGAAAACGTTCTGTCTTTTCGAAAAACAGAAAAAACATTGATAGAATTTATTGTGGTTATATATATTCCGAATTACAGTTAAATCTAATTTTAAGTAATATAATTTATTCAAATAAATGTAATATATGCATGTATATATATATATCTGTTGAAGAAACAAAAATACTTATTAATCACAGTTTATTGATGGCATAATTAGCATTATTTCATAGCTTTGTCATACGGTACACCATAACCCTGAAGTTAAATCCCCAAATAGTTTAAATAAAGGAATATTCCATCAATAGGTGGAAATTTTCTATTGTTTTATTCATCATGTGGGTGGGTGGGTGGGTGAACTTTTCAAATAATAGCCGCTGAATGCTTTGAATAGATGTTTTTTATTTATCAACAATTACATTCCGTTTTCAGTTTATACATAATAATGGTGATAGATTATCATATTTTGAATTGCGCAAATAACTTTACACATATTTCCATTATTCACGCAATAATAGTAATAATTAAACATACCATCTCAAAATTGACTTATACCAATTTTTTCACAGTACCACTAATCGGATTTTATTCAACAATGCGATCATGCAAGATCATGCAGTAGGCAGAAGTGTGTGGGGGGGAACGCAATGCTAGAGTCAAATTCCAATCGAATGTCGACAGGTCCAGTTTTCAATGTTTCGTTCTGCTTGGAGCAATCGATGGTGATAAGGGGGAACGGTTTATAAATTCGCGCTTCGATAGCAAAGGCTCAGCTTCTTTGTTGTAGTAGGTCATTTGAAACCGAACATACATGTCATAGAGAATGGCGTATTGATTATTGGATATATCAAGATTCATATTTCCGTAGGGATAGCACTGCGAGTTGAGGAAGAGTTTTACATCTCTGATCCGACAATGATCGAATACGCCAGAATTTTTCAGCGGCTCGTTTCTCCTTGCAGTTTGAAATCCTAGAACGACATATCTCGGCTTCTCAAGCTGCGTCGATGTCTTGACTGACCATATATTCCGCGTTGTTGACGGGAGCATCGGATACAGGTACGTTTCCCAAGAACGAAAACTCATGGTAGTTGAGTAGCTGGATTTTCGGTTTATCAGCCAGTTTGATGTATGGCAACAACCACTCGATTTTATTTAGGGTGATTTTAAAGTTTTCCGTGATCAAGTTCTGAATCACGGCATTCAAATCAGTGTTGGAATGTGTGAGAATAAACTCATGTTTAGCATTTACAACGACTCGACAATAATCCTCGGCGAAGCCTTGCATATAATTTAACGGTAAAACAACATCGAAATTTGCAGCGGCATTGGTTAGTTCGTTATCCCCACTCAACCACCCGGTATTTTCCAAACTATATTGCTGGCCTGGACTCAAGAATACGTAACCCTTCATAGTGCTGGTGATGCCAACATTTTTATTCCGATCAATCTCTACACCGTTCAACTCATAGCGAACTTCCTCAAACAAATGGCAAAAGGCCATATTGATCAATTTCGTAACCGTCACCGCAGCCACGCTATCATCCTTTGTGATTTTTCCATGAATGTGAGTAGTACAGCAACGCGGGTCCTGAGTACTAACACCTTCTTTACCGACCGAGCCGCTTCGCGCACTCCAGACGCAAACCCTTGAAGGTTACCCCCACTCTCGTCAGATAAAACGTGCTCTGACGTACCGACTTGAGATCAAAAACGTGTAACGTTACCGACAGTTGTATCGGTCGACGGTAAAAATCGCACTGCTTTGCCGGCAATTCTTATCGGTAGAAGGTCGAAATGATGCTGTTTCACCGACAATCTTACCGACCGAAGGTCAAAGTCTGTAGTGCTCGCCTGCCAACGGTAGAGGGCGCAGCGGGGTCGAGAACTTTTTTCCCGCATTCTTTTCCCACGATAGGACTGCTGATGTGTAACATTAACCACTCCGAATTCCTTTCACACGGTAGGACTGCTGATGTGTAACATCAACCACCCCCACGTTCTTTTCCCACGTCATCAACCACGTGACATTCCAAAATCAATAGTTCCGAGAATTGTTTTTTATCCACTAGGATATCGCCGATGTGTGACATCAACCACCTTACATTCCTTTCCCACGTTATCAACCACGCGATATTCCAAAATTAATGGTTCTGAGAATTGTTTTTCACTTATTCGGATATCGGTTTGATATCAAACACGTGACATTTTTTTTGGCTTGTAACTGCTATGTGAACTCAACGATGAATTTTGAACGGGTTCAGTCAAGACCAGAGTGCAAGGTCGACCGATAGCCGCGGTACATTCAGAGCCATGAATCTGCGGTGTTGGGTTACTATCGCTCTGGGAATGCTAAAAGGTGCGCGCGCATACATAAACATACGTACAGCTGCCCTACAAAAAGGACGCTCATCAGTGCAATCGATCATTAAGTCACAACTTGTCAAGTATACGTGAGGAAAAAGCTCAAAATGGAATCCGCGAAGTGTTTAAGATTGATCGATATTATGGAATCGGCGTACAAGATCGTGGACAAATCATTATCAACAGCAGAGATTCAGAAATAAATGAAATTTGAAAGTCAAAATATTCGGCTTCTGAACAAAATTTTGCGAAAGGCTTCATCGATTGGAGAAAAAATAAGAATTATCTCAACGATCGGACTCTTGAAAGCACTCGCGAAAAAATTCAAACGTCCTCAGAAAACGGGCGGAGGTACGCGGAAAGTAAGAAGAAGCGATCGAGTTTACTTGGAAGATTGGGAATCAGCTTTCAAGGGGAGATTTCGAACTGGATCCATCGTCAATTTGAAGCATAAAGATGTGGAGAGATTTCTAGAAGACGCAAAGGTACTAGCTATGACGAGACTAAAAAACGCTCTGAAAAAAGACAGTAGCTTGAAAGCCAACGTTATCCTGGCTTGTAAATTTGAAGTTATAAAAGATGATCGCACGGTGGAAGAGATCAAAGTTTTTAATACGAGAAATGAAATCATCCTCCAGACAACGGATATCAATGAATGGTTCATCGAAAACGCGACGTAGCGTTTGTTGAAAAAGGTGAAAGATTTCCAGGAAAAGGATTCAGGCTGGTCGCTGACTGAAATAATCAATTTGACTGTGAATATCAACAAGTACGTGCCACTAAGAGGCGGTTTGTTCACGTACACCCCGTTACCTAAGCATATCAGTGATATGAAGGCTGTGGTAAACATCAGAAACAACGACTCTTACTGCTTTGTTTGGTCGGTCACCGCAGCTCTGTTCCCAGCCGACAACAACCATCCTAACGCGATCAGCTCGTACCCGCATTTCAGCTTAGTGCTACGGTATGATGGTATTAAGTTTCCTTTGTCTCTAGACAAAAACACCATTTCAAAATCTGAGAAGCTTAACGGCCTTTCGATTAACGTTTATGGTATAGACCAAGGTGATCGGAAAAAAAGTGAAATAGTACCAATTCACCTGAGTCAGAATGAGTCTAATAAACCTGTAATTCTTCTTTAAGCGATAGAAACTGAAATCACTGACGATGACGATGATGATGTTGATATGGAAAATTATGAAAAAAATAGAATCTTTCATTTCACTTTTATTCGAAATCTGTCTCGATTAACAAGATCTCAAATTTCTAAGCATAAGTGTCGTACTTGGTTGTGCGATAGATGTTTGACTTGCTTTCAATCTGAAAGATGTTTGACAAAGCACAATGTGGATTGCATAAATTTAAACAAAACCAAAGTTATTCTACCTACAGAGGAGGAAAAGATACTGAAATTCAAAAATTTCAAGCACAAAGAAACCGTTCTAATCTGCATTGACACGGATCTCGAATGTTTACTGGAACTTACGCTCAAAAAGATGGGTACAAGAACAATTTATCAGAAGCATCTTCCGTTTAGTATAGCTTACTATCTACATTGTGCGTTTGACGATTCGCTTTTAAAATTCAAAATCAATCGTGGAGAGACTTGCATTCAATGGTTTGTGAATGAGTTAGCGGAATTGGCACATTCGTTAGAAGTTTATTTCAAAACTGTTGTACCGATGAAACCGCTCAATTCCAATCAAATCAACGAATTTCATTCAACAACAGTGTGAAATATTTGTGAAAAACCGTTTACACTCACAGACGTGAAACATCGTGATCACTGCCATTTCACGGGAAAGTACCGTGGTGCTGCTCACCGCAGCTGTAATCCAAATTACCAAAATTCGCGGCTATCCCAGTGATATTCTACAGTCTGTCAGGTTACGATTCACATTTTCTGATCAAAGCACTGGCTACATCGTTCGAGGGCACAATTGAGCTTCTACCCGTGAACAAAGAAAACTACATTTCTTTCACAAAATATGTCGAGGGGACAGATATAAAGTTTAGATTCGTAGATTCGTACCGTTTCATGCCCAGTAGTCTTGAGAAATTAGCAACGTATCTCGGTGATGATCAAAAGTTAATCACACGAAAATTTTATCGTAGCTCAGATAAATTTCAGTTATTCACCAGAAAAGGAGTGTTCCCGTACGGATACATAGACAGTTGGGAAAAGCTCGAGGACAGACGGCTACCGTCCGAACAACAATTTTACTCAAAATTAAGTGATCAGGATATATCAGACGACGACTATGCACATGCATGTAAAGTTTGGCAAACTTTTAACGTTCAAACTTTGAAAGAGTATTCGGACTTGTATTTACAGACGGACGTGTTTTTACTAGCCGACGTTTTTCAAAACTTTCGACAGAGCTGTTGGACAATGAACAACCTGGACCCGTTACATTATTACACCGCGCCCGGTCTGTCGTTTGATGCGATGTTAAAGTGTACCGACGTCGAGCTCAAGCTTCTCACCGACATGGATATGGTTATGTTCATCGAAAAACGTATTCGTGGTGGTGTGTCACAGTGCTCGAACAGATACGCAAAGGCTTACAACATGTACATGGAAGAGGAATTCGATCTTGAGGTCGAAGAATCTTATCTCATGTACTTTGACGTTGATAATTTGTACGGTGCTGCTATGAGCTTTGCTCTGCCATACAATTCCTTCGAATGGTTATCAGACTTCGGACAATGCGACGTTCTTACCATCTCGGACGATGCGGAGTTGGGTTACATACTGGAGGTGGATTGGGAATATCCTGAGGAACTGCATGAAATTGATAAGGATTGACGACTGTGTCCGGAGCACTATATACCTCCGATCTCGAATAGTAAGTAACCGAAATTGACGACCACGGTACTTTCCAAGAAAAACTACGTTGTTCACTATAGCGTTTTGAAACAATGCTTACAATTAGGCTTAAAATTACTCTAAATCAACAAAATTCTCAAATTCAGACAAACCCCGGGGCTCAAAAAATACATAGATTTGAATACCGATTTGCGCAAAAAAACTCACAACGAATTCGAGAAAAATTTTTACAAACTGATGAACAACGCAGTTTTTGGCAAAACAATGGAAAATGTTAGATAGTATAGAGATGTCAGGCTGATCAAAAAATGGGATGAAAGATACGGTGCTGGAGCTACTATAGCCAAACCCAATTTTCACAGCTGCACCGTTTTCGAAAAAGATATAATTGTCGTCGAAATGAGTGAGACGAAAGTCAAGTTGAATAAACCATTGTATGCAGGTTTTTCCATCATGGATCTGGCTAAAACATATATCTACGATTTTCATTATAATTATATTAAGCAGAAATTCGGCAACCGAGCAAAATTAATGCTTACGGATACCGACAGTTTAATTTACAATTTTACCGTCCCCGACATATTCGAACATATGAAGGAGGACTTGCACAAATTCGACACGTCTGATTATCCGCTTGACAACGTTTATGGAATGCTTCTAGCGAACAAAAAAGTTCTCCAATTGATGGAAGATGGGCACTGAGCTGGAATGACGAAAAGCGGATCGTGTTTCAAAACACAACCGACACGCTTCCGTGGGGCTACAAGCCTACACCTTAGCTTTGTAATTTGTAACTGTACCATGATGTATAAAATATTATTATGTAGGATAGTGAATAAGAACGCTCCCAAATATAAAAAATTGTACAACGATGCATATGTTTGTAGATTGTCTGAAAAATAAAGATGTATACTTGTTATGTGTCGGGTATAAAATAAAGAGGCACATAAGTTTTTACAAAAAATTAATTTATTCAAATGTTACATCTCCGATTCGTTTATCCAACTGTTGTGTGTATTGTCAAAACCTAACCATTAAACGTATATTTTTCTCCCACGCTTCTTGAGCACCTTCTCCACCCGATAGATATCCGGATGTTCAACCCTGAGGAGCTCTTGTTCGTAGAAACCACCAGCGATGGGTTGATCTCGGTAGTCTTTGAGCTTGTACGTTACAGGATGAGTATTTTCCACTCGACTTATCGTGAATATTTCAGTCGTCCAATTGGGAATGTAACCTTTCTCGAAGGCATTTTTGAATTTGCTGATTCGAACTTTGTCGCCGGATATGAATTTTGCCGATACGGTAGGTATCGCTCGAAGCCCTCCGTACGCCTGACGTAATAACAGCCTCTCGTTTGCAACGGTGACATCCGACGGTTTCATTCTTATGGTTCAGTATTTGACGTTGTTGTAAGCCGAAACCAAATCAGATAAGATATCGAGCCACTTGTAGCTTCCTTGCATGCTGAACCGTTTCCACATTTTACCTTTCAGCGTGCGATTGAAACGTTCACAGATCGAAGCATTCAAATTACTGTACGTGGAGTAAAGTTTGATTCTGTAACGTATCATAAGAGATTCAAATTTCGAGTTGTGAAATTCCGTTCCTCTGTCGACGTGTAAATTTTTCGGCACCCGTCTTTGAACAAACACAGATTCCATTGCCTTCGTAACATTATCTCCAGACTTGCTCTTTATCGGTACAGCTCACGCATACTTCGAAAAAATATCAATGACTGTGGGCATGTACTTGTAGCCTTTGTTTTGTCCAGCGTATGACGTTATATCAACAAGATCCGCCTGCCAGGTCTCGTCGATGCCGCGCACGTCTACTCGTCGAAGCGGGTAATTCCGGCGTGCAGGCTTATGCAGTTCCGTCACCAGTGCTTGCTTTTCCTCGTTCATATTCCAACGCTCTTAGTCGGGGCTCTTAGTCCAATTGAGGAATGTTATCAGCGTTTCGAATCGACAGGTCTCTGCCTGTTTCAAAGTCTGTGTAAAAGGTATCCAAGGCTTTCTCCGTGGTGAGCTCGAAAGCTTTGATCATTTGATCGAGGTTGTCGATTTGTTTTTGCAGCACGTTGAATTTTCGTCCCAAGATTTTTAGAGTTACACCATTGTTCGCCTCTGCGGGATCTGCAACATTGCACAGTCTCTTGTTCCGTATATCGTAATGCCCGTCCGCTGTTATTTGAAATCCGACACCCGGAGGACCGCGAGTGCTCGCGGCCGTGTTTTCATCCAGATGCCGTCCAAACACGTCGACGCTTATCTCGGTAATAAATGCAAAAACGATGGGAGCTGCTTAATAGATGATTCCTGCTTCGCGTAGCTCTTCGATAATGGAGATTATTTCGTCATTGCGACTCGGATTTCCCGCTGCCTGAGATGCCAGGAGTAATCGAAGACGCTCCACTAACTCGTTTGGATCATCCCAGAAAACGTTTTCCGTTTCAACACCTTGTCGAGTGATCATAGCTTGCGGAAGTAGACCTTTACACTGTCGGCGAGGTAATGGGGAATAATCCATCAATTCGGCAATGACATTTTTGAATTTGTAACTGTTATCGTTTCGAACAGCCCCATCGGATGAGTAATACTTTTTATGCGCGTTCGTTGCGAGGATTATGTTTTTAAAGTTTTCCCGATCTCCGGCGCACACAGAAGAACCGTCAGGCTTCTTTTTGAACAAAAGTTCCAGCAAACCCTTCGTCTTCGGGTAACGCGTATCGCCAATACGAATGTAGTCACTCTCAAAAGATATCAACGAATCACCAATCATTAGTCCGTTTGAGAGGTTGCGTACACCGTACACGTTGTCCAATTCACCTTTTGTCTTCGCATCTCTTATCAGTGCAAAATACTCATCCTCGATTTTCTCGACCGGTGTTTCTACGATTGTTTCATCTCCTGCCGAAGCAAAGGACTCGTCCATTTCCGAGACAGTTTCTTTTTTCGTTTCATTTTTCATCTGCTTTATTTCTTCTTTAATTTCTTGCACCTCTTGTTTTACGGGTTTAGTATCTTTTGTAACATTCACCAGTTCTAGTAACGGAGTCACTGCTGGTTTGAGAACGTCACTCCATTTCAGAGTCGTAGGCCGGTATTCATAGTCAGTGCTTAAGACCGGACTCGAATAAGACGGTCTTATACGAGGCCTTAAGATGGCGTTCGGTTCCATAGACGTCAAACAAGACGGTCTTGAGACGCGGCAAATAAGACGGTCTTCATCAAGTCGGTCTTATTCGAAGCGTGCTTACAAGGTTGCATAGTCCAGTCTTATTTGAAATAAGCATGGTCTTGAGCACGCAACGTTTCATAGTCAATTAACGCAGTCTTATTTACGTATCTTGATCAAGTCGAGTTCGGACTGCACTTAAGCAAATGCTTGTTGCCTAAATATTACTCAATTGTTCTGATGCGTACGAAATTGATAATTACGAATTGTTTGGAAAATATTATATTCGAACAATATAAATTAACAGGAATAGATTGTGAAGGAATGTTTGGGAAAGTGCAGCTGGGACGGGATTATTTACTGTAAAAGGGTAGCAACGGAAACTTGCAATTGAAATAGAGGTTATGAGAGCATTCGCTTTGAAAAATTTGTGAAGTGAAGTGAATAGTGAAATTCTATTGACATGGCGAATATGCAAGATATGTTTAATTTCTACGATCAGATCGAAGAAATGAATAATATGATTGAGGTGGTTGCAATGGTCAACGTTGGGCCGAATGACGAAGACGAGGGTGAAGTACAGCGAGCTCCGAAGAGATACATCAGAGATGGTCAAAACCCGTTCGAGTTTTATTCCGAGCAGGAGTTCAAACGGCGATTCCGATTTTCAAAGGATGGTATTATGTACGGAATACTACCTAGAATTGAAGCTGCCTTAGTCAGTGCCAATAATCGTGGTCTACCAATTCCACCTGTCATGCAATTATTAATATGTCTACGATTTTACGCTACCGCTAGCTTTCAAGTAAGGATCATTGTGATTATAATTCCTGACATTCTACTGAAAATATAAAGTGATTTCATTGCTTCCTGTGATCATGGAATAAATGATTGCTAATACATTTTGTACTGTACAGCTCGTCAACGGAGATCTGATGACTATATCGCAGTCTACAGTATCGAGGATAATACACAGAGTATCGGCTCAAATTGCATCATTGATTCACGCAATTATCAAAATTCCTAGTACGGAAGCTGCTATGATCGCAAACAGAGATCTATTCAGACAACTTGGTGCACGCAGGGAGGGTATCGGTTTACCTGGCGTTGATGGCGCTATCGACTGCACTCACATTCGATTATGTCATACGAAATTTGCAGACCTGCAGGAGGTTTATAGGAATCGTAAGGGATATTTTTCCCTCAACGTACAGGTATGTCGCGTTGGCGATAACCGTTTACAAATACCATAAGTTGCAATTAATTTTATCTAGGATACAAATAAACAATACTATTCCATGAAAATCGGTACTTTTAATTCAAATGATACCACAGGCAGTTGTCGGACCCAATATGGAATTCTTGGATGTGGTTCCGGAATGGCCTGGAAGTAACCATGACAGTCGAATATTCCAAAATTCACGAATTTACATGCGGTATCATGAGAGACAACTTACTGGAACCCTGGTTGGAGATGTCGGCTATCCGTGCTTGCCATTTCTGCTGACTCCGCTGGCAAATCCAATTACAGATGCTCAACAAAGGTAAGATAAAGATTATCGCATTACTTTAGATTTCGATAAGTAGTCATAAAATTGACAAAGTATACATGTGTGAATTAACCAAATCGGTATCTTGATAGGTATAACAACGTACAAAGCAGAACAAGGCAAATTGTTGAAAGAACATTTGGAGTTTGGAAGTGACGTTTTCCTTGCCTATCCCGAGGCTTGGGAACCAAATTGTTGTGCTCTATCACAATTGTTGTAGCTTGTGCCGTACTACACAATTTATCACTAACATTGGATAATGCTCTTCCGGAAGATAATCGCATCGAAGAAGAAGAAGCGGATGAATTGCCACCTCAAGCACCGCATTGGCAGCCTGGAGAGGGTTTTGCAATACGCGAAGCTCTAATCGAACGGTTATTCATTTAATCAAAATATATGTATATCAAGTTAATTTAATTGTAAAGACTAATTGATTTTAGAATGAATATACTCCAAATATTTAATAAAATTGAATTTAATTTGTACAAACAGTTAACATTAGAATACATATTTTACTCATAACTTATCATTGGTTCTCATTTTATTTTTAAACCCCTCACTTACTCATGAAAATACTGATATGTACGTAATTGTACTAAGCGTCAGTCTTATAGTTACGACAATACTTATGAAAATTTGTCTACGTAAAAATATTCAATACATTATAAATACAGCCAGTAAATGGAACTAAAGTTGCTCTTTTGAACTTTGAAGATCAAAGGTTGTCCCTTTCACGCGCATTTTTTTGCAAGTCTGCACCGGGATTCCTTTCAACATATCAATACAATTTATTTATCAATAACCGGTATAGAGGTTGACATAATGATATAGGTTAAACATAATGATATAGGTTAACATACACTATAAAATTCTTCTTCTTCTTCTTCGTTTTATAGCTATACCCCCACTACAAAAAATTGTACGCGATTTGTTCCCGTTTTTTAGTTCCTCTACGTGGCGCTAACGTTGTTGGGTTCATAAACTATAAAAATACTCAAGAGCTGCATGCCTATACGAATATCTTGCACAGGCTGAGAAATAAAATCCGAGCATCTTATTGGGGGATACATCGGAAATATTCCGAACATAACCGAACGTCGAATAAGACCGTCTCAAGCTCAGTCTTCGCCAAGACGGTCTTGAATGAAATAAGCTAGCGCTTGAGACCAAATTCTTGACGAAGACCGTCTTGTTTTCCGACTATGAATACATAGCATCTCAGGACGGTCTTGAACGAATAAGACGATCTTCACCAAGACGGTCTTAAGCACCGCCTTGAGACCTGACTATGAATACGGGCCGTAGATTCCTTGCCCGACTTGAGCAATCTGTGTTTTCGACGGATCGCAGCACTTGCTTGAGCTATCTGGTGTAGGACATCTTTTTGCTTGGAAATTTCAGAGCTCTGCATGTTGACGCAACTGAGTCTGCAACGCTATTGCGTCTCTCGCTCGAAAACGTTAGATTTCATTTCTTTTCCAGGCTAACAAAAGAATCGAATCCCCTCCTGTATCGTCCTTCGTTGAGCTCACAGTCTTTGTCGATCACCAGAAACCCGTACTTCTCACCGTTCCAGCATGCAGAGCACATACTTCTGAACTCGGTGTAAGACGTATCGGTGTTCACATGGTCGTTGTATACGTGTCTCAGGTTCATATCGTCTTGTTCGAATAACACGAGTAAGTTGACGTTGTCGCGCACGAGATGTTTGGGAATACGCGCGTACGTCTGACAGAGATAGAAACAGTCAACGTCGTGATGTCTACCCATGCAAAAGTAGGCTCTAATATTGTTCTGCTTCTCGCACGCTACATCGTCAAATATGATTATTGAGTTGGGCCGTGCTTGTTCCGGTGTAATCACTTGCTCACGCTCAGTGAACGCAAAATACTCCGTATTCTCAACATGGTCCAACAATTGCTTCAACAATTGGTATTAAGGTTGGTTGAGAGATTTCAAGTAGATGTAAATATTTTCAAATCTGAGTCAGTTAGGATGGGTTATAAGTGTGAGCAACGCATTAGTTTTACCACAATTTGACGGTCCACAGAATATTGCACGTACACTATTCGGGAGTAATTTACCGTGCCGTTTGTGCCTTTTGACATTTTGCTCCGAAAGTTTGTTAAAATTCATCACGGGAAGCTTAGTAGGTTGTTTCTCAAACCGCATCTCGGACATGACTGATCGGATTTGATATGAATACCCCGTTTTAAAGCACTTTGCTTCAGTCAACGCACAAACATGATCACGTACAGAGGTGAACGAAGCAGCAGCAGGCGGCAACATCGTGGCAAGGGTCTGGTGAATAAAATCATTAACAGCCTTCCAGTCGAATTGCATGTACCTGGTTATCAGTACTGTGGGCCTGGTCCAAAATTAACAAAGCGACTCGCGCGGGGTGATCCGGGAATCAATCTTCTTGACGCAGCTTGCAAGGACCACGACATTGCTTACTCGCAGAATCGTGAAAATCTTGAAGTTAGAAGCGAGGCTGATAGGGTGTTGGCTGAGAAAGCTTGGAAACGGGTTCTCGCAAAGGACGCAAATTTGGGTAAGAAGGCAGCCGCTTGGGCAATAGCTAATACAATGAAAGTAATATCAAAACTCGGAATGGGAATTCGAAAGTCAAAAAATGTGACCTTGAGAAAAATTATAAATGTTGCAAAACGTTCTATGGTTCCAAGCAACGATGCAAAAGTAGCTATCGAATCTGCGCTGAAGGGAGCTGAGAACGCCGTTAAAAAAGCGGGTGGTAAATGTAAAGTGCGAACACCTCGCGTTCTACCGGTACCTTCAAAAGTCGGTGGTTTTCTACCGTTTCTGATTCCTATTTTCGCCTATTTAGTGCCGGACTTAGGCGCGTTAGCCGGTGGTGCGGTAGGTATAGCAAAAGCTGTGAACGATGCAAGTGCTGCTAGACGAGAACTGGGAGAGAGCAAACGACACAACAAAACTATGGAAGCTATCGCGTTGGGCAATGGGCTTCATATGAAACCGTACAAAACAGGTCTTGGTCTCCATCTTCCAAAAAACTAAATGCGATGCTACCACGTCGAGCGTTGACTGATTGGGACTTGTTGCAATACGCAAAAATCTTCAAGGTTCCGCATTTCCGCGGTTTTTTCATGCGAAACAAAATGCCCGAAAACGGTCCACGAAAAAACGAGTCAGCTATAATCAACCTTGACGACAAAGCCGGTCCGGAAACACACCGGGTTGCATACAAGAAACGCGACAATAACATCGATTATTTTGACAGTTTCAGGAACCTTCAACCACCCTCAGACCTCAAAAAATACCTCGGCATAGGTAGCCTCACATACAATCATGAAGGGTACCAGGATTCTGATACATTTGAATGCGGACACTTGCGTCTGAAATTTCTAACAAGGAAACGCTTTCAGGTGTCCCCCTCCGATTTCGATGAAACTCTGGTATGTTATAGAGGGTCAAAATCGATGACATACGTATTTTTTTTTTATCGGCCCAAACTCATATTAAAGGGGTAAAACACCCCTCCAAAGTTGACCACTTCCCAAGATGATTTTTCTGTTTTGCATACAAGGAGGGGATTTTGATAACTAATAATGAGAGTAATAAATACCTTGTCAAAAGTGATGAGAAACACTCTTCGAATATTCTCAAGAACTCTTTATTTTAGCGGTTAACTTGTATATACAAAGTTTATTTTTCACTTTAGAAACAAGATGTTCATCAGATCTCAATGAATTCAACAGCACTGTGGAGAGCATGCAAGAATACAGAATACGTGCTTCCGATTTTTTCCCAAAAACTGAATTCTTATCGACTTTTTTCCCAATATTGCGGATTATGTCTAGTATTTAGCCATGAATCATTGAATAACATTGTTTGAGGCTCGCGTTCATTCTGGCATCGCTCTCTTATCATTTTACTGTTTCATCATTTTTTTTCAAGAAACGTAAATATTTTTCATTTCAAGTAGACTATCAACTACTCGAAAATTCGATGTGTGTCATACGTAAACAAGTCATATCTCTACTTGAAATAATTCTATGGCACAGATATTTTTTTTAACGATTACGCGTATCTCTCGGATATTTTCAATATGAAAAGTCGTGAAACCGTTTAGCGCCTGTTAATACGTTAATAACAGAATTTTGAGCAGTGATTGAATTTCTTCTCACGTTCACAATGAAAGTGAATCCAATAAACGTTATTAAACTTCTGTGGAAAGCATTTGAAGTAATGAATATACCCGAGTCCCCGTTAACAAATGATGTACGTGAAATAGTATTGAACTCCGAAAACATTTTATTACAAAGCATGACAGAATATAATAGTGTGGAAATGATTGAGGAAAATTCTCTCGACTTGAAGAGCCCTACAAAAATCTTGAAACGTTCGCAGTGGAAGATGCAGATTTTCAGCCGCCTTCCGAAGGACCTGAAGATAGCTGTTCCGAAGATGACGAACCTTTAAGTTACGATTATAAAAAAAGAGCTGTTGAATATTGGAGGAGTGCAAAGACGAGAAAAAATCGCTCAATTGATACGGTTCGTCATAGATATAAAAAGTCAAATCAGTACGACAATTGCGTCGTTGGGCACACCAAATCAACCAGGGAGGGACATACATGGAAAAATTGGCTCGCATATCAGAGTATACATTGCAGAATACGAAAAATGCCATTGACGCAGGCTTGATTGTTCATGATACGGAACTGCGAAGATAGGCTTCACAGGCCCAAGGACTTATCAGTCATGAGGATTTTCGATTTAAAGCATGGCCAACGTGGTTACTTCACTTTAAGAAGATCCATCGCATTACTAGCAGAAAAATCAATAAATTCATCATGCGAAAATCAGTGGAAAATAGTGAATATTTACACAGGAGTGCTGAAGAATTTTTGAAACGAGTTGAACCTCATATTTCCGAATATGGATTACAAAATATATTGTAACGTGGCAGTTCGGTTAGGCCTGCCCGTTACAAGAGACTCCGTGAACCCTGGGCGAGATCCCGGAATCAGGGTTTAGAAAATCGAGTCGCGAAATAATCCTAGAGAGCGCCAGAACTGGAGTCACGCACCCGAGCTTCGACAGGGACGAAATAGCGCATTGCGACCAAGATATTACAGGCTTTTGTTCTTTTTATTTTTTTTTGAGTGCACCGGCTACCCTCCAGCGACCAACTCCGACGCCGAACATCTTTCGAGGCAAGGCGGAACCGCGGAGATCTCGCGGGAAGGACACCGAGGCTGCGGAGGGGGAGGCAACGCAGATCCCTGCAGCGCGGGAATCCAAGGCGGACGCGATTCCCGCTGGCGGCCGGCGCGCCGCAGCCTCCCCGCTCACCCCGCCTACGCCCAACCAAGGCAACCGCGAGAGACCAGCTAGCGACTAGGGAGCACCACCCCCCCAACCCCAGGACTATGTAGAGCTGCGCGGGAGACGACATCGCGATCTAGCCTTAAGTTCTGCGCCGCGTAGCGACGACAGGTGCGTGGCAAGTTGCGCAATCCCCAAAATCGATGACCGATCGATTGTTGCGCATTCTTAGGGTGATGACGTTACGAAAGATTAGCGTGACGAGATCGGCGTTGCGACCATCCGAGATCACTCTAGTTCTGGCGGTTAGCAAGGGCTATCGAAAACAGTGATCGTGCGTTTTTTTTTGGTTTTGAGGGTTTCGAGGAAATAAAGTGATTGCGAGGAAAATGGCAGCAAGGGACCACGAGGGAGTTGGCCCTTTTGTCGCGTGGATGTGGAGCGGTAAGCGCTGTTAACCTTCTTGCGAGAGAATCTCGAGAGATAATTAGTAAAGGCTTGCCAAGGTCGGATAGCCAGTGAGGATTGGCGTTAGCGACTGTACTCGAGATTCTTTAGCCGATACATTTGCTTGATGACCGTAGCCTGAGTTGCGCGTAAGGAAGTAGCGTTAATTTCGGGGGGATCGAGGAGATCGAGTCGAGTCACGGGTTGAGCCGAGACATTATTGCCTCGAGTTTGAGTGTAACTGAAATCCGTTACACGGGGTCATTTTACTTCATCCGATACAGCCTCAGTTCTCGTGTAGGTCGCGAGCAGTCTCACGGGGAGCATTCGAATTCGCGACCGCGTCCCGCCGTCGCAGAGAAAGTGGAGCTCGGGTGCGCGCTAACAAAAATACTCGTTCATAGAGGAGGGTCGCGGGTGCCGCGACGAGCCTCGTTTCAGTTTACTTTTTTTTTTTATTTTATTTGCATAATCCGTTAGTATTAAGTTGGCGATCAGCGCCGTTCTGTAGAGGATGATCGCGAGCAGCGCGTCGCGTCCGATTTTGCTTTTGGTTTCTTTTTGTGTGTAAATTAGCGGTCACGAGTAGTATAGCGACTAGCGCACGTAGGCCGTAGAGGTCTTCGGGATCCCTTCATATTTTTTTCTTTTTTTGATTGATTATTTTGTTTGCTCGTTCTTTTTTTTTGTGAGCTAAGCGTTTGCGTTTGGGATCGCGAGGACAAGCTTCCGCAGTATTGTTATTATTTTTACTTTTTTTTTGTATTATCGCTATTTTGAAATATATTGTTTAATTTTCTTGCTGCTTTATGAAATAACTTGTCGGCGTACGTGTGGCGTATCTCTCTCCACCCAAAAATTACCCCTCCAATTCAATTACAATTTCAGCAGACGGAAAATTATTATCTCCTTTATTTATTGTTTTAAAGAACCATCCGGAACTTTCGGACCTATAGTTGAACAACATTTATTCAGACCGCCAAATGTTTTCATCACAGCTGCCAAATCAGGAAAACTTACTTTAGGTATAATAATTCTTGTTTTGCGCTGCATATATTCAAACGGTATTAATCACAATGATTCATTACAGAGCATTACAAGATGTGGTTAGAAAAAGTGTTTATCCCAAAAGTAGGACCGAAGAGTCTACTTCTAATTGATTCTTGGAGTGGGCATTGTTCTAGAGTTGTGCAAGAGACAACACCCCCAGACAAAAAGTTGACGACTTTATTGATACCGAAAGGAACCACTGGAAAAATTTAACCTCTCGATGTTTTCGGCTTCCGTATATGGAAAAATTATATTCGTCATTTTTCAGACACCGTAGTTCTTCTTGATTATGATTTGAATTTACATTTAAGAAATAATATCATGAAGTTATAGTCTTTAGTTCACAACCAACTGTCATCCCCGCGATACCCTAATTTGTTTCGTCATGCCTGGCATAAAAGCAGGTTCATTGCAAAGAAACCTGATGAATTTGATAACCCCGTCGATTTTGCATTTGGACAGTCATCTCATCCGAATCGTGAAATCGAAGATTGCACGAATGTTGCAGTAATCAGATGTTCTTGGTGTAAAAAATCACTTTGCCTACAGCATTTTTTTGATGAATATCATTATTGTACCGACTATCATCCATAAAGCGATTTATAGATAAACTTGGATCTTGTTTTTGTTTAAAGGGTGTGGCCATGGTAGAGGAAGTAGAATCATGTGCATATTCAACAATTTTGTATTATATGAAAATGTAATTTATTTACAAAACTTTTCACAGGTGTATTTAGTGTATGAATCAAAGTAACAAAAAAAAATTTCTTCATTCATTTTTTCAATGCAAAATGGCTTATAATCACTACTTGTTTTTTGTTTATCTTTTTCCCAGCCCTTACCCCTCAAATATCTGTGCTATAGAATTAATTCAAGTAGAGATATAACTTGTTCACACATGACACACATCGAATTTTCGAGTAGTTGATAGTCTGCTTGAAATGAAAAATATTCACATTTCTTGAAAAAAAATGATAAAACAGTGAAATGATAAGAGAGCGAGGCCAGAATGAATGCGAGCCTCATATAATGTGATTCAATGATTTATGGCTAAATACTAGACGTCATCCGTAATATTGAGGCAAAAGTCGATAAGAATTCAGTTTTTGGGAAAAAATCGGAAGCACGTATTTTGTATTCTTGCATGCTCTTCACAGTGCTGTTGGATTCATTGAGCTCTGATGAACATCTTGTTTCTAACGTAAGAAATGAACTTTCTATATACAAGTTAACCCCTAAAATAAAGAGTTCTTGAGAATATTCGAAGTGTGTTTTTCATCACTTTTGACAAAGTATTTATTACTTTCATTATTAGTTATCAAAATCCCCTCCTTGTATGCAAAACAGAAAAATCATCTTGGGAGGTGGTCAACTTTGGAGGGGTGTTTCACCCCTTTAAAATGAGTTTGGGCCGATAAAAAAAAAACGCGTGTCATCGATTTTGACCCTCTATAACATACCAGAGTTTCATCGAAATCGGAGGGGGACACCTGAAAACGTTTCCTTGTAAGTGGTGAGCAATATAAACATGGTGCATCATTCATCAAAGTCAGTCTACCACTCGCAGTCATGGAAAATTCGTTAACGTTAACAATAACGATTTCAGGAACCTCTTCGATTCTCGAGGCACAACATTTCCCACCGATCGAACTTGCTCGTGGTAAAAGTTATGCGCTTGATTTGGTAGAATTGTTAACCTTCAATTCGATTTCCAACGTTGATGTCGGTCACAATAAAATTTACGTAGCTGATAAAGTGATCACTATGCCTACCGGCAGCTACGAGATCGAGGACATAGAGGAGTATCTTCAAAACGTGCTAAGAAATACAGATATCAGGCTAGCTATCAAACCCAACAATAATACATTACGCAGCGAAATTACATGTAACCACACGATTAAGTTTGAGCCGAATGATTCCATTGCTCAATTTTTGGGATTTACACCACGTGTATTGAAGGTTGATAAAACTCACGAATCAGACGTGCCTGTAACTATACTCAAGGTCAACGCGTTGCGAGTCGAGTGAAGCATTACAACGGGCGCCTATGTCAATGGACACAAAGCACACACTATTCACGAGTTTTTCCCGACTGTCCCACCAGAATATAAGATCGTGGAAGTACCGTCGTACATCATTTACCTTCCGATCACCGTCAGGACCATAGATCACGTTCAGCTCCGGTTAGTGGATCAAGCTGGAGACCTGGTTAATTTTCGTGGAGAAGTTATTACTGTGAGACTACATATTAAATCGCAATAAACGATGGGAATTGTATATAACAGACTGTCAAAGAGTAGGTATATCACTAAGTCGGCATGCCCCGATCAAGTTAGTCATCGAACGATTCTCGAACCGTCAACACCTCAAAACGTGGAGTTCCTGATAGCTCTGGGTCTAAAACTGACCACTTTTGGAAGAGGAATTTCCGACAACTAAAAATCCGATTTTGCTGTTTTATCATCTGCTACGTACCATGAAGGAAGAAATCTTAAACATTCAAACATGAGTCGTCTTTGACGAATCCGTTGCGCATTACGAGATTCACGCTCACAAACCCTACGCCTCGTCAACTTTCGAAAACAGCGATGAAATTCGAAGCACCGTTCAGCATCAGGATTTATGCATATTACCCAACAAAAGTTCAGTACATATCCATGGACGACTCCTCAAACCTGATGGTACAGCTACTGTGAACACACAGCTCGTAGACAACGCGATCTGTCATCTGTTTCAAGAAATTCGCTACAAAATTAATGCAGTTGAGTTTGATAGAAGCAAGAACGTTGGCTTGACAAGTCTTATGAAGGGTTACGCTTCCCTGCACCCTGGTCAGACTTGGCTGATGGAGAGCGCTGGATGGCTTGATATAAAAGAGAAGAAAAAATTAACCGATGCCGAGGGTAATTTTGACGTACTCATACAACTCAGCATGATATTGGGTTTCGCGGGAGACTACCGCAAGATCGTTGTCAACGCTAAACATGAGTCAATTTTGACGAGATCAAAAACTGACGTCAACTCTATCATGCAGACTCAAGAGGAGGAATTGAAAATCACGATCAATGCAGTGGAATAGCTAATATCGTATTTGAAACTCGCAAAGCAGAAAAAAGTTGACCTACTAAATTTCATTCAGAAAGATCCACCTATTTCGGTGAGCTTCCGCAGTTGGGAATTGTGTAAATATCCCTCACTTCCCACAACATCGAAACACGTTTGGACTGTGAAAACTTCCACTCAGCTTGGAAAACCTCGTTGCGTCATTTTGGGTTTCCAAACAAGTAGAAAAAACAAGACCGGCAAGAACGCAAGTCATTTCGATCATTGCAATATCACGGATGTCAAGCTATTTTTAAACTCTCAATCTTATCCGTACGGTAACCTGAACCTCAACATGAGTCGTAATCTGTACGCGCTCCTGTACGAGATGTACGCAAACTTCCAAGCTACCTACTACAAGAACCCCGAGCCGTTGTTGACAAAAAGTGAACTCCTTCGAGACGTCCCCTTATTCGTTATCGACTGTTCAAAACAAAACGAATCTTTGAAGTACGGACCTGTCGACATCCGTCTTGAATTTGAAACTGAAGCCAACTTTCCCGCTGAAACATCGGCGTACTGCTTGATTGTTCACGATCGTATTGTCGAATACAACTCGCTCAGTGGTGGAGTGAAAAAGTTGATATAAAAGCTGACCCGTTCCCACCATCTCGCACAGTTCAAAGATGGAGCTCATCGTTGACATACAAGGCTTTCGCAGACCTTTCAACAATACCCTCACATTGAAAGAATTGGCTATAATTTCAATCTACTCGGAAGCATCTCCATCAATGTTTTTCTTCAAGCCACCTTACGAATAGGATTGTCTGGACGTGAAATACAACAGCAAAAATTCTTGGTTAGAACGCGATTTTCACGGTTCACCTTGGAGCTGTGGAACTATACCGTTTGAGGAAGTTGAATGGACCATTGAAGACGGGCTGTGCAAAGCTGAAACCGTGTACGTAAAAGGAGAAGAAAAACGAGATTGGTTGCTCAAAATTGCCCCGAAAGTTCAAATCATCGATATGCTGGACTTTGACTATCCGTCGCTTCAAACCTTGCAAAAAACTTCAGCTGTGTCTCTAAGATGCGACGGTCATACAATACCCAACGCAATCTGTGCAGCACGAAACGTTTTAATACTTCAAAATTGGCTACAAAATCATCGTACTGTTCGGATGGCGAGGGTGTACGATTTGTGTTACTGCACAGAAGCGTCTACAAGAACGGTCCCGCATTCCTGGCGAATATATCATCCTGGTCACGATACTGTTGAATAGAATTATTGTACTATCGTTGTAAAGTAATTGTCAACTGTACCCTAAAAATTATACTTGATTAAACTGTTTTTCAAAGAATATTCATGAAATAATTTTACGTTTTCACCTTTACCTTAGCTCTGATGAGAGATTTTTTTTCAATACAAAGCTTATGTAAGATTCAACCTTGCTCTCCATCCTTGACTGAGCTGTACTCAAACCGAGTTATGTTCTGCATTCCTAGAGCGATAGTAACCCAACACCGCAGATCCTTGGCTCTGAATGTATACTACCGCAGCTATCCGCCGACCTTGCACTCTGGTCTTGTCTGAACCCGTCCAAAATTCATCGTAGAGTTCACATTACAGTTACAAGACGCAAACGCAGCTCGAAACCCTCTATCGTTGCTTAGTCGTTTTCGAAGTAGCAATTTCTCAGATTTTAAGACCTGATTCTAGATGTAATTACAAGGTACAAGACGTACGTAGGATTGGAGGTATACAAGATGGTTAGGCGATAAATGAAAAAATATTCATAATTTCAATCTTTTTTTTCTTTTGTTTATTGAACGTAAGACTTCCACAGGACACCGGATATTTTAATATGATACTCAGATTATACGTATACGAATTCAAGTTGACCGTACGGTCCGCCAAGATAGCGTAGATGCAAACGTATCCCCTTACTGGCCTGTCGTCACCTTCTGGAACAAATCTTCATCGTCTTGGAGGGCTTTGGTCAGTCGGTTCGGTAGGAAAATCGTGAAAGAATCCTCCAAGTCCAGAACGATTTTATCACCAAATTTCGTTTTAACCCGACGAACGCCACTGACTCGGTATTCGAAGTATACTTCGACGTCCGAAAGCTATTTCAAGGGCAGAAGTGTCTCCAGGCGAGCGACTCCGTTCAATATTAAAAAGTCCATGATCGTTACTGTCGAGTTATGTGCTCAAAATCTCTTGTGAGTTGATTGAGGTCAGATTTGATTTTCAGCAGATGTTTTACTTCTCCAATATTCTTGATGAGCAGTTCTAGTCGTTTCTTCAATTCACGTTGTTGTTCCAAAGCACTTATCATTTGCAAGAAGAACAGCTTCAGACTAGCGATGAAGTTTTCACTTTTGACTTATATAACGTTCCTCCACCACATAATTTGAAATTTGGTGGAGGGTAAGGAATGTCACGTGATTGATATCAAATACGTATGTTTGTGTATGCGCGCGCACCTTTCGGCATTCCCAGAGAGATAGTCACCCGACACCGCTGATCCACGGCTATCGGTCGACCTTGCACTCTGGTCTTGACTGAACCCGTTCAAAATTCATCGTCGAGTTCACATGGCAGTTACAAGCCAAAAAAAATGTCACGCGGTTGATATCAAACTGATATCCGGATAAGTGAAAAACAATTCTCAGAACCATTAATTTTGGAATGTCGCGTGGTTGATAACGTGGAAAAGGAATGTGAGGTGGTTGATGTCACACATCGGCGATATACGAGTGGATAAAAAACAATTCTCGGAACTATTGATTTTGGAATGTCACGTGATTGATAACGTGGGAAAAGAATGTGGGGGTGGATGATGTTACACAACAGCAGTCTTACCGTGGGAAAGGAATTCGGAGTGGTTATTGTTGCACATCAGCAGTCCTGTCGTGGGAAAAGAATGCTGGACGGTAAAAAAGTTCTCGCCCCTGCTGCGCCCTCTACAGTTGGCAGGCGAGCACTACAGACTTTGACCTTTGGTCGGTAAGATTGTCGGTGAAACAGCATCATTTCGACCTTCTACCGATAAGAATTGCCGGCAAAGCAGTGCGATTTTTACCGTCGACCGATACAACTGTCGGTAAGGTTGCACGTTTTTGATTTCAAGTCAGTACGGCGGAGCACGTTTTATGTGACGAGAGTGGGGGTAACCTTCAAAGCTTTGCGTCAGGGGTGCGCGGAGCGGCTCGGTCGGTGAAGAAGGTGTTTGTACTCAGAACCCGCCTTGCTATTCTATCAATGTGTAGAGAGCTTTCACTGGGCAGTAGACATAAGTCTTGATGTTGGACAACAATATGGATTTCATTGTTGTTCTGGAAGGTGGACGATGCATACGGCTGATGGGCATGAATCTCAGAGTGCGCAATCGATTCGTCAAATACCACAGGTTTCTGTATTTCTATTATTTCTTCCATGGTAACACACACTTGGGATACAGCGGACACGAATTATTAATATTTTTCAAAATTTCCACGTAATCGAAGACCCAGGCTCTGGAGAAACCGAACGTTCAGCGGTATCAGTCTCGTGGGCGGTGTAAACGTTGTCAGAGGTGTCGGGCTACTGATGATTTGTGCCCATGACGTCTGACTTTTATAACTCTTACCCAGCTTTCTCGTCTCAAACACGATCCCCATTATTTCAGTGTTTTCACGTGTATACGCACAGTAATCGTTTCACCGCGAAAATTAGTCAGCTCGTCGTCTTGATCAACTATGCTCAGCTGTAAATGCTGTATCGACAGTACGGCGATTGGTAGGTAAATGATGCTGGCAGGCAATTCGACAATCTGATATCCTGATGGAACGGTTAGGGAAAATTCATGAATCGTATGAGCTAGACGCTCGTTTGTGTACGCCCCAGCGGTTATGTTACACTCAACGCGTAAAGTATTAATCTTCAGTATAGCCACTGGTAATTCAGATTCATGAGTAACGTCTCGTGCTAGCTCAACCGCTTTAAATCCCAATAATCGGCCGATGGAATTTTTGGGCTCAAAGTCTACCACATGATTGCACGTGACTTCACTGTTCAGCTCGTTGTCGTCAGCTCTCAGATTGAGGGTGATGTCGGAGAATAGCTCCTTACGCAGAAATTTTTCGATATCCTCAATTTCATAGCTCCCCGTGGGTATTGTAATGCTCTCTCTGCCGTTGTCCGCCCGTTTCAGATAAAATTTATTACACGTCTCATACATATTGGGTATTGACTTGAATGTGAGGAACTCGACGAGTCCGAGAACATAGTTTTTCTCCGGTGATAACTCGATTGGGGGGAAATATTGAGCCTCTAGCACTGAGGATGTGCCTGACAGTGTTAACATCAACGATTCCGACATGACTGATGCTCGCTCCTGCGGCACTTGTCTTTTTATAACTGTTGGCTGAGAAATTTCAGGCATAAGTGCCCGCAAATCACAGTATCATATTCCTGATACCTCTTATGATTGTATTCAACGCTACCAACACCGAGATACCTCATCAGCTCCTTAGGCGGTTACAAATCACCGGAACTATCAAAATACGCAACATGGCCACCATTTTTCTTGTACGCAACCCAATGTGTTCCTGAGCCGTTTTTATCGTCAAGATTAATAATTGCGGATTCTCGCATTTTTGCCCCCGATTTTGTCAGATCATTCCGCATGAAAACACCGCGAAAATGCGAAATTTTTATATTTTTAGCATATTTGAGTAAATCAATGTTGGTGAGAGCTCGGTGTATAGTAGCTTCATCAGTTTTTTGCCGGACGTAAGTACAGGCCCATTCCGCTGCGGTAGGGTCGCAGATATAATCCCTTGCCCAAAGCAATCGCCTCCATTGTTGTATTGTGCCGTTTGGTTTCGTTCAACCGATGTTTGTTGGCACTAGCTTCGTTGACAGCTTTAGCTATACCCGCAGCACCACGCGCAAGAGCTCTAGTAGCGCTCAGGCCGGCCAGAATTAGAATGAGAAACTGCAGGAAGCCGCCAATTTTATCAGGCGCAGGTATAACGCGAGGCATACGAGCATTCTTCACAATCCCACGCGCAGCCGCACGAGCGCCCGCCAACGCCGACTCAACGGCTTTATAACCCGGTTGCATGGCAACCTTTGCTGCTGTGATGATGGACTTCAGATTCACCGTTCTCTTCCGATGTTTATTCTTCCCACCTGTTCCAGATTTCTTTTTCGCAGCCACTCCAAGTTTCGACAGCTTCGCAGCTAAGCCCTATTCCAAGTTTAGATTCAGCTTTCATGGTGTTGATGACTCCCCAGGCTACCGCCTTTCCGCTGACACTAGCGTCCTTGGCCAAGACGCGATTCCACGCCGTCTCAGCGAGCGCTTTGTCGGCAAGATTTCTCGCTGTGATATCGCGATTCTTTGCGTATGCAATGTCGTGGTCTTTGCACGCAGCATCAAGCAGATTGATCCCCAAATCGCCACAAGCCAACCTCTTGGCTAATTTTGTTTCAGGTCCGCAGTACTGATACCCTGGTACGTGCAATTCAACTGGGAGATGATTAATGATTTTATTTAACAAACCACCACCGCATTTCTTCTGTATGCACGTCCTCATAGTCGGGCAACAACTAACGTGACTTCTATAAACAGGGAGAATTTATATACCATCATTTTAGTTCTCGTTGTCATGCTCACGGAGCATCATGAGATTTCAAGATCGGCCCGATAGACTACCTATCGAGAATTTCTATAGAATGGTTCGACGCGCAGAGGGGAAGATGGGAAAATGACATGGATAATTGCTACCAAATACCGTGAGAGCAATTTTTTGCGGGCCATCGAATTGTGGTAAGACTAACGCTCTTCTCTCACTCATCGCGCACGGCAATGGATTGCGATTCGAAAATGTCTACGTCTATTCGAAATCTCTCATCCAGCCAAAGTATCAATTTCTCCAAAAGTTACTAGAACCCGTGCAGGGTGTGGGTTATTTCCCGTTTCGTGAGAACGATGAGGTTGTGAAACCGGAAGGTGCTCGCCCCAACTCTGTTATGATTTTCGATGATGTGGCCTGTGAAAAGCAAGATAATATCAGAGCATACTTCAGCATGGGCAGGCATCGCGATATCGATAGCTTTTATCTGAGTCAAACGTTTGCGCGAATTACAAAACACCTAGTGCGTGACAATGCAAACTTATTGGTGCTGTTTCGACAAAATGATATGAAACTGAAACACATCTACAACGATCATGTGAACACAGACATGACGTATCAGTAATTTAAAGACTTGTGCTCGGCATGCTGGAATGATGACAAATACAGTTTTACCGTAATTGACAAGGATAGCGAAATCAATGAGGGACGATATAGGAAGGGGTTCGACTGCTTTATGAGCATAAACTAACATAAACTTGCACAGTTTTATTGCAACAATCGGTCCGGCAACATGGAGAGTGCCAAGATTCGTAAACGTAGCGATACATTGAGTGAAATATCGAAAGCATCCGATGTCATACGGCGGAAGCATAAGATGCACAAGTTGGACAAGGACACGACCGAACAGGTTATGGGAGACGTATTCAAACCGACAATAACGCCGCTGCAAGAATAGGTGGATACTTCAAAGCTGCAGCAGCAACAGCATATTGAACAGGAAATTGAAACGGAACTACCGGATGTTACAATGAAACAAGAAACGGAAAAAGATGGCGAGAGTACCGGAGATGATGATGATGACGATGAGGAGGATGAGGATATGGACGATGGGAATTTCATGGATGCAAATGATAAAACACTGAAGTTTGGTGAAATTTCTACTACAAGTACGCCGGTGAAAAAAACAACGGATTCCATGGCGCAATATTTGAAAATGTTCAGCACAACCAAAAAGAGGGATTTATATACCACATACGGTGTTCGAAAGTTGACAAACGGTATGATGATTGGTGATACTCGGAGCGTGGTGGGGGTGAAAAATTTATTCAAGGGCCTCCGGGTGTTGGATTCAAAACCGCCGCCGATAACCACTACGATATAGACAGCAGACGATTGTGTAATATCGCCTATCCGCAGATGGAAAACGATGCCGTTTCCCTAAAAGTTCTTAGTACCGCTTTACGATCTATGGCTGTGGATATTGTGAATACTTTTCAATCAAATTTTGAGAGTTTCGCGCATGATCACAACGAGGAGTTGAAACAGCTACGCATAAATAACAAAATCATAAAAAACGCGTTGAGTCGCATCAAGCATATTGGGGAGCAAGCAACACCAACGCTAGGACAGGCCAGCAGGGAATTAATATCGATTGAGGAACCAGAGTGGTAGAGCGCCAATTCAAAAAATTGAAAGGTGAAGAGTTGGGAACAATGAAGGCTATAATAGCTGCCGAACTTCAGAGACAGGCTCGACGCAAATATCCGCGCCGATTCGTAGATGTACACGGACTGGATGAGACCTGGCAAGCTGATCTCGTCGATATGACCGCATACAGCTCGCACAACAAGGGATACAAATACCTACTTACAATCATCGATATATTTTTCAAGTACGTGTAGGCAGTACCGATGAAGTCCAAGAGTGGGAAGGATGTTACTGCTGCCATGAAATCTGTACTGACCCAGAGCCGTATACTTATACATCTACACGTTGATCAAGGCAAGGAATTTTACAACAGCGAAATCAAAGCCCTCGTAAAGCATCACAATATCAACATTCAACATGTATTAGAAATTTAGCAACTTAAAGGCGTCGATATGCGAACGTTTTAATCGAACATTGAAAAATAAAATGTGGAAGCGGTTTACTCTCCAAGGATCGTACGAGTGGATTAATATGTTGGTTGATTTAATGAAGTCCTACAACAACACCAGACATCGCACGATTTGAATAAAACCGGTGGATGTTAGCACGGAGAATGAAAAACAGCTGTATGGTAGCGTGTACAAGCCTCGGCAAATCAAACGAAGTGATCGGGCGCGGAAATTCAGTGTGGGCGATCGAGTTCGAATCAGCAAGTACAAGAATGTATTCGGAAAAGGCTATACACCCAATTGAACGACTGAAATATTCACCGTGAGTGAGGTGAAAAATACCAATTCACCGACGTACAAACTTACCGATTATCAATATCATCCCATCGAGGGGGGCTTCTACGAGGAGGAGCTCGGCAAAGTGAAATACCCCGACGGCTATCTTGTGGAGAAAGTATTACGCAAACGGGGGAATCAGGTCTATGTGAAGTGGTTGGGTTTTGATAGTTCGCACAATAGCTGGGTGAATAAAACAGACACGTAAGATAATTTGTATGCATTTTCCGAATTACAGTAAAAGATTTGAATATACAAATATTTCCACACTTATCTCCTACAAATGCACATGTGCCATACTCAATACCATGAAAATAATAATAATAATAATAATATTAATAATAATAATAATAATAATGATGCGGCGCCCCCCGTCTTCCGCGCCGAGGAGCTCGTCGGAGCGACCAAAGCAATGAAAAGGGGTAAGGCGCCAGGACCGGACGGGGTACCGGCGGAGGTTCTTCGGTTGCTGGCGAGCCTGAGGCCGGAGATACTTCTCGACCTCTACAACACGTGCCTTACGACAGGGACATTCAGCGACCGGTGGAAGGTGGCGAGGTTGGTCCTTATCCCAAAGGGTAAGGGTGACCCCAGCACGCCGTCGGCCTACCGGCCGCTGAGCTTACTGGACGCGACAGGGAAACTGTACGAACAGCTTCTGCGACCACGACGTACGGACGCGATACAGGACGGCGGAGGCCTCTCTGACCAGCAGTTCGGCTTCCGGAGGGGTCGATCAACGATTGGAGCGATCCAAGAGGTGGTTGACTCCTTCCGGTCGACAGACAGACATTGCCACGCTGTGCGACCCGTCGCGCTGCTGGTGACACTTGACGTTAAGAACGCCTTCAACTCGGCCAGGTGGGTGGATATCCTAGGGTCGCTGAGAGGCGACTTCGGGGTCCCGCCTTACTTGCTCCGAGTTGTTGAAGACTACTTTCGGAACAGACGACTGACGTACGAAACGACCGAAGGCCAAGTGACGCGACAGATTACCGCGGGGGTCGCTCAAGGTTCCATACTAGGACCCGACTTTCGGAACGGGATGTACGACGGCCTGCTCAGACTGGAGCTCCCGCTCGGCGTTCGCCTGGTCGCTTACGCTGACGACGTGGCGGCAGTGATAGTCGAGCGAACTCCAAATCTGGCACAATACGCACTGAACCAGACAATGAGACGAGTCGGACGGTGGATGACTGACCACGGACTGCAACTCGCGACGGAAAAGATAGAACTGGTGCTTCTCACCAGGAGACGAATACCGATCACATTACGCATGACGGTCGGGACGGACGAGATCGAGACCAGAGGGGAAGTCAAGTACCTGGGGATGACCCTGGATACGAAGATGACCTTCTAGCCTCACATACGACGAACGGCTCAGAAGGCGGCTGAAAGGATAGCATCCCTAAGCCGCCTGATGGCAAACACGAACGGACCGAGACCAGGGAAACCGAGACTTTTGATGTCGACGGTGAACTCGATCCTCCTCTACGGTGCAGAGATCTGGGCAAACTTCTTGAAGACTGAGAAGTACTGTCACGCAATGACGACGGTACAGAGACGAAGCGCGTTGAGGATCGCTTGTTCCTATCGGACGGTCTCAGCACAGGCCGTTCTGGTGGTGGCAGGCGTGATTCCCATAGACCTTCTCGCGTTCGAGCGCAAGAGGGTCTACGGAAGAGACGCGGACGTGACCCGACGGGACGCGGCAACGACGGAAAGAGACGCGACGATACAGACGTGGCAGGAACGGTGGACGGACGAAACAACGGGAAACTGGACGAGACGACTCATTAAGGACCTTGGACCGTGGATCCAGAGGGGGTTTGGGGATGTGAATTTTTACGTCACCCAGCTTCTGACGGGCCACGGTTATTTTAGACGGTACTTACACAACTTGAACCGAGTACGGACGCCCAACTGTACATACTGCGGACACGAACGAGACGACGCGGAACACACGTTCTTTGAATGTGACCGCTGGACAGAACTAAGACATAGACTGGAGACGGTCGTGGGAGGCATCACTCCCGACAACATTGTCGGGGTGATGCTCCATAGTACAGAAAGGTGGCAACTTGTTGCCACCTACATAGAGACAATCCTACGACGTAAGAACGCGGACGGCTGCCTGACGTACTGCAACTGACGGACTGCCTGCACGGGACGGACGGACGGACAGACTGACGAGACACACACCGACAGAGCTCCCAGCTAGAAGTAATATCACCATAGTTCCTGGCTGGGAGCGTTGCACAGGAGGTGGCGGTTTAGTGGGTAGGCCACCCTGGAGTCCCACATTCGCGCTAGCCCGTATGACTGGCGCGAATCCGTAACTTGGATTCCGCAACTCCTCGGAAGAAAAAAAAAAAAAAAAAAAAAAAATAGTGATCTGCAATTTTTCCATACGATTATTACACATATAATTTTTTTCCATTTTCAGAAAACTTTTTTCCGTTTTCAGTAAACTTATTTTCATTTTCTGAAAACTTTTTTTCGTTTTCTGAAAACTTTTCTCGTGGTAAACGAATAAAAATGAATAATTTTTCAATATATTGATAATAAATGAATAAATGAATAAATGTTAAGTATATGAATTCACAGTTTCAAATCCAGTCTAAATCGTTTCCGCATGATGGCGGATCGCCCGAGGCGTCGTACGTAAATATTCACAATAATTCTAAGTCTACAGTTTTATCCTAAGGCTATCTCCTTTGCATGCACATGTGCCATACTCGATACCATGAAAATAATATTAATAATAATAATAATTATTAATATCATCATTATTATTATTATTCTTATCATAATGATAATAATGATAATAATCTGCAATTTTTCCATACGATTATTACACATTTTATTTTTTTTCATTTTCAGGAAACTTTTTTCGTTTTCAGAAAACTGATTTTCATTTTCTGAAAACTTTATACCATATGATTATTACTCATTTTATTTTTTTTCATTTTCAGAAATTTTTTTCATTTTCTGAAAACTTTTCTCGTGGTAAACGAATGAAAATGAATAATTTCTCAATATATTGATGGTAAATAAATAAATAAATGAATATATGAATAAATAAATGTTAAGTATATGAATTCACATTTTTAAATCCAGTCCAAATCGTTTCCGCATGATGGCGGATCGCCCGAGGCGTCAAACGTAAATATTCACAATAACTCTACGTCTACAGTTTTATCCTATGGCCATTGGGGGGCTTGAACAAACCCCTAAGGTAGGGTGTCGGTCTGTCCAGGTATCAATTGCCGCTTGTCATCCTGCCAACTGAGAGCCAATTTTTTTTTTGTATGATCGTGCTCACTCCATGTTTCTTACTTCGTATCAAACACTAGGGGAGGGTCAACTCTTGGTAAGCCATCAGACAGCGCTTATAATCATCAAACGTGATGCTATTTATCGAAGAACTTTTTACATCCTTGGCGCGCTTACTAACTTTTTCCCCATCCCCGCCCATCGTAGTAAATGTGTACAGCTTTGCTCGGAGTCCCACAAACACTGTCATAATTTTACCATTATTTTCATCCTTCATTAGCCCTAGTCGTTTCTTGTTTTTAAGCGGAATGCCATACACACTGTCGGGCGGATAGTCAGAGGTATCAAACATTGTATCCGCATCACGTTTGATGATATCGTAGATGTTCGATACGTTAAATTGATAAATAAAGCTGTCTGTGTCGGTATACAACAATTTCACCTCGCTGTTCGGAAAGTTGGATTTCACATAATTTTAGTGGAAATCGTGAGGAATGATTTTTGACAGATCTAGAATCGATGCACCGACGTAAATAGGTTTAGCGAAGTGAACTTTGACACGATTCATTTCAATGATGACCATATCAGCGCCAAATACGGTGCAGCTGTAAAAGTTTGCCCTGGCAATAAGCGCTCTCGCACCACCTCTTCCCTCCCATTTTGTGACCAATTTCACATCTTGATGATTTCGCACATTCTCCATAGTCTTGCCGAACACCGCGTTATTCATGAGTTTGTAAAAGTTTTTCTCAATTTCATTCCTAGACCGCTCGCGCATGTCCGTGTTGAGCATGATGTAAGGTTCGAGCCATGGAGATTGTGCAAACTTTAATACTCTGTGCACTTTCGTTACTTTCAATCCTAAACTCAAACACTGCTCCAAATTTCTATAGTGCAATATATACTTTGTTTTGGGGTGAAGTGTGGTCGCGAGTTTGGCGTTTTTACTACATGGAGGGGTAAAATGCTCGGGACAAAGAGGCAAGTCTTTGTGATCCTCGTGGAGTTCTACTGGGTAGTCCAAATCTACCTCCAGAAAGTAACCGATCGGCGAATCGTCCGGATGGTTTGTTATATCGATGTGCTGATACTCCCACTCGAACGAGCCGATTGGTAAATGCACGCTCATAGCTGCTCCGTACAGGTTATTCACGTCAAAATACGTGAGATACGATTCCGCTTTGTTTGGATCAAATTCTGTTCCCATGAATCTATTATTGGCCCGAGCGTGTCGATGAGAACATTGCGCTACGCCACCTCGAATGGTTCTTCCAACAAATAACACCATTTCAGGGTTGTCTAAAAGTTGCAGAGTTACATTGGTATGTTTGAGCATCGCGTCAGAAGCAAGTCCCGGTGCAGTGTGGTAGTGCAACGGATCGAAATCATATGTTTTGAAGCAGCTAGCGCGGAAATTTTCGAAAATATCGGCAAGCAAAAGAACATCGGTCTTTAAATATAAATCTGAATAGCCGCCCAATGACTTCAAATGGAATTCCCCCCAAACATTTTTAGTGTGCTCGTAATCGGTGTCTGAAATACTTGCATCGCAGAGGTGCGAGTAGAAATGCTTCTTTGCAGGTAATCGCGGTTCATCGAGTTTCCCCCAACAATCGACGTATTCATAGGGAAAAACGCCTTTGCGGGTCATCAAACTGGACTGAGTCGGATTATTATAAAATTTACGTGTCATGGGCTTGTCTGCATCATTCAAATATTTGGAAAGTTTATCGATGCTGCTAGCTATAAATCGAAACGAATCGATGAATCTCAAGTGCATCATCGTCCCATCAACTCGTTTCGTGAAGGATATATATTTTTGAAAATATGTAAATTTGAACAACTGGTGAATTTGAAAAATTAACGACGGAGCCAGGAATCGAACCTGGTATCTAGCGATGCTTTACCGGAGACTTACTCCACTAGACTACCTAGCCGCCCTGACTCTGTTGTCATTAATTTCTCTCATAACCAGTGAGTTCAAATTTGTTTTCATGTGCCCGATTTGTATGAGTAAGAATTTCTTCTCTGCATGCACGATGTAAGGAGACTGTAGTGTGTAGATGTTATGTTTACAGAGAAGAAATTCTTACTCATACAAATCGGGCACATGAAAACAAATTTGAACTCACTGGTTATGAGAGAAATTAATGACAACAGAGTCAGGGCGGCTAGGTGGTCTAGTGGAGTAAGTCTCTGGTAAAGCATCGCTAGATACCAGGTTCGATTCCTGGCTCCGTCGTTAATTTTTCAAATTCACCAGTTGTTCAAATTTACATATTTTCACCAAAATTCTCTCGTAGATTAATGATTTGCACACCCGCATCTCATTTATTAGACGGCATTGCCGTCTTACGGGCTTCTCATCGGAAGCAAAGGATTGAAAGGGTAAACATAACATCTACACACTACAGTCTCCTTACAACGTGCATGCAGAGAAGAAATTCTTACTCATACTGATATATATTTTTCCTTATTTATGAGTAGCAGGGTAATTTCACCGGGAAAAGTTGCCGCGAGGGATTTCATTCAAAAGTGAGAATCGTAACCGGACAAATTGTGGAAAACTATTGGAATTGTGTGCGTCTCTCTGAAATTCAAATTACACCGATTATAAGCAGGACCACGATATTTACCCGTGAAGTGACAGTGGTCGTGGCACTTTTTTTCCTCAGGGGTAAACGGCTTTTCGCAAATGTAGCAATTCTTTGCGCGCATGTGACGATCGTGTTGCACTTGGGTAAGAAACTCCATCGGAATTATGTTTTTGACGCGTGGCTCTACTTAAATCGATAAATCTTTAAGCTGCTGCATGAACCAATCTATGCAATCAACGCGACGTTTACTGTGGAACTCCGATAAAGTCTTATCGTACGCGCAATGCACATAGTTCGCTACACTGTGCGGGATATAGTTTTGAAATTCACATGTTTTACGGGTTGAAACGTGATTTTGGAATTCGTCAATCGGTATAGACTCTAATATGCATTCGAGATCGGCGTAAACGACAAACGGGACGGTACCCTTGTTCCCAAAATTTGGAAATGCTAAATCCTTCGACTTGGGAAATTCCAACCGTACTTTATTTAGCATAATACAATCTCGCCGATGATTGTCGTAGGCATGTTTCACGGTAAAGTGACACAAACACCTGTCGCATAAAAACAGTTGACCATCATGATCAGACAATTGTTTGCTCACCAATCGTGAAGGATCTTTAATCCAAGAAAAGTGGAATCTTGGTGTTAACTCGCAAGCCATATCATTTTCTGGATTACTCTCAACCATTAGAAGATGAATCGTGTCAAGATTCGCGGTACTCAAATAATCGCTCAAATAAATTGGCACGATGACGCTGTTATTTGAATTTGCATGATGTCAAAAAGTTTGAGATTCTATCCCATATACATTGATTCGCAAATTATTCAATCTCTCAAGCTTTTTCACATCATGTAGAGTGGCAGGGAATTTGATACCTGTACAGTCCAACTCGGAGATAAAGCGGCGATAATGGCTAGTCCTATCGGTGTGGGTGTTGGTCGGGTGGCGTGCTGCAGTAATGGACCAGAGAAGACATCTTTCATCTTTGTTTTTCACAATGACCACCGCTTTCTTTCGCTGAATGTCCTTGGGCAACTCAACGAATGTCGAAAGCCCCGCAGCGAGAGGCTGGTACCGGTTGATATTTACGGCAGTATTGAGGATCTCGATCATGCTCCACCCAGAATCGCGTTGTTCAAAATCCTCAACCTTCACAAGTAGATCGGCCCTTGCGTGTGTAAACCAACCGTCGATATCGCTCGACGGGAGGATCGCGATGTTGGAAGTGTTGAAGGTTTTAACTTCTTCCGCAATTTCCTCGTGCTTTTTTTTTCGAATTTGCACGATAATGTGAGGTTGACCTTTACATTACCCTCCTGGCGCAGTACCAGCACCAATCGCTCAACGATGATCCGTTGCACGTCGTCAAAAAAGGCGTCCAAATTCTTATGCCCGAGATTCGTTAGAACTCCCGTTCGGATCCGGTTCGCGAAAGCACTTTCAACTTCGTCCCACTGCACACTCGCAGGGCTGCTGATGTAAGCACCCATCACCACGGCGTGCTGCTGCTGCTGCTGCTGTCGCTGCCTCAGCTGCTGCCGAATCTTTGCTATCCAGGATTGTACGAGCGTGATTGTATGCTAAATTTGTAGTTTCGTCCCTATGCTCGTTCTCGGACGCTTGGAAAGATCACGCAGCAATAAGAGATTTTCCATTCCAACGTCAATCCAGTGCTGGAAGATGTCGTCATTCTCCTGCTCGGGATGCAGCTCGCCCAACAAATCGTGCGCGTTCTCCATCGTTTTGACGATATTTGAGTATGTTTCAGCGGCCATGACTTTAACGCTGATATTTGCAGAACTTTGATGAACTTTTGACTTGCATGTATCGTGTAAGACTGATGAGTCTGCATCGGATGCGTTGTGTTAATATATGCAGATAGATCGTAAGAATTTGGGAGAGTGATAGTGAAAGGTTCAAGCTTTCAAGTATCCCCACTCGCCATCCGCTCGATTAGCACAAAGGAATGTATTCGAAGTATGTCGCAAATATTATTTTTCGCCCTGGAAGTAAACTATTCGCGTGAAAGTTTACGGATCATCATCAACATTCCCAGCCTATCTAATTGTAGTGAACATCCCCAGCCTATCTAATTGCGGTGTCGCCATCCGGTCGATTAACACAGAAGAATGTATTCGAAGTACGTGGAAAATATTATTTTTCGCCCTGGGGCAAACGATTAGCGCAAAAGTTGTAAGCAGTGCGAAAGCACGAGTAACGGCGAAAAATCAAAATGGCTTTTCATATGACCAAGAAATAAATCACATTATCAAACTGTCTGACGATAAAAATCAAAATAGCTGCTCATCCGACTAAGAAAGAAGAAGAATGGCCGCCATCAAAATGGCCGCTCGTCACACAGCAAAACGAGGAAAAACTAAAAATGGCCGCTATCAGAATATCTGCTTGTCAGACGGCAGGATCGGTCGATTGTACTGGCGACGTCATAGCAAAAATCACATTATCAAACTGTCCGACGATGAAAAATCAAAATGGCTAATCACTGGGTTGAGCGGGAATCAAAATGGCTGCTCATCCGGCTGAGAAAAAATCAAAATGGCCGCCATCACAATGGCCGCTCGTCTGAATCAAAATGGCTATTCATCCGGCCAAGGAATAAATCACATTATCCAACTGTCTGACGATATAAATCAAAATGGCTGCTCATCCGACTGAGCAGAAATCGAAATGGCCGCTCGTCCAACTAAGCAATGATCAAAATGGCCACCATCAAAAAATCAAAATGACCGCGATCAAAATAGCCGCTCGTCCTACTGAGTGAAAACCAAGATAGCCGTCATCATAAAATCGAAATGGCCAAAAATCGAAATGGCCGCCATCAAAAAATCAAAATAGCCGCCATGGTTACGTCAGCTGGTTACATCGTGTTTAGATTGAAATGGTCGTATCCTATCCACTGTCATCTTGCCAAAGGATTCAAGTGTGCGCAGTCAGAATACGCTGCAATTAACGCATCAGTGGTTACATCCAAAAATCCGAGAATTTTAAACGTCATTTGTCTGCGGTCGATCTCACGGTCATTCCGCTGCGTTTTCTGAAATCCTGGGTGTTCAATCATTCAGAAAAGGGTCATTCGAATCGAACCTGGAACCAGAACTTTTTCGCTTCAAAACTGGAGAAATAGTGAGGCAGTTTTGGCAAAATCTTTGCTATTTCGACAAGCGCTGTAATGGGTATTCTTATGCACTATTCTGACGTAATTTTGCCTGAGAAATCGATTTTGCGCAGTAACAATAAGCTGATATTGACTCATCAAAAGTTACAACCGAAAATCGGAGAATTTGATTGCTTTGTCTCTGCGTTTGATCTAACGCTTATCCGGCTGCGTTTTCCGAATTACTGGGTGTCCAATCAGTCAGAAAGAGGTCACCATTATCAGATATTAGATCTGAACTTTTCGGCACCAAAACGGAAGAAATATTCAGACATTTTTGGCGTCATCTTTGCGTTTTCGACGAGTGCTGGAATTCATTTTCCCACGCACTGTTTTGACGTAATTTTGGAGGAGAAATCGACGTCGCGCAGTCACGATACGCTGCTATTGACTCATGAAAAGTTACGACCGAAAATCAGAGAAATTTGATTGCTTCTTCTCTACGGTTGATCTGACGCTTATTCGGCTGCGTTTTCCGAGTTACTGGGTGTCTGATCAGTCAGAAAAAGGTCATTATCATCAAGTATTAGATCCAAACTTTTTGGGACCAAAACTGGCGAAATAGTAAGACATTTTTGGCGGCGTCCGTGCGATTTCGACAATTGCTGAGGTTAGTTTCCTCTTGCACTATTTCAACGTCATTTTTTCAGGAGAATTGATTGGGCGCAGTTACAGTACGCTGCTATCAACTCATCAAAAGTTACAACCGAAAATCGGAGAATTTTCATTGCTATTTCTCTGCGGTTGATCTGACGCTTATTCGGCTACGTTTCCCGAGTTACTATGGGTGCAATTAGTCAGAAAAGTGTCATTATAATCAAAACTCAGACCAAAACTTTTCGGCACCAGAACTGGAGAAATAGCAAGAAATTTTCGGCAAAATCTTTGCGACTTCGACGAGCGCTGTGCTGGGCATTCTCATAGACTATTTCGACGTTATTTTGCGAGAGAAATCGATTTTCCGCAGTCACGATACGCTGCTATTGACTTATCAAAAGTTACAACCTAAAATCGGAGAATTTTGATTGCTATTTCCCTGCGGTTGATTAAACGCTAATTCGGCTGCGTTTTTCGAGTTACTGGGGGTGCAATTAGTCAGAAAAGTGTCATTATAATCGAAACTCAAACCAAAACTTTTCGGCACCAGAACTGGAGACATAGTAAGAAATTTTTGGCAAAATCTTTGCTGCTTTGACATGCGCTGTGATGGATATTCTTATGCACTATGCTGACGTCATTTTGCCAGAGAAATCAATTTCGCGCAGTTGCAATACGCTGCTAATAACTCATCAAATCTTACAACCGAAAATCGGAGAATCTTAATTGCCACTACTCTGCGGTTGGTTAAACGCTCATTTGGCTGCGTTTTCCACGTTACTGGGGGTGCAATCAGTCGGAAAAGTGTCATTATAATCTGTAACGTGGCGTTTCAGAATCGCCCGTCACAAGGGCACACAACCGCTATTATTTTTAATTTACGCGTCCTCAGCAGGGTACTCCAAAAGAACTCGATACAAAATAGGCAATATCTACTTTTAACTAATTCTTTTCTGTAAATTCTTTATTTCGCGCTTCGGCGCAAGCTAACAAGGTACTTGGACGACCACGATCCCGATCAACAAGGGACCACTATCTACCGTTTGCAGCTCTCGACGACTTCGCCTACTGACGGTCTCACCAGACTACACTGGCTACCTTGGTGCACCTTTATATACACCTGGGGTAGCATCCATCCGAACCTTCCGTATCGCCTCGACTGCCGGTGAACAGGGAGATAAAAATCCTCCCGGCGGCCGGGGGCATCGTTCTTCAAAGAGGAACTAGCCGCCTTCCTATCGACGAGGACCGATTGTGTGGGTCGTGGTCCACGGTTTGGCCAACCGTCTGACTGCACGACCTCAGGTACAGGCAGCTAGCTACTGCCTGTACAAAAGCCGGTGGAGGTGAACAATGAGGCGTCACTCTCCACCCGCTAACTTTGACCGAGAGGCACCCTGTGTGTGCCTCTGTCGAAGAAGTCCCCGAGGATAGGCAGCCTGGACTGCAAACTGGAGCGACTATGAAACCGTACGAGTTGGTGTCAACGACGAAATCGCGAGCAGCACATTGCACAACATCTAGCGGTAATTTTTGGAAAACGTACGACCACGCAGTAACCGATATTCGCCACAGGGGGATGGCCTATTTGCGGTGGGGGTCAAGCGACCAATCAAAGAAGAAGAATCACCTCACGACAACCGCGAGATCGGCGAGCTGAACTACGACCTGCTATTCTACGCTCGACCTGTTGAGGAACAGCTTCGTTTTCGATTATTCTCCCGACCATTACTACCGATTTAAGCTGCCGACACTTTTTCCTTCTTTTGCTACCGACCTATCGTTTATTCTACCGCTATCGTTTTTCCTTCTAAACTCTTTGCATCCTTTTTCCTTTCCTTATCAGTTTGCTTTTGTGAAGTATAATTTAAATTAGACTCAGTTTGTGTGCCTGAGATCGACCGTTAAGGTAAGGCTTTTGCCTTTGAATTGTACTGGTACGAAGTTGCTCACAATTTCTATTCTTTCTCGTAATATTTATCGATTTTGCGTGAATCATGGTCCACGGTTAAAGTTGCTGTAAGCCGCCGTGTGGCTGCATGATTCCGGTCATTAATATTATATTTATTGTTTCTTGATTGCATCGTGTGATGCCATTTTGTGTGAATCATGGTCCACGACTTCCGTGTGACTGCATGATTTCAGTAATTCATTATTTTCGTATCTGAGCGACCTCGTAACTGCCAAATAATTATCTCTGGTATTTATGACTTTTCTAATTATTTGTGAATCTCTATTATTTTGCTTCCGTATTTTCTATCGTATTTTGAGCCCTATTGGCTTCATATTTTATTCCATACTCTCTTTGTAATAGTAGTGTGCTTTATATTTTATTTCTGTTATTGCTTATTATATTTTTATTTGTTTTTGTGCCTATTGTATCGTATATCGAGTTCTACGGAGTACAAGCGAGCGTAGAATCACCCTTAGATATTACCGCATTTTTCTTTGTTACTATTGACCATTTTATATTATTTTTGCCTGTTATTTATTTCCCCGTATTTTGTTAAATTAAGTTCTGTAAACTATTCTTTTGTATTGCGGTGTATTTTCGTATATTTCTTTATTTTGTAAACTCTCCGAAATTCTCTCACTCTCATAACTTTGTATTTTGATATTCTCTCAAAAGTTATGTTTAGGAATTCACTATTTAATTCCTCAATTATGTAACGATTGTAATTATCGAATCTACCGTATGAATAATTCTACCGAAGGCTACCTAGTCGATCGTCTGCCGACTTGGTAAATTGTTACTAAATGTCAATCTCTCATCTTGGTTATAATTTATGGTAAATTTGACGTATCATCTATCGAACTACCGTTACGTTGTTTTCTACCGATCGCAGTAAAATTCTCTCGTTCTAATTAACAGAATAATAATTTTCGTAGTGTCATTTGCAACTTGGGTAAGATCACGTCGCCCAGTGACGTGTAGTTTTAAGTCAACTCTTGCATTATATCGCATCTCTCGGCCTACGTCTATTTTTCTCTGTTAACTACCGTCTCTCGTGTTAAAGCTACCGTTTACTGCTATTCTACCGATAATTTTTTATGAACAACGACAATTTATTTTATTAACTACCGCTATCGATACCATCTCATTTGCCTGTCTCACCTATGTAACCTTTTCGACAATACATGATCGATTGACTTATTCATTTTCCTTTTAACTGGAGTTTATTCTTTATTTGGTTATTTTCTTTAATTCTGGAATTACTGCTAGCTGCCTTGAACTCCGCCACTCTACCGGGATGTACGCGATCGTACCTGTGCCTAGCCAGCCATACAACGGGTTCTCTATTTATCCCTTTTGTACGGTCTTGTGTTAATTTTATTGATTTATGTTATTCTTTGAGAAACGACGCTAATGCGTCTGGCGCCCAACGTAATTATTTTGTTGTAGTTTAATATTGCGGATAAGTAGAGAATCGCGCCAAAGTGTCAACGGTAAGTCCTCATCCGAAAGTAACAAAATTTAGCGTTACAAATTAGCGCTCGACGAGGGGCAGAAAAGACTTAACGTTACAAATTGGCGCCCAACGTGGGGCCACAAAAGGCCAGCTACAGAAAAATTTCAGTTAATAATTCAATTAAAAACTTGAGAGAGAATAAGAGAGAGAGAGAGTGAAAGAGAGAAATTATTATTAACAAGAGAAACCTTTTCCCGCTTTTATTCAGTCAGTTACTAACCTAAAGATTCAAAAAGATCTGGAAAAACAGTTGATATTGAGTGACCAATCGACCCAAAATATTTAAATATTTAGCGGACCGGACATCCCGGATTAAAGATATTATTCCGACGACGGTATAATCCCTCGCGAGTCTTACTTCTAGCCGACGCATTGTTCGCGGAGAGCAGCGCGCGGCCGAAAACAATTTTTTCTATCGCCCGCTATAGTTGACGACTCACGAGCGAGACCGTGTTTACTGCTCGTGACCGCGTACTGACACTCAGGATCATCCGTGTTCGTTGCAAGCAGTATTTTAAATCGTAAACAACAATACATGCCTTCGTTGCCATCTGTAAAAGACTCGTGGATATATTTATTAACTGCAGCGGAATTACGTCACGAGCTAAGACAGCGCGCATTATCAGCAGAAGGAACTTTACCGACTTTACGAGATCGTTTAATCCGATTTTACCGAATTTCTCGCGGAGAAATGACTGATCCCGCGACTCCAGATAAAACGATGCTTAATGCCGAAGCCGGCCCCTCGTCTTTACAAATACCGACGGACGAGAGACAAAGCCCACAATCGACGCGTGAAATCGGAATAAGCACAGAAAATAATATGTCGTCAAATAATACTTCTCCCGGTAATATACATGATTCATCGTCAAACCGAAACAGCGCTCCGGCTATCGATGTCAGAGGTTCTTTGGAACACCGAACGCAAAATATAGACACTGCGCGTGAATACCTCCCGATACCGCCTAGCTTTACCGCGCGTCGCGAAGCTCCCCCATTCCATCATAACACGCCGCGACAGCCATTGGACTCATTCCCGACAGCTCAACCGCCGCGTTTTAATAATAACACCCCAAATACGCTCGCCGCACACGAGGCCATGAGAAAATGGAATCTAAAATTTGCAGGAACGCGTAACGAAGACTCTGAAGCTTTCTTAACGCGAATAGAGGAGGGAAGAACCTTGTTTAATTTCCGCGATAATGACATACTTAACAGTCTCCCGTTTTTCCTCTCTGGAGTAGCTTTATACTGGTTCCGAAACAAACGCCCTCAATGGCACGATTTCTCCGATTTTGAACGCGCTTGGCGTTATAGGTTCGGCGACCCGAATTTACAATTCACATTGCGTGAAGAGATCCGTAACCGTACGCAAGGCGAAAACGAGCCAGTCATTGATTACCTTACCTATATGCGTTCGTATTTCAATCGATTAAATCCCAGATTCTCACACGACGAGGAGATGGATTATGCCTATCGAAACCTGCTACCGCGTTTTCAAGTAGTGATAAGAAGAAGAGAGCTCGAAGATCTGGATGATTTAGAGGATATCGCCCGACAATTAGAGACGAGTTTTGCGGCTAGTAACAGATATCACGTACCACCGACTCCCGAAAACTCACTGCTACCGGAACTAGCATATCGCGGAGCGCGCGCTAACTCTCGTCAATCGCGATTCGCGTTAGCCAACTTACATCTAGGGGACGAACCAAACGATGATGTTAATGCTGCGTATAGAACACCTATTCGAGAAAATCGATCAAACCCGAACATCAATAGAAGACCCCCGGATCCTAGACCTGACCCGCGTTATAACCAACGACCACCTAGGAATAATACCGGCCACCGGAATCATTACCGCCAAAATGAAAATCCGAATAACGTTAACTCGCCTGCAACTTCTACCGCCCCATCTACCGGTTCCAATCCATTTCTACCGTCTACCGAACAAATAACTGCACGCACAAGCTCCAGATTTGTGTGTTACAATTGCCAGCAACCTGGTCATCATCAGAGACAGTGCACCGCGCCGCGCACAAAATTCTGCTTCACGTGCGGATTGACAGGACATACCAGAGCCACATGTACCCGGTGTGCGGAAAACTACCACGGGAACCGCGCGCAAGGGCAACCTCGGAACCCAGACTCACAATAGAGCCCAAAACCTCGCTCGAACAAATTGTCAGACCTTGTTCTTTAACTACCAAAATTAATAATACTACCGAAATTAATAACACTACCGAAATTATTGATGCTACCGAAATTGATAATACTACCGAAGTTATTGATGCTACCGAAATTATTAATACTACCGACATTATTAATACTACTACCGGTCCACCTATTGAACAAACTGACTTCTGCAGTCCAGTCTACCCGCTTCACGGGAAACCACTGTTATTTCTGATCCTCAAAATATGCGATTTACGTGTAACGGCCTTGTTTGATTGCGGTTCATCACGAACCTTTGTAAACTTGAAAACTTCGGTATTGATCGAATCGAGAGGGTTCTTAATTCAAAAATCTCATAACGGAGCAGTCGTAACGGCCGCCGGCCGAAAAGCTGACGTCACGGGTGAAATAATCGTGCCGATAGAATTGGAAGGAACTACCCGCGATATTCACGTTCGCGTTATACCTTCCCTTAGCTTCGATTGTATAATAGGTCTAGATTTCATTTACACATTTGATATAATAGTAGATTTTACAGAACCTAACTGGTCATTCAAGTATAATTCTCTCGTAACTTATAAATTTCAAACGCACTCCCGATTTACTCCCGATATCCAATGTAACGGAATTGTAGCTCTGAACGACGAGCAAACCGTCAGATTGCGGAATTTACTAAAAACAGAGATAGCTCCAGCGTCCGATAAAATAGGTGCGACTACTTTAGCCACCCACCACATAGACGTAGGTGACCATCCCGCGATTAGACAACGAGCGTATCGAGTATCGCCGAAAATACAAGAAGCTATCGATGAGGAGGTTGATAAAATGCTCGCTGACGGAATTATCGAACCCTCACACAGCGAATGGGCAAGTCCGATTGTAATGGTTAAAAAACCAAATAGCTCCTACCGTTTTTGCATTGACTTCCGGCAAGTAAATCAGGCATCCAAAAAGGACGCGTATCGGCTACCGCGAATGGACAGCATTCTGGACAAACTCCGATCCGCCCGGTATATTTCGACTATCGACCTAAGTCAGGCATATTTTCAAATCCCTTTAACTCAAGCGAGTCGCGAGGTAACTGCTTTCATTGTTCCCGGTAAAGGACTTTTTCACTTTACGCGAATGCCGTACGGATTAACCGGAGCACCGGCTACGTTCCAACGGTTGTTAGATCGCTTAATTGGACCAGACATGGACCCATACGCTTTCGCCTATTTGGACGATATTATCATCGCCACAAAAACATTTGACGAACACCTCGAGTGGTTACGATGCGTTTTACGAACTATCCGACACGCGAACCTCACGGTTAACCCTGACAAATGCGAATTTTGTTGCTCTGAAGTTAAATATCTCGGCTTTCTAGTTAACGAATATGGGTTACAAATAGATCCAGACAAGATAGCTCCCGTTGTAAATTATCCGGTTCCCCATACAGTAAAACAACTACGTCGATTTTTAGGAATGGCTTCTTGGTACCGAAGGTTTATTCCAAATCTTGCCTCGATAACCGAACCACTGACGCGGCTTTTGCGAAAAACCCAATTATGGACTTGGGCTGAATCGCAATCTCTCGCTTTTGAAGAAATTAAAAACCGATTAACTACCGCTCCGACGCTATCGTGCCCCGATTTTAATATTCCTTTCGTCGTACAGACCGATGCTAGCAATTGCGGACTAGGCGCCGTTTTAACTCAAGCCGACCAAGACGGAGAACACGTGATCGCATACGCGAGCAGAACCCTATCGGATGCCGAAAGGAAGTACTCTGCTACCGAACTAGAATGCCTCGCCGTTATCTGGGCAATCGGAAAATTCCGCCCGTATATCGAAGGGTACCATTTCACGGTCGTGACCGACCATAGCAGCCTCCAATGGCTTCACAAGCGAAAGAATCCTACCGGTCGATTAGCTAGATGGTCACTAGAATTACTTGGCTATGATTTCACTACCGTATACCGTAAAGGCGCCTTGAATCACGTGCCGGACGCACTCTCCCGAATCCCGGAACCTGATGTTGCTTTAAATTCATTTTCTACCGCCGATGAAGCTACCGCCACTATCGTACCAGATCAATTAACCTGGTACGACCGCCGGAAACGCGACGTCGAAAACACTCCCGGAAAGTTCCCGGATTGGAAAATAGAGACTGGTCATCTATACGTTCGACGCACAGATCCTTTAATCGGTACGTTGGTACAAGATTTAAACGCCTGGAAATTAGTCATACCCGAAGAGCAACGCGAAACTGTTTTACAAGAAGCTCACGATGACCCTCAGTCCGGTCATCCGGGAATAGAGAAAACCTACCGCCGTTTAGCTACCCGTTATTATTGGCCAGGGATGTACCATACCGCTACGGAATACGTGAGGAAATGCGATACCTGTCAAAAATGTAAAGTGACCCAAACTGCCCCCGCGGGTTTAATGGGAAGGCGCATCGTAGAACAACCTTGGATCGTCGTAGCCGCCGACATAATGGGACCATTTCCCCCGAGTAAATCTGGCTTTGCGTACGTACTGGTAATGCAAGATCTCTTCACCAAATGGATTGAATGCGCTCCCCTTAGAAAAGCCACCGGACAAAAGATTAGTGAAACGTTCAAAGATTTAGTACTATCGAGGTGGGGAACTCCCCAGGTATTGCTCACGGATAATGGAACGGAATTTAATAATCGTACAATCAAGGAACTTGCGGAGGCCCATGGCATAAAACATACCACGACACCACCGTATCATCCACAAGCCAACCCGGTCGAAAGGGTTAACCGCGTTCTAAAGACCATGATAGTTACCTTTTTGAACGACGATCACCGAGAATGGGACCGACACCTCTCAGACTTCCGATTCGCGTACAACACCGCGCACCATACCTCACTCAATACAAGTCCCGCTTTCCTAAATCTAGGCCGCGTACCCGAACCGATTAACTCCTACCGACGATCAGCTACCGACAAAATCGAGATAGAATCCACACCTCCAAAATTATGGGCAGAGCGAATGACACATATCCAACTACTTAGGGACTGGGTCACGGAAAACCTTGACGACGCCTTCGCTAAACAAGCGCGATACTATGATCTCCGACGGCGAGATCCAGCTTTCGCTGTGAACGACCTTGTGTTAAAACGACAGCACACGTTGTCGTCTGCTACTCAACACGTTGCTGCCAAACTGGCGCCAAAATTTAGTGGACCTTACCGAATCTCCCGTTTTCTCTCTCCGGTGGTGGTTGAACTACAACAAGTAGATGGGAATAATGTAGTGGGAAAAGTGCATGTAAAAGACCTAAAGACCTATAAAACTTAGCCTTCGTAACCCAACAGCCAAGCCAAGCCCAAAATCATGGGAGACGAGGCCCCTCCACCTGCCTACGTCCTGCGCGGCTGGCGTCGGCTGGAGCCGTTTGCCGAATTTATAAGGTTCATGCCGGTATGGTGCCCGGACCTCGCCCGTGAGATCCGGCTAGCATATATCGAGGCCGAGGAGGACGACCGAACACTCAGAGCGGCCCAAGCAGCCCGGGGGACCGTACGGGAAATGCCTGAAGGTGTGGACCAGGCGGTTCAAACTGACCCACCAAGCGAGACGGTTGCCTGCCCGCCTTGCTGCTGCCGCTGTCGTTATCCGAACCCCACTACCGATCCCTCTGTCACCATCCCACTGATTTCCCCCCTACCCACCTTTTCTACCGCTTCTACCTTTTCTACCGCTTCTACCTCCTCTACCGAACCCCAACCTTCTACCGTTTTCACCGCCTCTCCCGACTCCACCCGTTCTTCTGACTCTCCCGACACTACCGTTCCCCTTCACTCCTCCTCCTCCCGAACTTCCTCTCCCGAACACAGCGGCATGCAGGAAGAAGAATCGATCCGGCCACCACCAGCCAACCCGAGACCAAGACGAACCGTCAGGTTCGCTGAGTCCGGGGCCAGTAGAGCGGACACGACTAGACCGCGCGTATCACGGGCTGAGTCGCCGGACTTCAGCTTCACACCAAAGGTCCGCGTCGACGAACCTCCGACCGCAGCCGTTCCACCGCCCGCACCATCCACGTCGGCCCCAGCACCAGCCCCGGCGGTACGCGACCCTCGAGCGTGCTGCAACTGCGACGAGGTGGGGCACCTTGCACGCCAGTGCACAAAGCCCCGGAGAAAATTCTGCTATGGCTGTAAGCAGCCCGGGTTTACCAAGGCCGAATGTCCACGGTGCCGCGCTGGTTGGGCACTAGACTTTTTGGAGCGGTACCAAGTCCGGCCCCGCAAGGCGGACAGCGCTCATCTTACGGGTCCATACCAGCGCCGGGAACCGAAGGATCCGCCACCTTAAGTGCCCTTCGATTAAATTTCTTTTCTAAATTCTATTTCGGCCTATCTAATTCAAAATTCTATTTCGACCTTCGAGTTTTTACTAAATTCATTTAAATCTTTTTTTTTCTCTCTACCGATTTTTTTTTCTAAGCTACCGTTTCTCTTTCTACCGATTCTACCGATTCTACCGTATCTACCGTATCTACCGTTTTCAGCTACCGTTAACCTACCGTAAAGATCTAACTTCATTTCCGCAACGCTAAGCTATCGGAAAACTTAATTCTACCTTCACCGTTCAAGTCATGGTCTAAATTCCACTTTATTTCTACCGTTTGATTTATCCTCAAATGCGTAACTTCATTTCTACCGATTTAAGCTACCGTCAAAACTTTACTTCAGTTCTACCGTTCCGAGCTGTCGTGAAAATTTAACGTCCTTCCTATCGATTTAAGCTACCGTCAAAACTTTACTTCAGTTCTACCGTTCTGAGCTGTCGTGAAAATTTAACGACCTTCCTACCGATTTAAGCTACCGTGAAAAAAAAAAAAAAAAAAAAAAAAAAAAACTCCGATTCTGACTTATTCCGTCAACGTTACCTGTTTCGTAATCACTCTAAACAACCCTCTATATCAACTGATTTCTCGCAAAAACTGTCACTGACTGAAGTAAAGGCAAAAACTCCTGAACCAAAATCAAAAAAACTAACAATCACCGCTCGGATGTACAAGCCAGAAATTACCTAACTCGCTTTTTGTGTGATCTTTTACCATACTTTTCTGATTTTATTAACGGACGCACACTATCATACGTTAAAAACTACCGAAGCATACGCGTTTTCCGTTTCTATCGTCTCTTACGTAATTTCCGTTAATTTTTTTTTTTGCTAGTGTTGTCAATGGACAACGAAACCAATTATTCGTCAGTTTACGGGTCAGCCTCCATAATTTCTAATAAGAGCCTTCGTGACTTTACCTAGGTAGAAGACCTGCCCGGTCTCCCCCTGGGGGGAGGGAGTTGTAACGTGGCGTTTCAGAATCGCCCGTCACAAGGGCACACAACCGCTATTATTTTTAATTTACGCGTCCTCAGCAGGGTACTCCAAAAGAACTCGATACAAAATAGGCAATATCTACTTTTAACTAATTCTTTTCTGTAAATTCTTTATTTCGCGCTTCGGCGCAAGCTAACAAGGTACTTGGACGACCACGATCCCGATCAACAAGGGACCACTATCTACCGTTTGCAGCTCTCGACGACTTCGCCTACTGACGGTCTCACCAGACTACACTGGCTACCTTGGTGCACCTTTATATACACCTGGGGTAGCATCCATCCGAACCTTCCGTATCGCCTCGACTGCCGGTGAACAGGGAGATAAAAATCCTCCCGGCGGCCGGGGGCATCGTTCTTCAAAGAGGAACTAGCCGCCTTCCTATCGACGAGGACCGATTGTGTGGGTCGTGGTCCACGGTTTGGCCAACCGTCTGACTGCACGACCTCAGGTACAGGCAGCTAGCTACTGCCTGTACAAAAGCCGGTGGAGGTGAACAATGAGGCGTCACTCTCCACCCGCTAACTTTGACCGAGAGGCACCCTGTGTGTGCCTCTGTCGAAGAAGTCCCCGAGGATAGGCAGCCTGGACTGCAAACTGGAGCGACTATGAAACCGTACGAGTTGGTGTCAACGACGAAATCGCGAGCAGCACATTGCACAACATCTAGCGGTAATTTTTGGAAAACGTACGACCACGCAGTAACCGATATTCGCCACAGGGGGATGGCCTATTTGCGGTGGGGGTCAAGCGACCAATCAAAGAAGAAGAATCACCTCACGACAACCGCGAGATCGGCGAGCTGAACTACGACCTGCTATTCTACGCTCGACCTGTTGAGGAACAGCTTCGTTTTCGATTATTCTCCCGACCATTACTACCGATTTAAGCTGCCGACACTTTTTCCTTCTTTTGCTACCGACCTATCGTTTATTCTACCGCTATCGTTTTTCCTTCTAAACTCTTTGCATCCTTTTTCCTTTCCTTATCAGTTTGCTTTTGTGAAGTATAATTTAAATTAGACTCAGTTTGTGTGCCTGAGATCGACCGTTAAGGTAAGGCTTTTGCCTTTGAATTGTACTGGTACGAAGTTGCTCACAATTTCTATTCTTTCTCGTAATATTTATCGATTTTGCGTGAATCATGGTCCACGGTTAAAGTTGCTGTAAGCCGCCGTGTGGCTGCATGATTCCGGTCATTAATATTATATTTATTGTTTCTTGATTGCATCGTGTGATGCCATTTTGTGTGAATCATGGTCCACGACTTCCGTGTGACTGCATGATTTCAGTAATTCATTATTTTCGTATCTGAGCGACCTCGTAACTGCCAAATAATTATCTCTGGTATTTATGACTTTTCTAATTATTTGTGAATCTCTATTATTTTGCTTCCGTATTTTCTATCGTATTTTGAGCCCTATTGGCTTCATATTTTATTCCATACTCTCTTTGTAATAGTAGTGTGCTTTATATTTTATTTCTGTTATTGCTTATTATATTTTTATTTGTTTTTGTGCCTATTGTATCGTATATCGAGTTCTACGGAGTACAAGCGAGCGTAGAATCACCCTTAGATATTACCGCATTTTTCTTTGTTACTATTGACCATTTTATATTATTTTTGCCTGTTATTTATTTCCCCGTATTTTGTTAAATTAAGTTCTGTAAACTATTCTTTTGTATTGCGGTGTATTTTCGTATATTTCTTTATTTTGTAAACTCTCCGAAATTCTCTCACTCTCATAACTTTGTATTTTGATATTCTCTCAAAAGTTATGTTTAGGAATTCACTATTTAATTCCTCAATTATGTAACGATTGTAATTATCGAATCTACCGTATGAATAATTCTACCGAAGGCTACCTAGTCGATCGTCTGCCGACTTGGTAAATTGTTACTAAATGTCAATCTCTCATCTTGGTTATAATTTATGGTAAATTTGACGTATCATCTATCGAACTACCGTTACGTTGTTTTCTACCGATCGCAGTAAAATTCTCTCGTTCTAATTAACAGAATAATAATTTTCGTAGTGTCATTTGCAACTTGGGTAAGATCACGTCGCCCAGTGACGTGTAGTTTTAAGTCAACTCTTGCATTATATCGCATCTCTCGGCCTACGTCTATTTTTCTCTGTTAACTACCGTCTCTCGTGTTAAAGCTACCGTTTACTGCTATTCTACCGATAATTTTTTATGAACAACGACAATTTATTTTATTAACTACCGCTATCGATACCATCTCATTTGCCTGTCTCACCTATGTAACCTTTTCGACAATACATGATCGATTGACTTATTCATTTTCCTTTTAACTGGAGTTTATTCTTTATTTGGTTATTTTCTTTAATTCTGGAATTACTGCTAGCTGCCTTGAACTCCGCCACTCTACCGGGATGTACGCGATCGTACCTGTGCCTAGCCAGCCATACAACGGGTTCTCTATTTATCCCTTTTGTACGGTCTTGTGTTAATTTTATTGATTTATGTTATTCTTTGAGAAACGACGCTAATGCGTCTGGCGCCCAACGTAATTATTTTGTTGTAGTTTAATATTGCGGATAAGTAGAGAATCGCGCCAAAGTGTCAACGGTAAGTCCTCATCCGAAAGTAACAAAATTTAGCGTTACAAATTAGCGCTCGACGAGGGGCAGAAAAGACTTAACGTTACAAATCAAAACTCAGACCAAAACTTTTCGGCACCAGAACTGGAGACATAGTGAGAAATTTCTGGCAAAATCTGTGAGATTTCGACGAGTGTTGGAATGGGTTTTTCCTTGCACTGTTTTAACGTCATTCTGCTAGAGAAATCGATTTTCCGCAGTCACAACAAACTGCTATTGACTCATCAAAAGTTACAACCGAAAATCGGAGAATTTTGATTACTATTTCTCTGCGGTTGATCTCACGCTCATTCCGCTGCTTTTCCTGAGTTCCTAGGCGTCCAATCTGTCAGAAGAGGGTCATTTCACTCGAACCTGGAACCAGAACTTTTTCGCTCCTAAACTGTAGAAATAGTGACGCATTTTTGGCGGAATCTTTGCTATTACGACAAGCGCTGTGCTGGGTATTCTTATAGACTATTTCGACGTAATTTTGCCAGAGAAATAGTTTTCGCGCAGTTACAATACGCTGCTATTCATTTATCAAATGTTACGACCGAAAATCGGAGAATTTTGATTGCCACTCCTCTGCGGTTGATATAACGCTGATTCGGCTCTGTTTTTCGAGTTGCTGTGCGTTCAATCAGTCAGAAAAGTGTTTTTAGAGTCAATTCTTGGACCAAAACTTTTCGGCACCAAAACTAGAGAAATAGTAAAACATTTTTGGCGGCATCTATGCGATTTCGACAAGTGCTGGAGTAGGTTTCCTCATGCACTATTCCAAAGTTGTTTTCCCAGGAGAATCGATTGGGCGCAGTCACAATACGCTGCTCATAACTCATGAAAAGTTATAACCGGAAATCGCAGAATTTTGATATCCTTTCCTCTGCGGTTGATCTAACGCTCATTTGGCTGCGTTTGCCGAGTAACTGGGTGTAGAATCAGTCAGAGAAGGAATATTTTAATCAATTCCCAGACCTCAACTTTTCGGCACCAAAACTGGAGCAATAGTAAGACATTTTTGGCGAAATCTTTTTGAGTTCGACAAGTGCTGAAGTAGGATTCCTCATGCACCATTTTGGAGTTATTCTGTCAGGAGAATCGATTGGGCGCAGTCACAGTACGCTGCTATTCACTCAGCAAATGTTACAACCGAAAATGGAAGAATCTTGATTGCCATTCCTCTGCGGTTGATTGAACGCTAATTCGGCTGCGTTTTCCGAGTTACTGGGGGTGCAATCAGTCAGAAAAGTGTCATATAATCAAAACTCAGACCAAAACTTTTCGGCACCAGAACTGGAGAAACAGTGAGCAATTTTTGGCAAAATCTTCGCGATTTCGACAAGTGTTGGAATGGGTTATCCCATGCACTGTTTTAACGTAATTCTGCCAGAAAAATCGATTTTGCGCAGTCACAATAAGCTGCTATCGACTCATCAAAAGTGACAACAAAAAATCGGAAAATTTTGATTGCTATTTCTGTGCGGTTGATCTAACGCTTAGTCGGCTGCGTTTTCCAAGTTACTGGGTGTCCAATCGGTAAGATAGAGGTCATTATCATCGAATCTCAGACCTAAACTTTGTGGCACCATAACTGGAAGAATATTGAGACATTTTTGGCGAAATTCTTGCCATTTCAACATGCGCTGTAATGGGTATTCTGATGCACTATTCCGACGTCATTTTGCCAGAGAAATCGATTTTGCGCCGTTATAATACGCCGCCGGTAACTTATCACAAGTTACAACCGAAAATCGAAGCATTTGAATTGCATTTTCTCTGCGGTTCATCTAACGCTTCTTTGGCTGCGTTTTTCGAGTAACCGTGTGTCCAATTATTCAGAAAAGTGTCATTATAATTAAATCTTAAACCAGAACTTTCCGGCACCAAAACTGGGGAAATAGTCGGACATCTTTGGCAAAATCTTTGCGATTTCGACAAGTGTTGGAAGAGGTCTTCCCATACACTGTTTTGACGTAATTTCGCCCGTGAAATCGATTCTGCGCAGTCACAATACGCTGCTATTGACTTATCAAAAATTACAACCGAAAATCGGAGAATTTTGATTGCTTTTTCTCTGCGGTTGATCTAACGCTTAGTCGGCTGCGTTTTCCGAGTTACTGGGTGTCCAATCAGTCAGAGAAAGGTCATATCCATCGAATCTTAAACCTTAACTTTTCGGCACCAAAACTGGGGAAATAGTAAGACATTTTTCGGGAAATCTTTGCTTCACCGACAAGCGCTGTAAAGGGTATTCTCAAGAACCATTCCGACGTAATTTTGCCAGAGAAATCAATTTTGCGCAGTTACAATACGCCGCCGGTAACTCATCACAAGTTACAACCGAAAATCGGAGAATTTGAATTGCATTTTCTCTGCGGTTCATCTAACGCTTATTTGGCTGCGTTTTTCGAGTAACTGTGTGTCCATTTATTCAGAAAAGTGTCAATATAATTAAATCTTAAACCAGAACTTTCCGGCACCAAAACTGGGGAAATAGTCGGACATCTTTGGTGTTGTGTTGGAAGAGGTCTTTCCATTCACTGTCTCGACGTCATTTTGCTTGTGAAATCGATTTTGCGCAGTCACAATACGCTGCTATTGACTCATCAAAAATTAAAACCGGAAATCGGAGTATTTTGATTGCTGTTTCTCTGTGGTTGATCTAATGCTTAGTCGGCTGCGTTTGCCGAATTACTAGGAGTCCAATCAGTTAGAGAGAGGTCATTATCATCGAATCTCAGACCTAAACTCATCGGCACCAAAACTTGAGAAATAGTGAGACATTTTTGGGGAGATCTTTGCTATTCCGACAAGCGCTGTAATGGGTATTCTTATTCACTATTCCGACGTAATTTTGCCAGAGAAATCGATTTTGCGCAGTTACAATACGCTGCTATTAATTCATTAAAAGGTACAACCGAAAATCAGCGAATCTTATTTGTCATTGCTCTGCGGTCGATCTAACGCTTATTCGGCTGCGTTCTCCGAGTTACTGGGTGTCCAATCAGTCAGAAAAGGTTCATTATCATCATATTTCAGACCTCAACTCTACGGTACCAAAACTGGAGAAATAGTAAGACATTTTTGGCGAAATCTTCTCAATTTCGATAAGTGCCGAAGTAGGTTTCCTTGTGCACTATTCCAAAGTTATTTCGTCAGGAGAATCGATTGGGCGCAGTCGCAATACGCAGTGATTGACGCAACAAGAGTTAGAATCGGAAATCCGGGAATTTTGATTGCCATTTCACTGCGGTTGATCTCACGGTCAATCAGCGGCTTTTTCTGAGTTCCTAGGTGCCCGAGCAGTCAGGTAAGGGTCATTTTAATCGAACCTGGAACCAGAACTTTTTGGCTTTAAAACTGAAGAAATAGTGGGGCATCTCTGGCGAAATCTTTGCTATTCCGACAAGCGCCGTGCTGGGTATTCTCATAGATTATTCCGACGTGATTTTGCTAGAGAAATCGATTTTTCGTAGTTACGATCCGCCGCCGGTAACTTATCACAAGTTACAACCAAAAATCGGAGAATTTCGATCACCATTCCACTGCGGTCGATCTAACGCTTAGTCGGCTGTGTTTTTCGAGTTACTGGGTGTCCAATGATTCAGAAAAGGGTCATTATCATCATGTATCAGACCGGAACATTACGGTACCAAATTTGGAGGAATAGTAAGACATTTTTGGCGAAATCTTTGCGATCCCGACATGTGTTGGAATAAGTTTTTCCATGCACTGTTTTGACGTAATTTTGCCAGAGAAATCGACTTTGCGCAGTCACAATACGCTGTCATAAACTCATCAAAAGTTACAACCGAAACTTGGAGAATTTAGATTGATTTTTCCCTGCGGTTGATCTCACGCTTATTTGGCTGAGTTCTCCGAGTTACTGAATGTCCAAACAGTCAGAATAGGGTCATTATCATGAAATCTCAGACCTGAAGTTTTCGGCACCAAAACTGGAGAAATAGTGAGACAGTTTTGGCGAAATCTTAGCTATTCCGACAATCGCTGTAATGGGTATTCTGATGCGCTATTTTGACGTTATTTTGCCAGAGAAATCGATTCTGCGCAGTTACAATACGCTGCCATTAACCCGTCAAAAGTTAAGACCGAAAATCGAGGAATTTCAATTGCCATTCCTTTGCGGTTGATCTAACGCCTATTCGGCTGCGTTTCCCGAGTTGCTGTGGGTTCAATTATTCAGAAAAGTGTCTTTATAGTCAAATCTTGGACCAAAACTTTCTGGCTAGAAAACTGGCGAAATAGTAAAACATTTTCAGCGAAATTGTTGCGATTCCGACAAGTGCTGGAGTAGCCTTCGTCATGCACTATTCCGACGTAATTTTGTGAGAATAATCGATTCAAGGCAGTCACAATACGCTGCGATCATCGCATGAGAAGTTACAACCGGAAATCCAAGAATTTTGATTGACATTTCTCTGCGGTTGATCTCACGATCATTCTGCTGCGTTTCCCGAGTTTCTGCGTGTCCAATCAGTCGGTACGGGGGTATTAGATTCGAATCTGAGTCCAAAACTCTCTGGTTCCAAAACTGAAGAAAGAGTTAGTTCTTTTTGGTAAAATTTTCGCTATTACGACAAGTGCCTAAATAAGTTCCTCTATGCACTAATCCCACGAAATTTAGCCGGGGAAATCGAATTTGCGCCGTCACAATACGCCGCTATGAACACAACAAAAGTTACAGCCGAGAAACGGAAAATTTTGTTCGCTATTTCTCTTCGGTTAATCTCACGTTCATTCCGTTGCGTTCTTTGAGTTCCTGGGTGTTCAATCAGTCAGGAAAGGGTCATTTCAATCAAATCTGAAATCGAAACTTGTCGGCTTCAAAACTGGGGGAATAGTGAGACATTTTTGGCGAAATCTTTGCGATTTTGACAAGTGCTGGAATAGTTTTTCTCATGGACTATTTTCACGTAGTTTTTCCAGAAAAATCGATTGGTCACACTCATAATAGGCTGCGAATAAAGCATTAAAAGTTACAACCGTGAATCCGAAAATTTTGATCGCCATTTGTCTGCGGTCGATCTCACGCTTATTCAGCTGCGTTTACTGGGTTCCTGGGTGTCCAATCAGTCAGGCAAGGGTCATTCCAATCAAATCTGAGAACAAAACTTTCCAGCTACAAAACTGGAGAAATAGTATGGCATATTCGGCGAAATCTTCGCGATTTCGACAAGTGCTGGGATAGGTTTCCTTACGCACTAGTCCGACGTAATGTTGCTACAGAAATCGATTGGAAGCAGTCACAACACGCTGCTATCCACACATCAAAAGTGACGTCCGAAAAACTGAGAATTTTGTTCGCCATTTATCTCTCATCGATCTCACGTTTTTTCCGCTGCGTCTCCTAAGTTCCTAGCTGTCCAGTGAGTCAGGAAAGGGTCAGTTAAATCGAAACTGAGACCGAAAATTCGCAGCTCCAAAACACAAGAAATAGTAAGGAATTTTGGGCAAAATTTTCGCGATTTTGACAAGTGCTGGTAATGGTTTTTTAATGCACTATTCCGACGTCATTCTGTTGTAGAACTCGATTGGAAGCAGTCAAAACACACTGCTATCAACACATCAAAAGTTCCAAAAGGAAAACAGAGAATTTTGTTCACCATTTCTCTCCGGTTGATCTCATGCTTATTCCGCTTCGTTTTTTGAGTTTCTGGGTGTCCAATCAGTCAGGAAAGGGTCATTTCAATCAAATCTGGAATCGAAACTACTCGGCTTCAAAACTGGAGGAATAGTCAGGCATTTTCGGCGAAATCTTTGTGATTTCGACAAGTGCTGAAATGAGTTTCCTCGTGCACTATTTTGACCTAATTTTGCGAGAGGAATTGATTGTGCTCAGTCACAATACGCTGCAATTAACGCATCAAAAGTTACAACCGAAAATCGGAGAATATCGATCGCTATTTCTCTGCGGTTGCTCTCATGCTAATTTTGCTGCGTTTTCTGAACTTCTGGGTGTCCAATAAGTCAGAAAAAAGGTCAGTGGTATAGGGGCACTTTGGGGCGTCACAACATACCCCGCTCGCACCCCTATCTGGCGCTAGCCCCTCGCCGGGGAGTGACTTTGGGACGCCTTCCCTTTCCCCCGCCGCCCCTCGCCGAGGAGTGACTCAGGGACGCCATCCCCTTTCCCCGCCGCCCTTCCCAGGGAGCGAGTTTTGGGGCGTCTTTCCCTTCCCCCCCCGCCCCTTGTCCAGGAGGTATTTTATTCCAGAAGCTTCTCCGGGCGACCACCCCTTCCCCCGTTGTCCCTCGCCAAGGAGTAAATTTTTGGCACCATCCCCTTCCCCCGCAGCCCCTCGTCAAGGAGGTATTTCATTCCAGAAGCTTCTCCGGACGACCACCCCTTTCCCGCAACCCCTTGCCAAGGAGCGGTTTTTCCGCCTCGAAGCTCCGTGGCTCGTCAGCCCTCCGCCCGCGACCCCCTCGCCAAATGGTGAATATCGTGTGACGACCCCTTACCCGGGGTACCGTTGACCGCGAATCAGATTCCGGACTCTACGGGATGGCCTCTGGGCCTGTGTACCCTGACCATGTGACGATCTCCTTTTCGTTACCCTGGCGCCCCTGGCCGTGCGGCCGACTCTGGGGCCACCTACCCATCTAGCCCCGCTACCTCCGTTCACGAAGCGAACTCTGTGACTTGGACGTCTGGGGTCACAGGTCTTCCACCCCGGCTCTCGTTCTTTCTCCATGCCTGCTCTCTGTGTCGGGTGCTCGTTTCACTGACCTTACTCAGCCGTCAGTGTTTATCCTAAGGTTTACTTGTGCTTGGAAAATAAAGACCTGGTCCACTCTTTCTCTCTCTCTCTCATAATGTGAAACTATAGGCATACTTAAATGTACGAGGATGCGGGCGGGTGGGTGAGGAAACAGAACTCAATTGTGGATTGCGTACAAAAATTAAATCTCATCCTCACAGGTTTATTCGGTTGACACAGTTGCAAATACATACATGGTTATTACAGATAACGAATAAATGATAATTACAATGTTCTTATAATTACACAAGATATGTTAGCAAGGTTTTTTTTTTATTTAGCAGTCTTATAATCCACAACATTACAATTCTGAGAGGTACATCATTGAAGACAACTTATAGGATAAATGTGATTTGAATTGGTGGTGTTAGTTTTGCGTTTTGTGACATGGGCTATTCGGTTGTGGAATAATTCTGCGATACGATCGTTTCTTTCGAGGTCAGGAGTAAATATATTGAGAAACTCCCGCAGAGAAAAACCAGCAGCCATAAAGTGCATAAACATAATACAAAATTGTCCACATACATCAGAAGTGAGGCTTTGAAGCTGTCTGTCGTTCCAGTCGTATCGTCTGCAATTTCTTCGTAAAGTCCGCTTATGGTGAGGGACGTGGTGGTAATCCGAAGCCGTCGAAGTATGTACCGTGTCTCGAGGAACTGACGAAAAATGCCACCCAGTGACTACCGGAGCGTGTGTAATCATCCGTGTTTGACAAAAAGGCTGTTGGGCGTGTCCATATGAGGGTCATCTGATCCGCTGCAAAAACCCCGGTCTTCCCGTTCGGAATCGCCAGCATCGCGCTCCATATCTGTAGATTGTCCATTTTGTACCTCGTCTTCTTCTTCTTCTTCTTCTTCGCCCTCGTTATCGGAGATAATCATACCACTCGTAGAAGATTGTGAGGAGGTATGTGAGTCAATCCCAGTAGTAAGTATGTCGTAGGGAACGGTAACTTCGCCGTCTGACGTAGGCGCAGACGGATCAGGAGAGATTTTCAGTGAAGCGACTGACTCTGGTATTACTGCTTGTAGCGAGGAATTTCTTTCTGGTACCTGGGGTGACTGATTACTAGTCGAACTCTCCTTTCGGGTGATGTTGCGCTTACTGGCTGACAATGCTTCTGTATAATCGTATTTAGCCAGAATATTGTTATTGTTGATCCATTTCTTTAGCTTGAGTGCGTTGTTTATCGCACATGCGAAAAATTACTCCTTCTTAACGCCGTGGAAGAAGCACCATACCGAAGACCGTTCCAGATTGTCGAACGTCGGGCAATCGATGTCCTCCAAGTTGAATACTTGACGCGCGGTACCATTTTCAATGTATTTAGATTTCTCGCGTCCACGGGCAAAGATTCGATGAGTGTTACGTGCGATTTCTCGGAGGTTAACGTCTAATTGAAGCAGCGAGATGTCACCTTCAAACCACTCGATGCTATAATGGTAACACGTTACGTAATTGTTCACGCCACGTTCTTTGAGCTGCAGATCCCTGAAGGGATATGGCGGTTCTACTAACCAATGTGCCGAGTAGCGGTGATCGATGGTGACGACTGCCACCTCTTTCGGTATAAATTTGCCATAGTTGTTTCGGAACCCTTGAATACCTGTCACGTAATCCATACTTGAACTTGGAAGAATGTAGTCGGATGAATAGAGAGCCGGAAGAGCGAACCTGCAGTAGCGTAGTTTGAATGCTGACTGGCTCGGCACCGTAGTTACGGGTGTTTATATACAGCCTTGTGTTACAATCCCCGTCTCAATTTTTGTTTATCACGTGTCTCCAGCCGGTCTGTTGCTCCCCTTGAAGACGTTGGCGTGGTGTATTCACAGTGTTCTCTCTCTCTCTCTAACGGAAATCACCAGCTGGTATGTCATGGAAGCGGTCGTGATAGGATGGGCGTGATCTCACGCTCTTTCTTAGCCCGAAAAATCTGTAATGACCTGACGTGCAGCATTAACTTCAATAAGAATATCAAATTCAGCGTACACTAGGCAATTCACAGTTTCTTTGAGGGCACCATCGAACCGCACTTCGACCCTGAGAGTTCCATGTTTGATGAGCAACCAGTGCGATGTACAGTTGGCCGAGAGATCGGGGGTTAGGTCAAAAGCCGATGGACAATTTCCTTTAGCAAACTGCTGCCGGTCGATACCGTTTCCTTCGTTCAGAAAATGAATCCCCGTACCGGAGAAGAGGGTGTGATAAGCGTCCACGTAGAGATCGTCTTTGCCAAAACTCATCTGTAGCGGCTTCGTTGGGACTTGCACCCCGTCGACGTACAACGACAGGAAATTCAAAGAGTAGTTTTGAAAATTAAACGGATTGCGCTGTATGTCGCCGTTGAAGGCTTTATTGCTGACAAAACCGATTATCACTCGTTTCAGTAGTTTTCCAAGTATGACATTGTCCAGTGTTTCTGCCTGTACTCCTGCGTGTATGGTGAAAGATTTCACCTCGACTCTGGTGACGGGATATTTTGCGGTACCTTTGGCTAGCGTCCGTGCATGCGCCAGCAAGATTCCAGGGCCAATCTTCATTCGGCGAACGAGCAGTGAAGTTTCCAGTATGTGCAGCTTGTGGCGATTTTCGGCTTCCATGATGCAAAAACTGTCTCTTGATCTCACAAGTCGAAGACGCAGTTCCACACCGTTGAGTGAAAATTTGTCTTTATTAAATACGTCACAGTGCAGATGTCCAATCAGATCAACGGTACGTGCATTGCTCATGATCCGTTTGCGATCGATGAAACCTCGGTTAGCACCGACGGTGTCGGCGTCGTATACATTTGATACTCCATCCTCGCTGTCGTACCATAGAGCCGAAGAAAGATGGGATTTTTTGGAGGGCGGTGTGTAATTCAGTAGAGTCTCTTTATATGCTCGATAGGCGTAAGAGTTGTTGGCTGGTGAGACTAGTTTTTGATTGAAGAATATATCGACTTGATTGAACATCGAGTGAAGCAGATTGTTTACCGGAGTGGCATGCGGAGTAGCCGCGTTGCCTTCGCCTGCCCGTGGGGCAGGAGTAGGCGGTTGTAGCTTCACTCGTACGCTAAGCATAGTGTATGCCAAGTCAATATACTCATCACCGTTTCCAGGTACAACAAATTTAATCGGGGAATCGTCGGTTAGAGATGATACGGGCTTGTAGTGTACCCATTGACCAGCCTCAATAGACGTCTGCGTTCGTGGTACAGAACACAAATCCAGTTCCGACTTCATACACTCAACCGAGTGCGCGTGCAGGAAGACCATTGTTGATGTTTAGGTTGAAGACGAGCGGCGCGTGGGCTTACCGGGGTCCCAATATGTCTGCAAGGACCCGTTTTTCACAACACTTTTTCCGTTTAGTTTTCTTGGCGGTTCCGGCACGCTTGGCTATCTTGGCCGATGTTTTCTTTTTCGACCTTCGTCTAATTTTTCTCATAGTACCAACTGCTCGGTGCGCGCCGACAAATCCGTTGATGCGGGCAATGTTTGACTGACGCGCTAATCCGCCGGTGCGCCTTTTATAACCGCTGCCCTTCATGAGTTTATCAATTTTTTCTTCAGCAGCTCTTTTCAATTTGTGTCCTGATTCTACGAAACGACTCTTGACTGCCTGTTTGAACGGAGTGTCGTTTCTCACATCCGTCATGACGTTCATCCCTGCACGTAGTGGTTCTCTTCCGACCGCGCGAGCACCACTGGACAGCAGAGGTAGTATTCGACGAAACAGGCCTCCCAAGAAGCTGCTGATTCCGTCCCCGCGTTGATGCGGTGCTCCTCGGTAAACTGTCTCTATGCCTCCATCGCCAAGCTGATTTTCGTAATGTTGCATATAATGAGCGATGTCGTACCTGCTATGTTTTCCCTCTCTCTCTCTTTTGCTGAGCGACTCCTGTGATTCCAGTCAATCACTGAACGCGTCTAAAATGCAGCGTTACCGTCAATGTCCCGCTCGTGAATGGTGCTGAGCTACCGAATTGATCTCTTATATCGATCTCGATGGTTTGAAAGTTCGTGAGCATCAGAGGTACATAGTACAGTGGCAATAGTGTTTTCATCTCTGATTCGGCCTGTAAGATATTGTCTTTGCCGCATGTTTGAATGACTCGTAACAGCGGGGCGTAAACATCTCCAACGATACGTGGCTCCACCAGATCGCAATAAATAAACATCTGGCAGCCGGAGATCCTTGATGATTTGTTGGTTTCGGATACCTTGCAATCTGTTACCTCAACTGCACTTTCCCTAGTAGTATTGTAATATGTAACACAGGGTATCGTTCCATTTTTCACTGGCGCATACACCTGAGGGTATTTAAACGTGAGTGGATAATGAATTTCGGCCAGCCCAATTTCCCAGTCTCCCTTTAGTTGAATCTGACGGGGCAACTGGGTAATGTAACAGCACGTCCGATTCTCCGGAAAAGACTGCATCGAGCTGTTGCTCGGTAAAAGTAGGTAAAACTGATCCCGGGACATTTTGAATTTCTTTGATGCACGAGTCAAACGGTGAACACTCAACGATTGCGAGACATGCTGCAACAGCACGCTATTTTATCATCTACGTGTTTCCCCCTCCACACACTTATGGTCACGGTCGTAGAACAAGCCATCAATTACTTCGCCGTTGAGATCTTCCAAGACGTACACTATCGGAGAACGTGCAAGCACTCGTCGGATCTTGAATAATTCTTGGCTGCAGTTTGCCGCGTAGCCTTTTTTAAATGTTCCTTGATTTTACTAATTCGTACAAAATCATTCTTATGGAATCTCGGTTTTCCATTTGGACGCGGAGAATAACGCTTTTGCATGTGGGAACGCGCTGTAGCAGCATTGCGAAGCGTCATTTCGGACGGCGCCATGCCAATGCTCGAGTGAACTGTATTGTTGTAGGCTTGCACGATTTGTGGCAAAACATTGATGTAGCGTCGCGTCTTTTCACGCGTGAAGTAACGCTACAGGCGTTCTTTGAGTGTACGGTTGAATCGCTCCACGATAGCTGCTTTCACGTCGGGATTACGAGTAACACGATATCGTATTTCATGGTCGCGAAGTATCTTCTGAAAAGCACTCCCGACAAATTCTTTACCTTTGTCCGTTTGCAGTAGGTCGGGTCTGCGCGGTGTAGTGTGTAACACTTGCTCGAAACCTTCAGCAACGGTTGCGGCTGTCTTTCGTTTCAGCGGGACCACCCATGCGTACTTGCTCAATACATCGATGACCACCAGGAGAGAGCGAAAACCGTTGTTGCGGCTCTTCATGGAACTCAGGTCAGCCAGGTCAGCTTCCCATACGTCGTCTATGTTGGAAACGTTGTACCTTGCTCTCGGAAATTTCCTGTGCACGGGCTTGTGTAAGGTGTAGGCATCCTGAGCTGCCAGCCATTTTCTCACCGAATCGCGAGAGTTGTTTTCGCGTGCAACATCTTCCAGAATTCGTGCTCCCGCGTAAACGGCAGTATGCGAGGGATTGTAATACGTTTCTTCAAGAAGAGTCGTCATTTTTCTTCAGCCGAAGTGTTTTCCAACCGGATTTTGCTCCGGTGGCGCGTTTGCGTAGAGCGTATCCTGCGTCGTGAGAACGGCTAGTTACGGGTGTAACGTTTGCGGAACTTCGTCGCTTCGTCGGGGAACTACTGGTGTGCGTCAATAGTTGTTGCGATGTTATCGTCGGTAGACTCGGGGCGTCGAATGTGCCTATGTCTTTCCAAAACGTATCGTTCCCCACGTATTCTCAGGGTACGTTGATCGTCTGAAGAAACCGTGCAAACTAACCAGCCACTGTAGGAGTAAAAGTATTCCTAGATCGCATGGCATGATTGACCAGGTCGACGATGTTTGCGCCGGGAACTGTAACGTCGTATCACGAGACGGTTCCTGCGGCATCCCAAGGAAATCGTTCCAGTACGCTGCCAAGTTCGCGCATCAGCATTTCGGCCTTTGCACGATACTTCCTTGGTACCGCTGACGCGACTTTTTTCGCGTGCACTTGAACATTGCCAGGACTCGCAGCTACGGTGGGAGATATCATTGATTCTTCGGCTGTGTTTTCGTCTTCTTCTTCCTCCTCCTCCTTTTCCTCCTTCTCCCTTTCCTCGAGAACGTCTAATTTTATGGGTTTGCGTGCGTCGTTTGCAAAAAACAAATATCGTTGAAGTACCTGCTGATAGTTTCCATTTTTCTGCGTCGTCTTTCGACGGTTTGTTCAAGATGTCCTTCATCTTGTTGTCGAGTCTTAAAGCGGGATCAATGCGTGTGGTAGTTGTATTTCCAGGTGAAAGCGTAGTGGCTATACCCTCGCTGACGCGTTGTTGAAATCTCTCCATACTCTCCATAGGAATTAAAACCATCTTCTTTGTACGTTCCATTTTGCTACTTGGAGAAGAGGCTGGAAGCTGAAGTCCCGAGTAATGGAGCGAGCAAGAGGGTGAGAACTCCGCTCCCACGTTGAACAAGAAAACGTTTTTTGGACTTCCAGGTATCCCGGTTGCTGGCCAACCGCGGTAATGTCTGTTTATGACGTGCCAGACGATTTTTCTGAATTCTGGACAGTGCTACGTTACCCTCCAAGGTATTCAATGCACACTCACAAATGGTCTTTACCAGCGAATTGTCGTCCGTGCGTAGCAATGCCGATCTCTGTGACGGGTTCAATTTCTGCAGAGCGTGCATCGCTACTGCGTTTGCTTTAGTGAAATCGGCACGAGCTCTGCGACCGGACGCGGTACGGCGTATTCGAGGCATCACAGCTGAACGACTGGAACCCGGTGCGCATTGGTAACCTTTATATCCTTCCGTGGAACGTAGACGTAGTGATTATCGTCTGAAGAGAAGATGTTTGATCGGAAACGACAATTCTCCGGAGTGGATTGCTTCAGGTCGAAAAGCAGATATCCGTGTGGCGCTGCGGTAGCGTCGTGATAGGCCTCTTGAAGAAACCTCGGATCTTCGGGATACACCTGTCTGGCAAGATGTTGGATTTGGGCACGATCCCGTGGATTTTTTAAGAAGACTATGTAGTTTGCGTTGAGGGAAACATCTCGTTCGCCGCGGCCCTTGTGAAAGAGATTTTGTGTTATGTAGAAAACGCTGAGGTTCTTACGATGACAGACCTTGGTGAAAAGATCAACGACGACATTGTTTGAAGCCTCTCGCATTAGATCGTCGATTACCAAAAGTTTCGGTTTTTTGTCACCCTCGTAATCGGCGTGTTGCAGTTACCCCTCGCGGTACTCAATACTCTTGTCCCCGTCGTACAACGGCTGCCATTCGTCAAAGTACCATATCACACGACTAAATCTTGTGTCGCACATTGACGTTCCATGACGCAGAAAGTTCTTGACGAAATTTGATTTACCGCATCCTGATGGCCCGGCTACAATGGCCAAAAACGAATGTTTCCAACGTGTGTCCGTCATCGAAGAAGAAGAAGAAGAAGAATAGTCCAGGTATGATAAGGGATCTATAAAAAATTTCAACAATTGAAACTACGTTTTTTTACTACGTTAGCTCGCTCGCGGCCGGGGCGGTGGCGGCATTAGCGGCGGCGGCGGCGGCACTCCCTTCCTGCGCTGACCATGAGCTCATTTAAGCGCACGCGGAAGCGTAACCGCGCAGGTACGAGCTCATCAGCGTGGGCGCGGTCGAGCTTATTGTGCGTGAGGCGCGTACGCCATGAGCTTATTCGTACGCGTGCGCGCAGTGATATCAGCTTAAAAACAGCACGCCCGGCCGCGGTTCACGAGATGAATTTTTACGAGCAATACGATATTTTTTCACAATTTTTCATGCGTACGGTTTAAACGTGGTACTAACCTTCATACAGTTTGGTAGGACACAACAAAAGAGTATCTAATGGGTTGGCCTGGCGTCTCACCGGTTGAAATAACAGACGGTTGGGGTAAGAATCCCTTCGGTGTCCTCTGTCTGTCTGTCTATTTGTTTGTCTGTCTATTTGTCTGTTGCTCATACGCGCGCGTGGCTTGCCGTCCGGGTGTCTCTACTACTGCAGGGTGAGAAGACGAAGGCGGTGGTGTGCAACTGCTTGGAGTCCGGGTTCTTCGTCATCATCCAGTGTGGTAACCGTAGGGCAGCGTATCGAAACTTGTGACGCAACAATGCCTTTTCACGTAAACCGGTTTACACGTTTTGCGCTCTGAGCGCGTCACGACTGCGTGCAGTTCCGTTGGACGAATGGCGCGATACTCCAAGGGAATGGGTGCAGCGGCTTCTACCACCATCCGCTTGTTGGCCTTGAAGTTGATTTTCGAGCTCGTCGTGTGATTCAGTGATATGCCTTTCACCTTGCAAATTTCCACCTCTTCACCATTCGGACGTTTAATGATGAAAGCATAGAATTTTGGCTCTCCCGAGACGAAAGCGCGTATTAAAGTCCCACGGCCATAAGACGCCAACTTGTCCGTCAGGTCGGCAAGAAAGTTTCCCGTGGCAGGTTCATACTCGTTCGGCCTTCGGAGGTTTCGGGTATACATCACTGAATCGGTGTCGTAATAGAGCACGCGCCGATCCAGCTTCTCAAGAAACGAGAAGAGCTTCAGCCGAGCCTGGGCAGTGGTGTACAAGGCAATTACGACGTTTGCAAGCGCTGACGGTTCAACGCTGTGTTGCGCGTGTGACCAACGCATGTACAACACTTCGTCGTTCACGGGCAGCAAACCGGACACCTCAACTTCAGGGTTGGTCAAAAGCTCGAGCAGCTGCTGACGCGTCTTTATAACCTCTGTTTTTACCAGATTCTCGCGTTGCCCGAACTTGCCCCAAAACGAATTTAAGCATAATTTGAAAACTGATTGCATGCCGGGATTCTTAGCAATACGGTTGCGATCTAGCCGTATACCCTCGACCCGCTCGTACTCATCAAGGTAGCGCATTCGAGCCGGCTCGTCCTCGCATTCAGCAGGCCAGCTGCTTCCCTCTTGCTTAATCTTGAGGGAGGTGTCGATATAGCCGGCGAAATGCCCATCTTGACGAGTAGTCGGGTCAAACGATGTCACCGTATACGACCACATCTCGCGTATGCTCCTGATCTTGTATCCCATCTCCACGGCTTTTTTTAATTCGATCGACACCCACGTGCCCTCAAATTCTCGCGCAGCCTCGTTATCATATCTACACTCGTCCTGGTTCAAACTCCGACAACATGAGCGGCACAAGGCAAACATGAGTTTGTCATGCAAGTGCACCTGCAAAACAGGGTGATGAAGATTGCGAGGCGGTAAAACTCGGCACTTGATGAGCCCCTCAACTCGCAAGATGTCGCAACCGCTTGACCCTGTCAAGAGCTTACACTCATCTCCACTTTCATTCTTACAGATGAACTGATACAACGAGCAAAAATCGACGTATCGTATTTCCTCGTACGCGTTGCCCGTTGCATCTGTTTTCACCTCGTAGTATCGGGAAGCGTTCCCTGTTCGATTACCGTAGAACGCATCACGCGAATTGAGTGCTTCACTCGTGGCAGTGCCAGCGGTCAGCGGATGTGTTGCCACGTACTCCCTCATCTTCTCGTTCTTCCTCAAGCTCCGATCAAACACGCATTCCCACTATTCCGTCACGCGGTTACCCAATTCGCGCATACGGCTGATCTTTGCACGAGTTTCCTCGTAACGCCTATCCAACGTCTCGCCGTTGACGCTACGCCCATCGCGGTAGATTCGTGAACATTTACGACAGCCGTGCCAGAAACAACCGTAAAACTCGTAGACGTGTCGCGTACCGTCACCCGCGAGCGTATTCGCTCCGGTTGTAAAAAATTTTTACCGAACAGCACCGAACAAACCGAGGCAGTTGTCGTGCTCTCGGTAAAGGGACACGCTCTGCCGCACTCCAGAAATATGTCCCTGAATGCTACGCACACACGTCGCAGAATATCCACGTCCGACCGACAGTACGACAACAATTCCGCGTCAAAGTCGAACAGATGGTCGTTCGCTACAGCCTCGTTGTACCATGAGTAAAACTCTGCTTGCGCATCGCTACTCATGGTATCCGGAGGGTAAAACTTCGCTACGGGGAGCGGTCCCACGTAACCGACGTTTTCAGGGCTACTGAAAAGGTGGGGGAATACACCTTTTACGGGAGTAGTTGGTAGTCCAAAAGCCTTCGGTAGCGCCGATAATGCCATAGGCAAATATGCTAAGGAATCTAGAAATCGGGTGTGACCCGTTTCGAGCATATTGATCTTACTGCCGCTTAGGATGACCTGCGGCGAATTTCCAATCCGCTCAACCATATGCCGCAGTATGAATTGTGCATCAAAACCTTTGGCATTGTGCGCAATGCATACGATGCAGGCAAAGTCCTGAACGGGCCGAGTAGCTAAGTCTACCAACTCCTTCACCGGTTCCCTCCTGAAAACGAACTCACGTACGAGCCCGCAAGCGGAACAGCCGTTCGATATATCGGGATCGTGGATACATTGCGTACACACTTGTTGCGCTACGCACAAGTTCAGCACATGTATGTTTGTCGTCGCGTCACCGTCTACCGTCTCGGATTGCTGCGTTTCGAAATCATAAAAAATGAAGATGTAACGTTTCGGTCTTGTCGCGTCTTTCAGTGGCGTCATGAAGCAGTAGTGATTGTACGGTCTGCAGCGGCACGTGACGCAAAAACGAGTTTCACAAATGTGTGCCCTGCGCGAAAGATTTACGAATCGCTCGCAATTTCGGCATATACGCAGCGTTGCACGAACGGAGCGACGCGGACTGAAGAAGCCGATCCTGCGGTGGTACTCCAGACAACCGTTACCGCGGAACACGCGTCTGCAATTGAGACACTCGATTTCGTGAGACTCGCTATTCCACGGTGGCGATGCGAGGCACTGTGGGCACTTTACGGAACATCGGTGTTCGTACCCGTTGTTAAATTTCCTATTGCAGGGTTGATAGAAAAAGGCCCCTGCTGCCGCCACGGTTAAATTTGCAATTGGACAATAATGCTGTTCTTCGGGATGATACAGCAGATTCAATCGGTGCCTGACATCGCCTGTTCCATTTGCTCTCACCACGGCAGTGCCGTCGTAAAATGCCGCTTCGCCGGTACCTAGCCTCTCCAACTCGTACAGTGTGATGAGCAATCCCTCGCGTGCCAGATAGTTCTGGAACTGTGCGATTACATGCACTGGGCACCCCGTTGGCGGAATCTCGACACCGGCGCTCGCAACAAGATTACGAGCTTCTGCACGCTGGAAACTGGACCTAGCGAATCTCACCATCTCGTAATGCTCGTGCAGAGCGCCACTGCGGTTCAGGCCTCTCTCGGCGTGAGCCTTGGCTACAACGAGGGCACGAGGTAAACACAACCCGTCACTGTTGACAATCTGCACGACGGATTTTTTAAGTACCCCCGCGTGCGTGATCGGCTTCAGCTTTCCACGACCCTATGGTACTCCAACACTGTGTACCGTCACGGTGAAGACGCTGTCGACGCCAAACTCTGATGCGCTCTGGGATACGCTAAAAACTAACTTCCCGAGGTCACTGTACCGCGAGTCCCTCACCGGCCGGAACGATAACCACGCAAGACCATGATTAAAACTCTCCGCGCTGAACGTGAAACCTATGTAATCGCTACTCCGACACGTTGCTACGGCATACGCATGCAGATCTCTGAACGCGTCCTCCAGCCACTCCACTAGATTACCACCCGACTCAGGGGCCGCGATCTTCATTCGCAACTCACGCCCTGTGACCGCGAATTTACGAATAAATTTCGTTGATTCACCGATAACCGTGAAACGGTTACCCAGTGAATCAGCCCCGTCATCGGATGCCTGATTTGACTCCATCTCACTCGCAGCTTCACTCTCCCGCTCCGATTCTCTGCCCACGTTTCCAGAGTGTACACCCTCTGTCTCGTCGTCGTCAGCGTCGTCGTCGAATTGAAATGTCACGTCGGAAACTGTCTGTATCTCGTCATCGTCATCGGCATCGTCATTGTCATCGTCGGACTCTAATGTCACGTCAGGATCGTAACTCGGTGCCCTCCGGGCCCAACCCCTGCCGATCTGTATGCCTAAGGTACTGGCGCCCTCGTTCACGGGAAACGGACCAACAGTTTGCATAAGGCCTCCTGTTGTACATATAAAACAAAAATAAGACTAAACTCCATGGTAAAGCGTCGTCAATACGCAAGTATAGTCGAATTTCGCGGTTTTAATAGAAACGCACGCCCTAGAGTACCCGCGTGATTGGTTTCCCTAAAAAATATCCTCGTCCATCGCCGGCGGTGTATAGCCCATCTGAGTGAATATTCCATTCTCGGACGTCTGTGGCCACGAGAATATTGGTAAGTGGGAGTTGCAGTCACGCCAACTGGTGCTAAAAATTGATACTAGTGAAACCGGGTCGGCTGTCAGATTACTATATACGTTGCGTGTAAACAAATGTATTTGTTTGTTTGTATTTTATACTGTATATTTATAAAAATTAGTCAAAAAACTTTTACAAATTATAAGAACAATGTTTTTATCAGTGAGTGAAATTTTGGATCATTTGGGTTCTACGCCCAAGAGCCGGAACTTCATCGAAGGCGAACAAGTTGTAAGTTCTAACCACTTAATCTACATAGGAATATTAAGCGAAAATGATGAACAATACAAGTTATTGTCATACTGTATACAATCGTCTAAAAATCGAGAAGATCCTCACGAGATAAATTCAATAATTGCAAAAAGTGGTAAAGTTATTTCATCGGTTTGTAGTTGTACAGCTGGATTGAGTGAAAGATGTAAACATAGTGCTGCAGTATTATTATTTTGTGCACGGTAAGTTTAAATTACATCATTAAAATTTTCGATAAAATTTATTTAATATTTCGATAAAGTTTGATTATGAGTTTTTTTATAATTTTAGAAATGATATAACTGGTTTCAAAATCGTATCATCAACAGACAAGAAATGCCTTTGGCATGCGCCACGAGATTCTTGTTTAGAGCAATATAATGCCAAGCCTTTAAGTGGTCATAGTTGTTTTAAAATTAAAAAGGATCACCTGGAGTTAGATGATGAAGTTAAAAAGCTGATCAAGGAGAAATTGTATTCAAACCATTTGAAGTCAACGTTATCAGAGCATGCGTATGGGTGTGAATGATTAATTTTAATAACTGATATTTTTTATTTTTTTTTATAAAAATTATGATGAAGTAAATTTACCTAAATTATATTTGTGATTCGTTTGATTAGCTATCAACTAATTACAAAATATTATTAATTCAATCAATTATGTGTATACTCACTAATCAATGAAAGCTCTATTTTTTATAATCAAATACTGTAATGGAATTTTTTACACATATGTGCAATTTTGCATTTCAATCAATTTTATTTGTTGTATATTTTAACTTTTATGGACTATTTACTTCATCAAGCTTTTTGATTTTTTTGATATATTTTTCTTTTTACACTGTATTTTATAATTTTTTTTGAATTTATTTATAATAGAGCTGGACGACATGCTCCACTACATCACACTGTTGAAACTCTACCACCTGAATACCTTCGGCAGATTGAATCCATGATTTTACACTTATCCTCCTCATTTATCCTCTATAATTTATCTGAACAACCTTTCCGACCTCTACGAGAATGTTGTCAAAAAATGTTTGAACAGTTAACAGGAGATCCTGTTGATATTTGTAAAGAAAGTAAAAAATTTTATAGTATCTGGCAAAAAGAACGAAAGTTTAGAATCACGGGCTCGCGATGTTATGAACTGTACACCTACCGAAAAAAACCAAAACCTAATTGGAAGAATAAATCGCTAAAATATTTTTATCCTAGCACTTTTTCTAATACAGCAATAAATCACGGTTTGAGATGTGAATCAGATGCTCGAATAGCATATGAAAAAAGTACATCAACTAATGTATTTCAATGCGGTCTCGTAATTTCAGAAAATAATCCTTGGCTTGGTTATTCTCCTGACGGAATTATATTTGAAGATGATACACCTGTTAAATTGCTTGAAATTAAATGCCCATACGAAGGTAAATCTCTAAGTATGGATGATATTATTTCTAATATAAAATACCTTGAATTGGATCCGAAGAATAATAACAATTTGATTTTGAAAAAAAATCATAAATATTATGGCTAGGTTCAATTTGGAATGGGTATTTTAAATGTTAAAAAAACCGATTTTATTCTATTTTCTTCTCACGATAAAAGTTTGAAAATTATTACTGTTGATTTTGACGAAAAATTTGTGAAAGACTTATTTGAATCTTTAAAATTAATATTTTTCAACCAAATGTTACATCATGCTTGCAAAGATGAGCAACGTAATTAAAAATTTGTACGAAACGAAACACTTCTGTAAAAAGTAACCTTGTCAAGTGAACACTCCAAAAATGTTAAAGTAAGTTTAAATGTAAAAATTAAGATTTTTTATTATAAAGTTTAAATAAATATTACATTATTAACAGTTATTTTTGTATTTTAATCATTAATCCGCGTTGTTTGACATAAATTTATCATTACTTAAAATTGGAGAACTTAAATTTACAACTGCACCAATAATTGTTAATATTTCTTTGCCCTTGTTAACAAGACCACTTGGCATCCGAGAACCTAAGACTTTAAATACTTTGAGTCTTTGATTGGAACGCTCTATATGAACTCGTGCTCTGGCGATTTTCGCACTTAAGCGCGACTCTTCTTTGGAAAATTGCAGTTTTTCTTTCTTGAATGGAGGTCGTATAAGAGTTATATCTCTATCTTTACACAGCTTATCTACCCTAAACCCTTTGTCGACCATCAGTGCTTCACCTTTTTCTAGTGAATCCAATATTTTAGATTGCTCAAATATAGCATCATCCGAAGGTCTCCCTCCATACATGGAACTAACGTAGGATAACAATCCTCCGGGAGTTACATCAGTCATAAACTTGATGGTATACGTACTTTTATATCGCGAATATGTTGCTTGTTGACAACATAACGATTTTGGTTTCTGTATAAAAATTTCCGTACAGTCCAGCACAATTCTAACATTTCTAAAGTTAAAAAATTGAAACATATAGGAAGATTTTGAGAAATCTCATCTTTTTCTGGAAAAGGTATTCCATCTTTCAAGCAAACGTAAAGCATGTCGATCATTGGCAGAATAATTTTACGGCAATGTGACGCTGAAGAGTACTTAAATGAAACAGTTAAGATTGCATACGATAAATTATGCTTCAATTTGATAAATGTCATAATAACTTTGTTGCGAAGATGCATTTTTTCGGACTCGTACTTAGGAAAACCGATTTTAAAAATATCAAGGATGGTATTTAAGATATCAAAGTTCACAATGCCGGTTAATGTATTGAGTTCCTTCTCAGTTTTTATAACATCACAAAGATCAATCAGCAAATCACCACTTCTAATTTGAACACCAATATCAATAAATTTTTTTTCAGTGGTTTCAACATTTTCCACTGACAACATTGGCATAACAGATCTATTATCATTTTCTTCTGAAGTGATAAGACTCGTTGCAGTGTGATCCAAAGGATCTGAATTTTTTTGACCATCAAAATCACAAGCCGACTGAGTAGTAGTTGAACTTGTTGATGAACCCAGTTTTTTATTATTAGTAGCTTCATTGCCTGAAATGATGGTATTTTTGTTTTTATCTCTGTTAATTCTTCTTCTCTCTCTGTCATTATTTATTTTGTTACTGGATCCTGGTTTTATATCAGTACAAGGCAGATTACAAGAAGGCACTGCGGTTTTTTTCAAGCGTCTTTTGCCTTTTGACCCAGAATCTGCGTAGAAAACAAATTTTCTTAGTTAAATTCAGAATAAAAAAAATAATGAGCTAAAAAATAAATATAATTACCTGGTGAGAAATAATCCGATTTTTTAAAGTGCAAGGAACAAACTTGCATATTTTCTGTAATAGTTTTTCCTATTTTTAACACTTTTGCCACATTTTTCGACAGTTAATTTTCTCATCCACTCCGAAAGCATTAGTAATTTTCACAAAATTTTCATTTTGTTTTGGAAAATAATGAAATCTTACATCTAAATTCCTGCAAGCTTTACTGCTACACCCATATACACTGCAAAGGGTTTTACTTTTGTTTGGTTTCGGAGAAAATCGAACGCCCAACAAATCTTCGACGCTTTCCATCATTAAATAATATTTTTTTGATTAAAAAAATTATTTCAAAAATAGGTATAATTGCAAAGACAATATTTATTTTTTACAACAGCTTGAACAGTGAGAAAATACCCTTGTGCCAGCTGACCCGGTTTGAGTAGTTTCAATTTGAGCCACCAGATGGCAATACCGTACTTACCATTTACCAATCGCCTCATCCATTGAGGATGTAGAATAATTGTCTCCTTCTTCTTCTTCTGCTACCGCCGGCTCATAAGCAGCGACCGGATCTATTTACCCGCCCCACCAGAAAAGAAATTGCTCGTGAGTTCATACCAGAATACCTGGTCTGCATTTTTGTTTTTAAACTTTTCCTATATACCTTGAATTTCCGACACTCGTGACGAACCTGGACGTGACAACACTAAGGTCGACGCCTGTGATGAATCGATTTCTGCGACGGACACGATAACCTTCAGTACACGCGTGAAAGAAGATTTCTAGATCTCTTGGAACACCGCTCACGCACAACGTACTCACACACGGGTACTCCATGGTATACGGCATATCGAACCGACAAATCATCTGGACTTACCGTCACGAGCTCTGACAAAAATCGGCTCCTCGGCGGTCCTATCGTCCACCATCGCCTCATCCACCTCTGTCTGTTCCGCAAGCGCCAACTCCTCGCAGGCAACACAGCCCTCGAGAAAAGCCGCCTCGTTCTCGCTGGTATCGACCATCATGAATTCTAACCGTAAGAAATTTTGATATACCACTCGCGCACAACGTATTTATACGCGACAACTCCCTGCTACGGCACAGCGTACGGACAATCATCTGGATTTACCGTCACGAGAGGTAGAAAACGGCTCCTCGGCGGGCCTCCCCAGCGCTACTCCTTGCGACGCAATCACCTCATCGGCGACGTCGACGATGACATCGCAAAGAGCCGCCTCATTCTCCGCGGAGTCCCCCAGCATCGCGCGGAATTCTACTGGTTGGAAAACTTGATCTAAATTTATCCATATTACATATTTTCTTTTATCTTGTTACCCCACTCTAAAGATCCGGTAATTCAAACTCCACACAAACGTACACCGCGCACAACACAAATAACAACTTACTGGTTCGCTCGTTGTACTCAGCCATCAGCGCCCGAACAACGGCGAAGCGGGTGGCACCCCGCTGGCAAATCACACTCGCGGCTGCACTAAGGCTCTCGTAACCCTGCAACGCACCGGTGCTGTGGAGGTGCACCAGGGCCAGTGCTCCGCAGACTGCCAGAAGCTCTCGCAAATGCAGAAGCAATTCCGCATGTGATATGCGGAACAACAGCTCCCGACGGATAACAGGGCACACACGCACAAGACTCGCGTTGACCCTCTTAGCCTGGCTAGCTGCTTTCATCACCGCGTAACGGAGATCGTTAATCGATTGCATTATTTTGAAAATATGGCACAAATTGAAACACAGAGAATCGTTGTTTTCAGCAACACCGCGATTTTCCAACTGAGAAGATCTCCGGGCTCACAACTATTTATAAGTTCAGCAGGTCGGGTTTTGTTTAGGCCAAATGCTATTACAATACATTACCACGCCGCTTCTTGAGCTAAGTGTACGAAATGTTACTATGGTCCGCTAGCGTCAACCTTCCGCGGCGGTTCGCAGTGAGACACCCGCAGCCGGGCTGAAAGATAAACCAAAGCCACCCGGACCCAACGCGGAGGCTGCCTGCTACGTCTGGCAAAACAAATCTATTTACAGCGATAATCATGGTTTTCTCATAATCAAACAAAGTTTTATAGCTGACGTCATTTATCCTGTTGAAAAACTTGCATACCCTGAAGCCCACTTTGATTATCGGGCGAACGGGTATTCGTCGAGACACATGAAATTTAGAGATAAAATAGAAAACGATGCGATTGATTCACTCGCAATTCTTACCTCAAATCGTGAAGCTGATTCGGCGGTCGGTGACGGATAGAAACAAGTGTCCTTGAGAATAATGTTAATATTCTTCTCATGCGACGTCTATGTATACCGCCATCGATAAACTGCAACTGTTTGTACCACCCTCAGAATAGGAAACAAGTTATAAACCTAATGCATACTGGACCTATGGAGATTGCAGACTCATCTTGCGACATCAAAATGATACAGCCGATGAGACCCCCCTTTTGTATTCCTTCGTCCACTGAGGCATAACAATCAACATACCGTAAGGGTGTACGTCGGAAAAGCGGGGACCAGCCTACCGTCCGGCGCAAGGCCCAAACATTACGGGTATAATACGGTCCATGCTGTATACACCCACAGCTCTTCCCATCATCTTTCTTCTGTTACAATGATTACGTATACGTCCCTCGATAAACTGCAACTGTTTGCACCACCCTCAGAAATGGAAACTAGATATAAACCTAAGGCAGACCTATGGAGCTTGTAGACTCATCTTGCGAATACGAAATGATACACCCGGTGAGGCCCCCTTCGTATTCCCGTGACGACCACTACGGCATAACAAACAACATATCCTAAGGCTGTACGTCGGAAAAGCGCGGGCCAGTCTACGAGCCGTCACAAGGCCCAAACATTACGTGTATAACATGAACCATGCTGTCTACACCCGTAACCCTTTCCATTATTTTCTTCTCTTGCAATGTCTATGTATACATACCTCGATAGACTGCAACTGTTTGCACCGGCCATAGCACCGAATTCGAGCTGTAAACCTAATGTAAGTTTGATACAGGCCTATCGAGATCGTTGGGTTTTCTGGCGACATATTTACATCTGTCTTACTCCTCATCGTGGAAACGAAATATAATCAACGGCGTAAGCTTGATACAGTCTGGTAAGGAACGCCTGAATCATACAAGGCATTATAATTTCGTTAATTCTTTTCAGTCACGCTGCAAACGCCGTTTTGTAGAGTGGGGTTACACCCTCTATATATCAAGTGAGATACAAAAGAGCGTCAGTCTTGCGACGACTACGGAAGAATCCTCACGTGAACTATGGCTACATCCTAATCTTCTGCACCAATGGGCAACGCAAATAGAATGTATAAAACGTTTACGAAGGCTTTGAAAAAGACTGAGAAAAATCTGCTATTGTCTACATCGTATAGTCTGAATAATTCTTTGACAAAGAAAATAGTCATCCGTCTCGGTCTACGGCTCGACGATCAGTTTGAACCGGTCATCAAACTTGTCAACAACTCCTGCGGAGGCGTGCGTCTGACACCAGCGTCCTGGTTGCGACTGGCAGATGAGTTGGACAATATCTCCGAATACCTTGACATAGAAGGATACACCGATGCCCAATGGTATTTTAATCGGTTTGAGCTTGGTGGCTGCAACGTCGAACTATCAACAGCACATCGTGAGCGAGCCGTCAGATTCGAAATACCTACGGAATCCGAAGTCACCGATTCAGAAGATGAGGAATCAGACTGCCCAGACACGGCCACCCAGGATGAGAACTTTCAGTTACCCGCCAAACGCCAGAAAGTGTATCAACCCACCATTGTGATGCAGAAATCCACATTTAACGGACTTGAAGCTATATTTGTGTGTGTCGACGAACGGCTACGAAGGCTTCAGCGTTTAGCCCATTCAGTAAACGAGTGCGAGAAATCATACGTCGCATACATAGCCGAGAAAGTGAATCTGACGCGCCTCAAGGAACCGAGTCTTCATCGCATCACGCAAATAGCGGAGAAGGAATACGGCGCTGCCCTCGAACACATCGCGTCGTCAGCGAATCCTACCTTTGCCGAGAATTACCTCGGTATTGTTCTGCTTGAAATTACGCGACTGTTTCCATCATACCTCGATGCTGAAATCAAGCAGCCCATCGAAACTGAGGACAAAGCCTTAGCCAGTCTCTGAACAAACTATTTCGACACCACCATCATTAAGCATCGGGATAACCTCCTGCCCGCTATTTCACAATGAAGACCAATGGCACCGTACAACTCGAAATAAATTAGGAGGAAATGTCAGACAACGTATGTGTTACCCTGAGAATTTTTTCGTGCGAAGAGTCTCGGATCAACACGGCTACACCCCGCCAAGCGAACGCAGATGTTGTAGATGGACCATTGTACGTGCCCGAACAGCTCTATCCATGGATGGTACTGTCTTTACTCGTGACTGCTATAATTATTATAAGTAAAGTGGTGATGTGGGGCGCTGTAACTATAACAAATAAAAACATCCTGCTCCAACAACAAGCAAACAAATAGTAATTACCATGTATGTATTTGCACTTACGTTGTCTGAATAAACCTGTAAGGATGAAATTTAATTCGTGTACGCAATCCACCATTGAGTTCTGTTTCCTCACCCACCCGCCTTGATCCTCGTACATTTGAGTATGCCTATAGTCTTACATTAAGAAAGAGGGAAAGAGAGAGTGACCAAGTCTATATTTTCCAAGTACACGTAAGCCTTGGGGTAAACACTGACGGCTGGGTAAGGTCAGTGACACGAGCACCCGACACAGAGAGCAGGGATGGAGAAAGAAAGAGACCTGTAACCCCAAACGTCCAAGTCACAGAGTTCGCTTCGTGAACGGAGGTAGCGGGGCAGATGGGTAGGTGGCCCCAGAGTCTGCCGCACGGCCAAGGACACTAGGGTCAGAGGAAGGAAATCGTCCCATGGTCAGGGTGCACAGGCCCAGAGGCCATCCCGTAGAGTCCGGAATCTGATTCGCAGTCAACGGTACCCGGGGTAAGGGTTCGCGACACGATATTCACCACTTGGCGAGGGGGTTGCGGGCGAAGGGCTGACGAGCCGCGGAGCTTCGAGGCGGAAAAACCGCTCCTTGGCAAGGGGTTGCGGGAAAGGGGTGGTCGTCCAGAGAAGCTTCTGGAATAAAATACCTCCTATAAGAGGGCCTGCGGGGGAAGGAGATAGTGCCCAAAATTTACTCCACGGCGAGGGGCAACGGGGGAAGGGAAAGGCGCCCCAAAGTCACTCCCTAGCGCGGGGCTGGCGCTAGAGAGGGGTGCGAGGGGAGTTTGTTGTGACGCCCCAAAGTCCCCCTATACTACTCGCTACTAAGAACACATCAAAAGTTACACCCGAAAAACGGAGAACATTGTTCGCCATTTTTCTCCTGTTGATCTCACGCATTTTCCGCTGCGTTGACTGAGTTCCTGGGTGTCCATTTATTCATAAAAGGGTTATTGAAATCGAATTACATACCAAAACTTTTCGACTCCAAAGCTGAAGAAATAGTAAGGAATTTTCGACAAAATTTTCGCGATTTTGACAAATACTGGGAAAATTTTTTTTATGCACTATTCAGACGTAATTTTGCTGGAGAAATCAATTAAAAGCAGTCACAACACGCTGCTATCAACACATCGGAAGGTACAACCGAACAACGGAGAATTAAGTTCGCCGTTTCTCACACGCTTTCTTCGCCGCGTCTTCTGGGTTCCTGGCTGTCCAGTTAGTCAGGAGAGGGTCCTTCAAATCTGATCTGAGACCAAACATTCTGAGCTCCAAAACTGAAGAAATAGTAAGGCATTTTTGACGAAATTTTCGCAATTTTGACAACTGCTAGAAAAAGTTTTTCATTAACTATTCCCTCGTAATTTTGACAGAGAAATCGATTGGCCGCGGTCGCAATACGCTGCCATTAACAAATCAAACGTGACAACCGAAAAACGAAGAACTTTGTTCGCCATTTCTCCTCTGTTGAGCTCACGGTTTTTGCGCTGCGTTTGCTGAGTTCCTGGGTATCTAATTAGTCAAAAGAAGGGTCATTCAAGTCGGTTCCGAGACCAAAAGTTTTCGGCTCCAAAACTGGAGAAATAGTGAGCAATTTTTGGCAAATTTTCCGCGATTTTGACAAGCGCTGAGAAAAGTTTTATTCATGCACTAGTCCGTCGTTATTTTGCGAGAGAAATCGATTGGCCGCAGTCACAATTCGCTGCTACCAACACATCAAAAGTCACAACCGGAAAACGAAGAACTTTGTTTAACATTTCTCTCCTGTTGATCTCACGCTTTTTCCGCTACGTTCACAGAGTTCCTGGATGTCCAATGAGTCGGAAATAGGGTCATTTAAATCGGGTCTAACACCAAAAGTTTTCGGCTCCAAAACTGAAGAAAAAGTAAGGAATTTCTGGCAAACTTTTCGCGATTTTGACAATTGCTGAAAAAAGTTCTTTCATGCACTAGTCCGACGTATTATTGCTGGAGAAATCGATTGTGAAGTAGTTACAACACGCTGCTATCCACACATCGGAAGTTACAACCGAACAACGAACAATGTGACACACACACATGTAAGTACGCTCTGCACGTCTTCTCTCAAGCTCTCTCTGCCTTGACCTTTTGCTGCCGTTTGCCGCCCTCGGGCGCTATTCTTTTAGAATCTCTTGCATGCGCCTTTCTGCAAGCTCGCTTGGGACTTTCAGTCTCTTTGCTACCTGCTTCTCCTGCCTGTCCTTTCTATTTCATCTGGAACTGCCCGTCTGGACATAACCCCCACCTGTCAACGGTTTTGCTGCTCAAACGTCTCCGGCCTCACCACCTTGACCAACCAGAAGTGCTGTCTTTCTTTACTGCTTCGCTGCCCTGTGACACATTACTGTTCTCTACCTGTGCTTGAATTGTACCTGCCGCTCCATCTAACATACGGCTCGTCTACATCTGACCTTCTCAACAACTGTCGGCATCTTACTGACTGACTCCCACAAATCCATGGCTCCCGTTCGCGTCTGCGTTGTGTGCTGCAAAACTGTGGTGAAAGAGACCACCTTTCGCTCGGGCTGCAAATCCCACTACCATCCTGGCTGCTACCGCAAGAAAACCTTGCGGACTGGTGTCCGGCATTGCTGCCCCGATGCCGCTCGCGAATGCATACTGACCGGCGCACCGTCCGCGTCTTGCCCATCCTAAACGCTTACCGCATCACAGCTTATGGCCGCAGCTCTTGACTCGGCCTCAGTAGTATGACAAGGAGGGTTCTGGATAGAAACACCTTCTTCACCGACCAAGCCGCCTATCCGCCGACCAATCCGCCTATCCGTGCATTTCAGAAGCAGACCCTTGAAGGTCACCCCCACTCTCGTAAGATGAAATATGCTCTGCCGACCGCTCGTCGGTAAGAAAATCTCCCAAATGAGCATGATCGTTGGTGAAAAATCCTCCAAATGACCATGATTGTCGGTGAAAAATCCTCCAAATGACCATGATCGTTGGTAAAAAATGCCTGAAATTGCCGTGGTATTACCCCTTGTGGGATAAATTGTGCTCTTTGTCGGTGAAGAAAATCATGCTCATCGAGCGGGATCGATAACTGCATTACCGAGCGAACTCCGTGAATCCTCAGGTGTTCAAGCGGACCCCGTGGATCCTCGAACGTTCGACCGAGAACCCTGGCATGTGTCAGGTTTCGAGAGCTTCCAGATGGATGGAGAAGATTCTCATGTCCTCGAACGCATTTAGACTGACAAACAATTCGTCCGATGTGTTTCGACTCGACGGTGAGTGGCATGCGGTCGAAGGATTTCGGTGCGACGTTGAATTCTGAAAGACCCGCTCTGGCCTGGAACGAATTTTAGACACATAATTCTCGGAATCGTCCGACGAAAACAATACTCGGAATCGTCCGACGAGTTTTGACTGGACGGCGAGCGGCCTGCCAACAACGGATTGCGGTGCGACGTCGAATTCTTGAAGGTTCTGAAATTTGTATGCGGCTGCTTCGACCCTGAACGCATGTGGGCTGACAAACAATGCGTTCGACAAGTTTCGACTTGACAGCGAGCGGTCCGGGACCGTGAGAAAGAGCTTCTTTGACCCTGAAGGATTCTCGGAATCGTCCGACGAAAACAATACTCGGAATCGTCTGACGAGTTTCGACTCGACGGTGAGCGACCTGCGGACAACGGATTGCGATGCGACGTCGAATTCTGGAAGGTTCTAACGTACAATCGAAGACACATCATTTCGGTAGCTTCTAGAAGTTTTTCAAGGATTCTGTGTGCCTGGTGGGAGGAATACGGCTATAAAAGGCTGGATTTCAGGTCAGAAAGACAGTCTTGCATCTTCAGCTCTAATGAAGAGAACTCCAAATAAAGCAGAACTAAAACAGCGAATCGATCTGTTCTTAAAAAATATTCACCACTTGAAAACCATTATAAACCAGAAGTTAGAATTCAACAAATTGACAAAAAAGTTCGCAAATCTGAATTTATCAAGAAACACGTAACTGCTAAACATTAGAAAAAAAAAATACATTTCAAAAAACTGAACAAAGTTGCAAGCATGAACGAATTTCTACCGACGAAGAAATTGACGGAGCTAGAAATTTTCAAAATCTACAAAGTCACCAACATTCGACGAGTCCAAACGAGGTTTGGACAGCGTGTCGTCACAGATTAAAACGAAGAATTCAGCGTATTCTTACCGGCCCGGATTGTGTGACTGCTGAACGAGGACGAGACCCAATACCAGAAATCGGTGCAGACGATGGAGGAGGAGCGGTTGCTCTTGCAGTATCTGGGCGGCCAGTATGGTCAAATTGAATTCAAAGATGCGTCAACTCTAGCTCAATTTGTACACCGTACCCGGACAACGTGTGCAGCGTCTCCTTACCAGCACGGACCGTGCGACCACTAAACGTGATCAAGAACCAATTTCAAAAACTTGACAAAAAAAACTGTCGAAAAAGTTTCCAAGTATTCTACGTTCCATAACGTTTGAGAAAATTGTATAAACATTTTCACTTTAATTTTTTTTTTTGCTGTACATTAACTAGATATACTACTACCACTACCACTACGTTGCATGCTGTTGTTTACAGCTCTCTGAAACATATAATAGTTTTGGAAATTTAAGATATGATGTATCACTCACGCACACAAAAGTATTTATCAAATTTGTTCTAAAAGTTGTGGAATGATATTTTAGAAACGAAAGACATGTATGTATCACAAAGGTTTCAAGGTTTTCGTTGTTAAAAAGAAAAAAAAGGAAAATAAATTTTTTCTAAAAGTTGTGAAATTACATAAAAATTTATCTTACATTTTTTGAAACAGAAAATCCCCTTCTTCATTACGTACCAGGCGGGCACACCCGCCTGGTAAGCGATAACGTCATTCCGAGGGTTGTTATCGTCATTACGGTCACCGTTCGCCATGTGCACGCTCATTGCCAACCTTACTGATTGTACCAGAGAATCGTAAGGTATTTCGAATATCCACTCCATAGGCACCCGCAGATGTTGTAAAATGTTTGCGTACTCCATTTTTGTTCCTAAAAATAATCTGAAAACAAAGCGCACACACGTTGAATTATTCGTATCCACTCAAGTAAAATCGAAAATTGTTGTACACTCAAGATAAAAAAACTGTATAAGTGCACTGATTTCAATCACCCACTTTGACGGTTTGCAAGCTCAACTGTTAATGAATTCATCACACGGACGGAGCACCCCACTCTTCGTACAGCTTCTTCATATGTTTTAGGTTCACGATGAAACTAATACCAAATCATGAAGTGGTTGACACTTGTCGGTTACGTTTGCAGGATATATCTTTCTCACTTTGTCCTACTGCACTAGTGCGTAGATCTCGAAATCGTGAAACTGACACCGTGGGGCGAAGTAAAACATCCCCGTAACGCTCCTGGAGAACGATATCTACTAAGCCTATAACAGTTCCATGTATAACTCTAGCGATTAGTTCACTCTTATAGCTCTCTCTCGTACATGAGGCGTGCGAAACTTTTTCGCCAAGTTCCAAGAACTGCCTCACGATCTTCCACGCGCTGCAGGTTCGTTCGAGTGATATCTTCAAATTTTTTTCGCTGAAGAATATTGCATACCGTTGTTCCCGAATTTTCGGCAATGTGTGAGTCACGTTGGTGTTTACCCATAAAAGAGACCGTGTCAGCGTAGAGCGGTAATTCTAGAGCAAGCTTCGCAACTCTATCTTCGTCAAGTGCGTGATCGACAGAAGAAGAAACATGGACTCCGAAAAGTGTTTGAAATTAATACAAATCATGGAAACGGCGTTCAAGATTTTATCTGAAAAATCGTCACCGGCAGAGATTGCAAAATGGATTCGATTCGAAACTCAAAATACCAGGCTGTTGAATAAAATCTTACGCGACAACGCCTCAACGATCGGAGAGAAGACAAGAATTTTGACTACAATTGGAATTCTGAAATCGTTGACAGTCGAATTTCAACAATTTCAAAAAGTAGGCGACGGATCACAAAGCCGACGAAGAAGCGATCGAGTACGGTGGGAAGATTTGGAGACAGCTTTCGAGAGCCGAATTCGAACGGGAGCCATTATCAATCTGCAGCATAAAGATTTGAACAGGTTTTTGGAAGATGCGAAAAACCTCATCGTTGCAAGACTGAAGAAAATGCTACGAAAAGTGGGAAGTTTAAAAGCAAACTGTGTCTTGTGTTATAAATTCAATATAACGAAAAACGCTGAACTTGTTGAACAAATGAAATATTTTAACACCAGAAACCAGATCATCCTCCAGCCAGCTGACATACACGGGTGGTTCGAAGAGAACGTAACGCAAAAAGTGTTGGCCAAGGTGGAAGATTTTCAAGAGAGAGACTCTGATTGGTCGCTGACTGAAATAATCAATTTCACTGTAAATATCAACAAGTACGTGCCACTCCGAGGCGGTGTGTTCACATACACACCACTACCCAAAGATATTTAAGATAAGAAGGCTGTCGTCAACATCCGCAACAGAGACGCGTATTGCTTCCTCTGGTCGGTCACCGCAGCCCTCTTTCCGACCAACAACAAAAATCCCAATAAAATTACTTCATATCCACATTTTAGCTCAGTGCTACAATATGACGGTTTGCATTTTTCAATGTCTTCAGACCAGATTCCAAAATTTGAGAAACTTAACAAACTTTCAATCAACGTTTATGTTATAGATAGTGCGGAAAAACAAAAGCGCAGTGAAATTGTACCCATTTATTTAAGCCGAAACAAGTCTTATAAACCTGCAATCCATCTTTTAGTAATAGAGACTGAAAACGACGATAACGATGATGATGATGGTATGGAAAATATTGAAAAGAATGTAACACATCATTTTGCATGGATTCGGAATTTATCGCGGTTGACAACTTCCCAAATTTCTAAACACGAGCGTCGTACTTAATTGTGCGATAAGTGTCTATCACACTTTCGATCTGAAAGGTGTTTGTTCAAGCACAAATCTTACTAGTAGAAGAGGACAAAATTCTCAAATTCAAAAATTTTCAACACAAAGAAACTGTTCCGTTCTGCGTTTACGCAGATCTAGAATGTTTACTGCAGCCCACACATGAAAGTTTTGTGGAAAAATGAACAATTTATCAGAAGCATCTTCCGTATAGTATAGCTTCCTATGTGCGTTGCGCGTTTGACGATTCGCTTTCAAAATTCGAAAGTAATCGCGGAGAAACTCGCATCCAATGGTTTGTGAATGAGTGAAAGGGATTGGCACATTCGTTGGAGGAATACTACAAGACTGTTATCCCGATAGAACCACTAAATTTCAATCAGATCAACGACTTGGATTCATAGGCGGTCTGTCATATTCGTGAAAAACCGTTTACACCCACAGACGTGAAACATCGGGATCACTGTCATTTCACGGGAAAGTACCGTGGTGCTGCTCACCGCAGCTGTAATCCAAATGACCAAAATTTGCCCACCATCCCAGTGATATTCCACAATCTGTCGGGTTACGATTCGCATTTTCTGATCAGAGCCCTGGCAACGTCATTCGAAGGTACTGTTAAACTATTACCTGTTGTTGAATCCACGCTGTAAATTAGCGGCATTCTTTTTCACGTTTTACAGTCTTTAACCCTAATCTCTGCGTGGAAATTTTAGTCACGTTTTAAGGTCATAAACTACTCAACTACTGGGAGTTCCCATCCCTTATGGACGAATTGCGTCGACTGATTTGCAAAAAAGGATACTCCTTACGCAGGTCTGCCACATCTGGCAGCCAGTCTTGCAATCTCGACAAATTCCCTACTTTCTACTCGTAAATACTTTTGCCTACCTACCAATACTCTAATCTTCACTTTTCGTTCCTTGTTTTTTTATGACGTGTATCCTAAAACGCCCGCACGTGCATCGCACATTGGGAATGTACGTTTCTGCTTCTGGCTCACGTGCTCACTTCCACTCCCAAGCAAAATTCATCCCTTCTCTCAAGGGACAATCCTACCCCTTTCAGTAGTTTTTTGGCCATCGGAACTTAGTTAATTTTTAAAACCTACCTTTAAGATCAGATTCGTTTCGACCAGCGCGAAGAGAAGACCAACGTACTCCAACTTCCACAACTTCTTCTCACTACCCCGCGTGAATCTCACACAACCGAACTCAACAGTGTATTCAATTTACTTCAAGTCTGTTGATAAATATATTTTTTGACTAAAACCTTATAACATTGAATCATCTTTGAGTCAAACCCAATTGTATCAAGGAAGCCAGTGCATCGAAAATCTTTCCCTATTGGTTTGACGAGGATTTACAATCCTCGTTGGTAAAAGATCTCTTACCACCATCGATGCCAAGCGTAAACATTTTGGTCCTTCGAGCCGGATAATTACAAAAACTAACGACTTTTTCAACGAAGTGTCATTGTTATCCAAGAACTATTGCCATAAAAAAGTCCACGTCGGAAAATCACCCACAACAACGGTAATTCATCGCCATTCAACGTAGCAGCCACGCAAACCTCAACAATCTGTAAGCTCGTTAATTTATCAAATCACCAATCGTCTCCCTTTCCTTCCTAAATTACCACGCAACTGTCAAATACTCCGTAAAAAATGCCAGAAACGCAAGGCTCTAGTGGAGATCGAGCAAGTGAACTCGTAGAATTGCATCAATCGCGAGGTCTAATGAAACGTCGACTTACGCACTTTGAAAAAATGCTCGTCGAAGAAACAGGAACAGGTGAATCGGATCGCGTGTATCTCAATAAACAATTCCAAACTCTTCAAGAACGTTGGAACAAATTTTCACCCATACAATAAAAAATAGAACGAAATAATCCTACAGATGTAAAACAAGATGAAGGTTTACACATGGAAGATAGATATTATCAAATCATCGCGAAGGTTAGCAATATATTGCCGAACTTGCAACGCGACACCTCGTCTACCACGACGGTATCAGATCCTCAAGCAAGCATCTCAGTACCCAGTTCTTCAAATGTTCCGGTGAGGTTACCACAAATCCAGCTAAGTAACTTCGACGGAAATCATGAAGACTGGGCGCCCTTTTACGACATGTTTACCGCGCTCATTCACGAGAACAAAGATCTAACTCTAGTTCAAAAATTTCAATATTTACGATCTGCACTTAAAGGAAGAGCTTTCAAAACCATAGAATCATTAGAAACAACCGGACAAAATCACGAGGATGCCCTAACAATGCTGAATAAAAAATATGATCGGAAACGGCAGGTAATTGAAAGACACTGGAATGCTCTTAGCGAATTTCCACGTGTCACAAAGGAATCATCCGGAGCTTTCGAAGAATTAGTGGATGCCTTTCGACAACATCTCCGAGCAATCGAAAATAAGGGTCAATCCGTAAATTCGTGGAGCATCCCCATAATTCATCTCATTCGGTCAAAAATCAACGTATCGTTAATGACAGAATGGGAGCTATCGACAAAAACTGACGAAGTTCAATCATACAACGATTTACTCGATTTCCTTGAAGCTCGAGCGAATTGCTCCGAACATACTTGGACCGCGCCAAAGACCACAACCTCGAACCCAAGGGCCATAAACTCTCGAAACTCTAAGCCAGGTACGGCGCATCGCGAACGACAGGGAACGCACCTCCGCGGTCAAAGTTTCGTTACAACGACGAACGCTTCTTCAACCAACCCAACGTGCCCCATATGCAACCAATCTCATAAAGTTTATGGTTGCGAGAACTTTTAAAAAATGACAACTCAAGAGCAGATCCAAGCTGTATCGAAGGCGGAACTGTGCATGAATTGTCTAGGAAGGCAACATTCAGCAAAAACCTGTTTGTCAGCGCGAAATTGCCAAACTTGTAACAAGAGACATCACTCTTTGTTATATGAAACTAAGCCAGCTACGAAATCTAACGAAACCTCAGCATGACTAGCTTCAGAAACCGAAGTATCACGAACTCCACAGCCCAGCTCTGCATCATCATCTAACACAGTCGCCGATCAATTGATTGCAACTGCGAAAATTCTTGTGTTAGATAACTCTGAACGACTCATATCGTGTAGAGCCGTTCTCGACACAGCTTCGTCGATTAATCTCATCACTGAAACCTTAGCAAACGAACTCAACTTGCCGAAAGGGACATGCTCCGTTCCCATCGGCGCTGTAGATGGTATGTCAACCATTTCTCACTACGTAATCCAAGCCACAATCCAATCTCGGATTACCGGATACAAGAAGACACTCGACTTCTTTATTGTTCCCCAAATTAGCTCACTCACACCTCCAGAACATGTGGATTGCTCCTCTATAGTGATCCCAAAAAACATTCGGATGGCTGATCCTGATTTTGACAAACCAGCTCCACTACAGATCTTGTTGAGCGCAGGTCCCTCTATGGCCACGCTCTCAATCGGGACAATCCGTCTCTCATCAACTCAGGACCCAGATCTTTATCTACAAAAAACCTTACTTGGTTGGGTCATCGTGGGTAATATCTCTTCCCATACAATAATCGATCAGCAAACAAGCAGCGCTACCTGCAACACGTTGAAACTACAGGAGGATATGAGCAGGTTCTGGGAGCTGGAAGAAGGCCCCACCACCAAATATCTCTCAGCAGAAGAACAAGCGTGTGACGATCATTTCACAAAACATGTATCTCGCAATCCTAGCCGACGTTACGTCGTAGCCCTACCGTTCAACGAAAAGAAAAACCAGCTCGGATTATCCAAAGATCTCGCTCTTCGACGTCTCCAAACTCTCGAACGACGCTTCGCTAAGGACGCTTATTTCAAACAGCAATATACCGAGGTCATTGAAGAGTATATAAATGTCGGACACATGACAAGGGTACAATCTAACGACGAAGAAGGATTTTATCTCCCACATCACGCTGTCATCAAGGAAACCAGTCAAACCACGAAGGTACGAGTAGTGTTTGATGGTTCCGCTAAATCAACCACAGGGATATCGCTGAACGAATGTCTCATGACTGGACCAACTATTCAAGACGATCTTCTTACCTTAATCCTACGTTTTCGACTTCACAATTACGTCTTAACAGGAGACATCGAGAAAATGTATAGGCAATGTCTTGTTCGACCGGAGGATAGGGAATATCTACGAATTCTCTGGAAGGAAAACGACGGTTTAATCGCTACGTTCGAGCATAACACTGTGACGTTCGGATTCACGTCAGCCCCATTTCTCGCAATAAGAACCATAGCTCAACTAGTTGAAGACGAAGGTCAGGACTTTCCAGCAGCATCCCAGGCCTTAAAAAATGCTCTGTATGTCGATGATCTGCTAACAGGTGCACCAACAATCGAAGAAACTATTAACTTGAGGAACGAAGTTGTCGCTCTACTGAAACGAGGAGGCTTCAACTTACGCCAATGCGCTTCGAACGACATACGTGTGTTAGAAGGCTTACCCCAACCAAAGTAAATCTACAACTTCTAGCCGGTGATGATCCGAATCTCAAAACTCTGGGCGTATTTTGGAATTCCGAAACAGATAATTTGATATACACCGTCAAACCTATAAACCTTTCATCGCGCTTTACAAAAAGGACAATCTTCTCCGAAACTGCGCGAATTTTCGATCTCTTAGGATTGGTAAATCCAGTCATTGTTCATGCTAAGCTGATAATGCAAGAACTTTGGCGAATGAAACTCGATTGGGACGAATCCATTCCTACATGGCTTCATACCAAATGGACCGAGTTCGCAGGGCAACTCAACCTGCTTAACCAATTGTCATTTCATCGAAACCTTCTTCATAAAAATGCGAAGGATATCCAAGTACATGGTTTTTGTGACGCTTCAGAAAAGGCTTATGGAGCCTGTATTCATCTCCGATCAGACAATGGTAACACCCAGGTATCCTTGTTCTGCGCCAAATCAAGAGTGGCCCCCATAAAAACGGTACAAACTATACCGAGACTCGAATTATGCGCAGCGCAATTAATCGTCGACTTGTACGAGAATATCAAATCAACTCTCTTGGTACTGATCAGTAAAACAATATTCTGGTCAGACTCGTCAATTACGTTAAACTGGTTAAATACATCTCCACATGTATTAAAAACCTTCGTGGCAAATCGAGTTGCAAGCATCCAATCACGAGCGAAGTCGGTAGAATGGAGACACGTCCGAACAAAGGACAATCCCGCCGATGCTTTATCTCGCGGACAATTACCGACCGAATTTACGAAAAACAGTCTTTGGATGCACGGTCCAGCCTGGCTGACAGAGGAAAAAACCCAATGGCCGTCGATTACACTGAACGTAGCACAGGAAATTCCAGAATTACGTAATGCAACCTGCCTTATCACCGCCGGAGGAGACTCGATGCTTGAACGATACAGTACGTTTACTGAACTACAAAGAGTCACCGCTTATTGTCTGCGATTTAAAAACCGAAGAACAGGTCCGCTCATAGTAGAAGAACTAAGAACAGCTACTCTACGGATTATCGCATGGATCCAAAGAATCTGCTTCGCATCTGAGCTACACGATCGGCAACGAGGTCGTCCAATTAATTCAAAGAGTTGTCTAACCCCTTTAGACCCTGGGATTGATGAAGACGGAGTCATAAGAGTCGGCGGTCGTTCAAATCATTCATCTCTCTCTTACAATCAGAAGCATCCCATAATTTTACCAAAAAACCACAAGATCACAGAACTCATTATCCGGAAGGAACACATCTCGGGCCTCCATGCAGGTACTCAGGCTACCCTGTACAACCTCCGAAAAAACTACTGGATCATCGATGGACGACGACAAATAAGCAACGTAATCCAACACTGTGTGACCTGTGCCAAACTGAATCCTCGTCCAATTAATTACAAAATGGGTCAACTGCCAAACGTCCGTGTATCAGAAGCTAGACCATTTATTCATTCAGGCGTAGATTATTGCGGTCCATTCTTCATCAAAGAAAAACGTGTACGAAATCAAAACAAGGTCAAGGCCTACATAGCTGTTTTCACGTGTTTAGCCACAAAGGCAGTTCACATAGAATTAGTGAGCGATCTTACCACCGATACCTTTATTGCCGCACTACGACGTTTTACCGCCAGACGCGGCCGCTGTAATTCTATATACTCAGACAATGGCACAAACTTTGTTGGGGCTAAAAACGAAATCCAGGAAATACAGACCCTAATACGTTCATCGGAGCATAACGAAAAGGTACAAAAATATCTATCAAAAAAGGAAATCACTTGGCACTTTAATCCTCCATATTCACCGCATTTTGGAGGAATCTGGGAAGCCATCGTCAAGTCGTTTAAACGGCATTTTTTGCGAGTAGTCGGCACTGAAACCCTCACTTTCGAACAACTGACTACTCTTGCAACCGAAATCGAAGCAATTCTTAATTCTCACCTATTGACTCCTCTATCCTCTGACATTAACGACCTTCTCCCTCTCACTCCTGCACATTTCCTGATTGGTAACACGATGACGAGTTCCCCCCAACAGAATTTCTCGGATATTCCACCCAACCGTCTCTCCATCTGGCAAAATATTCGAAGGATGAGACAGTCATTCTGGGATAGATGGCACAAGGAATATCTGTCGGAACTCAACGCCCATTACCGATGGACCACCTGGTGTCACGCCATCAAGAAAGGCTCCTTCATTCTCATCAGAGACGATAACCTTCCACCCATGCAGTGGCGCATGGACCGCGTAACAACAATCCATCCAGGAGCAGACGGCGTTATCCGCGTCGTCTCAATCAGAACAGCGAAAGGGGTCGTCGATCGGGCCGTAAAGAAATTGGTTCTATTACCAATTGATCCAGAAGCAGAGAACCTCTCTTAAACATATATCCGCACCAATGTTTGCAATCCAGACCTAATTTTAAGATGATAATTTTACCCAATAGATTATAACACTTATCTTTAATTAACTATACTTTAGCGAATTCAATTATCGGATTCATTCAATTTTGACCACAGTGTGCTCAACCCGGGGAGCATGTTGAATCCGCGCTGTAAATTAGCGGCATTCTTTTTCACGTTTTACAGTCTTTAATCCTCATCTCTGCGTGGACATTTTGGTCACGTTTTAAGGTCATAAAGTACTCAACTGCTGGAAGTTCCCATCTCTTATGGACGAATTGCGTCGTCTGATTTGCAAAAAAGGATACTCCTTACGCAGGTCTGCCACATCTGGCAGCCAGTCTTGCAATCTCGACAATTTCTCTACTTTCTACTTGTAAATACCTTTGCCTACCTACCAATCCTCTAATCTTCACTTTTCGTTCCTGGTTTTTTTATGACGTGTATCTTAAAACGCCCGCACGTGCATCGCACATTGGGAATGTACGTTTCTGCTTCTGGCTCACGTGCTCACTCCCACTCCCAAGCAAAATTCATCCCTTCTCTCAAGGGACAATCCTACCCCTTCCAGTAGTTTTTTGGCCATCGGAAGTTAGTTAATTTTTACAACGTACCTTTAAGATCAGATTCGTTTTGACCAGCGCGAAGAGAAGACCAACGTACTCCAACTTCCACAACTTCTTCTCACTACCCCGCGTGAATCTCACACAACCGAACTCAACAGTGTATTCAATTCACTTCAAGTCTGTTAATAAATATATTTGTTGACTAAAACCTTATAACATTGAATCATCTTTGAGTCAAACCCAATTGTCTCAAGGAAGCCAGTGCATCGAAAATCTTTCCCGATTGGTTTGACGAGGATTTACAACCCTCGTTGGTTAAAGATCTCTTACCGCCATCGATGCCGAGCGCAAACACCTGTTGATAAGGAAAAGTACATTTCCTTCACTAAATTCGTTAAGAGAACGGATGTAACGTTCCGTTACATAGATTCATACCGTTTCATGCCTAGCAGCGTCGATAAATTGTCATCGTATCTGGACGATTGTCAAAAAACAATATCACGTAAATTCTGCAGTGGCTTGAACAAATTTCGGTTGTTGACTAGGAAAGGTGTCTTCCCGTACGAAGACATAGACAGTTGGGAGAAGCTCGAGGAGAAACATTTACCAGCCAAAGACCAGTTTTATACAAAATTGAATGACCAGAATATATCAGACGACGAGTACGCACACGCGTGCGACGCACGGCAAACTTTTAACGTTCAAATTTCCGGAGAGTATTCAGACTTGTATTTACAGACGGACGTGTTTTTACCGGCTGACGTTTTTCAAGATTTTCGAGAGAATTGTTGGTCGACGTACAAACTGGACCCATTACATCACTACACAGCGCCCGGTCTGTTGTTTAATGCAATGTTGAAATGTTCAGGCATCGAACTCGAGCTTCTCACCGACATAGATATGGTTATGTCTATCAGAAAAGGTATTCAAAGTGGTGTGTCACAGTGTTCGAACAGGTACGCAGAGGCCAACAATAGATATATGGGAGAGGAATTCGATTCTGAGGTCGAAGAATCTAATCTCATGTACTTTGACGTTAATGATTTGTACGGTGTTGCTATGAGCTTTGCTCTGCCATATAGTTCCTTCGAATGGGTATCAGACTTCAGAAAATGCGACGTTCTTACCATCTCGGACGAAGCAAAGTTTGGTTACACGCTAGAGGTAGATTTGGAATATCCTGCGGAACTGCATGAATCTCATGAAGATTTACCATTGTGTCCGGAGCACTATGTACCTCCGATTTTGAACACTGAACAGCTGAAATTGACGCCTACGCTATTTTCCAAGAAAGACTACGTTGTTCGCTATAGCGTTTTGAAACAATGCTTACAATTTGGCTTAAAATTACTTAAAATTCATAGAGTTCTAAAATTCAGGCAAACCCCGTGGCTCAAAAAATATATAGATTTGAATACCGATATGCGGGAAAAATCTCACAACGAATTCGAGAAAAGTTTTTACAAACTGATGAACAACGCAATTTTTGGCAAAACAATGGAAAACGTGCAAAAGTACAGAGATGTTCGATTGATCACCGAGTGGGATGGACGGTACGGTGCTAGAGCTACCGTAGCCAAGCCTAATTTTCACAGCTGCACCGTTTTCGATGAAGAGATGATCATCGTCGAAATGAGTAAGACGAAAGTCAAGGTGAATAAACCATTGTATGCAGGTTTCTCCATCCTGGATCTGTCTGAAACATATATCTATGATTTTCATTATGATGATATTAAGCAGAAATTTGGCAACCGAGCAAAATTAATGTATACGGATACCGACAGTTTGATTTTCAACTTGACCGTCCCCGACATATACGAACATATGAAGGAGGACTTGCATAAATTCGATACGTCTGATTATCTGCTTGACAACGCCTATGGAATTCCTCGAGCGAACAAAAAAGTTCTCGGCTCAATCAAAGACGAGAATAACGGAAAAATAATGTTGGAATTTGTAGGATTGAGAGCAAAATTGTACGCATTTCGAGTCTTTGGAGATAAGAAAGACAATAAACGTGCCAAAGGTGTCGAAGCATCAGCGTTGAGAAAAATAACTTTCAACGATTATTTGGAATGTAGTTTGAAACGTGAAAATTTGTCTCAAAATCAGCATTTGATATTGAGTCGAAAGCCCGAGGTATACACCGTAGAACAGCAGAAAGTGGCACTGAGCTAAAAAGACAACAAGCGGATCGTGTTTCAAAACACAACCGACACGCTTTCGTGGGGTTACAAACCTACGTCTTAGCTTTGTAATTATCGTATCGTAATCTATATAGGACTCAATTTATAATTGTACGATGATGTATAAAATATTATTATGTAGGATAGTGAATACGAACGCTTGGGAAATACTAGAAATTGTACAACGATGCATATGTCTATCGATTGTCTGAAAAATAAAGATGCATACTTGTTATGTGTCGGGTATGAAATAAAGACACACATACGTTTACACAGAAAATTCATTCATTCGAATGTTACATGTCCGATTCGTTTATCCAACTGTTGTGTGTATTGTCAAAACCTTACGATTCAACATATTGTTACAAAGGGTGAAATCACCCGTTTTGCCCCTCTTTAATGATCTAGTAGTCAACATAGATAAAAGACGTTTATAAACCTCTTATGTCTTTAAAAAGAATAAGGTTGCTGCGCCAACCGATATTATTGTAAAAACAGTCTTGTTTCAGACTTTAAATGAGAAACACGTATCTTGCATTAAAAGCATTTTTCACGATATTCTATTCACGCTTTTGATTTCTTTCAATTTGATAATAAGTAAACTCGCAGATCCATATTTTATTAACGTAACGCTTAAAACGTTACAATTGGTGTCAGAAGTGGGATCTTGAGTTCTTATTAATCGAGTTGATTCAGTGCGTGAAATAGTAGAATAAACTGTGAGTAGTGGTCGTTTGACACGCTCTCGTCGTCGGGAAAGTGGCGGACATTCTATTACCGAAAATCCGCGGGTTCCTGAATCTATTTGTGCACCTTCAGTGGACTCTTTACCGGTCCCTACGATGGTCACAGTCTCGCAAATTGACCTACTCGAGATTATGAGACATCAACAAGAAGCTGCTGCTCAAGATCAAAAACAACTTGTCCAGCTGCTTCAAGAACAACAAGAACAACGGAGGCGAGAAGGGGAGGCTCGAGTGCGTTCCGAGACTAGTCTACACGAACTGCTCCGGACAACTGTGGCGGCTTTTCGGTCCGTTCATCAGATGAGCGGCACTGAGGGACCAGCTGTTACACCGCAGGGTTCCAGAGTTGTTACTCCGCTTCCCTCTCCTGTTCCCTCTCCTGTTCCAGTTCCTACTGTTCAGGAGGTCCAACATCCAGGTCGAACCCAGGATGTTCCTGAATCAAGGTCTGTGCCTTTTATTAGGAGAGTAGATGAATCTCCAATTAGTAGAACGAGAGTAAATATTGAGGCTGGTTTTTCCGAGTCTTTGACTCAGGTTCGGCCTCAATGTTCTCATTTTAATCAATTAAATAATTCGAGATTTCCTGAGGTTGCTTCTCAGATTAACGAGAAACCTCTTCATCCTTTAAAACCGCCAATTTTTGACGGAAAAATTCCATGGGCAGATTATGAACGTCAGTTTAATACGATTGCTAAACATAATCAGTGGGACTCCGCCATGAGGGCCCACAGTCTTGCCTCTTGTCTTCGAACGCCGGCTTTGAATGTTTTAACGGCATTGTCTGAGGAAGAAATTTCCGATTATGAGAAACTTAGTTCTGCACTCAAATTGAGATATGGAAATGACCACTTGACGAAACTGTATACGGCACAATTACAGACAAGAAGACAGGGACGAGACGAAGACCTCGCGTCTCTTAGTCAAGATATCGAGCGGCTTTCTCGTATAGCTTTGCCAGATCACGAGCCGTCTCGTAATTTATTAGCAACACAAGCTTTCTTGAATGCGATTAATGATCCAGAGATTAAAATGGCCGTTGGAACGTCGGGCCTCACTTCTCTGCGGGAGGCAACGGCCAAAGCTCTCGAGGTGGAGGCAATGAGGGGACAATATTTTGGGCCGAACAAGCTTCGTCGGATTGAGGTATCCGAAAACACCTCAAAAAGACGAAGTTTTGAACACTCGGAGGAGTCAAAACCTCAGAATTATAGAAATAAAAATAACGATAATAATTTTAAACCAAGAAATCGAGGTTCTTTTCAAAACCAACAAAACAAGCGTGTAAATAAGAACGCGGTCATGACGAGTCAAACCGGCTTGACCTGTTTATTTTGTCATAAAATAGGACATGATGCTAATCATTGCTTTTTACTTAAAAAGAATAGTAAAGAACCGATGCAAGGCTCGAATCCAAACTCTTATAATTGGCGTAAGAAAAATATAGAAATAGGGGAAGCAAATCCTCAATCGAGTTCTTCAACAGGAACTCACCCAAAAAACTAATTTCAGATGATTTGTCAGGGCGAAAATCATCGCAGATTGTTGGTAGTGAAAGCCCTCTTAGAGAACAGTTTTTAATTAGAAGTCTACGACAGTCTGGTCTTTACGCGCGTGGTACTGTTAATGGCGTCGATTGTCTGTGGGTAATAGACACGGGCGCAGAAGTAACCGTAGTTCTATCGGATCTCTTTAAATCCGATGACCAGATTGTTCCCTCTTTTTCTCTGCGAACAGCCACTGGAGGGACGACCCCGGTTTTGAGACAGGTTACTGTCCAAATTAACCTTTTTGGGTGTATTGACTCTCCACATAAGGTTTTTATAGCAGATATAGAGGATGAAGGTATTTTGGGAATAGACTTTCTTACAGCTCATAACTGTGTTATCTCGACTGAGAGAAATTCACTAGTTTCAAACAATCGCGAAATAACTCTTTGTACAAATAGAAATGGAATTTATTGGACCCCTCCTAGAATTCGAGAAATAGAACTTTCGGAGGAAGACTTGCAACAACATTTTCCTTTACATTTACAGAGCCTTGTTGAGAAATCTTCGATTTCGTTAAATTCAGCTCAGGTAGAATCGTTTAAATCTCTTTTGCTAGAATTTATAGATTCTTTCGCCAAAGATAGTGGTGATAAGGGCCGATGTACTTCTGTCAAGCACAAGATCGACGTCGGAGAGAGTTCACCAATTAAACAAGCTCCTCGAAGACTCGCTCTCAACGCTCGAGAAGAGGTTAAGAAGCTTGTGGAAGACATGCTAAAAAACGATGTTATTGAACCATCGTCTAGTCTCTGAGCCTCACCAATCGTCCTTGTTAATAAAAAGGACGGATCCAAACGATTTTGTATCGATTACAGGAAGCTGAACAATATAACGAAGAAAGATTCTCACCCTCTACCCAGAATCGACGAGACACTCGACCTGATAGCTGGTGCAACTTGGTTCAGCACCATAGATCTTCAGAGCGGATACTGGCAGGTCGAAATGGATCCTCTAGATAAAGAAAAAACAGCTTTTGTTACGGGCTTAGGAGGATTATGGCAGTTCAAGGTTATGCCGTTTGGTTTGAGTATTGCCCCAGCTACCTTTGAACGAATGATGGAGGCTGTTCTCCATGGGCTCACTGGCAAAATATGCCTCGTTTATTTAGACGATATAATCGTTTTTGGCAAGAACTTTGAAGAAGAAGTTCAAAATCTCAGACAAGTTTTCGCTAGGCTGAAGCAAGCAGGTCTGAAAATGAGCCCGAAAAAATGCCATCTGTTCCAGAAAGAAGTAGGCTTCCTTGGACATATCGTTTCAGCACAAGGTGTGAAGACCGACCCATCCAAAATAGAGGAGGTTTCTTCTTGGCCGACACCTAAGAATAAAGAACAAGTTCAAAGCTTTTTAGGCCTTTGTACGTATTACAGAAGATTTGTGAAAGGTTTCGCTAGTATAGCTAAACCTCTCCATCATATGACCGGAATCAAGATTCCTTTTGACTGGACCCCGGAATGCGAAGAGGCTTTCAAGAAATTAAAGGAGAATCTTATTTCTTCGCCGATTTTAGCTTATCCAGAGGTCGAAATTCCTTTTATTTTAGATACGGATGCATCTCTTTCAGGAATAGGCGGGGTTCTGTCACAAATTCAGGGAGGTCAAGAGAGAGTGATAAGCTATTTTAGCAGAGTTTTGAGTGAAACCGAGAGGAATTATTGTGTCACTCGTAGAGAGCTTTTAGCTGTTGTTAAGACCGTAGTACATTTTCACCATTATTTGTACGGCAGGAGATTTTTGATACGTACAGATCATGCTTCTCTCAGGTGGCTACTTTCGTTTAAATCTCCCGAAGGTCAGGTAGCTAGATGGTTAGAAAGGCTCGGTCAGTACGATTTTGATATTCGTCATCGAGCAGGAATTCATCATGGAAACGCCGATGCTCTCTCTCGAAGACCCTGCGAGGAAATGCCAGAGTGTAAACAGTGTGCACGATCAGAGAAAAATCGCGACCCCTCTCTTATAATACGGAAGATTTCTTTCGAAAATAACCAGGAGGAATGGAGAAAATCGCAACAAGAGGACGACACTTTGAATCAAGTGAAGTCTTGGAAAGAAGCAGAAACTCGCCCGGACTGGCAGGATATATCTTTAGCCGAGCCAGATTTGAAAATTTATTGGGCTCAATGGGACTCCATTCTTTTAATTGATGGAATTTTATACCGAAAATAGGAATCTGCAGACTTGAAAGAAATCAGGTGGCAACTTTTGGTTCCCAGGTCACGAGTTCCAGAGATTCTTGCTCTTTATCATGATTCTCCTGCAGGCGGACACTTCGCGTTAAATAAAACTCTGGGCAGAATTCGCAACTTCTACTTTTGGCCCCGTTGCCGGATGGACGTTGAAGATTGGTGTCGAAGATGTCGAATCTGCACGGCAAAGAAAGGACCTCAAGCGAAGGGACAAAGCTCTCTTCAAATTTACAACGTGGGAGCTCCATTTGAAAGGATAGCGATGGACATTCTCGGACCTCTCCCGATAACCAATTCTGGAAATAAATATGGTTTGGTTATTGCTGATTATTTTACTAAGTGGCCTGAAGTGGTCCCTCTCGCTGATCAAGAAGCCTCTACTGTAGCACAGGCATTCGTTAAAGAATTTATTTGTAGACACGGAGTTCCTCTAGAACTTCATACTGATCAAGGCCGAAATTTGAGTCAACCTTAATGAAAGAGGTCACTCAGATTTTAGGGGTAAGAAAAACTCGTACAACTCCTTTGCATCCGCAATCTGACGGCATGATAGAGCGTCTGAATCGGACTTTGCTACAATATTTGTCGTCCTACGTAGAACAGAATCAGAGAGACTGGGACTCCTGGATCCCTTTCTTCCTCTTATCTTACAGATCTGCGATTCATGAGACGACGAAACAGACGCCAGCCCTCATGCTTACTGGAAGAAATCTTCGACTTCCGTCAGATTTCGAGAAGGGCCCTGTTCCTGTGCAAAGACAGCATCAAACAGATTATGCCTTTTTATTACAACAACGTTTAGAAGAAATTCATCACTTTGCTAGGAATAGAATTTCTATGACTTCAGATAAATTGAAAACTCGTTATGATATTCGAGCCAGAGATTTAAAATTTAATCCTGGAGATTCTGTTTGGCTCTTTCAACCTCGAAGACAGAAAGGACGATGTCCAAGACTACAAAGAAATTGGGAAGGCCCTTACTTAGTGGTTAACCGGATAAATGATGTTGTTTATAGAATCCGAAGATCTCCTCATTCGCGTCAAAAAGTGGTTCACTTGGATCGTCGTGCTCCTTTTGAAGAGGATCAACCTGGAACAGTCTCACCAAGACCAGGAACATCCTTCGAGGTTAGATCTTCAAACGAACACCCTTGACGACTGTGATTGATTTGGCCTTCTTTACAGTCGGTCATCGATTGGGAGAAGAATTTACCTTTCGGAATTCATTTGAGTAAAACTCGACCGCTTACGATTATTATAGAAGGAAATATCGGATGCGGAAAAACAACTTTCACCAAGAGTTTTTTAGCAGATCGCCAGGTCTGTACACTTTTAGAACCTCTTGAAGAATATCGAAATGTAGCTGGAATTAATCTTTTAGATTGGATGTATCAGAACCCAGATCGTTATTGCTATTATTTTCAGCATTTCGCTCAAATGGTTATGTTAGATAGACATCTGCAGACGACTTCATTGCCTGTAAAGGTGATGGAAAGATCGATATTCAGTAGCAATTGTTTTGTAGAAGCTCGTCGAAGGTTAGGTAATTTTCGCGACTTCGAATCTCATTTATTGACAAAAAATTTTGATCTTCTCATTCGCTCGTCTGAGCTCAGAGTAGATTTGATTGTTTATTTGCGAGGTTCCCCAGAAATTTCTTTTGCTCGAGTCAGTTCCCGTTCTCGTGAGGAAGAATCGAGTATTTCTTTAGAGCTACTCAGAACTATTCATGAGGTTTATGAAGATTGGCTAGTAAAACAAACCTTTTCTTCTTTATCGGCTCCTGTTTTAGTTATCAATGCAGAAGCTACGGCCGATCAAGTTTTTAAAGATTTTTGTACTTCCTTAACATGCGGATAGTATATAGTTAACTTGTACTTGCTTTATTAAGGGTTTTGTTTCCTTCTAGAAATTTCTTCTTCAGAATCGAGTTTTGTGTCGGATAGGCTTTAGTTTAATAATGTGAAAAGAGCCACGATTATTTTTCGAGGTCGATGAGCGATTGCTTGATTTTCACATTTTATTAACCTTAAGTGTCAGTTTTTGTGAGTACTTTTTTAGGTCATTTGACACAGCCTTTTCCCATCCAATCTTTCCCCGATTCCTGAAGATGACTGGTGGTCTTATTTTAGAGAAGGATGCAGAAATGATTCAGATAAGATCGTTTCTTTTCTTTTGAATACATATTTTATTTATTTTATTCAAGTATTCTCTCAAATTCACTTAGTGAATTTGAATTGTTATACCACCACTCACATTTGTCCTCCAAACTCTAGGGTGTGCTGTCTCAGAAGAAGCTTTGGTTTCAGTCACCCCACTATTTCCTTATTTCCTATGAAGAGAAGTCTGTTTTATCTTATTTGGTCCTGGAATTGTCGGTTCCCGCTTCGATGTTTTTATCCGAACCCGTTTCGGAGGGATCCTTCATGAAGAAGATTGAATTTCTTTCCGACATCAATCTGGACCGTTGCGGATAACTTTGAATTCATGAAGCCACATAACACTCATTAACACTAACCTTTATAAAACATGGCACATAAATTTTTGAGATTATTTAACGCTCAACTATTTGCTCAAGGTTTTCTGTGGTTTACCTTGAGACTGTGGGCAAATGCCAGATAGTAAAAAAGGGAGTTCTCAAATTTTTAGAGCCACAGCTCCAACTCACCTTTGAGCACTGACTACTACAATACTTTTATAATTGTTTTATCTTTCCCGAGTCGGGACGACTCTTTTCCTCGGGGGGGAGTAGTGTTACAAAGGGTGAAATCACCCGTTTTGCCCCTCTTTAATGATCTAGTAGTCAGCATAGATAAAAGACGTTTATAAACCTCTTATGTCTTTAAAAAGAATAAGGTTGCTGCGCCAACCGATATTATTGTAAAAACAGTCTTGTTTCAGACTTTAAATGAGAAACACGTATCTTGCATTAAAAGCATTTTTCACGATATTCTATTCACGCTTTTGATTTCTTTCAATTTGATAATAAGTAAACTCGCGGATCCATATTTTATTAACGTAACGCTTAAAACGTTACAACATATTATTCTTCCGCGCTTATTGAGCACCTTCTCCACCAGATAGATATCCGGATATTGAACCTTGAGGAGCTCTTGTTCGTAGAAACCACCAGCGATGGGTTGATCTTGGTAGTCTTTGAGCTTGTACGTCATGGGATGAGTATTTTCCACTCGACTTATCGTGAATATTTCAGTCGTCGTATTGGGAGTGTAACCTTTCTCGAAGATATTTTTGAATTCGCTGATTCGAACTTTGTCGCCGGATTTGAACTTTGCCGATATGATAGGTATCGCTCAAAGCCCTCAGTACGCCTGACGTAATGACCGCCTTTCGTTTGCAACGGTAACATACGACGGTTTCATTCTTATGGTTCGGTGTTTGGCGTTGTTGTAAGCCGAAACCAAATCAGATAAGATGTCGAGCCACTTGCAGCTTCCTTGCCTGCTGAACAGTGTCCACATTTTACCTTTCAGCGCGCGATTGAAACGTTCACAGATCAAAGCCTCCAAATTACTGTACGTGGAGTAAAGTTTGATTCCGTAACGTGTCATAAGCGATTCAAATATCGAGTTGTGAGATTCCGTTCGTCTGTCGACGTGTAAATTTTTCGGGACCCGTCCTTGGACAAGCACAGATTCCATTGCCTTCGTATCATCATCTCCAGACTTGCTCTTTATCGGTATAGCCCACGCATACTTCGGAAAGATATCAATGACTGTGAGCATGTACTTGTAGCCTTTGTTTTGTCCAGCGTACGACGTCATATCAACAAGATTCGCCTGCTAGGTCTCGTCGATGCCGCGCACGTCTACACGTCAACGCGGGTAATTCCGGCGTGCAAGCTTATGCAGTTCCGTCACCAGTGCTTGCTTTTTCTCGTTCACATTCCAACGCTCTTAGTCTGGTGTCCAATTCGGAAATGATTTCCGCGTATCGAATCGACAAGTCTCTGCCTGTTTAAGAGTCTGTGTAGTAGGTGTCCAAGGCTTTTTTCGTGGTGATCTCCAAAGCTTTGATCGTTTAATCAAGGTTGTCCGTTTGTTTTTGCAGCACGTTGAATTTTCGGCTCAAGGTTTTTAGAGTTACAGCATTGTTCGGCTCTGCGGGATCTGCGACATTGTACAGTCTCTTGTTCCGTATATCGTAATGCTCATCCGCTGTTATTTGAAACCCGACACCCGGAGGACCGCGAGTGCTCGCAGCTGTGTTTTTATCCAGCTGACGTCCAAACACGTCGACGCTCATCTCGTAAATGATTGCAGAGTCAACGAGAATTGGCTAATAAATGATTCCGGCTTCCAGCGATTCTTCCAGAATCGACATAATTTCGTTGTTGTGACTCGTACTCCCAGCCACTTGAGATGCTATAAGCAGAAAAAGACGTTTCACCAGCCCGTTAGCGTCGTCTCAGAAAATATAATCTGTTTCAACACCTTGTCGAGTAACCCAAGCCTGAGCTAGCAGAACACCTTTGCCCGTACGCTTCGACATCTGTGACGATGGTGATACGCCTTTGCCTGAAGTAGAAATATTGAGCAGCTCAGCAATTAAATGCTTCAATTTGGCGCTCTGAGCGTTTCGGATAGGCTCGGTGGCGCTATAGTACTTTCTGTGAACATTTGTTGCGAGAAGGATATTTCTGTAATTCTCCTTGTCGTTGTGGGTAACGTGAGCGCTGTTGGGCATCTTTCTTAACAGTAGCTCCAGCAGTCCCTGAGTTTTCGGATAGAGCGTGCCGCCCATGCGAACGGAATCGCGCTCGAAGCTTATCGGTGAGTCACCAACCATCAGCCCGGCAGTAGAAAGACTCCGTACCCCGTACACGGTATCCAACTCGTGCTGTCTTTGTTTATCGTTGAGCATCTCAAGATATTAATCCTCTGATCTCATCGACGATTCCGTGACAGTTTGATCCTCTTCCTCTGCAGTTGCAAAAGAATCTTCTGCTTCCATTTCTTTTTTCGGTTCATCCTTCGTTTCAGTTTTGAGTTCTTCCTTCACCTCTTCCTTGACAAGTTTCGTGCCTCGAGAAAAATTAACTAATTCCTGCAGCGGGGTTACCACAGGTCTAAAGACATCCTTCACTGTTTCCTGCAGCGACTCTTTTCCCGTTGTCATGCAAATATTGCGCAACGATTATATAGGTATTTATATGTTTATTCAAACAGAGAATTGAATGATGATTGATAACAAAAAATGGTAAAAGGAAGTGTTAACGTTGAATTATATTAAATTAGACGTGCGTTACGCCTGGAAGCAGTATTGAGACTGCTCACACGGCCTCTCGCCGGGCTCGGCGACAGTGCATATGAAGTGCATAATCGCGTAATTTGAGCACTGCTGCCGATAAGAAAGCCAAGCGCATAAGGCGGGCTACGCTGCATGATAAATTTTGTATTCATCTAAATAATCCTCGGCATGTTCCTACGAGAGGATATAAACTGTAACATTTCATTAGAAATGTTCCAGCTCCATCACACCCCCGACGAAGACAAAGGCGCGTCTCTGCGGCTTCTGATTTCTCGTAGAATTCTTTCGTTACTTTTAGCCTGTGTCTCAATCCTGCGTTTTAATTTTCTTCGTTCTACTACTTCCAAAGCAGAGGGATTCCTTTGGCAACAATATCCGGCGAACGCCGAGATATAGGTTGGTATATTAAATTTCCACAGCAAGAGTAGAATAGACAAGACGGATATCGTTCCAGAAACGGCAGCTATTGATGGGATCCCTATACCTTTGAAGTTAGCCCATGTATTGTTGACCCGAAGGGTCGCTTCGTTATTCGCGAGGACACTCTCAAGGTCTAAAATGGCTTGTCCTTGATCCTTGAGGGTATCCAAGTTAATCACGTGATGCAATACAATTTCCCGGCCTGTTACAAATTTGTTTAGCGGGGAAATGGTATCTGCATGTATTTCTGTTAATTGAGAAGTCATATGTTCTACGATTAATTTGACTCGCGTTTTCAAAGTTTGAAGTTCGCAGCTCTGATTCGTGGTTATCAGGGATGGCTTGGTGATTTGAATAATAAAAGTCTGCATTGAAGCGCATGTTATGGTTACCTCAATTGGCTTCGAAGGTAAGATTATTTGCGATCCCTGCGTTCTTATGTAAGCAATATCTGTGACGAGAAAACGACTCAGAGTGCATCCTCGTGGTATGGGATCAGTTATTTTCTCACAAAGTTCAATAGTATCGTTGCGATGTCCCACATCGCGGTAATCACCAATGAAATAATCGGTTATCTGTTTCAGTTGAGAAAATGTGACTTCTCTTATAAAATTCTTACGTACTAATTTCAAAGCATATGTTGGGTTAAGCGTTACATAAGTGTGATTTATTCTTACGGGTACCGGGGTATTCTGAATTATTACCCAAGGTTCCTTTTCTAAGTAAGGCACTGTGAGTATATAGATAAGTTTGCCTTTATCTGTGGTTATAGTTAAATCACTTATTTTAATAAACTTCTCGTAATTTTCCTCTTTAATAGGTATTATTGTCTTTTTGTCATTGGCGTCGAAAGCTTGAAGAGCTGTCATAAGCTCCTTTGGAGTAAAAAGGGTGTTATCGATGATACCATGCCTTCCTAATTGCACGGCAGTCATTACCAGGTCGATCAGTCTTTGCAGTTCCTTAATTTCAAATAAACTTAGAGTTATAGCTTCCATGTATTCCTGATAAGCAAGCGTTTCGTTACCTTTTATTTTTAATGATTCTAATTGTCCCCATACAGTTTCCAAAGAGTGTTTAAGTTTGAGCTGATTTGTATTCAAGATATTAATTTGGACTTGATTGATGTGCAAGGACTTGGTTACCACAAGATTTAGAGTGTCCGTTACATTTTTTAGTGAGGCTAGATTCCCATTAATTATTTCCAAATCATCCGCGTCAGCAGTTCCATAGATTGATTTTTGGATTGTTCCTAAAAAGTTAAACATTCCTCTTTTCGGTCTGATGTTTGGCGTGAGATAAGATTTCCTTAGGGGATACATTTCATTTGCCAGATCCGTCAGAAGGACGTGTTTTCCAAATACCGCCTCAGCTTCGCGCGAGGCTTCGTAAGTAACATCGCTCGACGCGAGCGCTTTCGGAGTACTTGTTTTGGTTCCGTGGGATTGAGATTCCCTTAATTTAGAGGGGCGCCGCGTCATTTGAAGAATAGGCGCACCCAAGTCTAAAATGACTTCCAAAATATTCTTGTGTGACGAGGCGCGGGCAAATTCTAAATCTAAAGCGTCCAGGGCGGACTGGGCGAGGGATCGCTGACCAGGGTTCCAATGGTCCAGATAGGTATCCCGTATCGTCTGGAGGCCTCCGAGTTTGTCGTGAATGTCGAGTAATGGTTTGGTGAACCCACTTGCGTCAATGGATTGGAATATCTTCCATCTTTCCTGGTACATGTATACTTTGCCCACTTCCTCCTGGAGTAAAGTCCCATTGATAACTGAGACATCGAAGTAGGCTAGGGACAGACTGCTACACCTATAACAAAAGAAACTAAGACTCTATTCCGTGGAGATCCAATCGTTACCCTGAACCCGTTTGAGTTTAATTCTAGGGATTGGATCGTTTTCCCTTGGTCCGGTGTCGTATTCGTAGTACGGTTTGGTATTATTCAGATGGGTCTTCCAATAAGACGCTGTGGAATCATCCGCGGTTTTCTTGTAAGTGATATTTCCTTTTTGTTCGTTGATCTCGACGACGACGAATGGTCCATTCCAAATCCTTTCCAAGGCGTTCTGTCGCGTATGGTTCTTGATCATTACTTTATCTCCCACTTGATATAAAGGAGTTTGTCGTCGTGTTGCTTGGTCCACTTCTTTTTGGTTTTTCTCTCTGGATTTGGTAAGCCAGACCAGAGCTTTCTCGAACCGTTCCTCCCATTTTCGTATCCACAACATTTTCTTACTAATCACGGTTTCCAATCGGTTTTCGCGGAAACCGTCAGGATTGTTGGCTTCGTGACAGAACATGAGGTTGTGAGGCGTTTCACCTGTTGATTGATGAACGGAAGTGTTATAGGCACGTGCCATTTCTATTAAAACCTTGTCCCAAGTGTGTATTCTCTCTTTGCAGGCAGTTCGAATATAGTCTTTCAAGACACCATGCATTCGTTCTATAGAGCCGTTCGACTGCGGGTGATATGCAGTTGTGGTGATATGTTTGATATTATAGTGTTCGAGAAAGGAATCGGTCAGCTCGTTACAAAACTCCTTTCCCATGTCCGTCAAGATTACTTTGGGGCACCCGAAGTTACCTATCCAGTACTCTGATAGAGCCTTGATAACTTCTGTCGCGGTTTTGTTCGTAAGTGGGGCACATTTAATGAATTTAGTTATTGAATCCTGCATCGTGAGGATATATCGGTGTTTATTCCAAGATTCGACCAGAGGTCCGACGATATCTATTGAAATTTGATCGTTAGGTTTTTCAGCAAAGGTTTCGAAAAGAATAGCGGGTGATTTCATTTGTATCCTTTCCTTTTTATACATCTGACACGTGGGGCATGCCTGGATAAAGGAATTGATATCATTCTCCATACGTGACCATACGGCCGTTTCTTTTACTCGGTCAATTGTTTTTGCTAGGCCGAAGTGTCCATTGATGTCGTTGTGAGCGCTGGCCATGATTTCTTTCTGTTGCTGTTTGTTAGGCACATCCTTTCCTGTCAAGCAAAACGATATGTCTGCACCTGAGTCCTGACGTATCCTCTTGAGATCTTCAATGATCGAATTGGTTTCTTCTTTGGTGGTTTTCTTAGGGTCAATCCAGAAGTATATCTTTTCGTACCTTTTCGGATGAATGTAGTTTCTGAGTTTCTCACGTCTATTAGTCTGATTCTTCGGTATAATCAGGGTGTTGTCAGAGGCATCCTTTTCTTCTAGGGTAATCTTCACCCATTTGCCGTCCTCCCCTTTTCGATTTCGGTTGGGAACGAGTTTGACGTGAGATTCTGTTCTGCCTGTTGTGAGTGATAATCTCTCGATGTCAATGTGGCGTGCGGCAATATGGTGGACCCACTTGGGATTCTTATCAATGGGTGTGATTTCGTATAGTCCCTTTTCAAATTCGGTGAGTTTTCCGAAGATCTCTTCCTTTGTGCGAAAGACTCTAGATAACTCATCCGCTACTACGTTACTTTTTCCCGAAACATGTTCTATCAGGAATGAGTATTCCTCCAATCTTAGTCTCCAACGCAGCAGGCGTTGACTGGGGTCTACGCAATTTTTCAGCCATACTAGTGCACGATGATCGGTGCGGATGATGAAGGGTTTATCCGGTGTATTGAGCAAATATACTCTTAGTCTCTTGACGGCCCATACAACAGCAAGCATCTATTTCTCTGTCGTGCTGTAATTCCTTTCCGCATCATTCAGGGTTCGAGATAAGAAATATATGGGGTGGCCGTCTTGAGATAGTACCGCTCCAATTCCATCGTTTGACGCGTCGGTGGTTACGACGTATTGTTTAGCTGGGTCTGATCTCACAAGTATCGGTGGTGTGACCAACTTTTCTTTCAGGGTTTCGAAGGCTTCTTGGCAGGCTGCTGACCAATCCCATGGGGTGTCCTTTCTTGTTAACCTTGTTAATGGTTTCGCTAACATTGAATAGTTTTGTATGAACTTTCGGTAATACCCCGTCAAACCAAGGAAGGATCGAATCGTCTTAACGTTGACTGGAACGGGTAATTGTTGTATCGCTCTGGTCTTTTCCGGATCAGGTTTGCTTCCTTCGTCAGTGATGACATATCCGAGGTATCTCACTTCAGATTTCATGAAGGCGCACTTCTCTGGCTGGAGTTTCAAGTTACATTGTCTTAAACGCTGAAATACGGTTCTTACATTTCGATGGTGTTCTTCCTCCGTTTCACCAAAAATTATTACGTCATCAATGTAGACGCAACAGATCTTCTGATTCAATCCTCTCAGCGCATCGTTCATCATGCGTTGGAAGGTCGCAGGAGCGTTCTGTAATCCGAAAGGCATTCGTTGGTATTCGAAATGCCCGTCGGGGGTTGAGAAGGCAGTGTATTTCTTGGAGTCAGTAGCCATGTTGATCTGGTGGAATCCTGCGGCCATGTCGACAGTAGTAAAGAACTTGGCCCTTCCCATGTGATCGAGTAAATCCTCGATTATTGGTATCGGATAAGAATCCTGAACGGTAAGTTCATTAATCTTCTTGAAATCGATCACAATTCTATACTTGGGCTTTCCGTCGGGGCCCGGTTTTTTGGGTACAACCCAAACTGGCGAGTTGTATGGCGACTCGGATTCCGTTATTATTCCTTGTTTCAACATTTTCTCAACTCCCTCTTTTACAACCTGCTGGTGCAGCTGTGGAGCACGGAAACTTTTCACATTTACAATGCGTTGAGGATCTGACAACTCGATGCGATGTTCAGTCATTGAAGTTCCATTGACCATGTCTTCCTCCTGTAAGGCAAAGATATCGCTGAAATCCGGAAGAATACTCCAAATTTCTTTCTGGTAGTCATCCGGTAGGTGTTTCAAGTCGACAGTATGTTGGAGCGCCTGCTCTCTTTCATCACGTGGTTGTTGCCATACACCCGGGGTTGACATACTCCTTACTCGGTGGACTTGGACGTTCTCCAGTCCGAGCTCGATATCTTCGTCTTCAGCGGTGGTGATGATTCCATAAGCCGTACCATGATTGTTCGTGTGTACAATCTGCACCGGGATATTTTCCATAGGCATTCCGTCTTTATAGACCATGCGTAACATGAGATCGAGATTCTTTTCGTCGGTATCGATGGCAATTTTGTTCACCGAATTTGGTTTAAATCGAATTTTTCGGTCGCTACTAAGGTGGTGTATCTTATTCTTCAGGGTGAGCGTCGAGGCATTCAACTGGAAATCTCGCCTCCTCATAAACGGGTTTCCCATGATTCCATCTTCTTCGTCAGGCAGATAATCGTCTGGTATAATGACGAATTCGTCCTTTAGCCCCATGTGAGTTAGTACAGCAATTTCATTCGCGGAATTTAGCGCTTTGCCAGTCTTAAAGGAAATTTTGCGTTTGATAATTGGACAAATTTGTTTATCCGATGGATAAATAACCTTCCGTTTTATGAGGTTTATTGATGCACCTGTATCGACCATAAGGGCTACTCCTTGCTTTGTTTCTCCAAATTTTATTACAGCACACTGTAGTAACCCCTGTGAAACTGAACATACACGGGCTCCTGTTGGCACTCGTCCTCTAGTTCGTCCTCCTGTCCCTTTATTTCCTCTTCCTCTGACTGGAGTTCCTCTGACGTGCAATTGACTTGGTCGTTGGGCGGTTTGTCTTTGAGGCTGGCGTTTTGAAAATTTGCGTCTCGCTTATTGCCGTTAGTATTACGGCGTTGGTCGTTCTGTGGTCGGCGCGGAGCGTAGCAGTTCCGGCTGTAGTGTCCTCTGGTTCCGCAATTATGACATACTGCTTGTTGTTCATGGGCGGTCCGATGTGTGTTACAGGTGTGGCATTCACATCTCTGGAGTTCTTTATCTTCATCTTGTTCCGCTTCATCGTGGTGGTGGACAGACGCTGGTGGTCGAGGAGTTGACCTTGGCGAGTTCGTCGAGGTTCTTTGTTGTACCTGGAATCTTCGCGTATCTGATGGGCTGCCTGGCCCGTAAATTTGGGACTTGTTCCAAAACGTGGGTTTCGAGGCTGTGTCGTTACTGTTCATCAGCTGTTGTTGATGCATTCGGAAATTCAATTCCTCGCCTTCGGCTGCTTTCGCGGCCTTCTGGGCTTCTAGTAACTTGAAGTACTGACGGTTTTTGACTTGATGGAATATCCTCGGATTAAGTCCATATAGATAGTACTGGCACACTCTATTTTCGAGGTCTTGAAGATTAGGATCGATGTTCGCTCGTAGTTGTTGATTCGAGAAGGCAGCTACGAGGTCTTGGTAGATCTGATTGAATTTGAGATTGTAGGCGTCCACAGTGTCGCCCTTTTGGCCTGTTCTGCCAAGCTCCATTTCCAATGTGGTGGCACTTTTCTCGACAATAACGGCTGATCTTATGACTTCGAGTAAAGTTGGGATTGTACGAGGTCTCCTCTGGTTGATGGTCTTCTGAAGAGCTCCTCCTGTCTTCAAGCTGATTACCATGCTCAAAAACGGGAAACGTTGGGTTGGCATAACTACCATATCGGCGGCTTTTACTTGCATGATCCAAGCGTGTACGTCTTCGCCTGCTTTTCCTTCCAGTCTGCAATCAATCATCTTGATGGCTTGAAACGCGGGTAGGAAATCTTGGATCGCATAGGGCTCGTCCGCTGGGCGATTTGGTTCTCCGGGGTATCTTTCGGCAGCATCGGGGCGTAGGCTGACATCATTCAAGTAAGCTTCCGTTCGTGCATACGGGCCTGGGTCTCTTGGATTCCGAGGGGGAAACACGTCTCGGGGTGGCACAGTTGCCGGTAGTTGAATTCTTGTTTGGTTTCTTCGCGCAAGTTCCTCAATGTTTCTCATTATCTCTTGCTGTTGGCGTAAAGCTTCGAGATCACTCAGCAACTGGGACATACTGAACGTCACAGTGTCCGGACGACGATGTGGTAAAGTAGCAGACATTTCCAAGGCTCTTCGAAGTTCATCCTCTTCTTGCTGTTCTAGACGACGACGCGGGACGTTGTTACGGGTATTGCTACCAGTACCTCGTGGGATTTCGTAATCCGTCGGACCATTAGGCCACTGTGGACTAGGCCTTGGTGTAAGGCGTACGTTCGGCATCCGTGATAAACGTCGGCTTTCCTCGAGAACGCGTTGCAGTGTCGAATCCGTATCCGACAAGATATCATGGTTTACATTGGCTCGCGCGGTGGAGAATCGGTCGTTTTCTAATGAGCGATTTTGGTGAAGGATCGGTACTGCCATCGCATTTATACCTTGATGGTCCGAGTCTGAATTGGCTGGGGAGCCCACCTCATTGATGCGCGGTGTCGGTGGCAGCAATCGGTTTTGAGCGAGCCCGTATAATGCCGAGTAACGTGGTGGGTTTGTTACGATTGAGGGAGCTATCTGAGAAGGACCTTCCACCTCTGATTCAACGAGACGCGCGGTATCTAGTTGAATTCGCGGTATCGCTCCGGTATGGTTTCCGGGCGGTCTCAAAATATTAGAAACATTCGGATCATCGCTAGTTGTTAAGCGATAATAGTTATTGATTGCTTCTCGATTGGTATTACTATTTGTAAGAGCTTCCTCTCGACGGTTTTCTTCGGTTAATTGGTTATTCGGTTGTTGCATTTCCTGAAACATTTGGTTGGTGACGCTTTCAAGCGTGTCTTCGGGACGCGGAACTGTTTCAGAGTTTCGATTTATTTCTACATTATTGCGACGAATGAAGTCGTGTTCACGGCGTTCTTGATTTCTCAATTGAATAAAACGGGTAACCTCTTCTATAGGCAAATCTTCGCGGCGAGCAAGTTGACGCGCAGTTAACCTCTCTCCGTTTAATTGCTCTAGACCAAGACGGTATCTGCCCATTGCAGTTAAATCATTACGTTCGGTGGCTTCTTGTAGCCTATTCACAAGCTGAGTCATTTGGTTCGTCAAATCCCAAAATCTCTCTTCAAACCGGGATTCAGAAGTGACGGATTGTCCATCTTCTGCAGTCTCAACAATAGTGGGAGGTACTGCCGATCTCCGGTCATTGTTTTCGTTCACGTCCATTGTGAATTTATTTTTTCAAATTTACCTTGAGTCAAGCTTTGACTTTATTTATTTGAATGATTCAAGTTTGACCATCAAATTCTTAGTTTTGATCACGATTTGTCCTTCGATAAGTTTATGGTGACTCGAGTAAGTAACAAAATGCTTGTACTTACGCTAGGAGTAGCCAAATTGAGGTGTGAAGCATCACACTCGAAGATCGTGGTAGCCGTCGGTACGAGGCTTCGATGTCCTGGAGTCTCTGACAGGCACCGGGGGCAAGAATATAAGAGCGGTTCGAGTCTCGATGTCCTTATTCTCACTTCACTTCACTTAGATGGTTTAAACGCGAAGTTTATTGTATCTAAGGAGTGCAGAATTTTTATACTTGCTTCCTTTCCAATAAATACACAAGTTCACTATAGGAATTGTCCAGTGTAGAATCAGGCGGTCTACACTCAGTCCCTGGTTATCAAGCGGTCTACACGCAGTCCTTGATTGTCTACGCAAGGCGGCCTTTCACTCTATCCCTTGCTAGGTACAATTCGTAATAATTACTTATAAACGCGTAGCCGAAGGTTCGCGCGTGAATTTATTGGGCTTATGCACTCACTTCCAAAATTCGTCACTATGATCCGGCCGTTTGATACGCGCGCCGCGTTCGTTGGTTTAAACCGGATCCTGGCAGGATCGCCAAATTTGTCATGCAAATATTGCGCAACGATTATATAGGTATTTATATGTTTATTCAAACAGAGAATTGAATGATGATTGATAACAAAAAATGGTAAAAGGAAGTGTTAACGTTATATTATATTAAATTAGACGTGCGTTACGCCTGGAAGCAGTATTGAGACTGCTCACACGGCCTCTCGCCGGGCTCGGCGACAGTGCATATGAAGTGCATAATCGCGTAATTTGAGCACTGCTGCCGATAAGAAAGCCAAGCGCATAAGGCGGGCTACGCTGCATGATAAATTTTGTATTCATCTAAATAATCCCCGGCATGTTCCTACGAGAGGATATAAACTGTTACATTTCATTAGAAATGTTCCAGCTCCATCACACCGTCTTGAGGAATCCGTGCTTACGACGAATCGCATTACTCGCTTGAGCGATACGATGCAAAACTTCTTTTTCCTCACGAATTATCTGCATGTTGAAACAACTAGTTCTAGAAAGCTACTGTTTCGTCGCCTTTGAAGATCGTGTATTTTATTCTTTTGTCATGTTTATAAAATTATTAAATCCTCTCCTATACCGACCATCACCGAGCTCTCTATCCTTGTCGATCACTACGAACCCATATTTGTCACCGTTCTAGCATGCCGCACACAAGTCTTTAAACTCTACGTACGACATATCAATGTTTACATGATCGTTGTACACATGTCTCAGATTCATCTCATCTTGTTCGAATAAGACCAGCAAGTTGGTATTGTCGCGCACAAGATGCTTAGGGATTCGAGCGTACGTCCGACAAAGATCGAAACAGTCTACATCGTGATGTCTACCCACACAAAAGTACGCGCGTATGTTATCCTGCTTCTCGCACGCTACGTCATCGAATATCATGATCGAGTTAGGTTGCGTCTCGTTCGGTGCGATGACGTGCTCATGCTCGTTAAAGGGGTAATACTCACCACCGTCGACATTTTCGAGCACTTTACTTAGAAACTTGTATTTCGGTTGATTGTGAGATTTTGAGTGGCCGTACAGATTTTCGAACCTCAAACCGTTCGGATGCGTTATAAGCGCGAATAATACATTGGTTTTGCCACAGTAAGATGGTCCGCAGAATACCGCACGTACACTACTCGGCAACAATTCGCTATGACGTTTTTTCCGTTTTGTACTCTGCTGCGTAAATTTGTCAAAATTCATCATGGGCAGCATGGTGGATTGTGTCTCGAATCTCATCTCGAACGTGACTGGCTGGATTTTCTATAAATGCATCGTTTATAACAACTTTCTCTCAGTCGCAGAGCAGATATGATCATGCACACACGTGGTCATAAGCGATCATCAAAAAAGCGATCAAATGGGAAAGGTTTGCTAAATAGCATTATCAACAAACTTCCGATCGAGTTGCATGTTTCCGGTTACCAATACTGCGGTCCTAGTACCAAGTTGACGAAGAAACTCGCGGAAGGCGATTCAGGTATCAATCCTCTCGATGCAGCGTGTAAGGAACACGTTATAGCGTACTCAGAAAATCGTGAGAACCTTGAAGCTAGAAGCGTTGCGGATAAAATATTACCCGAAAAAGCCTTGAAGCGGGTTCTTGCAAAGGACGCAAATTTGGGCGAGAAGGCAGCCGCTTGGGCTGTAGCTAACACGATGAAGGTGAAAACAAAGTTAGGCTTGGGGTGTCGAAAACCAAAGAACGTTTCGTTGAACAAAATCATACGAGCGGCGAAACAGTCTATGATTCGGAGCTACGACGCAAAAACGAGCATCAAGTCTGCACTGAAAGGTGCTCGAAAAGCTGCGAAAAAAGAAGGTGGTGAACATAACGTGCGATCACCGCGCGTTCTACCGGTACCCTCAGAAGTTGGCGGATTTCTACTTCTTCTGATATCTATTTTGGCCGGTCTCAGCGCTATGGGTGCGTTGGCGGGAGGTGCTGCGGGTATAGCAAAGGCTGTAAACGATGCAAGCGCGGCTAAACGAGAATTGGAGGAAAGCAAACGGCATAACAAAACGATGGAAGCGATCGCCTTAGGTAAAGGTCTCTATCTCAAACCTTATAAAAAGGGTTTCAGTCTTCATCTTTCAAAAAACTAAATGTGAAGCTACCACGCCGAGCGTCGACCAGCTAGGATTTGCTGAAGTATTCAAAAATCAGAAAAATTCCATACTTCCGAGGTGTCTTCATGCCCAACGAAATACCCAAAACCGGACCGCGTAAAAACGAGACAGCTGTAGTCAATCTCGACGATAAAAATGGCCCTGGGACTTACTGGGTTGCATATCAGAAACGCAGCAGCGATGTGGTTCACTTCGACAGTTTTGGTCATCTTCAACCTCCGTTAGAGCTCGTGAAATATCTCGGTGTTGGTAACGTTAAGTACAACGACGAAAAGTATCAGGATTACGGTACATTCGATTGCGGACACTTGTATCTGAAATTTCTAAGCGATGAGCTATATAAACATGACACGTAATTTAATAACGTCAGTCGAGCACTTGCAGTCATGGATGATTGGTTTACATTAGCGTCTTCGATTTTCGAAGCGCAATATTTTCCTCCGATCGAACATGCTCTGAACAAAAGTTATGTTCTCGGTCTCGTTGAACTGTTAACCTTCATTTCCATTTCCAACGTTGATGTCGGTCATAATAAAAATAGATACGTAGCCGAAAAGGTAGTCACTATATCCGCTGGCAGCTACGAAATTGAGGATACTGAAAAGTATGTTCGAGACGCGTTGAAAAATACCAACATTGAAATCAGCATAAAGCCTAACAATAATGCGTTATGCAGCGAAATCAAATTTAACCATATCGTATATTTAGAACTTGACGATTCTATCGGTAAGCTTCTCGGATTCCCACCGCGCGTATTGGCAGCTAACCGGACTCACCATTCGGATATGCCTGTAACTATTCTCAAGGTCAACGCGTTGCGGGTAGAATGCAGCATTACAACGGGCGCCTACGTCAATGGACATAAAGTGCATACTATTCACGAATTTTGCCCAATCGTTCCACCGCACCGGGATATAAGATCGTGGAAGTGCCGTCGCACGGCATTCACCTTCCGATCATCGTCAAGACCATAGATCACGTACAGCTTCGGTCAGTCGATCAAGACGGAGATATAGTTAATTTTCGCGGAGAAGTTATAATTGTGCGACTGCACATCAAATCGCAATAACAGATGGGTATTGTATATAACATATTGTCCAAAAAAAGTTATATAAGTCAGTCAGCATATCCCGATCAAGTCAGTCTTCGATCAATTCCCGAACCGCTAACACGTCGAAACGTGGAGTTCCTGATAGCTCTGGGTCTAAAGCTGACACCTTTTGGAGAAGGAATTTCCGACAAATAAAACTGAGATTCTGCTGTTTTGTTGTATGCTACGTACCATGGAGGAGGAAATCTTGAACATTCAAACACCTGTCGTGTCTGACGAATCAATCGCCCACCAAGAAATACACGCACACAAACCGTACGCATCGTCAACTTTCAACAAGAGCGATGAGATTCGAATCACCGTTCAGCATCAGGATTTATGCGTATTACGGAGCAAGTGTTTGCTGCATATCTTTGGAAAATTGCTCAAATCGGACGGCACTGCAGCAGCGATCACAACTTTAGTCAATAACGTCATCTGTCATTTGTTCGAAGATGTACGGTAAGAACTGAACGCTGTAGAGATCGATAAATTCAAAAACCTTGGTCTGACCAGCCTGCTGAAAGGTTTAGCTCCGCTCAACCCTGGTCAAAGTTAGCTTATAGAAAATGCTGGATGGCTCGATGTTCAGGAAACAAAAAAATTAACCGATGCCGATGGCAACTTTGACGTAGTTAATCCCTTGAGCACGATATTGGGCTTCGCTGAAGATTATCGCAATATCATCGTTAACGCGAAACACGAGCTGATTCTTACAAGATCAAAAAGTGATTTCAGTACCATCGTTCAAAATCGAGACGAAGACTTTAGAATCGTGATCGATCAGGTGGAATGGTTAGTACCCTATGTGAAGCTCTCGGATCAACGAAAAATCGCACTGTTGAATTTCATTGAGAAAGATATACCTGTCTCCATGAGCTTCCGCAGTTGGGAGTTGTACGAATATCCTTTGCTACCGGCAACCACGAAACACGTTTGGACTGTGAAAACGTTCACCTATTTGGAAAAACCGCGATTTGTCATGCTCGGTTTTCAAACGAATCGAAGAAACAAGACCGGCAAAAATGTCAGTCATCTTGATCACTGTAACATTACTGTTGTTAAGCTCTTCTTGAATTCCGAGTATTATCTGTTCTGTCGAACGGAAAGTCAGAGGTGTCCAGGCACGAACGGTCGCTCACGCGTGTATACGACCACATGCGTCGCGCGGCCGACTCACTCTGTTCTGTCTTTGCATGTGTTTTATTTGGACGGGCATGAAGGTGGAGGAGATAGCGCGGGCCAGGGCTGCTTCAGTCAAGTATTCGAGCGACTCGGGGTCAGTCGGTTCATTCCTCTTGCCCTTTTCTTTTCTGTGTGCGTTTCAGGAAAGATGGATAAATCTGAAGGGTTTGACTGCAATTCGATTGATACTTGGATTTTGTGGTGTCTTGTATCTTCAAATAATTCCTGATTGTTGCATGCAGAGGAGCCGGAATAACTTCGTAAGTACACTAACTCAAGCGCGGTACGTCCCGCCAGGCACACCAGCGCAGCCCGGTTGTACCAATGAGCAAGCGCAATGCTTGACGCAAGTAATCTACCGATTGCTTGTACATACTTGGATTCACACAAGGTAACCCTTCAGGTACACCGAATCAAGCGGTCATACCTGAGCACAAGCGCAATGCTTACACAAAGTCGCCAGCGACTTTATTTACCACGATTACACTGCACGAAACAGTCAAGACGCCCAGCGCAATTATATATAAATATATTGTTACAAAGGGTGAAATCACCCGTTTTGTCCCCTTTTAAATGATTTAGTAGTCATCATGGATAAAAGACGTTTATAAACCTCTTATGTCTTTAAAAAGAATAAGGTTGCTGCGTCAACCGACATTATTGTAAAAACAGTTAGTCTCTAGACTTTAAAAAGAGAGCTTGTGTCCAAATACATCTATTATCTTTCTAAATATTCCTTGTTCGTGAGACTTTTTTGGCTCGGCGTTCGCTTAAATCGCACAGAGAACTCTTTGATTCTCTTAGACCTTTCTTAATTTCCCCCCGTTGTTACAATATATTCAATTCGGATGTTTCAAACGAATCCAGCCATCAATACAACCACGCATATATAATGTCTTCTAATCGTAGATTTCATCTCCGAAATAATTCATTGTGCGAAATATATTTGATATGATAAATAGCTTATACACATTGTAAATTCAACTTCTTCGAGGGGTTTTTTTTTCTGAGGTTCATACCTCAAAGATTTTCCTCTCTGAGCCATAATAAAACATAGAACTAATGGCTCAAAATGTGTGTTTATTTCATTTATTCTTATCCCTAGATCCCTGTTTTTTATAGTTGGAAATCGTGACCAAATTAAAAAATACGCGGCCTCGTTTTTATTGAAGAGGACGCGTTCCACGAAACATTATCCGTACGGTAACCTGAACTTGGACATGAGTCACAATCGCTTTGGATTACTGTACGAGATGTACGCAAACTTACAAGCCACCTATTACGGCAAAGAACCTGAGCCTCTGTTGACGAAGAGCAAATTTCTACAGTACGAACCTTTGATTTTCATCGACTGTTCAAAACAAAACAAGGCTCTGAATTCTGGACCGGTAGATATTCGTATCGAATTTGAGGCTAAAAATAACTTTCCTACTGGTACATCTGCCCACTGCTTGATTTTACATGATCGTATAATTGAATACAGCCCGCTGAGTGGTAGGGTGAGGAAATTGGTATAAAAACCTTGAACGTTGTGACAATCGATTTGGTATTTTTCACGATGGAGTTCGTAGTCGACGTACAAGGATTCAGAAGACCGGGTCCCAGTTTTACACCAAAAGAATTGGCAGTTGTTTCACTCGACGAAGATACCAACCCGTCAATTTTTCTTTTCGAACCTCCGTACGATTATAATTATCTACTCGCTCCATTCAAAAGCGAAAATTTGTGGTTGTCACGAAATTATCATGGACTATCCAGGGAAGGTGGTGATTTACCTTTCGAGAAGCTCGACTTCACATCGAATGTATGTCGCTGCGTAATGCTTCAACAGTTTACGTAAAAGGTTTAGAGAAGAAAAGTTGGCTGCAGAAAATTCTGGGTGAAAAAGTTGAAGTCGTTGATTTGATGGATTTGGGTTGTCCGTCGTTGCAGAAATTGGATAAAATGTCAGACACGAATTCAAACTGTACGCATCATGCTATACTGCGTCCAAACTCTGCAGCTCAAAACGTATTGTTACTGCGAAATTTTTCACTTAAACACAAAAGACAATCAATATCTACTCGAACAGTTATTCATTCTCATTGCGTAAAGCATGGCTACGATACCGTTGAGTAAGAAACATGTGATTACAGTCATATATCAGCATTATGAATTTCATGTAAAACTGTAATCTTGAGTTGTTTTGTTCAATGAAATATTTTGCATCGTCAATATCAACCGTTAATTCAGAACCTCTGTCCTGCTAGTTCAGAGTTTATTCCGGAACCTTCCAGAAATCAACGTCGCACCGCAATTCGTTGTCCGCAGGCCGCTCACCGTTGAGTCGAAACTGGTCGGACGCATTGTTTGTCAGCCTACATTGGTTCAGGGTCGAAGCAGCCGCATACAAATTTCGGAATCTTCCAGAATTCGACGTCGCACCGCAATCCGTTGTCGGCAGACCGCTCGCCGTCAAGTCGAAACTCGTCGGGCGATTCCGAGTATTGTTTTCGTCGGACGATTCCGAGAATTGTTTGTCTGAAATTCGTATAAGGCCAGAGCGGGTCTTTCAGAATTCAACGTCGCACCGAAATCCTTTGACCGCATGCCGCTCACCGTCGAGTCGAAACACGTCGGACGAATTGTTTGTCAGTCTAGATTCGTTCAAGGCCGTGACAATCTTCTTGAACCTTCTGGAAGCTCTTAAAACCCGACACATGCCATGGTCCTCGGTCGAACGTTCGAGGATCCACGGGATCCGCTCGAACGCCTGAGAATACACGGAGTGCGCTCGGTAATGCAGTTATCGATCCCGCTCGATGAGCATGATTTTCTTCACCGACAAAGAGCACAATTTATCCCACAGGGGGTAATACCACGGCAATTTTAGGCATTTTTTACCGACGATCATGGTCATTTGGAGCATTTTTCACCGACAATCATGGTCAATTGGGGGATTTTTCACCGACGATCACGGTCATTTTGGAGATTCTCTTACCGACGAGCGGTCGGCAGAGCACATTTTATCTTTCGGGAGTAGGGGTAACCTTCTAGGGTTTGCGTCTGGGATGCACGTATAGGCGGATTGGTCGGTAAAGAAGGTGTTTCTATCCAGAACCCGCCTTGTTATACTACTGGCCTCTATTGAGGCGAGTTTTCGTCACCCTACAGCCTATATTGATCGTCGGTTTCATGCGCTTGAGTCTCGGCTTGACGCCCTACCAGCTTTGCAGACTCAGATTGATGCCAATACGCCCGCATCTTGGAACTCGAGGCCCAAAATCACACACTGCAGGAGGCAGTCGGGGATTTGCGTAAGCAGCGCGATATTGATAGCACTGAGCGCCTTCGTGCTGTCGCTCGTCTGTGCGAAGAGAAGATCATAATTTCTGGCCTTCCCTGTTCCTCAGCTGATGGCATTCGTCCTGCCGTCACCTCACAGGCTGCCGCGCTCGACCTTACCATTTCTAGAACGGACATCTTGGCCTGTCGCTTCCTAATCCCTTCTTCAAAGACTCGAAAGGACACTCCGTTGCCATTCCTTGTGAGGCTTCCGTCCAGGGATCTCACCCTTCACTTACTGGCTGCCAAGAAAAACAAAGGAATTCTACGTTTAACTGACCTACCCGTGGTTGAGCCGGGACGAGTTTTCTATGTAAATGTGAATGAAGCTCTTTCCTCCGAATTTCACAAACTACTCCTCTCTACCAAAGCCATTGCGAAGTCTCGTGGCTTCAAGTATGTTTGGCACCGTGAGGGCGTCATTCTTCTCCGAAAATCTGACGGTTCTCCTATTCACGGCATCTCATCGGCTGCCGCTGTGGCTGCTTTCGAGGCTCGATTCCCCGTAGCTAGCTCCACTGCCTCTCTCGCCTTTCCGGCCGATTCTAGCTGTAACTGTAACCTTGCTCCATTCGCAGATCTCGGACTCCGTTGTCTTGCTACCAGGCTACCTTACCAACCAAACTCAGGTCTATCTCGACGCTTGCTGTCTTAAACGTGCACTCTATCAGTATCTCTTCCAGACAGAAGAGACTCGCACTTGATGGTGATTCTTCATCTAGATTTCTCTACTTCCTGCTTCCCACATTTCTATGTTTCTGCTTTATTCCATTTTTTTTTTTCTAACATTGTCTTGGCCGTGTTTCACTCTTCCAACTTTTGTATCCGTCTATCTGTATGTTTTTACTCCTGTCTATTTTGTTGTAGTTCTCTGTCTCTATTCTGTGCTCCTCTTGACTCTAAATATCGAACTAGGCTGAGTTTTTAGATTTGGGACTGTGTATATAGCTTAACTTTGTATACTTTTTTCTTGTTATTGTCCAACATAACTATGGAAAAGATCTTAATAAAAACCATCAAACCATCAAACAACGAAGAACTTTGTTCGCCATTTCTCTCCTGTTGATCTTACGCTTTTTCCGCTGCGTTTACCGAGTTCCTGGTGTCCAATTAGTCAAAAAAAGGGTCATTAAAATCGGTTCTGAGACCTAAACATTTCGGCTCCAAAACTGGAGAAATAGTAAGGAATTTTTGGCAACCTTTTCGCGAGTTCGACAAGTGCTGAAAAAAAATCTTTCATGCATTAGTCCGACGTAATTTTGCTAGACAAACCGATTAGAAGCAGTCACAACACGCTGCTATCTACACATCGAAAGTCTCAACCAAAAAACGGAAAATTTTGTTCGCTATTACTCACCTGTTTATTACACGCTCTTACTGGTGTGTCTTCTGAGTTCCTAGTAGTAGCAGAGCTATGAGAGTTTCACTTACAGATCCCTGTTACTGTCACTTACTGACATTTTCCCCAGACTCAAACCTTTTCTTGCGATGACCACACAATCTGCCGTACCGAGTTGAGGTCGAATCGGGTCAACTTTACCGACAGTTGTATCGGTCGACGGTAAAAATTGCCCTGCCTTACCGGCAATTCTCATCAGTAGAAGGTAAAAATCGTACTGTTTCACCGACCGAAGGTCAGAGTCTCTATGTAGTGCTCGTCTGCCAACGGTACAGGGCGCAGCCGGGGGGCTTGAACTTTTTTATCGACCTGGATGTCGGTCACCCGTCCCGCATTCATCTCCCACGATAGGACTGTTGATGTGTAACATTAACCGCTCCGAAATCTTTTCCCTCGGTAGGACTACTAATGTGTAACATCAACCACCCCACATTCCTTTTCCACGTTATCAACCACGCGACATTCCAAAATTAATGGTTCTGAGAATTGTTTTTCACTTACTCGGATGCCGGTTTGATATCAACCACGTGACATTCTTTTTAGCTTGTAACTGTCATGTAAACTCAACGATGAATTTTGAACGGGTTTAGTCAAGACCAGAGTGCAAGCTCGACGGATAGCCGCGGTACATTCAGAGCCATGGATCTGCGGTGTTGGGTTACTATCGCTCTAAGAATGCTAAAAGGTGCGCGCGCATACACAAACACACGTATTTGATATCAACCACGTGACATTCTTCACCCCCCACTGATTTCCAAATTATGTGGTGGGGGAACGTTATATAAGTCAAAAGTGAAAACTTCATCGCCAGTCTGAATCTGTTCTTGTTGCAAATGAGAAGTGCTCTGGAACAACAACATGAATTAGAGAAACGACTCGAACTGCTCATAAAGAATATTGGAGAAGCAAAACATGTGCTGAAAATCAGATCTGACCTCAATTAATGCCATGTTATTATGTTTATTTTTTCGTTATTCTGCGATGCATGAGACATGCCTATCATTTGATATTTTAACATACTGACTAACTTTACTTCACTTATGTCTGTTATACTTGTCATAATGGGATATTTTATTATGTGTTACTTTATTCTGATAACCTTGATGTATTTTTTTCCTTCTTCCATGATGCACCTGAAATGGCAATTATTACATATTCTGACCAACTGATACTCTATTCATGATTAAAATTCCTTATTTTGTCATCCATTTCCTTTCCAGGCAGCACAGAGCTAATTGATATCTTAGAGATGTCGAACCAATTCTGAGACATTTGTAACCCTTTCAACATTTTTAAGAATTCATTATGTTCTGTACTGTTTAGGTAAGTTCCCCTTTTCTATACATATGTGCATGCGGTAATCATTTATTTTCTCGATTTGAATCGCATCAATATCAACCTCCGTCAAGCCTTTTGCAAGTATACTTGAATCGCAGATTTTATACTTGAGTCTTATTTTGCATTGGCTGATATTTTTATCACATGAATCCGAATTTTTACTCGCACTAAACTCAACAGTTTCGATTTTCCAGATACAGCAGAGAGATGGAAAGAAAAACATGTGATATCTACATCGATTGGTAATCGCATATGACAATAATTCTTCTGGACCTAGTTCAACCTTAGGATCGCACCATTTGGTAGTAGTTTTCTCCAACTGATATAATTATTGATATATTGATTAATGAAGTCATCAAGATTACCGGAAAAATCAGAAGCAATTGATTTATACAAAGATATATCTACTTCTTCATCAATTCTTATCAAGCAATATCAATCTATAAATTGTAATCGAAAATGTAACCAACTTTTCAATCAATTTGTATACACGTAATTTATTCAACATATTATAGTACATTTTTTTTCATCAGGATTCATTTTATGATGAACACTCATATTTACATATTTTATACACTATTTTATCTACTTATGCATCATTAGTATGTTTTGTATATCGTTCAATTTATATTTGAATAAAACGAATAATTACAATAAGGTATAACCTCACCCGTAGGACTAACTGTCAAAATCTCAGCAGACCGATATTTGTGCTAAGTCAGTAGATATCGTGTGCGACAAGTGTGCACCGACCCCGAGCACAACTATCTCTGTCCACCAAGTCCAACCGCCCTCCACTACCGTAGCGCTCGTTCGAGTATTATATAGAGTTCCGTGGGCTTTCCCCCAGATAGCCTACGCGCACGCACGCTGCGCAGGCAGCCACGCACGGCGTTCTCACGGCAACCCACGCTAGTCTTTCGCGTCGTGCAATATACTTATATTTACCGTACTAATTAACCAATAATAAATACTACTCGTATATCGCACTTCACATCTGTGCTTCGTAACCACCACCGGTCCCAACAACTGGCGCTGCGGAAATGAATTCGAACGACCTGTGTGCGGGAAATCAAACAGAAAAATCGTTTGCGTGAGACAACATGGCAAGCACGGAAAAAATCAAGGGTCTCACCATGAAGACTGGAGGGAAGGAGACCAAACGCTGCACTGGAAACGTGGTCTATAAAAGTGGAGAAAATTTTTAGCGTTAAATCCGATAGGGGTGCTGCTGTCGCTAAGATGGGTAACAGAGAGAGACTGAGAAAAGAAAGAGAACGCTAGGTAGGTCGAACTGTATCGAACTGGAGAATACGTCAGGCCAAGGCCTTTCTCCCTTGTGCAGTTTTTTAGGTTATGTATTTGCTTTTAAATTTTGTTCAGACCGTAAAATAAAAAACCTGAAAAAATGGGACATAATGAAATTCTAACCTGATGAAATAAAGGACATATTAAATGAATAAATAAATAAATCATCATAATAGTAATAATGATGATGATAATAATATTAATAATAATAATAATAATAATAATAATAAGATTAATGATAATGATAATGATGACGATGACGATGACGATGACGATGACGATGACGATGACGAAGACGATGACGATGACGATGACGATGACGATGACGATGACGATGACGATGACGATGACGATGACGATGACGATGACGATGACGATGACAATAACAATAACAATAATAATAATAATGACCGCAGGTGGCGGGGGGGTTAAATCCCTCGTTCGGGACGTGACGACCCCGCGTACATCGAGTAAGTCAAGGGGGAATAAGGTGGCACAGGCACAACGGATGGCCCCCGAGTAGGGATGGAAACATGAGCTGAAGAATCGATTCTCGATTCCGATTCTTTTTTCCGAGATTTCGATTCTCAGAATCGATTAATCAATTTCAAGAATCGATTCTTTTAAAGAATCGATTCTGAGTAAGATTTTTCTTTTTTTTAATTAAAATTTTATAAATTTTTTTTTTTTAAATAAAACTTGTAAAATAAGGTTAAAGGTACAATAAAATGTAAATTTGTAAAATATTATATTTTATTAAAAAAGTAACATTTGAAAACATTAATAAGACTAGTATTTTTTCATTCAATATTGATGCTATAGTGTCATTACTCCGGTTTTAAAATAAATTATAGAATTGATCACTAAGAATCGATTCTAGATCGATTCTGATAACAGGCGCGCTCAAGCAGCCCCGAAGGACCACAAGACGGACAACGTGACGACGGAGACGGACGTTGAGACTGACTAACGGACACGAAACACTCCGCGGACGAAACGGAAACGGAAGGCGACTGAAACCACTCCGGAATCCTCTCAAAAGAGGGCAACGGTTGCGGAACCGGTCGCTGACTGGCAGACAGTCACAAGGAAAAACAAGGGAAAAAAGAAACGGAAGACGCGGACGGACGAGACGAACCCGACAACGGACACGACGGCCGGGGCTGAGGGGCGCAGAGCGGCTCCCAAACACTGGGGGACGGCGGTGCTCGTCAAACCCGGGAACGACACGACGTACTCCGACATCGTGAGGAAGATACGGACCACGGTCGACCCTGCGAAGAGTCACGTTAAAGTGACGACTCTTAGGAAGACGAAGAATGGTCTGTGTCTTCTGAAGATAAAGACAGACGCCAACGGACGAGACGACTTCCGACGCGTCCTGCAGGACGCGGTCGGCGACGCAGGCAACGTCAGGACCGGGACCTCCAGGGTTCAACTGGAGATCATGGATCTTGACTGTGTCACGACCAGACACGACGTGATACAGGCACTGCGACGAGAGACGGGACGAGACGCGGACTTTGGGGTCCACATCTTCGGCTCGAACCGGGCGAAGCAGTTTATGGCCGTATGCGACCTGGAGTCGCAGGAAGCCAGAGCGCTGCTCGGCCGGGGACGGATCGGGATTGGATGGGTAGCTTGCCGCGTCCGACCACGACTGACGGTGACGAAATGCCACAAGTGCCTGGGATACGGGCACACTAAGGCAAAATGTAAAAATACAGACCGGACGAAGTGCTGCAGGAAATGTGGCGAGACAGGACATTACGCCACGGACTGTAAGAACAGACCGGCCTGCCCACTGTGCGCCGAGAAGGGACACGGCGATGCGGCGCATCTCGCGGGCTCCGGGAGGTGCGCGGTGTACCGGGTTGCGCTGGAGGAGTGCAAGAAGCAGGCCGGAAGACGGACAGGATAGTTCAGCGCAACCTGAACCGCAGTAGGACAGCAGACATGCTACTACCACAGATAGCAGACGAACAAGACTCCGACATTCTGATCCTGTGCGAGCCGTACAGGGTGCGACAAGCGCAGGATTGGATTACGAACGAGACCAAGACAGCGGCTATCTGGGTAAGGGGCGCTGCCCGAGCCCGGATAACCGCTCGTGGCGTCGGGGACGACTACGTCTGGGCTAGGGTGGGCGCTGTCACTTACGTCAGCGTCTACCTGACCCCAAACTGCGCTGCGGCGGAGTTCCGGGCGAAGGTTGCGCTCCTCGAGGACGGACTCAGGGACCTGCCCGGGGACCTCGTGGTCGCGGGGGACCTCAACGCGAGGGCGGTCGAGTGGGGCATGACGGCAATGAACAGACGCGGACGGCTGCTGCTGGAGATGGCCGCAAGGCTGGACCTAGTGGTGGCAAATACAGAAGACGTACCAACGTACAGACGGCCGGGATTTGGAGACTCCATCCCGGACGTAACGATGACGACGGACAGAACTCTGCCACGGATAAGGCGGTGGCGGGTGCTCGAGGGCTACACGGCCAGCGATCATCAGAACATCGCCTTCGAAGTGGCAGGAGAGACAAGGACGACACGGAGAAGGACCCGGCACCCCCCGCGGTGGAACGTAGACAAACTCGACGTACTGAAGTTCTCGGCGGAGCTGGCGGCAGCGCCGGCCCCAACTACCGACGTCCCCCGAGAGCTGACTGGCCGGCAAAGGGCGGAAAGACTAGCGGACGAGACGGCCAAACTGACGACGCGGCTGTGCGACAGTACAATGCCAAAACGACAGTACGGACGTAAAAGACCACCACAATACTGGTGGACAGACGAGATAGCCGAGCTGCGGAAGAGTTGCTTGGCAAAACGACGACGGGTTACGAGGGCTGGAGGGAGACCCGAACGGGAAACCCTTCAGGCCAAGTACAAGACTGAACGGAAACGACTGACGTACGCCATCAGAGACAGCAAGACGCGATGCTGGAAGTAGCTCTGCGAGGAGGTGGACCGCGTCCCCTGGGGTGCCGGTGACAAGATTGTGACCGGTAGGCTGGGGGCCCGGATCCCGCCAGAACTCAAGGATGCTGAAACCGCACGACGGATCGTCGACGGACTGTTCCCGACGCACCCGACGCGTACGGACGCGACGAACGACGACGAGACGGCGGCGCCCCCCGTCTTCACCGCCGAAGAGCTCGTCGGAGCGACCAAAGCAATGAAGAGGGGTAAGGCGCCAGGACCGGACTGGGTACCGGCGGAGGTTCTTCGGCTGATGGCGAGCCTGAGGCCGGAGATACTTCTCGACCTCTACAACACGTGCCTTACGACAGGGATATTCAGCGACCGGTGGAAGGTGGCGAGGTTGGTCCTTATCCCAAAGGGTAAGGGTGACCCCAGCACGCCGTCGGCCTACCGGCCGCTGAGCTTACTGGACACGACAGGGAAACTGTACGAACAGCTACTGCGACCACGACTCACGGACGCGATACAGGACGGCGGAGGCCTCTCTGACCAGCAGTTCGGCTTCCGGAGGGGTCGATCAACGATTGGAGCGATTCAAGAGGTGGTTGACTCCTTCCGGTCGACAGACAGACATTGCCACGCTGTGCGACCCGTCGCGCTGCTGGTGACACTTGACGTTAAGAACGCCTTCAATTCGGCCAGGTGGGTGGATATCCTAGGGTCGCTGAGAGGCGACTTCGGGGTCCCGCCTTACCTGCTCCGAGTTGTTGAAGACTACCTTCGGAACAGACGACTGACGTACGAAACGACCGAAGGCCAAGTAACGCGACAGATTACCGCGGGGGTCGCTCAAGGTTCCATACTAGGACCCGATTTTTGGAACGGGATATACGACAGCCTGCTCAGACTGGAGCTCCCACTCGGCGTTCGCCTGGTCGCTTACGCTGACGACGTGGCGGCAGTGATAGTCGAACGAACTCCAGATCTGGCACAATACGCACTGAACCAGACAATGAGACGAGTCGGACGCTGGATGACTGACCACGGACTGCAACTCGCGACGGAAAAGACAGAACTGGTGCTTCTCACCAGGAGACGGATACCGACAACATTACGCATGACGGTCGGGACGGACGAGATCAAGACCAGAGGGGAAGTCAAGTACCTGGGGGTGACCCTGGATACGAAGATGACCTTCTGGCCTCACATACGACGAACGGCTCAGAAGGCGGCTGAAAGGATAGCATCCCTAAGCCGCCTGATGGCAAACACGAACGGACCGAGACCAGGGAAACGGAGACTTCTGATGTCGACGGTGAACTCGATCCTCCTCTACGGTGCGGAGATCTGGGCAGACTCCCTTAAGACTAAGAAATACTGTCACGCAATGACGACGGTACAGACACGAAGCGCGTTGAGGATCGCTTGTTCCTATCGGACGGTCTCAGCACAGGCTGTTCTGGTGGTGGCAGGCGTGATTCCCATAGACCTTTTCGCGTTCGAGCGCAAGAGGGTCTACGGAAGAGACGCGGACGTGACCTGACGGGACGCGGCAACGACGGAAAGAGACGCGACGATACAGACGTGGCAGGAACGGTGGACGGAAGAAACAACGGGAAACTGGACGAGACGACTCATTAAAGACCTGCGACCGTGGATCCAGAGGGGGTTTGGGGATGTGAATTCTTACGTCACCCAGCTTCTGTCGGGCCACGGCTACTTCAGACGCCACCTACACAACCTGAACCGAGTACGGACGCCCAACTGTACGTACTGCGGACACGAACGAGACGACGCGGAACACACGTTCTTCGAATGTGACCGCTGGACAGAACTAAGACATAGACTGGAGACGGTCGTGGGAGGCATCACTCCCGACAAAGTTGTCGGGGTGATGCTCCATAGTACAGAAAGGTGGCAACTTGTTGCCACCTACACAGAGACAATCCTACGACGTAAGAACGCGGACGGCTGCCTGACGTAACGCAACTGACGGACTGCCTGCACGGGACGGACGGACGGACAGACTGACGAAACACACACCGACAGAGCTCCCAGCTAGAAGTAATATCACCATAGTTCCTGGCTGGGAGCGTTGCACAGGAGGTGGCGGTTTAGTGGGTAGGCCACCCTGGAGTCCCACATCCGCGCTAGCCCGTATGACTGGCGCGAATGCGTAACTTGGATTCCGCAACTCCTCGGAAAAAAAAAAAAAAGTAATAATAATAAGAATCAGGACCGTCTCCCTTGTGTGGTTTTTCAGGTTCTATATTTGTTTCTAATTTTTTGTTCAGATCGTAAAATAAAACACCTATAAAAAAGGGCCATAATGAAATTCCAACCTTCATAAAATAAAGGACATAATAAACAACAATAATAAATAATGATAAAAGACATGGTAAATATACGGACACCCCGACTCTAGTTGGTTATTGAAATTTGTGAGTGCTGGTCGCCAAATAAAAAAATAATAATAATAATAACGAAACGAATAAATAATACGTAATACTGTGACAAGGTCCTAACACTGCTGCACTTAGCACTAATATGATGTCTTGATAGACTTAGAAGTCTGAAAGTTGAGCGATTTACGGCGTAACTCGTTGTGCAAATAATTCACAAAAGAATTCAATCGAAAAAACGAGAACCGAAACGATGAATACTGAATAGCATCTAATTTGCTCGCTTAAACAGTAATTGTAAAGAAAATGACACATTATCGTGATCTTTTCATTAGATTTATCGGATAATACTAAGACCTAACGGAAATAAATAGATTTATTGAAAAAGACCAAGAGATATTTTTCATAGAGCGTTTAATTTTGAACAAAAGTAGCCATCGACAACTTTTCAACCGAATTTTTTTCCACAGATCCCTTTTTATAGAATTTTATCTTGAACCATGAATAATCGGGAAACATTCATATTTATTGAAAAAACGATGAGACCTTTATTGTAGAGCGTTAACTTTTAAACAAAAGTAGCTATGGGAAACCTTTCTAAGTAGGTTAGTTCTTGAGATATAAGTCAAAATGTGCACATAAGAACAATGCCTATGTATTTTAAATAGAAAACACTACAAGTCAATTGATTGCCCATTATATCGCCAACTTTTGTGAGAAATCTATTGCTATGACTGTTGAACGAACAAGGATGGTCGGCTATCAAATGAATGTTTTCCGAAATCTCCATTTGTCCAGTTGTGCCACCATCCAAACGATGTACGAATATACACGCTCGACCAGCTGCGGCGGTTGAGATATCCATGTTTGCAACTGTAAGAAAGGGTGCATTTTTTCGATACTCGATACTTGATAAGTTATAAGATTTACAACAATTATAAAATTTATAATTGTTTTCTAGGTTTAACTTTCTTCATCGAGGAAGCTCTGTTTATATTGAAAACAACAAAAAATGAATTTTCAATGCCATTGTAACTATGTAACTGAAAAAACTAAAGAATTGCTTTCAAACGCCTTCTTCAATCGTTTCACCACCATATCACCGGCTCATCTATCATCTGACGATCGAGTATCTTCGAAGGTTTGTGATGTAGAAAATACTCGAAAAATTGTCAAAAATATTATTCATTTAGTGAAGCTGTACAATGTTCGTTTAATTATCGTTGCAAGGGGTGAATCAATAAAATCAAACAAACGCTGCATACATGTGATATACGCTAATTAAAAAAAAATCTCAATATCGTCGAAGACAAGGAGTAATATGTCGACCTATATTAAACTTTTTATTTCGACATAAGACAACCCTCTCCTATCATATTATCGCCAACAAGCTATACCAATAACCTTCACGACATCGATGCATTAGCTATTAAAAAAAATTAATTTCAGACTAGAAGACTTTATGAAAAGTGTTCTTGTGATTACAGGGCTCTTGTTTCGCAGATGTGTTATTCTATCCAACCCTTCATTCTTTGCGAGTTTTGTCGAAATTACTCACAAATTACAAACTGTACGGCGTTTTGAAATTCCCAAAAAAAATTGGCTGTGATTGTTCTAATTTTCGCAAATTTTAAGATTAAGAACACGTTCATTTCGTGAGACTTCGTTTTCAATCACAAATGATCCAATCTTGCTGTTTATCAAACGTTAACTATAAAAAGTTCAAATTAATGCAATTAATTAATTCAAATAATTTAATATTACCATTTATCGACTGACAATTATATCAATTTCAAATTAAATCACAAATTAATCAACATTATCGTTTATCAAACGATAATTATACATCTCAAATAAAATCATGTACATCACAACAGGAAATATAGAATACAAAGGTACATAACCATTTTTATCATTACTCAATTATTATCATTACTCAATTATTGCCATTATTTAACAATGAACCGTACAATGCAAAGAGAAATCATTATTGCCTTTACTTTTTAAATATAATAATTTTCGATCAAGAAGCAGAACATATACCATTTGAATCATATTTTGAAACGAGTTTTATCAACTATTGTTCCTCGAACGAGAATTATATAAATTCGCAAGTAATGCTATGTTTGTAAGTTTTTGAATATATTCGTACATTACCGACAATAAAATCGATTCAAGGTCGAATTAAAGGTTTTTCGTTTCTGGTTCCGTCACACATTACAACTTCGCATTCTTGCGGTTCATTTTCGTTCTAGTCCTTCTCTGTCGAAGTTTCTATTGAGAAAATCTGCCAGGAAATTGGCCCGCATGACAAGATAAAAATTGACGACTCGTTTTGTCAGATCCTTCTGGTGTTCTGAGCATCCCACCATTGTCAAATTGTTCATGACCTGGACCCGTTCAAGGATTTGATGTAACGTGTTTACCTTTATCGTTAATTCACCAACGACGTCCAGTACGGCTTCCTCCAATGATTTGGTCAGTTGGAATAACTCTTCACTTGGCACTACGAGTCCGTTGTAACGATTCATTAGCTCGATAACCTTATAGCGTTCACGTATGTCCTCGCTTTTCAATCGGACAATGCAAGCACCGCATTTCGTTACACGGATGAATTTTCGGGCGACATATCCAGCAATGTATATCTGCACTTCCTTGCTTGTTCTGACAACGTCGTAATCATGGAACCACAGATGATCATAAGTAGTATTGGAGCGTGGTGGTTGTGAGTACTGATGGTCTCGTTCAACGACATCTTCCGGAATCGAATCGATTGGTTCGCTCGCTTGTCCTGATTCAATAAGGGTATCCAGTTTTTGTAAAAACTCTTTTGGGGTTTGATTTTGCAGCCATAGATTCTTTAGTTTCCATCAAGGTTTCTAGTAACTCTGTGCCGCATACGTTTCCGCCTTTGGGAGGCTTCACGAGAGAGTATGTGCATAATAACCGAAAAACTTGCGCGAACAAGACCGGATTGGGGTGGTCATTGCTGCTGCAAGCATTTTTCATCATGCTAAAAAAACGCTGAAATAAGAAATAATATTTTTAATACACTAGGAAGCATAGCATTGACGTGAAATAAAACCTCAATTATCCGAACCCATCCGGACCGGGCTTCATTCGGATTATCGAAACTTTGGATAATAGAAACGGATTGTCGTGGGTAGCGGTTTTACATATTACATACAGACAAAATAATAAAAAACAGGTATTATAACGTTAAAGCAAAAACATTAAAAATATAAGCTATTACGCTCGAACTTTCATCAGTGCCATTCTGAAAACTTTTTCCTCAGTATCGACACACCTTTTCGAAAATCGTATGAATTTTATAGCCGGATAAAAGTGGCCGTTTTTAAATAAAACAATGATTCCAAATTTTATATTAAAAATCCCCTTTATCGAGTAGATCAGATTATTTCAAACATTTCCCAAGTAAACGTACATAACACTAAAACGTTTATATAGATATTTATTTTCCCAGACTCGAACTTGTCGTTATGAATTAACTTAACCCTTACTTGCCACCTTGGGGTACAAACTACCCCAGGCCTATAAGAAAAATAGTCATTTTTCCACCTTTGTTGACTTTAGCATTGTTTTCAGTGTACCTAAATTTAATTTTTGGCAATATAAAGTAAACAATCTTCTTAAAAAAGCTTTCAATATATTCTAAAACAATTTTCAAGTTGAAATATTCAGTAGTTCATTTTTTATAACAATTTTCGTCACTGGGGTACAAATCTACCCCATGGTGGCAAGTACGTAATTCTACAGAGGTGTGGCAAGTAAGGGTTAAACAAAATACGCTCGAGTCGAGTCATTGTTAGCAACAATGTAGTGTGACTCAATAAAAATGTGTAACAGAATTTTGTGAAATTATTCGCATAATGGAACGTTTGGATGAGGCAAGTCACCGTTCGGATAGTGGGAGCTCGGATAATTGCGGTTCTATTCTACTCGTTAATTTTAACTAGCACATAGTCTTGTTTTTGCGATGCCGTTAGCTTTTAGTAGAGTTATTTATGAATAACGTTATTGAAAGGATCAAGTGACACGATTAGTCACCTGACTACTCGGGCGCATGCGCGTACCAGAATAACAAACGTCAAAATTAAGCATTGATCAGCTCTCAAGTCGAAATTGGTTCTAGTGTTTTAGAAAATGTGCTTAAAATAAAATTAGACATAGGCTGACAGTACTTCGTATCGATAATAATTGTTAATTGTTCGTTGAAAAATATCTTTAGGTGTGATTGGTTGGGGGAATTTTGTAAGGTACTGGTACAGGCAGGAAGCCTAGAGGTAAGGCTTCCTGGGTACAGGTAACGAAAATGCACTCATTATTCCGACATTTTCATTATTAATAATTGTTTACCTTAATACGTATTCATGGATTTCTTAAGGTGTCGGTAAGAGAATTACTGTTCAGAGTTTAATAAAATAAGGTATAATAGTAGATTATGATGAGAAACAGATCCAGTTAAATTTTTAGAAGGCCACAGAGCATTAGCAAAAAGATATTGGCATTTGTAATTTCATACATTTAACATTGAGTCTCATGAAAAATCACAGTTTTCATTGTATTTTACAAAAAGTACCATTCAGATTTTAACAAAAAAGGGGAAAATGAGCGAAAATGTTATAAGAAACATTTTAAATCCTCAAAAATACAGCTTAAGAGCTCGTGATAGTAGTAATTAGCAAACAAATATCCAAAATGTACTCTATGTCGTAGTTCATCATAGACGTGGCAACATCGTGAAGAGGTTACAATGTGCAGTCTTTACGCATACCTTTTGTGCACCTCTCGAGTGATACAGACCGTCTAGGCTTCCTGCAGACCGTCTCCCTGTCTCTCTCGCTCGATCGCGACGTTGCCTATTCTAAATACTACGTGAGTCAAACATGACGGTGTATACATTTGACTCTTGCAATATCGACAGTACTACCTTAAATTAAATAATGTTGAACTTGCTATTGTCGAGCAGTGCACGATCATTGTTACGGGCTTTATCAGTTAACTATTATCATATACATACAAATATAATCGATTTGTTCTTACTTCGAGTGCATCCTGGTTTAAACGAGCGGTCATCAGGTAATCGTAACTGCAATCTCTGTGTAGATAATCCAAAAGTTCCAGAGTGCTTCTCAGCGTGACTTTCAGACCTACGACGGTACTCCAAGGTATTGGGAAAGATAAGTGCTGAGCCTTTACAGTTGTGTCCCACTCGGGCAGAAACTCGATGAACCCCTCGATTGCCTGTAGTACCAAAACATTATAATTTCTGCACTTGCGGAAAGCTTCAGCAGAAATACACTATTATTCTATTGAACCATATATATTAGACAATTATTGAGACAGAGAGAGAGAAGGGAATACGCAAATCTGTCGTCCACGTTACCAAATATATGAAATTAGTTATTTAACATTCTGAATGTACTTCAATGCTGTACCAAACGTACGTAGAATGGACAATTGTGGTCCAAATCTATATATAAATATTGTAACGTGGTATTTCGGTTGGGCATGCCCGTTACAAGGTACTTCCTGAACCTTGGGCCGAATCCAGGAATAAGGGTTTCGGAGATCGAGTCGCGAGATAATAATAGAGAGCGCCAGAACCGGAGTCACGCATCCGAGTTTCGACAGGGACGCAATAAATAAGTACGATTTAGAAATTGCAGGATTTTGGTTTTATTTTTTTTTTTGAGTACACCAGCCACAAGCCAGCGGCCAACTCCGACGCCGAAGATATTTCGAGGCGGGGCGAAACCGCGGAGATCTTGCGTGAAGGATGCCGAGGCTGCGGAGGGGAAGACAACGCAGATCCCTGCGGCGCGGGAATCCAAGGCGGTTGCGATTTCCGCTAGCGGCCGGCGCGCCGCAGCCTCCCTGCTCACCCCGCCTACACCTGACCAAGGAAACCGCGAGTGACCGCGAGAGACCAGCTTACGACGAGGAAGCACCACCCCGCCCAACCCCAGGACACCGTAGAGCTGCGCGGAAGACGACATCGCTATCTAGCGTTAGGTTCTGCGCCGCGTAGCGACGACAGGTACGCGTCAAGTTGCACAATCTCCGAAATCGATGACAGATCGATTGTTGCGCATTCTTAGGGTGATGACGTCACGAAGGATTAGCGTCACGAGATCGGCGTAGCGACCGATCGGACATCGGAGATCACTCTAGTTCTGGCGATCAAGCAAAGCGGTGTTATCTGTTAGCGTTGAAATTGAGTTTCGCTTTTGCTTTGTTTTTGCTACTCAAAGAAATTTTGGGTGTCGTAGCGGGGAATTGCATTGAGTTTCGTTCTCGTCTCCTTCTGTTGCGTGGGGAAAATTTGACTGGCGTTACGAGGGACGATGGCCGACCACCGCCACCAGGGAGTCGGAGATTTTGTGTCATGGATGTGGAGCGGTAAGCGTTGCTCATCTTCTAGCGATCGAATTTCGAGAGTAATTGAGCGAGGGCTTGTCCGAGAAAGGATGCCCGTTTGTAATTTGCGTGTCGAAAAATCCTCAAAATTCGTTTGCCTATTCTTTCGTTTGGTGACCGTAGCCTGAGTTGCGCGGAATAACGTAGAGCCAATTTTAAGTAACTGAGCTGGTCGAGTAACGTCACGGGTTTGAGTCGCGACAAGACAACTGCGATTTGAGAGTAACCAAATTCCGTTACCCTGGGTCACGTCGAATCAAGTACGATAAAGCGTAACTTCGCGTGTAGGTCGCGAGTCGTCAAAGGGGGAGCGTTCGCACTCGCGAACTGCGTTCAGACGTCGCGAAGAGTGCAGAGTTCGGATGCGTTCAGATAATAGCCAGGCGATTCCCGTGGTGACCGGTGCCATTCAAAATAACGGCTAGAGATGCAAATAGCGCGTCGAGTCACATTCTCTTTCGTTTGATTATTGAATTATTGTTTATTACGAAAGGGGCGATTAGCGCACATAGGCTTAACGAATTTTCTAGATTTATTGACGATCGCGGTTAGCGCGTCGATTACGATTTCAGTTTAGTTTGCCCTAATGGTTTGTTGTTAAGTCGGCGATTAGCGCTGTAGTTCGTAGAGGACGGACGCAGTTAGCGCGTCGAGTAAAACTCTGTTTTTTTTTTTTTGTTTTGGAGATAGTGTTTATTATTAAGGCAGCGATTAGCGCCGGTAGAACTAAGAGGTTGTCCAAATTTATTCATCTAATTTTCTTTCTCCTTTTCTGTTATATTATTCTTATTTTCTTTTGATTGTTAACTATAAGTAGTTGAGTATAAATCGCGAATAGCGAATTACAAATTAGCATTTCTATTGTTTATCCTTTCGGATCGCGAAGAGCGATCGCGGTATTATTATTTCTCGTTTGTATTTGGGCTCGCCACAAGCGACATTTGAAGAATTATTTTTTTTTAGTTTTGTATAATTTTTTTTGTTAGTACTATCATTAAAAGGAAATATATCAGTTGATTTTATCATAACTTCATAAAATAACGTGTTGGCGTGACGTATTTCGCATCTCTCTCTCTACCTAAGATTTATCTCTCCCCTCTCTGCGGTACTGAGCTGCCCAGTGTTTCGTCGCGACTTAGCGCATCAACAATTTCGAGGCGTGTTTATCACGCCAGGCGCCCAACAAATTTCGCGATATTGTTTTTAGGTCCAGGATACCGCGTGCACAATAATTTGGCGTCCACGATGTACCCTAGATCTAAAAACAATATCGCGAAGTTTTGTTGGGCGCCTGGCGTAATTAACACGCCTCGAAATCGTTAATGCGCTATACCTCGGCAATATGCTTGATAGCTCAGTACCGCGAAGAGGGAAGGGATAATTTTGAGAAAGAGAGACACTCGAAATACACACGCTATTTAACAAAAGAAGTAAAATAAAATCTTATATTTCCCAATAGCGGTGATACAAAAACAAACAAAAAAAAAATCCAAAAGTCGCTCATCGCAATTCTAAAAATAAACAGAAAATTACATGTAACCTACTCTATTTCTTACTCTACCGAGCTCCCGGCTCCCTAACTAAAATGTCACTTAACCATCACAAAATTGCCATACGCTATTCTCAATTTGCAAATTCGCCGTTTCTTCTCCACAGAGATAATTGCTCAAAACCGAAACTAAAACTACTTTCTCGACGGTGCGTCGTTGGGCTACCGAACAGACAGCGTCCTCAATCTCACCCGAGATCTCACCCGACTCGGAGCTTCGACGCTACCGCGAGCTGTCCTAAATCTAAACGTGACAACATTACTCAACCTAAAGCTTATTTCCTACTCATTTCAACTAAACAAATCCGCAAATGCCACTAAATGTAACTTCAACTAAACACAGGCTCAAGGTAACACAACTCCATTAACATTATCTTAACTAAACGGGTACGGAACTAAGCGCAGGTGCAACTAAACGTAACCTCAACTATTCGCTATCGCAACGCATCCAAAATCAAACCTTCTCAAAATCCTCGAAAACGTTATTCGCTAATCCGAGCACTCCAATTCGGCACTTCCCGACCTACTCGAGAGGTGACACTGAAAAACCTGATAACGCGGCTCGACCCGGTACAGCGAAATTCGGCTATACTTGATTTCAAAAACGAGAGAGACTCATCCAAAACCCGTGACTCTAATCATCTTTCTCAAGAACTCAAAATTTACTCTACTCTAACACGCGTACTCAGGTTACGGTCATCAAGCAAAAGAATCGGCAAAAGAATTTCGAGTACTTTTCTACAACGCAAATCCATAACGGCTATCCATTACTCGGCAAGCCTTTTCGTAATTATGCTCGAAATTCAATCGCGGGGATAGAAGCAGCGCTCACCTTCTACATCCTTGCAACCCCCTTTCCATTCCCCTCGCGATTTTTTGGCGACTCCATTACTTCGCGAAACTCCCCAAAACGTGACTACTTATAAGGACCGCCAGAATTAGAGTGGTTTCAAAAACCTACGACCTGCCGCAACACGGATCTCGATACGCCATCCCATACGTGACGTCATACCCACAAGAATACGCAATAATCGATCCGTCATCGATTTCGTCGACTGCGCAACTCGACGCGCACCTGTAATAGCATCGCGGCGCAGAACTTGACGCTAAATCGCAATCTCGTCCTTTGCGCAGCTCCATGACGTCTTGGTGGCGAGCGTGGTGCTCTCTCGTCGCTAGTCGGTCCGTCGCAAGTTCGCTAGTCAATTGTTGGCGGGGTGAAGGAGGAGAGGCTGCGGCGCACCGGCCGCCAGCGGGAATCTCGTCCACCTTGGATTCCCGCGATGCGGGGATCTGCGTCGGCTCCACCTCCGCAGCCTCAACATCCTTCCTTCGCAATTGTCGCTAATCCGTCACTCCGCAATTTCCTCGAATTCGGTGTCGACTTCTTGCCTGATGCCGTTGTAGCTCGAAAGATAAAAAAAACAAAAAACCTGAAATATCTTACGCTATTCGCTAAGGTGTCCCCTCTCGTAGTTTCGGATGCGTGAATCTAGTCCTGGCGCTCGTTTGCAAAAACTTCGCGACTCAATTTCGGAAATTCTTAAATTTTGGTTTCGCCCAGGGTTCAAGGAGCCCCTTGTAACGGGCATCAAAAATGCCACGTTACAATATATATTGTTACAAAGGGTGAAATCACCCTTTTGCCCCCTCTTTAATGATCTAGTAGTCGGCATAGATAAAAGACGTTTATAAACCTCTTATGTCTTTAAAAAGAATAAGGTTGCTGCGCCAACCGATATTATTGTAAAAACAGTCTTGTTTCAGACTTTAAACAAGAAACACGTATTACGCATTAAAAGCTTTTCACAACATTTTAATTTCGCCTTTGATTTTGGCTTGTTATTCACGCTCTTGATTTCTTGGACTCAATAAGTAAACTCGCGGATCCATATTTTATCAACGTAACGCCTAAAACGTTACATTTGGTGTCAGAAGCGGGATCTTGAGTTCTTGTTAATTAAGTCGATTCAGTGCGCGTAATAAACAATGAGTAGCGGTCGTATGACGCGCTCACGTCGGAGAGAAAGTGGAGAAGAATCTTCTCTCATAGAAAATCCGAGGGTTCCAGAAGAAATTTCATCACCTTCAATGGACCTTCTTTTAACTCCTTCGACGGTTTCGCAACTTGATCTATTAAAGATCTTAACACAACAGCAAGAAGCGGCAAGACAACAACAGCAACAACTAATCCAGCTGCTTCAAGAGCAACAGGAACAACGGAGGCGAGAAGAGGAGGCTCGAGAGCGTTCAGAAGCTAATCTTCAGGACCTTCTTCGGACGACTGGGGAGGCTCGAGAGCGTTCAGAAACTAATCTCCGAGACCTTCTTCGGACGACTGTGGCGGCCCTTCAATCCGTTCAGCAAATGAGTGGCGCTGGAGGACCGGCTGTTACACCACAAGGTTCTAGAGTCGCTACTCCTGTTCCCTCTCCTGTTCCCTTGCCTGTTCCTGTTCCCGTTGTTCAAGAGATCCGACATCCAGGACAAATCCAGGATGTTCGAGATACAAGGTCTGTGCCTTTTACTAGGGGAGTAGTTGAATCCCCAGTTTGTAGAAATAGAGTAAACAATGAGGTTGATTTTTCCGAGCCTCTGTCTCAGGTTCGGCCTCAATACTCTAATTTGAGTCAATTAAATAATTCGAGACTTCCTGGGGTTACTTCTCAGATTAATGAGAAACCTTTTTGTCCTTTGAAACCGCCAATTTTTGATGGAAAGATTCCATGGGCGGAGTATGAACGTCAATTTAATACAATTGCTAAACATAATCAGTGGGACTCCGCCATGAGGGCCCACAGCCTTGCTTCTTGTCTTCGGACGCCGGCTCTGAATGTTTTAACGGCATTGTCTGAAGAAGAAATTTCCGACTACGAAAAACTTAGTTCTGCACTAAAGTTAAGATACGGAAATGACCACTTGACGAAACTGTACACGGCTCAATTACAGACTAGGAGACAAGGACGAGACGAAGACCTCGCATCTCTTAGCCAGGATATAGAACGGCTTTCACGTGTAGCATTGCCAGATCACGAGCCGTCTCGTAATTTATTAGCGACTCAAGCCTTTCTAAACGCAATTAGTGATCCAGAAATTAAAATGGCCGTTGGAACATCGGGCCTCACTTCTCTGCGGGAGGCAACGGCCAAAGCCCTTGAGGTGGAGGCAATGAGGAAACAGTATTTTGGGCTGAGCAAGCTTCGTCGGATTGAGGTGCACGAAAACACCTCAGAAAGACGAAGTTTTGATCACTCGGAGGAGTCAAAACCTCAAAATTATAAAAATAAAAATGATAATAGTAATTTTAAACAAAGAAAGCGAGGTTCTTTTCAAAACCAGCAAAACAAGCGTATAAATAAGAACGCGGTCATGACGAATCAAACCAGCTTGACTTGTATATTTTGTAAAAAAACAGGCCACGACGCCAATCATTGTTTCCTAATTAAAAAAATTAGTGGAAAACCGATGCAAAGCTCGAATTCGAACTCTTATAACTGGCATAAGAAAAATACAGAAATAGGGGAAGCAAATCCTCAATTGAGTTCTTCAACAGGAACTCACTCAAAAAACTAATTTTAGATGATTTGTCAGGGCGAAAATCATCGCAGATTGTTAGAAGTGAAAACCCTCTTAGAGAACAGTTTTTAATTAGAAGTCTACGACAGTCTGGTCTTTACGCGCGTGGTACTGTTAATGGCGTCGATTGTCTGTGGGTAATAGACACGGGCGCGGAAGTAACCGTAGTTCGATCGGATCTCTTTAAATCTGATGACCAGATTGTTCCCTCTTTTTCTCTGCGAACAGCCACTGGAGAGACGACCCCGGTTTTGAGACAGGTTACTGTCCAAATTAACCTTTTTGGGTGTATCGACTCTCCACATAAGGTTTTTATAGCAGATATAGAGGATGAAGGTATTCTAGGAATAGACTTTCTTACAGCTCATAACTGTGTCATCTCGACTGAGAGAAATTCACTAGTTTCAAACAATCGCGAAATAACTCTTTGTACGAATAGAAATGGAATTTATTGGACCCCTCCTAGAATTCGAGAAATAGAACTTTCGGAGGAAGATTTGCAACAACATTTTCCTTTACATTTACAGAGCCTTGTTGAGAAATCTTTGATTTCGTTAAATTCAGCTCAGGTAGAATCGTTTAAATCTCTTTTGCTAGAATTTATAGATTCTTTCGCCAAAGATAGTGGTGATAAGGGCCGATGTACTTCTGTCAAGCATAAGATCGACGTCGGAGAGAGTTCACCAATTAAACAAGCTCCTCGAAGACTCGCTCTCAACGCCCGAGAAGAGGTTAGGAAACTTGTGGAAGACATGCTAAAAAACGATGTTATTGAACCATCGTCTAGTCCCTGGGCCTCACCAATCGTCCTTGTTAACAAAAAGGACGGATCCAAACGATTTTGTATCGATTACAGGAAGCTGAACGATATTACGAAGAAAGATTCTTACCCTCTCCCCAGAATCGACGAGACACTCGACCTGATAGCTGGTGCAACTTGGTTCAGCACCATAGATCTTCAGAGCGGATACTGGCAGGTCGAAATGGATCCTCTAGATAAAGAAAAAACAGCTTTTGTTACGGGTTTAGGAGGATTATGGCAGTTCAAGGTTATGCCGTTTGGTTTGAGTAATGCCCCGGCTACCTTTGAACGAATGATGGAGGCTGTTCTCCATGGGCTCACTGGCAAAATATGCCTCGTTTATTTGGACGATATAATCGTTTTTGGCAAGAACTTTGAAGAAGAAGTTCAAAATCTCAGACGAGTTTTCACTAGGCAAGAAGAAGCAAGCAGGCCTGAAAATGAGCCCGAAAAAATGCCATCTGTTCCAGAAAGAAGTAGGCTTCCTCGGACATATCGTCTTAGCACAAGGTGTGAAGACCGATCCATCCAAAATAGAGAAGGTTTCTTCTTGGCCGACACCTAAGAATAAAGAACAAATTCAAAGCTTTTTAGGCCTTTGTACGTATTACAGAAGATTTGTAAAAGGTTTCGCTAGTATAGCTAAACCTCTCCATCATTTGACCGGAATCAAGATTCCTTTTGACTGGACCCCGGAATGCGAAGAGGCTTTCAAGAAATTAAAGGAAAATCTTATTTCTTCGCCGATTTTAGCTTATCCAGAGGTCGAAATTCCTTTTATTTTAGATACGGATGCATCTCTTTCAGGAATAGGCGGGGTTCTGTCACAAATTCAGGAAGGTCAAGAGAGAGTGATAAGTTATTTCAGCAGAGTTTTGAGTAAAACCGAGAGGAATTATTGTGTCACTCGTAGAGAGCTTTTAGCTGTTGTTAAGACCGTAGTACATTTTCACCATTATTTGTACGGCAGGAGATTTTTGATACGTACAGATCATGCTTCTCTCAGGTGGTTACTTTCGTTTCAATCTCCCGAAAGTCAGGTAGCTAGATGATTAGAAAGGCTCGGTCAGTACGATTTTGATATTCGTCATCGAGCAGGAATTCATCATGGAAACGCCGATGCTCTCTCTCGTAGACCCTGCGAGGAAATGCCAGAGTGTGAACAGTGTGTACGATTAGAGAAAAATCGGGACCCCTCTCTTATAATACGGAAGATTTCTTTCGAAAATAACCAGGAGGAATGGAGAAAATCGCAACAAGAGGACGACACTTTGAATCAAGTGAAGTCTTGGAAAGAAGCAGAAACTCGCCCAGACTGGCAGGATATATCTTTAGCCGAGTCAGATTTGAAAATTTATTGGGCTCAATGGGACTCTATTCTTTTAATTGATGGAATTTTATACCGGAAATGGAAATCTGCAGACTTGAAAGAAATCAGGTGGCAACTTTTGGTTCCCAGGTCACGAGTTCCAGAGATTCTTGCTCTTTATCATGATTCTCCTGCAGGTGGACATTTCGCTTCGAATAAAACTCTGGGCAGAATCCGCAACTTCTATTTTTGGCCCCGTTGCCGGATGGACGTTGAAGATTGGTGTCGAAGATGTCGAATCTGCACGGCAAAGAAAGGACCTCGAGCGAAGGGACAAAGCTCTCTTCAAATTTACAACGTGGGAGCTCCATTTGAAAGGATAGCAATGGATATTCTTGGACCTCTCCCGATAACCCATTCTGGAAATAAATATGCTTTGGTTATTGCTGATTATTTTACTAAGTGGCCTGAAGTGGTTCCTCTCGCTGATCAAGAAGCCTCTACTGTAGCACAGGCATTCGTTCAAGAATTTATTTGTAGACACGGAGTTCCTCTAGAACTTTATACTGATCAAGGCCGAAATTTTGAGTCAACCTTAATGAAAGAGGTTACTCAGATTTTAGGGGTTAGGAAAACTCGTACAACTCCTTTGCATCCGCAATCTGACGGCATGATAGAGCGTCTGAATCGGACTTTGCTACAATATTTGTCGTCCTTCGTAGACCAGAATCAGAGAGACTGGGACTCCTGGATCCCTTTCTTCCTCTTATCTTACAGATCTGCGATTCATGAGACGACGAAGCAGACGCCAGCCCTCATGCTTACTGGAAGAAATCTTCGACTTCCGTCAGATTTACAGAAAAGCCCTGTTCCTGTGCAAAGACAACATCAAACAGATTATGCCTTTTTATTACAACAACGTTTAGAAGAAATTCATCACTTTGCTGGGAATAGAATTTCTATGGCTTCAGATAAATTGAAAACTCGTTATGATATTCGAGCCAGAGATTTAAAATTTAATCCTGGAGATTCTGTTTGGCTTTTTCAACCTCGAAGACAGAAGGGACGATGTCCAAAGCTACAAAGAAATTGGGAAGGCCCTTACTTAGTGGTTAACCGGATAAATGATGTTGTTTATAGAATCCGAAGATCTCCTCATTCGCGTCAGAAAGTGGTTCACTTGGATCGTCTTGCTCCATTTGAAGAAGATCAACCTGGAACAGTCTCACCAAGACCAGGAACATCCTTCGAGGTTAGATCTTCAAACGAACACCCTTGACGACTGTGATCGATTTGGCCTTCTTTACAGTCGGTCATCGATTGGGAGAAGAATTTACCTTTCGGAATTCATTTGAGTAAAACTCGACCGCTCACGATTATTATAGAAGGAAATATCGGATGCGGAAAAACAACTTTCACCAAGAGGTTTTTAGCAGATCGCCAGGTCTGTACACTTTTAGAACCTCTTGAAGAATATCGAAATGTAGCTGGAATTAATCTTTTAGATTTGATGTATCAGAACCCAGATCGTTATTGCTATTATTTTCAGCATTTCGCTCAAATGGTTATGTTAGACAGACATCTGCAGACGACTTCATTGCCTGTAAAGGTGATGGAAAGATCGATATTCAGTAGCAATTGTTTTGTAGAAGCTCGTCGAAGTTTAGGTAATTTTCGCGACTTCGAATCTCATTTGTTGACGAAAAATTTTGATCTTCTCATTCGCTCGTCTGAGCTCAGAGTGGATTTGATTGTTTATTTGCGAGTTTCCCCAGAAACTTCTTTTGCTCGTGTTAGTTCCCGTTCTCGTGAGGAAGAATCGAGTATTTCTTTAGAGCTACTCAGAACTATTCATGAGGTTCATGAAGATTGGCTAGTAAAACAAACCTTTTCTTCTTTATCGGCTCCTGTTTTAGTTATCAATGCAGAAGCTACGGCCGATCAAGTTTTTAAAGATTTTTGTACTTCCTTAACATGCGGATAGTATATAGTTAACTTATAATTGCTTTATTAAGGGAAACACTTAATTAAGTAAAAGATATAAAAAAATGATAAAATAGATTTTCTTTATCGAAAAATATAAAGATTGCGAAAGGTTATGTTTTCAAAATTCATTTTCTAGCAATCACTATTTTGCGTAGCTGGTCTCCATTTTGTAGGTTCAAGGCGTGATGACGCTCAGACGAGATCGGGTTTTGGTCGGCTTGATTTTACTACGTTGAATCCAATGTTGCTGCAAGCGTTGCTCTATAAATAAGAGAGAGTGATTTTAAGATGGGTTTGCTCTTTTCATTTGGATCTTTTAAATTAGAATGAATTATTTCTTTTGATTGATAAATTTTTCAAAGAGCTTACATTCATTATCGTTGAGAACGAGCCGGATTTTAGCGTAGCTCCAAGGACCGTTGTCGTGTCGATTAGAGTTGAGTCCTGGTCAAGTACCTTCTTCGGGCTTGCGGTTGGCTGCCGCTCTTCGCACAAAGTGTGCTGGGGGGAGGAGTGCAGGAGTTGGCTGGCATTTGGTCGACCAAGTGCCAGTCAAATTTATATTTTAGGAAATTGGAGTTTGGAGGGAATATTTTAGGAAATGTGGGGGAAACGCCCCGGCCGGCGTCGGTGCCGGCCGGAGAACAACAACGATCTGATGTTTTCAATGAGAGGTCGTTTGTTTTCAAGAGATCTTTTGTTTTCCTGAGGGTTTTGTTTCCTTCTAGAAATTTCTTATTCAGAATCGAGTTTTGTGTCGAATAGGCTTTGGTTTAATAATGTGAAAAGAGCCACGATTATTTTTCGAGGTCGATGAGCGATTGCTTGATTTTCATATTTTATTAACCTTAAGTGTCAGTTTTTGTGAGTACTTTTTCAGGTTACTTGACACAGCCTTTTCCCATCCAATTTTTCCCCGATTCCTGAGGATGACTGGTGGTTTTATTTTGAAGAAGAACGCAGAAATGAATCAGATAAGATCGTTTCTTTTCTTTTGAATACATATTCAATTCATTTTTATTCAAGTATTCTCCCAAACTCACTTAGTGAATTTGAATTGTTATACCATCACTCACATTTGTCCTTCCAAAACTCTAGGGTGAACTATTCCTAAAGAAGTCACCCCACGATTTCCTTATTTCATATGAAGAGAAGTCTGTTTTCGTCTTATTTGGTCCTGGAATTGTCGGTTCCCGGTTCGATGTTTTCATCCGAACCTGTTTCGGAGGGATCCTTCATGAAGAAGATTGAATTTCTTCCCGACATCAATCTGGGCCGTTGCGGATAACTTTGAATTCATGAAGCCACATAACACTCAATAACACTAACCTTTATAAAACATGGCACATAAATTTTTGAGATTATTTAACGCTCAACTATCTGCTCAAGGTTTTCTGTGGTTTACCTTGAGACTGTGGGCAAATGCCAGATAGTAAAAAGGGAGTTCTTAAATTTTTAGAGCCACAGCTCCAACTCACCTTTGAGCACTAACTACTAGATCATCTTTATAATTGTTTTACCTTTCCCGAGTCGGGACGACTCTTTTCCTCGGGGGGGAGTAGTGTTACAAAGGGTGAAATCACCCGTTTTTCCCCCTCTTTAATGATCTGGTAGTCATCACAGATAAAAGACGTTTATAAACCTCTCATGTCTTTCAAAAGAATAAGGTTGCTGCGTCAACCAAAATTATTGTAAAAACAGTCTTGTTTCAGACTTTAAACAAGAAACACGTATTACGCATTAAAAGCTTTTCACAACATTTTAATTTCGCCTTTGATTTTGGCTTGTTATTCACGCTCTTGATTTCTTCGACTTAATAAGTAAACTCGCGGATCCATATTTTATTAACGTAACGCCTAAAACGTTACAATATATATATGTCGCATTGCCGTGGAAATCAAGGTTTCAAAACAGCTTTCAAAACGCACCGCGCGCTATTTATATGATCGCCGGCTAGGAATCAATAAAGGTTCTTAGAAGAACCTACCACGGTGGTAATGCGTGGTGCATGGACCACGCGTGGGTTGTGTCACGGAGAGGCCAAGATATGTGGGGTGGGAGACAGCTCTCCGGGTTATACTTTCTTGGTCATTGGTTACGATAAGACGTTTTTAATTAGAACAGGCTCTCCGTGATACACTCTACTAGCATTGCTACCGAGTGGTTCGATTTTATATTTTATTATTCTTGTATCGAAGCTTAATAGAAGAAATGTAAGCTGTGTCACTGTGGCAGTCAGTGAAGTACATCGTTTTTCTGTTATTTGTCATTTTTTTATATACCAGACGCGTAACATACGTTTAGGTCATTAGATCCTGACAAGTAAACCTATTCGTTACCCTGAACGTATTATCGTATCTAACATATATATACAGGGAGTTCTAATTTAAAGTACGCATTACGTTTTGAGCCGAACTAACGTTTCAATTGGAAAATGTGTCCTACAAAAGTTGTTCGGTTCAGAGGGGGACACATGAAGATTTTTTTTTTGATTCAGCATCATGATTGATGATGCTGTGGAGAATGCCCGAGTTTTTTTTAAATGGAATCATGCATTTTCCTTTCAACTAAAATATTCTTCATTCAAAAATTAACAATTTTCTCAGAATATGTTTATTTTCCAAATGAATAGTTCGTGAGATAGAACAAAAAAACAAATATTTTATCACTCCAAACTTTCTCTGTGATATGTTTGATATGTCGGAGCATCAGTGCGGTGACAACAGATGTTCAAAAATACCACCATCAAGAGCAATACATGCTCTCACTCGCTTTTCGAAGCTCTGCACCGTTTTCAAAAGAATTGCCCTTGGAATGGCTCTGCACGCTTCAGTAATTCTATTCATCATGTCAACCCCAGTCGTTGGAGGCTCCCGGTAAACAACATCTTTAAGGAATCCCCACAGGAAAAAATCAGGCGATGTTGGATCCGGCGATCTTGGTGGCCACTCAACTGGAGCTCCTCGACCGATCTAATTACCACCGTAGGTAGCCTGCAGATAATTCCTTACAATTCGGAGATAATGAGGAAGTGCTCCATCTTGTTGGAACCACATTCGTGATCTTGTATCCAAGTCAACTTCTTCCAAAAGCTCTGGTAATGCGTTCTGCAAAAAGTCGAGATATCTTTGCTTGGTCACCGGTCCCTCGAAGTAATATGGCCCTACAAGATATCCGTTGACGATCCCACACCAAACATTTAATTTCCACCGATGTTGGTGATCAATCTGTCCAGAGCTTTTGGAAGAAGTTGACTTGGATACACGAGCACGAATGTGGTTCCAACAAGATGGAGAACCTCCTCATTATCACCGAATTGTGAGGAATTATCTGGTAATTGGATCGGTCGAGGAGCTCCAGTTGAGTGGCCACCAAGATCGCCGGATCTAACATCGCCTGATTTTTTCCTGTGGGGATTCCTTAAAGATATTGTTTACCGAGAGCCTCCAACGACTAGGGTTGACATGATGAATAGAATTACTAAAGCGTACAGAGCCATTCCAAGGGCAATCCTTTCGAAAACGGCGCAGAGCTTCAAAAAGCGAGTGAGAGCATGTATTGCTCTTGATGGTGGTATTTTTGAACATCTGTAGTCACCCCACTGATGCTCCGACATATCACACATATCACAGAGAAAGTTTGGAGTAATAAAATATTTGTTTTTTTGTTCAATCTCACGAACTATTCATTTGTAAAAAAAACATGTTCTGAGAAAATTGCAAATTTTTGAATGAAGAATATTTTAGTTGAAAGAAAAATGCATGATTCCATTTAAAAAAACTGGTGCATCCTCCACAGCATCACCAATTATGATGCTGGACCAAAAAAAAAATCTCCATGTGTCCCCCTCTGAACCGAACAACTTTTGTAGGAGATATTTTCCAATTGAAACGTTAGTTCGGCTGAAAACGTAATGCGTACTTTAAATTGGGACACGCTGTATATAACTGATGACAACGCAAAGCATAAACCACTGTAGATAGAAACATGAAATTTGAAAGATATGTTCCTTAGAGCGTGTAGAGGTACACTAAGAAAGGTTTTTCGAAGTTCAACCCCTAATAGAGGGGAAATGAGGCATAAAAGGTTTTATTGGAAAACAATTTTGGTTTTTCATCATATTTACTTTAAATTTGACATGAACACTCTAAAAACAATTTTTGAATCACGTATTTCAGAATTTCCTAAAATTCAACTTCAAGAAACCCCACGCGGGCAAGATCGCGGGAAAAAGCTGGTTCACGTATAAACGAAATGTAATTTGACACACAACAAAGTATGGGTTACGCAGACACAATGTCAAAAAAGAATGGCTAAAATACATCTTGATTTCCATTTCCTCAATATTTGCTTAAGTCGCAGTATCATCACCTTTTGTACAGATATAAATACAAATTTGTATGTCATTACTACCATGGAGAACAAAGTACTTTACATCGATATTAGAGGATACAAATAACACGCATGGAGTTCATGCAACACATGGCATCAAAAAATGATACCATCAGATCAGTCACTTTCCAAGACTTATCATTGTTCTCGTGGCTCATCCAGCACTATTGATGGCAACGATATGCTATTGGGTCGCATTATTGATGATACAGTTTGGGCCGCTAAAACATAAACAGCAGTTCGCTATTTTCGGCGTGTGGTGAATTTGAACATATTCCATTGCCATCCCACAATCGAGCTTACACGTCGAATGATCCATCGAGGTTGCGAAACATTTGTTTACGTGTTTTGAACGGTCGGCGGTAAATAATAAAGTAAAATGTGCTATATCGATGTTATTTACTGTTAAATAATGAGATCCAGAAAATGTTACGAACATGGTGATCATTGGGACCAGATAGGTGCCATCATTTAATGAAAGATAATTGGAAATATAAGGTGAGTTAATATCACGTGCAGTGATGATATACTGAAACTTAATTCCTACCGAATAAATAATGATATAAGCAACTTGTTAAAAGTAGCACAATTCCAAGTTAAATGCCACAAAAATGCAGAATAACGATGGGGAACGCTTGCACCACACCGTCAGCTACATTCAGGCTACAATAGTGTTTAAAACAGTTGTTTATGTATGTCACTGCAAAACACAGTCACCGTTCTGCAAGTGCGAGAGGTTAAGCAAGCTCTTGGCCACTGACAAAATTACCTCTGCACATTATTCATTACTTACGGCATTTTGAAAATATTGTACAACATGACATGAGTTTGATATCATAGAGTTGTGGACCATACGAAAATTCCGCTTAGCTCATTTTAGTTTCCGAGAGCTTTTCGGTTGTTGCAGAAACGTTCTTAATGGACTCGCTAGTTGTACCCGATTCCAAAAGGATTTTTTGACGCAGAGTTCGCTAGTACTTGCGATAAAGCGGCTTCATTACTCTTTTCATTGTTTAATGCAAAAAGATTCCTTTCGCGTTCCATATCGATGATCCGTGTACGCAGACATTCGGAAGTTGATATTGGTACAATAGCAGCATTTTGAGCAACCAATTTGAAAATTTGAAAATTGTTCCATAATGGGAGTAAAATTGGTACTTAATTCTTCAGAGAACCGAGGTCCCTTGTAATAGATGTTCGATGACAAAACTAGAATTTCTTCCCATCATTACTATAATTTTCAACATGTTTGTGAATGGAAACAAATTAAGAAATAAACCTTTTTCTGCGGGCAAGCTTCTGAAGATCGTAAAGCTTTATCGGGAGTACGTGACATCATAGCATAGATGAGGTCGTTCACGATTTTTATGAACTTTATCGTAGGTTCAGTATCGTCTAACTCCTTGCAATTTGGGTCTTTGCTATACAACTCCATTGCCGCTCTCACTTTGTCGGAGAGAGATTCCGTTATGCACGATGAAATCTACAAAATACATTTGTTTGACTGGTAAGAATGGCGCTCTGGTCCTACTTGCCGTGTCCAATTTTCTGTTCGTAGCACAGTCAATTTTCAAAAATTCGAGGCGACTCGTCGTTCGCCGTAATACATTTTTACCGACTGACAGAATGATGCTATTATAAATTTCACTTACATGTGCCACTGTTAAACGGTCCAGTGCGCCGTTCCTGTCACTTCACTGCACCGTAAAAAATATTTGTGAAGTTATTTCGTAGGAAAACGAAGAAAAAATCCGACAACAACGATTGAAGACGTTAACTCGTGGTTGCGGCCATATTGCCGTCTATGCTATACTTCTTATGCACGCTAAATTAATTGAGGTCTACTTTGATGACTCTTATGTATATGGTTAAAAAGGCTACATCAGAAGAGAAAAGATTTGATGTTATACATAGCAAGCTGTCTAGGAGGCCGATTCCAGGCACCATTCGACTTCGAATTCGACAAAGTGGCTTCGAGAAATAAACCTTTCTTTGTTTTTGACTAATCCGCGGTCTACGTGTATTAAGCCCAGGAAAGTCAATTGTCGAAGTCGATCGTGCCCGGAATCGGCCTCCAGTACGGAGTAGCAATCGCATAGTTCGCATGGAAGGTATGAGCTACTGCAGAGGTTTGTTTTGACCGATCAAAATGGATAAACGAGTTTAGAGTGAAAAGATTTTATTCGGAAGATTTTATTTTATGATTAGGATAATACTACGTAGCTGAGGTGAACAGAATTTTTTTTTCGTGCAGATAAATATCAAATCACCGTCATCTGCTGTAACATGGCATTTTTGATGCCCGTTAAAAGGGGCTCCTTGAACCCTGGGTGGAACCAAAACTGAGAGATTTCCGAAATTGGGTCGCGAAGTCCTTGCAAAAGAGCGCCAGGACTAGAGTCACGCATCCGAAACTACGAGAGGGGACATCTTAGCTAATAGCGTAAGTCATTTCAGGCTTTTTTGTTTTTTTTATTTTTCGAGCTACAACGGCATCAGGCAAGAAGTTGGTACCGAATTCGCGGAAATTGCGGAGTGGCGGATTAGCGACAATTGCGAAGGAAGGATGTCGAGGCTGCGGAGGGAAGCCGACGCAGATCCCCGCATCGCGGGAATCCAAGGTGGACGCGATTCCCGCTGGCAACCGGCGCGCCGCAGCCTCTCCCCCTTCACCCCGTCAACAATTGACTAGCGAACTTGCAACGGACCGACTAGCGACGAGGGAGCACCACGCTCACCACCAAAACGTCATGGAGCTGCGCGGAGGACGAGATTGCGATTTAGCGTTGAGTTCTGCGCAGCGATGCTATTAAAGGTGCGCATCGAGTTGCGCAGTCGACGAAATCGATGACGGATCGATTATTGCGTATTCTTGTGGGTATGACGTCACGTATGGAATGGCGCATCGAGAGCCGTGTTGCGGCACGTCGCAGGTTTTTGAAACCACTCTAGTTCTGGCGGTCGTGATAAGTACTCACGTTTTGGGGAGTTTCGCGAAGTAATGGAGTCGCCCAAGAATCGCGAGGGGAATGGAAAGGGGGTTGCAAGGATGTAGAAGGTGAGCGCTGCTTCTATCCCCGCGATTGAATTTCGAGCATAATTACGAAAAGGCTTGCCGAGTAATGGATAGCCGTTATGGATTTGCGTTGTAGAAAAGTACTCGAAATTCTTTTGCCGATTCTTTTGCTTGATGACCGTAGCCTGAGTACGCGTGTTAGAGTAGAGTAAATTTTGAGTTCTTGAGAATGTTGAGTAGAGTCACGGGTTTTGGATGAGTCTCTCTCGTTTTTGAAATCAAGTATAGCCGAATTTCGCTGTACCGGGTCGAGCCGCGTTATCAGGTTTTTCAGTGTCGGCTCTCGAGTAGGTCAGGAAGTGCCGAATTGGAGTGCTCGGATTAGCGAATAACGTTTTCGAGGATTTTGAGAAGGTTTGATTTTGGATGCGTTGCGATAGCGAATAGTTGAGGTTACGTTCAGTTGCGCCTGTGCTTAGTTCCGTACCCGTTTAGTTAAGATGATGTGAATTGAGTTGTGTTACCTTGAAATTGTGTTTAGTTGAGGTTATATTTAGTGGTGCTTGCGCTTAGTTAAGTTGCCGTTTATTTAAGATAGTGTTTAGTCGAGTTGAGGTGATGTATAGTCAAAAGTGCCGTTGCGTTGAGCAGCGGTTGAGGCGAGAAGTTCGAATATTGAGTTTTGGTGGCGCTTGCGGATTTGTTTAGTTGAAATAAGTAGGAAATAAGCTTTAAGTTAAGTTATGTTGTCACGTTCAGATTTAGGACAGCTCGCGGTAGCGTCGAGGCTCCGAGTCGGGTGAGATCTCGGGTGTGATTGAGGACGCCGTCTGTTCCGTAGCCCGACGGCGCACCGTCGAGAAAGTAGTTTTAGTTTCGGTTTCGAGCAATTATCGCTATGGAAAAGAACTGGCGAATTTGCAAATTGAGAATAGCGTATGGAGATTTTGTAATTGTTGAGTGACATTTACATAGTTAGGGAGCCGCGAGCTCAGTAGAGTAAGGAATAGTGTAGGTTAAGTATAATTTCCTGTTTAATTTTAGAATCGCGACGAGCGACTTTTGGATTATTTTTTTTTGTTTTTGTATCACCGCTATTGTGAAATATAAGATTTTATTTTACTCCTTTTGTTAAGTAACGTGTATATTTCGAGTGTCTCTCTCTCTCCAAAAATTACCCCTCCCCTCTCCGCGGTACTGAGCTATCGAGCATATGCCCGAGGTATAGCGCATTAATGATTTCGAGGCGTGTTGATCACACCAGCCGCCCAACAAAACTTCGCGATATTGTTTTAGATCCAGGGTACATCGTGGACGCGAAATTATTGTGCACTCGGTAAGTTCTCGGTCATTTTCTCCGAGTGACCGAGGAGCGGGAAAAATCCATGTCACAGTGCATTTTACATAGTTTTTAAACAGTAACAAACAAATTGAACGGTGGGATCTCTGAATTATCACTATGCTACGGATGAAACGGATGTTACAGAATATAGTTGATAATCCGGATGGGATGCTTAGCTAGAAGGTGCAACATTTTAATCGGGATGAATTTAAGGCAAAGGCGTGACAATTCACTTATGTGACAGTTATATTTGTTAATATTAGTAAGCGCGTTACATGACAGGAAGGTTGAAGGGGAAAACATATAGGACAGCAAGTAAAAGAGTAACGAGCCAGAAATAACATATTGCGGTACGCTCTCGACACAACACCGTCACTAACCAAGCGGTATATGATAGTTTTATAATATGGTAAATTTGCAATTTGCCTGCACTAACAACTAGTTCTATAATTTCACCCATTACTTGGTAATGAGATTCGAAGAAATCTTCAGTTTTATACAATAATACTTCGCTGAAACGGATTACTCAATTAGAAGTTTCATTTACAATCAGATACCAAAGTTCCGTTCCTACTTAAACATTTCCTAGGAAGAGCAAAGCAGCCCGAGGTTCAAATTCACATACAACCAGGAGGCTTATTTGCATGAACGAATAGCGCCGATTCGTTGATAAAGGAGTTCCGTATGGGAAACGATAACGTAAATGCAGCCCTCCCAAGGGAAAAACTCATTTCCGTTCACGAATACGACTCCCAAACGTCAAGAACAGGTTCTTGACAAGAATAGGTTCATATCATAAGATATCCTTGTATATTTTTGATACTTTCAAATAAAAAAATTAAACATATCTTTGAATGTATATACTTTTAGATAATTGAAACCCTAATCCGAAATTTGAAATAGTTCTCCTTGAGAAATTCACAAAAATTACCTTTTTCCGGCTCTTAGATTTATATACCCCCTTAATAGCGAGCGGGATATTCGATGTAAAATAAAGTTGCTTGCAATATCGTTAGTATGATATGTGTTAAGGATAAGGGTGAAATAATACGCAATACACTCGCCTTTCAATAACTATGTTAATTTACTCTTTATTCTTTATGAACAGCACTTTGACACCTTTCTATCTCTTTTATAATTTGACTTCACGCAATGGTCGCTCTTCTAGGACTGACCGGCATGGCGTCACATGAGACGCCTTCGTCCTGCTATGTAATGGCGCATGCGCCTTATCGTCCGACTCAATAATATGAATAATACGTTACCTTTTGTTGTAAGTGATGATATTTCCGTTGCTTCAAAGACGAAACGTGTTTCAACCTAGCGTATCGGACGTTTGCGTTGGTCTTTCTGCGATTGTCGCGATGTATCAGCTTCTTGCACAATTTTCGACACTTGAAGCACCAAGGTGTACGAACGCAGTTCTTGTATTCAGCTGCTCGTATAAACAGGGAACAATTTCTTGCGTGCCTATGAAACATTAAGCAAACATCAAACATTAAGAAGTTTCAATCGTTTTCGATTTATTTGCACCGAATCGGGCTGAATCGGGTTTCCGCCGAAATCGCAAACGAAAATCTTATGCCATTTTAAAAGCTTACTATTGGGCACTCTTTGCCTGCTTCTAAAGTCGTGCAACAGTAATTTAAACATTTAATAATACAAAGAGATCGTTTCTTAGAGCTTGTCTGTCTCGCACAGCAGCAGTCCCGATTGTTGCAGTGGTGGAGAAGAAAGCTTCCCAAAATACTATCTATTAACATATATACACAGTCGGCAAAATGTACTGGCTCATAGGTAGAAAGTCCAAGCTATCGCTGCAGAACAAACTCATTATCTACAAAACGATCCTAAAACAGATTTGGACTTACGGTATACAGCTATGGGGAACAGCCAGTAACTCCAACAGAGAAATACTCCAGAGGTATCAATCAAAAACACTAAGAATTATCACCAATGCCCCCTGGTACGTGACGAACAAGCAAATCCACAGGGATCTAAACATGAATCCGATAGAAAAGGAGATACAGCACTACAGTGAAAAATACCAGCAGAGGATCACCGAGCACCTAAACCATCTGGCTTTCATCCTTCTAAACGAAAACACAATAACAAGACGGCTTAAAAGATACAAACCAAAAGACCCCCAAGCGCGATTTCCAGCCGAAACTATACAGCCATAATAAAACAAACGATATTCATACGAGTGTATGCGTACGAGTGCGTATGCGAAAGAATGTATACATATATAGACACAACGCGAAAAAATGTACACACCAGGGAAGGGTATCATTGGATGCCCCCCTTGAACTGCGTCACTTACGTACATCGTCAACAAAACAGCCGAGTGTTAGAATACTAACAGATTGCCGTTATATATTTAAAATAGAGAAAAAAAAAAATTAACATGTATACAAACTTCTCTTCCTCGATTCCGCTGCCACAGCATACCATCTCATCCCCCGCGTCTTCCAAAAATTCCTGCAGTCGACTTGTGGATGTAACGATGTCGTCGATTTCGATCGTAATATTGCCATCAGCGGTTTTAGCCTGCAACAAAATATACGCCATCAGAATGTTTTGTGCAAATAACAATTATTCATTACGAGAATACCTACACATGAACACAAATACTTGACACGGATATGAAGGATTCTGTCGGCTCTTACAACAAAATTGTAATTGCAATTAATTAGGTGTTTATTTCGATGTTATAATTTGATTATTTAAAGATTAATGAAGCAATCGTTATTCCGATTGACCATTCCTTAATAACATTGTTCAGACGGTAAGCAATGTAAACGGTTGTAAGTACTTAGTTGAAAAGTTGAACCCTTCGACGTTACAATTTCAAACTAAGTAAAGGATTCTTACCGTCATTGAGAGATCGTTGTGGAGGATCACAAACAGTTTAATTTGCAGCGAATATAGATCGATCTGCACAAACACTATACTGGACTCCTCTCCAGGATTCGTTACCCAAGACCACGACTCAGGAAGTACCATTCTTCTCTTTAAATGACGAAAGACATCTTGAACTGTGAATTCTCTGACCTCCTCGAGGTTCTGAAATTCTTCATCTTCTTCTGATCTCGATACATCCTGCAACAGGAGATCATTGAGTAAGGACGACTTTTTCACTTCGAGTTAGTCAATTGTCTCTTTTGGACGGAATTATGTGAGCAACGATCCTAGCAGCTTGCACGAACTGAGTATATAATGAATACAAAGTCCTTATGCCTCTGCATTTAATATGTAACTGGATACTTACCTCGGTGACGTTTGAAGAGTTTCCCATTGAGGAATGCAATAAATCGCTGTCAAAATCTTCATCGTGGCATAAGGCATCTTCTGGCAATGTCGAATCGTTCGAGTCATTAGCCGAGTCAAGGTTTTCCTATAAATTGAAGGTGAATGTTTATTCAGAATATGTAAATAATGCGATACCGCATGAAAACACTATTATAAAGCACTATTGTAGTTGTTTACTTTTTTTCTGGAACTGAAGTGATAGAGGATCATGGAAAGAAATCGCCGAATCGTGAAGAATTCCTCTAATATGTGTTACGGTATATCACGGAGGGGGTACTGAAATTAAAATTTTTGATATTTCTGCGAGTAATTCTACAGTATACTACAGTAATACTTTAACATGATATTAATTAATAGTGGACAGAAAAACATGGAAAGTTTCTACTCACCTCGCTGTGTTGGGATGAATACTCCGGGCTGCTTTGCATCAGATGATCGGCGAAACCGAAAGGTTGACCTTGACCATCATGATCCGCCTTCTTAGCACAAAGGACAATAGTTTATAATAAAAATGGGTATGAACAACATGTCCATGAAATCGTGGAAAACTTCAGCTCGCCGCATCGTCTTCGAACGAAAGGTCCAGACTGCTGTCCAGAAGGTGCTCAGTAAAACTCAAACCCTTACTTCGATGAACATTTTCGAATTTTTCGGCAGGAGGGGCCTCTTCAATAGTAACCTGTATTGAAAGGGTGAATAGAAAACATGAGGAAACTGCATCGATTTGCGCGGGAAATATGGATATTAAGGTTCAAGAATCCGGCATAAACTCATTTTTTAAAAAAATGGACTTGTTCGGTTTTTCCTTTGAGCCACAGATACATATTAGGCTTGCTAAAAAAAGAACTATATTTTTGTACCGTCCTTCAAGCGTCAGTGTATGATGAAAAAAAATCCTCGCGGAAGGAAGGCCTGTAGCTCAAAATTAAAAGGTCACGCAAGCCATTTTTGTGTTTTTTTTTCGCATTATGTGAGAAAAATAGGGCTTTTGTAGAAATTTACATTATGTTGAATCATTAAGCAATATGTTATTTGCATATCTAAGTATATATGGGGCATTCCACGCCAACTCAGCCACTTTGGAACCTTACATTTTTGTTGAAAAAATCATAATTCGGGATTATCTGACAGTGAAAACGAAACTAAATTCACTACAAAGAAGAAACAAAATTCGAAAGTACGGAAAGAATGGAAGAAAAATTACGGTAGCCCCTCTTATTGAACCGTTGCACACAGGTTCGGAGAATGAATATTGAAATTAAACACGCTATTCAAATTCCGAGTACATTGTAGTCTTACCTTATTCTCAATCACCATAGGTACTGCGTTTTCAACGAGTTTGTGTCTCATCCGGGGAATCAGTTCTACTAGGCCATCAGACATTACGATTCGATCTTCTCAGATTATGCTTTTTTGAGAGAAGTGGAGCTCGCACACGAAATCCGTTGTTAATAGAGCATGTCCGATTGCATCACGCCAAAGTTGCAGCGAGTGCTACAAAAATAAGAAAATTTTCGTTGTTGAAGCCACAATAACAATATATATATACATATATTAGGGTGGTTCATTTTCTACCTTCTTTTTTTTTACGAGACAATCGAAAATATTGTGCCAAATTATGAGAAAAAAATCTGTGTGAAAGGAGGGACCTGTAAAATAATTTTGAAGGGTCGCTACCATACATTGAACTTTGAAAAAACATTTGTTTTCGTTATTTAAGTTGTAGCGTCTTTTTTTAATTGAAAATATATGTTCATCAGTTGTGGTCAAAATCATTTTTATTAAAAAATTTTATGACAATAAATAATGAGATTAAACAATGTTGGGAAAATTGACTTTTTTTTACAGAAAGTCATGAAATTCTCATTTTTTGATATAAAAAAAAAATGATGGGCATATTCTTGAGATAGTATATTTTTAAATGAAAATAAGTTTCATAGTCCGTACTGAAAAAAAAAATTTATACATAGTTTTATTTTGTTAATTTTAATTCAAAAATTTGGTTTGTAGTATTGATATGTAGTTTTATTTCTACATTTTCGTTTGTATTTTATAGTCCTGTAAATAGGGGATCCGGTACAAAAATATTTAAATATGGCTGGTTTATATTATAATATTTTCAGCATCTACTTTAGTTTCAATATAATTTAGATCGAACCAACATTTTTGTTCCGAGATCCATTGTAATGAGAAAATAATGAAGGTTTTTTGGAGTGTCTCGCTTTGTGGAAAGGGCTTCGTGTTGTAAATGATACAGCCGAGCGAAGGGTTGCCCTAATCGAAGAGTTCAATGATAAAATAATTAACGACGAAGAAGAAAATAACCATCTGTTGTTGGTCATCGCCGAACATCGAAAAAATATGAGTAACTTCAGCAAAGGTACAATTGTTGAAGTTATAAAAAGTGATATTTGATTTCGTATGGCGTATTACTTTAAGCAATTTTGAAAAAATTGCAAAAAAAGGCATCAAAAAATGTTTTTCTACATTTCTCTAAATTTTTTCGGCATTTTTGATTCTCGTTATTTATTATGATAAAATGCCGTTTTTTCAATGAAAAATAATTGTGATCACAACTGGTTAACATATATTTTCAATTAAAAAAAGACGCAACAGCTGGAATAACGGAAATGAATTTTTTTTTTCAGTTGAATGTATGGTAGCGACCCTTCAACATTTTTTTACAGGTACAAAGATGTTTTTTTCATAATTTGGCACAATATTTTTGGTTGCCGAGTCAAAAAATAAAGGTCAAAAATAAATATGAAACAAAAATGAATGAAAAATGAATATATACGTATATAATATATATGTATATATATATATATATATACAGGGTGACCACGATAAGGTGGCCACCCCCCTCCAAAATCTAGCCGTTTGATAATTTGAGAAATTATTTGCATGATTTTCAAAGGATTTGCGACGATCTCTCCGATAGCGAAGTCGAAATTTTTTTAGAAACAACCGTTTTTGCGCGCGAAAAAAAAATTTTCGATTTCGGGACCAAAAATAGGGTTTAATTTTTTTTTCTGAAAATACGCAAAATCCTGAGTGCGGATATCAAAAATTTTCCGGGATTCGTCAAACCAATCACCCGGAAATAAATCTCAAAATTCGAACTTTTTGTCGAAAATTCGGTACTAACTGGCGGAACAGGTGGAATTGAAATATCTGGCAAAATCGACCAGCGCCAACTTCACCCGAGTCCAGGTAGCGGTATACGATATGTCATTGACGATTCTGCGCGATGAGTTTCGTTGGACTGACTTTCTCTGTTTGCAGCTAGGCGAGCAGCAAGATTAGTAGTTTGAAAATATCTGCATTGAGAGAAGCGTGACAAAAACGTCCGCATTTAAAATTATCAATGATAATTAACACGAAAGCAGCATAACGGGAGGTTAACAAGCATTTTGTTATCATCGGTTGCCAGTGACAACCGTTGTAGCACGGAGGTTAGCGAACGCTCGCGCGTGGCCGATTCGGCCGATCTAGATCCCGCTATTACCGTTGGACGACGCGGCGACGTCGAGATGATGTAGCGCAAAAATTGAAATTCTTTCGAAAATGATCATCGAATCATCCCGATTCCGTCAAAGTGCAGCATTATTGACAAAGGCTTATCACTCTTTTTTTACACAAAAATGATTTGAAGAAACGAACAGAATCCACCCGAATTTTGACAGTGTATTGCTTGTTCGTCGTGAAATTCTAGGTCAGTTTCTTTATATTCTGGAGAACGATGCGCGAAAATTGGTTAATTCTGACACCGTGTATTTATTTTCGTAAGTCAAATATTTCCGCGGCAACAAAGCACATGGGTGGCCGACTTTTCTATGATTCTAGTAGTAACAATGAGCGCAATATTGCCACGACCCAGCGTTATTTTCACGCAATGATCGAACCGGGGACAGTAAACCACGGTTCGAAATTATTTTCGATGAAAATATGCCGTTGCATTTTGGAATTTCGTTGATTGTCCGACAAATTGATACGTAATGCGTAAGAACGAAATGACTCGCATTTGTTTAGAACGAAACCCTTGCATTGCTCTTTACTTCGATACGAAAATCGTACTATTCTTAGCCAGATGACATAAGTATGTACGAAGCACGACAGGCTGAGGTATCGTTGAAGTACGGCAGAAGTATGGCCGATGTTATGACAGAAGTAGAAGCATGAAAGAATAATCGTCAGGTTATGATTCATTTACCTTTTACCTGTGATTTTTCCATTTCGTGGGCGACAAAGACAGTATTTTTTCGTAAATGCGATCGCCACGCTTCAGTTTCCATTTCAATTCAATGACAGTTCGTCAATGACAATAATTAGCAACATAATATTGAGTTTGTAAACCGATGCAGAGATTTGATACTTGATTCTATACAATTCCTTACAGATATGGTAATACAAATGTTTGATTGGTTTTTACATGTGCAATGAAATATTTTGTTTCATTCAAAATATGTACAATGCGTAAATTCGGGAATCCGTTATTTTTTCGGAACGCGCATAGTATTGCACAACAGAATTATGCACCTTCGATACTCCTCTTATGTTAATCCGTCCTCCTCGCTGAAAATTTTTTCAACGAATGCTGAAATTTACAGGGACGCGGGCATAATATTTGCAATGTTGCCCGCTACATTTCATACATTGAATAATGCGTCGTTACTTTTCACTGCGTAATAAATATTCTCCGGCATTGCTTCGTGTTTGCCTTTCCCGGTTGGACTCATCTCTGTCAAGCTATCGTTGTCTAAGATAATTTTGAAGAGTGCTCGGTTCGTTTCTTTCCGACTCTTGTACATAATCTCTGTAACGGCGGTCATTTGCACATTGTCAACCCACACGTCGTACCCTATGCTTAACCGTACTTGATGACAATTTAAAAATGATAATTATCTTATCAAAATTAGTGACAATTTAGTGTAAAAGTATTACAAACAGATCGTTTTCCGCCACTCGGTGCTGTTACTTTCAGGACAATTTGAAAAGTGTTCCATGAATTCGTTTGATTAACGCATTTATTCGTTTCTTTGTTTTAATTGCGACTGTAGTCGCAGTTTCATAATGTAGCTACACAACATTTTGTTGGAGACATTGAATTGATGCATTATTTACTGAAAATTTAATGCATTATGAAACGGACGCAGCATTATTGTAAATGGTGTATTTTTTCACAGATCACGAGTGCACCACCTCGACATACAAGTTTAAATTTCTGAATCGACGTGATCTGAGATACTGTATTCGTGCGTGTACATATAATTATTTTTAATTATTTAATTTATTTATTTATTTATTTATTCATTCATTCATTCATTCATTTAATTATTCATTGATTCATTTATTTATTTATTCATTGATTCATTCATCGATTCATTCATTTATTCATTCGTTCAATCATTCATTTATTTATTTATTCATTTACTTATTTATTCATTTATTTTTTTTTTTCTTTGCGTATGGCCAAATCGGTGGGGAAATCCTTTATGGACCACCCTAGGTAGGGTACCGTCACTCCCAGGAGTGTGGGACTCGCCTTACGGAATACCTACTAAAACCACCACCAAAAACCGTTCCTTGCTGTCGTCCACACCCCACGGAACTGTCGTCGTACCTGTTTTTGAGAATCAAATATCATGATTAGAACAATACGAGGCAAATATTTTGATAAAATTAAATCTCACAAACGGATGTGAACTAGACTTTTCACCATTTTCGTGACACCATTCTCGCGTTACAGAAACGCTGAAACTCAGGTTTATTTGCAATAAGATTCATTAGAGTTCAGTAGTATTCAATACGAGCCTGTAGTAAAAAGAAACTTGTCTCGTATTTCATTTCTGGTCTCGTTCTGTGTTTTCGTCCGCCAAAAGCCATTCCTAGCTGTCGTCCACACCACACGGAACTGTCGTCACATCTGTTTTTGAGAATCAAATATGAGGATTAGAAAAATACGAGTTACATATTTTGATGAAATTAGATTTAACATTTTTGAAACTACAGATGCAGTATAACGTGCATAAAAAACAAAAGAATGTGCACTCGACATTTTACGATTTTCGTGACACTATTCTCGCATTACAGAAACGCTGAAACTCAAATTTCTTCGCAATAAGAATCAATCATTAGAGTTTTGTAGTGTTTAATATGAGCGTTTAATAGAAAGAAACTTGTCTTGCATTTCATTTCTCGTCTCGTTCTGTGTTATCGTCCGCCAAAAGCCATTCCTAGCTGTCGTCCACACCACACGGAACTGTCGTCGCATCTGTTTTTGAGAATCAAATATGAGGATTAGAAAAATACGAGGCACATGTTTTGATAAAATTAGATTTGACATTTTTGAAACTACAGATGCAGTTTAACGTGCATCAAAAACAAACGAATGTGCACTCGACTTTTTACGATTTTCGTGACACCATTCTTGCATTACAGAAACGCTGAAGCTCAAATTTCTTCGCAATAAGAATCAATCATTAGAGTTTTGTAGTGTTTAATACGAGCGTTTAATAGAAAGAAACTTGTCTTGCGTTTCACGTCTGATTTTGCCAGCTCTTCGTGTCCGCCGATAGCCATACCTTGCTTATCCTCGAGGACCCACGGGACTATCGTCTTACCTATTTTCAACATTAAACAGCACAATAAGAAAAATACGAGGTGCCTTTTTGATGATAAAGATTCCTATGTTATTCAAACATCAGATACAGTTTTGTGTGCGGTAGCAAACAAAGAGAGTTTAGACGTCCCACCACTTCTGTTATATTATTTTCACACATCTGAGGATTTTTTTTTAACCCTCTAAATAACAATAATAATAATTCATGACAGTTTCGCGTTGTCAATCATTGAAGATTTGTCAAAAGAATCATATCTCACATTTCATTCCTGGTTCCGTTGCCTGAGGAGATGCTCGATGTGCCCTCCGTTCTGCTGGACAGTGAGTGCGAGCCGTTTCCGGATCGACCCTCGCACCCGTTGCATCTCCCTAACAGGAATAGCGGCACACGCTTCGGCGATGCGGTGGCGCATGTCGTGTTTTGTTGTGGGGGCCCGTTCGTAGACAATTTCCTTGACTCTACTCCAGAACCAGAAATCACAGACGGTGAGATCTTGTGAGCGCGCTGGCCACCTAACCGGACCTCTCGTACCGATCCAGCGCTTCGGGAACATGGCGTAGGATTGCCTTGTTCGCGTTACTGTTGTGGGCAGGGGCCCCGTCCTGCTGCCACCAAACCTGGTCCATACGGATGGGGTTTCCGTCCATCAGGCGGGGGAGTTCCTCGGTGAGTACGGTCGTGTACTTGGCTGACGTGAGATTTCCGTCGAAGAAAATGGGCCCGAGGATCCTGTCCTGTAATACTCCAACCCAGACGTGGAGCTTCCAACGGTGCTGGTTGTCCTGTTCGACGATCCAGTGTGGGTTTTCCGGAGCCCACCAACGACAGTTCTGCTTGTTGACGAGTTCGAGGTTCGTGAACAGCGCTTCGTCCGTGAAGCACACGTTCCTGAAGAAATCGGGATCCTCCTGCAGACGCTCCAGTCCCCAGCGACAGTACGTCAGTCTTCGTTCGGCATCACCTGGGCACAGCTTTTGCACCGGCTGGTACTAGAACGGACGGTTCAGCTCGCGTGCGATTTTTCTCACAGATTCTCGAGGAACCTCTGTAGGGAATTAATTACTTCTTTTAGAAAGCACGAAGAGACAATTATCGCATTGACCCCTAAATATACGTTGAATTTGTGTCCAGAATTGTCTCGTCTCTAATAAATCTCACCCAACAGAACGAGGTATGACTTGGTAATAAAATTTCGCATCAAACCGACGGGGAAATATCTCGCCGAACTCACGAGTCAATGGATTTTCGGCTTAATTACAATTCACCTGAATGAATGTAAAATAACTTGATTAATGAGAATTAACTGAATCACTAAATATAACTGAAATGTTGAGAATTAACTGAGACACAACTGAATTACGGAAAATTATATTCAAATAACTTTGGGTTCATGCCAGAATTATATGTTTACAGAGAGTAAAAATTAAATAAAAATGTGAAATGAAGTAGAGTTAAGAAAAATAACTTGAATTAATTGGAAATGCGATAGAACGAATTCAAAACTTTTCAACCTCACTTGAATTAGCGTGAATTATCAAGAATTGAAATTTATGAATTGAAACGAATCAAGTTGAATCATATGAATCTACCTCACTTAAAAGAATTGATTTCAAATAAGAAAATTAAGTTAAACTACATTAATTTATTCAGATTAATTCAACTCAAACAATTACCGTGTTGCTCAAATCTCGAATTATTTCCCCCTCGCATGAAACGAACAGTTCAGGTTGCCCGCGCACCATTGATTTTAATGTGAATAACTAAAATACGGTTAATTCTGGTCAGTTGGAAATTTCTGGAAACGCCGGAAGCAATATTTAAAAAATCATCTAATCACCGGGTCGATCTGAAATTGATGAAAACACGAAATTGAATTTTTTAGCGTTCTTACAGATCCTGGAAAAGGTTCGGATATTCTTCACCCCGAAGCGGATACACGGAAAAATGTTGCACTGCAATTGGTGATTTTATAGACACTATTGCGTCAAAAAAATTCAAGAAAACCAATAATAGAGAGTGTTTAAATTAGCGAATTTGGCACGGAATGCCCCATACGTACATCTCAGAATAAATTAAATTGAGAAAAAATATAACGAAGAAAAAAGAAACATACGCAGTGTCCTCGCGAGGCGTCTGAGGCTCCGTCTTCCGTTTTCCTGGACGGCGTGTTCCACCGCTGCTCGGACAGGGCCATCCCGCACCGGCTTGATGCGCTGCTCTCGTGCCCGCTTCAGCACGCCGTGCTCCTGCTCCGTTGCCGCCAGCCTAGAGACGAAGTTTCGCATACTCGAATCATACATTGTTGCAAAGTTTCACAAGCATCGTTTTCTTACAGGAAAAAAATTGACGTAGCCGACAGTTATGTCGAATAAATGTTTAAAATATATTATTCAGGGCAATGCGCGCAAGCTGCATAGAGTTCTAGTGCAAATTAACACGATTATGCAATTCTGAAAATTATTTCATTGCGAACATCGTACCTTCGAAAAGGCTGCCTCGACGGTGGCTGCCCGTCCTCCGGGAATCGCTCTCGGTACATCCTCGCCGATCCTGTACAGTTGTTCCCGGTCTCCGCCAGTATCCGATGCATCCTGGTCGTCCGCACGTCCCTGTCCATCTTAATCTCTAATTTTCTAGTACAACTATTCTAACAATACAGCTACAGTAAATCAACGTTGGTAAGATAAGTGGTAAAATAAAAATATTCTTCAACAGCTAACTACGCTACAGTTAAACGTGTAAAATTAACAATTCTCACAACACTTCACGGTAACTTAACGATTATAAACGTAATGCGAATACTTAAACGATTAAAACTACGGGTAATGCTACGAATAAACGTGGTAATAATATGGATTTTGGCGAAGTTTTGGTTGAAACTCTGATATTGGCTGGTGACGCTTCGAGCGAATCTTAGCGTCTGTTTGCTGAAATTAGCGCGAAACAATGCCAGATCTTCGATTGTCATTTAATACGCCTGACGCGTCGAGCTGCGTCCGTTAGTTACAACAATTACGATATCGTACGATCCCGAATGTATTCATTTGTTATTACACGCTGCTGTCCGACAGTTCGTGAAATAACCAACAGACGCAGCTCGGCGCGTCAGGCGTAGTAAATGACAATCGAAGATCTGGCATTGTTTCGAGCTAATTTCAGCAAACAGACGCTAAGATTCGCTCGAAGCGTCACCAGCCAATATCAGAGTTTCAACCAAAACTTCGCCAAAATCCATATTATTACCACGTTTATTCGTAGCATTACCCGTAGTTTCAATCGTTTAAATATTCGCATTACGTTTATAATCGTTAAGTTACCGTGAAGTGTTGTGAGAATTGTTAATTTTACACGTTTAACTGTAGCGTAGTTAGCTGTTGAAGAATATTTTTATTTTACCACTAATCTTACCAACGTTGATTTACTGTAGCTGTATTGTTAGAATAGTTGTACTAGAAAATTAGAGATTAAGATGGACAGGGACGTGCGGACGACCAGGATGCATCGGATACTGGCGGAGACCGGGAACAACTGTACAGGATCGGCGAGGATGTACCGAGAGCGATTCCCGGAGGACGGGCAGCCACCGTCGAGGCAGCCTTTTCGAAGGTACGATGTTCGCAATGAAATAATTTTCAGAATTGCATAATCGTGTTAATTTGCACTAGAACTCTATGCAGCTTGCGCGCATTGCCCTGAATAATATATTTTAAACATTTATTCGACATAACTGTCGGCTACGTCAATTTTTTTCCTGTAAGAAACCGATGCTTGTGAAACTTTGCAACAATGTATGATTCGAGTATGCGAAACTTCGTCTCTAGGCTGGCGGCAACGGAGCAGGAGCACGGCGTGCTGAAGCGGGCACGAGAGCAGCGCATCAAGCCGGTGCGGGATGGCCCTGTCCGAGCAGCGGTGGAACACGCCGTCCAGGAAAACGGAAGACGGAGCCTCAGACGCCTCGCGAGGACACTGCGTATGTTTCTTTTTTCTTCGTTATATTTTTTCTCAATTTAATTTATTCTGAGATGTACGTATGGGGCATTCCGTGCCAAATTCGCTAATTTAAACACTCTCTATTATTGGTTTTCTTGAATTTTTTTGACGCAATAGTGTCTATAAAATCACCAATTGCAGTGCAACATTTTTCCGTGTATCCGCTTCGGGGTGAAGAATATCCGAACCTTTTCCAGGATCTGTAAGAACGCTAAAAAATTCAATTTCGTGTTTTCATCAATTTCAGATCGACCCGGTGATTAGATGATTTTTTAAATATTGCTTCCGGCGTTTCCAGAAATTTCCAACTGACCAGAATTAACCGTATTTTAGTTATTCACATTAAAATCAATGGTGCGCGGGCAACCTGAACTGTTCGTTTCATGCGAGGGGGAAATAATTCGAGATTTGAGCAACACGGTAATTGTTTGAGTTGAATTAATCTGAATAAATTAATGTAGTTTAACTTAATTTTCTTATTTGAAATCAATTCTTTTAAGTGAGGTAGATTCATATGATTCAACTTGATTCGTTTCAATTCATAAATTTCAATTCTTGATAATTCACGCTAATTCAAGTGAGGTTGAAAAGTTTTGAATTCGTTCTATCGCATTTCCAATTAATTCAAGTTATTTTTCTTAACTCTACTTCATTTCACATTTTTATTTAATTTTTACTCTCTGTAAACATATAATTCTGGCATGAACCCAAAGTTATTTGAATATAATTTTCCGTAATTCAGTTGTGTCTCAGTTAATTCTCAACATTTCAGTTATATTTAGTGATTCAGTTAATTCTCATTAATCAAGTTATTTTACATTCATTCAGGTGAATTGTAATTAAGCCGAAAATCCATTGACTCGTGAGTTCGGCGAGATATTTCCCCGTCGGTTTGATGCGAAATTTTATTACCAAGTCATACCTCGTTCTGTTGGGTGAGATTTATTAGAGACGAGACAATTCTGGACACAAATTCAACGTATATTTAGGGGTCAATGCGATAATTGTCTCTTCGTGCTTTCTAAAAGAAGTAATTAATTCCCTACAGAGGTTCCTCGAGAATCTGTGAGAAAAATCGCACGCGAGCTGAACCGTCCGTTCTAGTACCAGCCGGTGCAAAAGCTGTGCCCAGGTGATGCCGAACGAAGACTGACGTACTGTCGCTGGGGACTGGAGCGTCTGCAGGACGATCCCGATTTCTTCAGGAACGTGTGCTTCACGGACGAAGCGCTGTTCACGAACCTCGAACTCGTCAACAAGCAGAACTGTCGTTGGTGGGCTCCGGAAAACCCACACTGGATCGTCGAACAGGACAACCAGCACCGTTGGAAGCTCCACGTCTGGGTTGGAGTATTACAGGACAGGATCCTCGGGCCCATTTTCCTCGACGGAAATCTCACGTCAGCCAAGTACACGACCGTACTCACCGAGGAACTCCCCCGCCTGATGGACGGAAACCCCATCCGTATGGACCAGGTTTGGTGGCAGCAGGACGGGGCCCCTGCCCACAACAGTAACGCGAACAAGGCAATCCTACGCCATGTTCCCGAAGCGCTGGATCGGTACGAGAGGTCCGGTTAGGTGGCCAGCGCGCTCACAAGATCTCACCGTCTGTGATTTCTGGTTCTGGAGTAGAGTCAAGGAAATTGTCTACGAACGGGCCCCCACAACAAAACACGACATGCGCCACCGCATCGCCGAAGCGTGTGCCGCTATTCCTGTTAGGGAGATGCAACGGGTGCGAGGGTCGATCCGGAAACGGCTCGCACTCACTGTCCAGCAGAACGGAGGGCACATCGAGCATCTCCTCAGGCAACGGAACCAGGAATGAAATGTGAGATATGATTCTTTTGACAAATCTTCAATGATTGACAACGCGAAACTGTCATGAATTATTATTATTGTTATTTAGAGGGTTAAAAAAAAATCCTCAGATGTGTGAAAATAATATAACAGAAGTGGTGGGACGTCTAAACTCTCTTTGTTTGCTACCGCACACAAAACTGTATCTGATGTTTGAATAACATAGGAATCTTTATCATCAAAAAGGCACCTCGTATTTTTCTTATTGTGCTGTTTAATGTTGAAAATAGGTAAGACGATAGTCCCGTGGGTCCTCGAGGATAAGCAAGGTATGGCTATCGGCGGACACGAAGAGCTGGCAAAATCAGACGTGAAACGCAAGACAAGTTTCTTTCTATTAAACGCTCGTATTAAACACTACAAAACTCTAATGATTGATTCTTATTGCGAAGAAATTTGAGCTTCAGCGTTTCTGTAATGCAAGAATGGTGTCACGAAAATCGTAAAAAGTCGAGTGCACATTCGTTTGTTTTTGATGCACGTTAAACTGCATCTGTAGTTTCAAAAATGTCAAATCTAATTTTATCAAAACATGTGCCTCGTATTTTTCTAATCCTCATATTTGATTCTCAAAAACAGATGCGACGACAGTTCCGTGTGGTGTGGACGACAGCTAGGAATGGCTTTTGGCGGACGATAACACAGAACGAGACGAGAAATGAAATGCAAGACAAGTTTCTTTCTATTAAACGCTCATATTAAACACTACAAAACTCTAATGATTGATTCTTATTGCGAAGAAATTTGAGTTTCAGCGTTTCTGTAATGCGAGAATAGTGTCACGAAAATCGTAAAATGTCGAGTGCACATTCTTTTGTTTTTTATGCACGTTATACTGCATCTGTAGTTTCAAAAATGTTAAATCTAATTTCATCAAAATATGTAACTCGTATTTTTCTAATCCTCATATTTGATTCTCAAAAACAGATGTGACGACAGTTCCGTGTGGTGTGGACGACAGCTAGGAATGGCTTTTGGCGGACGAAAACACAGAACGAGACCAGAAATGAAATACGAGACAAGTTTCTTTTTACTACAGGCTCGTATTGAATACTACTGAACTCTAATGAATCTTATTGCAAATAAACCTGAGTTTCAGCGTTTCTGTAACGCGAGAATGGTGTCACGAAAATGGTGAAAAGTCTAGTTCACATCCGTTTGTGAGATTTAATTTTATCAAAATATTTGCCTCGTATTGTTCTAATCATGATATTTGATTCTCAAAAACAGGTACGACGACAGTTCCGTGGGGTGTGGACGACAGCAAGGAACGGTTTTTGGTGGTGGTTTTAGTAGGTATTCCGTAAGGCGAGTCCCACACTCCTGGGAGTGACGGTACCCTACCTAGGGTGGTCCATAAAGGATTTCCCCACCGATTTGGCCATACGCAAAGAAAAAAAAAAATAAATGAATAAATAAGTAAATGAATAAATAAATAAATGAATGATTGAACGAATGAATAAATGAATGAATCGATGAATGAATCAATGAATAAATAAATAAATGAATCAATGAATAATTAAATGAATGAATGAATGAATGAATAAATAAATAAATAAATAAATTAAATAATTAAAAATAATTATATGTACACGCACGAATACAGTATCTCAGATCACGTCGATTCAGAAATTTAAACTTGTATGTCGAGGTGGTGCACTCGTGATCTGTGAAAAAATACACCATTTACAATAATGCTGCGTCCGTTTCATAATGCATTAAATTTTCAGTAAATAATGCATCAATTCAATGTCTCCAACAAAATGTTGTGTAGCTACATTATGAAACTGCGACTACAGTCGCAATTAAAACAAAGAAACGAATAAATGCGTTAATCAAACGAATTCATGGAACACTTTTCAAATTGTCCTGAAAGTAACAGCACCGAGTGGCGGAAAACGATCTGTTTGTAATACTTTTACACTAAATTGTCACTAATTTTGATAAGATAATTATCATTTTTAAATTGTCATCAAGTACGGTTAAGCATAGGGTACGACGTGTGGGTTGACAATGTGCAAATGACCGCCGTTACAGAGATTATGTACAAGAGTCGGAAAGAAACGAACCGAGCACTCTTCAAAATTATCTTAGACAACGATAGCTTGACAGAGATGAGTCCAACCGGGAAAGGCAAACACGAAGCAATGCCGGAGAATATTTATTACGCAGTGAAAAGTAACGACGCATTATTCAATGTATGAAATGTAGCGGGCAACATTGCAAATATTATGCCCGCGTCCCTGTAAATTTCAGCATTCGTTGAAAAAATTTTCAGCGAGGAGGACGGATTAACATAAGAGGAGTATCGAAGGTGCATAATTCTGTTGTGCAATACTATGCGCGTTCCGAAAAAATAACGGATTCCCGAATTTACGCATTGTACATATTTTGAATGAAACAAAATATTTCATTGCACATGTAAAAACCAATCAAACATTTGTATTACCATATCTGTAAGGAATTGTATAGAATCAAGTATCAAATCTCTGCATCGGTTTACAAACTCAATATTATGTTGCTAATTATTGTCATTGACGAACTGTCATTGAATTGAAATGGAAACTGAAGCGTGGCGATCGCATTTACGAAAAAATACTGTCTTTGTCGCCCACGAAATGGAAAAATCACAGGTAAAAGGTAAATGAATCATAACCTGACGATTATTCTTTCATGCTTCTACTTCTGTCATAACATCGGCCATACTTCTGCCGTACTTCAACGATACCTCAGCCTGTCGTGCTTCGTACATACTTATGTCATCTGGCTAAGAATAGTACGATTTTCGTATCGAAGTAAAGAGCAATGCAAGGGTTTCGTTCTAAACAAATGCGAGTCATTTCGTTCTTACGCATTACGTATCAATTTGTCGGACAATCAACGAAATTCCAAAATGCAACGGCATATTTTCATCGAAAATAATTTCGAACCGTGGTTTACTGTCCCCGGTTCGATCATTGCGTGAAAATAACGCTGGGTCGTGGCAATATTGCGCTCATTGTTACTACTAGAATCACAGAAAAGTCGGCCACCCATGTGCTTTGTTGCCGCGGAAATATTCGACGTACGAAAGTAAATACACGGTGTCAGAATTAACCAATTTTCGCCCATCGTTCTCCAGAATATAAACAAACTGACCTAGAATTTTGCGATGAACAAGCAATACACTGTCAAAATTCGGGTGGATTCTGTTCGTTTCTTCAAATCATTTTTGTGTAAAATAAGAGTGATAAGCCTTTGTCAATAATGCTGCACTTTGACAAAATCGGGATGATTCGATGATCATTTTCGAAAGAATTTCAATTTTTGCGCTACATCATCTCGACGTCGCCGCGTCGGCAAACGGTAATAGCGGGATCTTGATCGGCCGGATCGGCGACGCGCGAGCGTTCGCTAACCTCCGTGCTACAACGGTTGTCACTGGCAACCGATGATAACAAAATGCTTGTTAACCTCCCGTTATGCTGCTTTCGTGTTAATTATCATTGATAATTTTAAATACGGACGTTTTTGTCACGCTTCTCTCAATGCAGATATTTTCAAACTACTAATCTTGCTGCTCGCCGAGCTGCAAACAGAGAAAGTCAGTCCAACGAAATTCATCGCGCAGAATCGTCAATGACATATCGTATACCGCTACCTGGACTCGGGTGAAGTTGGCGCTGGTCGATTTTGCCAGATATTTCAATTCCACCTGTTCCGCCAGTTAGTACCGAATTTTCGACAAAAAGTTCGAATTTTGAGATTTATTTCCGGGTGATTGGTTTGACGAATCCCGGAAAATTTTTGATATCCGCACTCAGGATTTTGCGCATTGTCAGAAAAAAAAATTAAACCCTATTTTTGGTCCCGAAATCGAAAATTTTCTTTTCGCGCGCAAAAATGGTTGTTTCTAAAAAAATTTCGACTTTGCCATCGGAGAGATCGTCGCAAATCTTTTGAAAATCATGCAAAAAATTTCTCAAATTATCACACGGCTAGATTTTGGAGGGGGGTGGCCACCTTATCGTGGTCACCCTGTATATATATACAGGGTGTCCCTAAATTGAGGGACACGGACCAGCCAGCGTGATACCTGACTGAAATGCAACCGAGAATTTCTTTACCGAAAGGTCGTCCGACGCATAGTTTTTGAATTATAAGCGATATCGTTAGGCCAATCAGAGTGCACCATTTCATCTGGATTTGCCGCCACGGAAATCGCTGTTTTGTTCCCTGGGTGAATTATTATTATTCGGTTACAAAGTAAATATCGGCACCTCCCCTCACTCGCTGTTGTACCCCTTCTCGAGCGCTGACCTCGGTATTGTTGCCGCGGCACACGCTGCCGGCCGCACACCCACGGACGCACACTCGTGTGTGTGAAAATAAGCGAATGCCCAGCTACACAATACTACGAAACACGCATCTACGAGTGAAAATCAAAATAAATCTCGAAATTAATCAGCGGATTTGAGATTTAATGTTATAAAACACTTCCAATCATCGTTGTATGCATAAAAGTAGAGATTTTAGATGATTGATATGCCGTCAGGATTCATAATTAGTCATTCAATCAATCTGAATTATGCTTTCCGAACATTTTTTGTGTCTTTGCAACATAACTTTTCCACTAGTTTGAAATTCATCATTGACATCCGATTTTTCAATAATGCGAGGAAACAACAACTCGCTGAATTGACGTGTCAATAGGTTTGTGAATCAATTACAATTCACCTGAGTTAACACAAAATAACTGAATAAATGAGAATTCACTGAATCACTAAAAATGATAACTGAAATCATGAGAATAATTTGAGATATAACTGAATTAGGAAGAGTTGTAATAAGTCAAGTTACTTTGAATAACTTTAGATTCGTGCCAAAATTTTATGTTTAGAGAGAAAAATAATTAAATTCAAATAAAAAAGTAATTTTAAATCAAGAAGAAGAAAATTTCCAAATACCTGAATTCAAATGAAGCAATTTGAATATAATAAATCTATCCGAATTTGAGAAAAAATAACAATTATTATTCTGACCAGAAAAATGAAGTCGAATTACATGAATAAATTCAATTAATTCAACTCAAAAAAATATGGTGTCATTCAAATTCCCAGTTATTCCCTCGTCGATTCAATGTGGGTCTGGAGTGACAAGTAACGTTGAAATTGTTGAGATCAATGCTAGTGATGGCCACTTATCTGAGAATAATCGATGTATCGATTAATCGATTTCAACAAAATAATCGGACACGGCTCGATTGAATTGGTAAAAATTAATCGATTTGGTAAATTTCTGCGTGTAGTCTTAATATCAGCAGAGATATTTTGATAATTCATAGTTTTATTCAAAATATTTTGGTCCAAATAAGAATTATTATTTTTCCTTAAATTCGGATAGATTTATTAAATTCAAATTGCTTCATTTGAATTCAGGTATTCGGAAATTTTCTTCTTCTCGATTTAAAATTACTTTGTTATTTGAATTTAATTATTTTTCTTGCTAAACATAAAATTTTGGCACGAATCTAAAGTTATTCAAAGTAACTTGACTTATTACAACTCTTCCCAATTCAGTTATATCTCAAATAATTCTCATGATTTCAGTTATCATTTTTAGTGATTCAGTGAATTCTCATTTATTCAGTTATTTTGTGTTAACACAGGTGAATTGTAATTGATTTACAAACCTATTGACACGTCAATTCAGCGAGTTGTTGTTTCCTCGCATTATTGAAAAATCGGATGTCAATGATGAATTTCAAAATAGTGGAAAAGTTATGTTGCAAAGACACAAAAAATGTTCGGAAAACATAATTCAGATTGATTGAATGATTAATTATGAACCCTAACGGCATATCAACCGTCTAAAATCTCTAGTTTTATGCATACATCGATGATTGGAAGTGTTTTATAACATTAAATCTCAAATCCGCTGATTTATTTCGAGATTTATTTTCATTTTCACTCGTAGATGCGTGTTTCGTAGTATTGTGTAGCGGGGCATTCGCTTATTTTCACACACACGAGTGTGCGTCCGTGGGTGTGCGGCCGGCAGCGTGTGCCGCGGCAACAATACCGAGGTCAGCGCTCGAGAAGGGGTACAACAGCGAGTGAGGGGAGGTGCCGATATTTACTTTGTAACCGAATAATAATAATTCACCCAGCGAACAAAACAGCAATTTCCGTGGCGGCAAATCCAGATGAAATGGTGCACTCTGATTGGCCTAACGATATCGCTTATAATTCAAAAACTATGCGTCGGACGACCTTCCGGTAAAGAAATTCTCGGTTGCATTTCAGTCAGGTATCACGCTGGCTGGTCCGTGTCCCTCAATTTAGGGACACCCTGTATATAATAACCATAAAACATTATTCGTTCAAATTATTCCGTACAGCAATGATCATCTATCGACAGGTAGTTTTTTTGATTTGGGTTTTCAAATACGACGAACCTTGCGAATGAACACAAAAAAAGCAGCATTTTACTTGTGCAAAACGGGAGCGTTGTTGCTCGAACGGTTCTCACATTTTAGACATTTGGATTTTATAGTGCCATCACACACGAAAAACACACGATGCTTTTGAGAAAGCATAAGTGGATACGATCTTTACATCTGAGAAATAATTTTGCTTCCTCACAGCGGAAGCTGAGTGACGGTGAATTTTTTTTTCAGTTTTCAATGTCAACGTACTCAGATGTGCAGAAATACCGAAAAATTATGTTTAGAAAAAATGTCCGGACCTGTGTGTGTATGTGTGCGTGCGCGATGGCACTGAAAAATTGAAACGCCAACCGAAGAACGGTTTGAGCTACAAGGCTTCCGTTTCGCATAAGTGTGAATCATGATCCTTGCATTGCAACGCTATTAATTTACCTTTGGAATTTGGAAAACTGATGGTTGTCGAAGGTCCATGCGCTTACGTCTACTCACATCAGCGTCTCGTCCAGTTCGACACGCTGGAACAGCACAGTACTTCCCCATACTGACAACGAAGATCGAGTCTTTGTTCACACTGCGATGAACGATTACTGGTGAATAGTGATGAATACTGATGGTGGTACTGATGAAAGAATCTAACAAAAAAAAATTAAATACAATGTACAAACTACAAAAATGAATGAAAAAAAAACAGATGTGCGCCTGTATCGAAACTAAGCCTTTTCACTAGGATGGTGAAATGAGCTCTAGAGCTGACCTAACTATCCTACAGCGAAGAAAAATCTACCTTTTGATGCTGGTAGGACGATAAAAAATTGTGCTCGACAATCTTGATAAGAAAACAGTACCTACCGAAAAAGAAATTTCAAGAATTTGTAGCAACAAGACCGTCGTTCGTTATTGCCACGTGTTACAAATTGACGAAATTTCTTTTTCAACAGGTATCATAAAAATAATGTGAAAAATCTTATGACTTACCTTTTTGTAATTATGCGAAAACATGATGTCCGACAAGAATGCGATAAACAAACGCCAATTAATACTCGATAATGATTTCATTATGCTTCCTGCACTATGTTCCGAACGATACAAACGACAGACTTCACGTCCTGTCTTAGGAACACGAGCGCTCGTGGCTGAATTTTTAACTAAATAATTTTCTCCAGTTTTGGCTACCACGTTTTCAATACTTGCCCCATATGCGTTCGGTCTTCTTCCCTCTAGTCTTCATGGCTATCACAGCGGCCGTCGCCGAGCTTCTTCAACTACAGCTTCAGAACCAGAACGACGGGGCTAGACCGAATCAACCTAGCACGTCATACTCTGATCTATTCAATCAGCTCAGTGCTCGTGTCGAAAAATATTCATATGGCTCCGGGGACGAAACCAAACCGTTCTCAACATGGCTGCTGCGTTATGAATACACCATCGTCACGGAATCAGCGTCGCTACCTCAAGAAATGTGAACTCGTCTCGTGCTGGACAAGCTCGGCCAACTCGAGTTCGACAGGCTAGTGAATCACGTTGCCCCTAAAATCCGACTACCATGCCGCGGGACAGAGCCATCACCACGTTGAATGACTTATTTCGCGACAAAGAACCTATAACACGCCGGCGAATCGAGATCCTCAACTATCGATACGACAAAGCGACCCCCATCACGGAACATATCGATCGTATAAATCGACACGCCTCAGACTTTGATCGCGCGAAACTCACGGACGACAACCTATGGATTTTACTACTGCTACAATCCTTCTGCTACTCAAGCGAAAACGACGAGTTAAAACGAATAGCTCTCCGCGTAGTGGAAAAAAACGTAGATGCATCGCTTAAGGACATAGTTGCAGAGTTAGAAGCTCATAATCACGTGTCAACTAGCCTCAAAATGCTGGAAAATCCGGTCGCTAATTCGCCTACCACAGCGATAAACGCCGTTCACGCGAAGTCTAAGGGGCAATTCAAGAAAGGTGGTCCGAAGCAAAAACCGGTGCAGCCATCATCGGATCAAAAGTGCAACGGTTGCGGAGGTGATCATCAACGCTCAAAGTGCCTTTTCAGTGAAGCTGTGTGTCATCAGTGTTCGCGTAAAGGACACATCGCCAAAGTGTGCCGTTCAAAACAGAAAGACGTGAAACGCAGTGTCAAAAGTGCGAGTCTCGTGACGCAATCACTTACCTCGGTCGGTAAGCATCGTCGAAAATACGTACCAGTGACTATCCTCGGTAAAGTCGTTAATCTGCAATACGACTCGGGTTCAGACATTACGTTGATCGGCAAAGACGAATGGGAGCGACGCGGCTCTCCAGACCTCGTCGCGAGTGAAATCGTTGAACACGCGGGCGGGAGTGAGTTCAAAATGATCGGCAAGTTCAAGTATTCGGTACAAGCTCTCGACCGTAACGCCGAACTGGAAATTGACGTCGCAAACCGTGTGGGAGTGAACTTATTCGGACTAAACGCGATCGACAGTCTCGACCTATGGTCTGTGCCACTGAGTGAATACGAAAACCCGGAAATCATATTTCGTGTCCAAAGTTCGGAAACTCCCAAACCCAAGTTCGCGGTACACCCGGTTGTACACTAGGCTAACAGACAATCATCGCGGGCGGTGCCGACTCAACATAGCGAAGGCAACCGGTCCGTCACGACGCCTCGCAACGCGTATCAACTTGAAATCTACGACAGCTTTCCGAACCTATTCTCTGACTTATTAGGACAGTGTCGTAATCACCAAGTCAAATTCTGTTTAGTCAACAACGCACAGGCTGTACAAATTCCGTGCAGACCGATCCCATACGCGATAGAGAAACCTCTCGAGGAAGAAGTGCAACGCCTTGAAGACAAGGGTATTATCGAACGCGTCGAATTCTCTAACTGGACCACACCCCTCGTGATCGCAAAGAAGTTCAACAGCAAGATGCGTCTATGTGCAGACTACGACACCGGCGTGAACCGCGCGCTGATCGACAACCGACACCCTCTACACAACGTGGAAGGTATCATCACCAAACTAAACGGAAATCGCTTTTTCAGCGTACTCGACTTGAGCGATGCTTTCTTCCAACTGGAAATCGCTGAAGACCATCGAGAAATAACTACTATTACCACACCCAAGGGACTCTTCAGGTTCAGACAACTACCTTTCGGCATCAAGACAGCACCTGCTATGTTCCAACAAGCCATGGATAGTATGCTAGCAGGGTTGCAAGGAGCTTGCGCGTACATTGACGATGTAGTTGTCACTGGCTCCAACCGCCAGGAACACGATGTACGCTTACGTCAAACTCTCCAATGTTCTGGCTCAGACCTGAAAAGTGCAGTCTCGCAGTAGAGGAAATAAAATTCCTCGGCCTGATGGTAAGCGCTTAACGTATAGCAGCTGACTCGGAAGCTACTCGCGCTATAGCTAACATGCCCAAGCCTCCGAACGTCTCAGAAACTCAAAGCTACCTAGGAATGGTGAACCACTACGGAAAGTTCATCCCTCACCTACACCAGCTGAAACAACTCCTAGAAGAACTTACGCGAAAGGATCATCCATGGGACTAGAACCAACAGCACGACCTGGCTGTCGAACAAATCAGAAAGGTTATGCTCAGTCCACTCCTTTTGGAGCACTACGATCCATCGAAAACTCTAGTGGTCGCAACAGACGCCTGTTCTACGGGACTAGAAGCGTTTTACTGCAACTAGACGACTCAGGACGAGAACGCGCTGTGTACCACATGGCACAAAGCCTTACGGACACGCAACGAGGCTATTCACAAATAGAAACGGAGGCTCTAGCCCTGGTTAGGGCAGTCAAGTGTTTTCACAAATTCCTGTGGGGACGCAAATTTATACTGCAAACCGACCACAAGCCCCTTGTTGCGCTGCTCCAACCAGACGATACGAAAGGTCTCAAGCTCACCACAGCCGCACGTCTTAAAAGATGTGCGATGAGACTCCTAGGATACGACTTTCGCATCAAACACATCCGAGCGCAGGACTTCGACCACGCGGACGCGCTATCAAGCTTGATAGAAAAATTCCATCGCGACAACAGCGAAAAACTTCAAGTGGCTAGCATCCGGGCTGTAGAAGAAGCGGTCCAGCAAGTCAGAAACCTGTCTATCGACATCTTCGGAATAAATCTACGAGACAAACTCAGATCAGCAGCATTAGAAGATTAAGACCTTGCATCTGTAATGAAAGCTATCGCAAACGGATGGACTTCAAACCCTAAGACGGAAGTCATCGAATACTTCAGGAAACGTCAAGACAACCTCAGTACCGTCGACAACACATTGTTGATGGGAGATAGAGTAGTCATCCCAAAAACGATGCAACCTGAAATCCTAACGGCTCGACACAAAGGCCACCCAGGTATAAGAAAAATGAAGCAACTCGCCAGAGAATATGTTTATTGGCCTAAAATATTCGAAAACATCGAGCGACTTGTCCAACAATGCGATGCTTATGCTCTGACACGAAGAATGCCAATCAAGGTACCACTCAGCCTTTGGCCGGAAGCCACACGTCCATTGGAGCGGTTATACGTAGATATTGGTTACCCTCCAAACAGCCAGTATCTATACATTTTCGTGGACGTATACTCCAAGTTCCTGGAGGTGGCAATAGCCTCGTCAATAACAGCAACACACACAGGAGAACTGTGTCACGAAGTCTTCTCAAGATATGGACCCCCAGAAATGCTCGTCAGTGATCACGGATCTCAATTTACTTCCGGACTTTTCGCGAATCTCGGCGAAAACCACCAGATCACCCACCTAATATCACCGGTAAACCACCCGCAATCAAACGGACAAGCCGAACGCATCGTTGATACTGTAAAAACAGCCATCGCCAAAGATGCGACCAACTGGAAGAAAACTCTCTTCGGCTTCCTCCACAGCTACCGTTACACGCCATGTGCGGCAGCTCCAGGTGGTAAGTCACCAGCGGAACTCTTTTTCGGACAACAAATGAATACACCGTTCTCCAAGCTGTTCCCGAAACCGAAGGAAGAGAAAAGCGGGCCAAACGACTTCGAAGGAAAAAAAACAAACATGAAAAACAGTTTAACCGACATCATGGCGCATGATCATGTGAACTCGCAATCGGCGACCGCGTCGTAGTCCTTACCCAGTTCAAAAAACGGAAAGAAGGGAATGTCTCCAGAATCATTTCCAACGTACGTTACGCCATCCTTTTGGACAACGGCAAAGAAGTCGAGTGACATATTAACCACATCTGGAAAGGTGGTTCCAACGCCTCGAACCCTGACCAAGATGTGGAGGATGATTGGACCCTAACCGAGTCCAACGATATCCCTGCCTTACCCCCCTCACCGTCCAGAACGCCACTGCTACCTTTCCCCCGCTCCTCACCCGACTCTTTGTTTCCTTGTAAATTTCCGCTATCCTTACCCTTAGCCCTTCCCTCATCCTTCTCCTTTCCATAGTCTCCCATAGCACCTTCCTGTCCACCAAATCGAACGCCGCATTTAAGTCCACAAAGAACGCCACCATCTTTCCCATGTCCTTTCCCACCTGTCTATTGATTAAATAATTAAGTACATATACATTGTCAATTGTACCGATGCCTTTTCTGAATCCCGTTTGATTTTGCGGTATCAAGCCCTTCTCCTCTACCTCTCTTTCTAACCTATCCGCTAATGCCACCGCATACACCTTATATAGAGTTGGCATTAACGTCACTCCCCTATACTCTTCTACCCTTTTCCCCTCCCACTTCTTTACTATCGGCGCTATCAATCCCTCTCTCCAATCCTCTGGCCAGCCCTCCCCCACCCAAACTCTGTTACATGTTTTCCATATCCACTGCTCCATTTCTTCCCCCCCATACCTCCATACTTCGCTAACTATTCCATCCCCCCCCTGGTGCCTTTCCATCCCTCAGCTTTCCTATCACCTTTTTAATCTCTTCCCTCTGCAGCTCCCCTTCCCCGTCGCCTTTCCTATTTGCCGTCCCCCCGCCTCCTGTTACCTTGCTTTCCACTCCGCCTAATAATCCTATGAAATACTCCCCCCTCTCCTGATCGCCTATGTCCTCATTCACCCTCTTCCACTTCTTTCTTTCCCTGTTAACTATCTCCCATACCTTACTTTCTGTCCTCGCTTCCGCTGCTTCTTTTATGAATCCCGCATTTTCTTTCTTTTTCCTCTCCTCGCATAGCCTATTATATTCCCTTCTTTCCTTTCTATACGCGTCCCCTTCCCCCTCCCCCTTTCTCCAGTTCCTTCGACTCTGCCTAAATTCGGCTTTTTTTCGCCTACATTCCTCATCCCACCAACCCTTTTTCACTTTACTCCCCCTCCCTCCTACATCTGAAGCTCGTCTAAACTCCCTTATTCTTTTCTTTATCTCTTTGCCTACATCCGCTTCTCCTACCCCCTCCCATTTGACCTCTGTTCTAAACCCCCTCCTACCCTCCTCTGTCCAGTCTCCTACACTAGCTCCCCCTACTCTTTTTCCCTTTCTTGTCCTAGTCACGGCCCCCCTCATCCAGACTATTACCGGGTGATGGTCCGAGTCAACCCTATCCCCAATCTCCATCCTTTTGACCCTATCCCTAACCTCGCTGTCTCCTATAGCGTAGTCTATCACCGTCACCCCCGCCCCTCCTACATCCGGAAATTCTCCCTCCTTATAACCCTATATGTTCCCGTTCATTATTGCCCATCCTGTCTCTTCCAGAAATTGCAACAGCTGCTACCTTCCGAGTTTATTTTCCTGTCCTTTGATTTCCTACTCCTACTCTCCTCCTCTCCTTCCCCCCAACATCCTCCCCCCTCCTGCCCTAGCCTGGCATTAAAATCACCCCCTACTAGCACTTTTCTTTCTCCCTCGACCTCTTCTGCCCGCTCCTTCAATTCCCCTATCTTCTCTTTTAGATCCCCATCCACGTATATTCCTCTTACTATCCATTTTTTTCCCCCTACACTTATTTTCCTTATTATCATCCCCTCTTTTACCTCTTTCCTTCCTCCCTTCCCACTTACTATCTCCTTTCTTACCCCTGACAGCATTTCGCCTATTGCTCTTCCCTTCCTATTTCTTCTCATCGCATACTGCACTTCCCATTTATACCCTGCTGGCAACTTATTCCTAATCCTTTCCCACCCCTTCTTTTCTATCCATATCTCCATTAAAAATATTACATCCCACTCCCTTAGACCCCTCCAAAAATCTTCATCCTTTCTCGCCAGCCCCGCCGCATTCCAGAAAACTACTTTCCACCCCTCTCTTTTCGTCTCGCCTACTCACTCTCTCTCCTCTTTCTCTCCCGCCCCCCGTGCCTCTGCCCCTTCCCACTACCCATTCCCGAAACTGCCTTCCCCTACGTACCCCGGCCTGTGCTTCTATACCTCCCTCTTGTCTTTTCTCGCTTGCTGTCCTTTCCGTATCGCCTTCCCCTACTTTTCCCCTCCCCTCCCTTTGCCTCTCTCCCCTCTCTCTCCCTGCACCGTTCCCAAGCACCTCTCCTATCTCATCCCACTTCCACATTTTCCCTTCCATCCAGATCTTTGCATACCCTATTCTTACTCTGTTTCCCCTTCTCTCCTCGATAGCTGCTATCTCGCTCAACTTCCATTTCATTCTCCTCTCTGCCCAGGTGAGATCCTCCTCTATTTTCTCCTCCCTCCCTTTGAGGTGGCTTTTTCTTCCCATTACCTGCCTCTTTTGCTTCCTCTTCCCTGGCCCTGCTATCCATATCCCCTTTTCTCCCCCTTTTTTCGCGCCTACCTCCCACATATCCTTAACCTCGACCTCTACCCCTATCACCTGCATAATCTTTTTCAATCCTTACTTTTCCCTTTCCTTCTCTATTCTCGCTCCTCTCAATACTATATTTTCCCTTATTTCTTCCCTTTCTTTCCTCTCTATGGCCCACTCCATCTCTCCTAACTTATCTATTGTTACCTGCGCCACTTCCGCATTCCCCTGTCCCTGCCTCTCCCCCCCGCCTTCTGCACTCTTCTTTTCTAATTCTGCCAGCCTCTTCTTCAACCTTTTCATCTCTCCCCCCTCTCCGCTCTGCCACCTCTTCTAATCTTTTACCTAGGTCCCTTATCGCTTCCTTTATCTCCCCTCTCCTACTTCCCACTGCTCTTCCCTTCTAGTCATTTCCCCTTTGATCTTTTCCATTTCTTCCCTGATCCCCCTTCCCTGCCCTTTGACCCCCTCTAGACCTATCTTTAACTCTTCCCTAATCAGCCTTAGCATATCCCGTATACTCCCTCCCTCTGCCTTCTCTTCCTCACCTGTCGTGCCCTCCGGCGACCGGTGAACTTCCCTGCTTTTCCCAAATACTCTTTCTCTTCCCTGTATCTGATCTGCACCCTTCTTCCCTTTTCCCTTCCTCCTCCCGCTTTCTCTTCCATAAATCTAGCACCATCGTAGCCGATCCCAGGCCATGACTCCTGTCCCTCCCTAACGATGCTACTGCACCCGACCTACCTTACTTTTTATCCTCCTCTACTCTGTTCGCCCCTTCTTTTTGGCCACCCGCGTTGCTCATACTCTTTCTCTCTGCCACCGCTCCCTACCTTATCTACCTGCCGCCTATCTGTCTCTGCTTTATCCCCCTTCCTACTCCCTAGATGTCACCGCCTATTTTTGTGTTATCCTTCCCGTTGCCGTCCGCCGGCTCTCTCTGACTAACCACAAAACTCTCCCCCTTTTTCCACCTGTCCTTCCCTTCTACTCCTGCCTCCCTATTCCCTTCACCTGTCCGCCCGTCCTGGTTTTCCCCGTTCCTTCTCTGCCCTATTTCCTTTCCTCCTCACCTTTGCTATCCTGCTGAATTTTCGCCTTTCCACTTACACTCTTTCTCACACCTGCCACCCACATCCAAACCGGAAACGGAAGTCCAATATACTTTTATTCACCGTACTAATTAACCAATGATGAATACTACTCGTATATCACACTTCATATATGTTGTGACGTGGTATTTCGTACCCCGTCACTTTGTTTAATTATCGCATTCCTCTAGGTGCAGATATCGCTAAAAATAACGAAAGCACGTCTGAGGCCAATACTCCAAAAATGAACGACTAATTATCTTTAAGTTGAATTCTCTTTACTAAGCTAATTGTATGCTATTTTCTAATTCTGTAATGCTCTACGAGAACCATCCGCGAGACCTTCGCGTCAAGATACCAGGACACTGCCTGACAGGGGTCACGTACCAGCTCAACATCGACCACCACCGACTACAGACGAACGAATACCGCTGAAACCACTCCCGATGGATGCCTATCTAGTTGTCGAACAGGGTCGTGCGTGATGCACAAACAGCACCTCCAACTATTTGAGACTTATCGGCCAGGAGCCGAACCACGAACGAATGCTTCTACCGCTCGGATGCATCGTTAGGCGGCGTACAGGGCTGTGCGTCAAAAACACAACAAAGCCTCCCGTCGACGATACTTATCAGCCTGTAGCTGAACCGACCCTAACATCTACTAAGTTGTTGACTATCCAATAGAAGACGGTTTTCTCTTCACGAATCGTCTTATCAAAGGACTGCGGCGTGGAATAGGCTGATGATATGCTGACCACGTGGATCTGGTGGATCTAGTGTGGGGATCCGGGTTGAGGGCCATCACCACCAGATCGTTCCGGCATGAGGGCTTCGATGAGCGAGGGCCGGGATGCAGCGCCGACGAAATAGCTACAACGGGGAGTACCAGTAAAGCAAGGAGTGAGTTACAGTCGATCGCAAGTCCAAAGGACCGGTGACGTAATATTGCCGCACACCTCAATATCGCAACACATGAGCAGTACGACCCCCCCCCCCCCTCTCACCAACGATACCGCATAGCTGAAGGAAAACATCTCTAACCGCCTTCCGACGTCCCGATACCTCGATACCTGTCGTCGAGGGAAAAGAAAAACAAGCGGCGAGGGATTATCGCCGCCTACTCGTGGACCAGGCCTACGCGACCTGCTGGTCCAATTAAAATACCGCAAATTTGAGGAAGACTCACGTAACAGCAGCTCGACGAAAATCAGGATCATCGCTCATCTCGTCACTCTACGTTCAGTTTTCGTATCATACCGACGTGCTATCGTAGTCTTCTGTGCCTTATCGCTACCTTATCGCATTCTCTCGCACCTGTTATATCTTCTTTTACGTAAGTGAGGTTCCTTTTCTATTTTGTGAAGCCACGAGATTACTTGCAATATATCGTATCTTTACCTTTATGTCTTTCTCTCTTTACCTTGCAGTTGGTCTGCTTGAGCCAATTGGGCTCGTATCTTTTCTCTTTATCTTGCAGTTGGTCTGCTTGAGCCACCTGGGCTCGTACCTTATTCTCTCTTACCTCTCATCTTGTCCCTTTCTCTGTCTTATTGCAAGTAACTTCGCGACTGGTTGACTATTACTTACGCATTGTAGTGACTATTGCTTATTTTATTATCTTTCTCTTCTGGAATATTTGACTGTCTAATATCGCTGTCTAGCAGCGCGTTCCGTTGAAGGATCAATTTTTATCTTAGCTATTGAGCATTGCTATTTTGTTATATTTTCTCTGATTAGTTATATCTGTCTCTTTACCTATTATCGTTGATTATCGTATCTTAGTGAGTGTACCGCGGGAGCCATCTTACATCGCTGCGCGGTCCCGCTCGTCGTTCATTTGACATTGGAATATTGTGCCGTATCGCATAACATCTTTTTCACTATTTTCTTCGCTAATATCGCTGATCGTAGTTGTCCGTAGTCTATTTGGTTTGCCGTACGTTGCATATTAATTATCTTGAATATTGTTTGTCTTATCTTGAATTGCCTTTTATCGTACCGAATATTATCTCTCTTTCTCTCGCGCTTACCGCAAACTAGAGGCTACGTATTATCTGTTATTCTCTATATTTTATGCTAATTTTCTACTTGACCTGTTGCTTGAATTTACCTTGTAATTCATAATTCCCTGTCTGCCTATTTCTGATCATTCTGGTAATGTGATAACTATCACAATTGTTGTATTTCGCATGTGTTTATAATCGCTTCTCATATTCTATGATTTATTTGCTTACCGCTTAATTTAAGTACAGTATATCTTTTTCTGTTCTGCCTATCTATCATAAAACCGTGTTAATCATTACCGTCAGTATCGCGATCTTGCGCATATTTCCCGCTTATTCGGAAAACGTTCCGTTATTTGTTAACTCTCTCGCTTAACCTTTCTCTGGCTGTAAATATTGTTAATTATCGCATTTATCATAATTGTATCTCAATCTCTTCAGCTATTTGTTTGTCATTAAACTTATCGCTTCTTGCTTAATATATTTGATATTATTCCTGCTTCACCTGTTTCTTATTTTATCTATTGGATTCGACTCCGCTCCTCTACCATTATCTTGTCTCTCTGAGCGAACTGTGCAAAACCGTCGTAGAACCTGACCTTACCTTTATCTATTACCTTTACCTTTACCTTTGTCTTTTTCTCTAATTATCTATTTTTGACGCATGTGCGTCTGGCGTCCAACAATCGTATCTTTCTCCCTTAGTATCTCTCTCTCTATCTAATTATTCAGGTTAGTGACTGCGCCGTAGGGTAACCAATTATCGTTGTATCGTTTTACCCTCAACTGTATTAAAAATATTGGTTACAATGTGCTTCTTAACCACCACCGGTTTCAACACTACGGAACCTTTTTCTATTGCTATTGGCAATCCTATATTATTTTTGCTTGTTATTTTTTTCTTTGTACCTTTCCGCAGTACCGTATTTCCATGTTAATTCAAATTCTGCGTATTATGCTTGATTTTATCGTAATAAGGTGTATCTAGTGTATTTCTTTATTCTGCGAACTCTCCTCCGAATCTCTCTCTCTCTCTAATTTTTTATTCTCTCGAATGTTACATTGTTAGTTTTTTATTGTACTATTTCTCGAATTTTCAAGTATTTTAAATCATTGATTCGCTCGTCTCAGCTACCGACTTTGTAAATCATTAACAAATGTTAATTTTTCATTGTGGCGAACATCCGCCACCAGCAAGCCGGCAGAGAATTTCTTACAATATTTGTTTTTCTTTATTTCTGTGTTTTTAGAACTCTTGTCCTCTACAGTTAACTTTCCATGCTTCGCCTCTCTAGCTGAGAGCCAAGGGTTCGATTGCACCGGGAATTTCCCTACATGTGACATTTATGGCGCGACGCAACCTTTTGGCCTTGACTCGGGGGCGAGCCTGCACTTTTTCACATCTTTGACCAATCTTCGCCACGCTCATCGCGTATACATACTATTCACTAGCTTCGTATTTTTCCCTGCCTTTCACAGTTCTACTACGCCATCCCAATTTCTGTAACCCGATTTTTATCGTAATAAGCAATTTGTTAATCCCATATTACTTCAAACCATAATCTCTGGCGTCATTCACTTACTAATCTCCTGACAGCACCACATTCACACTAGTTAGAATCTATGGTAAATTTGTCTTATTCTGCCGTGATTCTCTTTCGAGCTATCGCAATTTTGTTTTCTATCGAATAAAATAAAGCTCTCGCTCTTGTTTCTTAACTATCACAATAATAGTTCACGTGCCGTCATTCTCTGCAACTCCTGACCCACGCTCATGTTATCTGTTAACTATTGTCTCTCATTTTGAAGCTACCGTTTAATTCTGTTCTATCGAAATTTCTGTGAACTATTATTGCTTACTTTGTTAACTACCGCTATTGTGCCATAGTAGTGTATATTCGCCGATTCTAATCCACAGATGGCGGCGCTCCCCCCAGCTCCCCTCCAGCTCCCCCCTCGACTCGCGGCGCTCGCTCTCTCTCTCCCGCTTCCTCTCTCTTTCTATAGCTCTCTCTCTCTCCCTCTCTTGAGCTGTCAACTTGAGTGGTTGTGCTTACCTCAGGTGCAGGATTTTCCTATATTTTTTCGGACCTTTCGGTTCGGTTTTATTTTGTGTAGTAGTATCCCCTGAGTTTCGGTGTACCTCTCACTGTTTTGACTGTAATCTATTCCCTGTAACTGTGCTTTCGGTGTTTCATTTAATCGTTAAAAGTGAAATTTTATAACTGCCACTTTAAGTGACTTAATTCAGCTGTTAGCCGCTAGAGTGTGATTGCGTGAGCTGGTTTTATATGTGTTTATTAGCATATTACGTACAAGAACACATAGGTCAATCCTAATACTGTTGGTGATAGTGTTTACATTGTTTTTACCTCAGCTGCTCTGATAATCTCCAGATTGCCTAAACATCTATTTACACTCACCTTACTATGACGCAACGTTGTGGTCTCTGCAGCGGCTTCGTGTCGGAATCAGACATTGGCTGTCAGGGTGTCTGTGCGAGGTCATTTCACGCAAGTTGTGTAAAAAACACTTAAGACTGTCTTCTAAACCCGTACCTGAAGCATTTCAGTACATGTGTACTGCTTGCAGTCCTTCTTCTCCAGGTCAGGCTATGCGAGAGTCGGGTACCGCAGCTACCGCCGGTACTTCCGGGGTACGTAAAGGACTGGGTGAAGGTCGTGTTTTTGGGGGTCGGCCTGTCTCAATCACCTCACTGGCCAGTGAACTCCGTACTATTTTAGGGGCGATGGAAACTGTCCTCAAAGAACTAGACAATTTCGAGGACATCAAAAAGAGGCTGGACTGCTGTGCGCAAAAGCTGGACAGTGTTGCATCAGTAACGCAGCAGCTGGTGTCTAAGGTTGACAAGCTGACGCGGTCTAATGCTGCTCTAGCTGCCCGCTGTCAAACCCCCTGAAGATCGCTCTGATGTGGTTGAGAACAGGCTGTCAGACCTGGCTGCATCGGTAGGATCGATTCAAGAGCCAGGCTCCTCCACCAATGCACTGAGAAGGTCTTGTCCGCTCACTTCTTCAAAGCTGGACCAACTGGAGAAGCAAAGTAAAGACTTAGAGGTTTTTGTGACAAATCGTCCGGAGATTTCTGGCACTACTGTGCTAGGGATGGTCTCACGTCTTGCTGGTGCCCTGGGTGTTTCCTGTTCAGCTGGGGATATAGCTCGCGCCTATCTAATTCCTTCTAAGGGCGACAAACCGCGTCCACTCATAATTCGTTTCACTTCCTGTGTGATGAGGGATATGTGGCTGGATAATTGGCGAGCTAAAAGTGGGCTACTAGCCAAGGATGTCGATGACTCTCTTCCTGCGGCTCGTGTCTTTGTCAACGAATCCCTGACATCCTCAGAGCGACTGCTCCTAAACTCCGCACATAGCTATGCCTGTCAACACGGCTTCAAATATGTTTGGGCCAGGAGGGGTACAATATATCTTAAGAAGACCACCGGAGAGGTACCATTACGCATACGCACTCCTGCTGACCTGCCTACTGCTCAGCCCTCTGCGTCTCTGTGACGTGTGCAACGGACATCGAGGTCGACGTCACCTGCTACCCTAGCTGCTCGACCCAACGCACATCTTCGAGACTCGGACTGTTTGACGATCTGTCATGCGAATGTGCAATCGCTTGTTCCGCATTTCGATGAATTTCTCAGTTACCTTTCAGACAATTTCTACCATGTCATAGCAGTCTCTGAATCGTTCCTCCATGATCTTATTCCCGATGAACTTATTGGGATTCAAGATTACATCCTTTTTCGGAACGACAGATTAGGCAAGGGCCGAGGTGGGGTTGCGGTATATGTCCACAAAAGTTTAAATGCGCGGTTAATCTCATCCTTGCCTGATCTCTATTGTCACAAGCCTGAGTATCTGATTATGGAGATTATCGTACCGAACGCCTCTAAACTTCTGTTTGCGGTCGTCTATAGACCTCTGAAAGTTGGTTTTTTATCAGAGTTTGAGGATGCTTTTATGCAACTTGCGCAATCGTATAAGAATCTCGTTATTGTAGGAGATTTTAACGCCAACCTTAACTCTGACTCGTTTGACTCCCGTCAACTCTCAGGTATTTTTCATTGTAATGGCCTTCATGTTGTCCCGTTTCGGGCGACTCATCACACTGCGCACTTACATACCTGGTTAGACCTTTGTATTGTTGACGATATTGCTAAGGTTTTAGCTAATGGGGAATCTGGTACCCCTTTTCTTTCAGGCCATGAGCTTATTTATATTAAATACTCACTTAGGGTGCCTCAGTTGGCGACTAGATCAATCAGGTACCGAGATATCAAAAATATTGACCAGCAGTCCTTCAATCGTGACCTCCTTGGTCTTGATTGGTCTCCTATTTTCGATAGGTTTGTGAATATCGATGATAAAGTAGCCTTGTTTAATGAGCATGTGCTTAGTACTCTGGACACCCATGCCCCCTTCAAAACTTGTCGTTCTAAGCGTCAACCAGCTCCGTGGTTGTCTAAAGTTATCCGTGACCGTATCAAAGAACGGAACGTGTGTTTTAGGGCATTCAAAAAATCTGGTTTCGTGACTCTCTATGGCGAGTACAAGGCTGCTCGGAATTGAGTTCAGTTGGAAATTCGTGAAGCTAAATCGGGCTATTATGAAGATCTTTTTTCCGCCCTTACTACTCCTAAGTCTTTATGGCGAGAATTCAGGCATCTGGACCTCTGCAAGCAGCGTCAAGGTGTAGTCCATGCTGACTTCACGACCTCTCAACTTAATAGTCATTTTGCTAGGATTGCCAATTCTGCCTGCCATACTCGATCCCGAGTCCGCTTTCGACTCTGAGTGCTTTTACTTTAAACACATCACTCCTACTTATCTTGCACAATGTTTACTCTCCTCGAAAACTGAAGCCTGTGGTTGTAATGGGATTCCAGCAAGCTACTGACGTCTGGTTATGCAATCATTGCTCTCTTTTGTGCTGGAAATTAATAATTACTCGCTGACTTATTCTGTCTTTCCCCTTGAGTGGGAGAAAGCGTTAATTCAGCCCATCAATAAGATAAAAAATCACACACTTACACACACACACACACACCAGTGTGGAGTTTGCTGTGTTCTCCCATCTGGCGCCTCCCCATGTCGCGGATAGGGGAACGCTCACCACTTGTGGAGGGTATCGTGGAAATAAAATACACGAGGCGGACGAAAAACCAGCTAGGGGAAGGCACCTCGAATATAAACCAATTATGGATTGTGAGTTAACAACAACACTACCCCAAGCGGGTCAAGCTGAAAAGCCCAGTCCCGCCGTCGGTTTTGATCGTGTGAAAGCCCCGGTGGCCGATGCTGGCCCCACGGATTTGGGGGGGGGGGGGGGGGGGGGGGCAAACTCACAACACCAGTATGGAGGTAATACCCAGTCTGGATTCAGTATTTGCCACTGCATTAGGAGCTGCGTCAGGGGAATCTAACTGAAACGGTTGCGTTCAACGCAAGCTAGACCAGCTCGACCGTCTGGGCGCTAGAATTGATGAGCTTATCGATTTTGTAAGGGACAAACACAATGTCCACAAGCCGATAAAGGATCTTGCTCGTAGTATAAGGGCCATATACAGAACGGTGTGCACGGCCGATGACAATCTGCAACAGTGTCAACGACCAGGTTCGGAGGGAAAGACTACGCAAACCACTCCGAGTCCGCGCAGTAGAAAAGAACAGGGCGGCACTAGGGAGGTTGCGATTACCCCCCAACCGCAAAAAGAAAAAAAGACCCAACCACAGAGTCGGCAAGCCGCTGGAGGGACAACAGAACAGGAGGAAAATACCGACAAGAGGGGGTCTAAAGAAGGAGAGTGGCGCAAGGTCGCAAGGAAGAAGAAAGGGAGAGATAAGATCCCCTGGGAGAGGAAGCTTCCAAGTAGGGCCAGACCAAACTCCATTGTGATAAGGGCTAAAGACGGTGTGTCTTACGCGGATATCTTAAAGGATATCAAAAGTGACCCGGAGCTAGTTGACCTCAAAAAAGAGGTCACAAAAATAAGAAGAAATGCGGGAGCTGGATAGCAAAAGCACGAAAGCGCAAAAACTGGCTCTCAAGGTGGAGGGAAAAGTAAGAGAGAAGGCATCGGCTATCACAAGGTCCCAGCAAATCACTCTGGAGATCAAAGACATCAACGAAGTCACTACAGAGGAAGACATTCGGGAGATCCTATCCGAACACATCAGAGATGGGTCATCTGGATCGATAGTAGTAAGATCCCTACGACCAGCCTGTGAAGGAACGCAGATAGCAGTCGTAAGTGCCCCACTCAATTGGGCTGCAAACCTTATAAGGGAAGGAAGAGTTCGCATAGGATGGGTGAACTGCCGCGTCCGGAGAAAAACAGAAATAAGGCGCTGCTACAGATGTTGGCAAATAGGTCACACTGCAGCCAAATGTGGAGGGACAGATAGATCAAAAGTCTGCAGACGCTGTGGTGGCACAGAGCACGAAACCGCATCGTGCAACAAGGATCCATGCTGTTTGCTGTGCCAAGAGGCCGGAATATCCCAGACAAAGCATGCATCATACAGCTATGCATGCCCGTTCACCCAGGAGTACATTAAAAAGGTTAGAGGATGAGACTTCTGCAGCTCAACCTAAATCATTGCGAAGTTGCACAGGATCTCCTGGAACAGACCGTTCGCGAATCTTCCATAGATGTTGCTATCATCTCGGAGCAGTACAAAGACAGGGACGCCACACAACAATGGTTCACCGATTGCAGCAGCAGGGCAGCAATCTGGGTTAGTGCGAATATCCATGTACAGGAACGGCCACACGACTATAGAGAGCTATATACCTGAGTAAAAGTGAGGGGAATATATATCTTTAGCGTATATGCTCCTCCAAGTCTTACTGAAGCCCAGTTCGCAATGCTACTTACCAGAGTAGGGGATGAAGCAGCCAATACAAGGCCCCGAATTATTGCCGGAGACTTCAATGCGTGGTCCATCACCTGGGAGAGTAACTCAACTAACAACAGAGGAAACTTACTTCTTGAAAGTCTGACAAGACTTGAGGTCTGTCTAATGAACACGGGATCTGAACCAACGTTCGCTAGAGGCGAACAAACCTCAATAATTGATCTGACCTTTGTAAGCAGCGATGTTTGCACATACCTGCAGAAGTGGAAAGTAAGCGATCAATATACGCACAGTGACCACCGGGCTATATTGTACGAAATAGTTGATAGCAAAAAGACTGCGAATGGGCCGAAGACGTACAATATGCGTAAATGGAACGCCAAATCACTTGAACGGGAAGCTTTTGAGGTCATGATGGAAGGGGAAGGGCTCAATGCCGGTACACCCAACTCCATGGCCGACTCTCTTATGGTCCTCGTTACAGAGGCGTGTAACGCATCCATGACACGATCCCAACAAACGAAAAAAGGGCATAAGGAAACATACTGGTGGACAAGTGAAATAGCCAATCTGTGCAAGAAATGCCATCAAGCACGTAGACTCGCTCAAAGAGCCCAAAACAATCGAGAAAACCTGAGGAAACAATACCGGCTGGCACGAAGAAGGCTCCGTAAAGCAATAAAATCGAGCAAAAAACGCTGTAATTTAGAACTCTGTGAGGAAGTAAACAGGGACTTATGGGGCCGTCCTTACCAAGTGGTCATGGCGCGACTCAAGGGCAGAGTAGCAGCGCCGCCAAGTGAAGCTGAATTCTTGAGCCGCATAATCGAAGTTCTCTTTCCCAAGGACGATCAATGTCAGGTTTACTGGAAAGCCCCATCAGCAGATAATATACCACCTCTAACTGGAGAGGAACTCAGAAGAGCCTGTGCAAAAACCAGGGACACAGCTGCACCCGGCCCAGATGGCGTCCCTAATCAGGCTATCAAGCTGGCAATAAAAGTTAATCCAAGCGTATTTCTGAAGGGTTTTTGAAGCGTGCCTTTAGGAGGGCATCTTTCCCGTACGCTGGAAACTACAACAGCTGGTGCTGCTGCCAAAAGGTGACAAACCACCGGAAGATCCGTCGTCCTACAGGCCTATTTGCTTGTTAGATACCCCAAGGAAGATTCTTGAAAAAATCATAGTCGGTCGACTTGAAGATTTTACCGAGGGGCCTTTAGGGTTATCGAAACGTCAATTCGGCTTTCGCAAAGCCAAATCCACCACAGATGCGATCATGCTAGTGGTTTGCACAGCACGCGAGGCAATTAGCGGCAGGAGATGGGAGCGGGGAGCCAAGAAGTACTGCGCTATCGTCACCCTGGACGTTAAAAATGCCTTTAACTCTGCACGTTGGCTCCAAATCATCAGTGCCTTAGAAGGCCTAAGGGTGCCAAGTTATATTCGGGAAATAGTGGCAAGCTACTTAAGCAATAGGACACTACAATATCGCACGGATAACGGTATTGTGAAACACGGCGTTACTGCAGGCGTTCCACAGGGGTCAGTCATGGGCCCAACACTGTGGAACATCATGTATGACGGGGTACTGAGGATTCCGGTACATCGCAATATTAAGATTATTGGATTTGCGGATGACATTGCGATAGTAATGACCGGTAAAACATTGGAGGAGATTACCGAAGATACAAACGACGTAATCCGCAGCATCAGAAGCTGGATCACGACAACTGGTCTCCAACTAGCTGACCACAAGACGGAGGCGGTCCTGGTGACAAGCCGAAAGAGAAAGGAGACAATAACCTCAAGAGTTGGAAGCAGCGATATTATCTCGGTGCCCTCCATACGATACCTAGGAGTACAAATCGACGCTCGACTAAGGTTCGATGAACACCTTAAAAGAGTCGGTAAGAAAGCATCGCAGGTGGGGAATGCCTTAGCAGGACTGATGCCCAACATAGGCGGACCGCGACAAACTCAGAGACAGCTGCTGGCACACGTAATTGACTCAATCACACTGTATGCCGCCCCGGTATGGCACGAAGCAGCAACGGTGAAGTCGTACACCAAGGAGGTAACATCAGCACGACGACGGGCCTGTCTACGCGTCACTAGCGGTTACAGGACGACCTCTAGCGATGCTATCGAGGTCCTTGCGGGAATTCTCCCGCTGGATCTTGCAGCCGAAGAAAGGGCAAGACTCTGAAGGCTTCAAGAAGATGAGCGGACAAGGGCACAAATCGAAAAGGAGGAAAGACAACGCACCCTGGAAGCATGGCAGCGTAGACGGGGCGCGTCAACAAAGGGAAGATGGACACACCGTCTGGTGCCTTATACAGGGTGTCCCTAAATTGAGGGACACGGACCAGCGAGCGTGATACCTGACTGAAATGCAACCGAGAATTTCTTTACCGGAAGCTCGTCCGACGCATAGTTTTTGAATTATAAGCGATAGCGTTAGGCCAATCAGAGTGCACCATTTCATCTGGATTTGCCGCCAAGGAAATTGCTGTTTTGTTCGTCTGGGTGAATTATTATTATTCGGTTACAAATTAAATATCGGCACCTCCCCTCACTCGCTGTTGTACCCCTTCTCGAGCGCTGACCTCGGTATTGTTGCCGCGGCACACGCTGCCGGCCGCACACCCACGGACGCACACTCGTGTGTGTGAAAATAAGCGAATGCCCAGCTACACAATACTACGAAACACACATCTACGAGTGAAAATAAAAATAAATCTCCAAATAAATCAGCGGATTTAAGATTTAATGTTATAAAACACTTCCAATCATCGATGTATGCATAAAACTAGAGATTCTAGATGATTGATATGCCGTTAGGGTTCATAATTAGTCATTCAATCAATCTGAATTATGCTTTCCGTACATTTTTTGTGTCTTTGCAACATAACTTTTCCACTAGTTTGAAATACATCATTGACATCCGATTTTTCAATAATGCGAGGGAACAACAACTCGCTGAAATGACGTGTCAATAGGTTTGTAAATCACTTACGATTCACCTGAGTTAACACAAAATAACTGAATAAATGAGAATTCACTGACTCACTAAAAATGATAACTGAAATCTGGAGAATTATTTGAGATTTAACTGAATTAGGAAGAGTTGTAACAAGTCAAGTTACTTTGAATAACTTTAGATTCGTGCCAAAATTTTATGTTTAGAGAGAAAAATAATTAAATTCAAATAAAAAAGTAATTTTAAATCAAGAAGAAGGAAATTCCCAAATACCTGAATTCAAATGAAGCAATTTCAATTTAATAAATCTATCTGAATTTGAAGAAAAATAATTATTATTATTTGGAATAGAAAAATGAAGTCGAACTACATGAATAAATTCAATTAATTCAACTCAAAAAAATATGGTTTCATTCAAATTCCCAGTTATTTCCTCGTCGATTCAATGTGGGTCTGGAGCCGCTTGTTTACTAACACGAACGATGCAATACAGTATCGATGTATGTGATTTAAGTAACAATTACTCAAAATTTGTCAAACTCAAAAATATTTTGAATAAAACTATGAATTATCGAAATATCTCTTCTGATATTAAGACTACACGCAGAAATTTACCAAATTGATTAATTTTTACCAATTTGATCGAGCCATGTCCGATTACTTTGTTGAAATCGATTAATCGATACATCAATTATTCTCAGATAAGTGTCCATCACTAGCATTGATCTCAACAATTTCAACGTTACTTGCCACTCCAGACCCACATTAAATCGACGAGGAAATAACTGGGAATTTGAATGACACCATATTTTTTTGAGTTGAATTAATTGAATTTATTCATGTAGTTCGACTTCATTTTTCTATTCCAAATAATAATAATTATTTTTCTTCAAATTCAGATAGATTTATTAAATTGAAATTGCTTCATTTGAATTCAGGTATTTGGGAATTTCCTTCTTCTTGATTTAAAATTACTTTTTTATTTGAATTTAATTATTTTTCTCTCTAAACATAAAATTTTGGCACGAATCTAAAGTTATTCAAAGTAACTTGACTTGTTACAACTCTTCCTAATTCAGTTAAATCTCAAATAATTCTCCAGATTTCAGTTATCATTTTTAGTGAGTCAGTGAATTCTCATTTATTCAGTTATTTTGTGTTAACTCAGGTGAATCGTAAGTGATTTACAAACCTATTGACACGTCATTTCAGCGAGTTGTTGTTCCCTCGCATTATTGAAAAATCGGATGTCAATGATGTATTTCAAACTAGTGGAAAAGTTATGTTGCAAAGACACAAAAAATGTACGGAAAGCATAATTCAGATTGATTGAATGACTAATTATGAACCCTAACGGCATATCAATCATCTAGAATCTCTAGTTTTATGCATACATCGATGATTGGAAGTGTTTTATAACATTAAATCTTAAATCCGCTGATTTATTTGGAGATTTATTTTTATTTTCACTCGTAGATGTGTGTTTCGTAGTATTGTGTAGCTGGGCATTCGCTTATTTTCACACACACGAGTGTGCGTCCGTGGGTGTGCGGCCGGCAGCGTGTGCCGCGGCAACAATACCGAGGTCAGCGCTCGAGAAGGGGTACAACAGCGAGTGAGGGGAGGTGCCGATATTTAATTTGTAACCGAATAATAATAATTCACCCAGACGAACAAAACAGCAATTTCCTTGGCGGCAAATCCAGATGAAATGGTGCACTCTGATTGGCCTAACGCTATCGCTTATAATTCAAAAACTATGCGTCGGACGAGCTTCCGGTAAAGAAATTCTCGGTTGCATTTCAGTCAGGTATCACGCTCGCTGGTCCGTGTCCCTCAATTTAGGGACACCCTGTATAGAAGCATGGATAAACAGACGACATGGCGATCTGGACTTTTATCTTACCCAAATACTGACGGGGCATGGCTGCTTCAGGTATTACCTGCACCGTTTCAAGCTGGACAACGAAGCTACTTGTCCAACCTGCCCGCACTCCCTCGAAGAAGCCGAACATATAGTTGAAATGTGCCCACGATTTACCGTGAAGAGAGAAAATCTCGCAGAGAAACTAGGTGAGGCCGTCTCGCCCGAGAACATCGTCGATCTGATGCTTAAGTCAGCCAATAACTGAAAGGCTGTGGCGTCGTTCGCTACTACCGTGATGGCAAAACTTAGAAGTGAGGATACGGCAAGCCGCCAGCTTATGGAATCCCGAGACGATGAGACTACCGTCGGTATATCTGCTCCTTAGACCGATGCTGAGGAACGTAGGTAACTAAGTTGAGCCAAGACTCCCCCACCTGATGCAGAGGAACGTAGGTGTCGGGGTTGAGGCTATATACAAGACGAGGCAACGCCGGTTTAATGTAAATGCTCCTGAAACCGATGCAGAGGAACGTAGGTTGAGCTGAGCCCGGCTCTCCTGCCTGATGCAGAGTAACGTAGGGCAAGGGTTGAGACTGCCAGAGGATAACCGGACGATGCTGTAGGAAGTAGACGACCGGACAATGCAGCAAGAAGTAGACCAGTTTGATCCTGAACCCCTAATCACTACGGTGGACGGGGGAAGTATGGAAACGTCAAACCCCAAAGTGGAAGCCAATCGGCTGGTAAACGGCCTCACCGAAGTACGATGTCTAGCGATGGTACCGGTGAGGTCTTGATGTCGCAGGGCCACTTGAACAGAGCTCGCTCTATCAACGTCCTTTAAAAAAAAAAAAAAACACACACACACACACGCGCACGCGCGCGCACACGCACACACACGCACAGGCACACACACGCGCACACGAACGTCATAAACGTGGGTATTCGGGCGAGTGGTCTGGGCCCCGATTTTTTCATACCTGCACCACCCGCTACCTACATTTCTTTGACCGATTTTCATTGCATGCTTGGAAAGATATACATTGGTACTCTACTTGCAGCATTTGCACAGATTTTTATACTTGGGTGGGCATCCATTGTAGGTGGCGGCGGGTTCGCGGAGAAAGGGAGGGGGAGAGGGTGAAAACCTGTTCGAACACGCTTTCAGGCAAGATGCAGCTGCGGAAGCGGGTCACTTCCAACGAGCAATAAACACCAAAAATTTAGGGATGGTGAAAGGGGGATTGCGGATCCCGTCGCCTCTGACGTCAATTTTTACATGAATTGCATCATCTCTGCAGAACCGGGAAAGCAATAAAACCCAAAAATTTGGGGATGAGGGGATAGGTAAAGGGTGGGCCAAGTCGTCTCTGACATCATTTTTCCTTCCGAGATACGCAGAACACAGTGCGCACCGCATCTCTGACGTCATTTTTCCCTCCGCGATGCGCAGAACGTATTGCGCACCACATCTCTGACGTCATTTTTCCCTCCGATATGCGCAGATCGCAGTGCGCACCGCCCCCAAATTCTTGAGATTCATCTGTATAATGTAAGGTGCATCTGAAGATTCATCAGTCTTACACGATACGTGCAAGTGAAAACTTCTGCATATCTTCATCATTCGCGTCAAAGTCATGGCCGTCGAAGCGTATATGGGACTTGCAGAGCAGATGGAGGGGACGTACAATTTGCTGACAGAGCAACCACCCGGAGAAGAGAATGACGCTGTCATCAATCATTGGACTGATATTGGAATTGCGAATATCCAAGTTCTGCGCGATATTTCCATGCAACGAGGAACAACCGTCGGTGCGAAAATACGGATCCAACATACGATCGCACTCCTGCAATCTTGGGTGACGAAGATCAAGCAGTTGCAGCAGCGCACAGTGGTGACGGGTGGAAATATCGGTACTCCTGCAGGTGTACAGTGGGACGATGTGGATAGTGCTTTTGCCAGCCGAATCAGAACGTGGGTTGTCACAAATCTCCGTCATAAAAATTTGGACGCCTTTCTGGACGATGTGCAGCGCGTCGTCACCAAGAAGTTGGAGCTGGTACTGCGCGAGGAGGGAAATGTGAAGGTTATCCTCATATTATCGTGCAAATTCGAAAATGCCAAGCGCGAAGAGATCTCCACCGAAGTTGAGAGCTTCAACACCTCCAACGTGGCGATTCTTCTCCCATCGAGCGATATAAATGGCTGGTTTATACGTGCACGGGGTGATCTGACATCAAAGGTGGAAGATTTCGAACAACGCGGTTCCGGTTGGAGCATGATTGAGATCCTCAACATCGCTGTAAATATCAATCGCTACCAGCCTCTCGCCGCGGGAGCTTCAACATTCATCGAGCTGCCCTAAGACATTCAACGGAAGAGAGCGGTGGTGAACGTGATGAACGAGGACGAAAGATGCCTTCTCTGGTCCGTCACAGCAGCCCTCCACCCGGTCAATACTCCCACTGAAAGGACTAGCCGTTATCATCGATATATTTCCTAGTTGGACTGTACAGGTATCAAATTCCCTGCTACTCTATATGATGTGAAAAAGCATGAGAGATTGAATAATTTGCACATCAATGTATATGGTATAGAATCTCAAACTTTTTCGCATCATGCAAAATCAAATAAAAGCGTCATCGTGCCAATTTATTTGAGTAAAAATTTGCATAGCTTAAACATTGACACGATCCATCTTCTAATGGTTGAGAGTAATCCGGAAGACGATATGACTGGTGAGTTTGCACCGAGATTCAACTTTGCTTGGATGAAAGATCTTTCCCGATTGGTGAGCAAACAATTGTCCGTTCATGAACACAAAACGTTTTTATGTGACAGATGTTTGTGCCACTTTAGCGTGAAACACGCCTACGACAATCATCGACAAGATTGTATTATGCTAAATAAAGTACGCATGGAATTTCCCAAGTGTAAAGATTTAGTATTTTCCAATTTTCAAAACAAAGGCACCGTTCCGTTTGTCGTATACGCCGATCTCGAATGTATATCAATCCTCGAACCTGTAGATGAATTCGAAACTCGTAAGACTTGTGAAATTCAAAAGCATGTCCCGCACAGTGTGGGATACTACGTACATTGCGCGTACGATGAGACATTATCGGAGTTCCACTGTAAACGCGGTGTCGATTGCATAGATTGGTTTATGAAACAGCTGAAAGATTCATCAATTCAAGTAGAGTCACGCATCAAAAACATAATTCCGATGAAGTCTCTTACCCAAGTGCAACGCGATCGTCACATGCGCGCAGGGAATTGTTATATTTGTGAAAAACCGTTCACCCTTGAATAGAAATAGTGTTACGATCACTGTCACTTCATGGGTAAATGTCGTGGTCCTGGTCATAATCGGTGTAATTTGAATTTCAGAGAGTCGCACAAAATTCCAATAGTTTTCCACAATTTGTCCGGTTACGATTCTCACTTTTTAATAAAATCCCTCGCGTCAACTTTTCCCGGTAAAATTACACTGCTACCCATAAACATGGAAAAATATATATCCTTCACGAAACGCGTCAATGGAACAATGATGCACTTGAGATTCATCGATTCGTTTCGATTTATGGCTAGCAGCATCGATAAACTTTCCACATATTTGACCGATACCGACAAACGCATAACACGTGAATTTTATAATAACCCGACTTAGTTCAGTTTGATGACCCGCAAACTCGTTTTTCCCTATGAATACGTCGATTATTGGAGGAAACTCGATGAATCGCGATTACCTGCATAGACGCATTTCTACTCTCATCTCACCAATTCAAATATCAGGGACGCCGATTACGAGCATGCGAAAACTGTTTGGGTGGAATTCCATTTAGAGTCATTGTGGGGCTATTCAGATTTATATTTAAAGACCGATGTTCTTTTTCTTGCCGATATTTTCGAAAATTTCCGCGCTAGCTGCTTCAAAACATACGATTTAGATCCGTTGCACTACTACACTGCACCGGGACTTGCTTCCGACGCGATGCTCAAGCATACTAATGTAAATTCGCAACTTTCAGACAACCCTGAAATGGTGTTATTTATTGAAAGAGCCATTCGAGGCGGCGTAGCACAATGTTCTAATCGACACGCTCGGGCTAATAATAGATTCATGGGAACAGATTTTGATCCTAGTAACGTGGAATCATATCTCGCGTAATTTGACGTGAATAATCTGTACGGTGCAGCTATGAGCGTGCATTTGCCAATCGGTTCGTTCGAGTGGGAGTATCAGCACATCGATATAACGAGCCATCCGGACGATTCGTCGATCGGTTACTTTCTGGAGGTAGATTTGGACTATCCTGTGGAACTCCACGAGGATCACGAAGACTTACCTCTTCGCCCCGAACATTTCACTCCTCCAGGTAGTGAAAATGCCAAACTCGCGATCACCCCTCACCCCAAAACAAAGTATATATTGCAATATAGAAATTTGAAACAGTGTTTGAGTTTAGGATTAAAAGTAACGAAAGTGCACAGAATTTTGAAGTTTGCACAATCTCCATGGCTCGAGCCGTACATCACTCTCAACACAGACATGCGTAAGCGGTCTAGGAATGAATTTGAGAAAAACTTTTACAAACTCATGAATAACGCTGTGTTCGGCAAGACTAGGGAGAATGTGCGACATCATAAAGATGTTAAATTGGTTACACAATGGGAGGGAAGAGGTGGTGCGAGAACGCTCATTGCCCGAGAAAACTTTCACAGCTGCACCGTATTTGGCAATGATATGGTTGTATAGTCGAAGCTTCTTCATAGGCGAAGTTGCCTCGTAGTTTTGAATTGAACCTTTTTTATCAGTATGAAGGATAGAGATTGAGGTTTCTTGAATAAAAAAACTCTCGCGTTTGAGCCATCGAATTATGAATGTTTATTGGCTCTTGTGGGAAAAGCCTTGCGGCATAAAAACCCACGAAGTATGAACGTGTATTTGTAAACGTATAAAAGCATGTGTCGATTGTGTATATGAATGTGTATATGCCGGTTACAGCCCGTTTGGCTCATGCCACCGCGATCTCGAGTGCGTTTCGTACTGCGATTTTTGTTTCATTCGATTCGATCGAATTTCGTATGATTTGCGTTTGCCTTACTCCGAGGAGCGAACGTATATGAGAGTATGATTGGTGTTGGTAGTACACCAAGAGCGCTCGGGCTCGTTGTATGATGAAAGGGTGCAAGACCCTTGGTATGTGTGTATGGGCACTCGGTCCCGTGTAGAATGAGAGACACTCGGGCCGTACTCATCTACCTTACTCCGTAGAGCGAACGTATACGAGAGTATATTTGGGCCTCTCGTCTTTGGTCGTGGTACGAGAGAACGCACGGCGTCACTCACGATCGTCACTAGACGGACGACTTAACTGGACTGTTTTAAAAAATGCGTGATGCGCGCTCGCCTCCTCGTCTACGCGAGATTTGGCATCCTTGCAGAGACGAATCGTTCGAGCGCGGCTCGCACGGAGATCGCAATGACACGGGCACAAAACGACGCTCAGGCACTGAACAATGGTTATCATTGAAATGAATCGTGTCAAAGTTCACTTCGCCAAACCTATTTACGTCGGCGCATCAATTCTGGATCTGTCGAAAATCTTCCTCTACGATTTTCACTATAATTATATTAAAACCAACTCTTCGAATAAACAAGCTAAATTGATGTATACCGACACAGACAGCCTTAGTTATCAATTCAATGTGCCTAATATCTACGATATCATCAAACGTGATGTAGATACAATGTTTGATACCTCTGACTATCCGCCTGACAATGAGTATGGTATTCCCCTTATAAACAAAAAACAACTAGGGCTAATGAAGGATGAAAATAATGGTAAAATTATGACAGAGTTTGTGGGACTGCGAGCAAAGCTGTACACATTTACTACGATGGGTGAGGATGGGGAAAAATATGACAGTGGCGTAAAAGTGAGTAAGCGTGCCAAGGGTGTGAAAAATTCACCGATATATAGCATCACGTTTGATGATTATAAGCGTTGTCTGATGGCTTACCAAGAGTTGACTCTTCCACAGTGTTTAATACACAGCAAAAAACACGAAGTAAGCACGATCGTACAAAAAAAGCTGACTCTGAGTTGGCAGGATGACAAAAGGCAATTGATACCCGGACAGACCGACACCGTACCTTGAAGGGTTTGTCCCAGCCCCCCAATAGCTATAGGATAAAACTGTAGACGTAGAATTGATGTAAATATTTGATGTTTGACGCCTCGGACGATCCACCATCGGGCGGAAACGTTTCACGATCAATACGATATTTAATGGATTCACAAATGTGAATTCACATACTCAACAATTATTCATTTATTATTATTAATATATCGAGCAATCATTTATATTTATTTGTCTTCCACGAGAAAAGTTTTCAGAAAATGAAAAAAGGTGTTACGGCGTAGAATGCGTAGGCTCCGATGAGCGGTAATCGGAGCTTACTCCACACCCAGCCAAGGTGTTATTTGGCTATTGTAGGGTCCGTTCACATCGACTATGCACTCGCGTGCTACTACTCCCAATGCAGGAAGTGAATGGAATAGAAAGGGATCGGTATTAAGGAAAGGTAAACGATTTAAAGTATATGATTGTTTATTTGTCGTCAATGCAACGGAGTCGGTCAAGGGAAAAAGGTATGGTCTTGGTTTAGAGGGATAGGTGTCTTGCTTGAGCGCTGGGATGGATCTGCCTGGTTTCGCGGGATGTAGGAAGCAAGCTAGCCGCGAGTTACAGAAGAATCTGCTGACTTGCGAACGATAAGAGTAGACTACAGAGCGTAAGGTAACTAAGAGCGTGAGAAAGGAATATGAAGTCTGGAGGACGTAACACGTAAACCCCTTGGGGAAGAACATTCGGTGAGGGTACGGAATAGCATGTTCGGAAGGAAGCGGAATGCTATGAAACGTAGTGACTCACTTGCAGAATATTACAAAGAAAGGTCTCAAAATCTAGCGCCTAGATATTAGTGCGCGGTCAAGTGTGTTCCCACACAGCAAAAATTCGTCCAAAGTACGTCTTTCGGACATTTCGACAATTGTCTCGTGATAGTATTGGGATCGTCCCATGGGACTTCCATACGCTCCTAAATGTCCGCTACGCTTACCGGAATGGGACAGTCTCACTGACGTCATTACGACATCCGAAGGTTTGCTTATAAGCCATATCCCCAGGACGTTTCTTGGACTGCTAACACAGTAGAGTGGAGATATCGATAAGACATTATCGAGACTGCATTAAGACGACCCTAAGATATTGTTAAGACTATATAAAGTTGGTATTGACACGATGTTCAGACTGGATAGAGACGTCCATGGAATATCATTGAGACTACGAAAAGATGCTCACGGATTAGATATTTAGACTGGACGAGACGTCCATTGGACTTAATCCGGATTGTATTAAGACGTCCATGGAACATCATCGATACTGTAAAAAGACGCTTACAGGATAAATATTTAGACTGGATAGAGACGGCCATGGGACTTGATTCAGACTGTACAAAGACGTCTATGGAACATCATTTAGACTACAAAAAGACGCTAAGGGGACAGATATCTAGACTGGATAGAGACGTCCATAGGATTTAATCTAGACTGTATTAAGACGTCCATGGAATATTACCCGAGCTGCATAAAGATGTTCGCGGGATACTATCCAAACTGTATCAAGACACCGATGGGAAGTTAATCAAATTGTGTTAAGACGTCAATAGGACCCATGGAATAGAACGAAAAAGGGGGGTTCTAATATGTACGTATTTCAGCGGTATACTGTCACAAGTATTCACCTAATCTATATAAAAAATTTTTATGTAGACTCCTCGGAATTGCGTATATGTGTACTCAATCTGAAGTCCAGTTATTCAAAATTGAATAACGCACAATAATAGCCGACGAGAAATACGGATAATGCTCGGGTGGACTCAACTTGTATACCAATAAGATACACAATCAAAGCAATATGAAGGTGAGAAGTATACGCACGAGACCCTCCTAAACAAACGATATTGGATTTCAGAATTGATGAAGTACACAAAAGTATATCATTGAAAAACATATAATTCGTATATTGCACATACATAGGACAATTACACTCTCGGTCTTTGCCCGACAGGATTCGTACTTAATGTCAACTTATAATATTAGATATACAGGGTGTCCCTAAATTGCCTCCCACGGACTAGCCAGCATGATACCTCGTTAGAATCCAACCGAGAATTTCTTTTCCGGAAGATCGTCCGACGCATAGTTTTTGAATTATAAGCGATAGCGCTAGGCCAATCAGAGTGCACCATTTCATCTAGATTTGCCGCCACGGATATTGCTGTTTTGTTCGTCTGGGTGAATTATTATTATTTGTTTACGAATTAAATATCGGCACCTCCCCTCTTTCGCTGCTGTACCCCTTATGCTTGAGGATGCGCTTCTGTTTACACACACAAGTGTGCGCCCATGGATGTGCGGCCGGCAGCGTGTGCCGCGGCAACAATACCGAGGTCAGCGCTCGAGAAGGGGTACAACAGGGAGAGAGGGGAGGTGCCGATATTTAATTTGTAAACGAATAATAATAATTCACCCAGAAGAACAAAACAGCAATATCCGTGGCGGCAAATCTAGATGAAATGGTGCACTCTGATTGGCCTAGCGCTATCGCTTATAATTCAAAAACTACGCGTCGGACGAGCTTCCGGAAAAAAAATTCTCGGTTGGATTTTAACGAGGTATCATGCTGGCTAGTCCGTGGGAGGCAATTTAGGGACACCCTGTATAGATTAAATTCATTTAATCTATAATCTACATTGCCATTAAAAGTACATCGTAATAGTTTACGAATAGAATCACAATAGTATTTTGATATGAATTGAATTTACTTGATACAACATCGCAGATTTTCAATTTTTCAAAAGCTTTTTTCTTATGGGCTCCGTGGAAGCTGTAATTTGCACCCAGTGCGTAGCTCATAATTTCGTGCATCAATTTCGCTACGGTGGTTTTGACATCGCTTTGCATGAAAATAGCCAAATCCTTAATCTGAAAGAATATATATATATTTATTGCCCAAATTACAAGTATTTGAAGAAAAAATATTGTAACTTTTGAACCGCTTAGGAAAAAGTTCTGAACAAAATCATGGACACTCGTTTCACTTACCTAGTATGAAAACATATGCGAAGATCGGCTAAATCAAAAGAGGTCACGTTAAAAACTTGGTGATTGGGCATGGGATAACTGATATATATATATTTTTTCAAATCATATATATATAATTGAAAAAATTGATTTGAAATTGATTTGAAAAAATCATATATATATATTTGAAAAAATTGATTTGAAAAAATATGTATATATCAGTTATGCTCAATCACCATGCCCAATCACCAAGTATTTAACGCGACCTCTTTTGATTTAGCCGATCTTCGCATATGTTTTCATACTAGGTAAGTGAAACGAGTGTTCATGATTTTGTTCAGAACTTTTTCCCAAGCTGTTCAAAAGTTACAATATTTTTTCTTCAAATACTTGTAATTTGGGCAATAATGGCTCAAATTTGATTTTTTTTGTATTGACATGTTGGGTTTCTTTTCAAATTTTCAGAAAAAAAATACTTTGTTACGTCCAGCATACCACTTTTCTCTATTTTTCCTACTTGCTAACTCGCCCACAGTTCTTACACTAATCTCATGGTTTCTGTCCTGTCCTCTTATCTCTACGTAGTCTCACGCTATTCACTATCGCGCTTACTCATCAAATTCCATTCCCTACTCCTAGCATTGTCACACCTTTTCTGCACCCGTACGTTTCACGTCTCGAGGGACACTCCTATTCTGACTCTCGACAATTCCACATCTAGACTTCTTATATATCTTTTCGTACCACACAATTCATTCCTACCGGTATCTCAAGTTCTACGCAATAAACATATAATCGACATATCAACATACTCAAGTTTATTCAATCCTCATCCTGATTTCCGGTTGACCTGAAACGTAAAAGCGAAGCCAACCAGGTTACTCCTTCCGCTCAGGAGTAAACTCTACTCACGGACGTAACATTGGTGGCAGCGGTGGCCTTCGCTTTCCGGAAATCCAGTGATACTATTTTACGTATGTGCTACGCATGAAGTGCCATCTGATAGACCTGTTCTGAAGTGTGCGAGCTCAGTGATGTTAATAGAAAAGTAATACCACTGTGTGATAGTGTTGAAGACACTCTGAAAGCCATATTCTACGTTAACGCAATCAACGATCTCTGATTCACACGAACGTCACAGACGAATCCGTATCTCCAAATCGATATTGCTGAAAAACTATCTCCTGCTGCTACTACAACGACATCTTCATTCTTCACGACTTCTAGTACGACACAACGTTCACCGACGTCATCACCGCCTGCAGACACGAAATCGCTGGACCAACATCCTCACGGAAGAATGCAACATTTTTTTCCATTCCTTCTCTTCATCTTCACTTTGTAAGTCGACAAATCCTAGATTAAAATTTACAACATGGCTACCGAAAGCACTTTTCCGCACCTGCCTCTTAAAGATGCATTGGCTCTGATTCCCACGTTCAATGGCACTAATATGCCCGTATCCGAATTCATAACTAAAGTAGAATGCGCAAAACAAGCTGTCTTAGCCAGAGAACTGAATTTATTCTCCACACTCATTCGCACGAAAATCGAAGGCGACGCGAGTAAATATATAGAGTCAGATAATCCGGATTCTCTTCGAGATTTGCTAGACTGCCTAAAACAGGCCTACGCGTCTAAACAACACCTCCCAGATATCCAGCTAGACCTCGCACAATCGGCACAGAGGCGAAACGAGAGTGTTCTAGATTACGGTGCTAGAATAAAACATCTGTTGAGACAAGCGTGCGAATCAATAGATGCCTCATAATCTATCAGTGATGCTCAAGTGCTAAAGAAAAATATCAAAGAGACCGCAAGACTAAGATTCATCAAAGGATTACTAGACGAATTAGAAATAAGAGTAGCTCATGAGAATCCACAAACCCTACAAATGGCTATAGACACGGCCACCAAGACTGAAAAACTATTATCAGATAGACTTAAACTAGCCTCATACCGTGATACTAACTACGAAACACAAAACCATATAAAATGTAGTATATGTAAATTAACCGATCACATCGATGAATATTGTCCTGAACAACCTTCCGTATTAGTAGTGTGTAGATACTGCAAGAAGGCAGGTCATAGTATAGAAGAGTGCAGAACGAGGCAGCGCAACAACACAACTTGCACGCAGTGTGATGGTAAAGGCCACTCAAACGATAATTGCCGCTCAAATCGTTCCCAATATCCCCAGAATCCAAAATTCCACCAAAATTCAAGAGTTTTCCAAAATAACAGTAATCGTCAACAACAGAACAATCCCAATACCCAATATCGAGCAAGAGACCCGACAAACCAACCTTTAGACCAGACGCGAAATGACAGTCAACGCTCACAACAGTATAACACACCAAATCCTTCACGATCGAACTTCAGGGTTAATTACGTAACACAAGACTACTCGAACAAGAATTGCGATGCAGGCGTCCACCCGGGAGTTTCATACGAAGCAAAGCAACATCGCGAATATTTAGGCAACGCGAGCCATTTAAGCGAGTTCAGGGACGGCCGCGCGGACGCATCGACCTCCCTCAAACAGGAGCAGCGTCCAAACCAAACGTCAGCTCCGTACAAATAGAATCTGGCCCTCCACAGATTCGAACACAATGCCCGCAGTCTTTGAATGGGTGCGTGACACTAATAATAGATACTAACGCTAATACTAATTTGTTAAAAATCGATGAAATCGACCCAAGACTCCACGTCACAAAGACGGACATTAGGCAGATTTCAGGGATAACGGAAGAATCCATCAGAACAATAGGAAGTCTCTACATCGAGTTAGCTAATACACGCCACGAATTCCATCTTGTCGATAACTCCTTCCCTATCATCGAAGACGGTATACTGAGTGCAGACTTTTTACGTTCGGAAAAGGCGACTATCTGTTTCAAAAACAACTACCTTATCTCTCGCGAAACCGGCGTTATTCCCTTTAACAGTCATAGAACCAACACAAAAACACCACCGCGTATCCTCATAACATCTGTCACACAAACACCGAAGGTTCGAATAACCACCGGTGAACTCACACGACAACCCAGCACATTTATAGTTGACACCGGTGCTGATGTAAACATAATTAAACTCGGAGCAATACATCCGCATGTTCCGTGTAAATTACTCGAAGGTCCACGTTACCAGTGCTATACATGAGCCAATAAAAGTAGTAGGAACAACCAGCATTCGAGTTGGTGACAACCTTCATATATTCCATATAGTCGACGATCTGTTCCCGATACAAGAAGACGGAATCTTAGGATCGATATTTTTACGGAACGAAAATGCAACGATATCTTTCGATACAAAAAAAATAATACCGAACAATACTAGCAAACCATTCAAACTCCTAAACGAAGACTACATATTGATACCACCACGAACGGCTCAGGTGATTGCACTAAAAATTTCGAATCCCTCTGTAAAAACGGGATTCATAGAACAGTTGGAAGTAGGCGCTAACATATTCCTGGGACAGGCCCTGGTTACCAACCAACAAGGGTTTGCTTACGTTTATGCAATAAATTCCAACGAATCAGCTGTGGAAATAAGGAGACCAGTCGTAACACTAGAAGAAGTCGATGAACTCGCGAGCACCGCCACGGTCAGTGCAAAAACACACCTAACGCATACAAGTACTGCAAGCAGCGGACAGGTCTTACTAGCACAGGTCTTACACGAAAAAAAAAAAGGATCGAGAACCGCGTTCTTCCCACATCCCCAAATTACGATTCGAGACGCCTTGAGATTTTGAAAGAAAACTTACGATTGGACCATTTGAACGACGAAGAAAAACAATTAATAGTTAATCTTGCTATCGAATTCAACCATTTATTTTTCCTGCCAGGTGACACCCTGAGACATACAAACTTAGTCAGCCATACGATCCCTACTACCAATGACGCACCAATTCATACCAAACAATACAGACACCAAGGCTTGATAGGCTAATACCGAAGATTCATTCCTAACCTTTCAAAAATTGCTAGACCTATTAATAATTTGCTAAAGAAGAATAGCCCTTTCCTATGGACAGCAGAACATGAATTTGCGTTCGAAACACTACGCGATAGTCTGTGTCGAGAACCGATACTGCAGTATCCAGACTTCGAAAAACCCTTCGTCCTAACAACCGACGCTTCAAAGTATGCAATAGGAGCAATACTTAGTCAAGACAAAGATGGCGAGGATTTACCAATCGCGTATGCATCGAGGGTGTTACAAAAGGCCAAAATCAATTACTTGGTGTCCGAAAAAAAATTCTTAGCAATCATTTATGCCGTCAAACATTTCGTCCTTATCTTTACGGTAGAACCTTCACCCTGGTAACAGACCACGAACCACTAAAGTGGATCAAAAACGTACGGGACCCGACTTCTCGTTTAATGCACTGGAGACTGAAGTTGGAAGAATATTCGTACGTCACAAAACATAAAAAAGGAATAGCGAACTCCAACGCAGACGCGCTTTCCAGAAATCCACCTGTAGACTCTTTCCGAATTCTACCTATTACCTCAAAACGGCCACGACCCGATACAGAATGCTCATCTCCTGACGCCCACAAGCGCGCCAAAGTAGCTTACCAATACCCAACACGTGCTCACGAACCAGATACGCTGTCTTCGTCTACCAGCGCTCACAAACTCACCAAAATAGCTCACCAACATCCAATACGTGCTCGTGAACCGGATACGCTATCTTCATCTACCGGCGCTCACAAGCGAATGAAAAATGTAGACCAGCACCCAATACGAGCGCATGGATCTGCACATGAATCCACCAGCCCTTCCCCACGAAGACGAAACAAAGCATTACAAGACACTTTGACTTCCACTGTTACCTCTGACTCAAGTGCCAGTATGACTGACAATAGCAGCGCAACGGAGGCACCGATCGTAGTCGATAAAACGATCAAGCAAACTACGGAACGAGTTCAACCACTCACCTCATCTAAATCAAACCAAAACTCCGGTAAGCCCTAGGGTCGTAGTGTTAAAATACGTGAAGAACAGTCCGACACACTGAATAAGCCGACACCCGAAGCCACTACCAGTAAAGCACGAAATGACGCCCCTCGATTCACGGAATTCGTAACAGATCTTAACCACCTACCATTAACGCATAGTAAATTTATTCAAGAGATACGCGCCAATCTCCTCGACAGACAAGATAACCTAGCCTACTGCATCTCGGCAGACTGCAAGACATCACGAGGAGTCGCGGGACAACTAATCAATAGGAAAATAATCACCCGAGATGAACTACAACAACTAGATCCTGAAGTAACGAACGTATTGACACTGCCACATGGTAACCGCCTCATTTACAATCTAGTAACCAAAAAATACCACTACCAGAAACCAACTGAAGAAACACTGTTCAACGCCCTAGTAAATCTAAAGAATTGCTCAGAACAAGACAAAATCAAATCGCTCTCCATTCCAAGACTAGGCTGCGGCTTAGATAAGTTAGACTGGAACCCTGTTAATCGGATGATCCATTACATATTCAAAGACTCCGACATAACGATCACCATTTGTAATTATCAAAACCCGACTTATGACTCGACATCTTCTGAATCTGAAGCAGACGCATCAACACCCAGAATCCCTGCTCCCCTTTTAACTCGTCGGCCAATGCGTCGGACCGGCACTAGGTCAGCTCCAAGACATGCTCCGGTTTCTACTCCCTCGCGCTACCCAACTGATATCTCGGAGAGTGACTTCGTGACACATGATCCGGAGTCAGCTGTTGAAGACACGGATAGCGATGCCTCCGTTGTACCTACGGCAACGCTACCACCTTTAGGCTCACAACGTCGCGACAATCCCGAAAAGCGAAAACCGGACCGCCCCCATATTGACAATGACAACTTCTGTTGCCTAGATTACTTCATACAAATCAAAACGACATATTACCAACACCCAACGTAACCGAAACAAATGACGGACTTCTCATGTTGTGCGACAATTACGCTCATTTCGTATCAGCTAATTGTGGTTGGACAGAAGGACTAGAAAAACAGTTGATAGACGGAAATCTAATAAGCATGGAATCCTTTCAAAACCAGAATCCAGAAATATCCGACGTAATTAAAACTCGGTTGAAAAACAACAAATACATATTTACCCTCGTAGTGAAACCACGTCAATCAGACCCGGGCAGACTTGACGACATTTTCTACACGTTAGTTAACTTGAGGATTATTTTGTCCGGACTAGACATTCGGTCCATAGCATTCCCCATGTCAGGACCAGGAGTTGATGATATTCTACGATCTATCTTTAAAAAACTCATTTATCACATTTTTGCGGATTCAGACATTTGAGTAGAAATACTACAATCATACCAGATGAACAATTACGCGAAGACATGATCAAAGAGTACCACGAGTCACTGATCGGAGGACACCAAGGCGTTACAAAAATTTTCAATAAAATGAGAGAAAAATATTTTTGGCCAAATATGAAAAAGCAAATTCAAAATATCATCAGATCTTGTGGCAGTTGCCAGAGAAAAAAACTAGTTAGGATCAAAACAAAATTACCCATGGCAATCACTGACACGCCCGCAGAGGCCTTTGACAAAGTAGCCCTTGATTTACTTGGTCCACTTCCTGTTACGAAATCGAATAACCGCTACCTTTTGACGATCCAGTGCAATCTGACCAAGTTCTTAGACGCCATTCCAATTCCCGATGCTACAGCAAAGACGATAGGGACAGTATTCGCTAAAGAATACATCACGCGCTATGGATCTCCGCGAACTATACTCACTGACCAGGGACGAAACTTCATGAGTACCGCTTTCAAAAAAATATGCAGGCTCTTCAAAATTAAACAACTATGAACAACCGCCTATAGACCGCAATCAAACGGCTCATTAGAAAGAAGTCACCTTGTAATTACCGAATACATCAAACATTACACCAACGAAGGTAAAGATTGGGATGAATTCATACGTTTCGCCATTTTCTGCTATAATACAGCGAAACACGACAGTACACATTATTCACCTCACCAGCTGATCTTCGGCTCGGAAGCTAAACTACCGACAGATGCGATACTAAGCAACATATCCACGCATACATACGATACATTCCTCCTCGATCTAATAGCGAATCTCACAGACATCCGTAAACGCGCCGCGTTGAACCTGAAACAAGCTAAACAGAAAAGTAAAGAACACTACGACAGAACGATTAACCCACAACGATTTGAAGTAGGACAAACTGTCTACCTATTAAACGAAACAAGGTCAAAATTCCAAGATCATTATAAAGGCCCGTATGTAATCAAACGAATAATAGATGACGTTAACGCCGAAATATACCTCACGCTAAACAAAACAAAAATAGTTCATTTCAATAAACTGAAATTCGCACATACATAGTAAAATCTCACATTTACCCCTTCAATAGCAAACACAGTACAACCAACAAACAGGGTATGACAATCCAATCGAGCTAAATATTATCCACCCATCTACTTCTTCTGTCCATTCCCAACGAAGTAGAAACCCATGATGCAGTTCCTTACACACCACGTCCGCTTCTTTTAAACCCACCAGTACTTAAAACCTTACGAAAACCTTATTACAAATAGGCAACTACTATATTGCTACCAAGATCTGCTGTTGCGCTGTCAAACAGACATACGTAAAATAAATGCTTGTGTACACTACTGCATTAAAATGATTGTAATGACGATCTTATACCCTTAGTTTACAATTAACCCAAAATATATCTACACTCATAACCGATATCATTTTACGAATAGGTCAAACTCTGTATCTCGACATATCAAAAAAAAAAAAAAAAATGGTATTACTTAGTACCCAGCGAATCAAAGAAATCTTTATTGTTCAATCTTAAGTGTACTAACCCGCTTCCATGCGCATTAACCCTAGGCGCCTAGCTTTAAACAACATTATGTAACCATAGTATTATAACCATATGCCTTACGCTCATACGCAATCCAGAATATGAACCATACTATCTCAAACATAAACTTACTATTACAAACATTTATCCTCAAATATCCAACTAATGTTGCTAAACGCATCAATCAATATTCATTCTACATTCATTCTGCGACTACATACTTGTAAACACACACCAATTATCACTTTCATATATACGGACAACATATTATATTCAGATTATGAATACCATACACTACCTATAATAAGAAAAATTGTAAAACTAATTTTAAGCACATACTTTGAAATCATGTTTCACTACTGTATATGACATTTCCACCTTCTTGCTTTCCATATTCGGGACCATATCTACCGCTATGCTCCCTATGACGGGGGGGGGAGGGGGGGGGGGGGGGGGGGTGTTACGTCCAGCATACCACTTCTCTCTATTTTTCCTACTCGCTAACTCTCCCACAGTTCTTACATTAGTCTCATGGTCTCTGTCCTGTCCTCTTATCTCTACGTAGTCTCACGCTATTCACTATCGCGCTTACTCATCAAATTCCATTCCCTACTTCTAGCATTGTCACACCTTTTCTGCACCCGTACGTTTCACGTCTCTAGGGACACTCCTATTCTGACTCTCGACAATTCCACATCTAGACTTCTTATATATCTTTTCGTACCACACAATTCATTCCTACCGGTAACTCAAGTTCTACGCAATAAACATATAATCGACATATCAACATACTCAAGTTTATTCAATCCTTATCCTGATTTCCGGTTGACCTGAAACGTAAAAGCGAAGCCAACCAAGTTACTCCTTTCGCTCAGTAAACTCTACTCACGGACGTAACAACTTAAAAAAATGTAAGAACTGTCGTTGATCTCAATTTTGCATTTTTGTACTTTACGATTGTTGTTTGAAGTGTTAGTTATTTTTTATTCTTTTTGAAAAATTCAAATGTTAGAGAACACTTAATTATACGTATTGCGTGTAAGTTTTGTTATGGTGATCTGTCTCGTTCTAGTTTTTTTTAAAATTACGAATGTTTCAAAAATATATATATACATATATTATTTAACATCCCATGGCATTTGGTAATTCATCGAAAAAATTTTTTTGCAATGATTTTATTCTAAAAAAATGTTTTTTGGATACATTATTAAATGCTATGGGCTTTGAAAAAAAAAATTTTTTTTTTTGAAAGATTCGAAATAAAAAAAAAACTATAACGAGATGGAATATCGTAAAGAAACTTACACGCAATACGTAGAATTAGGTGTTCTCTTACATATAACTTAAAAAAAAGACTATAACACTTTAAAAAACAATCGCAAAGCACAAAAATGTAAGAATTGAGGTCAACAACACTTCTTATAATGTTTTAGTATTTTTTTTTTATTTAAAAAAAAACCAACATTTCAACAAAAACAAAATCAAATTTCAGCCATTAATGCCCAAATTATGAGTATATAAAGAAAATCATCAATACTTCTTTTAGTTAGTACAAAAACATATGTGAAGCTAAATCAAAAGGGGTCGCGTTAAAACCTCGGTGATTTGGCATGGTATACCTCATATATATATGAGGTATTCCACGCCAAATCTGCCACTTCCGAACCTTATTATTCTTTTTTTGGCTCAATATTTGTTAAGTTGTTATACCCATTGAAAGAACCGCTGTATTTTTTCAAAATTTTTTGTCCATCCACTCATGAGATGTGATTTTTTTTCATTTGTTTATAACATGCCAAAAAATAGACCAAATTAAACTTCCTTTTCCTTTGAATGGTTAATTTTTCACCGTACTTTTCAAATGCGATAATAAAAAAGTGATTAATTATTTTAAAATATAATTTTTTTTCTATTTGAATTACGAAAAAAATAGAAGGAACAGCATAACCGGGGTGAAACTAGTTTGAAAAATCGTTAATATGGCCAAAAAAATCACAACTCATGAGTGGATGGACGAAAAATTCTGAAAAAAATACAGAGGTTCTTTTAATAGATATAACAACTGGAAAAATATTGAGCCAAAAATAGAAAAATAAGGTTCGGATGTGGTTGATTTGGCGTGGAATACTTTAAATAGAAATTTACTAAGTGAACTGCCGATTGAAATATTTATTTTCAGAATATTTTGACAGCAAAAAATATCTGAAAATGTGCAGAAAGAACACATTCAAATTACATGTACAAAATTAACGGCAATATAACAAATATTGTTACTCTCACCATAGTATTCTTGTAATTTGCGTCAGTCGATAAATGTTGTTCGACTTCCGCCAAATCAGCTTCTTTCTTCAAAGGAAAAGCTTTCAGAATTTGACTCTCCGTTTTATCAATTTCTTCATCGGTAGTCTTCGCTGCCACCATTAGTCCAATATTCCGAACCTCGACTGCTAGAGCATCTATTTTCATATCGAACTTAGCCAGTGCTGTCAGGATTGTTTTAATCCAATATATGAAAATGATGAGAATATAGCGTAAAATGGGCAATACACTATTATTATAAATCTTTACAATTTTTTTAATTGACTTGCTACGTACCATTAAGCTTTTCAAGCGTTAAATTCGATTGTACGGTTCCCTCAATGACGGACGGTTTGTTTATAGAAGAAATTGGATCCTTTGTATTTGACCGTACGCTAGTTTTCGATGCACTTTTTTTTTTATCGTTTCGATATCCGAATCTTCATTACCACTGGAGAAGCATGCTGCACCCTCGATGTCTATCGGTGGAAATGGTCTAATGATAGCAGACGACTCAGTCGATGTTTTGATCCAATATTATCACGCTCCGAATCAGTGTTAATATCAGACATTACCAAAGCCTCTGTACATTTAGTTTGTCCACGCTTAAATGTTTCTGAAAAAGATAACGAGTATATTTTGGAATTAATTGTTTTGAAAAAAAAAAAAATAATAATAATAATGACTAGTGACTTGTACAATCATAATGACTTCTACATATTGGTTTGTACAATCGTTTTTTACATATGCATTGGCATACAAGCATGAAATTTAATTTAAAATTGGTTGAACGTACTTGTCGAAGCCAATATTTTTATGATATCGTGCTGAGGCCAGTTTTCGCTAACGTCCTCTTGATTCTCAACAGCCTTCAATAATCTTGATTCGTTTCTATATGGAGGCCAGTAACAATGTGTTTTCCGAGGTGTCATCCATTTTTCCGCAGCAAGACTAACGCCATCTTTGAATTCAATAACCGCATATCGATTAGATGCCATCTTTGAGAGACCTAAAAATTTAAGATTTCAGTATTACCGATGAATGTCAAGATGGATGATGTGTACTCATTGCTTAACTGTATGATTCCAATTCACCTACATCTGAACTTTATCCCACGACTAACTAATGCAATGGACTTCTGGTTCTCAAGTGTTTTGAATGCAAAATATTTAGTACATAATAGCGACGAAAGACGATATAACACAAACCCCAATACACTTGATTAAACTGAATTATTATCATGGAGAAATGGGAAAACAACGAATGTTGATTTGTGTGGGAGCTTTACACACTTTTTCGCAATATCACTGAGTGGGTGTATGGTCAATCTTTCAATGCGTGTACATTTCACTTTATGTATACCTAGCAATGATGATGGGCATGGAATAGTAAAAAAATCTTCCTTGGTAGTGAGTTGTTTTCCTATTATCACAAATTCTCGAGTTTCGTGACAGAAAGCTATATTCTGAACGTCAATCATATCACCGTTTTTCAGAGCACAGCAACTTTCAGCATTCCCATTAGTTCTAATAGTAAAGTTCGATGATTGAATGACTTTACACTGTGGATTTCTGCAGTTATCAGGTAGTGGGCCTTCTACATGAAGAGAAGTGCCAACAGGTACCAAATTATTGTTCATATCTTGAGTGTACTTTGAACATGCAGTTTTCATTTTTTGAATTTCGCCGCAGCGCCGAGCGATTTGTTGCAATGGTTTTTTCTGATTTGCGCATGATAGGTTTCAATGTTTGCATAAAATTTTCGAATTTAAAGGCACTAAACTTCTCAATAGATCCGTGTAACTTCGCATCTTCTACGAGGTGGATAATGCCATGCACGATGTGCGTCAAGTGATGGACGCCGTATATTTTAGCAAATGACTTAATAAAGTGTTTCGCGAGTTGTGTTGCGTAGTTCAACTTATTTCGATGCTGCTCCACATCGCATAATATTCTTATCAAAACATGGAGCGTCATGAAGTGATTGTACATATCTTTTGGCAAAATCTTTCTCAAAACGATTGGCCCCGTATATAAAAGAAATTGTCGAAACTCGCTAGCTTTCCATTCCTTCAAGAACTCCAACGACTGTGGTCTTCGACCAAAATCTTGTGGAATAAATGACCTCATATCATTTATAAGCCGTTTCGATATTTTTAGAATTTGTGAACGACCGAGTCTATAGTTGTTTTCGCCATGAATCCACAACGTTAACATTTTTTTAACAACACCCAGCAGAATTAAATGCATGTAATCTAAAGTTACATTAGATACCAATCCCAATCCCGATATAGAATCGAGACAAGTTCTTCTTTCATGGTACTTCTGATCGCTATAGTTCAAAAAAATCTTCATCTGTTCGCCGTTTAGCATTTAATTTGGGGAAACACCTGCGATTTTTTTTTGTTTTTCCTTTTGTCACACATTTAGTGCAGCTATTAAATCCGTTAAAATTTTTCACGCACAAAATAAATGATTTTGCAGGAGCATCACAAACGATAAAACGAATTGAGAAGTTGTGATTTTTTCCGCCAATCATAATGCCATTGGTGGACCGTTCAAAGTTACGAGTACGGTTCACGGGGATATATTGATTGATGACAAAATCGCTTATAACTTGGCCAGTTTTACGAGTTTCGACTCAAAATTTGGCACACATATTCTTAACATCTTGAACAATAAAAAAAATTGGTCGCTGAAAAATTGATTTTTTTGTCAAAAAAAAAAAAGCAAATCCCCCCTTAAGCCATCCTATATCAATCTCGGGTAGAACAATGTCTTACTAGTACCGCCCGTAGACATCTATAAGAGAGTGCGCTGCAATCGTCTACTCACGGTTACGACAGGATATCCTTAAGCCATATTGTATCAATTTCAGGTCGAACGATATTCCACTAGTACCTCCCACGGACATCTATAAGAAAGTGCGCTGTGATCGTCCAATCACGGTTACGGCAGCACATCCTCAAGCCATCCTACATTAATCTCGGGTAGAACAGTGTCTTACCAGTACCTCCTGCAGACATCTATGAAAGAGTGCGCTGTGATCGTCTACTCACAGTTACGACTGGACATCCTCAAGACGTCCTATATTAATCTCGAGTAGAACAGTGTCTTACTAGTACCTCCTACAGACATCTGTAAGAGAGTGCGCTGTGATCGTCTAATCACGGTTACGGCAGGACATCCTCAAGCCATCCTACATTAATCTCGGGTAGAACAGAGTCTTACTCGTACCTCCCACAGACATCTATAAGAGAGCGCGCTGCGATCATCTACTTACAGTTACGACTGGATATCCTCAAGACGTCCTATATAAATCTCGGGTAGAAAAAGGTCTTGCTAGTATATCCCATATATATCCATAAGACGTCTTATCTTGGCAAGACATGAATAGGACTGTATCAGGATGCTCCCGGGATCAATTTTGCTGTGTGGCTTAGTATACATTCGAATAAAAAAAAAACTTTATAAATGACATCTTATCGTACTGAATCACTTACAGAATATTACAAAGAAGCGTCTTAAAATATAGCGCCTAGATGTTAGTGCGCGTTTGAGTGGGTTAGTATACATTTGAATAGAGAAAAAAAAAATTTGTAAATGACATCTTATCGTACTGAATCACTTACAGAATATTACAAAGAAGAGTCTTAAAATTTAGCGCCTAGATGTTAGTGCGCGTTTAAATGGGTTAGTATACATTTGAACAAGATTTTCTAGATGACATCTTATAAATGTGGTGGTATATGTGATAGATATTGTATATATGATAGATATTGTGTATATTATAAACGAAACTTATGCAACGTGCTGATGATTATATTATGGCTGCAGATTATTACGGGCAGAATAAGGCAATGAAAGAATATGATTGCTAATAGCGGAGGGCTTAGCGCCAGACTTCGAGTGGTTTGGAGCTATCGTTAAGGCTTTGCTCGGGGAGCAATTTACGCGGCTTAGGTATGCCTAGTTCCGTCATTTCAATTTCCGATTCGATCCGGAGCAGCGACGAAGAGCGAGGAGGCAGGTCATCGGGAAATGGTATTATTTCTAGCTGCGGTTGGTGGATGGCATGGCGCGTAGGAATTTGGGGTTTTGTACGACGCGCGTGAGGGATATGTTTAAGGCTGGAAATAATTTGTTCTGGTGAAAGAATTTTAGGCTGGACGATACCTTTTTGGGCGAAGGGGATAGCGTCTACTAAGCTAGACAGGTCAAGTTCGTATTCGTTCAAGCGTCGGTCCAGGTCAATTAGACAGTCAAGTGTGCCAATTTCAATTTATTGAAATGGACGATTTTAGTTTTTCGGGGGGTAATCCAAATTTCAGCGTTATTATTGTCGATTATGCGTTTAATCGTATACACTCCTTTATAGTGGTCGTCGAATTTCGATCGGGTTTCATTTAGTAGATAGACCTTTTGACCTGCTTCGAAATTTTGGCTGCTGACATTACGGTCGTAATACGTCTTTGAACGATGCTTTGCTTGTTGTAGGTTGGACGCGGCGTGTTTTCGTATGGTGGATAGATTAGCGATTAAGTCTAGAAGGAAGGAATCGTAGGAACGAGTATACGCGCTGGCAGGGTTCGCATCTGTTGGGAGTCTGGCTTGAGAGCCAAAAATTAGTTGGTGGGGGGTGAAGTTAGTACCTTCGTGCTTCGCGGTGTTATAACAAAAAATTGCAAAGCGGATGTAATCGTCCCAGTCTTTACCAGCATCCGTGTAGTGTTTGATGTGCTCAGTGAGAACAAGGTGACTGCGTTCTTGCGATCTGTTAGACTGTGGGCGGCAAGCTGTGGTTCGTATTTGCTTAATTTTGGAAAGTTTACAAAGTTGTTTGATGACTGTGCTCATAAAATTCTGTCCTTGGTCTGTAAGTGTTGCTCGAGGAGCATCGTAACGTGTCATGTATTCTTTTGCGAATGCTGCGCCTATAGTTTTGGCGGTGGCATCAGGTAAAGGGATGGCGTCCAGGAATTTTGTCAAATTGCATTGTATCGTCAAGAGATATTTGTTGTTCGATTTAGTGAGGGGTAGAGGTCCAACAATATCTAATGCCATTTCGTCAAATGCATCGGCAGGCGTGTCCGTTATCATCATTGGCAATTTGGTTTTTACTCTGACCAATTTTTTTCTTTGGCAACTCTCGCAAGTTCTTATGGAATCTTGGATTTGTTCTTTCATACGGGGCCAAAAATACTTTTGTCTAATACGGTTATATATTTTAGTGACACCTTGATGACCGCTGATCAACAATTCGTGGCATTCTCTGATCATTTCTTTTCATAAACATTCGTCTGGGATGACAGTCGTGTTTCGACAAAGCATTATTTGAATTTCTAAGTCTGCGAAAATATAGGACAGAAGTTTTCGGATAACGCGAGGATCGAGAGCGTCTAAACTGTCATCGGTTATCGGGAGGGCAAGAGACTTTAGGTTTGAATCGGCTGAAGCCGTTTTCAGTTTGGACAATAGCTTGAAGATATCGGGTAGGTTGCTTTTATCTGAGCCTTTTGTTTTCAATACTAGGGTGAAAATTCGTCGACTATTGTGCTCCGGTTCAATGATATCAAATTTTCGCGGACGAGGCCTCATTACTATTTTTGATTCAACGATATTCTCGCCGGCAAGTTGGGCTGGTATACCCTTGATCCAAGCGCAGTCTGTCGATATGAAGTGCGCATAGTTGGTTTTGAGCATCAAAACTCCATCATTGGTATCTTTGACATTGTCCGATACTGGTATGTCGTCCAAGTTGTCAATAAAATATGCGAAACCGTGAGGGTCATTAATTTGATCATCGTTAGTGTTGAGAGCACTGTCATGGTTATGGTTAGTAATTTCCATATGGAAGTCGAATTGTTGAGTGCACGTATAGTATTCGATGTCCGTGAGCAAGTCGGAACTGTCGTCGTTATCAGAGGTGGGCGGAAGAGGCGAGGGGAGAGGGGAATAGGAGTGTCAGGAAGGGTTCGTCGGCCTGGAAGTAGCGGGGCGGTATCTCCTAGCGGGACGCGGAGGCCTGACAGGGGGGGGCATGATGACGTCGGTAGGTGGGGGTGGAGGTGGAATCGGACGAGGTGCTGCAGGTTTAGTCGGACGTTCCGATTCCTTTCGCAGATGGCGGCGGGGGGGTAATTCAGATGTGGAAGGGACAGGGTCAGGGAGGTTAGTATAAACGGGTCGGGGTGTAATGCAGGGGCGCGTGGTGGCAGGAAGCAGAGAGTCGAGGCGGCAAACGGTGATTCTTATTTTCGAATTTTTAAAAACATAATGGATCATTCTGCGTACCGCGTTCCATTCTAATTTGTCGAGTCCGCAACCTATCAATGGTATCGAGACGGATGTTACGCCATCTTCTTGCAAGGTTTTCCTGAAGTTAACAAAGGTGTCAAAAAAAAAACGTGGGACAAAGGTTTGTCAATGTATTTGGGCTTTGTAACTAGGTTATAGATTTTCCGGCTTCCATGTACCACAGAAATAACATCAGTCACAGTCTGGTCGAATTCTCTGAGTTGTTCGCGGTTTATGAATTTACGTTCTGTCAATTCTGAAGCGATTCTTTTTGACATTTGGCAGTCAGCCCATATGCAATGAGCCAAGTTATCCTTTTGCTGTAATAGGTCAGCTTTTATTTCTTTGAGACGTCTATTCCGCATAAGAAGAAAAGTTTCGCTTTCTATGAGGAAATGGCTATAAGAAGGGCCCGGTAAATCGGTGGCTGGACGAAAGTCATCGGTTCCTAATTCAGTTTCTGGGGTCTGTACGTCATCCGAGCTAAGGGAAGAATCTGAAAAATAGCTCAGGTATGGTCTTTTATGACGCCCAGGATTTGTTGAAGAATTTGTTTCACGATGGCGTTCAGGTTGGCCATGTACTGGGATCGGTGCCGGGGTAACAAGGGGGGGTTTAAGGAGCAACGGGGTTTCTTTATTGCTGAACTCATCGTCAAAGAGATCAGAGGAATCAGAGGAATCAGAGGAGTATATCATCTTACAGGGTTGTGAGATTTTAGGGTGTTTCAGCGGAGCTGGGTTGGTGGACTCGTCTGTGGTCTGTCGAGGGCGTCTGGGGTACTGTTGAGTCTTTTTAGTGCGTTTTTTTGGTTTATCGCTTGAGGCTTCAGTCGTTGGACGGGGGCGTTTTGCATCTATAGGAAGAATTTGAGCGGTGTCGGGCGGTGTGTTCCTGGACAGAGCATCAGCGTTGGTATTAGATTTTCCGGACTTGTATTTCGTATCGAAGTCGTACTCTGCCAGTTCTAAGCTCCATCGTAATAAACGGGAATTAGGCTTCTTGACGCTTTTTACCCATTTGAGTGGCTCGTGGTCTGTTATTAAAGTGAACTTCTGACCATAGATGTAGGGGCGGAAGTGATTCATACTCCAGTAAGCGGCTAAGAATTCTTTATCAGGTACCGAGTAGTTTAATTCAGCGGGCTTAAGGGCTTGGGATGCGTATGCTACCGGTGGGTCGACACCGTCTTTGTCTTGACTGAGAACTGCACCTATCGCAAATTTTGAAGCGTCTGTAGTGAGCGCAAATGGTTTGTTGAAGACTGGGTGTTGTAGAATTGGTTCTTTGCATAAACAATCGCGTAAGGTTTCGAAGGCAGACTGGTGTTCGGACGTCCAGATGAAAAGGGTATCCTTCTTCGTTAAATTGTTAAGGCATTTAGCAATTTTTCTGAAATTTGGAACAGTTCTTCGGTAGTAACCTAAAAGGCCAAGGAACTGTCTAACATTTTTGGGACTTTTGGGGACAGGATACTCTTTTACAGTTATTAATTTACCAGGGTCAGGTTTTACTCCTGACTCGGTTGTGAGGTGTCCGAGGTAAACGCCTTCCTTGTGCAAGAATTCGCACTTGTCTGGCTGTAGAGTTAAACCAGCAGCGGTTAGTCGCTTCATTAATTTCCGAAATTTAATTTCATGTTCTTGCAAGTTTCGAGCGTAAGTAACTATGTCATCTAAATATACGAACATCTCGTTGCTTTGTAGGCCTAGGAGGACTTGGTCCATGAGCTTTTGAAACGTGGCGGGGGCGTTCTTTAGTCCAAAAGGCAAACGAGAGAATTCATAATGGCCTCTAGGTATCGAAAATGCAGTTTTTGTGCTGTGATCCGGATGCATGGGAATTTGGTGGAACCCGAAAGCAAGGTCGAATGTGAAAAAGTATTTAGCTGAGCCAAGCTGGTCAAGGATTTCCGTGATATCGGGCATGTGGTATGCGTCGCCGACTGTTTTCTGTTAAGTTTTCTGTAGTCGATTACCATACGCCATCGTTTATTGCCGTCACTATCCGGTTTGTTGGGAACGATCCACACAATTATACGGAGATGAGGAATGTTTAATAAGATTTTGCTTGAGTAGTTTATCAACTTGGGATTCGATTTCGTCTTTGTGAATCGTGGGAAAACGGTATTGTTTGGTATGAATAGGCGTATAGTCCGTCGTGAGGATAGTGTGATGAGATAAATTGGTGTGGCCTATTTTTTCACCCGGGAGAGAAAAGAGATGGTTAAATTCTGTTACGTGGTTAAATATAGATTGTTTTTCGGTGTCATTCAAATGATCAAGATGTAAGCTGCTCTTTGGGACGTCCAATCTTTCTGACCTACTGTAAGTCAAGAGCACTGTTGCGGCCCCGGGACAGGGTGTACTGTCGTCAGGGATAGGAGGATCGGATTGCAGTTGTGCGAGGTCAGTGGACTGGATGGGGCAGGAGGGGGGATTATTAGTCGGTCGCGATGTACGCTTGGCGGCAGAAAGAATTAATAAGTTGCTGAGGAGAGGGCCTGGGTGCGAAACGAGGGTTTTGGTGCGGGCATCGCTGTGGTGGTTACCCGGTGCAGTGGGCGTAGCGTTGGGCATGACTGTACTCAGTGGCTCGTCGAAGTCGTCTAGGGTTACTGTTGGGAGTCTTATCTCTACGGCAGATTCGTTACAATTGAACGCGTACGAGTAAGCGATGCCGTTCTGGTTTTCAATTAACGCTACACCACATGAAACATTGTTGCCTAAATCGACGCGTTTAAGGTAGCCTACTTTAGTGTATGGGTTCGCAACTATTAGTGGGATGGCTTTCACGGTACGGGCCTGTATTGTAATTACGCGCGTTTTTTCGGGTGCGGACGAGGGTTCATCGAATTTCTTAAAGTGGATTGGCAATGAGGATCAAAGCATCACCGAGTTTGGGTTGAAAGAAGTAGTTGCTTTCTCTTTTCGTAAGAAGGGCTGGCCTAAGATGCCGTCGTGCGGAATCGGAAACGAGTCAGGGACCAAGTGAAAGGTATGGGATTTATTATTGAAACGTATTTCTTTTTTGCGATAGTTTGCGTCTTTTTGTCTGTTATACCAGTCAGCGTCAAACGTTCGTCGGTTGTTCGTCGTACGAGGGGCCTAACGGAACTTTCTTTGAGCAAATTGACGTCTGCACCGGTGTCAATAATAAATGTAGATATTTTTATTAGCTCGGGGGTGTCGATCGGAACTAGTGGAGGGTCAGCTGAAGCTGTTATAAGGATATGACTTGAAGATCGGAACGCTAGTTGTTTGCATTGCTCGCGGGCGCGTTCTCCCCGCGGGCGATGTTTCCGTTTAAATGTTTATTTGAGCCTGCATTGCCTTGATTATTACGCGAGGAGGATCTACATTGGTCTACTGTGTGGCCTCTGCGATTACAATTGTCGCAGTGTAGTTCTTGGTTTATGTTGCATTCAGTGTGGAAGTGGCCCATTATGCGACATTTGGTACAATATCTTTTACTTTGCAGACGGTGACATTACGTGATGGAGTGACCCTGGTGGTTACAAAATTGACGCCTGCTGGGCAGAGCATTAACGTGGTCAGCAGAACAGGTGTTCGGATGGAGCGCTTGGGCTTAAGGTCTGGGCTCGGTACGAGGCGCTGGTTGATGAGCGTAACCAGGTGTGGGCAATGACATCAGGAGGGGGGGGGGGGGATGAAGGAGGCCGCGGCGGGCACCTGAGACGGCGGAGCAGTTGGGGGGGTAACGGCAGGCACATGGGTGTAGCGGGGGTAAAATATTGTGCAGAGAATCGCATCTGACGGTTAATTAGCTCGGCTTCTTCACCTTCGGCGATGGTGACGGCAGTTTCGAAGGTCGGTAATGGTCTGATAGTAGCGATTCTCCACTCCAATTCTGGCCGAAGCCCTCTAATAAACGATCTAGAGGTATCCTTTTTTAGATCATTCAGTAGAAGCGTTGCTAAGTCTGGTGGGTGCTTGGATATGATCGCTGTGCTTATTTCTTTTGATATTGCTCTTCTTCTGCACGAGTAATCTATGATGCGCTCATATGGTTGTGTAATTCTATTTAATTGAGCAGATAACTGGCGTATGGGGATACCTGGGCGGTATGCTCGGCTGAGGGCAGTTATGAGGTCCTCGACGTCATTACAGTTAATGCCTATTAAATATTAAGAAGCGGGGCCTGTAACCTTTGATTGCGCAAATTTGGCGAAAGTCATTTTATCCGAAGCTTTTATAAGAGTCTCTACGTGACGTAATTGTTCTACAAATGAGTCAAAGGGCATGTTGTGGCCGTCGAAAGGGGGGATTGTCGGCAAGACATCTTTTACTGACCAAAAATTTGAACCGGTTTCGCTAGTTGGTGCCATGTTGATTCAAGCAGGGTATTGCAAGTACAGGAATAAAAATATCAACTTAACACTAAGACTTAGAATAGACTTACAGGGCGAAGGTCAACGCAAAAACAGAGTACAGCATGGTTCTAGGCAGCTGGACGCAGGTGAAACTTGAAGAGGCGATACACGTCATGCGTCGGCACGAGGAGGGTATAGATAAGGTACTCCATGGCATGTTGATAAATAAGTGTGGTAATCCAGATCTTAGGGCGATGTCACTTTCGGGTCCAGATTCTCGTCTTAACAGGGTTGCAGGAGTCCGAATGAGCGGGAAGGGTCCATTCAATATTTGTCGGTTCGAAAGGTGATGTGTTCAGATGCGGTGTGCGGCTTAACTTGGCTATCGCACTGAATTTCCACTCGCCACACAGTTATTCGACGTCGTGCGTATCAATGAATTTCAATAGTACCAAAATGTGACGGAGTTATTGAAATTGGGGACTCTTTGCAGAGCCTGTGTCCGTGGCGAGTTGAATAGGTTCTGCATGCCTGTCACAGTACTCTGTGGGCCGGAGTTCGTTCGTAACACGGCTATCACTGATTGGTACGGCGTTAGAAATTTTGAGCACTGAACACTTTCATAGAAAACATGCAGCACTGCACTGACGGGTAGGTCCACGGGCAAAACCGCTGCCACCAAAATGTTTCGGGGTAGATTGCGTAGGCTCCGATGAGCGGTAATCGGAGCTTACTTCACGCCCAGCCAAAGTGTTATTTGGCTATTGTAGGGTCCGTTCACGTCGACTATGCACTCGCGAGCTACTACTTCCAATGCAGGAAGTGAATGGAATAGAAAGGGATCGGTATCAAGGGAAGGTAAACGGTTTAAAGTATATGATTGTTTATTAGTGGTCAATGCAACGGAGTCGGTCAAGGGAAAAAGGTATGGTCTTGGTTTAGAGGGATAGGTGTCTTGCTTGAGCGCTGGGATGGATCTACCTGGTTTTGTGGGATGTAGGAGGCAAGCTAGCCGCGAGTTACAGAAGAATCTGCTGACTCGCGAACGATAAGAGTAGACTACAGAGCGTAAGGTAACTAAGAGCGTGGGAAAGGAATATTAAGTCTGGAGGACGTAACAAAGGTTTCAGAAAATGAAAAAAGTTTTCCGAAAATCAAAAAAAGTTTCCGGAATACGATAAAAAGTTTTCCGAAAACTTTTTTCATATTTGATTAACACGGCAAAATAGTTGGAAATGAAACCTTTTTTTCATTTTCGGGAAACTTTTTTTCGTCATCTTAAAACTTTTTCATTTTCTGAAAACTTTTTTTCGTTTCCCAAAAAATTTTTTTCATTTTCTGAAAACTTTTCTCGTGGTAAACGAATAAATATGAATAATTGCTCAATATATTAATAATAAATAAATAATTCTTAAGTATTGTAACGTAGCATTTTGGTTAGGCCTGCCCGTTACAAGGTACTTCCTGAACCCTGGGCGGAATCCAGGAATAAGGGTTTCGGAAATCGAGTCTCGAAATAATCGTAAAGAGCGCCAGAACTGGAGTCACGCACGCGGGCTCCGACAGGGATGAAATAGCGAATTACGAACAAGATTGTCATGCAAATATTTCGCAAAGATTATATATGTATTTATATGTTTATTCAAACAAAGAATTGAATGATAATTGATAACAACAAATGGTAAAAGGAAGCGTTAACGTTATATTATATTAAATTAGACGTGCGTTACGCCTGGAAGCAGCATTGAGACTGCTCACACGGCCTCTCGCCGGGCTCGGCGACAGTGCATACGAAGTGCATAATCGCGTCATTTGAGCACTGCTGCCGATAAAAAAGCCAAGCGCATAAGGCGGGCTACGCTGCATGATAAATTTTGCACTCATCTAAATGATCCCCGGCATGTTCCTACGAGAGGATATAAACTGTTGCATTTCATTAGAAATGTTCCAGCTCCATCACATCCCCCGACGAAGACAAAGGCGCGTCTCTGCGGCTCCTGATTTCTCGTAGGAATCTTTCGTTACGTTTAGCTTGTGTCTCAATCCTGCGTTTTAATTTCCTTCGTTCTACTACTTCCAAAGCAGAGGGATTCCTTTGGCAACAATATCCGGCGAACGCCGAAATATAGGTGGGTATATTAAATTTCCACAGCAAGAGTAGAATAGACAAGACGGATATCGTTCCAGAAACGGCAGCTATTGATGGGATCCCTATACCTTTGAAGTTAGCCCATGTATTGTTTACCCGAAGGGTCGCTTCGTTATTCGCGAGGACACTCTCAAGGTCTAAAATGGCTTGTCCTTGATCCTTGAGGGTATCCAAGTTAATCACGTGATGCAATACAATTTCCCGGCCTGTTACAAATTTGTTTAGCGGGGAAATGGTATCTGCATGTATTTCTGTTAATTGAGAAGTCATATGTTCTACGATTAATTTGACTCGCGTTTTCAAAGTTTGGAGTTCGCAGCTCTGATTCGTGGTTATCAGGGATGGCTTGGTGATTTGAATAATAAAAGTCTGCATTGAAGCGCATGTTATGGTTACCTCAATTGGCTTCGAAGGTAAGATTATTTGCGATCCCTGCGTTCTTATGTAAGCAATATCTGTGACGAGAAAACGTATCAGAGTGCATCCTCGTGGTATGGGATCAGTTATTTTCTCACAAAGTTCAATAGTATTGTTGCGATGTCCCACATCGCGGTAATCACCAATGAAATAATCGGTTATCTGTTTCAGTTGAGAAAATGTGACTTCTCTTATAAAATTCTTACGTACTAATTTCAAAGCATATGTTGGGTTAAGCGTTACATAAGTGTGATTTATTCTTACGGGTACCGGGGTATTCTGAATTATTACTCAAGGTTCCTTTTCTAAGTAAGGCACTGTGAGTATATAGATAAGTTTGCCTTTATCTGTGGTTATAGTTAAATCACTTATTTTAATAAACTTCTCGTAATTTTCCTCCTTAATAGGTATTTGTGTCTTTTTGTCATTGGCGTCGAAAGCTTGAAGAGCTGTCATGAGCTCCTTTGGAGTAAAAAGGGTGTTATCGATGATACCATGCCTTTCTAATTGCACGGCAGTCATTACCAGGTCGATTAGTCGTTGCAGTTCCTTAATTTCAAATAAACTTAGAGTTATAGCTTCCATGTATTCCTGATAAGCAAGCGTTTCGTTACCTTTTATTTTTAATGATTCTAATTGTCCCCATACAGTTTCCAAAGAGTGTTTAAGTTTGAGCTGATTTGTATTCAAGATATTAATTTGGACTTGATTTATGTGCAAGGACTTGGTTACAACAAGATTTAGAGTGTCCGTTACATTTTTTAGTGAGGCTAGATTCCCATTAATTATTTCCGAATCATCCGCGTCAGCAGTTCCATAGATTGATTTTTGGATTGTTCCTAAAAAGTTAAACATTCCTCTTTTCGGTCTGATGTTTGGCGTGAGATAAGATTTCCTTAGGGGATACATTTTATTTGCCAGGCCCGTCAGAAGGACATGTTTTCCAAATACCGCCCCAGCTTCGCGCGAGGCTTCGTAGTAAGTAACGTCGCTCGACGCGAGCGCTTTCGGAGTACTTGTTTTGGTTCCGTGGGATTGAGATTCCCTTAATTTAGAGGGGCGGTGCATCATTTGAAGAATAGGCGCACCCAAGTCTAAAATGACTTCCAAAATATTCTTGTGTGACGAGGCACGGGCAAATTCTAAATCTAAAGCGTCCAGGGCGGACTGGGCGAGGGATCGCTGACCAGGGTTCCAATGGTCCAGATAGGTATCCCGTATCGTCTGGAGGCCTCCGAGTTTATCGTGAATGTCGAGTAATGGTTTGGTGAACCCACTTGCGTAAATGGATTGGAATATCTTCCATCTTTCCTAGTACATGTATACTTTGCCCACTTCCTCCTGGAGTAGAGTCCCATTGATAACTGAGACATCGAAGTAGGCTAGGGACAGACTGCTACACCTATAACAAAAGAAACTAAGACTCTATTCCGTGGAGATCCAATCGTTACCCTGAACCCGTTTTAGTTTAATTCTAGGGATTGGATCGTTTTCCCTTGGTCCGGTGTCGTATTCGTAGTACGGTTTGGTATTATTCAGATGGGTCTTCCAATAAGACGCTGTGGAATCATCCGCGGTTTTCTTGTAAGTGATATTTCCTTTTTGTTCGTTGATCTCGACGACGACGAATGGTCCATTCCAAATCCTATCCAAGGCGTTCTGTCGCGTATGGTTCTTGATCATTACTTTATCTCCCACTTGATATAAAGGAGTTTGTCGTCGTGTTCCTTGGTCCACTTGTTTTTGGTTTTTCTCTCTAGATTTGGTAAGCCAGACCAGAGCTTTCTCGAACCGTTCCTCCCATTTTCGTATCCACAACATTTTCTTACTAATCACGGTTTCCAATCGGCTTTCGCGGAAACCGTCAGGATTGTTGGCTTCGTGACAGAACATGAGGTTGTGAGGCGTTTCACCTGTTGATTGATGAACGGAAGTGTTATAGGCACGTGCCATTTCTATTAAAACCTTGTCCTAAGTGTGTATTCTCTCTTTGCAGGCAATTCGAATATAGTCTTTCAAGACAGTATGCATTCGTTCTATAGAGCCGTTCGACTGCGGGTGATATGCAGTTGTGGTGATATGTTTGATATTATAGTGTTCGAGAAAGGAATCGGTCAGCTCGTTAAAAAACTCTTTTCCCATGTCCGTCAGGATTACTTTGGGGCACCCGAAGTTACCTATCCAGTACTCTGATAGAGCCTTGATAACTTCTGTCGCGGTTTTGTTCGTAAGTGGGGCACATTTAATGAATTTAGTTATTGAATCCTGCATCGTGAGGATATATCGGTGTTTATTCCAAGATTCGACCAGAGGTCCGACGATATCTATTGAAATTTGATCGTTAGGTTTTTCAGCAAAGGTTTCGAAAAGAATGGCGGGTGATTTCATTTGTATCCTTTCCTTTTTATACATCTGACACGTGGGGCATGCCTGGATAAAGGAATTGATATCATTCTCCATACGTGACCATACGGCCGTTTCTTTTACTCGGTCAATTGTTTTTGCTAGGCCGAAGTGTCCATTGATGTCGTTGTGAGCGCTGGCCATGATTTCTTTCTGTTGCTGTTTGTTAGGCACATCCTTTCCTGTCAAGCAAAATGATATGTTTGCACCTGAGTCCTGACGTATCCTCTTGAGATCTTTGTAACATATGTAAGCCTAGCTACTAGCGACGTTATGTAATAACAATGGCATTCACGAATTGTAGCGCTAATGCGCGAAGAACACTACGACACAGTCAGTCGTCGACCAACCTTCGATCTGTGTACAGCACATATCAATGTAAATAAATGCCTTCTAAATATACTCACTGCCTTAACTCATTTCTATTCTCCGATACATTACAGTGGCGACGAGGTAAACTGGTGCACGTATTAAAATAAAATATTAAAAATTAAAAGTGAATAAATACCGCATTTAAAAATACTAATGAGTAATAAGAAAAACATCTCGTGGATTTATGATTTGAGTAAATCTCAAGTAATTGAAGAGTTAAAAAAAAGGCAAACATTTGAAGAAGAATCATTAACATTAGACAAATTGCGAAAAATACTAAAAAAGTTAGTTTAAAGTGAACAATAAGATTCTAGTGAGAGTTCTGAAGGCAGTACAGAAAACTTAGATAAAAAAGAACTTGAAGTGAAAACAATCACACTAAAGAAAAAAATGGAATTTAACGCAAAAGTGAATTTCGAATTGGGTCAAGATGATTGGGAGCAGTTCGTAGAGCGAATGGAATTTTACTTTGAAGCAAACGAAATTAAAGAAGAAAAAAAGAAAAAAGCGATATTTTTATCAAAAGTGAATTCAAAAATATACGCGGAAATTCGAAAAATCTGTGCACCGAAAAAACTCAATGATGTAACACTAACTGAAATTACTGACAAAGTAACAAATCATCTAAAACCAAAAGTGAATGTTACTGTGTTGCGTTCGCAGTTCCGTAGAAGAAATCAAAATATGGGTGAAACTGTTGCGCAATACGAAGCAGCATTGCAAGAATTGGCGACAAAGTGTGAATTCAAAGATTCTTCAGATGCCATTAAAGACCAATTTCTAAGCGGCATACTCAGCGATGACATTCGCGAAACACTTTTCAAGTTAGAAAATCTAACTTTAGAATTAGCCTTGAAAACAGCGACGGCTTGCGAAGAAGCAAAAGTAGCGTCGAGTAAGGTAAGGGCAAACGGTGAACAGTCCGAAAACAAACAAGACTTGTTACAGCTTAAATCAGAAATATTCCGGGGCTCCGCAAATAGGTTCAATCACAAGCGAGGCTCTACATTTCACCAAAACAAAGGAAAATTCCAAGGCAAAAATTCTTCACGATACCAGCAGCGAAACAAAAACAATACACGTAACAATTCGAACTCAAACTGCCATCGTTGCGGAAAGCCGAATCACGAAGAAAGCAGATGTTGGCATAAAGACAAAACATGTAACAAGTGTAACAAGAAAGGGCATCTCGAATCAGTCTGCTGGAGCGGCGGTAAAAACCAAGCAACATTGAAAAATCTACAAGAGAAGAAAGAAGATAAGCAGTCAAGCACGGACGATGAATCATGGTTTGACGATTTTTTTCGAATTAGCGTAAGTGATCCTGTAATGAAAATTAACTCTTTAGAAAAAAAAGAGAAAATCGATCCGCAATATCTAAATGTAAAAGTCGGTAATAAAGTTTTGAAAATGGAAGTAGATGGTGGCGCCGGAATTTCGGTTATAAGTCAATCAGATTACGAAAAAATTTTGCGAAAAATGAATTAAAAAATTGTAACTTGAAAATTAATTATTACTGCGGTAAAGAAAGTCGACCGGTAGGAATTTTACGAGATTTAAAAATTGAATACGAACAAATCGCGACTACTGGAAATTTATATGTTATGGAAGGAAGCGGGGTACCACTTCTTGGACGCGATTGGTTATCAAAACTAGGCCTGTGGCCCTTAGAAATAAAACAAAAAATTGTAAAACCTTGCTTAAGCAATACTATAAATTGCATAAAAAAAGAAAACGAGTTAGAGGCTTTAAGAGAAAAAATTTTTGAAAAACATGCAAATTTATTTTCCCCGGGGATCGGAACTTTTACTAAAGGTAAAATAAAAATACATTTAAAAGACAACGCAGTTCCGATTTACCATAAACCAAGAAGTGTACCGTTCGCACTAAAAGAAAAAATAGAAAATGAATTAGATCGCCTAACGAAAGAGAAAATAATATCTCCAGTCGACGTAAGTGAATGGGGAACACCAATCGTTCCTGTATTAAAGCCGGACGGCACAGTGCGAATATGCGGAGACTATGAAGTAACCGTTAACCCTTTGATGGTGATCGATAGACACCCCTTGCCGCGAGTCGAACACTTAATTGCTGAAGCCCAAGGCGGTGAAATTTTTTCAAAAATTGATCTAAAAGAAGCGTTTGCACAAGTAGAAGTTGAAAACAGCAGCAAAGATTGTTTAACGATTAGCACTCACAAAGGGTTATATCGACCAAATAAATTGTTTTATGGCGTTGCTTCGGCGCCGGGTTATTTTCAAAAGAAAATGGAGCAAATTTTCGCAAAAGTACCAAACGTTTATATATTTATCGATGATATTTACATCAAAGCTAAAAATATAGGTGAAATGTTAAAAACGCTTGAAACTGTATTCAACATTTTGGAAGAATGCGGGTTAAAAATACGGAAGAGAAAATGCGACTTATTGCGCGATCGTATTCGTTATTTAGGCGTGGAAATTGATAAAAATGGTGTACGCACAATAAATGAGAGGATCGAAGCAATCGATAAAATTCCAGAACCAAAAAATTTAAAACAGTTACAATCGTTTCTAGGCACAATAAATTATTACGAAAAATTTATTAAAAATCGAGCAGAAAAATTCGCTCCACTTTATAATTGTTTGAAAAAGAATAGTTTCAATTGGACGCAAGAATGCAAAATAGCCTTTCAAAACGCGAAAACTGAATTAAAAGCAGGCAATCTACTGATCAATTATGATCCAAAAAAACCGCTTATACTAACATGCGATGCGTCCGATAACGGAATTTCAGCTGTTTTGTCGCATCTAACTAAAGATGGCGAGCGTCCAATTGCATACGCTGCTAAAGCGCTAAATTCACATGAAAGAAATTACGCAATTATTGATAAAGAGGCGAAAGCAATAATTTTCGGTGTCACCAAGTTTTATGATTATATCTACGGTAGAGAATTCACATTAAAAACCGACAATGAACCGCTAGTGCGTATTTTCGGTCCAAAAAAAGGGATTCCGATAATGGCGGCTCGAAGACTGCAGCGTTACGCAGAATTTCTAAGTGCTTTTAGATATAACATAAAATATGTAAAATCATCTGCTAATTGTGCGGATGGACTCTCACGATTGGTTAACCTTAATGAAAAAGAAATAAATGTAAAAGAAAACATTTATTTGAATTATATAGAAAATGAAACAAATGAATGTTTAGATTGGAAAATTGTATCGAGAGAAACGCGGAAAGACTTAGTATTAGCAAAAGTTATGAATTACGTTAAATACGGATGGCCGAAAGGCAAGTTGCCAGATGAAATTACACCCTTCCTGAACCGAAAGGACGAACTCACAATTGAGCAAGATTGCATTTTATGGGGATATAGAGTAATAATACCAGGAAAAATGATCAATACAATTTTGAATGAACTGCATAAAACGCACTTAGGAATAGTAAAAATGAAAGCAGTTGCGAGATCGTTCTTTTGGTGGCCCGGGATTGACGCGTGCATTGAGCGTACAGCAAAGGCGTGTGACGAGTGTGCGCGCGAGAGAGACAATCCGCCGGCGAGCTATTTAAATCCGTGGAAATGGCCATGCGGCGTTTGGGTGAGAATTCATTCCGACTTAATAGGGCCGATAGACGGGTTGACTTTCCTATTAATATTAGACGCTCGATCGAAATGGCCAGAAATTTTTTTAATGCCCAACACTACTTCAGAAAGTTTAATAAAAATGTTTCGTCAAGTTTTCGCACGATTCGGGTTTCCTGAGTGTTTAATAACTGACAACGGACCGCAGTATACAGCTCTAGAATTTAAACTATTTGTAAAAAAATCAGGAATAAAACATGTAAAATCAGCTGTCAAGCACCCAGAAACTAATGGGGCTGCGGAAAATTTAGTGCGAACTTTCAAAAAAGCGTATAAAAAATTGAAAAGACAGGGGTTATCCACTCAAAAAGCAATTGACACATTTTTATTCGACTATAGAACTACTAAACATTGTACAACCGGAGAAACCCCTGCTAAACTAATGCTCGGTAAAGAATTGAGAACACGATTCACTCTTTTACTTCCAAGCACGGAGCAAAAAGTGAATGAAAAACATGATTGTCAAATTCAACATAAAAGGGGGAAAAGAATAATCGAATTTAAAGAAGGCGATTTAGTATGGGCGATGAATTTTAGCAAAAACGCTGCTCCTTGGTTGGAAGCAAAAATAAAGAGTAGAATCGGACCAGTAAACTATTTGATTGAATGGGAATCAGGTAAAGTGGATAAACGCCACGTCGATCAAATAGTAACTCGTGAAACGGTTGAATTAGATGACGTTGCACAGACAAACGAAAAAGCTAACGTTGAGAAAACTATGTTATTGCGTAGATCCGCTCGGCTCCTAGAGAGAGAACAAAAATTAAGCGGAGAGAAAGTGTAACATATGTAAGCCTAGCTACTAGCGACGTTATGTAATAACAATGGCATTCACGAATTGTAGCGCTAATGCGCGAAGAACACTACGACACAGTCAGTCGTCGACCAACCTTCGATCTGTGTACAGCACATATCAATGTAAATAAATGCCTTCTAAATATACTCACTGCCTTAACTCATTTATATTCTCCGATACATTACAATCTTCAATGATCGAATTGGTTTCTTCTTTGGTGGTTTTCTTAGGGTCAATCCAGAAGTATATCTTTTCGTACCTTTTCGGATGAATGTAGTTTCTGAGTTTCTCACGTCTATCAGTCTGATTCTTTGGTATAATCAGGGTGTTGTCAGAGGCATCCTTTTCTTCTAGGGTAATCTTCACCCATTTGCCGTCCTCCCCTTTTCGATTTCGGTTGGGAACGAGTTTGATGTGAGATTTTGTTCTGCCTGTTGTAAGTGACAATCTCTCGATGTCAATGTGGCGTGCGGCAATATGGTGGACCCACTTGGGATTCCTATCAATAGGTGTGATTTTGTATAGTCCCTTTTCCGAATCGGTGAGTTTTCCGAAGATCTCTTCCTTCGTGCGAAAGACTCTAGATAACTCATCCGCTACTACGTTACTTTTTCCCGAAACATGTTCTATCAGGAATGAGTATTCCTCCAATCTTAGTCTCCAACGCAGCAGGCGTTGACTGGGGTCTACGCAATTTTTCAGCCATACTAGTGCACAATGATCGGTGCGGATGATGAAGGGTTTATCCGGTGTATTGAGCAAATATACTCTTAGTCTCTTGACGGCCCATACAACAGCAAGCATCTCCTTTTCTGTCGTGCTGTAATTCCTTTCCGCATCATTCAGGGTTCGAGATAAGAAATATATGGGGTGGCCGTCTTGAGATAGTACCGCTCCAATTCCATCGTTTGACGCGTCGGTGGTTACGACGTATTGTTTAGCTGGGTCTGATCTCACAAGTATCGCTGGTGTGACCAACTTTTCTTTCAGGGTTTCGAAGGCTTCTGGGCAGGCTGCTGACCAATCCCATGGGGTGTCCTTTCTTGTTAACCTTGTTAATGGTTTCGCTAACATTGAATAGTTTTGTATGAACTTTCGGTAATACCCCGTCAAACCAAGGAAGGATCGAATCGTCTTAACGTTGACTGGAACGGGTAATTGTTGTATCGCTCTGGTCTTTTCCGGATCTGGTTTGCTTCCTTCGTCAGTGATGACATATCCGAGGTATCTCACTTCAGTTTTCATGAAGGCGCACTTCTCTGGCTGGAGTTTCAAGTTACATTGTCTTAAACGCTGAAATACGGTTCTTACATTTCGATGGTGTTCTTCCTCCGTTTCACCAAAAATTATTACGTCATCAATGTAGACGCAACAGATCTTCTGATTCAATCCTCTCAGCGCATCGTTCATCATGCGTTGGAAGGTCGCAGGAGCGTTCTGTAATCCGAAAGGCATTCGTTGGTATTCGAAATGCCCGTCGGGGGTTGAGAAGGCAGTATATTTCTTGGAGTCAGTAGCCATGTTGATCTGGTGGAAACCTGCGGCCATGTCGACAGTAGTAAAGAACTTGGCCCTTCCCATGTGATCGAGTAAATCCTCGATTATTGGTATCGGATAAGAATCCTGAACGGTAAGTTCATTAATCTTCCTGAAATCGATCACAATTCTATACTTGGGCTTTCCGTCGGGGCCCGGTTTTTTGGGTACAACCCAAACTGGCGGGTTGTATGGCGACTCGGATTCCGTTATTATTCCTTGTTTCAACATTTTCTCTACTCCCTCTTTTACAACCTGCTGGTGCAGCTGTGGAGCACGGAAACTTTTCACATTTACAATGCGTTGGGGGTCTGACAACTCGATGCGATGTTCAGTCATTGAAGTTCCATTGACCATGTCTTCCTCCTGTAAGGCAAAGATATCGCTGAAATCCCGAAGAATACTCCAAATTTCTTTCTGGTACTCCTCCGGTAGGTGTTTCAAGTCGACAGTATGTTGGAGCGCCTGCTCTCTTTCATCACGTGGTTGTTGCCATACACCCGGGGTCGACATACTCTTTACTCGGTGGACTTGGACGTTCTCCAGTCCGAGCTCGATATCTTCGTCTTCAGCGGTGGTGATGATTCCATAAGCCGTACCATGATTGTTCGTGTGTACAATCTGCACCGGGATATTTTCCATAGGCATTCCGTCTTTATAGACCATGCGTAACATGAGATCGAGATTCTTTTCGTCGGTATCGATGGCAATTTCGTTCACCGAATTTGGTTTAAATCGAATTTTTCGGTCGCTAGTAAGGTGGTGTATCTTATTCTTCAGGGTGAGCGTCGAGGCATTCAACTGGAAATCTCGCCTCCTCATAAACGGGTTTCCCATGATTCCATCTGTCAGGCAGATAAACGTCCGGTATAATGACGAATTCGTCCTTCAGCCCCATGTGAGTTAGTACAGCAATTTCATTCGCGGAATTTAGCGCTTTGCCAGTCTTAAAGGAAATTTTGCGTTTGATAATTGGACAAATTTGTTTATCCGATGGATAAATAACCTTCCGTTTTATGAGGTTTATTGATGCACCTGTATCGACCATAAGGGCTACTCCTTGCTTTGTTTCTCCAAATTTTATTACAGCACACTGTAGTAACCCCTGTGAAACTGAACATACACGGGCTCCTGTTGGCACTCGTCCTCTAGTTCGTCCTCCTGTCCCTTTATTTCCTCTTCCTCTGACTGGAGTTCCTCTGACGTGCAATTGACTTGGTCGTTGGGCGGTTTGTCTTTGAGGCTGGCGTTTTGAAAATTTGCGTCTCACTTATTGTCGTTAGTATTACGGCGTTGGTCGTTCTGTGGTCGGCGCGGAGCGTAGCAGTTCCGGCTGTAGTGTCCTCTGGTTCCGCAATTATGACATACTGCTTGTTGTTCATGGGCGGTCCGATGTGTGTTACAGGTGTGGCATTCACATCTCTGGAGTTCTTTATCTTCATCTTGTTCCGCTTCATCGTGGTGGTGGACAGACGCTGGTGGTCGAGGAGTTGACCTTGGCGAGTTCGTCGAGGTTCTTTGTTGTACCTGGAATCTTCGCGTATCTGATGCGCTGCCTGGTCCGTAAATTATGGACTTGTTCCAAAACGTGGGTTTCGAGGCTGTGTCGTTACTGTTCATCAGCTGTTGTTGATGCATTCGGAAATTCAACTCCTCGCCTTCGGCTTCTTTCGCGGCCTTCTGCGCTTCTAGTAACTTGAAGTACTGACGGTTTTTGACTTGATGGAATATCCTCGGATTAAGTCCGTACAGATAGTACTGGCACACTCTATTTTCGAGGTCTTGAAGATTAGGATCGATGTTCGCTCGTAGTTGTTGATTTGAGAAGGCAGCTACGAGGTCTTGATAGATCTGATTGAATTTGAGATTGTAGGCGTCCATAGTGTCGCCCTTTTGGCCTGTTCTGCCAAGCTCCATTTCCAATGTGGTGGCGCTTTTCTCGACAATAACGGCTGATCTTGTGACTTCGAGTAAAGTTGGGATTGTACGAGGTCTCCTCTGGTTGATGGTCTTCTGAAGAGCTCCTCCTATCTTCAAGCTGATTACCATGCTCAAAAACGGGAAATGTTGGGTTGGCATAACTACCATGTCGGCGGTTTTTACTTGCATGATCCAAGCGTGCACGTCTTCGCCTGCTTTTCCTTCCAGTCTGCAATCAATCATTTTGATGGCTTGAAACGCGGGTAGGAAATCTTGGATCGCATAGGGCTCGTCCGCTGGGCGATTTGGTTCTCCGGGGTATCTTCCGTCAGCATCGGGGCGTAGGCTGACATCATTCAAGTAAGCTTCCGTTCGTGCATACGGGCCTAGGTCTCTTGGATTCCGAGGGGGAAGCATGTCTCGGGGTGGCGCAGTTGCGGGTAGTTGAATTCTTGTTTGGTTTCTTTGCGCTAGTTCCTCAATGTTCCTCATTATCTCTTGCTGTTGGCGTAAAGCTTCGGGATCACTCAGCAACCGGGACATACTGAACGTCACAGTGTCCGGACGACGATGTGGTAAAGTAGCAGACATTTCCAAGGCTCTTCGAAGTTCATCCCCTTCTTGCTGTTCTAGACGACGACGCGGGACGTTGTTACGGGTATTGCTACCAGTTCCTCGTGGGATTTCGGAATCCGTCGGACCATTAGGCCACTGCGGACTAGGCCTTGGTGTAAGGCGTACGTTCGGCATCCGTGATAAACGTCGGCTTTCCTCGAGAACGCGTTGCAGTGTCGAATCCGTATCCGACAAGATATCATGGTTTACATTGGCTCGCGCGGTGGAGAATCGGTCGTTTTCTAATGAGCGATTTTGGTGAGGGATCGGTATTGGCATCGCATTTATACCTTGATGGTCCGAGTCTGAATTGGCTGGGGAGCCCACCTCATTGATGCGCGGTGTCGGTGGCAGCAATCGGTTTTGAGCGAGCCCGTATAATGCCGAGTAACGTGGTGGGTTTGTTATGGTTGAGGGAGCTATCTGAGTAGGACCTTCCAACTCTGATTCAACGAGACGCGCGGTATCTAGTTGAATTCGCGGTATCGCTCCGGTATGGTTTCCGGGCGGTCTCAAAATATTAGAAACATTCGGATCATCGCTAGTTATTAAGTGATAATAGTTATTGATTGCTTCTCGATTGGTATTACTACTGTAAGAGCTTCCTCTTGACGGTTTTCTACGGTTAATTGGTTATTCGGTTGTTGCATTTCCTGAAACATTTGAGCACTGCTGCCGATAAGAAAGCCAAGCGCATAAGGCGGGCTACGCTGCATGATAAATTTTGCACTCATCTAAATGATCCCCGGCATGTTCCTACGAGAGGATGTCACGAGCGCCGCACATTTACCCAAAACTGTAACATATTACCGATCATAACAATTATCATTTTTCATTATGATTATCTTTAGAGACAAGGAAGCATAGGTTTAGTTAGTCCGTATAAAATATCTTATTATAATCAGTTCGTGGTATAGCCAAGCGCAACGGCGTAGTTGGACAGCCAGCAACGTCAGCGTCTTCGCGCCCGCCAGATCCCGGGTGTAATCAACACCGGGATAAGGCGAGCGCGAAATCACGCGCTTCGAGGATGACCGTTGCGAGGCGAGCCTTTGTTCGAAATTGCAAAGTCAGCGAAAAACTCGCTCGCCGCCCGACGTTCCAAGGGGTGTCGGACGAGCGAGCGAAGACAGTCCCGTTAGAGACAGAATCAAACCAACATCAACGGAAACAGGCTCCTTAAAAGCTGTCGAGTATAGAGTTATAAGTCTTGGGTCTTCGACGATTAGAGAGATCATTCCTTTAAATCTACACGCGGTGATCCAAGCGTCTCGCGTCGCGACGTTAGTCTTCGAAGTTAGACTTTAAGTGTAAAAAGTTGTGCCACGAACTTAATCAAGTTGTGTAGTCTCAATTGAACGTGAGTGTGAAAGCGTGAGCCGATCTGCGAATCGGGAGCTGAACCACCGAAGAGTAATTGCGAGAGAGAGAGAGAGTAAACATTAAGATAAGGAATATTGTAAGCTTCCCCGTCTCCCATTTCTCTTGCTATCTTCTATTTTCATTAAACATTTTGATTCTATACAAAACATTCCTAAATTAATATTGAAATCCTCCAATCCATTTCACACGGAACGCCCTGTAGAGGACGTTCACCTCCGAATCCACCGAAATTAAATATAAACCTCTGAGAGATCTAAGAGGGTTGAAGTCGTCGCGTGCGAGACCGCTCCGCACGTGACAAGGATATAAACTGTTACATTTCATTAGAAATGTTCCAGCTCCATCACAAGATATTGCAGGCTTTTTTTTTTTTTTTCGAGTACACCGGCTACCAGCCAGCAACCAACTCCAACGCCGAAGATATTTCGAGGCAAGGAGAAACCGTGAAAATCTCGCGGGACGGATACCGAGGCTGAGGAGGGGGAGACAACGCAGATCCCTGCAGCGCGGGAATCCAAGGCGGACGCGACTCCCGCTGGCGGCCGGCGCGCCGCAGCCTCCCCGCTCACCCCGCCTACGACCAACCGAGGCAACCGCGAGAGACCAGCTAGCGACGAGGGAGCACCACCCCGCCCAACCCCAGGACCCCGTAGAGCTGCGCGGAAGACGACATCGCGATCTAGCCTCAAGTTCTGCGTCGCGTAGCGACGACAGGTGCGCGCCGAGTTGCGCAATCTATAAAATCGATGACAGATTGATTGTTGCGCATTCTTAGGGTGATGACGTCACCAAGGATTAGCGTGACGAGATCGGCTTTGCGGCCGATCGGCCATCTAAGATCACTCTAGTTCTGGCGATCGAGAAGGGAGGACGTTGCGCTTGAATAAGTTAGGAATTTCAGTGGTTGCGAAAAGAAAAAAAAAGTTCGTTCGGTTGCGAGGTACGATGGACGAGCACCGACATTAGGGAGTTGGAAGCTTCGTGAGCTGGGTGTGGAGCGGTAAGCGTTGCTAACATTCTCGCGATGGAATTTCGAGAGTAATTGAGCGAGGGATTGTCCGAGAAAGGATGGTCGTTTGTAATATGCGTGTCGAAAAATCCTCGAAATTTGTTTGCCGATTATTTCGTTTGGTGACCGTAGCCTGAGTTGCGCGTAATAAAGTAGAGCCAATTCCGAGTGATCGAGAAGATCGAGTCGAGCCACGTTTTGAGCCGAGGCACTATTGTCTCGAGTTTGAGTGTAACCAAATTCCGTTACACGGGGTCACGTCAAATCAGTACGATAAAATATCATTTCTCGTGTAGGTTGCGAGTCGTCAAAAGGGGAGCGTTCGAATTCGCAAACCGCGTCCCGACGTCACGGAGAAAGTGGAGTTCGGGTGCGCGTTAATAAGAATTTTCTTTTCTAGAGGATAGTCGCGGGTGACGCGACGAGCCTCTTTTCGTTTGGGCTTTGGTATTATCGGTTATTAATACGGTGGCGATTAGGGCCCGTAGGCATAAGCAAATTTTTTTTGTTTGATTTATTACCGATCGCCGACTGCGTCGGTCGGGATTTCGGTTCCGTTTTCATCGAGGAGTTTATTATGAAGTTGGCGATTAGCGCCATTCCGTGAAGGACGATCGCGGGCAGCGTGTCGGGTCCAATTTTGTTTTTGGTTTTAGTAAGTTAGAGGTTATTATTAAGACAGCGACTAGCGCACGTAGGCCGTAGAGGTCTTCTAGATCTATTAATTTTTTTTTGGAATGTTCTTTCTTTTTTTTGTTAAACCAAGTCTTTAATTTTGAATCGCGCCTGGCGACTTACGGGTTATTGTTTCTCTGGATTTGTACTTGTAATCGCGAAGAATGACTTTTGCCGGATTGTTATTTTAATTTTGTACTATCGCTAGCTGGAAATGTATTATTGGAATTTCATTATTGCTTTTTAAAATAACGTGTTGGCGTACGTGTGTCGTATCTCTCTCTACCCAAAAATTACCCCTCCCCTCTCCGCGGTACTAAGCTGCCGATCATATACTTTAAATCGTTTACCTTCCCTTAATACCGATCCCTTTCTATTCCATTCACTTCCTGCATTGGGAGTAGTAGCACGCGAGTGCATAGTCGATGTGAACGGACCCTACAATAGCCAAATAACACCTTGGCTGGGTGTGGAGTAAGCTCCGATTACCGCTCATCGGAGCCTACGCATTCTACGCCGTAACACCTTTTTTCATTTTCTGAAAACTTTTCTCGTGGAAGACAAATAAATATAAATGATTGCTCGATATATTAATAATAATAAATGAATAATTGTTGAGTATGTGAATTCACATTTGTGAATCCATTAAATATCGTATTGATCGTGAAACGTTTCCGCCCGATGGTGGATCGTCCGAGGCGTCAAACATCAAATATTTACATCAATTCTACGTCTACAGTTTTATCCTATAGCTATTGGGGGGCTGGGACAAACCCTTCAAGGTACGGTGTCGGTCTGTCCGGGTATCAATTGCCTTTTGTCATCCTGCCAACTCAGAGTCAGCTTTTTTTGTACGATCGTGCTTACTTCGTGTTTTTTGCTGTGTATTAAACACTGTGGAAGAGTCAACTCTTGGTAAGCCATCAGACAACGCTTATAATCATCAAACGTGATGCTATATATCGGTGAATTTTTCACACCCTTGGCACGCTTACTCACTTTTACGCCACTGTCATATTTTTCCCCATCCTCACCCATCGTAGTAAATGTGTACAGCTTTGCTCGCAGTCCCACAAACTCTGTCATAATTTTACCATTATTTTCATCCTTCATTAGCCCTAGTTGTTTTTTGTTTATAAGGGGAATACCATACTCATTGTCAGGCGGATAGTCAGAGGTATCAAACATTGTATCTACATCACGTTTGATGATATCGTAGATATTAGGCACATTGAATTGATAACTAAGGCTGTCTGTGTCGGTATACATCAATTTAGCTTGTTTATTCGAAGAGTTGGTTTTAATATAATTATAGTGAAAATCGTAGAGGAAGATTTTCGACAGATCCAGAATTGATGCGCCGACGTAAATAGGTTTGGCGAAGTGAACTTTGACACGATTCATTTCAATGATAACCATTGTTCAGTGCCTGAGCGTCGTTTTGTGCCCGTGTCATTGCGATCTCCGTGCGAGCCGCGCTCGAACGATTCGTCTCTGCAAGGATGCCAAATCTCGCGTAGACGAGGAGGCGAGCGCGCATCACGCATTTTTTAAAACAGTCCAGTTAAGTCGTCCGTCTAGTGACGATCGTGAGTGACGCCGTGCGTTCTCTCGTACCACGACCAAAGACGAGAGGCCCAAATATACTCTCGTATACGTTCGCTCTACGGAGTAAGGTAGATGAGTACGGCCCGAGTGTCTCTCATTCTACACGGGACCGAGTGCCCATACACACATACCAAGGGTCTTGCACCCTTTCATCATACAACGAGCCCGAGCGCTCTTGGTGTACTACCAACACCAATCATACTCTCATATACGTTCGCTCCTCGGAGTAAGGCAAACGCAAATCATACGAAATTCGATCGAATCGAATGAAACAAAAATCGCAGTACGAAACGCACTCGAGATCGCGGTGGCATGAGCCAAACGGGCTGTAACCGGCATATACACATTCATATACACAATCGACACATGCTTTTATACGTTTACAAATACACGTTCATACTTCGTGGGTTTTTATGCCGCAAGGCTTTTCCCACAAGAGCCAATAAACATTCATAATTCGATGGCTCAAACGCGAGAGTTTTTTTATTCAAGAAACCTCAATCTCTATCCTTCATACTGATAAAAAAGGTTCAATTCAAAACTACGAGGCAACTTCGCCTATGAAGAAGCTTCGACTATACAACCATATCATTGCCAAATACGGTGCAGCTGTGAAAGTTTTCTCGGGCAATGAGCGTTCTCGCACCACCTCTTCCCTCCCATTGTGTAACCAATTTAACATCTTTATGATGTCGCACATTCTCCCTAGTCTTGCCGAACACAGCGTTATTCATGAGTTTGTAAAAGTTTTTCTCAAATTCATTCCTAGACCGCTTACGCATGTCTGTGTTGAGAGTGATGTACGGCTCGAGCCATGGAGATTGTGCAAACTTCAAAATTCTGTGCACTTTCGTTACTTTTAATCCTAAACTCAAACACTGTTTCAAATTTCTATATTGCAATATATACTTTGTTTTGGGGTGAGGGGTGATCGCGAGTTTGGCATTTTCACTACCTGGAGGAGTGAAATGTTCGGGGCGAAGAGGTAAGTCTTCGTGATCCTCGTGGAGTTCCACAGGATAGTCCAAATCTACCTCCAGAAAGTAACCGATCGACGAATCGTCCGGATGGCTCGTTATATCGATGTGCTGATACTCCCACTCGAACGAACCGATTGGCAAATGCACGCTCATAGCTGCACCGTACAGATTATTCACGTCAAATTACGCGAGATATGATTCCACGTTACTAGGATCAAAATCTGTTCCCATGAATCTATTATTAGCCCGAGCGTGTCGATTAGAACATTGTGCTACGCCGCCTCGAATGGCTCTTTCAATAAATAACACCATTTCAGGGTTGTCTGAAAGTTGCGAATTTACATTAGTATGCTTGAGCATCGCGTCGGAAGCAAGTCCCGGTGCAGTGTAGTAGTGCAACGGATCTAAATCGTATGTTTTGAAGCAGCTAGCGCGGAAATTTTCGAAAATATCGGCAAGAAAAAGAACATCGGTCTTTAAATATAAATCTGAATAGCCCCACAATGACTCTAAATGGAATTCCACCCAAACAGTTTTCGCATGCTCGTAATCGGCGTCCCTGATATTTGAATTGGTGAGATGAGAGTAGAAATGCGTCTATGCAGGTAATCGCGATTCATCGAGTTTCCTCCAATAATCGACGTATTCATAGGGAAAAACGAGTTTGCGGGTCATCAAACTGAACTAAGTCGGGTTATTATAAAATTCACGTGTTATGCGTTTGTCGGTATCGGTCAAATATGTGGAAAGTTTATCGATGCTGCTAGCCATAAATCGAAACGAATCGATGAATCTCAAGTGCATCATTGTTCCATTGACGCGTTTCGTGAAGGATATATATTTTTCCATGTTTATGGGTAGCAGTGTAATTTTACCGGGAAAAGTTGACGCGAGGGATTTTATTAAAAAGTGAGAATCGTAACCGGACAAATTGTGGAAAACTATTGGAATTTTGTGCGACTCTCTGAAATTCAAATTACACCGATTATGACCAGGACCACGACATTTACCCATGAAGTGACAGTGATCGTAACACTATTTCTATTCAAGGGTGAACGGTTTTTCACAAATATAACAATTCCCTGCGCGCATGTGACGATCGCGTTGCACTTGGGTAAGAGACTTCATCGGAATTATGTTTTTGATGCGTGACTCTACTTGAATTGATGAATCTTTCAGCTGTTTCATAAACCAATCTATGCAATCGACACCGCGTTTACAGTGGAACTCCGATAATGTCTCATCGTACGCGCAATGTACGTAGTATCCCACACTGTGCGGGACATGCTTTTGAATTTCACAAGTCTTACGAGTTTCGAATTCATCTACAGGTTCGAGGATTGATATACATTCGAGATCGGCGTATACGACAAACGGAACGGTGCCTTTGTTTTGAAAATTGGAAAATACTAAATCTTTACACTTGGGAAATTCCATGCGTACTTTATTTAGCATAATACAATCTTGTCGATGATTGTCGTAGGCGTGTTTCACGCTAAAGTGGCACAAACATCTGTCACATAAAAACGTTTTGTGTTCATGAACGGACAATTGTTTGCTCACCAATCGGGAAAGATCTTTCATCCAAGCAAAGTTGAATCTCGGTGCAAACTCACCAGTCATATCGTCTTCCGGATTACTCTCAACCATTAGAAGATGGATCGTGTCAATGTTTAAGCTATGCAAATTTTTACTCAAATAAATTGGCACGATGACGCTTTTATTTGATTTTGCATGATGCGAAAAAGTTTGAGATTCTATACCATATACATTGATGTGCAAATTATTCAATCTCTCATGCTTTTTCACATCATATAGAGTAGCAGGGAATTTGATACCTGTACAGTCCAACTAGGAAATATATCGATGATAACGGCTAGTCCTTTCAGTGGGAGTATTGACCGGGTGGAGGGCTGCTGTGACGGACCAGAGAAGGCATCTTTCGTCCTCGTTCATCACGTTCACCACCGCTCTCTTCCGTTGAATGTCTTAGGGCAGCTCGATGAATGTTGAAGCTCCCGCGGCGAGAGGCTGGTAGCGATTGATATTTACAGCGATGTTGAGGATCTCAATCATGCTCCAACCGGAACCGCGTTGTTCGAAATCTTCCACCTTTGATGGCAGATCACCCCGTGCACGTATAAACCAGCCATTTATATCGCTCGATGGGAGAAGAATCGCCACGTTGGAGGTGTTGAAGCTCTCAACTTCGGTGGAGATCTCTTCGCGCTTGGCATTTTCGAATTTGCACGATAATATGAGGATAACCTTCACATTTCCCTCCTCGCGCAGTACCAGCTCCAACTTCTTGGTGACGACGCGCTGCACATCGTCCAGAAAGGCGTCCAAATTTTTATGACGGAGATTTGTGACAACCCACGTTCTGATTCGGCTGGCAAAAGCACTATCCACATCGTCCCACTGTACACCTGCAGGAGTACCGATATTTCCACCCGTCACCACTGTGCGCTGCTGCAAATGCTTGATCTTCGTCACCCAAGATTGCAGGAGTGCGATCGTATGTTGGATCCGTATTTTCGCACCAACGGTTGTTCCTCGTTGCATGGAAATATCGCGCAGAACTTGGATATTCGCAATTCCAATATCAGTCCAATGATTGATGACAGCGTCATTCTCTTCTCCGGGTGGTTGCTCTGTCAGCAAATTGTACGTCCCCTCCATCTGCTCTGCAAGTCCCATATACGCTTCGACGGCCATGACTTTGATGCGGATGATGAAGATATCCAGAAGTTTTCACTTGCACGTATCGTGTAAGACTGATGAGTCTGCATCGGATGCGTTGAGCTCATATATAGGCCGATAAATCGCAAGAATTTGAGTGTGACGGTGGAGGGTCCAAGCCTTGTACCACCCCCGGCATCAAAGAATCAAAAATTTTTATGGTATACAGGTCTGAGCCTGCCCACCCTAACCCCAATCAGTGCCGGACATGTGATCGGAAAAATCGATCAACGAAAAGCAGGTAGCGAGCAGTGTTTGACGTGAAAAAAAATCTTGTCTTGCCCGCTCTTGAGTGGCTGGTATATGCACTGTAACGTGGCATTTTTGATGCCCGTTACAAGGGGCTCCTTGAACCCTGGGCGGAACCAAAAATTTAGGAATTTCCGAAATTGAGTCGCGAAGTTTTTGGAAAAGAGCGCCAGGACTAGAGTCACGCATCCGAAACTACGAGAGGGGACACTTTAGCGACCAGCGTAAGACATTTCAGTTTTTTTTTTGTTTTTTTATTTTTCGAGCTACAACGGCATCAGGCAAGAAGTCGACACCGAATTCGAGGAAAGTGCGAAATGGCGGACTAGCGACAATTGCGAAGGAAGGATGTCGAGGCTGCGGAGGGGGAGCCGACGCAGATCCCCGCATCGCGGGAATCCAAGGTGGACGCGATTCCCGCTGGCGGCCGGCGCGCCGCAGCCTCTTCCCCTTCGCCCCGCCAACAATTGACCGGCGAACTTGCGACGGACCGACTAGCGACGAGGAGCAACACGCTCACCGCCAAGACGTCATGGAGCTGCGCGGAGGACGAGATTGCGAGCTAGCTTTAAGTTCTGCGCAGCGATGCTATCGAAGGTGCGCGTCGAGTTGCGCGATCGACGAAATCGATGACGGATCGATTATTGCGTATTCTTGGGGGTATGACGTCACGTATGGGATAGCGTATCGAGATCCGTGTTGCGGCAGATCATAGGTTTTTGAAATCACTCTAGTTCTGGCGGTCGTGATTAGTAGTCGCGTTTTGGGGGAGTTCCGCGAAGCAATGGAGTCGCCCAAAAATCGCGAAGGGAATGGAAAGGGGGTTGCAAGGATGTAGAAGGTAAGCGCTGCTTCTATCCCCGCGATTGAATTTCGAGCATAATTGTGAAAAGGCTTGCCGAGTAACGGATAGCCGTTTTGGATTTGCGTTGTAGAAAAGTACTCGAAATTCTTTTGCCGATTCTCTTGCTTGATGACCGTAGCCTGAGTCCGCGAGTTAGAGTAAAGTAAATTTTGAGTTTCTGAAAAAGTTGAGTAGCGTCACGGGTTTTAGTTGAATCTTTCTCGTTAGTGGAATCAAGTATAGCCGAATTTCGCTGTATCGGGTCGAGCCGCGTTATCGTTTTCTTTTTGTGTCACCTCTCGAGTAGGTCGGGAAGCACCGAATTGGAGTGCTCGGATTAGCGGGTAACGTTTTGTAGTATTTTGAAAAGAATTACGTTCGGATGCGTTGCGATTGCGTATAGTTTAGGTTACGTTTAGTTGCGCCTGCATTGAGTTCCGTACCCGTTAGTTAAGATAATGTAGGTTGAGTTGAGTTACTTTGAACTTGTGTATAGTTGAAGTTAAATGTAGTGGTGCTTGCGTTTAGTTAAGTTTACGTTTAGTTAAGATAGTGTTTAGTCGAGGTTAGGCGATGTATAGTCGAAATTGCCGTTGCGTTGCGCAGCAGTTGAGACGAGAAGTTTGAGCATGGTGTTTTAAGTTGCGAGACCTGACGGCGCACCGTCGAATAATTAGTTTTAGTTTCGTTTCGGGCAATCATCGCCATGGAGAACAAATGGCGAATTTGCGAATTGAGAATTGCGTATGAGGATGTTGCGATCGTCGAGTGACGTTTTGAGAATTGCATATGAGGATGTTGCGATCGTCGAGTGACGTTTTGAGAATTACGTATGAGGATTTTGTGATCGTCGAGTGACGTTTTAGTTAGGGAGCCGCGAGCTCATTAGAGTAAGAAATAGAGTAGGTTAGGTGTAATTTTCTGTTTAGTTTTAGACTCGCGATGAGCGATTTTTGAATTATATTTTTTTTTTGTTTTGTATCACCGCTATTATGAAATATAAGATTTTATTTTACTTTTGTTAAATAGCGTGTGTATTTCGAGAGTCTCTCTCTCTCTCCAAAAATTACCCCTCCCCTCTCCGCGGTACTGAGCTATCGGGCATATGCCCGAGGAATAACGTATTAATGATTTCGAGGCGTGTTAATCACGCCAGGCGCCCAACAAAAACTTTGCGATATTGTTTTAGATCCAGGGTACATCGTGGACGCCAAATTATTGTGCACGCGGTAAGTTCCCGGTTATTTGCTCCGAGTAACCGAGGTGCAGAAAAATCCACGTCACAGCACATACAGTTTTTGGGTTTTACAACTCTTTCTAGTGAACAAGTCCGAGTCTGCACATCTCCAACCATATTAGCGTGTGGTATGCGACGAGACAAAAATCGGCCAACGAAAAGCTGGTAGTACGCAGTGTTTGGCGTGAAAAAAATCTTGTCTAGTCAACTCTTGACCGGATGGTATGTGCACATACAGATTTGGGTTTTACGACTTTTTATAGCGAACAAGTCCGAGCCTGCACACCCCCAACCATATTAGCGTGGGATATGCGACGAGAAAAACATTGGCCAACGAAAAGCTGGTAGTACACAGTGTTTGGCGTGAGAAAAATCTTGTCTTGCCAACTCTTGACCGGATGGTATGTGCACATGCAGTTTTTAGGTTTTATGACTCGTTAATCAGCGTGGGGCATGTCATGGGAAAAATCGGTCAACTAAAAGCAGGTAGCGAGCAGTGTTTGGCGTGAGAATGTGCACATACAGTTTCCGAGTTTTATGAGTCGTTAATCAGCGTGGGGCACGTGATGGAAAAAATCGGTGAACTAAAAGCAGGTGGCGAGCAGTGTTTGGCACGAGAATGTGCACATACAGTTTTTGAGTTTCATGAGTCGTTAATCAGCGTGGGGCATGTGATGGGAAAAATCGATAAACGAAAAGCAGGTGAGCTCTTGAGAAAATTTTCTTCTAGCTTATAGTGCCCCCGCGTCACTTTTTTATCTGTATGTCACGTGGTGCATGCTCTACGAATGATTGGCCGGCTGGTTTTTGCTCGGTGAAGGGTGGGCGCGACTCCTTTAGTATAAATTCGAACAGCGGTTTGAAACTTCTCTAGTAGTTTTGAAAATCCTTCGTGTGAAAACAAGCGTTTTTGATAAAGTGAGTTGTGAGAACGAAAAAAGAAAAAAACGGTGTTCATTTGAAAAATCTTAAGACTTCAACGAGTTTATATTTTTTGTGAGTACTTTATAGAATACACATATATATGTATATGGTGCTTCGCCAATCCTTTTACGATACTGTGAATGTTGATTTGAATTCCGTAATGATCATCGCATTTGATTAGTATGTTAACAAAGTTTTTCGATTTGTTTCAACTTTTCTGTATTCCCTATCATCGTATCCATAAATATTCTGGAAAAACTTTAGAAGCGTATCAAAAAAAAAAAAAAATGATTGGATGGAACCGTCAGACTCCCCACCCAATTCACCACCACGATCACCAACTTATAAGCGGGTATGCAGAAAGGTGGCTTACGATGAGGAGTAGGATGATGATAAAATGATCGAGTGATGCTGATACGTTGATTATCGACACCGAGCCATGTATTGACAGCAATGCTGGTGATGATGATCGCGAGTTTGAACAAAATTTAGGTGGCGAGCATCATCATCTAGAATCATCACCATCACCGACTGATGTGGAGGATAAGGAGGAGGAGGATGAGGAGGAGGATGAGAAGGAGGCGGAGGTGGAGGGTGTATGGAATGACGACGATGTTGATAAGGAGTGGGTGGAGTTTGCTAATGATTTTGACGGTTGCGAAGATGTACACGTCAGATTCAGATTGCATCTTGATGAGATTCACCAAATCCATCAAATACTGGGAGACATCAATAGAGCTGACGATGATGGCTATTATTCGGACAAGGATTGGTGTGTAGCACCACATAAAAATGAAATTTTACTATCTTCCATACTTTCGTCGTATCACTCATTTTGAATATGTGGAAACTTTTTTGGGTTAAAGATTTATCATGTATATAAATGGTGAGAGCAGCAGCATCAACTTTTCTATTTTGGTTTGCTCTTTTTACAGATTTTTCATCATGAATCAATTTCAAAAAAATAGCATCTCATTCCCATCACGAGTATGATTCAAGTGATGATGATGATGGTGATGAGTGGGCAATCGTTGATTGGGGTGAGGATGAAGAGGCTGAGGAAGAGATAATTATAGTTTTTTCCAAAGCAACACGCGAGTTCTCGTTGGAGGAGCTTCGGGAACTCGTTGAGGACGCGCGAGCTGCTCGAGTGAGGCCAAACAGCCAACATTATATAAAATACGGGGATATATGTATAGAAATAATTATTGAAAAATGGGCGAATGAAACTATCGTAATAATTATAGATGTTGAAAATACCGACGATGATGATGATGATGATGATAATGTTAGCGAACAGGATAACGATGATGATGTTATGGATTATTTTGAGGAATAAACCACGCTAAATTCACAATTATTGATTTTATGTTTTTCACAAGTAAAAATTCATAACATTGACATTTGATATGACAAGAATGGGTGAAAGTTATAAAGATATATATTTGTAATGTATTTTATTTCTAGATTATAATTTTATCGAACAGTAAAATTTTTTAATTGTATGTATAAGCTATGATATAATTGAGATTAATTCTATTGAATATTCTACATATAAACCCGAATATAATTGTATATATTATAATAAATTCTACTGTTATTTTGGTAAATATTGTCCATATTATCTATACACACGATTGCAACCAAGACAGTCTTTAATTAGAGGATTCGGTCCATCCACGATATCGCCATCGGGTCCTGGTGTGTAATGTATGCTAGATCTGCGAAAACTTGCGATGACGTCGTCCATTTTCATATTCTCTGGTAGTTTATCCCACGCATCATTGATGGAGTTTGATGCGAACGTGTGGATGAATTCTTTTGGTAAAAAAGCTATATCCTCGGACGTCATTGCCCTTAAACCGTCCAATTCTTTGTACAGACACAAGAATTTCTCGAGGGAGCTGGTATACTCCTTCAAATACCAACTCCACAGTCGCTGCACATTTTCAAAGGCGCAGTTGTATGCCGGGATCTATTCAGAGTTGTCATCATACCAAACTGAGCCTGGCGCTGCTGCTTGCTGGAGGTTATTCGCTGGAGAGTGTCCATGGTTCAAGTTATGCCACGGTGCCGCTTCCATATACCTCAATTTTTCCATTTCAGGCGGTATGATATGCAAATCTTCCATATTAATAACCCTCGTTGTACCATCGACGATCTCCGTCAGCCATGCTTTCTTCTCCGCCCCTTTGACGTATACGTAATACGCATTTCCAAGCATTTTTCTCACAATCTTCGTCACATCCTCGTGAGATTTGTTGCCCGCGTTCCATGATATTCCGTGGTGATTGTGTGTCAACCATACATTGGTAGCTCTACATTCAAGTGGTAAGCTTGCCAAATCATAGGGCGGCTTGAAAATGATGTAATCCAGACCCGACCCGTTTACATTCATGACTGCGATTTCCTTGGGTACAAACTTCATGTTATGACCAATAAAACATTGCACGTCTATGATTATCGCCATGTTGAGGAGTGGTAATGTTGCGCTCGATTATACTGACGGATGGTATGTGGAAGACTGACTATTCCATCTCCAGCACACCCGCTTTTATCCCCTCGTGGATGAATTTTGTGGAAGTAGAGGGGGATCGCATAGTTCATTTATGGCACATAACTGCATGAAAATTCAAATTTGTTGAATTCTCCACCAAGGTATTTCATTTGCAGACGATTTTCCCTGGCCATGTTACACATTTCAGTCAGCTGACTGGAATCTTCTTGTAGAACTCTTACAATTCTCGGCGGTAAGAAGACGTCGTATTCTCCATCCATCGTCGCCAGAACACGTACCCCGAATTTTTTTTTGACCAGTCGTAACCCGATGACGTCATACACTCCCCCAATTTCGAGTTCCGACATCTTCTTGGTTGCCATATTCTCCAGGCGGCTGACGTGGTTAACTTTTGCTAGATCCATCGCGTTTCGAGGATATTTCACAAGCGAGAACAGTTCACAATGAGAATACGATGAGAACAGAGTGACGATCACGACAGGCCTACGCTATACATACCACCCACCCCCACTACAATTTGCCATTGAACAAGTCTCGACACGCATTTTGTGCAAAGAATTTGTATGGGACCACCCCCATTGCCCCAGATTGATTAAAGTGCATCACCACCAGCAAAGTTCATTTTTGGCACCATCTCAAAGAGCAATTTCCTGGAATTTTTGCAGTAGATCTAGCGAGTTTTCACCCTATCCGATTTATGTGCGGTTTTCCGGCGCCAAACAAGTCTCGACAGGAATTATTTTGTGTGTATGTGTGTATGCGTGCGTGCGCGCGTGTGTGTGCGTGTGTGTGCAAGGGGGGAACTGCGTAGGGGGGGGATAAAAAAAGTAACGAAACAAAAAAAATCCATACCTTGCTTGTTTCATGATTCGGCGCGAAAAGAGAAAAAAAAACTGCCGGAGGTATGTTACCCTTGTCTCAACTCCTGGTACTCGTTTGTATGTCATAGGAAATGTGTAAATATTGAATAAAATATTGAAATCTGAGTGAGAAAATGTTTTTCATGTGTTTTAATTGAATAATAATCAGAAAACCCGTTAGACGTCCCTATTAAATATCAACTAAAGAATTCCAGGAGCATCTTTTTTGAGACACAAACTGATCCGTTGGCAGCTGTAAACACGAAACAAAAATTTACTAACAATTATCCATCATAAATTCGATAGCTTTGCTTGTCTTACGTGGCTTCTCATCGAGAAGCAAGAATTTTAGATGTAAACATTTCATGTATTCTTAATGGTGCTAGAAGAGACGAAAATTTTTTAATACATACATACCCGGGCACACGAGAACAAAATTCGAAACTCACTGCTGATGAGAGAAATTAACGACAACAGAGTCAGGGCAGCTACGTGGTCTAGTGGAGAAATGCTCCGGCTAAGCATCTCTAGACGCCAGGTTCGATTCCTGGCTCCGTCGTTAATTTTTCGAAATCACCAAATTTTTGAATTTTACATTCTTTCGATACAAATGAATATCCAAATCCATATATAATATACGTATATGATTGCCTCAAGATATCAAATGAGAAATAACCAGACAACGTCTTGATTAGTCAGTTTATATTGTACTTACTAATTGTGTGTAATGCACTTTTGTAATACCATTACGTCTATAGTACCAATAAAATGACATAATAAGCTTTTGACTTGAGAATTCTTTCAAAGTGAATCCTCGATTGGGAGGTTCACCTTCAACTTGGAGGTAAGCCCTCAACTTGGGAGTAAACCCTTGACTTGGGAGGAGACCCTCGACTTGACAGTAAACCCTCGACTTGGGAGTAGACCCTCCACTCGACAGTAAACCCTCAACTTGGGAGTAAAGCCTCGTCTTGGGAGTAGACCCTCGACTTGAAAGTAAATCCTGAATTTGGGAGTAAACCTTCGACTTCGAGGTTAACCCTGAATTAAGGGAAATGAATTTAACCCTTCGAGGTTGAGGGTTATTTTGGGGGTAAAATTAGGATTTTTTCCGTAAGGGCCCTATTGGCTCTGGGCACGGCTCACAGACTCCAGACGCTATCGCTCATCAAAATCTGCAATATTAAAAGACTATCTGATGGCCTGGAAGTAGAGATTATGGACCTTATGAAAACTTCCAGAGCAGGAGTTAAACAACCTGTTCTGAAACTTCACTTCTTCTTAGAAAAACCTCGTCTCTGTATAGCCAGTACAGTAGGGAGATATTTGGAAGTAACCAAAGACTTGAGAAAAGACTGTGACGAGTTATTAATCACTCATAAGAAACCGTACAAAAAGGCCTCTACGCAAACAATTAGCCGGTGGATAAGAACTGTTCTGACGCACATCGGGGTAGACGAGGAATTTACAGCTTATAGTACTAGGCACGCGTCGACCTCGTCCGCCTTACGAAAGGGCGTAGATATTAATGTAATTAAAGAGACAGCTGGTTGGTCGAAACCCTCGCAAGTATTTGTAAGATTTTATAACCGACCCTTAAAAGAAACCGGAAAAACGTTTGCGGAGGCTGTGTTCTTATAAAAATGTTCCTTCATTAATGCCAAGCTATTACTATTAGTCTATTAGTAATAATCAAAGTTATAAAGCTATTGTTACTTAAGGGGACCCGGTGGTCTAGAAATTTCAAAAAATCGATTTTTTTTCGATATTTCGAAAGTAGAGTATCTTAAGAATATACTGTAAAATTTTCATGCGGAAATTCCCAATATTATAGCTTCTACAGCCAGGTAGAGAGCGGCCCGCGCGCTCCTAATGAGTTCATTACTCGGAGCGCGGCAGCTTTCCCGACCCTTCGCCGCATTTTACCTTTACATTTGTAATCGTTACCTTTACATTTGTAAAGGTAACGCTCATTAGGCTTTCCCCTGACTTGATCAGTGCAACGTTTCGTTTTGACGAAGTAACATCGAGCATTTTGGAATAAAATATCAGAAAATATGGATAGAAAGCAAGGCCGCGGCTCTTGTAGACGACTATATTCTGTAGGGCGTAAAAGATGTTTCAAGGGCAATCGATTCACTGTCGAAAATACGACTGATTTTATGAGCACGTCTGCGAAAAAATTAAAAAACAATGAGGAATTGGAAGTAAACGTTGATCCTACTTTCAATGATTGCATCTGTCACGTGCGGAGCGGTCTCGCACGCGGCGACTTCACCCTCTTTGTTATTACCGAGGTTTATATTTAATTTTGGTGGATTCGGAGGCGAACGTCCTCTACTGGGCGTTCCGTGGGAAATGGTTTGGAGGATTTCAATTATGTGGTACCAATTTTGAATGGAAGCGAGTAGAAATATTTAATGAAAAACTAAAAGGCAGCAGGGTTATCGACAAGGAAGCTTACAGTATTTTCCTATACTACTCACGTTTTCTCTCTCTTTCTCTCTCTCTCTCTCTTGTTTCGCTGCTTCGGCCTCGAAGGTGCCGAAGTTCACTTCACTCACTCGCTTACGTACTACACTACTCTATAGAGTTCGTGGCTCGAGGTTCAACACTTATTACTACTTCAAGGACTAACGCCGCGACGCGAGATGCTTTGGAACACCGCTTGCAGAATTAGAGGGGTTCCCACTCTAATCGTCGGTGAATCTAAGTCTGATACTCTTCACACAGCAGCTCTGAAGGAGCCCGGGTTCCGTAGATGTCGTTCTTAGCTGTCTCTAACGGGGACTGTCTTCGCTCGCTCGTCCGACACCCCTTGGAACATCGGGCGGCGAGCGAGTTTTTCGCTGACGTTTGCAATTTCGAACAAAGGCTCGCCTCGCAACGGTCATCCTCGAAGCGCGTGATTTCGCGCTCGCCTCATCCCGGTGTTGATTACACCCGGGATCTGGCGGGCGCGAAGACGCTGACGTTGCTGGCTGTACAACTACGCCGTTGCGCTTGGCTATACCACGAACTGATTATAATAAAATATTTTATATGTACTAACTAAACCTATGCTTCCTTGTCTCTGAAGATAATAATAATGAAAAAATGATAATTGTTATGATCGGTAATATGTTACAATTTCGGGTAAATGTGCGGCGCTCGTGACACATCATCGAATTCAGCGTGATATTTTTAACGTTGCAACAGTTGTTAAAGTTTAAAGATTGTAACGGTGCAGTGACTTTTAGCAAAAACGGACAACGTGGTTTAGGATTCAAACTCTCTGTGAAGTGCGGGTGTAAAGAAACTTTTATTTTGTCTTCGCCGTTAATCGATAAGGCGTTTGAAATCAACCGTCGACTTGTTCTCGCCCTGAGAATGCTTGGAGTAGGATTTGAAGGCATGAAAAATTTCTGCGGTCTCATGGATTTTGGACAAGGAATTTGTAATAGTACATATTACAGCATCGTGGACAACATAAAAATTGCAGCTGCAGCCGTCACGAAAATCGTTTTCGAAAAAGCATTGGAAGAAGAAGTCGAATTGAATCTAGAAGCAGGGCATCCCGCGGATGAACTTTCTGTGTCTGGTGATGGATCGTGGGCGAAACGTGGATTTTCATCGCTTCTCGGTATAGCCTCGTTGATAGGGAAATACAGTAACAAAATTTTGGACGTTGTCGTCAAATGCAGTATATGTCAAGGCTGCTCAAATTGCAAAGGCCAAAAGGATACGATTGAATATGAAGAGTGGTATCGAGAGCATGAAGATCAATGTGAAGCAAATCATGCCGGAAGTGCTGGAAAAATGGAGGTAGACGGCATCGTGGAAATGTTCGAGAGATCGGAAGAGTTATACAACGTGAAATACGCGAACTACATCGGAGACGGCGACACAAAAACGTTCAAAGCCTTATTGGACACAAAGCCTTATGAAGATGAAATTTTAGTTTGCAAAAAAGAATGTGTTTTGCATGTTAAAAAACGTTTGTACAAACGTGCTCTTGATGCGAAAAAAAAACATGCACAAATAAAAAAAGCAACAAAGAAATTGGTAGAAAAAGAAGAGGAAAAACAAACACAGCGGAAAGTTAAAAAACCGAAGCGTCAACAATTGACTAATAAATTATTGCAAGAGCTGTCCACTTATTACGGTCTAGCAATTTGACGTAATTCAGATTCAACTGAAGGGATGAGAAGTAAAATATGGGCCGCACATTATCACAAAATTTCAACAGATGAAAATCCGCAACACTCGTACTGTCCTCCAGGTTCCGAATCGTGGTGCAAGTGGCGTCAAAGTGAGGCTGAAGGTACTTTAGACACCTACGAGCATCCACCTGCTCTCGACGATGATGCACAAGAAATATTAAAACCAATTTATGAAGAATTGACCGCCGAAAATTTATTGGAAGGGTGTATTGGCAGCAATACGCAGAACAACAACGAAAGTTTCAACGCTTGTGTGTGGCACATTGCGCCGAAACATATGTTTGCCGGTAAAAAAATCGTGGATATTGCCACCTATCTTTCCGAGTGTATATTCAACGAAGGCTTTGCATCGCTATTAAAAATAATGGAGACTATGGGCATAACAATCGGGCCACAAGCGGAGCAACTCACGCGAAACCGAGACGAGCGGCGAGTATCGAGCGCCAACCGTAGGAGCACCGACAACTCCAAAGAAGCTCGAACAGCTCGAAAAAATGAAAGGAGTGACGAAATCGAGGAATACAAACGTTCCGAAGGGATCCTCTATGGTGCCGGAATCGCGGATTAACTGTAAGTATTCAAAATTTGCTCAATTTTTGAAAATATCTGTACCTCAAACTTTAAACTCATTTATCTCGAAACGACTTTTTTCGGCACTGCGGGGATGGAAATAAAAAAACTATTCAACCGAATGACTTGAAATTTGGATATGTTGTTCACAACATGTATGGATATCGTCGGAACTAGAATCATAATTTTATTTAAATAATTTCCTATTGTTTACACTAAAAAACTAGTGAAAAAAACCCGATTTTACGAACTTTTTTTTTCAACGCCCGCCATTTTGTCAATTTTCAATTTTTTCGATTTGTTTCAGTTCCGACCATAACTGCACTCTTTCTGATTAAGAATGTCTTTGAATTTTTTGTTTCAGATGAGTAGAAGTCTCGAAATCACCTCCGCAGTCCGGATCCGATTTTTCGAGAGGGTCATCTTTAGCGGCATTTTTATAATAATAAATATTGTTTTTCAAAGGAAAAAAAAAATTTTTTGTATGATTAATAAACGTAGTAATAAGCTCGAAAAGTTAGAACATCGTTTTTTTTATTTTTAATAGCAAAAAAAAAATCATGAAAATAGGTGTCATTTTTGTGCGCTAGACCACCGGGTCCCCTTAAGCCAGAGATCGACTATATGTATGGTCGAAATATATGTAAGATATATATACACACATATATATGTATTGTGACGTGGATTTTTCTGCACCTCGGTCACTCGGAGAAAATGACCGAGAACTTACCGCGTGCACAATCATTTGGCGTCCACGATGTACCCTGGATCTAAAACAATATCGCAAAGTTTTTGTTGGGCGCCTGGCGTGATTAACACGCCTCGAAATCATTAATACGCTATTCCTCGGGCATATGCTCGATAGCTCAGTACCGCGGAGAGGGGAGGGGTAATTTTTGGAGAGAGAGAGAGACACTCGAAATACACACGCTATTTAACAAAAGTAAAATAAAATCTTATATTTCATAATAGCGGTGATACAAAACAAAAAAAAATATAATTCAAAAATCGCTCATCGCGAGTCTAAAACTAAACATAGAATTACACGTAACCTACTCTATTTCTTACTCTAATGAGCTCGCGGCTCCCTAACTAAAACGTCACTCGACGATCGCAACATCCTCATACGCAATTCTCAATTCGCAAATTCGCCATTTGTTCTCCATGGCGATGATTGCCCGAAACGAAACTAAAACTAATTATTCGACGGTGCGCCGTCAGGTCTCGCAACTTAAAACACCATGCTCAAACTTCTCGTCTCAACTGCTGCGCAACGCAATGGCAATTTCGACTATACATCGCCTAACCTCGACTAAACACTATCTTAACTAGACGTAAACTTAACTAAGCGCAAGCATCACTACATTTAACTTCAACTATACACAAGCTCAAAGTAACTCAACTCAACCTACATTATCTTAACTAACGGGTACGGAACTCAATGCAGGCGCAACTAAACGTAACCTAAACTATACGCAATCGCAACGCATCCGAACTTAATTCTTTTCAAAATCCTCCAAAACGTTACCCGCTAATTCGAGCACTCCAATTCGGTGCTTCCCGACCTACTCGAGAGGTGACACAAAAAGAAAACGATAACGCGGCTCGACCCGGTACGGCGAAATTCGGCTATACTTGGTTTCACTAACGAGAAAGATTCAACTAAAACCCGTGACTCTACTCAACTTCTTCAGAAACTCAAAATTTACTTTACTCTAACCCGCGTACTCAGGCTACGGTCATCAAGCAAAAGAATCGGCAAAAGAATTTCGATTACTTTTCTACAACGCAAATCCAAAACGGCTATCCGTTACTCGGCAAGCCTTTTCGCAATTATGCTCGAAATTCAATCGCGGGGATAGAAGCAGCGCTTACCTTCTACATCCTTGCAACCCCCTTTCCATTCCCTTCGCGATTTTTGGGCGACTCCATTGCTTCGCGAAACTCCCCAAAACGTGACTACTAATCACGACCGCCAGAACTAGAGTGGTTTCAAAAACCTACCACCTGCCGCAACACGGATCTCGATACGCCATCCCACACGTGACGTCATACCCCCAAGAATACGCAATAATCGATCCGTCATCGATTTCGTCGATCGCGCAACTCGACGCGCACCTTCGATAGCATCGCTGCGCAGAACTTAAAGCTAGCTCGCAATCTCGTCCTCCGCGCAGCTCCATGACGTCTTGGCGGTGAGCGTGGTGCTCCCTCGTCGCTAGTCGGTCCGTCGCAAGTTCGCTGGTCAATTGTTGGCGGGGTGAAGGGGGGGAGAGGCTGCGGCGCGCCGGCTGCCAGCGGGAATCGCGTCCACCTTGGATTCCCGCGATGCGGGGATCTGCGTCGGCTCCCCCTCCGCAGCCTCGACATCCTTCCTTCGCAATTGTTGCTAGTCCGCCATTTCGCACTGTCCTCGAATTCGGTGTTGACTTCTTGCCTGATGCCGTTGTAGCTCGAAAATAAAAAAACAAAAAAAACTGAAATATCTTACGCTGGTCGCTAAAGTGTCCCCTCTCGTAGTTTCGGATGCGTGACTCTAGTCCTGGCGCTCTTTTCCAAAAACTTCGCGACTGAATTTCGGAAATTCCTAAATTTTTGATTCCGCCCAGGGTTCAAGGAGCCCCTTGTAACGGGCATCAAAGATGCCACGTTACAGTATATATAGATATTTAAAGGAAATATATTTCCTTCAAATATTACCGCGCTCTCTTGAGCATCGAGCGTCGGTACAGAAAACTTACACGGTTGAATTGCGATCAGGATCTTAACACATGGTCAATTACGGCAAAGATAACCTAAAACTCAAACCTGTGGTTAAAAACTGACATACTGGTTAATGAACATTAAATGTCGTTTCGTTTATTACAGGTAAGGTTTTTCTTTGTAAATAATAGTTTTGAGACTTTTAAATAATAAAAATATATTTCGTTTATTACAGAAACACAATTATGTTCTGATCTCCAGATGCCAAACCTCCTATAATCACAAAAAGTATCCTATAGATATATAGAGAGAGATATATAAAAAAAAAGAAAGGGGTATTTTCAGATTGTATTTCAAGAAATTATAAAATAAAAGGGAACTCTAAACATCTTCGTTTTGTAATCCCGAGATCAATACCAGATATAATTGATAGATCAAACGAACTTACCTGAAGTGAAGTTCGATCTAAATCATATCCTGGTCTCGTTCGAGAGGATTACAACCCACCCCAAAGCTCTGCACTCTAACAGTGTGGTGAAAATTAAATATTGGAGTAACACAATCTAGTATAACTTTAGTTTAGTCAGAGAAATTAAAAATCCTTTGCAGCTTCGTAGTGTAACCTGTATCGGACAAATTCGAGAACTGACTGGATATTATTGTGTAATATTTCTTATGCTCATACACAGCAAATATACCTTTCAATATTCCCACTCTAGAGATAATAAATTCTAGTTTTTAATCTGCATCTAAATACTACGGCCCAGATAAAAATTGACTCTCTTATTGTTTTCTCAAAGTTTCGTGCTACGATCAAGAATAATACGTTACTGTCTAGAAAAAACCCTAATCGCGTACATACAAATATAATTAGAGAGGTGATTGTCAACATAGTATTAATGAATGATCTACTGTTACTTGAAAATGGGAAAATGGCTAAAAAACAACGATTTTCCCTATCCCGATACACAAAAAGCAGTTCAAAACAACCATTGACCGACAGTATAAATAACAAAAGTCACACTATCAGTAGTTTGTCTTATATCCTACTAAATAAGCAAGAAACATTTTCCAAACAAAAGATTCTCACTTCAAAAATAAGCCTTTCTTAAGTGTGGCCATTTTCAAATCCTTATGATGGACACAGCAATTTCCAGGCAGCTCGTGAAATTACCTGCTACAGGCAGCACTAACACGGTGACGAATAATTTTTATTTTCTCTCATTGAAATAAAGTTGTGCTAAATTGTGTTAATTTGATATTCAATTCTCACCTCATGAATAAACCCTGAACAATTGATTTAAGGGGGGAGCCTGCTTTAGAGGCTTCACAAAATCGATTTTTTCAAGGATTTTTTTGGGGAGGAAATAAATATCCGATTGAAACGAAACTTTCAGGTTTTATTGTTATATATTTCAGCAGTCTTCTTAAATTTTTTCATTAAGATATATGTCATATTATGCCTGGTACAAGCATTTCACCGAGGCGTCTCGAGTGTGCATTTGTCGTGCGGCGGGAAAGGTGCAGGTCGCAATTTCCATCTGAAACAAAGAAACCAAAAAAATTTTTACTTCTCAATAGTATAGCTTCTAGTTAAACCAAGAAAATTCAACAAAAAGTGAAAAATTCAACAATTTTTCGCAAATTAAAAAAAAAATTCACTTTAGATTGTTTAAAAAGTGGGTTAATCTTAACTTTCTTGAGGTTTTTTAGGTTCAACTAGAAGAGAATTTCATCCCGAGTATAATGCAGTTTGTCTCGTTTCGATAGGACGTTTAGTTTTTTTCCTACCTTTCCCGCCAATTAGGAAAAATCGTAAAAATGAAGAACCGAGAAATCGTGCGTCAAAGTTTTCGTATATAAAAAATCGTAATTTTCTTGAACTTACCGCATTAATATGCTAATCAGCGATTCCTGGTCCATAGAGTTGCCCTTCAGACTCTTCAAAAAACTGGTTCAAAACTTCAAAAAAACTTCAAAAGACCGCTCGTATACCTGCTCGACGCTTGCTCACTATTTCTTCTGTAACTCCGAAAATATTTCGAATTTGCGTCTGAAATTTTAGGAACATATTCTTGGATAGTTTGGGAAGACATTTATGCAAAAAAAAAATTAGATTTTTTGAAGCCTCTAAGGCAGGCTCCCCCCTTAAGTTGCTTGCGTAAGCAGTAATTATAAAATACAGAAAACATTGCATTATTACCATGTATAAATACAATTTTTATCGTTATTTCAATTATTCAATTCAAAGCTAATAATATAATCACACTTTGTGCAATTTGGTTTAAGGCACAAAGGCACATAGGACGAGTATGGGTGAAAAAGAAAAAATGTGCCCGCCAAGTACGTAGCTCTTAGAATGATGCTTCGATATCACTACACGAAAAGCGAGGTCCAACTACATGACGTGTATGTGCAGGCAGGTCATGCTTGGCAGTTTTCCTGATTTCACGGCAAAGATTGACAATAATTTTTTCATTATAATGTAATTATGGTAGGTACTTGGCGGCTTTTTTTACAATTCAAATGTGTTTAATTAGGATTTTACTACCTTCTGCAAGTCTTCAACAGCAACGACAATGTATCCCATAACCAATCATTCATGATAAACACAATCCTTCCACCGTTCAAGACATATAACATTTGTAGTTGATAATGTTGTGCGCTACAATAACTCACTAGGGAATAAAATGGGATTGATATACCACTTCAACTTATACATATAAACAGGAAGATAATTTACCGACGATAAATTACGAGTTGCGAAACGTAATTGTGCAAGCAGTGGTACAGGTAAGTTAAAGTAGTTCGCACAATTTTAATATGTAATTTGAAACTGAACAATATAATTTTACCATGCGTATATGTGATATGTATATTCTAGTGAATCAATTGTAAAATTTGTTGACACTTGTAAGTTGTGAAATTATTTATAAAATTTGTACATTTCATTTTACGTCGCTAGTCGCACAGAAAATCAAATCAGTACACACGAAAGTTATAGAAGTACTCAACATTATATATTATACAAGAACCATGAGTATGTTCATGCAATATTCGTGTCAACTGTATTGAATTGTGTACCAGTAACGATTTACAATATATAATTTAACAATAAAATATCCTTTTTTTTCTTAATATATTTAACTGTCGCGATAGTTGGAGATGTCCTTTTATAGTATTCAGATTGTCTACAGCATGATCTTTCTCGTCGGTTTCCCGTCTCGCTGGATGCCGAGATTTTTCATTTTTTTTTTTGATGTCGTAGTGATATCAAATCTTCTTTTAGAATAGGTTAACACTTTCCGGCTGACCTGCACAAAATGTCTGATAGTCATATCTTTCTTTATTCATTTTTATATTTTTTAATTCTAATTCCTAAGTCAACATATAAAATTTTACGAACACATAAAATTGCAGTATTCGGCGACAAGTCGATCAATTTTTAATTGAGATTAGGTATCTGTTGTGCGATTATATGAGCATTATTACTGTGATGTAATTTTCTAGAGGAATATTCTGTTCAGAAGACATGTCATTGTTGTTTCGACATCTAATTCATATACTTTTTGAAAAAATCTGTTGTATGCGTTACCCATAAAATTAATTACTTTCATGTGCTCAGTTGCCTAAGTGTCGCCTGTTTATATCTCTTTGAAAATTGGTCTCTAGTTTCATACCTTGTCTTTGAATACAAATCTTTGACTGTTTGAGTTATAAGATAGAGATTACATCTATATTTATCACAGTCATTATCTGAATTTATAATATGCATACTTTCTATACCATCACTTCTATGCAAGGCCGGGCTTCTTGTCTGCTTATCTGTCTTTTATCTGCTTGCGTGACTTTGTGCATTACGAACTGTCCTTATGTTTCCTAAACTTGTTTTCTTAATCTACGATACATTCTTTTTAGCAGCTATGCATATGGGACTTTCTTTTACAAACCGAACACCTTTCTGATCGACACGTTTTTGATTCAGCTATTTTTTTTCTTACAGATTCTGTATCGAAAAAAAAGAGATACGTATTCGTGGATTTTTTTTTCACATACTTTGGAAAATGAAGGGGGTCGAAAATTTAAGAATCTGCGATTCTCGGCATGGAGACCCATTTTCAAAAATTCGTAACTCCGGTTGTAATTGAACTAGGAACTTCTATTTTTTTCATTTTAAAGCAAAAAGAATGAATTTTAATATAAAAATTGTCTCATTAAAAATTATTAAGGGAGCTTTCCAGTGTGACAGCCCGAAAAATCGCTGTTTTTCGCGATTTTTTTTTGTAAAGAAAAAATAATCTAATTGGTCTGGTTTTTTTTGTATATTAATTGGGTATTGAAGAATACAAAACAATTTTTTAAAGATCGATTCATTTATTAATTAATATCTATAAAAATGATGAAACAATTGTTGCAGAAAATGCACTTGGATGTGGTGTCCACGTTGGGGGTCACAATTTTGATCTGAAACAAAAAACACGAAAAGATTATTGATCGGTATATAATTGGCTTTCGTGCTATGGAGGCTTTTGTATTTTTTTTTTTTTTTGCAAAAATGGCGCCGGTTTGAACAAAAAGTATCGATTTTAGCATTTTTTTTGGCAGTTTTTTTTACAAAAAAATAGGAAGATGTCAAAAAAAAAAAAAAGCTTCCATAGCACGATAAACAATGACGTTAAGAATATTGTGTAAAAAATTCAACTCGATAGCTTTAAAACTCTGCCCTCCAAGTTGGACACCGTTTTGAAAAATGCTGTTCCGAGAAAAACGCGTTCAAAGTTTCAAGTGAGGAAATTTTAGGTAAATCGTTTACTTACGGTCAATCAGCGATGCCAGGTCCATACAATATCCCTTCTGCTTCTTCGAAAAGATCGTGCTCAATGGATTGTTCAGTCCGACGAGCTGTCCTCGCCTTTTTGCTCTCCAGGGACGCCCGGCGGTTTGCTTGGGTGATGCGCGCATTCTTGTACTTAGCGGCGAAATCTGCGGCGCTCGGCCCTATCGTGCATCCCGTCGTCTCCAAAATTTTTAAAATTGGGTCGTAACCTTCATTGAAGGTGCACACAGCACACTGCGTAGCGATTTCTACTATCTGCTTGCCGCAGAATACGTGCTTTGGGGCTAGTTGCCACACAGTGATTGATTGATTTTCAAGAATTTAGCACGCCATCCGCTTTTTTTTTGAAAATTGAGTGCGACAAAAAAATAAGTCGCGCGACTAATTTACGGCTAATTAACGGCAAATTATGCAATAGTCCGAATTCACATTTTCGACAATTGGCGAGCCAAGTTCATGTACGTGCAGGTAGGAACGAGACAATAGAAATAACGGTCGCACGGGCAGCTGTAGCGCTCCGTTGCCTTCTCCCAAGAAATGCTGTACAGTAACCGAAATAATCTGAATTTCGGCATGAAAATTTCAGGGAATATTCGGAAGAGTGTATACTATTCGATAAAGCAAAAAAAAAAAAAATCGATTTTTTGAAAATTTCACACTAGAAAGCTCCCTTAACAAATTCATATGTATTGTTATAAGCAATCGAAATGTTTAAATCGATTTTTAACAATCGTATTCTACGTTAAGTTTCCTATTGAAGACGTATTTTTAATTGATGGGCATATCATCATTACTATTGGAAAAAAATTAATTTATCTAGCGCGGCGCGTCACATCGGCGCGTGGGTTCCATTGCACGCCTCATTTACGTGCCTTGTATCGTTTTTCTCTGTGATATAAGTGATTATTCTATCTTTTTAATAAAATAATATTATTTGTTAGCAAATAAGACTTTATAAAAAATCGAACGAAAAAATAAATAAATAAAAAATATTATTGTAGCAAACCAAAAATTAATTTATTAAGATTTCAATAGATTATATTATTATACGTGCAACATATTATTTTTCATTTTTCGGTTATGCAGGATCTGTTTTGTCAGAACTGCCATAAGAGTCTTTTCAACAGGTGAAGTTTTGAACGAAATTAAGTGTAACGCCACACAGTTGATATATCTGATGGGAACGCTTTCTGGAAGAAGCGTTTTATTTTGTGGTCTGTGAATCAACATGTACTGTACAATGGAATTAAAAAATGTGCATAGTACCGTTCACAAGAGTTGCTATATTTTCCTTGTTAACATTGTGTATAATGATTATGTATACATGATTATAGGAAACTTCTACTGCACCCGGTTATTGTGTACATGCTTGAGACCGTATTGCATTATCCTATTTGAAAGATGTTCTCCGTGTGTTGCCACTGTCTCTGATCGCCATTTTGAAATTCTTTTAATGAATGGAAGAGATACCATTTCCCCTGAAGACTGTAAATTCAAAATAATTGGGTTTCGATACTGAATGAATAAAAAATCGTAAAGACATATTTTTGGTTGAAAGGTTCTAATTTAGGATATGCAAATCAGTGCGATCTACAAGATGAGATTGAGAAATGTGTTGTAACGCTAATTTCTGTTACCCTCGGATGAGGACTTATCGCCGACACTTTGGCGCGATTCTTCAATTACTCTGAACAACTAAACTATAACAAAATCAAATACGTTGGAAGCCAAACGCTTTAGCGTCGAATTTCAAACAATATTACGAATCAATAAGAAACAATACGGAATAATACGGAAATTAACTAGAGAACCCGTTGTACAGCTGGCTAGGCTCAGGTACTCACACGAACTGGTACAGTGGCGGTATCCAAGGCAGCTATCGATAATTGAAGAATTGGAGAAATAAAGAAGAAACTCAAGTCAGGGAAAGTAACAGGTCAACTAGTCATATCTTGTCGATTAGATTACAGATTCGAGTCGGTCAAGTTAGATGGCAAGTAGTGTATATACGCCGCTTCTAATCCAAAGATGGTGCCGCTCCACTTTGCTTGGATAAAAGATCTTTCCCGATTGGTGAACAAACAATTGTCCGTTCATGAACACAAAACGATTTTATGTGACAGATGTTTGTGCCACTTTAGCGTGAAACACGCCTACGACAATCATCGACAAGATTGTATTATGCTGACTAAAGTACGCATGGAATTTCCCAAGTGTAAAGATTTAGTATTTTCCAATTTTCAAAACAAAGGCACCGTTCCGTTTGTCGTATACGCCGATCTCGGATGTATATTAATCCCCGAACCTGTAGATGAATTCGAAACTCGTGAGACTTGTGAAATTCAAAAGCATGTCCCGCACAGTGTGGGATACTACGTACATTGCGTGTACAATGAGACATTATCGGAGTTTCACTGTAAACGCGGTGTCAATTGCATAAATTGGTTTATGAAACAGCTGAAAGATTCATCAATTCAAGTAGAGTCACGCATCAAAAACATAATTCCGATGAAGTCTCTTACCCAAGTGCAACGCGATCGTCACATGCGCGCAGGGAATTGTTATATTTGTGAAAAACCGTTCACCCTTGAATAGAAATAGTGTTACGATCACTGTCACTTCATGGGTAAATATCGTGGTCCTGGTCATAATCGGTGTAATTTTAATTTCAGAGAGTCGCACAAAATTCCAATAGTTTTCCACAATTTGTCCGGTTACGATTCTCACTTTTTAATAAAATTCCTCGCGTCAACTTTCCCCGGTAAAATTACACTGCTACCCATAAACATGGAAGAATATATATATCAAAAATATGTAAATTTAAACAACTGGAAAATTTGAAAAATTAACGACGGAGCCAGGAATCAAACCTGGTATCTAGCGATGCTTTACCGGAGACTTACTCCACTAGACCACCTAGCCGCCCTGACTCTGTTGTCATTAATTTCTCTCATGCCCAGTGATTTCAAATTTGTTTTCATGTGCCCGATTTGTATGAGTGAGAATTTCTTCTCTGCATGCACGATGTAAGAAAACTGTAGTGTGTAGATGTTATGTTTACCCTTTCAATCTTTTGCTTCCGATAAGAAGCCCGTGAGACGGCAATGCCGTGTAATAAATAAGATGTGGGTGTGCAAATCATTAATCTACAAGAGAATTTTGTTGAAAATATGTAAATTTGAACAACTGGTGAATTTGAAAAATTGACGACGGAGCCAGGAATCGAACCTGGTATCTAGCGATGCTTTACCGGAGACTTACTCCACTAGACCACTTAGCCGCCCTGACTCTGTTGTCATTACTTTCTCTCATAACTAGTGAGTTCAAATTTGTTTTTATGTGCCTGATTTGTATGAGTAAAAATTTCTTCTCTGAATGCACGATGTGAGGAGACTGTAGTGTGTAGATGTTATGTTCACCCTTTCAATCCTTTGCTTCCGATGAGAAGCCCGTAAGACGGCAATGCCGTCTAATGAATAAGATGCGGGTGTGCAAATCATTATTCTACGAGAAAATTTTGTTGAAAATATGTAAATTTGAACTCATTGATCAGACGGCATTGCCGTCTTACGGGCTTCTCATCGGAAGCAAAGGATTGAAAGGGTAAACATAACATCTACGCACTATAGTCTCCTTACATCGTGCATGCGGAAAAGAAATTCTCACTTATAATAATCGGGCACATGAAAACAAATTTGAACTCACTGGTTATCAGAGAAATGAATGACAACAGAGGCAGGGCGTCTAGGTGGTATAGTGAAGTAAGTCTCTGGTAAAGCATCGCTAGATACCTGGTTCGATTCCTGGCTCCGTCGTTAATTTTTCAAATTCACCAGTTGTTCAAATTTACATATTTTCAACAAAATTCTCTCGTAGATTGATGATTTGCATACCCACATCTCATTCATTAGATGGCGTTGCCGTCTTACGGGCTTCTGATCGGAAGCAAAGGATTGAAAGAGTAAACATAACATCTACACACTACAGTCTCCTTACATAGTGCGTGCAGAGAAGGAATTCTTACTTCTACAAATCGGGCACATGAAAACAAATTTGAACTCACTGGTTATAAGAGAAATTAATGACAACAGAGTCAGGGCGGCTAGGTGGTCTAGTGGAGTAAGTCTCCGGTAAAGCATCGCTAGATACTAGGTTCGATTCCTGGCTCCGTCGTTAATTTTTCAAATTCACCTGTTGTTCAAATTTACATATTTTTAACAGAATTCTCTAGTAGATTGATGATTTGCACACCCGCATCTCATTTATTAGACCGCATTGCCGTTTTACGGGCTTCTCATCAGAAGCAAAGGATTGGAAGGGTAAACATAACATCTACACACTACAGTCTTCTTACATCGTGCATGCAGGGAAGAAATTCTTACTTATACAAATCGAGCACATGAAAACAAATTCAAACTCACTGGTTATGAGAGAAATTAATGACAACAGAGTCAGGGCGGCTGGGTGGTCTGAGTGGAGTAAGTCTCCGGTAAAGCATCGCTAGATACCAGGTTCGATTCCTGGCTCCGTCGTTAATTTTTCAAATTCACTAGTTGTTCAAATTCACATATTTTCAACAAAATTTTCTCGTAGATTAATGATTTGCACACCCGCATCTCATTTATTAGACGGCATTGCCGTCTTACGGGCTTCTCATCGGAAGCAAAGGATTGAAAGGGTAAACATGCCACGAGCGCCGCATATTTACTCAAAACTATAATATATTACCGATTATATCAATTATTATTATCTTTAGAAACAAGGAAGCATAGTTTTAGTTAGTCTATATAAAATATTTTATTATAACCAGTTCGTGGAGTAACCAAGCGCAACGGCGTAGTTGGACGGCCAGCAACGTCAGCGTCTTCGCGCCCGCCAGATCCCGGGTGTAATCAACACCGGGATGAGGCGAGCGCTAAATCACGCGCTTCAAGGATGACTGTCGCGATGCGAGCCTCTGTTCCGAAATTGTGTATTTGGCGAAAACCCCGAGTTGTCAATTCAGCAAAAACTCGCTCGCCGCCCGACGTTCCAAGGGATGTCGGACGAGCGAGCGAAGGCAGTCCCCGTTAGGGACAGCTAAGAACGACATCTACGGAACCCAGGCTCCTTCAGAGCTGCTGTGTGAAGAGTATCAGACTTAGAATCACCAACGATTAGAGCGAAAACACCTCTAATTTTACGAGCGGTATTCCGGAGCATCTCGCGTCGCGGCGTCAGTCTTTGAAGCTAGTAATAAGTGCAATCGTATAAGCCACGAACTCTATAGAGCAGTGTAGCCTGTAAGTGAGTGTGTGAAGGCGTGTAAACTTCGGCAGCTTCGAGGCCGAAGCAGCAAGCGAGAGAGAGAGAGAGAGAAAACGTGAGTAGTATAAGAACATATTCTAAGCTTCCTTGTTTAGAACCTTTTCTGCTTTTAGTTTGAGCTATTAAACTTTTTCGAGCTATTAAGCATTTTCTACTTTGCTTCCCATTGAACATTGGTACGATCAATTGAAATCTTCCAAACCTATTCCCAGGGAACGCCCTGTAGGGGACGTTCACCTCCCAATCCACCTAAAAATTAAATATAAACCTCTGTGAGATCTAAGAGGGTTGAAGTCGTCGCGTGCGAGACCGCTCCGCACGTGACAGACTAAACTGGTGTCAGAAGTGGGATTACAAGGTGATTTTCCTTGGGAATTGGAATCGAGGATTCAATTTTTTCAATTGGAATTCAAAACCACAAAATTTTTCCCAATTTTTCTTATTTTCAACAAACGAGGGAGTCGAACCTTACGTAATAGAATCGCTCATCCTTTCGATATCCGTCCCTACCCCCGGACTTACCAATATGCTAAATCACGCTCAGGCCAGAGACGCCGCCGATGTGACGGCCGACCTGGTCGCAAGTGTTTCCACTATGGTGGAAAATTTGACTATTCAAAACAATTTCGCGAATATTCCCGAATTTGACGGGAAGAACATGCCGTTACGGGATTTTTTGCAAGATATCAAAAACGCGTCCATGATCGTGCCAGCCACGGCAGAATCGCAGTACCTCGGCGCAGTAATATCGCGATTACGCGGGGACGCGCGAAACTGCATCTACGGCGAGAAGATCGAAAGCATGGCCAGGTTAGTGAAACTGTTGAAGAATCGACTAGCCCGTGGACATACCTACGATTACTATACAGAGGCGCTGTCGACGGTCTGGATGAAACGCGATCAAACTGTCGGGCAATTTTACGACAAAGTCCAAATTTTGCTAAGCGGGGGAAGAAGCGCGTACAGGTCATATTTTGGCGTCGATCCGCCAGAATTAAACCGGGACCCGCTACATCGAATCGCGCTAGGTTCATTCATAAAAGGGTTGCCTACCCATATCGGAGCCGCGGTCGATTTGCGAGAGCCGGAAAGTCTCGAAGCAGCCTTCCAAATCGCCAAAAAGCTAGCGCTTCGAAGCAGTCAATGGACAGGAATTGAGTCGAGCCAGGAGGAAATGGCGCGTGTTCTTTACGCTCGCTATAACTCCCGAACTCCGTCGCCGACGGTTCGGGAAGGTAAACCGACGTCTACTTATCGAAGCCAGACACCACAACCGGCTACCGGATTTTTTTTCAAACCCGCGCAAACGTCTGATAACCGCGAGACTGCCACGGGAAGGTCATATACTAGTTCGTTAACACCTTGCGGATATACATATTGCTGTAAACAAACCAGGTGCTGCCCGTGCTGCCCGTTAATGCAACGGTCATCTCCGGGACGTTCCCCGCAAAGGGAGCCTTCAAACTGTCCTGGGGCTCGCCGGGCAAATTCCCCCGCGAGCCCGACCGGAGTGAGCGAGTCGAGTCGACCCCGAGAACACCAACAGTCAGTGAGGTTCCTGGAGAACGATGTCTCGTTCTCTAGACCTCCACCGACCAGGAGAGCCCAGTAGTCGCACTAAGTGCTCCCGAACTTCGTAACAAGAAGGGAAAATTCTTTCTTGACACGGGTTCATCAGCCAGCTTGATTAAACTAAATGCCCTCGATCCAGACTTAACTGTAAACACTGACGATAAAATATGGGTAACAGGATTAGAGGAATCGGATATTCCGACACTCGGCTCAGTTGTCCTCCACATCTCTGAAAAACCAGCCAAGTTTTATGTGTTACGAAACCTGCCGCTGAGAAGCGACGCGTTAATCGGTAAACCTTATTTTGTCGCGGAAAAAGCCGAAATTTCATTTCACCATAATACTCTAGTTACCTCAAGCGATCCCATCCGACCTAAGCCTTTCATAGGCCCACCTCCTTCCGATGCAGAATCTACAAAGCGCGTGTTAGCGGCGAAAATCGCTTCGGAGAAACGAAGTTATAAACTGGGCGTGCGTACGAGTGAGCAAATAAGCATCCCTTTAAAAAACGCGAATCTAAAGGAGGGATACTTACCGCGAATCGAAACTCAACCGGGTGTGTTTATCGGAGAAAGTATCGTTGCTCCTACGGGAGGATCGTGTTACGTCTTAGCAATAAACACGCTATTCGACGACATCGAATTAGAAATCGAGCCTCAGGAACTCGAAGATTTCGAGCCATATCGGGAGAACGGCTATTGGAGTGACGAGAGCTCCGACGGTAGCGGTGTGGAGACTACTCCGCCGACGGATCGAGTAGAAGCCATAATTGAATCATTGCGGTTAGATAGGCTCAATGAGGTAGAGCGTGCACATGTTATAAGTCTTATCGAGAAATACCCTCACATGTATAAGCTACCAGGCGATAGATTGCGATGCACGGATTAAGTTCGCCATCGGATCCCGACGGTGGACGAGCTCCCGGTAAACGCAAAACAATACAGATTTCCTGTGGTGTATCGGTCGGAACTGGAGCGGCAAGTTGAGAAAAAGCTAAGCGAGCGAATAATTTTTCATTCACGCTCCCCGTGTAACTCGCCGGTCTGGATAGTTCCCAAAAAACCCGACTCTCAAGGGAATCCGCGGATGCGCATGGTCATCGATTTCCGTAAATTGAACGAGAAGACGATTTCCGATGCGTACCCCCTCCCGAATATGATAGAAATACTCGAACAGCTGGGAAAAGCCACGTACTTTTCGACATTCGATCTAGCGAGCGGCTTCCAGCAGATCCCGATGGATCGGAGAGACGGTCCAAAGACAGCGTTTTCCACGATAAACGGGCACTACGAGTACGTTCGCATGCCCGAAGGTCTCAAAAACGCGCCCGCGACCTTTCAGCGCCTGATGGATCGGGTGCTGATTGGGTTGCAAGGGACAGAACTGTTCGTACATCTCGACGAGATTGTAGTATTTGCGGAAACTATCGAGGAGCATAAGACTAAAATCCGGCGTCTCATGCAACGTCCCGAGGAAGCAAACCTCGTCCTCGAACCAGATTAATGTGAGTTCTTGCGTAGCGAAGTCGCGTATCTCGGGCATATCGTTAGCCGCGACGGGTTGCGAATGGACCCGAAGAAGCTAGAGGCAGTGTGTAAATTCCCGCACCCAAGGACGCAGAAAAACGTGCGGCAATTTCTGGGACTCGCCGGTTATTAATGTCAGTTTATTCCGGATTTCGCTGCCATATCCAAGCCCTTATCAGACTTACCCAAAAAGGGAAAACCATTCGTATGGGAGCGAGAGCAGAAGAACAGCTTTCGCAGGCTTCGCAAGGCCCTCTGTCGAGAACCGATCTTACAATATCCCGATCTATCTAAACAATTTATCTTGACGACCGACGCCTCGGAATTTGCACTCGAAGCAGTATTGTCGCAAATTCACGATGGCCACGATCTACCGGTCGCGTACCACTCTAGAATCTTCACTAACGCTGAAAAGAACTAATTTTTCAACTCATCTGAAAATTTCGAAAATTGTACTCTCCTCTAGCAAACTGTTCTCGCTATAAACATGATATGCGTAGTTGATATCGTCAAAAATGAACGGCCCGCCGTTCAAAATGAATAGCTGAGTGAATTTAGTTTACATTAATAGCCACATACAGCATGTGTGTGCCCATATCAATAAGCTTCACACACAAGTCAAAAATGTGTCTCTTCGCGACGAATTTCAAACGTAAACATATTCAATGGCACACGAAAACAAAAACAATTTTCGAAATACAGGTGATGAGAGAAATTAATGACAGTGTAGTCAGGGCGGCTAGGTGGTCTAGTGGAGTAAGTCTCCGGCAAAGCATCTCTAGATACCAGGTTCGATTCCTGGCTCCGTCGTTAATTTTTCAACTCACCTAAAAATTTCGAAAATTGTACTCTCCTCTAGCAAACTGTTCTCGCTATAAACATGATATGCGTAGTTCATATCGTCAAAAATAAACGGCCCGCCGTTCAAAATAAATGGCTAAGTGAATTTAATTCACATTAATAGCCACATACAGCATATGTGTGCACATATCAACAAGCTTCACACACAAGTCAAAAATGTGTCTCTTCGCGACGAATTTCAAATGTAAGCTGAAAAGAACTACGGAACTACGGAACAAGAGTGTCTGGCCATAATCGATTCAATTGAATATTTCTCCACTTATCTCTATGGAAGAAAATTTGAGCTCGTAAGCGATCACGAGCCTCTCAAATGGATGCGTTCTACGCTCGATCCAGGCAAGAGGCTCAAAATATGGAAAATTAGGTTATGTAAATACGATTATGAATTCCAACATATGCCAGGGCGTGAAAATGTAAATGCCGATGCACTCTCCCGTAATCCCGTAGACCTAAAGAAACTCTCGTCTACAAGTGATTCAGACGCAGAGACGAACGTCCCTCAGAAGGCTCAGGTTTTGCCTTTATTTTCGAAACCTTCTGGTAATCGTAAAGACACGACACCTGAGACATCAGCTGGCCCGTCCAAGGCCGACGCATCAATCGCAGCGGCGCGCACACGTTCGCGCCTACGCAGCGTGCCCACGGTGCCCACAGTACCGGAAAGAAGAGAGGGAAGCTCGGAGAGCTCAGGCCCGGTGGCGACACGCACGCGCGGGAAGGTCGTTACAAGACCCGCGAGGCGCCCACCTCCCGCCGACGCGAAACCCTCCGGATCTGAACCCGAGAGCTCAGGGCCACCCATACAGCGCTCGCACCGCAGTATGTTGCCCTCACAGTTACTTCCTCCGAAAAGACCAAAGTCTCCACCCCCCGTAGAGGTCAAGCCCCTCGGAGGTCCCCAAGAGCCGGTGTTTTCATCGGAATCTGCAAGCGCGACGTCTGACCAGAGGCCTGCCACTATCACGGTCGCGCTCACCGCCCCCAGCAACGATTCAGATGGAAGCACGGAGGAATCGGAAGCAGATAGTACAAAGACGGTAACGGCAACTCTTGAAGATTCAATTAACAAATTCAACGAATCATTAAGGCGTTTGGAAGAGCGGCATCACACCAAATCCTCCCGTGACCCCCAAAAAAGGCCTGATAGAACAGATTTTGACTGGCTTGATCATCTGTCGGAGGGGGATGAGGTAGAAGAGGAGGCCTGGATGATTCTCCAAGAACAAGACCCTTTCGATGACATCGCCGGAGATGCTGAGCTTACCAGCCGCTTGAAAGCGTTAGAAGGTAGGTTTAAGTCACCATCGGACCAGGAATTAGTACGGCGGCTGAGTGCGAGGGAGAAGATATCATTACGCACGGAAGAAGAAGGAACGGAGGCGGACGACGAAAACGATGAGCAACCAGCTGAGGGAGAGAGTATGCCGCGAGCAAGCGCGAGAGTGAGACCCAAGACAAGTATGGCCGCGGGACTCGAGCGCGAACCCGACACCTCGCAGCCCGCTCGGACCTCTCTACTGCCCGCTCCCCGCCCCACGGTGAGATGGTCATTGCCCAGCAACGATGCGGCCCCGGCTGCAAAGTCTACACCATACCAACCACGTGCGTTACCACGTGCTACACCTCCCGGAAATTCCACCGGTAATAAAAGCGAATTCATAACTTTTCCTGATGACCCCATTATAATAGGATCGAAAGACACGAATTTGTCCTCGATCACGTCGTCCTCACTGGACTTGTCCAGTAAAGAGGAACCTGACCAAGAAAAACCTATAGCAAAAACAATTACGATAATTAGCTCGCGAGAATGTCTAACGTACAAACCAGATAACTTAGTCCATTTCATCTCTGCGGATGGAGAACTATCAACCTAAGTGGGAAAACTACTCGCTGACCTAGGTAGGTTAGATGGACGAACAATTAAAGACCGGAATTCATCGATCGGACAAATAGCGGTGACTCCGTATGGGTCCAATAAAATTTATAGTATTGTTATTAAAAAACGGTACGACGACGAAACAAACGCCGAGCACATATTCAAGGGACTCGAGAATCTTAAATTCGCCCTTCAACAAGCGGCCGTGAAGTCGGTTCGTATCTCACGCTCGGGAGACTATACGGACGAACTACCGCGCACAAAACTGCTCGATTGGTTAAATAGGATACTCGGTAAAACAAACATAGTTACCACGATATGCCACGGTACCATTTGACGACCACCGGACGAACAACACTCGCAAATAATTGAGGAATTTCATGCGAGTCTTGTCGGAGGCCATCGAGGGGTAACCAAGACCTATCGTAGAATCCGTGAACGTTTTTATTGGCCTTCGCTGAAAAACGAAGTGCAAGATTATATTCGTCGCTGCAAAGGCTGTCAGGAACGTAAATTGGTTCGAGCGAAGACGCGCGAGCCGATGCTCATTACTGATACGCCGGCAGACGTTTTTGATAAGGTGTCACTCGATACGGTGGGTCCGTTGCCGACAACACCACATGGCAATAAACACATACGCACCATGCAAGACCACCTATCGAAATATTGTTCAGCGGAACCGATACCCGATTTAAAAGCGACTACGATCGCCGAGGCTATGGCGAGGCGATTAATTGCGCAATTTGGAGCTCCCCGTGCGATCCTTACTGATCGCGGAGCAGCCTTTACCGGAAATTTACTACGCGAAATATCCAAAATCTTTCATATAAAGCAAGTAACGACTTCCGGCTATCGACCACAGACGAACGGAGCGCTCGAACAAAGTCACATACTGTTAGCGGAATACATAAAGCACTATGCAGGTACGTACGACGATTGGGACCGTTTGTTGCCTTACGCGGAATTATCATATAACACTAGCGTGCACGTGGCGACGAATTTGACCCCTTATGAAATCGTGTACGGGAGGCTGCCTCGGCTACCGAGTCAGTTCCCCGTGGACGAAAAACTATCCACGTATAATTCGTATATTATCGAGCTAACAAAACACCTCTCCGAAATACGCGAAATGGCCAGTGAAAATCAAAATCGCGCGAAGGAAACAACCAAAAAATACTACGACAAGAAAGTCCGTCCTTTCCCAGGTAAAGTGAGCGACCTTGCCTATGTCCTTAAGGAACCTCGTAAGGGTAAGTTCGACTCCCAATATCATGGCCCATATAAAATCGTCCAAATAACTGACCATAGTAATATAATACTGGAGGCAGAGAATGGGAAAAGGATAAGGAAGCATGCCGACAAGGTAAAACTGGCAGTGGTATAAGCCGCTAGCCAGTTTGCTGAAGTTGTACCATAAAAATAAAAAAAAAATAAAAATAAAAATCGGAATGTACAGCTGAGCTACGCAGTAATTGCCGTAAGCGAAGCGAATATGTGTATGAGGGTGCGCAAGTATGAGTGTAAGAGATCAAGAGTGCGGGAGCGAGAAAGCGAGACGCGTGAACAGCCAGTGTAGGAGTACGAGCCACCGTCCACCAATGCGATGATGTTGTGCGTGTGGGTGCTTCTAGCTTCGACGGCCCTGGCCGCCGCAGAGCTTCGCAGCAACAACGCGTATCACATAACACCCATGGAAGACCGACCGGGAAATGAGCAGCTGCGCCACGCAATCTCGTGCCTATCAAAGTACGAGATAGCGATTCGAACACCGGCACGAGTACTACCACCGGCACGAGTATCAGCACCCGAACCAGCACCGGCTGAGGCGGCGGTCTCGACCGTCTCGCCGAAGCTGGTGGCACCTCCGACGGCGAAGACGACCTCAGCAACGATCACCCGGGCGGTGCACAAGGTGAGGCGCGGCATCTACCCGACCTGCGGGAGGAGCGGAGACAACCAGCACTGGGAGGAATGCTACTTGGAGCGCTTCCTCGCGCGCCGGAGGTCGGCAAGCTCAAACTGCACGCTCTGCGGCGAGAGTGTCGGGAACAGACCGGGCCTACACGCGGGCCACTGCGTGAAAGCCTTCGGTCGCCTCCTCGGCGAAAAGAGAGCCTCCGCCGATCGAGCAGCTCCTAAGGCCACCCGAGAGGTCAGACCAACCCCAAAGACCGACGAACCCGTGCGGGCGACGACGTCACGACGCCACATACCTGCCAACGCCAAGGAGAAGGGGGTACAAACCGGGCGGGACACAGTAGAAAAATGGGTACAAACCGACCACCTGGTCGTCTTGGAGGGAGAAGAGGCTCCTTTCTCAATCGATTACAGGATTACAGATCCTGGGCCGTTGGATCACCCTCCAAAGGGAAATGGACCAACTCCTTGGACCCGCAGAGGAGGAAGCACCAGCAGAGGGCGACCTGATCGGCTAGGAAGAACCGGCCGGTGACGTGCCACCCACAACGCCAGAATCTCCGGCGAACCTCGCGGACGTCCTGCGGAATGAACCGGAGGTCGTCGAGGATCTGATCCGGTGGGAGGAATCACCGAGCAGACCTCCACCCGCAACCCTCCAGGCCGAGCCAACAGAGACGAAAAGAAACGAGGACACCAAGGCCGTCTGAGGACACCCGAGGACGCCAAGGACCAAGCTCACGAGGGCTAAGCAGCTGGCGAGACGCAAGGACGACCGAGCGACGAGCCAGCAGTGTGGTGACAAGTGAGTGACAAAGCCAAAACCAAAATGTGTTGTGTGTGTATGTGCGCGGGTCATGAAAGAGCGTATGTGCAATACCCAAACAATGTAAATACCGAATGTTCAAAATATGCGGTCAGCGGTGAGCCAACCCTCGAGTGTCCGTGTCTCCGTCGGCCCGGCGCACCGCGTCGATGGTGGCATCGACACCTAAGGGGGGAGGGATGTCACGAGCGCCGCATATTTACTCAAAACTATAATATATTACCGATTATATCAATTATTATTATCTTTAGAAACAAGGAAGCATAGTTTTAGTTAGTCTATATAAAATATTTTATTATAACCAGTTCGTGGAGTAACCAAGCGCAACGGCGTAGTTGGACGGCCAGCAACGTCAGCGTCTTCGCGCCCGCCAGATCCCGGGTGTAATCAACACCGGGATGAGGCGAACGCGAAATCACGCGCTTCGAGGATGACTGTCGCGAGGCGAGCCTTTGTTCCGAAATTATGTAGTTAGCGAAAACCCCGAATTGTAAATTCAGCGAAAACTCGCTCGCCGCCCGACGTTCCAAGGGGTGTCGGACGAGCGAGCGAAGGCAGTCCCCGTAAGAGACAGCTAAGAACGACATCTACAGAACCCAGGCTCCTTCAGAGCTGCTGTGTGAAGAGTATCAGACTTAGAATCACCAACGATTAGAGCGAAAACACCTCTAATTCTACGAGCGGTATTCCGAAGCATCTCGCATCGCGGCGTCAGTCTTTGAAGCTAGTAATAAGCGCAATCGTATAAGCCACGAACTCTATAGAGCAGTGTAGCCTGTAAGTGAGGGTGTGAAGGCGTGTGAACTTCGGCACCTTTAAGGCCGAAGCAGCAAGCGAGAGAGAGGAAGAGAGAAAACGTGAGTAGTATAAGAACATATTCTAAGCTTCCTTGTTTAGAACCTTTTCTGCTTTTAGTTTGAGCTATTAAACATTTTTTACTTTGCTTCCCATTGAACATTGGTACGATCAATTGAAATCTTCAAAACCTATTCCCAGGGAACGCCCTGTAGAGGACGTTCACCTCCCAATCCACCTAAAAATTAAATATAAACCTCTGTGAGATCTAAGAGGGTTGAAGTCGTCGCGTGCGAGACCGCTCCGCACGTGACAAACATAACATCTACACAATACAGTCTCCTTACGTCGTGCATGCAAAGACGGAATTCTTACTCATACCAATCAGGCGCATGAAAACAAATTTGAACTCACTGGTTACAAGAAAAACTAATGACAACAGAGTCGGGGCGGCTAGGTGGTCTAGTGAAGTAGTTCTCCGGTAAAGCATCGCTAGATACCAGGTTCGATTCATGGTTCCGTCGTTAATTTTTCGAATGCACCAGTTGTTTAAATTTACATATTTTTAACAAAATTCTCTCGTAGATTAATGATTTGCACACACGCATCTCATTGGTTGGACGGCGTTGCCGTCTCACGGGCTTCTCATCGGAAGCAAAGGATTGAAACGGTGAACATAACATCTACACACTACAGACTCCTTACATTATGCATGCGGAGAAGAAATTCTTACTCATACAAATCGAACACATGAAAACAAATTTGAACTCACTGGTTAGGAGAGACATTATTAACAACAGAGTCAGGGCGGCTAGGTGGTCTAGTGGAGTAAGTCTCCAGTAGAGCATCGCTAGATATCAGGTTCGATTCCTGGCTCCGTCGTTAATTTTTCAAATTCACCAGTTGTTCGAATTTACATATTTTCAACAAAATTCTCTGGTAGATTAATGATTTGCACACCCGCATCTCATTTATCAGACGGCATTGCCGTCTTACGGGCTTCTCATCGGAAGCAAAGGATTAAAAGGGTGAACATAACATCTACACACTACAGTCTCCTTACATCGTGCATGCAGAGAAGGAACTCTTACTCACTCAAATCGGGCACATAAAAACAAATTTGAACTCACTGGTCATCGGAGAAATTAATGACAACAGAGTCAGGGCGGCTACGTGGTCTAGTGAAGTAAGTCTCCGGTAAAGCATCGCTAGATGTCAGGTTTGATTCTTGGCTCCGTCGTTAATTTTTCGAATTCACCAGTTGTTCAAATTTACATATTCTCAATAAAATTCTCTCGTAGAATAATGATTCGCACACCTGCATCTCATTTATTAGACGGCATTGCCGTCTCACGGGCTTTTCATCGGAAGCAAAGGATTAAAAGAGTGAACATAACATCTTCACCCTACAGTCTCCTCACATCGTGCATGCAGAAAAGAAATTCTGACTCCCACTAATCGGGCACTTGAAAACAAATATGAACTCACTGGTCATGAGAGAAATTAATGACAACAGAGTCAGGGCGGCTAGTTGTTCTAGTGAAGTAAGTCTCCGGTAAAGCATCGCTAGATAACAGGTTCGATTCGTGGCTCCGTCGTTAATTTTCCCAATTCACCAGTTATTCAAAGTTACATACTTTCAACAAAATTCTCTTGTAGATTAATGATTTGCACACCCGCATCTCATTTATTAGACGGCATTGCCGTCTCACGGGCTTCTCATCGAAAGAAAAGGATTGAAAGGGCAAACATAACATCTACACACTACAGTCTCCTTACATCGTGCATGTAGAGAAGAAATTCTTACTCATACAAATCGGGCACATGGAAACAAATTTGAACTTACTGGTTATGAGAGAGATTACTGACAACAGAGTCGGGGCGGCTAGGTGGTCTAGTGGGGTAAGTCTCCGGCAAAGCATCGCTAGATGTCAGGTTCGCTTCTTGGCTCCGTCGTTGATTTTCCAAATTCTCCAGTTGTTCAAATTTACATATTTTCAACAAAATTCTCTTGTGGATCAATGATTTGCACACCCGCATCTCATTTATTAAACGGCATTGCGGTCTTACGGGCTTCTCATCGGAAGCGACGGATTGAAAGGGTGAACATAACATTTACGCACTACAGTCTCCTCACATCGTGCATGTAGAGACGGAATTCTTACTCATACAATTGGGGCACATAAAAACAAATTTGAACTCACTGGTTATGAAAGAAATTATTGACAACAGAGTCAGGGCGATTAGGTAGTCTAGTGGAGTAAGTCTCCGGTAAAGCATCGCTAGATGTCAGGTTCGATTCTTGACTCCGTCGTCAATTTTTCAAATTCACCAGTTGTTCGAATTTACATATTTTTAACAAAATTCTCTTGTGGAATGATGATTTGCACAACCGCATCTCATTTATCAGACGGCATTGCCGTCTTACGGGCTTCTCATCGGAAGCAAAGGATTGAAAGGGTAAACATAACATCTACACACTGCAGTCTCCTTACTTTGTGCATGCAGAGAAGGAATTTTTACTCATACAAATCGGGCGCATAAAAACAGATTTGAAATTACTGGTTATGAGAGAAACTAATGACAACAGAGTCAGGGCGGCTAGGTGGTCTAGTGGAGTAAGTCTCCGGTAAAGCATCGCTAGATACCGGGTTTGATTGCTGGCTCCGTCGTCAATTTTTTCAAATTAACCAGTTGTTCAAATTTACATATTTTCAACAAAATTCTCTGGTAGAATATTGATTTGCACACCCGCATCTAATTTATTAGACGGCATTGCCGTCTTACGGGGTTCTCATCGGAAGCAAAGGATTGAAAGAGTGAACATAACATCTACACACTACAGTCTCCTTACATCGTGCATGCAGAGAAGAAATTGTTACTTATACAAATCGGGCGCATGAGAACGAATTTGAAATTACTGGTTATGAGAGAAACTAATGACAACAGAGTCAGGGCGGCTAGGTGGTCCAGTGGAGTAAGTCTCCGGTAAAGCATCGCTGAATAGCAGGTTTGATTCCTGGATCCGTCGTGAATTTTTCAAAATCACCGGTTGTTCAAATTTACATATTTTCAACAAAATTCTCTCGTAGATTGATGATTTGCACACCCGCATCTCATTTATTAGACGGCATTGCCGTCTTACGGGGTTCTCATCGAAAGCAAAGGATTGAAAGGGTAAACATGACGTCTTCACACCACAGTCTCCTTACATCGTGCATGCGAAAAAGAAATTCTTACTCATATAAATCAGGCACATGAAAACAAATTTAAACTCACTGGTTATGAGTCGAGTTATTGACTACAGAGTCAGGGCGGCCAGGTGGTCTAGTGGAGTAAGTCTACCGTAAAGCCTCGCTGAATATCAGGTTTGATTTCTGGCTCCGTCGTCATCTTTTCAAATTCACCAGTTGTTCAGATTAACATATTTTCAACCAAATTTTCACGTGGATTAATGATTTGCACACCAGCATCTCATTTATTAGACGGTATTGCCGTCTTACGGGCTTCTCATCGGAAGCAAAGGATCGGAAGGGTGAATATAACATTTACACACTACAGTCCTCTTTCATCCTGCATGCAGAGAAGAAATTCTTACTCATACAAATCGGGCACATAAAAACAAATTTGAACTCACTGGTTATGAGATAAGTTGATGACAACACAGTCAGGGCGGCGAGGTGGTCTAGTGAAATAAGTCTCCGGTAAAGCATCGCTAGATACCAGGTTCGATCCCCGGCTCCGTCGTTAATTTTTCAAATTCACCAGTTGTTTGAATTTACATATTCTCAACAAAATTGTCTCCTAGATTATTGATTTGCACACCCGCATCTCGTTTATCGAACGGCATTGCCGTATTACGGGCTTCTCATCGGAAGCAAAGAATTGAAAGGGTAAACATAACATCTACACACTACGGTTCCCTTACATCCTGCATGCAGAAAAGAAACTCTTACTCATACAAATCGGGCACATGAAAACAAATATGAACTCACTGGTCATGAGATAAGTTAATGACAACAGAGTCAGGGCGGCCAGGTGGTCTAGTGGAGTAAGTCTCCGGTGAAGCGTCGCTAGATACCAAGTTCGATTCCTGGCTCCGTCGTTGATTTTTCAAATTCACTAGTTGTTCAAATTTACATATCTTCAACAAAATTCTCTGGTAGATTGATGATTTGCACGACCGCATCTCATTCATTAGACGGCATTGCCGTCTTACGGGCTTCTCATCAAAAGCAAAGAATTGGAAGGGTGAACATAATATCTACACACTACAGTCTCCTCACATCGTGCATGCAGAGAAGAAATTCTGACTCATACAAATCGGGCACTTGGAAACAAATTTGAACTCACTGGTTATGAGAGAAATAAATGACAACAGAGTCAGGGCGGCTAGGTGGTCTAGTGCAGTCAGTCTCTGGTAAAGCATCGCTAGATACCGGGTTTGATTTCTGGCTCCGCCATAGATTTTTCAAATTCACCAGTTGTTCAAATTTACATATTACCAACAAAATTCTAACGTAGATTAATGATTTGCACACCAGCATCTCATTTATTGGACGGCATTGCCGTATTACGGGCTTCTTGTCGGACGCAAAGGATTGAAAGGGTAAACATAACATCTACACACTTCGGTCTCCTCACATCGTGCATGCAGAGAAGAAATTCTCACTCATACAAATCGGGCACGTGAAAACAAATTCGAACTCACTGGTTATAAGAGAAATTAATGACAACAGAGTCAGGGCGTCTAGGTGGTCCAGTGGAGTAAGTCTCCGGTAAAGCATCGCTGGATACCAGGTTTGATTCCTGGATCCGTCGTTAATTATTCAAAATCACCTGTTGTTTAAATTTACATATTTTCAACAAAATTCTCTTGTGGAATAATGATTCGCACACCCGCATCTGTTTTATCAGACGGCATCGCCTTATTACGGGCTTTTTATCGGAAGCAAAGAATTGAAATAGTGAACATAACTTATACACACTGCAGTCCCCTTACATCGTGCATGCAGAAAAGAAATTCTTACTCATACAAATCGGGCACATGGAAACAAATTTGAACATACTGGTTATGAGCGAGATTACTGACAACAGAGTCAGGGCGGCTAGGTGGTCTTGTGGAGTAAGTCTCCGGTGAACCATCGCTAGATATCAGGTTCGATTCTTGGCTCCGTTGTTGATTTTTGAAATTCACCTGTTCGAATCTACATATTTTCAACAAGATTCTCTTGTAGATTGATGATTCGCACACCAGCATCTCATTTATTGGACGGCATTGCCGTCTTACGGGCTTCTCATCGGAAGCAAAGGATTGGAAGGGCGAACATAACATCTACACACTACAGTCTCCGTTCATCAAGCATGCAGAGAAGAAATTCTTACTCATACAAATTGGGTACATGAAAACAAATTTGAACTCACTGGTTATGAGAGAAATTATTGACAACAGAGTCAGGGCGGATAGGTGGTCCAGTGGAGTAAGTCTCCGGTAAAGCATCGCTAGATGTCAGGTTTGATTCTTGGCTCCGTCGTTAATTTTTCAAATTCACCAGTTGTTCAGATTTACATATTGCCAACAAAATTCTCACGTCGATCAATGATTTGCACACCAGCATCTTATTCATTGGACGGCATTGCTGTCTTACGGGCTTTTCATCGGAAGCAAAGGATTGGAAGGGTAAACATAACATCTACACACTACAGTCTCCTTACATCGTGCATGCAGAGAAGAAATTCTTACTCTCACAAATCGAGCACATGAAAACAAATTCAAACTCACTGGTTATAAGAGAAATTGATGACAACAGAGTCAGGGCGGCTACGTGGTCTAATGGAGTAAGTCTCCGTCAAAGCATCGCTGGATACCAGATTCGATTCCTGGCGCCGTCGTTAGTTCTTTGAATTCGCCAGTCGTTCAAATTCACATATTTTCGACAAAATTCTCTCGTAGATTAATGATTCGCACACCCGCATCTGTTTTATCAGACGGCATCGCCGTATTACGGGCTTTTTATCGAAAGCAAAGTATTGAAATAGTGAACATAACTTATACACACTGCAGTCCCCTTACATCGTGCATGCAGAGAAGAAATTCTTACTCATACAAATCGGGCACTTCGACACAAATTTAAACTCACTGGTAATGGGAGAAATTAATGACAACAGAGTCAGGGCGGCTTGGTGGTCTAGTAGAGTGAGTCTCCGGTGAAGCATTGCCAGATACCAGGTTTGATGCCTGGCTCCGACGTTGATTTTCCAAATTCACTAGATGTTCAAATTTACGTATCTTCAACAAAATTCTCTGGTAGATTGATGACTTGCACACCCGCATCTTATTCATTGGACGGCATAGCCGTCTCACGGGCTTCTCATCGAAAGCAAAGGATTGGAAGGGTGAACATAACATCGACACACTACGGTCTCCTTACATCGTGCATGCAGAGTAGGAATTCTTACTCATACAAATCGGGCACATAAAAAAGAATTTGAACTCACTGGTTATGAGAGAAATTAATGACAACAGAGTTAGGGCGGCTAGGTGGTCCAGTGTAGTAAGTCTCCGGTGAAGCATCGCTAGATGTCAGGTTTGATTCTTGGCTCCGTTGTTGATTTTTCAAATTCACCAGTTGTTCAAATCTACATATTTTCAACAAGATGCTTTCGTATATTAATGACTTGCACACCCGCATCTCATTCAATAGACGGCATTGACGTCTTACGGGCTTCTTATCGAAAGCGAAGGATCGGAAGGGTAAACATAACATTTACACACGACTGTCTCCTTACATCGTGCATACAGAGAAGAAATTCTTACTCATACAAATCGGGCACTTCGACACAAATTTAAACTCACTGGTCATGAGATAAGTTAATGACAACAGAGTCAGGGCGGCTAGGTGGTCTAGTGGAGTAAGTCTCTGGTGAAGCATCGCTAGATACCAGGTTCGATTCCCGGCTCCGTCGTTAATTTTTCAAATTCACCAGTTGTTTAAATTCACATATTTTCAACAAGATTGTCTCGTAGATTATTGATTTGCACACCTGCATCTCATTTATTACACGGCATCGCCGTCTGACGGGCTTCTCTTCGAAAGCAAAGGATTGAAAGGGTAAACATAACATTTACACACGACTGTCTCCTTACATCGTGCATGCAGAGAAGAAATTCTTACTAACACGAATCGGGCACATGAAAACAAATTTGAACTCACTGGTTATAAGAGAAATTAATGACAAAAGAGTCAGGGCGGCTTGGTGGTCTAGTGGAGTGAGTCTCCGGTGAAGCATCGCTAGATACCAGGTTCGATTCCTGGCTGCGTCGTTAATCTTTCAGATTCACCAGTTGTTCAAATTTACATATTTTCAACAAAATTCTCTCGTAGAATAATGATTTGCACACCTGCATCTCATTTATTAGACGGCATTGCCGTCTCACGGGCTTTTCATCGGATGCAAAAGATTGAAAGGGTAAACATAACATCTACACGCTACGGTCTTCTTACATCCTGCATGCAGAAAAGAAATTCTTACTCATACGAATCGGGCACTTGGAAACAAATTTGAACTCACTGGTCGTGAGAGAAATCAATGACAACAGAGTCAGGGCGGCTAGGTGGTCCAGTGGAGTAAGTCTCCGTTGAAGCATCGCTAGATACCAGGTTCGATTCCTGGCTCCGTCGTTAGTTCTTCAATTCCGCCAGTCGTTCAAATTTACATATTTTCGACAAAATTCTCTTGTAGATTGATGATTTGCACACCAGCATCTCATTTATTAGACAACATTGCCGTATTACGGGCTTCTCATCGAAAGCAAAGGATTGAAAGGGTAAACATAACATCTACACACCACAGTCTCCTCACATCGTGCATGAAGAGAAGAAATTCTTACTCATACAAATCGGGCACGTGGAAACAAATTTGAACTCACTGGTTATGGGAGAAATTAATGACAACAGAGACAGGGCGGCTAGGTGGTCTAGTGTAGTAAGTCTCCGGTAAAGCATCGCTAGATGTCAGGTTTGATTCTTGGCTCCGTTGTTGATTTTTCAAATTCACTAATTGATCGAATCTACATATTTTCTACAAGATGCTCTCGTAGATTAATGACTTGCACACCCGCATCTCATTTAATAAACGGCATTGACGTCTTACGGGCTTGTCATCAAAAGCGAAGGATCGAAAGGGTGAACATAACATCTACACACTACAGTCTTCTGACATCGTGCATGCAGAGAAGAAATTCTTGATCATACAAATCGGGCACATGGAAACAAATTTAAACTCACTGGTTATGAGAGAAATTACTGACAACAGAGTCAGGGCGCCTAGGTGGTCTAGTGGAGTAAGTCTTCGGTGAAACATCGCTAGATATCAGGTTCGATTCCCGGCTCCGTCGTTAATTTTTCAAATTCACCAGTTGTTCAAATTCACATATTTTCACCAAAATTCTCTGGTTGATTAATGATTTGCACACCCTCATCTCATTTATTAGACGGCGTTGCTGTCTTACGGGGTTCTCATCGGAAGCAAAGGATTGAAAGGGTGAACATAACATCTACACACTACAGTCTCCTTACATCGTGCATGCAGAGCAGAAATTCTCACCCATACGAATCGGGCACACGAAAACAAATTTGAACTTACTGGTTATGAGAGAAATTAATGACAACAGAGTCAGGGCGGCTAGGTGGTCTAGTGGAGTAAGTCTTCAATAAAGCATCGCTAGATATCAGGTTCGATTCCTGGCTCCGTCGTTAATTTTTCAAATTCACCGGTTGATCAAATTCATATATTTTCAGGAAAATTCTCTCGTAGATTGATGATTTGCACACCCGCATCTCATGTATTAGACAGCATTGCCGTTTTACGGGCTTCTCATCGGAAGCAAAGGATTGAAAGGGTAAACATAACATTTACACACGACAGTCTCCTTACATCGTGCATGCAGAGAAGAAATTCTTACCAACACAAATCGGGCACATGAAAACAAATTTGAACTTACTGGTTATAAGAGAAATTAATGACAATCGAGTCAGGGCGGCTTGGTGGTCTAGTGGAGTGAGTCTCCGGTGAAGCATCGCTAGATAGCAGGTTCGATTCCTGGCTGCGTCGTGAATCTTTCAGATTCACCAGTTGTTCAAATTTGAATATTTTCAGCAAAATTCTCTCGTAGAATAATGATTTGCACACCTGCATCTCATTTATTAGACGGCATTGCCGTCTCACGGGCTTTTCATCGGATGCAAAGGATTAAAAGGGTAAACATAACATCTACACGCTACGGTCTTCTTACATCCTGCATGCAGAAAAGAAATTCTTACTCATACGAATCGGGCACTTGGAAACAAATTTGAACTCACTGATCGTGAGAGAAATTAATGACAACAGAGTCAGGGCGGCTAGGTGGTCTAGTGGAGTAAGTCTCCGTTAGAGCATCGCTAGATACCAGGTTCGATTCCTGGCTCCGTCGTTAGTTCGTCAATTCCGCCAGTCGTTCAAATTTACATATTTTCGACAAAATTCTCTTGTAGATTAATGATTTGCACACCAGCATCTCATTTATTAGACAACATTGCCGTATTACGGGCTTCTCATCGAAAGCAAAGGATTGAAAGGGTAAACATGACATCTACACACTTCGGTCTCCTATCATCCTGCATGCGGAGAAGAAATTCTCACTCATACAAATCGGGCAAATGAAAACAAATTTGAACACACTGGTTATGAGATAAGTTGATGACAACAGAGTCAGGGCGGCTAGGTGGTCTAGTGGAGTAAGTCTCCGGTAAAGCATCGCTAGATGTCAGGTTCGATTCTTGGCTTCGTCGTTATTTTTTCAAATTCACCAGTTGTTCAGATTTACATATTTTCAACAAAATTCTCTTGTGGATTAATGATTTGCACCCCCTATCTCATTTGTAAGACGGCAGTGCCGTCTTACGGGTTTCTCATCGGAAGCAAAAGATTGGAAGGGTGAAAATAACATCTACACACTACAGTCTCCTTACATCGTGCATGCAGAGAAGAAATTCTTACTCATCCAAATCGGGCACGTGAAAACAAATTTGAACTCACTGGTTATGAGATAAGTTAATGACAACAGAGTCAGGGCGGCTAGGTGGTCAAGTGGAGTAAGTCTTCGGTAAAGCATCGCTAGATACCAGGTTTGATTCCCGGCTCCGTCGCTAATTTTTTAAATTTACCTGTTGTTCAGATTCACATATTTTTAACAGAATTCTGTTGTAAATTGATGATCTGCACACCTGCATCTCATTCATCAGACGGCATTGCCATCTCACGGGCTTCTCATCGGAAGCAAAGTTTGAAAGGGAAAACATAACATCTACACACTACAGTCTCCTTACATCGTGCATGCAGAGCAGAAATTCTCACCCATACGAATCGGGCACACGAAAACAAATTTGAACTTACTGGTTATGAGAGAAATTGATGACAACAGAGTCAGGGCGGCTAGGTGGTCTAGTGGAGTAAGTCTCCAATAAAGCATCGCTAGATATCAGGTTCGATTCCTGGCTACGTCGTTAATTTTTCAAATTCACCAGTTGATCAAATTCACATGTTTTCAGGAAAATTCTCTCGTAGATTGATGATTTGCACACCCGCATCTCATGTATTAGACAGCATTGCCGTTTTACGGGCTTCTCATCGGAAGCAAAGGATTGAAAGGGTAAACATAACATTTACACACGACAGTCTCCTTACATCGTGCATGCAGAGAAGAAATTCTTACTAACACAAATCGGGCACATGAAAACAAATTTGAACTCACTGGTTATAAGAGAAATTAATGACAAAAGAGTCAGGGCGGCTTGGTGGTCTAGTGGAGTGAGTCTCCGGTGAAGTATCGCTAGATAGCAGGTTCGATTCCTGGCTGCGTCGTAAATCTTTCAGATTCGCCGGTTGTTCAAATTTACATATTTGAAACAGAATTCTCCTGGAAATTAATGATTTGCACACCTGAATCTTATTTATCATACGGCATTGCCATCTTACGGGCTTCCCATCGGAAGCAAAGGATTAAAAGGGTAAACATGACATCTACACACTACAGTCTCCTTACATCGTGCATGCAGAGAAAAAATTCTCACTCATACAAATCGGGCGCATGGAAACAAATTTGAACTCGCTTGTTATAAGAGAAATTGATGACAACAGAGTAAGGGCGGCTAGGTGGTCTAGTGGAGTGAGTCTCCGGTGAAGCATCGCTAGATACCAGGTTCGATTCCCGGCTCCGTCGTTAATTTTTCAAATTTACGAGTTGTTTATATCAACACATTTTCAACAAAATTCTCTGGTAGAATAATGATTTGCACACCCGCATCTCATTTAACAGACGGCATTGCCGTCTAACGGGCTCCTCATCGAAAGCAAAGGATTGATGGGGTAAACATAACATCTACTTACTACAGTCTCCTCACATCGTGCATGCGGAGAAGAAATTCTCACTCATACAAATCGGGCACATGAGAACGAATTTGAACTCACTGGTTAGAAGAGACATTCATGACAACAGAGTCAGGGCGGCTAGGTGGTCTAGCGGAGTAAGTCTCCGGTAAAGCATCGCTAGATACCAGGTTCGATTCCTAGCTCCGTCGTTGATTTTTCAAATTTACCAGTTGTTCATATTAACATATTTCCAACAAAATTCTCTCGTAGATTGATGATTTGCACACCCGCATCTCATTTATCAGACTGTATTTTCGTCCCACGGGCTTCTCATCGGAAGCAAAGGATTGAATGGGTAAACAAAACATCTACACACTACAGTCTCCTTACATCGTGCATGCACAGAAGAAATTCATGCTCATACAAATCGGGCACATGAAAACAAATTTGAACTCACTGGTTATGAGAGTAATTGATGACAACAGAGTCAGGGCGGCTAGGTGGTCTAGTGGAGCAAGTCTCCGGTGAAGCATCACTAGATACCAGGTTCAATTCCTGGCTCCGTCGTTAATTTTTCAAATTCGCCAGTTGTTCAATTTCATATAATTCCAACAGAATACTCTTGTAGATTAATGATTTGCACACCTGCATCTCATTTATCAGACGGCATTGCCGTCTTACGGGCTTTTTATCGGAAGCAACGGATTAAAAGGGTGAACAGAACATGTACACACTACAGTCTCCCCATATCGTGAATGCAGAGGAGAAGTTCTTACTCATACAAATCGGGCACTTGAAAACCAATTTGAACTCACTGGTTATGAGAGAAATTAATGACAACAGAGTCAGGGCGGCTAGGTGGTCGAGTGGCATAAGTCTCCGGTCAAGCATCTTTAGATATCAGGTTCGATTCCTGGCTCCGTCGTTAATTTTCCAAATTCACTAGTTGTTCAAATTCACATATTTTCAACATAATTCTCTCGTAGATCAATGATTCCAACACCCGCATCTCATTTATCAGACGGCATTGCCGTCCCACGGGCTTTTCATCGAAAGCAAAAGATTGAAAGGGTGAACATAACATCTGCACACTACAGTCTTCTTACATCGTGCATGCAGAGAAGAAATTCTTACTCATACAAATCGGGCGCATGAAAACAAATTTGAACTCACTTGTTATAGAAGAGATTAATGACAACAGAGTCAGGGCGGCTAGGTGGTCGAGTGGAGTAAGTCTCCGGTAAAGCATCGCCAGATAGCAGGTTTGATTCTTGGCTCCGTCGTTAATTTTTCAAAATCACCAGTTGTTTAAATTTACATATTTTCATCAAAATTCTCTCGTAGATTAATGATTTGCACACTCTCATCTCATTTGTCAGACGGCATTGCCGTCTTACGGGCTTCTCATCGGAAGCAAAGAATTGGAAGGGTAAACATAACATCTACACACCAGAGTCTCATGACATCGTGCATGCAGAGCAGAAATTCTCACCCATACAAATCGTGCACACGAAAACAAATTTGAATTTACCGGTTATGAGAGAAATTAATGACAACAGAGTCAGGGCGGCTACGTGGTTCGGTGGAGTGAGTCTCCGGTAAAGCATCGCTAGATACCAGGTTTAATTCCTGGCTCCGTCGGTAATTTTTCAAATTCACTAGTCGTTCAAATTCACATATTTTCAACAAAATTCTCTCGTAGATTATTGATTCGAACACCCGCATCTCATTTATCAGACGGCATTGCCGTCTTACGGGCTTCTCATCGGAGGCAAAGGATTGACAGGGTAAACATAACATCCAAACACTACAGTCCCCTTACATCGTGCATGCAGGGAAGAAATTTTTACTCATACAAATCGGGCACATGAGAACAAATTTGAACTCACTGGTTGGGAGAGACATTTCTGACAACAGAGTTAGGGCGGCTAGGTGGTCCGGTGGAGTGTGTCTCCGGTAAAGCATCGCTAGATACCAGGTTCAATTCCTGGCTCCGTCGTCAATTTTTCAAATTCGCCAGTTGTTCGAATTTACATATTTTTGAGAGAATTCTCTTGTAGATCATTGATTTGCACACCTGCATCTCATTTATCAGACGGCATCGCCGTCTTACGGGCTTCTCATCGAAATTAAAGGATTAAAAGGGTAAACAGAACATGTACACACTACAGTCTTCTTACATCGTGCATGCAGAGGAGAAATTCTTACTCATACAAATCGGGCACTTGGAAACCAATTTGAACTCAGTGGTTATGAGAGAAATTAAAGACAACAGAGTCAGGGCGGCTAGGTGGTCGAGTGGGATAAGTCTCCGGTCAAGCATCTCTAGATATCAGGTTTGATTCCTGGCTCCGTCGTTAATTTTTTAAATCCAATAGTTGTTCAAATTCACGTATTTTGAACAAATATATCTCGTAGATTGATGATTCGAACACCCGCATCTCATTTATCAGACGGCATTGCCGTCTTACGGGCTTCTCATCGATAGCAAAGGATTGAAAGAGTAAAAATAACATCTACACACTATAGTCTCCTTACATCGTGCATGCAGAGAAGGAATTCTTACTCATACAAATCGGGCGCATGAAAACAAATTTGAACTCACTGGTTATGAGAGAAATTAATGACAACAGAGTCAGGGCGGCTAGGTGGTCTAGTGGAGTAAGTCTCCAATAAAGCATCGCTAGATATCAGGTTCGATTCCTGGCTCCGTCGTTAATTTTTCAAATTCACCAGTTGATCAAATTCACATATTTCCAGGAAAATTCTCTCGTAGATTGATGATTTGCACACCCGCATCTCATGTATTAGACAGCATTGCCGTTTTACGGGCTTCTCATCGGAAGCAAAGGATTGGAAGGGTAAACATAACATCTACACACTACAGTCTCCTCACATCGTTCATGCAGAAAAGGAATTCTTACTCATACAAATCAGGCACATGAAAACAAATTTGAACTCACTGGTTATGAGAGAAATTAATGACAACAGAGTCAGGGCGGCTAGGTGGTCTAGCGGAGTAAGTCTCCGGTAAAGCATCGCTAGATACCAGGTTCGATTCTCGGCACCGTCGTTTAATTTTCAAATTTACCAGTTGTTCATAATAACATATTTTTGACAGAATTCTCTTGTAAATTGATGATTTGCACACCTGCATCGCATTTATCAGACGGCATTTCCATCTTACGGGCTTCTCATCGGAAGCAAAGGATTGAAAGGGTAAACATAACATCTACACACTACACTCTTCTGACATCGTGCATGCAGAGCAGAAATTCTCACCCATACAAATCGGGCACACGAAAACAAATTTGAACTTACGGGTTATGAGAGAAATTAATGACAACAGAGTCAGGGCGGCTAGGTGGTCTAGTGGAGTAAGTCTCCGTAAAGCATCGCTAGATACCTGGTTTGATTCCCGGCTCCGTCGTTAATTTTTCCAATTCACCAGTTGTTCAGATTTACATATTTTCAACAAAATTCTCTTGTAGAATTATGATTTGCACACCAGCATCTCATTTATTAGATAACATTGCCGTCTTACGGGCTTCTCATCGAAAGCAAAGGATCGAAAGGGTAAACATAACATCTACACACTTCAGTCTCCTTACATCGTGCATGCAGAGAAGAAATTCTCACTCATACAAATCGGGCACATGAACAACAAATTTGAACTCACCGGTTAGGAGAGACAATTATGACAACAGAGTCAGGGCGGCTAGGTGGTCTAGCGGAGTAAGTCTCCGGTAAAGCATCGCTAGATACCAGGTTCGATTCCTGGCTCCGTCGTTAATTTTTTAAATTCACCAGTTGTTCATATTTACATATTTTTAACAAAATTCTTCCGTAGATCAAGGATTTGCACACCCGCATCTCATTCATTAGACGGCATTGCCGTTTTACGGGCTTTTCATTGGATGCAAAGGATTGAAAGGGTGAACATAACATCTACACACTACAGTCTCCTTACATCGTGCATGCAGAGAACAAATTCTTACTCAAAAATATATATCCTTTACGAAACGCGTCGATGGAACAATGATGCACTTGAGATTCATCGATTCGTTTCGATTTATGGCTAGCAGCATCGATAAACTTTCCACATATTTGACCGATACCGATAAACGCATAACACGTGAATTTTATAATAACCCGACTCAGTTCAGTTTGATGACCCGCAAAGGCGTTTTTCCCTATGAATACGTCGATTGTTGGGGGAAACTCGATGAACCGCGATTACCTGCAAAGAAGCATTTCTACTCGCACCTCTGCGATGCAAATATCAGGGACGCCGATTACGAGCACGCGAAAACTGTTAGGGTGGAATTCCATTCAGAGTCATTGTGGGGCTATTCAGATTTATATTTAAAGACCGATGTTCTTTTTCTTGCCGATATTTTCGAAAATTTCCGCGCTAGCTGCTTCAAAACATACGATTTAGATCCGTTGCACTACTACACTGCACCGGGACTTGCTTCCGACGCGATGCTCAAGCATACTAATGTAAATTCGCAACTTTTAGACAACCCTGAAATGGTGTTATTTATTGAAAGAGCCATTCGAGGCGGCGTAGCACAATGTTTTAATCGACGCGCTCGGGTTAATAATAGATTCATGGGAACAGATTTTGATCCTAGTAACGTGGAATCATATCTTGCGTATTTTGACGTGAATAATCTGTACGGTGCAGCTATGAGCGTGCATTTGCCAATCGGTTCGTTCGAGTGGGAGTATCAGCACATCGATATAACGAGCCATCCGGACGATTCGTCGATCGGTTACTTTCTGGAGGTAGATTTGGACTATCCTGTGGAACTCCACGAGGATCACAAAGACTTACCTCTTTGCCCCGAACATTTTACTCCTCCAGGTAGTGAAAATGCCAAACTCGCGATCACCCCTCACCCTAAAACAAAGTATATATTGCAATATAGAAATTTGAAACAGTGTTTGAGTTTAGGATCAAAAGTAACGAAAGTGCACAGAATTTTGAAGTTTGCACAATCTCCATGGCTCGAGCCGTACATCACTCTCAACACAGACATGCGTAAGCGGTCTAGGAATGAAGTTGAGAAATACTTTTACAAACTCATAAATAACGCTGTGTTCGGCAAGACTAGGCAGAATCTGCGACATCATAAAGATGTTAAATTGGTCACAAAATGGAAGGGAAGAGGTGGTGCGAGAACGCCCATTGCCCGAGCAAACTTTCACAGCTGCACCGTATTTGGCAATATATGGTCGTAAAGTCGAAGCTTCTTCATAGGCGAAGTTGCCTCGTAGTTTTGAATTGAACCTTTTTTATTAGTATGGAGGATAGAGGTTGAGGTTTCTTGAATAAAAAAACTCTCGCGTTTGAGCCATCGAATTATGAATGTTTATTGGCTCTTGTGGGAAAAGCCTTGCGGCATAAAAACCCACGAAGTATGAACATGTATTTGTAAACGTATAAAAGCATGTGTCGATTGTGTATATGAATGTGTATATGCCGGTTACAGCCCGTTTGGCTCATGCCACCGCGATCTCGAGTGCGTTTCGTACTGCGATTTTTGTTTTATTCGATTCGATCGAATTTCGTTTGATTTGCGTCTGCCTTACTCCGAGGAGCCAACGTATATGAGAGTATGATTGGTGTTGGTAGTACACCAAGAGCGCTCGGGCTCGTTGTATGATGAAAGGGTGCAAGACCCTTGGTATGTGTGTATGGGCACTCGGTCCCGTGTAGAATGAGAGACACTCGGGCCGTACTCATCTACCTTACTCCGTAGAGCGAACGTATACGAGAGTATATTTGGGCCTCTCGTCTTTGGTCGTGGTACGAGAGAACGCACGGCGTCACTCACGATCGTCACTAGACGGACGACTTAACTGGACTGTTTTCAAAAATGCGTGATGCGCGCTCGCCTCCTCGTCTACGCGAGATTTGGCATCCCTGCAGAGACGAATCGTTCGAGCGCGGCTCGCACGGAGATCGCAATGACACGGGCACAAAACGACGCTCAGGCACTGAACAATGGTTATCATTGAAATGAATCGTGTCAAAGTTCACTTCGCCAAACCTATTTACGTCGGCGCATCAATTCTGGATCTGTCGAAAATCTTCCGCCACGATTTTCACTATAATTATATTAAAGCCAACTCTTCGAATAAACAAGCTAAATTGATGTATACCGTCACAGACAGCCTTAGTTATCAATTCAATGTGCCTAATATCTACGATATCATCAAACGTGATGTAGATACAATGTTTGATACCTCTGACTATCCGCCTGACATTAAGTATGGTATTCCCCTCATTAACAAAAAACAACTAGGGCTAATGAAGGATGAAAATAATGGTAAAATTATGACAGAGTTTGTGGGACTGCGAGCAAAGCTGTACACATTTACTACGATGGGTGAGGATGGGGAAAAATATGACAGTGGCGTAAAAGTGAGTAAGCGTGCCAAGGGTGTGAAAAATTCACCGATATATAGCATCATGTTTGATGATTATAAGCGTTGTCTGATGGCTTACCAAGAGTTGACTCTTCCACAGTGTTTAATACACAGCAAAAAACACGAAGTAAGCACGATCGTACAAAAAAAGCTGACTCTGAGTTGGCAGGATGACAGAAGGCAATTGATACCTGGACAGACCGACACCGTACCTTGGAGGGTTTGTCCCAGCCCCCCAATAGCTATAGGATAAAACTGTAGACGTAGAATTGATGTAAATATTTGATGTTTGACGCCTCGGACGATCCACCATCGGGCGGAAACGTTTCACGATCAATACGATATTCAATGGATTTGAAGTTTCAAAATGCGAATTCACGTACTTAACAATTATTCATCTATTTATCATTAACATATCGAGCGATTCTTCATATTTATTCGTTAACCACGGGAAAAGTTTTCAGAAAATGAAAAAAAATTTTCAGAAAACGAAAAAAAGTTTCCAGAAAATGAAGAAAAGTTTTCTGAAAACGACAAAAAAATTTCAGAAAATGAAAAAAAGTTTTCCGAAATTACAAAAAAAGTTTTCCAAAAAACTAAAATGTGTGATAATCGTATGGAAAAATTGCATATTATTATTATTATTATCATTATTATTATTATTGTTGTTATTATTATTTTCATAGTACAGAGTATGGCACGTGTGCGTACAAAGGAGATAAAATGTGGAATTATTTGTATATTTGTATATCAAAATCTTCCATTGTAATTTGGAAAATTCATACAAATTATGTTACACGTCTGTTTTATTTATCAAACTATTGTGCGAACTATCAAAACCCAACCACTTCACATAGAACAGATTCCCCCATTTGCGTAACACTTTCTCCACAAGGTAGCCGTTGGGATATTTCACTTTGGTGAGCTCTTCCTCGTAGAAGCCCCCCTCGATGGGATGATCTTGATAATCGGTAAGTTTGTAGGTGGGTGGATTGGTATTTTTCACCTCACTCACGGTGAATATTTCAGTCGTCCAATTGGGTGTATAGCCTTTTTCGAATACATTCTTGTACTTGCTGATTCGAACTCGATCGCCTACACTGAATTTCCGCGCTCGATCACTTCGTTTGATTTGCCGAGGCTTGTACACGCTACGATACAGCTGTTTTTCATTCTCCGTGCTAACATCCACCGGTTTCATCCGAATCGTGCGATGTTTGGTGTTGTTGTAGGACTTCATTAAATCATCCAAAATATTAATCCACTCGTACGATCCTTGGAGAGTAAACCGCTTCCACATTTTATTCTTCAATGTTCGATTGAAACGTTCGCATATCAACGCCTTTAAGTTGCTAAATGTCGAATACATGTTGATATTGTGATGCTTCACGAGGGCTTTGAATTCGCTGTTGTAAAATTCTTTGCCTCGATCAACGTGCAGATGTGTAGGTATACGGCATTGGATCAGTACAGATTTCATGGCAGCAGCAACATCTTTCCCACTCTTGGACTTTATCGGCACCGCCCACGCGTACTTGGAAAATATATCGATGATTGTTAGTAGGTATTTGTATCCCTTGTTGCACGAGCTGTATGCGGTCATATCGACGAGATCAGCTTGCCAGGTCTCATCCAGTCCGCGTACATCTACAAATCGGCGCGGATAGTTGCGTCGAGCCTGTCTGTGAAGTTCGGCAGCTATGGCAGTCTTCATTGTTCCCAACTCTTCGCCTATCAATTTTTCGAATTGCTGTCCAACCACTCTGGTTCCTCAATCGATACCAATTCTCTGCTGGTCTGTCCCAACGTTGGTGTTGCCTGCTCCCCAATATGTTTGATGCGATTCAACGTATTTTCAATGATTTTGTTATTTATGCGTAGCTGTTTCAACTCCTCGTTGTGATTATGCGCGAAACTCTCAAAATTTGATTGAAAAGTATTCACAATATCCACAGCCATAGATCGTAAAGCGGTACTGAGAACTTTTAGGGAAACGGCATCGTTTTCCATCTGCGGATCAGCGATATTACACAATCGTTTGCTGTCTATATCGTACTGATTGTCGTTGGTGGTTTTGAATCTAACACCCGGAGGCCCTCGAATAAATTTTTTGCCACCACTACGCTCCGAATGTCTTTGGAATATGTCTATGCTCATCACTGGACGGTCACTGAACAAATGATGATTTTATGTTTACACGCCGCTAATAAACGATTCCGGCCTCGCGCAACTCTTCAATAATGGAGACTATTTCGTTGGAATGGTTGGTATTGCCTGCAGTCTGTGACGCCATAAGCAGCCCGAGGCGATCTACAATTTTATTTGGATGATCCCAGTAGACGTAATTAACATCTTGCCCCTCCTTTCGCGCAATCTTATAGTCAGGTAAGCCTTTACCTGATTGTTTCGGCGAGCCAACGTGTTTTGCAATGAAATTTCTATACTTTGCGCTTTTTAAATCATCTCGAAGGCTTCCATCGGCTTGGTAACGTTTTCGATGCGCATTTGTCGTCGTTACAATTTTTATATAATTATTCTTATCCACATCATTTACAATCGATGCATCGGGTGATTTTTTAAGCAGTAATTCGAGTAATCCAGGTGTTCTCTCATAACTTTCATCCCCCACATTCACCAGATTATCAGTGAAATTGATCGGCGTATCACCAATCATCATACCGTTTGTCAACTTTCGAACACCGTATGTGGTATCCAAATCCCTCTTTTTACTTGTGCTGAACATTTTCAAATATTGCGCCGTGGAATCCATTGTTTTCTTTACCGGCGTACTTGTAGTAGAAATTTCACCAAACTTCAGTGTTTTATCATTTGCATCCATGAAATTCTCATCGTCCATGTCCTCATCGCCGTCATCATCATCATCATCATCCCCGGTACTCTCGTCATCTTTTTCTCCTTCTTTTTTCATTGTCACATCCGGTACTTCCGTTTTAATTTCATGTTTAATATGCTGCTGCTGCTGTCTTGACGTATCAACCAATTCTTGCAACGGTGTTACTAAAGGCTTGAACACCTCTTCCATAACCTGTTCGGTCGTGTTCTTGTCTGACTTGAGCATCTTATGCTTCCGCCGTATGACATCGGATGCTTTCGATATTTTACTCAATGTATCGCTATGCTCACGAATCTTGGCACTCTCCATGTTGCCGACCTGATTGTTGCGATAAAACTGTGCAAGTTTATGCCACTTTATGCTTATAAAACAGTCAAACCCCTTCCCATATCGCACCCCATTGATTTCGCTATCCTTGTCAATTACGGTGAAACTGTAATTGTCATCATTCCAGCATGCCGAACACAAGTCTTTAAATTGCTCATACGTCATGTCTGTGTTCACATGATCGTTGTAGATATGTTTCAGATTCGTATCATCCTGCCGAAATAGCACCAATAAGTTTACATTGTCACGCAGTAGGTGTTTTGGAATGCGCGCATACGTTTGATTCAGATAAAAACTATTGATATCGCGATGCCTGCCCATGCTGAAGTATGCTCTGATATTATCTTGCTTTTCACAGGCCACATCGTCGAAAATCATTACAGAGTTGGGGCGAGCATCTTCCAGTTTTACAACCTCATGTTCTCGCGAAACGGGAAATAACCCACTCCCTGCACGGGTTCTAGTAACTTTTTCAAAAATTGATACTGTTACAAAGGGTAAAATCACCCGTTTTGTCCCCTTTTTAATGATCTAGTAGTCATCATAGATAAAAGACGTTTATAAACCTCTTATGTCTTTCAAAAGAATAAGATTGCTGCGTCAACCTACATTATTGTGAAAACAGTCTATCTCGAGACTTTAAAAGGAGAGCTTAGTCACAAAATAAATCCTTTTCCTCTCTCAATTTTCCGCTTCGTAACATTGGTGTCGGAAGTGGCATTCTTCTGAATCTCGACAGAGTTTTGAGTGAATTTCAAGTGATAAGAAGTATACCAAGAATGCCAAGATCTCCGAGGGCATCACGCGCGGAGCGGCGGGCTGCCGGGCGCGTTTCGTCCCTTGATCCGGCGTTTCCTCCTGTTTCTCCTCGTTTGGAAGCTGAGGTTCAGCCCCAGCCCCAACTAGCTCTCTTGGCAGACCTCATCCAAGGAAATCAAGATCTACTGATGCGACAAATACAGCAGCAACAACAACATCAACAACAGCAACAACAACACCAACAACAGCTACAACTGCAGCAACAAGAACGGCAGAATCTTTTGCACGAACTCCTCTCGCAACAGCGTCAACCACAGAAATTCATGTCCCAGGCGCTGACCGGGATTCTGAAAGGTGTGCAGAAGCTTCAAGAGCGGCCGCAGGAATTCCCAATACGCCCAGTTCCGTCCCCAGGTAAAAGGACTTCTCTACCTTCAGTCCCGGTCCCAGAAAGGAGGACCTCCATTCATTCAATTCCGGATCAATCAAGGTCTGACGCCATTTATGGGGGAGGCGAAATTCACCCTGTTGCTAAAAACTTTCCACCTGCTCATGTCTCGCGACAAGCTCAGGTTAGCTCTTTTCCGCAATGCCACGATGTTCCGTCACGTGATATTTCAAAAGTAGTTGAGCCTCCTGTCGCGTCGTCTCATCCTAGCGTAGATATTCAGTCAGAGTTCTTGGCCTTTTTAAAATCGCGCGGAATTGTCAATGTTCTCCCTCCGCAGACTCAGAGCTCGTTCGGACTTAATCAGGTCTCTGTACCTGCCGCGAGTGTTGTAGAGTTGCCCTCGAAACAATCGAATTTGAAGCCCGGTTCGTATGACGGTTTGTCTGCTTGGAGTCTATACGAACGTCAGTTCAACATGATAAGTAAGGTTAATGGTTGGAGTCCGTCCCAGAAAGCAGCTAATTTGACAGCGTCTTTGTCTGGTCCGGCCTTGGTAGTTCTTGGATCGCTTTCAGATTCGGATTCTGAAAATTTCGACAGCATTTGTACAGCTCTCAAACTTCGGTTTGGCGAAGAACATCTTTCCAAACTTTATGTCACTCAGTTTGAAAATAGACGTCAAGGGCCCAAGGAAGATTTAGCCTCTCTCGGAAATGACATCGAACGTCTCGCTCGATATTCCCTTACTGATTGTGCAGAAAAAGCTAGAGATCAGATAGCTCGGGCGAAATTCATTATTGCGTTTCGGAATCCGGAGCTTCGGTATCATCTGAGGCTCGCAGCTCCAACTTCTCTACATGAAGCAATTATTGAGGGCTTAGAATAAGAAGCCATAAACGAGGCGGATTGAGGTTCGCGTCAACTTCATCGATTGAACTAAGCTGAACCTTCAGAAAATTCTTCGTCCCGTCCTTCAGACAATCAGCCTAGCTCATATTCTCTTCCAGGAAGGAAAAATAGTGGTTTCTCTCGTTCCAATAGATCAAACTCCAATCGGCCTGTCTCAGAGTGCCAGTTTTGCGGCATAAGAGGACATATCGCGAAGAATTGTTTTAAACTCGACCGTCAGTTGAAGACTGCGGAAGATTCGTGGCGCAATAATGCCTCCAAGAGGGCACCCTCTAATCCGGTTTGGGCAGCGCAACCTTCTGTTCCTCAGAATTCGGGAAACTAGCTACCGATGTTTCGAAAGGGCGGATATCTTCGGTTTCTTCCAAGTTCCTCAGCCCTATTGCTTTACAGTTCGTGGTTAGAGGCCTGCGTCGTATCCTCTCTTATTTTCTCACGAATATGTCAGTTTCTTTGAGTTTTTATAGATTTTCCCTGACGAATCTGCCGCCTTTGGCTGTTCCCGATGATACCTCCAGCTGTGCTATTTGTCCGGTCTTCGCCCGGGTTCTCCAGATATTCAGATAAGATCGTTCCTTTTCTTTTATTGAATGAGTTATAAATCCAATCAATCGTGTTTTTTCCTCCGAATTTGCTTAGCGAATTGGGAATCATCCGCTTCCTCTCACTTTTGTCCTCCCAACTCTAGGGTGTGCTGTGTCCGGAGGAAACCCCGGGTCGGTTCACCTGTCCTTGTCTTGATCCCCGCAAAAACTTTGAAAGAAAATCTCTTCCTCTGGGATCCCTTCTGTCTCCTGCCCTTCGGTCTGTCTCGTGTCTTCGGCCAACGAATCTCATGAAGAGCTCACCAACATTCCCTTAACACTTACCTTTATAAAACAAGGCCCATAAATTTTAAAATTCAATTTAACGCTTAACTATCTGCTCAAGGTTTTCTGTGGTTTACCTTGAGACTGTGGGCAAATGTCAGATATTAAAAAGGGAGTCTTTTAATTTTTGGAGCCACAGCTTCAACTCACCTTCGAGCACTGACTGCTAGATCCCTTTTTTTTTAATTGTTTATCTTTTCCGAGTCAGGTCGACTCTTTTCCTCGGGGGGGAGAAATCTTACAAAGGGTGAAATCACCAGTTTTGTCCCCTTTTTAATGATCAAGTAGTCATTATAGATAAAAGACGTTTATAAACCTCTTATGCCTTTCAAAAGAATAAGGTTACTGCGCCAACCTACATTATTGTAAAAACAGTCTATCGCGAGACTTTAAAAGGAGAGCTTCGTCACAAAATAAATCCTTTTTCTCTCTCGATTTTCCGCTTCGTAACATTTGGCTTCATGAGAGATTCCGAATAGACGTGGACATTTTCGAATCGCAACCCGTTGCCGTGGGTGATGAGTAAGAGAAGAGCGTTAGTTTTACCGCAATTGGATGGCCCGCAAAAAATTGCTGTCACGGTGTGACGTTGCACCTAGAGTGCAAGTCACAACAAACCCCAAACCCGCAGGGAAGGGCCGAACGGGTGAGTTCCGGCCCGTCGGGAAACACCCGAAGCTACCCGAAGCCCACCGACGCTCGGCTGAGCCGAGCGCCAGCCAGCAGTACGACCGCGTCTCGCAAAAAGGAACGACGTAACCCGGCACGAACCCCCAAGAAAGAAAGAGAGAGAGAGAGAGAGAGAGAGAGAGAGAGAGAGAGGGAGAGGGAGAGGGAGAGGGAGAGGGGGAGGGGGAGGGGGAGGGGGAGGGGGAGGGGGAGGGGAGGGGGAGGGGGAGGGGGAGGGGGAGGGGGAGGGGGAGGGAGGGGGAGAGGGAGAGGGAGAGGGAGAGGGAGAGGGAGAGGGAGAGGGAGAGGGAGAGGGAGAGGGAGAGGGAGAGGGAGAGAGAGAGAGAGAGAGAGAGAGAGAGAGAGAGAGAGAGAGAGAGAGAGAGAAGGAAAACGGAGCGATAAGCAGGACGTCCCCCTCCACACAGCCACCCAGCCACACCGACCGACGACATCAGGTTAGCCTGCGATCTACAGCCAATCTGCACCTCCCCCCCATTCCTCCCCCCGCAATACCGACCCTTCCTCCCTCACACTCCCCGTCGCTTTACACCGCCCCCCCGCGCGCGTACCTTTAAGCTAGAATTAAGCAACGCTAAGGGCTGAGGCGTGATCAGCCACATCTAATGTCTACAACCACTTTATACCTATCTTTTATAGTTTTAAGTCGACTCCCTCCCCGATCTCAACACATCTATTCTCCCCGGAAATACACACACAAAGTTTTACCTATTCACTCAGTCTTGACTTTCTCACCGCGTCTCTAATTGTTTCTCCCTTCCACATATTTAGTGCGGACTCAAAACCCGTCACAAATTGGCGCCCAACGTGAATTACCCACATTTTTACCCCAAATCCGAACAATTAAGAGACAAAACACAAGAATAAACGCTAACAAAGTACACATAGACTCACGAAACAAAGCTACACAGTCACGAAAATTCGAATAAAGACAGTTGAACATACACACTACCAAACACGATACACACAATGACAGACCAAGGACACGGGGAACCGCAAGGCCTGGCGCGCGAACACATGGACATACACACACCCGAACGCAACCAAAACAACTCGACACAGAGCGAGCCGCGCGCGACACGAGACCGACAAACGCCGACCCAACCACAGGAAATAAATAGACGACACACAATAAATTCACCAAACGCAATAAATATAATCGATGCAGCTATCATAGAGAATACCCACAACTTACATAGTACACAAATCCAACCACAAGAAAGCCCAGAACCAACAAACCCCACACAAACATACAATACAATCCCAACACCTACACACACGCAAACTAACACGGTAATAAACAATCAAACGAACCGACACTTCACGGGAACAGACACATTTTTAGCCACCAACACACGTAACACACGACTTATACAAAACCTAATAGACCTCGGAGCACTACCAAGCGACAGAAACGAATACGAAGATCCACACCTATACAGCACACAGTCAATGCACCCCACAGACAACCAAAACACGACACGCCTAAACCACACACCAAACCCGAACAGTACATACTGGAATCAGCCAGCAATGGCAATGAGAACAATACAAACATGGAACATGAAATACTCGGGAAATACAAACGAAAACATACACGAATTTTTACAAAATCTCCGCGACTACTAAACGGGATACGAAATACACGACACACAATTAATCAACAACCTCAACCCGATACTCGAAGGTGACGCAAAAAACTGGTACAGACTAAATAGAGGCAAATGGCGAACACTGGAAGAATTCGAAAGAGACATTATACACGCATTTCAAGACATACAACACAGGGACAGACTGGAACAAAAAATCAAAAACTACGTACAAGGACCAACACAAAAAATTACACAATTCCTAATACAATTTAGAACACTACTATCACAGCTAAAACCGCCATACCACCCACGAACACAATTAGACTTGGCATACAAAAACATGAAACTAGAATTCAAGGCATACATAAAACCATACGACTTCACGAACTTCGACCAGCTGGAAATAGCCGCGAAAGAATGGGAAGCAAACATCGAATGGGAAAACACAAACAAACAATATTAAATAACTACACACATCCACGACAAACCTACACACACCAAACACACCACAAACAATACATCCCATACAATTACGCACAAGCACAACCTCGCCCAGCACTACTCCCAACACCAAATATACCATTGGCACTCACAGACAATATACGACAAAACCAAACAAACCAAAACACGCAACAAACTCGATACCCCGCAATCACCTATAACTCACCACACTACACTCAGCAACAAACACAAACGAACTCGACACAGGCACAACACCACGCAGATGCTTTAACTGCAACCAACCCGGACACCTCAGATGGCAATGCACACAGGTACAGAACCAGGGAAACGAGTAAGGGTGGACCCAGCAAGGAGGGCAGCCCCACAAACAACACAAACACACCCGAGACGGTAGCACCGACAACAGATAACAACAGAACGGAAAATAGATTTCACATCAGAATCGAAATACACGGTCACGAATTCAACGCGTTAATAGACACAGGCGCGACACACTCATACCTAGGCGCAGAAGCAATACAAATACTACACAACACAGACACACCAATAGACGACACGCCCGACAGAACAGCTACAATGGGAAACGGAACACAGGTGACGATAGAAGGAGCAGTAACACTCCCAATACGCCTCGGTAACATAACAAAAAAAATTAATTTCGGATTAATACCAAACTTAGGCTCGCAATGTATCATTGGGAACAGCGGCTTAATGAGATTTTGGATACAAATAAATTATGGAGAAAGCACATGGTCACTTATAGACGACCCACAGACACACTACGACATGCGAGCCAACCACAAGAACTACCTACTGTTTCGGCAAGGTATCGAATAGTTAAATGTGTATCTCGTGACACTCAAGATCGTCCTCGCACATGTACGCACACTCGCGTGCAATGTTTACTTGCCGTCTCTGCGTCAAATCTCGCCGCTTGCCCGTGTTGCGACTCAAAACCCATCAGCTGTATCTCATGTATTGTCTACTATCTCGAAATCATGTATGTGTATAATCTATGTGTTCTCTCGCTCTGTAAAATCTTCACTCTCTGTAACGTTCTCTTGCGATACGGTCTGTATCGCCGCATCAGAATCAATAAAATTCTCGGTTACTGTTAATCATCATCTCTCTCCATCTCAACATCATTTGGTTTCATTCACACTCGTTCTCATCACTAATTCGCGGATCCCACGTCGATGATCCATATCTTTTTGCTATCTCTCTAAACACCTACACCACTCAAAGAATACACACAAATACATCAAACAGGAAAAATACGACATCAATCAACACAAACACACACAAAACAAGCAAAAGCAGCAGAAAAACTAGAAGCAACGAAACAACAAACGCACCCGAAAACAACAGAAAGACACGAAAACACAGAAAAAACAACCATAAAACAAAAACCATTAACCCCAACACTACCCAGCACAAAGACACCACCGGAAAACACCCTCCCAAAAGACAACCCACAGAACACACAAATCACAAATCAAAAAATCATACCCACAAACGCACACACAACAGACGACACACAAACGGACGAAGAAACCGAACCACAGATATGCGCAGGAATACAAGAACTCACACAATCACACCACACACAACTACAGACGACAATGCAGCAGAAAATCTCAACACTACCGGGCCAACTCGGCCTAACACACCTAATCAAACACAAAGTAGACACACAAGGAGACGCACCCATAAAACAAAGATATTGTATGGTATCACCAAAAATTAGAGAAGCCATCCACACAGAAATAGACAAAATTTTGAGAGAAGACGTGATAGAACCATCAGAAAGTGAATGGTCGAGCCCAATCGTCATGACAAAAAAGCCAAATAACACATATCGATTCTGCTTAGACTTCAGAAAAGTAAACTCAGTATCAAAAAAAGATGCATACCCACTACCATACATGCAAACTACGGACAGCACAGTACATATCAAAAATCGACTTAAGCCAAGCATACTTCCAAATACCACTCGACGAAGACAGTCAACACATAACAGCCTTTACAGTCCCGGGAATGGGCTTATTTCAATTTAAAAGAATGCCATACGGACTAACAGGCGCACCGGCGACATTCCAAAGACTACTAGACAGACTCATAGGCCCAGAATGCGAACCATATGCATTCGCATACTTACACGACATAATAATAGTAACACAAACATTTCACGAACACTTACAAAGACTAGAACAAATACTCAAAAGGATTACGGACGCGGGACTAACAATAAATCCAGAGAAGTGCGAATTCGGATGCGCACAAGTAAAATACCTCGGATACATAGTAGACAGACACGGACTACACATAGACCCCGACAAAACCGAACCCATAGGAAACTACCCAAGCCCAAAAACAATAAAACAATTACGGAGACTAATTGGCATGGCATCATGGTACAGACGCTTCATACCTAACTTCGCACACATTACAGAACCACTAACACGACTACTGAAAAAAGACCAGAAATGGCACTGGGGAGAAGAACAAGAAAACGCAATAAACACAATCAAACACGCACTCACATCACCACCCACACTCGCATGCCCAGACTACACACAAACATTCACACTACAAACAGACGCTAGCGGAACAGGGATAGGTGCCGTACTAACTCAATCTCTCGATGACGAAGAGCATGTCGTAGCGTACGCTAGCCGTGCGCTTAGCGAGGCAGAACGAAAATACTCCACCACTGAGAGAGAATGTTTGGCGGTAATCTGGTCCATAAAAAAATTCAGACCCTACGTGGAAGGATACCACTTCAAAGTAATCACAGATCACCACGCACTTAAGTGGCTAAGAGAATTAAAAAACCCCACATGCCGACTTGCACGATGGGCACTAGAACTATTAGAATACGACTTTGACATTACACACCGAAAAGGTACAATGCACGATGTACCAGACGCACTTTCAAGACGACACGAAGACGAAGAACTCATAGAGACAATAGAAGACACGACAGACAAATGGTACACATACAAGAAAACACAAGTACAAACACGCCCAGAGAAAAACGAATCATGGCGAATCAGAAACAAACAACTATACTTTCACCGCCCGAACCCCCTACACTCAAACCTCCTACTAGACACAAACCCATGGAAACTAGTAATACCCAAAGACAAAATAACACACATACTACACGAAAATCACGACGTAACACAAGCAGGCCACTTGGGCATCGAAAAGATATATCAAAGAGTAGCCAAAGAATATTATTGGCCAGGTATGTACAGAGACACAGTAAATTACATAAAAAAATGTAACACATGCCAAAGAATAAAAACAATACAAACGCGACCGGCAGGGTTAATGGATACAAGAATAATAGAAGAACCGTGGACAGTAGTAGCCTCAGACATCATGGGCCCACTCCCACTATCAAAACAAAGAAACCAATACATTATAGTTTTCGAAGACCTATACACCAAATGGGTGGAAATCATACCGATACGCAAAGCAAACGCAAAAACAGTAGAACAGACATTCCACTCAAACGTAATATCACGATGGGGTACACCGCGCATACTACTAACAGATAACGGCACACCATACATAAACAAACTCATACGCGAACTGACACAAAAATTCAATATAAGACACGCAACAATCCCCCCATACCACGCACAAGCCAACCCCGTAGAACGAGTCAATAGAACCGCTAAAACAATGATCCAAGCCTACGTAAACAACGACCACACGGAATGGGACATACACTTACAAGACTTACAATTCGCAATCAATACATGTACACACACATCAACTAAACACACACCAGCCTTTTTGAACCTAGGAAGGGAATTAAATCCTACACAATGCCTAAGAAATCAATTAGAGAACGACGACGAAACAGAATTACAAGACACAGACAGATGGACAGATCACCTGAGACGACTACAAACACTTAAAGACGAAGTACAGAGGCACTTAATAGAAGCAAACGAAAAACAAGCACACTACTACAACCTACGAAGACGAGACATACAATTCAAGGAAGGAGACAGAGTACTGAAAAAGAACCATATACTCTCATCCGGACCAGAAAGAACGGCAGCAAAGCTAAGTAAAAAATTCACAGGCCCATACATAATAACAAAGAAAATCTCACCCACAATATACGAATTGACAGCAGAAAGCGGTAAAAATATGGGAAAATGCCACATAGAAGACCTGAAATTATATACATGATCAAATAAGCAATAAAAGAACCACGCCTGATAACACATCTCGAGAATAAACTAACATGTGTATTCACCCCACAGAAAGACGACATGGCAGACAGACGACCAAAAATACCGCCCCTAATGTCACTACAACTAACGAGACCGACGACAACAACAACGGACACACAGACAAACAGAGAAAGAACACCACTACTACAAACACCAGGACAGGCCCCACACCCATACAGATACGGACGCGACGGCACACACCAGACAGAGACCCGACGAACCCTACTCCCGACACCCACTACACACACACAGGTAACAAAAAACGCCACGACAGTAACACACACAACAACCACCGCACCCACAACCACCCAGAGACACCCACAAACACACACACCAATGATCACACACACAGTCACACTCTCCGGACCAGTGCAATGCCCCAAGTCCAACGGGCTGGTCCGGGGCACAAAATACTTACAACACATACAGACCTGCACACAAACAAACACAGACACACAACAGTCACCCAAACTACACGAACCACAACCACGCACACGATGACACACCCACTCACCAACAAACAAACACCCCACACAACCACACACCCCACATCGACACCAACACCACGACACACACAACCTCGACACACACTACTCCCCGCATCACCCCCTTCATGGACACGCACCAGACTCAGAAGACCACAGACAACGGAAGAGAGAATTATAGAAGTATTTGACAACATGAACACACTCACAGAACCAACGCATACAAGACAGACAGACAGAAAACACTTGGGACCAACCCCAGAAATAATTGCCATCATCGCAAATTCACAAGCCGTAAGCACCCTGGACGAAGAACTACAAGCAGAAAGAGACAAATAGACAAATGAGCCGAGCGCCAGCCAGCAGTACGACCGCGTCTCGCAAAAAGGAACGACGTAACCCGGTACGAACCCCCAAGAAAGAAAGAGAGAGAGAGAGAGAGAGAGAGAGAAGGAAAACGGAGCGATAAGCAGGACGTCCCCCTCCACACAGCCACCCAGCCACACCGACCGACGACACCAGGTTAGCCTGCGATCTACAGCCAATCTGCACCTCCCCCCCATTCCTCCCCCCGCAATACCGACCCTTCCTCCCTCACACTCCCCGTCGCCCTACACCGCCCCCCCCCCGCCCCGCGCGCGTACCTTTAAGCTAGAATTAAGCAACGCTAAGGGCTGAGGCGTGATCAGCCATATCTAACGTCTACAACCACTTTATACCTATCTTTTAGAGTTTTAAGTCGACTCCCCCCCCCCCCCGATCTCAACACTTCTATTCTCCCCGGAAATACACACACAAAGTTTGACCTATTCACTCAGTCTTGACTTTCTCGCCCCGTCTCTAATTGTTTCTCCCTTCCACATATTTAGTGCGGACTCAAAACCCGTCACAACGGTATTTGGCAGCAATTTTCCATGTCGTTTTCCTGTCTTCCTCTTACCACGTCGAACCATTTTATCGAAATTCGCGATAGGTAGTTCATCGGGCTGATCTTGAAATCTCATGATGCTAGCCATATTAAGCTGGAACCGCCACATTCGAAAATCGAAAAATTTCCTATGGAATAATTAAGGGCTAATTAGAGGCTAATTGAATGCTCTATTTTCGAATTAAATGCTCCGCGTTTTTTAAAAGAAACCTGTGGCGGTGCCAGCTTGACATAAACCTGGAACCGCCACATCGAAAAAAAAACGGAAAACAAGTGAAATTTCGGAAAAGTGTTAGGGTCATAATAAAGGCTAATTAAAGGCTCTTGGAACTGCTCATCTTTAAATTAATTGCTCGGTGTTTTTAAAAAAAAACCTGTGGCGGTGCCAGCTCGATATAAACCAGACTTGAAAAAAAACGGGAACAAGGTCAAATTTCGAAAAAGTGTGAAGGTCATGATTGAAGGCTAATTAAAGGCTCCCGGAAAACCACCCGCTCGAATTAAGTGCTCCACCCCCGGGGGTGGAAACCACCAAAAAACTCGAAAAATCGGTGTAACTCTCGGACGCAACAACTTACAGAGTTCGTTCGAGTGTTAAAATTACTCCAGAATTAAAGGCTCCCGGAAAACCACCCGCTCGAATTAAGTGCTCCACCCCCGAGGGATGGAAACCACCAAAAAACTCGAAAAATCGGTGTAACTCTCGGACGCAACAACTTACAGAGTTCGTACGCACGTCAAAATTACTCCAGAATTAGAGGCTCCCGAAAAACCACCCGCTCGAATTAAGTGCTCCACCCCCGGGGGTGGAAACCACCAAAAAACTCGAAAAATCGGTGTAACTCTCGGACGCAACAACTTACAGAGTTCGTTCGAGTGTTAGAATTACTCCAGAATTGAAGGCTCCCGGAAAACCACCCGCTCGAATTGAGTGCTCCACCCCCGAGGGGTGGAAACCACCAAAAAACTCGAAAAATCGGTGTAACTCTCGGACGCAACAACTTACAGAGTTCGTTCGAGTGTTTAAATAACTTCAGAATTGAAGGCTTCCGGAAAACCACTCGCTCGAATTAAGTGCTCCACCCCCGAGGGGTGGAAACCACCAAAAAACTCGAAAAATCGGTGTAACTCTCGGACGCAACAACTTACAGAGTTCGTACGCACGTCAAAATTACTCCAGAATTGGAGGCTCCCGGAAAACCACCCGCTCGAATTAAGTGCTCCACCCCCGGGGGTGGAAACCACCAAAAAACTCGAAAAATCGGTGTAACTCTCGGACGCAACAACTTACAGAGTTCGTACGCACGTCAAAATTACTCCAAAATTGAAGGCTCCCGGAAAACCACCCGCTCGAATTAAGTGCTCCACCCCCGAGGGGTGGAAACCACCCAAAAACTAGAAAAATCCGTGTAACTCTCGGACGCAACAACTTACAGAGTTCGTTCGAGTGTTAAAATTACTTCAGAATTAAAGGCTCCCGGAAAACCACCCGCTCGAATTAAGTGCTCCACCCCCGAGGGGTGGAAACCACCAAAAAACTCGAAAAATCGGTGTAACTCTCGGACGCAACAACTTACAGACTTCGTACGCACGTCAAAATTACTCCAGAATTAGAGGCTCCCGGAAAACCACCCGCTCGAATTAAGTGCTCCACCCCCGGGGGTGGAAACCACCAAAAAACTCGAAAAATCGGTGTAACTCTCGGACGCAACAACTTACAGAGTTCGTTCGAGTGTTAAAATTACTCCAGAATTAAAGGCTCCCGGAAAACCACCCGCTCGAATTAAGTGCTCCACCCCCGAGGGGTGGAAACCACCAAAAAACTCGAAAAATCGGTGTAACTCTCGGACGCAACAACTTGCAGAGTTCGTTCGAGTGTTAAAATTACTTCAGAATTAAAGGCTCCCGGAAAACCACCCGCTCGAATCAAGTGCTCCACCCCCGAGGGGTGGAAACCACCAAAAAACTCGAAAAATCGGTGTAACTCTCGGACGCAACAACTTGCAGAGTTCGTACGCACGTCAAAATTACTCCAGAATTAGAGGCTCCCGGAAAACCACCCGCTCGAATTAAGTGCTCCACCCCCGGGGGTGGAAACCACCAAAAAACTCGAAAAATCGGTGTAACTCTCGGACGCAACAACTTACAGAGTTCGTTCGAGTGTTAAAATTACTCCAGAATTGAAGGCTCCCGGAAAACCACCCGCTCGAACTAAGTGCTCCACCCCCGAGGGGTGGAAACCACCCAAAAACTAGAAAAATCCGTGTAACTCTCGGACGCTGTTTTGTCGGAAATTGACCACCAGGATTAATTCCCGTACTTCCCTTTCATCATGAAATTAATACTTATAACAATTATTGATATGGGCAAGGTTAGGTATTTTAAATAAATCCACTTGGTTTGGGGGTCAATCAATGATGATTTATTACCCCAGAGGAGGAAAACCTCAGCAGGAACTGAGTAAAAACCTCCTCGAAATCGTGTACAATGTATGTGTGAATGAATGTTAGATTTATGAGTGGATGTGTGCACTGGATGTATCTAGAGAGAGAGAATTGTGACGCTTCGAGTGAAGACACAATAGGGGTGAGCTCAACCGCCTCACAAGATGCTAGCGTGGAAGCTAGTTACACGATCATTATCAAGGCGATAATTAATTCCCCAGTGGGAATACAAGAGAGAGATGGAACGGCCGAGAGGCGCTCCTTTAATGGCCGAGAGGCGCTATTTTTGTGGCCGAGAGGCGCTATTTGAATGGCCGAGAGGCGCTATGTCATGGAGTGACGACGAGTGTCGACCCTCTTATGCCGCAGTGGCGTTGTCTCAGTTATGTATCAACACAACCATCGTGACAAAAACGACTTAGCGTCAGTTCAAATCAGAGATTCGAATCATAGGCTCACCAAATTGGAGAGGAGCCTGAGTGCTGTCTGGCTCACGCGTATCAAGCAACTACCCGTGCCAGCACGTGTTGACCCGGCGTTTCTCCGACTCACCGTACTGCGCATGTCAGGTAGCCATTGTTTTCGAGTTCTGCACAGATTTGAAGGTGTGTGTCACACGTAATCACATACGCGTATCCCAATACAAGTAACTCTGCCGTGTAGGCACGACACACACCCAATACAAGTAACTCTGCCGTGTAGGCACGATACACACTCCCCCCGTTGCGAATGAATGAGCAATGTAATGTGTGATCATGGTATTGTACGATTTAATGTGAGATACAGTTTATCAAATTCACAGATATTTGTCAAGAATTAATTGGTAAAGGACACAACATAGTGACGTTTCGTTTGAACAACCCTTGTGCTGTTCTGACAGTGGCGACTCGTGCCACTCCATCATCCCCTGGATGGGTTTCGACCACCACCCCCAATTGCCACCGCATACATGGTTGGTTTTTGTCCATGAGTAGTACCATCTGGTTGGTTGTGAGTTCACCCTGGGAAGAATGCCATTTCTGGCGGATTTGGAGCTCGTGGAGATACTCCAAGTACCAGCGCTTCCAAAAGTCCTGTCTGGCCTTGGTAATGAATTGCCACACGCTGAGTCGGTTATCTGGGACATCAGAAAAATCATCTTCAGGTAGCATGGTGAGAGGACGCCCTATTAAGATATGGGCAGGTGTCAGAGCAATAGGATCGTTAGGATCACTAGATAATGAGCATAGAGGTCGAGAATTAAGTACGGATTCAATTTGTATGGCTAAGGAATTTAATTCCTCAAAGGTAAGAAGTTGTTCTTTCACCACTCGTTTGAAGTGATGCTTAAATGACTTCACAGCCGCCTCCCAAATGCCCCCAAAGTGAGGGGAAAGTGGAGGGTTGAAGTGCCAAGTAATGTTTTTCCTCACAGCATACTCGTTTACTTGGTCATGATGCGATTGGGAGGTGAATAAGGAGTAAAGTTCTCGTAGTTGGTTATTCGCGCCCACAAAATTGGTACCGTTGTCCGAATAAACATGAGACGGGACACCTCGACGTCCAGTGAACCGTCCGAAGGCACCCAGGAACCCGTCGGTGGTCAGATCGCTTACGATTTCGAGATGTACGGCCTTTGTCGCCATGCAAACGAATACACACCCGTATACCTTGATCTTGGTTCGATTTCTGAATTTTCGTTCTTTGATGAATAAGGGTCCGAAACAATCTACACCCGCATGTGAGAATGCGGCTGAATTCGTGACTCGTGCACTGGGCAGGTCTGCCATTTTTCCGTGCAGTAACACGGGACGATGTCGAACACATTCGACACATCGTCGGACAATTCGTCGTACTTGCCCCTTTCCATCTAGCAGCCAGAATCGGTGTCGAAGATTTGAAAGTGTGCTCTGGATACCGGAATGGAATGCATTCTTATGAGTCTCACGAATGATTAGATCAGTGACATGATGATGAGAAGGCAACAGAATCGGGTGTTTTTTGGTGAAAGAGATAGGTGCGTGTTTTAGACGTCCGCCAACTCGAAGCAGACCCTGTTGGTCGAGAAATGGATTGAGACATCGAAGTCGTAGGTTTTTCGTCGCGCCAGTTTCCTTAATCTGTTCAATTTCGTCGTGGAATTGTTCATTTTGAATCAGAGTTAGGATTCTCAGTTCAGTCAACGCTCTCTCCTCCACTCTCAAGAGTTTGTGTTTAAATTTACTGGAGTTGCGCATGCGCAGACAATAAGCGAGAGAATTCACGAGAGTTGAGTAAGAAGAAAAACGTTGAAAGATATCCGAGGTGGTGGATGACAAACAGGTGTTTTTCCTAACACCGGGAAGTTCCGATGGGGTCAATTGAATGGGAGTGGGCCACTTATCATGGTTTTGTGTGAGCCATGAAGGGCCCTCGAACCACATTTGATTGGTCAGGAACTCAGAGGGTAGTTGACCTCTGGATAAGCAATCAGCCGGATTGTCCTTGGTACGGATATGTCTCCATTCGATTTTGTCTCCAAGAGACTGGATTTCTGTGACGCGATTGGCTTCAAAGACCTTGAGAGACTCGGGCGATCTTTTGAGCCATTGGAGGACAATAGTAGAGTCAGACCAGAAGATAGTTTGCGATATGGGGAAATCAAAGGCCGGTAGTGCGTCTCGATACAAACGTGAGAGTAGCTGTGCACCACACAGTTCTAGCTTCGGAATAGTTATATCCTTGATTGGGGCGACTCTCGTTTTTGAGCACGCCAACCGGACAATCATTTGTCCCTGTTGGTCCGTTGATCTTACATATAGACAAGCACCATAGCCAACCTGGCTTGCGTCACAGAAGCCGTGTAGCTCAATCTCAGTGGGATTAGGAAGTATGAGATTGCGCTCGATAGAAAAGTCCCTGATGGATGGTAGCTGTTCCGCGAATTTGAGCCAGCGAGTGTGTAGTTCTTGTGGCACTGCCTCGTCCCAATGGACCTTAGATTTCCAACACTGTTGGATGATGGTTTTTGCAGCTAGTACCACCGGACCCAGCAGACCAATGGGATCGAAGATTTTCGCGATATCGGAGAGAATTGTTCGTTTAGTTATTTTTCGAGAGGCATCGATTGGACTGACAGTGTAGATGAAGCTATCGGTGAGTGAATTCCACGCAATGCCAAGAGTTTTCGAGATTGGATTGTTATTGATTGCACCATCCAAGTCCAGGGTTCTTTCGTCAAGGTTGTCAAGGGCATGTTGATGATTGGACGCCCATTGTCTAAGCTCGAAACCTCCCTTTCTTACGAGTTGAATGATCTCATCACGCAGTTGGAGGATTTCAGTCAGGGAGTTGGCTCCAGTTAAGAGATTGTCGACATAAAAGTCTCGTTTCAAGACTTGAGAAGCCTTCGGAAAATTGTGAGCTTCATCGTCAGCAAGTCGATTCACTGTACGTGTCGCTAGAAATGGTGCAGCAGAGACACCGAAGGTAACTCGACGGAGTTCGTAAGTGCTGATAGTGTTGTTATGATAGTAGAGGATTCGTTGGAATTTGTGATAATCAGAGTGAACACAGATTTGGCGATACATCTGCGCAATATCTGAGGTCATAGCATAGACGTAAATACGGAAACGTAGGAGAATAGTGAAGAGGTTGTCTTGGATAGTGGGTCCGGTCAACAAGACGTCGTTCAGGGAGATACCCTTCTCGGATTTGGCAGAAGCGTCAAACACGACGCGCACCTTGGTAGTGGTGCTGGAAGCCTTAATCACTGGATGGTGAGGCATGTAATACCCGGGTTCATGGTCATCTAGGACGTGCACCATGTGACCAAGGTCAATATATTCCTGCATGACCTTGTAGTATTCAGCCTTGAGCTGCGCGTCAGCATTTAGCCTTCTTTGCAAGGACAGAAATCGTCGATAAGCTTGATTCTTCGAGTTTCCAAAATCTACGTCTTCAATGCGGAAAGGCAGTTGAACAACGTAACGTCCTTCTGCGTTACGAGTCGTGTATTGTTGGTAATGTTGTTCACATAGGGAATTGTCTAGGGATCTGGAACCCCTTGGGCCCGCGTCTTCAATCGTCCAGAACCTAGTTAATTGACTCGACAAATCTGTCAGTTGACAGGATACAGGTTGCAAGGTATTGTCGTTGTTAATTCCCCCAGCAACGACCCAGCCTAGTTGCGTTTTTTGTATGATTAGGTCGCAATCGTTTCGTGAAAGGTTGATTTGTCCAATGGACAGGAGAGATAGAGTGATTCCCGATCCAATGAGGACGTCTACTGTTTGTGGTATGTGAAATTGAGGATCAGCCAATTTAATGTTTTTAGGTAAGTGAATTTTGTCGCGTGGGAAGGTCTCACTTGGACTTATGTCCGCGATTTGGTTAACTGTTAAGAATGTTATTGGTCTTTTGAATTTATTATCGAGAGATTTACAAGTTACTTGAACAAGGTGTTTAGAGAAAGTTTGCATTCCATTAACTGCCCCGATGGGAAGTGAGCAAGTCTGCATTGGAAGTTTTAATTTCAGTGTTAGATTTTCTGTAATGAAATTGGCTGTTGCACAAGTGTCAAGTAAAGCACGAGCTTGTATGAATTTGCCAGATGAGTCGCGCAGCTGTATGAGTGCGCTCATCATAAGTTGGAATCGCGGCGTTCGTAGGATCGTTGCGAGAGTGTGTGCGGCTAGTCAGGTTGTCGTGCTCTTGTCGGCGGCTGCAGTAGCAGGTGTTTGGATTCTTTGTGTATTGGTACCAGTGTGTTCATTAATTGTGTTTCGTGGATAATGTAACATGGTGTGATGGAATTTGTTGCAGGTCTTGCATCTAATAGAGGTACAGGCCCCCTTGTGGTTCCGCATGCAGTTTTGGCAGAGTCGAGCTGATTTGACGAATTTAACTCGTTGATCGACTGTCAGTGTGTTAAAGTGAGGACATTTGTAAAGAGGATGAGAACCCTTGCAATGAGCACAGGTGTTAGAGATTGATGTTACAAGTGCTCGTGTTGTGTGTTCGGTCCTTTGGTATTTGCGAGGGTTGCCAGTTTGATCACGTCGTCGTTTGAATGAGTTAGTGTGTGATTCTGGTTTGCGTGAGCTAAGCCGGAAGGCTGTTTTTGTCACGAATTTACTAAAGAGTTCAAAGGTTGGAAGAATATTGTCATCGTCAAAGGTCTCCTCCCATTTATCTCTAATTTCTATTGGTAATTTAAGTTCAAGTATGCGCACTACAAATGCCTCGGTCGGTTTTGCCTTTAATGTATCTAAACAATTCAAGTGTTGGCGAGCTTCGTCTATGAGTTTAGTAAGATTTTCATTGGTCGGATTAGATATGGGATTGAGATGCAAGAGAGCATCGTAATGTTTATATGCTAACGGACGTTCCTTCTGATAAGTATCAGTTAAAAGAGCCCAAGCCCTTTGATAGTTTTCTGCGCTTGCATCGAAAAGCGAGAGTTTGTGTGATGCTGTGCCGTGCAATGCTCCGCGGAGGTATATGAATTTGTCAATATCTTCAACGTCTTCACGTTTTTCCATCATAGTCTGGAACTTGTTTTTAAAAGAAAGCCAATTTTCAAAATTCCCGTCAAACTTGGGTATTTCAGTCGTGGGGAGCTTAGCACGACGGTGTGTATCGGTCGTTGTGTTATTATTGGTTGAGTTATTGAGTGTACCCTTGTTGAGCAAGTCTTCAGCCGCGGCTCTTGCTTGATTGGCATGTAATATTTTACTGGAGAGTTCGTAATAATTTGTGCGTAATTCTTCAGCGAGAACTACCTCTGGGTCTTCGGGCCTTGTCATTTCAAGCTTGTCGGCAAGTTTGTCATAGATTTTAAACCATTCTGCCAATTTATTAAAGCGCAAATTTGTTACTGCATAATTAGCTGTTTCGTCTTCGAATTCCCTTCGGATTGTTTCTATTTTCTTAGCAAGTGTCTCGCGTTTTGTGCTCAAGGCAATGTTTTTGGCGTCCATTTTGAGATAGTTTTATATGGTAGAAATATAATGTGAGAATCACTGATGTGATTTGGAAGAAAAAATAAATATTTTGAATTTGATTAACAAATAACGAAATAAACAATTGCACACGCGGTGACAATTGTTGCACAGGTTAAATAAATGAATGTATGATCGAATAATATTATTTCCTGTTAATAGTAAGTTAATGTTGGAACTTATCTCTTGTCTTATTGCGTCCCACGATGCTGGTGGCAGGCGGTGACGTCGTATTGCAGTTGACCTTTGATTCACTTGACACTCGTAAACCAGGGGTCGTGGGTTCAGACCTCACAGGAGGCACCAAATGTTTTGTCGGAAATTGACCACCAGGATTAATTCCCGTACTTCCCTTTCATCATGAAATTAATACTTATGACAATTATTGATATGGGCAAGGTTAGGTATTTTAAATAAATCCACTCGGTTTGGGGGTCAATCAATGATGATTTATTACCCCAGAGGAGGAAAACCTCAGCAGGAACTGAGTAAAAACCTCCTCGAAATCGTGTACAATGTATGTGTGAATGAATGTTAGATTTATGAGTGGATGTGTGCACTGGATGTATCTAGAGAGAGAGAATTGTGACGCTTCGAGTGAAGACACAATAGGGGTGAGCTCAACCGCCTTACAAGATGCTAGCGTGGAAGCTAGTTACACGATAATTATCAAGGCGATAATTAATTCCCCAGTGGGAATACAAGAGAGAGATGGAACGGCCGAGAGGCGCTCCTTTAATGGCCGAGAGGCGCTATTTTTGTGGCCGAGAGGCGCTATTTGAATGGCCGAGAGGCGCTATGTCATGGAGTGACGACGAGTGTCGACCCTCTTATGCCGCAGTGGCGTTGTCTCAGTTATGTATCAACACAACCATCGTGACAAAAACGACTTAGCGTCAGTTCAAATCAGAGATTCGAATCATAGGCTCACCAAATTGGAGAGGAGCCTGAGTGCTGTCTGGCTCACGCGTATCAAGCAACTACCCGTGCCAGCACGTGTTGACCCGGCGTTTCTCCGACTTACCGTACTGCGCATGTCAGGTAGCCATTGTTTTCGAGTTCTGCACAGATTTGAAGGTGTGTGTCACACGTAATCACATACGCGTATCCCAATACAAGTAACTCTGCCGTGTAGGCACGATACACACCCAATACAAGTAACTCTGCCGTGTAGGCACGATACAGACGCAACAACTTACAGAGTTCGTTCGAGTGTTAAAATTACTTTAGAATTAAAGGCTCCCGGAAAACCACCCGCTCGAATTGAGTGCTCCACCCCCGAGGGGTGGAAACCACCAAAAAACTTGAAAAATCGGTGTAACTCTCGGACGCAACAACTTACAGAGTTCGTACGCACGTCAAAATTACTCCAGAATTAAAGGCTCCCGGAAAACCACCCGCCCGAGTTAAGTGCTCCACCCCCGGGGTTGGAAACCACCAAAAAGCTCGAAAAATCGGTGTAACTCTCGGACGCAACAACTTACAGAGTTCGTTCGAGTGTTAAAATTACTTCAGAATTAAAGGCTCCCGGAAAACCACCCGCTCGAATTAAGTGCTCCACCCCCGAGGGGTGGAAACCACCAAAAAACTCGAAAAATCGGTGTAACTCTCGGACGCAACAACTTACAGAGTTCGTACGCACGTTAAAATTACTCCAGAATTAAAGGCTCCCGGAAAATCACCCGCTCGAACAAAGTGCTCCACCCCCGAGGGGTGGAAACCACCCAAAAACTAGAACAATCCGTGTAACTCTCGGACGCAACAACTTACAGAGTTCGTTCAAGTGTTAAAATTACTTCACAATCAAAGGCTCCCGGAAAACCACCCGCTCGAATTAAGTGCTCCACCCCCGAGGGGTGGAAACCACCAAAAAACTCGAAAAATCGGTGTAACTCTCGGACGCAACAACTTACAGAGTTCGTACGCACGTCAAAATTACTCCAGAATCAAAGGCTCCCGGAAAACCACCCGCTCGAATTAAGTGCTCCACCCCCGGGAGTGGAAACCACCAAAAAACTCGAAAAATCGGTGTAACTCTCGGACGCAACAACTTACAGAGTTCGTTCGAGTGTTAAAATTACTCCAGAATTAAAGGCTTCTGGAAAACCACCCGCTCGAATTAAGTGCTCCACCCCCGAGGGGTGGAAACCACCAAAAAACTCGAAAAATCGGTGTAACTCTCGGACGCAACAACTTACAGAGTTCGTACGCACGTCAAAATTACTCCAGAATTAAAGGCTACCGGAAAATCACCCGCTCGAATTAAGTGCTCCACCCCTGAGGGGTGGAAACCACCCAAAAACTAGAAAAATCCGTGTAACTCTCGGATGCAACAACTTACAGAGTTCGTTCGAGTGTTAAAATTACTCCAGAATTAAAGGCTCCCGGAAAACCACCCACTCGAATTAAGTGCTCCACCCCCGAGGGGTGGAAACCACCCAAAAACTAGAAAAATCCGTGTCACGCTTGGACGGAACAAGTTACAGGGTTTCTAGAGGCGTCAAAATCACTCTTCAGTCAACGACTCTCGATACACTGCCATTACAAATCAATTGCTTCACAGTCCACCCACAAGAGTGTGATTGAGACACGAACTTTACGAATCATCGTAGCAGGTGGATGAAACAGGAACCAGGATTTTCAATGCGAAAAAATGCTCGTGTCGCGTGAATTCGTTACAATTTTTGTGTCTTCTACTTTGATTTCAGCATTGTCACCAACGAACGTCATTCCAGCGCAAATGAGGCGTTGTTTTTGCAGTTATTGATTTCACTTGTGTGGATTGCAGGTGAGCGATGGAGATTATTTTCTATGAACCTTTCTCCACACTATAAACATTACTCGTCACCGCCACCGACGTCACCATCACAGGAACTTGGCCCTTTCTTCTCTTTTCAGACGCTATCTAGAAAGATAGACACAATGGTCTAAATTGTGCTACAGGCTTGAGAAAGTGAGTGCGTTATATAAAGAAAACTCCTACTTCAAATTTCAAATCTTCAGAAGCTGCCAATTTTGTTTATGGCCTGGGAGTCAACGATAGCCGGGTCATTTTGGCAACATCAATTTATTTAATGAATCATCCGCGTAACGTATAATAGTAATATGAACATTCTCCAACGCACCACCGGGACGTGAACGGGAGAGCTTTATTGACGATTAAAAATCAACAAAAAAAATTCATAGACGCATAAGCGAAAGTGTTCTTACACATTGATTGGAATATAAGAATTTCACAAAATATCGTTTTCCGCCTTTATTTCACGACTGAACTCGTCTTTCACCCGTATAAGCAGGCGTAAAAAAATCTAAGAAAATTTGTATTATCACAAATGAGATTAATTGCGATGCGTTTTTTTATAATAACAAACACGAAAAGAATAGTGTTTCACCTATAAGATACAACGACGGTCGTCCAGGACTGTGAAACTGCGTTGGGCATGCGGCACATGAGCGACGAGGTTAGAACGCTGTATCTCTACCTGCCTTAAAGACGATCGTTGGTGTTCTGAATGATTGGAAGACCATCGTGAAGCTGTTTTTTCCATGTTATACGTTTACTCAGTGAATAAATTCAAACTCTGGCGGATAATTGTAATAGATCTTTTACCGTAAGAATCGAGACTCAAATATACTGGTAAAATTCGCAAAATTCCACCACTTATGCGGGTGGACGACAAGCGTGTCATGGAATCCAGGCGGAAGATGATATTTTTCTAAGTTTCTTATTTTCCATTCTCTACAAAAATATGTCTATGAATTTTCTGTACGGCGCATCGTTAGCTAGTGATGAAAATCAGAATGAGCCACAAACAATTTTCTCCCATGTAATCCTTATGAAAAATGGAAAAGTGCGATGCGCAACCTCTTAATGTTAAGATTGAGAGCTAAAATTTTGAAAGACGTATTTTCGTGATGAAATGGAAGTTCTCAAATTTTTTGGAAGTATAAAAAATTGCTTTTTTTATACTATCTAGTTTCATTCAAAATAGTTGTAAAATTGATTATTCGATAATATTATGAATTTGACTTCTAGTTAAGACCTCAAGAAACAAGAAGATATTTTTCCAGTATTTTAGGTATTATAAAGTTTTAAGTGGTTTAATGTGCCGCGAATGCAAACGGCTCATGTTTACCTTTAGTGAGGTACGAAAAAACGGAGTATGGTTTCAGGATGAGGGCTTACATAGCTTCACAGCACATGATGTGAATGCAAATATGTCGATATATTGTCGATTGATGTTCCCAACACAGAAGAAAAGTTAAAAATGGCAGTTTTGATTATTTCAAAAACTCTTGCAATTGAAATATTTCCCGAGATGTGCGATGTCATGATGGCTAACATCACGGTCGCCTACACACAATCCACATTCTACTGAAATCATACATGCTGTGAGTACCAATAGCTATTTTGTTGAGTAAAAATGATTTTTGCCTACCGATGAGATTTAATATTAACAATGTGTACTTATAACCAATTACCGGCGAATAAAATTGATGAGTTTTTGATACATAATGGAATTTAACACAGGTCAATTAAATAAATTTACTCGAAGCGCTTGCGCATTGACAAGCTTTTTTTGCTAATTGTCGAAATACCCTCTGTTCACCTGCATTTTTGTGATCATGATTAATTCATATTTTATTACTGATATTTTTATTATTGATTATTACTGATTTACGATTCTGATTCATGGGTGGATTCAATTCAATGGATCAGGGGCGATAACGTCGGAAATGAACCAAGTCAACGTAGAGTGAAATATGTTTTGGATGACGGTGAATGGCTTATACGGGCAGAACACATTATCGTAGCAAAGTTGTGAGCGAAGAACAATTTTCAAGAATGTTGACACCTGATCCAATAGCACTCCACATTTATACACCAGCACGAAGTTACGGGCAAAACCAGAAATTACTCTATTTAAAATTGTCTCGGGAATCATGGATTGAAACGGGGTATCATGATTCCTGATAGCGACGAAGTAGTGAACTTTACTGCAAAACGGTCCCGTGAAACTTGAATTCTTTTGTACTACTAACAGTACAAAATGATCGGTTTGATCGTGGACAGAACATGAGATCAACTGAACACTTGAAAATTTCGTGTACCCTGAAATTCACTCAAATTTCTCTGCTGATTTTTGTAGGGCTTGTGTTGTTGAAAATTCTTCAGTTTTCAGAGACGATTCAATAATGCATTGTTTTGAAGTGACCGAAATCTGGAAATTAGAACGGATTACGTCAACTTGTATGGATTTTCTGAAACACAAACTTTTGGACTGTGCAGCGGAGAGCCTATGATTGAGAGATTAATGCAACGCCTCCAAAGACCATCTAACTTAATCCGTCCAGGAGTACCACCGATTTTTCTGGTTTTTGGGTGGTTTCCACCCCTCGAGGGTGGAGCACTTGAATCGAGCGGGTGGTTTTCTGGAAGCCTTTAATTAGCCTTTAATTATGACCCTCACACTTTTTCGAAATTTGAACTTGTTCCCGTTTTTTTTCAAGTCTGGTTTATATCGAGCTGGCACCGCCACAGGTTTTTTTTGAAAAACACCGAGCAATTAATTTAAAGATGAGCAATTCCAAGAGCCTTTAATTCTGGAGTAATTTTGACGTGCGTACGAACTCTGTAAGTTGTTGCGTCCGAGAGTTACACCGATTTTTCGAGTTTTTTGGTGGTTTCCACCCCTCGGGGGTGGAGCACTTAATTCGAGCGGGTGATTTTCCGGGAGCCTCTAATTCTGGAGTAATTTTGACGTGCGTACGAACTCTGTAAGTTGTTGCGTCCGAGAGTTACACCGATTTTTCGAGTTTTTTGGTGGTTTCCACCCCTCAGGGGTGGAGCACTTGATTCGAGCGGGTGGTTTTCCGGGAGCCTTTAATTCTGGAGTAATTTTACCACTCAAACAAACTCTGTGAGTTGTTGCGTCCGAGAGTTACACCGATTTTTCGAGTTTTCTGGTGGTTTCCACCCCCGGGGGTGGAGCACTCAATTCGAGCGGGTGGTTTTCCGGGAGCCTTTAATTCTGGAGTAATTTTGACGTGCGTACGAACTTTGTAAGTTGTTGCGTCCGAGAGTAACACCGATTTTTCGAGTTTTTTGGTGGTTTCCACCCCTCGGGGGTAGAGCACTTGATTCGAGCGGGTGATTTTCCGGGAGCCTTCGATTCTGGAGTAATTTTGACGTGCGTACGAACTCTGTAAATTGTTGCGTCCGAGAGTTACACCGATTTTTCGAGTTTTTTGGTGGTTTCCACCCCTCGGGGGTGGAGCACTTAATTCGAGCGGGTGGTTTTCCGGGAGCCTTTAATTCTGGAGTAATTTTAACACTCGAACGAACTCTGTAAGTTGTTGCGTCCGAGAGTTACACCGATTTTTCGAGTTTTTTGGTGGTTTCCACCCCCGGGGGTGGAGCACTTAATTCGAGCGAGTGGTTTTCCGGGAGCCTTTAATTCTGAAGTAATTTTAACACTCGAACGAACTCTGTAAGTTGTTGCGTCCGAAAGTTACACGGATTTTTCTAGTTTTTGGGTGGTTTTCACCCCTCGGGGGTGAAGCACTTAATTCAAGCGGGTGATTTTCCGGGAGCCTTTAATTCTGAAGTAATTTTGACGTGCGTACGAACTCTGTAAGTTGTTGCGTCCGAGAGTTACACCGATTTTTCGAGTTTTTTGGTGGTTTCCACCCCTCGGGGTGAAGCACTTAATTCGAGCGGGTGGTTTTCCGGGAGCCTTTAATTCTGGAGTAATTTTAACACTCGAACGAACTCTGTAAGTTGTTGCGTCCGAGAGTTACACCGATTTTTCGAGTTTTTTGGTGGTTTCCACCCCCGGGGGTGAAGCACCTCATTCGAGCGGGTGGTTTTCCGGGAGCCTTTGATTCTGCAGTAATTTTGACGTGCGTACGAACTCTGTAAGTTGTTGCGTCCGAGAGTTACACCGATTTTTCGAGTTTTTTGGTGGTTTCCACCCCTCGGGGGTGGAGCACTCAATTCGAGCGGGTGGTTTTCCGGGAGCCTTTAATTCTGAAGTAATTTTAACACTCGAACTAACTCTGTAAGTTGTTGCGTCCGAGAGTGACACGGATTTTTCTAGTTTTTAGGTGGTTTCCACCCCTCGGGGGTGGAGCACTTAATTCGAGCGGGTGGTTTTCCGGGAGCCTTTGATTCTGGAGTAATTTTGACGTGCGTACAAACTCTGTAAGTTGTTGCGTCCGAGAGTTACACCGATTTTTCGAGTTTTTTGGTGGTTTCCACCCCTCGGGGGTGGAGCACTTAATTCGAGCGGGTGGTTTTCCGGGAGCCTCTGATTCTGGAGTAATTTTGACGTGCGTACGAACTCTGTAAGATGTTGCGTCCGAGAGTTACGACGATTTTTCGAGTTTTTTGGTGGTTTCCACCCCTCGGGGGTAAAGCACTTAATTCGAGCGGGTGGTTTTCCGGGAGCCTTTAATTCTGGAGTAATTTAAACACTCGAACGAACTCTGTAAGTTGTTGCGTCCGAGAGTTACACCGATTTTTCGAGTTTTTTGGTGGTTTCCACCCCCGAGGGTGGAGCACCTCATTCGAGCGGGTGATTTTCCGGGAGCCTTTAATTCTGGAGTAATTTTGACGTGCGTACGAACTCTGTAAGTTGTTGCGTCCGAGAGTTACACCGATTTTTCGAGTTTTTTGGTGGTTTCCACCCCCGGGGGTGGAGCACCTCATTCGAGCGGGTGGTTTTCCGGGAGCCTTCAATTCTGGAGTAATTTTGACGTGCGTACGAACTCTGTAAGTTGTTGCGTCCGAGAGTTACACCGATTTTTCGAGTTTTTTGGTGGTTTCCACCCCTCGGGGGTGGAGCACTCAATTCGAGCGGGTGGTTTTCCGGGAGCCTTTGATTCTGAAGTAATTTTAACACTCGAACTAACTCTGTAAGTTGTTGCGTCCGAGAGTTACACGGATTTTTCTAGTTTTTAGGTGGTTTCCACCCCTCGGGGGTGGAGCACTTAATTCGAGCGGGTGGTTTTCCGGGAGCCTTGATTTCTGGAGTAATTTTAACACTCGAACGAACTCTGTAAGTTGTTGCGTCCGAGAGTTACACCGATTTTTCGAGTTTTCTCGTGGTTTCCACCCCCGGGGGTGGAGCACTCAATTCGAGCGGGTGGTTTTCCGGGAGCCTTTAATTCTGGAGTAATGTTGACGTGCGTACGAACTCTGTAAGTTGTTGCGTCCGAGAGTTACACCGATTTTTCGAGTTTTTTGGTGGTTTCCACCCCTCGGGGGTGTAGCACTTGATTCGAGCGGGTGATTTTCCGGGAGCCTTCAATTCTGGAGTAATTTTGACGTGCGTACGAACTCTGTAAGTTGTTGCGTCCGAGAGTTACACCGATTATTCGAGTTTTTTGGTGGTTTCCACCCCTCGGGGGTGGAGCACTTAATTCGAGCGGGTGGTTTTCCGGGAGCCTTCAATTCTGGAGTAATTTTAACACTCGAACGAACTCTGTAAGTTGTTGCGTCCGAGAGTGATACCGATTTTTCGAGTTTTTTGGTGGTTTTCACCCCCGGGGGTGGAGCACTTGATTCGAGCGGGTGGTTTTCCGGGAGCCTTTAATTCCGGAGTAATTTTGACGTGCGTACGAACTCTGTAAGTTGTTGCGTCCGAGAGTTACACGGATTTTTCTAGTCTTTGGGTGGTTTCCACCCCTCGGGGGTGGAGCACTTAATTCGAGCGGGTGATTTTCCGGGAGCCTTCAATTCTGGAGTAATTTTGACGTGCGTACGAACTCTGTAAGTTGTTGCGTCCGAGAGTTACACCGATTTTTCGAGTTTTTTGGTGGTTTCCACCCCTCGGGGGTGGAGCACTTAATTCGAGCGGGTGGTTTTCCGAAAGCCTTTGATTCTGGAGTAATTTTAACACTCGAACAAACTCTGTAAGTTGTTGCGTCCGAGAGTTACACCGATTTTTCGAGTTTTTTGGTGGTTTCCACCCCCGGGGGTAGAGCATTTAATTCGAGCAGGTGGTTTTCCGGAAGCCTTTAATTCTGGAGTAATTTTGACGTGCGTACGAACTCTGTAAGTTGTTGCGTCCGAGAGTTACACCGATTTTTCTAGTTTTTTGGTGGTTTCCACCCCTCGGGGGTGGAGCACTTAATTCGAGCGGGTGGTTTTCCGGGAGCCTTTAATTCTGAAGTAATTTTAACTCTCGAACGAACACTGTAAGTTGTTGCGTCCGAGAGTTACACGGATTTTTCTAGTTTTTGGGTGGTTTCCACCCCTCGGGGGTGGAGCACTTAATTCGGGCGGGTGATTTTCCGGAAGCCTTTAATTCTGGAGTAATTTTGACGTGCGCACGAACTCTGTAAGTTGTTGCGTCCGAGAGTTACACCGATTTTTCGAGTTTTTTGGTGGTTTCCACCCCTCGGGGGTGGAGCACTCAATTCGAGCGGGTGGTTTTCCGGGAGCCTTTAATTCTGAAGTGATTTTAACACTCGAACTAACTCTGTCAGTTGGTGCGTCCGAGAGTTACACCGATTTTTCGAATTGTTTGGTGGTTTCCACCCCCGGGGGTGGAGCACTCAATTCAAGCGGGTGGTTTTCCGGGAGCCTCCAATTCTGAAGTAATTTTAACACTCGAACGAACTCTGTAAGTTGTTGCGTCCGAGAGTTACACCGATTTTTCGAGTTTTTTGGTGGTTTCCACCCCCGGGGGTGGAGCACCTCATTCGAGCGGGTGGTTTTCCGGGAGCCTTTAATTCTGGAGTAATTTTGACGTGCGTACGAACTCTGTAAGTTGTTGCGTCCGAGAGTTACACCGATTTTTCGAGTTTTCTGGTGGTTTCCACCCCCGGGGGTGGAGCACTTAATTCGAGCGGGTGGTTTTCCGGGAGCCTTTGATTCTGGAGTAATTTTGACGTGCGTACGAACTCTGTAAGTTGTTGCGTCCGAGAGTCACACCGATTTTTCGAGTTTTTTGGTGGTTTCCACCCCTCGGGGGTGGAGCACTTAATTCGAGCGGGTGGTTTTCCGGGAGCCTTCGATTCTGGAGTAATTTTGACGTGCGTACGAACTCTGTAAGTTGTTGCGTCCGAGAGTTACACCGATTTTTCGAGTTTTTTGGTGGTTTCCACCCCCGGGGGTGGAGCACCTCATTCGAGCGGGTGGTTTTCCGGGAGCCTTTAATTCTGGAGTAATTTTGACGCGCGTACGAACTCTGTAAGTTGTTGCGTCCGAGAGTTACACCGATTTTTCGAGTTTTTTGGTGGTTTCCACCCCTCGGGGGTGGAGCACTCAATTCGAGCGGGTAGTTTTCCGGGAGCCTTTAATTCTGGAGTGATTTTAACACTCGAACGAACTCTGTAAGTTGTTGCGTACGAGAGTTACACCGATTTTTCGAGTTTTTTGGTGGTTTTCACCCCTCGGGGGTGAAGCACTAGATTCGAGCGGGTGATTTTCCGGGAGCCTTCAATTCTGAAGTAATTTTGACGTGCGTACGAACTCTGTAAGTTGTTGCGTCCGAGAGTTACACCGATTTTTCGAGTTTTTTGGTGGTTTCCACCCCCGGGGGTGGAGCACCTCATTCGAGCGGGTGGTTTTCCGGGAGCCTTTAATTCTGGAGTAATTTTGACGTGCGTACGAACTCTGTAAGTTGTTGCGTCCGAGAGTTACACCGATTTTTCGAGTTTTCTGGTGGTTTCCACCCCCGGGGGTGGAGCACTTAATTCGAGCGGGTGGTTTTCCGGGAGCCTTTAATTCTGGAGTAATTTTGACGTGCGTACGAACTCTGTAAGTTGTTGCGTCCGAGAGTTACACCGATTTTTCGAGTTTTTTGGTGGTTTCCACCCCTCGGGGGTGGAGCACTTAATTCGAGCGGGTGGTTTTCCGGGAGCCTTTAATTCTGGAGTAATTTTAACACTCGAACGAACTCTGTAAGTCGTTGCGTCCGAGAGTTACACCGATTTTTCGAGTTTTTTGGTGGTTTCCACCCCCGGGGGTGGAGCACCTCATTCGAGCGGGTGGTTTTCCGGGAGCCTTCAATTCTGGAGTAATTTTGACGTGCGTACGAACTCTGTAAGTTGTTGCGTCCGAGAGTTACACCGATTTTTCGAGTTTTTTGGTGGTTTCCACCCCTCGGGGGTGGAGCACTCAATTCGAGCGGGTGGTTTTCCGGGAGCCTTTTATTCTGAAGTAATTTTAACACTCGAACTAACTCTGTAAGTTGTTGCGTCCGAGAGTTACACGGATTTTTCTAGATTTTAGGTGGTTTCCACCCCTCGGGGGTGGAGCACTTAATTCGAGCGGGTGGTTTTCCGGGAGCCTTTAATTCTGGAGTAATTTTACCACTCGAACGAACTCTGTAAGTTGTTGCGTCCGAGAGTTACACCGATTTTTCGAGTTTTCTGGTGGTTTCCACCCCCGGGGGTGGAGCACTCAATTCGAGCGGGTGGTTTTCCGGGAGCCTTCAATTCTGGAGTAATTTTGACGTGCGTACGAACTCTGTAAGTTGTTGCGTCCGAGAGTTACACCGATTTTTCGAGTTTTTTGGTGGTTTCCACCCCCGGGGGTGGAGCACCTCATTCGAGCGGGTGGTTTTCCGGGAGCCTTTAATTCTGGAGTAATTTTGACGTGCGTACGAACTCTGTAAGTTGTTGCGTCCGAGAGTTACACCGATTTTTCGAGTTTTTTGGTGGCTTTCACCCCTCGGGGGTGGAGCACTTAATTCGAGCGGGTGATTTTCCGGGAGCCTTTAATTCTGATGTAATTTTACCACTCGAACTAACTCTGTAAGTTGTTGCGTCCGAGAGTTACACCGATTTTTCGAGTTTTCTGGTGGTTTCCACCCCCGGGGGTGGAGCACTCAATTTGAGCGGGTGGTTTTCCGGGAGCCTTCAATTCTGGAGTAATTTTGACGTGCGTACGAATTCTGTAAGTTGTTGCGTCCGAGAGTTACACCGATTTTTCGAGTTTTTTGGTGGTTTCCGCCCCTCGGGGGTGGAGCACTTAATTCGAGCGGGTGGTTTTCCGGGAGCCTTCAATTCTGGAGTAATTTTAACACTCGAACGAACTCTGTAAGTTGTTGCGTCCGAGAGTGATACCGATTTTTCGAGTTTTTTGGTGGTTTTCACCCCCGGGGGTGGAGCACTTGATTCGAGCGGGTGGTTTTCCGGGAGCCTTTAATTCCGGAGTAATTTTGACGTGCGTACGAACTCTGTAAGTTGTTGCGTCCGAGAGTTACACGGATTTTTCTAGTCTTTGGGTGGTTTCCACCCCTCGGGGGTGGAGCACTTAATTCGAGCGGGTGATCTTCCGGGAGCCTTTAATTCTGGAGTAATTTTGACGTGCGTACGAACTCTGTAAGTTGTTGCGTCCGAGAGTTACACCGATTTTTCGAGTTTTTTGGTGGTTTCCACCCCTCGGGGGTGGAGCACTTAATTCGAGCGGGTGGTTTTCCGAAAGCCTTTGATTCTGGAGTAATTTTAACACTCGAACAAACTCTGTAAGTTGTTGCGTCCGAGAGTTACACCGATTTTTCGAGTTTTTTGGTGGTTTCCACCCCCGGGGGTGGAGCATTTAATTCGAGCAGGTGGTTTTCCGGAAGCCTTTAATTCTGGAGTAATTTTGACGTGCGTACGAACTCTGTAAGTTGTTGCGTCCGAGAGTTACACCGATTTTTCTAGTTTTTTGGTGGTTTCCACCCCTCGGGGGTGGAGCACTTAATCCGAGCGGGTGGTTTTCCGGGAGCCTTTAATTCTGGAGTAATTTTCACACTCGAACGAACTCTGTAAGTTGTTGCGTACGAGAGTTACACCGATTTTTCGAGTTTTTTGGTGGTTTTCACCCCTCGGGGGTGAAGCACTAGATTCGAGCGGGTGATTTTCCGGGAGCCTTCAATTCTGAAGTAATTTTGACGTGCGTACGAACTCTGTAAGTTGTTGCGTCCGAGAGTTACACCGATTTTTCGAGTTTTTTGGTGGTTTCCACCCCCGGGGGTGGAGCACCTCATTCAAGCGGGTGGTTTTCCGGGAGCCTTTAATTCTGGAGTAATTTTGACGCGCGTACGAACTCTGTAAGTTGTTGCGTCCGAGAGTTACACCGATTTTTCGAGTTTTTTGGTGGTTTCCACCCCTCGGGGGTGGAGCACTTAATTCGAGCGAGTAGTTTTCCGGGAGCCTTTAATTCTGGAGTGATTTTAACACTCGAACGAACTCTGTAAGTTGTTGCGTACGAGAGTTACACCGATTTTTCGAGTTTTTTGGTGGTTTTCACCCCTCGGGGGTGAAGCACTAGATTCGAGCGGGTGATTTTCCGGGAGCCTTTAATTCTGAAGTAATTTTGACGTGCGTACGAACTCTGTAAGTTGTTGCGTCCGAGAGTTACACCGATTTTTCGAGTTTTTTGGTGGTTTCCACCCCCGGGGGTGGAGCACCTCATTCGAGCGGGTGGTTTTCCGGGAGCCTTTAATTCTGGAGTAATTTTGACGTGCGTACGAACTCTGTAAGTTGTTGCGTCCGAGAGTTACACCGATTTTTCGAGTTTTCTGGTGGTTTCCACCCCCGGGGGTGGAGCACTTAATTCGAGCGGGTGGTTTTCCGGGAGCCTTTAATTCTGGAGTAATTTTGACGTGCGTACGAACTCTGTAAGTTGTTGCGTCCGAGAGTTACACCGATTTTTCGAGTTTTTTGGTGGTTTCCACCCCTCGGGGGTGGAGCACTTAATTCGAGCGGGTGGTTTTCCGGGAGCCTTTAATTCTGGAGTAATTTTAACACTCGAACGAACTCTGTAAGTCGTTGCGTCCGAGAGTTACACCGATTTTTCGAGTTTTTTGGTGGTTTCCACCCCCGGGGGTGGAGCACCTCATTCGAGCGGGTGGTTTTCCGGGAGCCTTCAATTCTGGAGTAATTTTGACGTGCGTACGAACTCTGTAAGTTGTTGCGTCCGAGAGTTACACCGATTTTTCGAGTTTTTTGGTGGTTTCCACCCCTCGGGGGTGGAGCACTCAATTCGAGCGGGTGGTTTTCCGGGAGCCTTTTATTCTGGAGTAATTTTAACACTCGAACTAACTCTGTAAGTTGTTGCGTCCGAGAGTTACACGGATTTTTCTAGATTTTAGGTGGTTTCCACCCCTCGGGGGTGGAGCACTTAATTCGAGCGGGTGGTTTTCCGGGAGCCTTTAATTCTGGAGTTATTTTACCACTCGAACGAACTCTGTAAGTTGTTGCGTCCGAGAGTTACACCGATTTTTCGAGTTTTCTGGTGGTTTCCACCCCCGGGGGTGGAGCACTCAATTCGAGCGGGTGGTTTTCCGGGAGCCTTCAATTCTGGAGTAATTTTGACGTGCGTACGAACTCTGTAAGTTGTTGCGTCCGAGAGTTACACCGATTTTTCGAGTTTTTTGGTGGTTTCCACCCCCGGGGGTGGAGCACCTCATTCGAGCGGGTGGTTTTCCGGGAGCCTTTAATTCTGGAGTAATTTTGACGTGCGTACGAACTCTGTAAGTTGTTGCGTCCGAGAGTTACACCGATTTTTCGAGTTTTTTGGTGGCTTTCACCCCTCGGGGGTGGAGCACTTAATTCGAGCGGGTGATTTTCCGGGAGCCTTTAATTCTGATGTAATTTTACCACTCGAACTAACTCTGTAAGTTGTTGCGTCCGAGAGTTACACCGATTTTTCGAGTTTTCTGGTGGTTTCCACCCCCGGGGGTGGAGCACTCAATTTGAGCGGGTGGTTTTCCGGGAGCCTTCAATTCTGGAGTAATTTTGACGTGCGTACGAATTCTGTAAGTTGTTGCGTCCGAGAGTTACACCGATTTTTCGAGTTTTTTGGTGGTTTCCGCCCCTCGGGGGTGGAGCACTTAATTCGAGCGGGTGGTTTTCCGGGAGCCTTCAATTCTGGAGTAATTTTAACACTCGAACGAACTCTGTAAGTTGTTGCGTCCGAGAGTGATACCGATTTTTCGAGTTTTTTGGTGGTTTTCACCCCCGGGGGTGGAGCACTTGATTCGAGCGGGTGGTTTTCCGGGAGCCTTTAATTCCGGAGTAATTTTGACGTGCGTACGAACTCTGTAAGTTGTTGCGTCCGAGAGTTACACGGATTTTTCTAGTCTTTGGGTGGTTTCCACCCCTCGGGGGTGGAGCACTTAATTCGAGCGGGTGATTTTCCGGGAGCCTTCAATTCTGGAGTAATTTTGACGTGCGTACGAACTCTGTAAGTTGTTGCGTCCGAGAGTTACACCAATTTTTCGAGTTTTTTGGTGGTTTCCACCCCTCGGGGGTGGAGCACTTAATTCGAGCGGGTGGTTTTCCGAAAGCCTTTGATTCTGGAGTAATTTTAACACTCGAACAAACTCTGTAAGTTGTTGCGTCCGAGAGTTACACCGATTTTTCGAGTTTTTTGGTGGTTTCCACCCCCGGGGGTGGAGCATTTAATTCGAGCAGGTGGTTTTCCGGAAGCCTTTAATTCTGGAGTAATTTTGACGTGCGTACGAACTCTGTAAGTTGTTGCGTCCGAGAGTTACACCGATTTTTCTAGTTTTTTGGTGGTTTCCACCCCTCGGGGGTGGAGCACTTAATTCGAGCGGGTGGTTTTCCGGGAGCCTTTAATTCTGAAGTAATTTTAACTCTCGAACGAACACTGTAAGTTGTTGCGTCCGAGAGTTACACGGATTTTTCTAGTTTTTGGGTGGTTTCCACCCCTCGGGGGTGGAGCACTTAATTCGGGCGGGTGATTTTCCGGAAGCCTTTAATTCTGGAGTAATTTTGACGTGCGCACGAACTCTGTAAGTTGTTGCGTCCGAGAGTTACACCGATTTTTCGAGTTTTTTGGTGGTTTCCACCCCTCGGGGGTGGAGCACTCAATTCGAGCGGGTGGTTTTCCGGGAGCCTTTAATTCTGAAGTGATTTTAACACTCGAACTAACTCTGTCAGTTGGTGCGTCCGAGAGTTACACCGATTTTTCGAATTGTTTGGTGGTTTCCACCCCCGGGGGTGGAGCACTCAATTCAAGCGGGTGGTTTTCCGGGAGCCTCCAATTCTGAAGTAATTTTCACACTCGAACGAACTCTGTAAGTTGTTGCGTCCGAGAGTTACACCGATTTTTCGAGTTTTTTGGTGGTTTCCACCCCCGGGGGTGGAGCACCTCATTCGAGCGGGTGGTTTTCCGGGAGCCTTTAATTCTGGAGTAATTTTGACGTGCGTACGAACTCTGTAAGTTGTTGCGTCCGAGAGTTACACCGATTTTTCGAGTTTTCTGGTGGTTTCCACCCCCGGGGGTGGAGCACTTAATTCGAGCGGGTGGTTTTCCGGGAGCCTTTGATTCTGGAGTAATTTTGACGTGCGTACGAACTCTGTAAGTTGTTGCGTCCGAGAGTCACACCGATTTTTCGAGTTTTTTGGTGGTTTCCACCCCTCGGGGGTGGAGCACTTAATTCGAGCGGGTGGTTTTCCGGGAGCCTTCGATTCTGGAGTAATTTTGACGTGCGTACGAACTCTGTAAGTTGTTGCGTCCGAGAGTAACACCGATTTTTCGAGTTTTTTGGTAGTTTCCACCCCTCGGGGTGGAGCACTTAATTCAAGCGGGTGGTTTTCCGGGAGCCTTTAATTCTTGATGAATTTTAACACTCGAACGAACTCTGTAAGTTGTTGCGTCCGAGAGTTACACCGATTTTTCGAGTTTTTTGGTGGTTTCCACCCCCGGGGGTGGAGCACTCAATTCGAGCGGGTGGTTTTCCGGAAGCCTTTAATTCTGGAGTAATTTTGACGTGCGTACGAACTCTGTAAGATGTTGCGTCCGAGAGTTACACCGATTTTTCGAGTTTTTTGGTGGTTTCCACCCCTCGGGGGTGGAGCACTTGATTCGAGCGGGTGATTTTCCGGGAGCCTTCAATTCTGGAGTAATTTTGACGTGCGTACGAACTCTGTAAGTTGTTGCGTCCGAGAGTTACACCGATTTTTCGAGTTTTTTGGTGGTTTCCACCCCCGGGGGTGGAGCACCTCATTCGAGCGGGTGGTTTTCCGAAAGCCTTTGATTCTGGAGTAATTTTGACGTGCGTACGAACTCTGTAAGTTGTTGCGTCCGAGAGTTACACCGATTTTTCGAGTTTTTTGGTGGCTTCCACCCCTCGGGGGTGGAGCACTTAATTCGAGCGGGTGGTTTTCCGGGAGCCTTTAATTCTGAAGTAATTTTAACACTCGAACTAACTCTGTAAGTTGTTGCGTCCGAGAGTTACACCGATTTTTCGAGTTTTCTGGTGGTTTCCACCCCCGGGGGTGGAGCACTCAATTTGAGCGGGTGGTTTTCCGGGAGCCTTTAATTCTGGAGTAATTTTGACGTGCGTACGAATTCTGTAAGTTGTTGCGTCCGAGAGTTACACCGATTTTTCGAGTTTTTTGGTGGTTTCCACCCCTCGGGGGTGGAGCACTTAACTCGAGCGGGTGTTTTTCCGGGAGCCTTTAATTCTGGAGTAATTTTAACACTCAAACGAACTCTGTAAGTTGTTGCGTCCGAGAGTGACACCGATTTTTCGAGTTTTTTGGTGGTTTTCACCCCCGGGGGTGGAGCACTTAATTCGAGCGGGTGGTTTTCCGGGAGCCTTTAATTCCGGAGTAATTTTGACGTGCGTACGAACTCTGTAAGTTGTTGCGTCCGAGAGTTACACGGATTTTTCTAGTTTTTGGGTGGTTTCCACCCCTCGGGGGTGAAGCACTTAATTCGAGCGGGTGATTTTCCGGGAGCCTTTAATTCTGGAGTAATTTTGACGTGCGTACGAACTCTGTAAGTTGTTGCGTCCGAGAGTTACACCGATTTTTCGAGTTTTTTGGTGGTTTCCACCCCTCGGGGGTGGAGCACTCAATTCGAGCGGGTGGTTTTCCGGGAGCCTTCAATTCTGAAGTAATTTTAACACTTGAACTAACTTTGTAAGTTGTTGCGTCCGAGAGTTACACGGATTTTTCTAGTTTTTAGGTGGTTTCCACCCCTCGGGGGTGGAGCACTTAATTCGAGCGGGTGGTTTTCCGGGAGCCTTTAATTCTAAAGTAATTTTGACGTGCGTACGAACTCTGTAAGTTGTTGCGTCCGAGAGTTACACCGATTTTTCGAGTTTTTTGGTGGTTTCCACCCCTCGTGGGTGGAGCACTTAATTCAAGCGGGTGGTTTTCCGGGAGCCTCTAATTCTGGAGTAATTTTGACGTGCGTACGAACTCTGTAAGTTGTTGCGTCCGAGAGTTACACCGATTTTTCGAGTTTTTTAGTGGTTTCCACCCCTCGGGGGTGGAGCACTTAATTCGAGCGGGTGGTTTTCCGGGAGCCTTTAATTCTGGAGTAATTTTAACACTCGAACGAACTCTGTAAGTTGTCGCGTCCGAGAGTTACACCGATTTTTCGAGTTTTTTGGTGGTTTTCACCCCTCGGGGGTGAAGCACTAGATTCGAGCGGGTGATTTTCCGGGAGCCTTTAATTCTGGAGTAATTTTGACGTACGTACGAACTCTGTAAGTTGTTGCGTCTGAGAGTTACACCGATTTTTCGAGTTTTGTGGTGGTTTCCACCCCTCGGGGTGGAGCACTTAATTCGAGCGGGTGGTTTTCCGGGAGCCTTTGATTCTTGAGTAATTTTAACACTCGAACGAACTCTGTAAGTTGTTGCGTCCGAGAGTTACACCGATTTTTCGAGTTTTTTGGTGGTTTCCACCCCCGGGGGTGGAGCACCTCATTCAAGCGGGTGGTTTTCCGGGAGCCTTTAATTCTGGAGTAATTTTGACGTGCGTACGAACTCTGTAAGTTGTTGCGTCCGAGAGTAACACCGATTTTTCGTGTTTTTTGGTGGTTTCCACCCCTCGGGGTGGAGCACTTAATTCGAGCGGGTGGTTTTCCGGGAGCCTTTAATTCTTGAGTAATTTTAACACTCGAACGAACTCTGTAAGTTGTTGCGTCCGAGAGTTACACCGATTTTTCGAGTTTTTTGGTGGTTTCCACCCCTCGGGGGTGGAGCACCTAATTCGAGCGGGTGGTTTTCCGGGAGCCTTTAATTCTGAAGTAATTTTAACACTCGAACTAACTCTGTAAGTTGTTGCGTCCGAGAGTTACACGGATTTTTCTAGTTTTTAGGTGGTTTACACCCCTCGGGGGTGGAGCACTTAATTCGAGCGGGTGGTTTTCCGGGAGCCTTTAATTCTGGAGTAATTTTAACACTCGAACGAACTCTGTAAGTTGTTGCGTCCGAGAGTTACACCGATTTTTCGAGTTTTCTGGTGGTTTCCACCCCCCGGGGTGGAGCACTCAATTCGAGCGGGTGGTTTTCCGGGAGCCTTCAATTCTGGAGTAATTTTGACGTTCGTACGAACTCTGTAAGTTGTTGCGTCCGAGAGTTACACCGATTTTTCGAGTTTTTTGGTGGTTTCCACCCCTCGGGGGTGTAGCACTCAATTCGAGCGGGTGGTTTTCCGGGAGCCTTTAATTCTGAAGTAATTTTAACACTCGTACTAACTCTGTAAGTTGTTGCGTCCGAGAGTTACACCGATTTTTCGAGTTGTCTGGTGGTTTCCACCCCCGGGGGTGGAGCACTTAATTCGAGCGTGTGGTTTTCCGGGAGCCTCTAATTCTGAAGTGATTTTGACGTGCGTACGAACTCTGTAAGTTGTTGCGTCCGAGAGTTACACCGATTTTTCGAGTTTTTTGGTGGTTTCCACCCCTCGGGGGTAGAGCACTTAATTCGAGCGGGTGGTTTTCCGGAAGCCTTTAATTCTGGAGTAATTTTAACACTCGAACGAACTCTGTAAGTTGTTGCGTCCGAGAGTTACACCGATTTTTCGAGTTTGTTGGTGGTTTTCACCCCTCGGGGGTGGAGCACTCAATTTGAGCGGGTGGTTTTCCGGGAGCCTTTAATTCTGGAGTAATTTTGACGTGCGTACGAATTCTGTAAGTTGTTGCGTCCGAGAGTTACACCGATTTTTCGAGTTTTTTGGTGGTTTCCACCCCTCGGGGGTGGAGCACTTAATTCGAGCGGGTGTTTTTCCGGGAGCCTTTAATTCTGGAGTAATTTTAACACTCAAACGAACTCTGTAAGTTGTTGCGTCCGAGAGTGACACCGATTTTTCGAGTTTTTTGGTGGTTTTCACCCCCGGGGGTGGAGCACTTAATTCGAGCGGGTGGTTTTCCGGGAGCCTTTAATTCCGGAGTAATTTTGACGTGCGTACGAACTCTGTAAGTTGTTGCGTCCGAGAGTTACACGGATTTTTCTAGTTTTTGGGTGGTTTCCACCCCTCGGGGGTGGAGCATTTAATTCGAGCGGGTGATTTTCCGGGAGCCTTTAATTCTGGAGTAATTTTGACGTGCGTACGAACTCTGTAAGTTGTTGCGTCCGAGAGTTACACCGATTTTTCGAGTTTTTTGGTGGTTTCCACCCCTCGGGGGTGAAGCACATAATTCGAGCGGGTGGTTTTCCGGAAGCCTTTGATTCTGGAGTAATTTTAACACTCGAACAAACTCTGTAAGTTGTTGCGTCCGAGAGTTACACCGATTTTTCGAGTTTTTTGGTGGTTTCCACCCCTCGGGGGTGGAGCACTTAATTCGAGCGGGTGGTTTTCCAGAAGCCTTTGATTCTGGAGTAATTTTAACACTCGAACGAACTCTGTAAGTTGTTGCGTCCGAGAGTTACACCGATTTTTCGAGTTTTTTGGTGGTTTCCACCTCTCGGGGATGGAGCACTTAATTCGAGCGGGTGGTTTTCCGGGAGCCTTTAATTCTGGAGTAATTTTGACGTGCGGACGAACTCTGTAAGTTGTTGCGTCCGAGAGTTACACCGATTTATCCAGTTTTATGGTGGTTTCCACCCCTCGGGGGTGGAGCACTTAATTCGAGCGGGTGATTTTCCGGGAGCCTTTAATTCTGGAGTAATTTTGACGTGCGTACGAACTCTGTAAGTTGTTGCGTCCGAGAGTTACACCGATTTTTCGAGTTTTTTGGTGGTTTCCGCCCCTCGGGGGTGGAGCACTTAATTCGAGCGGGTGGTTTTCCGGGAGCCTTCAATTCTGAAGTAATTTTAACACTCGAACGAACTCTGTAAGTTGTTGCGTCCGAGAGTTACACGGATTTTTCTAGTTTTGAGTGGTTTCCACCCCTCGGGGGTGGAGCACTTGATTCGAGCGGGTGATTTTCGGGAGCCTTCAATTCTGAAGTAATTTTGACGTGCGTACGAACTCTGTAAGTTGTTGCGTCCGAGAGTTACACCGATTTTTCGAGTTTTTTGGTGGTTTCCACCCCCGGGGGTGGAGCACCTCATTCGAGCGGGTGGTTTTCCGGGAGCCTTTAATTCTGGAGTAATTTTGACGTGCGTACGAACTCTGTAAGTTGTTGCGTCCGAGAGTTACACCGATTTTTCGAGTTTTTTGGTGGTTTCCACCCCTCGGGGGTGGAGCACTCAATTCGAGCAGGTGGTTTTCCGGGAGCCTTCAATTCTGAAGTGATTTTAACACTTGAACTAACTCTGTAAGTTGTTGCGTCCGAGAGTTACACGGATTTTTCTAGTTTTTAGGTGGTTTCCACCCCTCGGGGGTGGAGCACTTAATTCGAGCGGGTGGTTTTCCGGGAGCCTTTAATTCTAGAGTAATTTTGACGTGCGTACGAACTCTGTAAGTTGTTGCGTCCGAGAGTCACACCGATTTTTCGAGTTTTTTGGTGGTTTCCACCCCTCGGGGGTGGAGCACCTAATTCAGGCGGGTGGTTTTCCGGGAGCCTCTAATTCTGGAGTAATTTTGACGTGCGTACGAACTCTGTAAGTTGTTGCGTCCGAGAGTTACACCGATTTTTCGAGTTTTTTAGTGGTTTCCACCCCTCGGGGGTGGAGCACTTAATTCGAGCGGGTGATTTTCCGGGAGCCTCTGATTCTGGAGTAATTTTAACACTCGAACGAACTCTGTAAGTTGTTGCGTCCGAGAGTTACACCGATTTTTCGAGTTTTTTGGTGGTTTTCACCCCTCGGGGGTGAAGCACTAGATTCGAAAGGGTGATTTTCCGGGAGCCTTTAATTCTGGAGTAATTTTGACGTACGTACGAACTTTGTAAGTTGTTGCGTCCGAGAGTTACACCGATTTTTCGAGTTTTTTGGTGGTTTCCACCCCTCGGGGTGGAGCACTTGATTCGAGCGGGTGGTTTTCCGGGAGCCTTCAATTCTTGAGTAATTTTAACACTCGAACGAACTCTGTAAGTTGTTGCGTCCGAGAGTTACACCGATTTTTCGAGTTTTTTGGTGGTTTCCACCCCCGGGGGTGGAGCACCTCATTCGAGCGGGTGGTTTTCCGGGAGCCTTTATTTCTGGAGTAATTTTGACGTGCGTACGAACTCTGTAAGTTGTTGCGTCCGAGAGTTACACCGATTTTTCGAGTTTTTTGGTGGTTTCCACCCCTCGGGGTGGAGCACTTAATTCGAGCGGGTGGTTTTCCGGGAGCCTTTAATTCTTGAGTGATTTTAACACTCGAACGAACTCTGTAAGTTGTTGCGTCCGAGAGTTACACCGATTTTTCGAGTTTTTTGGTGGTTTCCACCCCTCGGGGGTGGAGCACTCAATTCGAGCGGGTGGTTTTCCGGGAGCCTTCAATTCTGAAGTAATTTGAACACTCGAACTAACTCTGTAAGTTGTTGCGTCCGAGAGTTACACGGATTTTTCTAGTTTTTAGGTGGTTTCCACCCCTCGGGGGTGGAGCACTTAATTCGAGCGGGTGGTTTTCCGGGAGCCTTTAATTCTGGAGTAATTTTAACACTCGAACGAACTCTGTAAGTTGTTGCGTCCGAGAGTTACACCGATTTTTCGAGTTTTCTGGTGGTTTCCACCCCCGGGGGTGGAGCACTCAATTCGAGCGGGTGGTTTTCCGGGAGCCTTTAATTCTGGAGTAATTTTGACGTGCGTACGAACTCTGTAAGTTGTTGCGTCCGAGAGTTACACCGATTTTTCGAGTTTTTTGGTGGTTTCCACCCCTCGGGGGTGGAGCACTTAATTCGAGCGGGTGGTTTTCCGGGAGCCTTTAATTCTGGAGTAATTTTAACACTCGAACGAACTCTGTAAGTTGTTGCGTTCGAGAGTTACACCGATTTTTCGAGTTTTTTGGTGGTTTCCACCCCTCGGGGGTGTAGCACTCTATTCGAGCGGGTGGTTTTCCGGGAGCCTTTAATTCTGAAGTAATTTCAACACTCGTACTAACTCTGTAAGTTGTTGCGTCCGAGAGTTACACCGATTTTTCGAGTTGTCTGGTGGTTTCCACCCCCGGGGGTGGAGCACTTAATTCGAGCGTGTGGTTTTCCGGGAGCCTCTAATTCTGAAGTGATTTTGACGTGCGTACGAACTCTGTAAGTTGTTGCGTCCGAGAGCTACACCGATTTTTCGAGTTTTTTGGTGGTTTCCACCCCTCGGGGGTGGAGCACTTAATTCGAGCGGGTGGTTTTCCGGAAGCCTTTAATTCTGGAGTAATTTTAACACTCGAACGAACTCTGTAAGTTGTTGCGTCCGAGAGTTACACCGATTTTTCGAGTTTGTTGGTGGTTTTCACCCCTCGGGGGTGAAGCACTAAATTCGAGCGGGTGATTTTCCGGGAGCCTTCAATTCTGGAGTAATTTTGACGTGCGTACGAACTCTGTAAGTTGTTGCGTCCGAGAGTTACACCGATTTTTCGAGTTTTTTGGTAGTTTCCACCCCTCGGGGTGGAGCACTTAATTCGAGCGGGTGGTTTTCCGGAAGCCTTTAATTCTTGAGTAATTTTAACACTCGAACGAACTCTGTAAGTTGTTGCGTCCGAGAGTTACACCGATTTTTCGAGTTTTTTGGTGGTTTTCACCCCCGGGGGTGGAGCACTCTATTCGAGCGGGTGGTTTTCCGGTAGCCTTCAATTCTGGAGTAATTTTGACGTGCGTACGAACTCTGTAAGATGTTGCGTCCGAGAGTTACACCGATTTTTCGAGTTTTTTGGTGGTTTTCACCCCTCGGGGGTGGAGCACTTCATTCGAGCGGGTGATTTTCCGGGAGCCTCCAATTCTGGAGTAATTTTGACGTGCGTACGAACTCTGTAAGTTGTTGCGTCCGAGAGTTACACCGATTTTTCGAGTTTTTTGGTGGTTTCCACCCCTCGGGGGTGGAGCACTTAATTCGAGCGGGTGGTTTTCCGGGAGCCTTTAATTCTGGAGTAATTTTAACACTCAGACGAACTCTGTAAGTTGTTGCGTCCGAGAGTTACACCGATTTTTCGAGTTTTTTGGTGGTTTCCACCCCCGGGGGTGGAGCACCTAATTCGAGCAGGTGGTTTTCCGGGAGCCTTTGATTCTGAAGTAATTTCAACACTTGAACGAACTCTGTAAGTTGTTGCGTCCGAGAGTTACACGGATTTTTCTAGTTTTTGGGTGGTTTTCACCCCTCGGGGGTGGAGCACTTAATTCGAGCGGGTGATTTTCCGGGAGCCTTTAATTCTGGAGTAATTTTGACGTACGTACGAACTCTGTAAGTTGTTGCGTCCGAGAGTTACACCGATTTTTCGAGTTTTTTGGTGGTTTCCACCCCTCGGGGTGGAGCACTTAATTCGAGCGGGTGGTTTTCCGGGAGCCTTTATTTCTGGAGTAATTTTAACACTCGAACGAACTCTGTAAGTTGTTGCGTCCGAGAGTTACACCGATTTTTCGAGTTTTTTGGTGGTTTCCACCCCCGGGGGTGGAGCACCTTATTCGAGCGGGTGGTTTTCCGGAAGCCTTTAATTCTGGAGTAATTTTGACGTGCGTACGAACTCTGTAAGTTGTTGCGTCCGAGAGTTACACCGATTTTTCGAGTTTTTTGGTGGTTTCCACCCCTCGGGGGTGGAGCACTTAATTCGAGCGGGTGTTTTTCCGGGAGCCTTTAATTTTGGAGTAATTTTAACACTCCAACGAACTCTGTAAGTTGTTGCGTCCGAGAGTGACACCGATTTTTCGAGTTTTTTGGTGGTTTTCACCCCCGGGGGTGGAGCACTTTATTCGAGCGGGTGGTTTTCCGGGAGCCTTTAATTCCGGAGTAATTTTGACGTGCGTACGAACTCTGTAAGTTGTTGCGTCCGAGAGTTACACGGATTTTTCTAGTTTTTGGGTGGTTTCCACCCCTCGGGGGTGGAGCACTTAATTCGAGCGGGTGATTTTCCGGGAGCCTTTAATTCTGGAGTAATTTTGACGTGCGTACGAACTCTGTAAGTTGTTGCGTCCGAGAGTTACACCGATTTTTCGAGTTTTTTGGTGGTTTCCACCCCTCGGGGGTGGAGCACTTAATTCGAGCGGGTGGTTTTCCGGAAGCCTTCGATTCTGGAGTAATTTTAACACTCGAACAAACTCTGTGAGTTGTTGCGTCCGAGGGTTACACCGATTTTTCGAGTTTTTTGGTGGTTTCCACCCCCGGGGGTGGAGCATTTAATTCGAGCAGGTGGTTTTCCGGGAGCCTTCAATTCTGGAGTAATTTTGACGTGCGTACGAACTCTGTAAGTTGTTGCGTCCGAGAGTTACACCGATTTTTCTAGTTTTTTGGTGGTTTCCACCCCTCGGGGGTGAAGCACTTAATTCGAGCGGGTGGTTTTCCGGGAGCCTTTAATTCTGAAGTAATTTTAACTCTCGAACGAACACTGTAAGTTGTTGCGTCCGAGAGTTACACGGATTTTTCTAGTTTTTGGGTGGTTTCCACCCCTCGGGGGTGGAGCACTTAATTCGGGCGGGTGATTTTCCGGAAGCCTTTAATTCTGGAGTAATTTTGACGTGCGCTCGAACTCTGTCAGTTGTTGCGTCCGAGAGTTACACCGATTTTTCGAGTTTTTTGGTGGTTTCCACCCCTCGGGGGTGGAGCACTCAATTCGAGCGGGTGGTTTTCCGGAAGCCTTTAATTCTGAAGTAATTTTAACACTCGAACTAACTCTGTAAGTTGTTGCGTCCGAGAGTTACACCGATTTTTCGAATTGTTTGGTGGTTTCCACCCCTGGGGGTGGAGCACTTGATTCGAGCGGGTGGTTTTCCGGGAGCCTTCAATTCTGAAGTAATTTTAACACTCGAACTAACTCTGTAAGTTGTTGCGTCCGAGAGTTACACGGATTTTTCTAGTTTCTAGGTGGTTTCCACCCCTCGGGGGTGGAGCACTTAATCCGAGCGGGTGGTTTTCCGGGAGCCTTTAATTCTGGAGTAATTTTAACACTCGAACGAACTCTGTAAGTTGTTGCGTCCGAGAGTTACACCGATTTTTCGAGTTTTCTGGTGGTTTCCACCCCCGGGGGTGGAGCACTCAATTTGAGCGGGTGGTTTTCCGGGAGCCTTTAATTCTGGAGTAATTTTGACGTGCGTACGAATTCTGTAAGTTGTTGCGTCCGAGAGTTACACCGATTTTTCGAGTTTTTTGGTGGTTTCCACCCCTCGGGGGTGGAGCACTTAACTCGAGCGGGTGTTTTTCCGGGAGCCTTTAATTCTGGAGTAATTTTAACACTCAAACGAACTCTGTAAGTTGTTGCGTCCGAGAGTGACACCGATTTTTCGAGTTTTTTGGTGGTTTTCACCCCCGGGGGTGGAGCACTTAATTCGAGCGGGTGGTTTTCCGGGAGCCTTTAATTCCGGAGTAATTTTGACGTGCGTACGAACTCTGTAAGTTGTTGCGTCCGAGAGTTACACGGATTTTTCTAGTTTTTGGGTGGTTTCCACCCCTCGGGGGTGAAGCACTTAATTCGAGCGGGTGATTTTCCGGGAGCCTTTAATTCTGGAGTAATTTTGACGTGCGTACGAACTCTGTAAGTTGTTGCGTCCGAGAGTTACACCGATTTTTCGAGTTTTTTGGTGGTTTCCACCCCTCGGGGGTGGAGCACTCAATTCGAGCGGGTGGTTTTCCGGGAGCCTTCAATTCTGAAGTAATTTTAACACTTGAACTAACTTTGTAAGTTGTTGCGTCCGAGAGTTACACGGATTTTTCTAGTTTTTAGGTGGTTTCCACCCCTCGGGGGTGGAGCACTTAATTCGAGCGGGTGGTTTTCCGGGAGCCTTTAATTCTAAAGTAATTTTGACGTGCGTACGAACTCTGTAAGTTGTTGCGTCCGAGAGTTACACCGATTTTTCGAGTTTTTTGGTGGTTTCCACCCCTCGTGGGTGGAGCACTTAATTCAAGCGGGTGGTTTTCCGGGAGCCTCTAATTCTGGAGTAATTTTGACGTGCGTACGAACTCTGTAAGTTGTTGCGTCCGAGAGTTACACCGATTTTTCGAGTTTTTTAGTGGTTTCCACCCCTCGGGGGTGGAGCACTTAATTCGAGCGGGTGGTTTTCCGGGAGCCTTTAATTCTGGAGTAATTTTAACACTCGAACGAACTCTGTAAGTTGTCGCGTCCGAGAGTTACACCGATTTTTCGAGTTTTTTGGTGGTTTTCACCCCTCGGGGGTGAAGCACTAGATTCGAGCGGGTGATTTTCCGGGAGCCTTTAATTCTGGAGTAATTTTGACGTACGTACGAACTCTGTAAGTTGTTGCGTCTGAGAGTTACACCGATTTTTCGAGTTTTGTGGTGGTTTCCACCCCTCGGGGTGGAGCACTTAATTCGAGCGGGTGGTTTTCCGGGAGCCTTTGATTCTTGAGTAATTTTAACACTCGAACGAACTCTGTAAGTTGTTGCGTCCGAGAGTTACACCGATTTTTCGAGTTTTTTGGTGGTTTCCACCCCCGGGGGTGGAGCACCTCATTCAAGCGGGTGGTTTTCCGGGAGCCTTTAATTCTGGAGTAATTTTGACGTGCGTACGAACTCTGTAAGTTGTTGCGTCCGAGAGTAACACCGATTTTTCGTGTTTTTTGGTGGTTTCCACCCCTCGGGGTGGAGCACTTAATTCGAGCGGGTGGTTTTCCGGGAGCCTTTAATTCTTGAGTAATTTTAACACTCGAACGAACTCTGTAAGTTGTTGCGTCCGAGAGTTACACCGATTTTTCGAGTTTTTTGGTGGTTTCCACCCCTCGGGGGTGGAGCACCTAATTCGAGCGGGTGGTTTTCCGGGAGCCTTTAATTCTGAAGTAATTTTAACACTCGAACTAACTCTGTAAGTTGTTGCGTCCGAGAGTTACACGGATTTTTCTAGTTTTTAGGTGGTTTACACCCCTCGGGGGTGGAGCACTTAATTCGAGCGGGTGGTTTTCCGGGAGCCTTTAATTCTGGAGTAATTTTAACACTCGAACGAACTCTGTAAGTTGTTGCGTCCGAGAGTTACACCGATTTTTCGAGTTTTCTGGTGGTTTCCACCCCCCGGGGTGGAGCACTCAATTCGAGCGGGTGGTTTTCCGGGAGCCTTCAATTCTGGAGTAATTTTGACGTTCGTACGAACTCTGTAAGTTGTTGCGTCCGAGAGTTACACCGATTTTTCGAGTTTTTTGGTGGTTTCCACCCCTCGGGGGTGTAGCACTCAATTCGAGCGGGTGGTTTTCCGGGAGCCTTTAATTCTGAAGTAATTTTAACACTCGTACTAACTCTGTAAGTTGTTGCGTCCGAGAGTTACACCGATTTTTCGAGTTGTCTGGTGGTTTCCACCCCCGGGGGTGGAGCACTTAATTCGAGCGTGTGGTTTTCCGGGAGCCTCTAATTCTGAAGTGATTTTGACGTGCGTACGAACTCTGTAAGTTGTTGCGTCCGAGAGTTACACCGATTTTTCGAGTTTTTTGGTGGTTTCCACCCCTCGGGGGTAGAGCACTTAATTCGAGCGGGTGGTTTTCCGGAAGCCTTTAATTCTGGAGTAATTTTAACACTCGAACGAACTCTGTAAGTTGTTGCGTCCGAGAGTTACACCGATTTTTCGAGTTTGTTGGTGGTTTTCACCCCTCGGGGGTGGAGCACTCAATTTGAGCGGGTGGTTTTCCGGGAGCCTTTAATTCTGGAGTAATTTTGACGTGCGTACGAATTCTGTAAGTTGTTGCGTCCGAGAGTTACACCGATTTTTCGAGTTTTTTGGTGGTTTCCACCCCTCGGGGGTGGAGCACTTAATTCGAGCGGGTGTTTTTCCGGGAGCCTTTAATTCTGGAGTAATTTTAACACTCAAACGAACTCTGTAAGTTGTTGCGTCCGAGAGTGACACCGATTTTTCGAGTTTTTTGGTGGTTTTCACCCCCGGGGGTGGAGCACTTAATTCGAGCGGGTGGTTTTCCGGGAGCCTTTAATTCCGGAGTAATTTTGACGTGCGTACGAACTCTGTAAGTTGTTGCGTCCGAGAGTTACACGGATTTTTCTAGTTTTTGGGTGGTTTCCACCCCTCGGGGGTGGAGCATTTAATTCGAGCGGGTGATTTTCCGGGAGCCTTTAATTCTGGAGTAATTTTGACGTGCGTACGAACTCTGTAAGTTGTTGCGTCCGAGAGTTACACCGATTTTTCGAGTTTTTTGGTGGTTTCCACCCCTCGGGGGTGAAGCACATAATTCGAGCGGGTGGTTTTCCGGAAGCCTTTGATTCTGGAGTAATTTTAACACTCGAACAAACTCTGTAAGTTGTTGCGTCCGAGAGTTACACCGATTTTTCGAGTTTTTTGGTGGTTTCCACCCCTCGGGGGTGGAGCACTTAATTCGAGCGGGTGGTTTTCCAGAAGCCTTTGATTCTGGAGTAATTTTAACACTCGAACGAACTCTGTAAGTTGTTGCGTCCGAGAGTTACACCGATTTTTCGAGTTTTTTGGTGGTTTCCACCTCTCGGGGATGGAGCACTTAATTCGAGCGGGTGGTTTTCCGGGAGCCTTTAATTCTGGAGTAATTTTGACGTGCGGACGAACTCTGTAAGTTGTTGCGTCCGAGAGTTACACCGATTTATCCAGTTTTATGGTGGTTTCCACCCCTCGGGGGTGGAGCACTTAATTCGAGCGGGTGATTTTCCGGGAGCCTTTAATTCTGGAGTAATTTTGACGTGCGTACGAACTCTGTAAGTTGTTGCGTCCGAGAGTTACACCGATTTTTCGAGTTTTTTGGTGGTTTCCGCCCCTCGGGGGTGGAGCACTTAATTCGAGCGGGTGGTTTTCCGGGAGCCTTCAATTCTGAAGTAATTTTAACACTCGAACGAACTCTGTAAGTTGTTGCGTCCGAGAGTTACACGGATTTTTCTAGTTTTGAGTGGTTTCCACCCCTCGGGGGTGGAGCACTTGATTCGAGCGGGTGATTTTCGGGAGCCTTCAATTCTGAAGTAATTTTGACGTGCGTACGAACTCTGTAAGTTGTTGCGTCCGAGAGTTACACCGATTTTTCGAGTTTTTTGGTGGTTTCCACCCCCGGGGGTGGAGCACCTCATTCGAGCGGGTGGTTTTCCGGGAGCCTTTAATTCTGGAGTAATTTTGACGTGCGTACGAACTCTGTAAGTTGTTGCGTCCGAGAGTTACACCGATTTTTCGAGTTTTTTGGTGGTTTCCACCCCTCGGGGGTGGAGCACTCAATTCGAGCAGGTGGTTTTCCGGGAGCCTTCAATTCTGAAGTGATTTTAACACTTGAACTAACTCTGTAAGTTGTTGCGTCCGAGAGTTACACGGATTTTTCTAGTTTTTAGGTGGTTTCCACCCCTCGGGGGTGGAGCACTTAATTCGAGCGGGTGGTTTTCCGGGAGCCTTTAATTCTAGAGTAATTTTGACGTGCGTACGAACTCTGTAAGTTGTTGCGTCCGAGAGTCACACCGATTTTTCGAGTTTTTTGGTGGTTTCCACCCCTCGGGGGTGGAGCACCTAATTCAGGCGGGTGGTTTTCCGGGAGCCTCTAATTCTGGAGTAATTTTGACGTGCGTACGAACTCTGTAAGTTGTTGCGTCCGAGAGTTACACCGATTTTTCGAGTTTTTTAGTGGTTTCCACCCCTCGGGGGTGGAGCACTTAATTCGAGCGGGTGATTTTCCGGGAGCCTCTGATTCTGGAGTAATTTTAACACTCGAACGAACTCTGTAAGTTGTTGCGTCCGAGAGTTACACCGATTTTTCGAGTTTTTTGGTGGTTTTCACCCCTCGGGGGTGAAGCACTAGATTCGAAAGGGTGATTTTCCGGGAGCCTTTAATTCTGGAGTAATTTTGACGTACGTACGAACTTTGTAAGTTGTTGCGTCCGAGAGTTACACCGATTTTTCGAGTTTTTTGGTGGTTTCCACCCCTCGGGGTGGAGCACTTGATTCGAGCGGGTGGTTTTCCGGGAGCCTTCAATTCTTGAGTAATTTTAACACTCGAACGAACTCTGTAAGTTGTTGCGTCCGAGAGTTACACCGATTTTTCGAGTTTTTTGGTGGTTTCCACCCCCGGGGGTGGAGCACCTCATTCGAGCGGGTGGTTTTCCGGGAGCCTTTATTTCTGGAGTAATTTTGACGTGCGTACGAACTCTGTAAGTTGTTGCGTCCGAGAGTTACACCGATTTTTCGAGTTTTTTGGTGGTTTCCACCCCTCGGGGTGGAGCACTTAATTCGAGCGGGTGGTTTTCCGGGAGCCTTTAATTCTTGAGTGATTTTAACACTCGAACGAACTCTGTAAGTTGTTGCGTCCGAGAGTTACACCGATTTTTCGAGTTTTTTGGTGGTTTCCACCCCTCGGGGGTGGAGCACTCAATTCGAGCGGGTGGTTTTCCGGGAGCCTTCAATTCTGAAGTAATTTGAACACTCGAACTAACTCTGTAAGTTGTTGCGTCCGAGAGTTACACGGATTTTTCTAGTTTTTAGGTGGTTTCCACCCCTCGGGGGTGGAGCACTTAATTCGAGCGGGTGGTTTTCCGGGAGCCTTTAATTCTGGAGTAATTTTAACACTCGAACGAACTCTGTAAGTTGTTGCGTCCGAGAGTTACACCGATTTTTCGAGTTTTCTGGTGGTTTCCACCCCCGGGGGTGGAGCACTCAATTCGAGCGGGTGGTTTTCCGGGAGCCTTTAATTCTGGAGTAATTTTGACGTGCGTACGAACTCTGTAAGTTGTTGCGTCCGAGAGTTACACCGATTTTTCGAGTTTTTTGGTGGTTTCCACCCCTCGGGGGTGGAGCACTTAATTCGAGCGGGTGGTTTTCCGGGAGCCTTTAATTCTGGAGTAATTTTAACACTCGAACGAACTCTGTAAGTTGTTGCGTTCGAGAGTTACACCGATTTTTCGAGTTTTTTGGTGGTTTCCACCCCTCGGGGGTGTAGCACTCTATTCGAGCGGGTGGTTTTCCGGGAGCCTTTAATTCTGAAGTAATTTCAACACTCGTACTAACTCTGTAAGTTGTTGCGTCCGAGAGTTACACCGATTTTTCGAGTTGTCTGGTGGTTTCCACCCCCGGGGGTGGAGCACTTAATTCGAGCGTGTGGTTTTCCGGGAGCCTCTAATTCTGAAGTGATTTTGACGTGCGTACGAACTCTGTAAGTTGTTGCGTCCGAGAGCTACACCGATTTTTCGAGTTTTTTGGTGGTTTCCACCCCTCGGGGGTGGAGCACTTAATTCGAGCGGGTGGTTTTCCGGAAGCCTTTAATTCTGGAGTAATTTTAACACTCGAACGAACTCTGTAAGTTGTTGCGTCCGAGAGTTACACCGATTTTTCGAGTTTGTTGGTGGTTTTCACCCCTCGGGGGTGAAGCACTAAATTCGAGCGGGTGATTTTCCGGGAGCCTTCAATTCTGGAGTAATTTTGACGTGCGTACGAACTCTGTAAGTTGTTGCGTCCGAGAGTTACACCGATTTTTCGAGTTTTTTGGTAGTTTCCACCCCTCGGGGTGGAGCACTTAATTCGAGCGGGTGGTTTTCCGGAAGCCTTTAATTCTTGAGTAATTTTAACACTCGAACGAACTCTGTAAGTTGTTGCGTCCGAGAGTTACACCGATTTTTCGAGTTTTTTGGTGGTTTTCACCCCCGGGGGTGGAGCACTCTATTCGAGCGGGTGGTTTTCCGGTAGCCTTCAATTCTGGAGTAATTTTGACGTGCGTACGAACTCTGTAAGATGTTGCGTCCGAGAGTTACACCGATTTTTCGAGTTTTTTGGTGGTTTTCACCCCTCGGGGGTGGAGCACTTCATTCGAGCGGGTGATTTTCCGGGAGCCTCCAATTCTGGAGTAATTTTGACGTGCGTACGAACTCTGTAAGTTGTTGCGTCCGAGAGTTACACCGATTTTTCGAGTTTTTTGGTGGTTTCCACCCCTCGGGGGTGGAGCACTTAATTCGAGCGGGTGGTTTTCCGGGAGCCTTTAATTCTGGAGTAATTTTAACACTCAGACGAACTCTGTAAGTTGTTGCGTCCGAGAGTTACACCGATTTTTCGAGTTTTTTGGTGGTTTCCACCCCCGGGGGTGGAGCACCTAATTCGAGCAGGTGGTTTTCCGGGAGCCTTTGATTCTGAAGTAATTTCAACACTTGAACGAACTCTGTAAGTTGTTGCGTCCGAGAGTTACACGGATTTTTCTAGTTTTTGGGTGGTTTTCACCCCTCGGGGGTGGAGCACTTAATTCGAGCGGGTGATTTTCCGGGAGCCTTTAATTCTGGAGTAATTTTGACGTACGTACGAACTCTGTAAGTTGTTGCGTCCGAGAGTTACACCGATTTTTCGAGTTTTTTGGTGGTTTCCACCCCTCGGGGTGGAGCACTTAATTCGAGCGGGTGGTTTTCCGGGAGCCTTTATTTCTGGAGTAATTTTAACACTCGAACGAACTCTGTAAGTTGTTGCGTCCGAGAGTTACACCGATTTTTCGAGTTTTTTGGTGGTTTCCACCCCCGGGGGTGGAGCACCTTATTCGAGCGGGTGGTTTTCCGGAAGCCTTTAATTCTGGAGTAATTTTGACGTGCGTACGAACTCTGTAAGTTGTTGCGTCCGAGAGTTACACCGATTTTTCGAGTTTTTTGGTGGTTTCCACCCCTCGGGGGTGGAGCACTTAATTCGAGCGGGTGTTTTTCCGGGAGCCTTTAATTTTGGAGTAATTTTAACACTCCAACGAACTCTGTAAGTTGTTGCGTCCGAGAGTGACACCGATTTTTCGAGTTTTTTGGTGGTTTTCACCCCCGGGGGTGGAGCACTTTATTCGAGCGGGTGGTTTTCCGGGAGCCTTTAATTCCGGAGTAATTTTGACGTGCGTACGAACTCTGTAAGTTGTTGCGTCCGAGAGTTACACGGATTTTTCTAGTTTTTGGGTGGTTTCCACCCCTCGGGGGTGGAGCACTTAATTCGAGCGGGTGATTTTCCGGGAGCCTTTAATTCTGGAGTAATTTTGACGTGCGTACGAACTCTGTAAGTTGTTGCGTCCGAGAGTTACACCGATTTTTCGAGTTTTTTGGTGGTTTCCACCCCTCGGGGGTGGAGCACTTAATTCGAGCGGGTGGTTTTCCGGAAGCCTTCGATTCTGGAGTAATTTTAACACTCGAACAAACTCTGTGAGTTGTTGCGTCCGAGGGTTACACCGATTTTTCGAGTTTTTTGGTGGTTTCCACCCCCGGGGGTGGAGCATTTAATTCGAGCAGGTGGTTTTCCGGGAGCCTTCAATTCTGGAGTAATTTTGACGTGCGTACGAACTCTGTAAGTTGTTGCGTCCGAGAGTTACACCGATTTTTCTAGTTTTTTGGTGGTTTCCACCCCTCGGGGGTGAAGCACTTAATTCGAGCGGGTGGTTTTCCGGGAGCCTTTAATTCTGAAGTAATTTTAACTCTCGAACGAACACTGTAAGTTGTTGCGTCCGAGAGTTACACGGATTTTTCTAGTTTTTGGGTGGTTTCCACCCCTCGGGGGTGGAGCACTTAATTCGGGCGGGTGATTTTCCGGAAGCCTTTAATTCTGGAGTAATTTTGACGTGCGCTCGAACTCTGTCAGTTGTTGCGTCCGAGAGTTACACCGATTTTTCGAGTTTTTTGGTGGTTTCCACCCCTCGGGGGTGGAGCACTCAATTCGAGCGGGTGGTTTTCCGGAAGCCTTTAATTCTGAAGTAATTTTAACACTCGAACTAACTCTGTAAGTTGTTGCGTCCGAGAGTTACACCGATTTTTCGAATTGTTTGGTGGTTTCCACCCCTGGGGGTGGAGCACTTGATTCGAGCGGGTGGTTTTCCGGGAGCCTTCAATTCTGAAGTAATTTTAACACTCGAACTAACTCTGTAAGTTGTTGCGTCCGAGAGTTACACGGATTTTTCTAGTTTCTAGGTGGTTTCCACCCCTCGGGGGTGGAGCACTTAATCCGAGCGGGTGGTTTTCCGGGAGCCTTTAATTCTGGAGTAATTTTAACACTCGAACGAACTCTGTAAGTTGTTGCGTCCGAGAGTTACACCGATTTTTCGAGTTTTCTGGTGGTTTCCACCCCCGGGGGTGGAGCACTCAATTCGAGCGGGTGGTTTTCCGGGAGCCTTCAATTCTGGAGTAATTTTGACGTGCGTACGAACTCTGTAAGTTGTTGCGTCCGAGAGTTACACCGATTTTTCGAGTTTTTTGGTGGTTTCCACCCCTCGGGGGTGGAGCACTAAATTCGAGCGGGTGGTTTTCCGGGAGCCTTTAATTCTGGAGTAATTTTAACACTCGAACGAACTCTGTAAGTTGTTGCGTCCGAGAGTTACACCGATTTTTCGAGTTTTTTGGTGGTTTTCACCCCCGGGGGTGGAGCACTCAATTCGAGCGGGTGGTTTTCCGGTAGCCTTTAATTCTGGAGTAATTTTGACGTGCGTACGAACTCTGTAAGATGTTGCGTCCGAGAGTTACACCGATTTTTCGAGTTTTTTGGTGGTTTTCACCCCTCGGGGGTGGAGCACTTGATTCGAGCGGGTGATTTTCCGGGAGCCTTCAATTCTGGAGTAATTTTGACGTGCGTACGAACTCTGTAAGTTGTTGCGTCCGAGAGTTACACCGATTTTTCGAGTTTTTTGGTGGTTTCCACCCCTCGGGGGTGGAGCACTTAATTCGAGCGGGTGGTTTTCCGGGAGCCTTCAATTCTGGAGTAATTTTAACACTCGAACGAACTCTGTAAGTTGTTGCGTCCGAGAGTTACACCGATTTTTCGAGTTTTTTGGTGGTTTCCACCCCCGGGGGTGGAGCACCTAATTCGAGCAGGTGGCTTTCCGGGAGCCTTTAATTCTGAAGTAATTTCAACACTTGAACGAACTCTGTAAGTTGTTGCGTCCGAGAGTTACACGGATTTTTCTAGTTTTTGGGTGGTTTTCACCCCTCGGGGGTGGAGCACTTAATTCGAGCGGGTGATTTTCCGGGAGCCTTTAATTCTGGAGTAATTTTGACGTACGTACGAACTCTGTAAGTTGTTGCGTCCGAGAGTTACACCGATTTTTCGAGTTTTTTGGTGGTTTCCACCCCTCGGGGTGGAGCACTTAATTCGAGCGGGTGGTTTTCCGGGAGCCTTTATTTCTGGAGTAATTTTAACACTCGAACGAACTCTGTAAGTTGTTGCGTCCGAGAGTTACACCGATTTTTCGAGTTTTTTGGTGGTTTCCACCCCCGGGGGTGGAGCACCTTATTCGAGCGGGTGGTTTTCCGGAAGCTTTTAATTCTGGAGTAATTTTGACGTGCGTACGAACTCTGTAAGTTGTTGCGTCCGAGAGTTACACCGATTTTTCGAGTTTTTTGGTGGCTTCAACCCCTCGGGGGTGGAGCACTTAATTCGAGCGGGTGGTTTTCCGGGAGCCTTCAATTCTGAAGTAATTTTAACACTCGAACTAACTCTGTAAGTTGTTGCGTCCGAGAGTTACACCGATTTTTCGAGTTTTCTGGTGGTTTCCACCCCCGGGGGTGGAGCACTCAATTTGAGCGGGTGGTTTTCCCGGAGCCTTTAATTCTGGAGTAATTTTGACGTGCGTACGAATTCTGTAAGTTGTTGCGTCCGAGAGTTACACCGATTTTTCGAGTTTTTTGGTGGTTTCCACCCCTCGGGGGTGGAGCACTTAATTCGAGCGGGTGTTTTTCCGGGAGCCTTTAATTTTGGAGTAATTTCAACACTCCAACGAACTCTGTAAGTTGTTGCGTCCGAGAGTGACACCGATTTTTCGAGTTTTTTGGTGGTTTTCACCCCCGGGGGTGGAGCACTTTATTCGAGCGGGTGGTTTTCCGGGAGCCTTTAATTCCGGAGTAATTTTGACGTGCGTACGAACTCTGTAAGTTGTTGCGTCCGAGAGTTACACGGATTTTTCTAGTTTTTGGGTGGTTTCCACCCCTCGGGGGTGGAGCACTTAATTCGAGCGGGTGATTTTCCGGGAGCCTTTAATTCTGGAGTAATTTTGACGTGCGTACGAACTCTGTAAGTTGTTGCGTCCGAGAGTTACACCGATTTTTCGAGTTTTTTGGTGGTTTCCACCCCTCGGGGGTGGAGCACTTAATTCGAGCGGGTGGTTTTCCGGAAGCCTTCGATTCTGGAGTAATTTTAACACTCGAACAAACTCTGTAAGTTGTTGCGTCCGAGGGTTACACCGATTTTTCGAGTTTTTTGGTGGTTTCCACCCCCGGGGGTGGAGCATTTAATTCGAGCAGGTGGTTTTCCGGGAGCCTTTAATTCTGGAGTAATTTTGACGTGCGCACGAACTCTGTCAGTTGTTGCGTCCGAGAGTTACACCGATTTTTCGAGTTTTTTGGTGGTTTCCACCCCTCGGGGGTGGAGCACTCAATTCGAGCGGGTGGTTTTCCGGAAGCCTTTAATTCTGAAGTAATTTTAACACTAGAACTAACTCTGTAAGTTGTTGCGTCCGAGAGTTACACCGATTTTTCGAATTGTTTGGTGGTTTCCACCCCTGGGGGTGGAGCACTTGATTCGAGCGGGTGGTTTTCCGGGAGCCTTTAATTCTGAAGTAATTTTAACACTCGAACGAACTCTGTAAGTTGTTGCGTCCGAGAGTTACACGGATTTTTCTAGTTTTTGGGTGGTTTCCATCCCTCGGGGGTGGAGCACTTAATTCGAGCGGGTGATTTTCCGGGAGCCTTTGATTCTGGAGTAATTTTGACGTGCGTACGAACTCTGTAAGTTGTTGCGTCCGAGAGTTACACCGATTTTTCGAGTTTTTTGGTGGTTTCCACCCCTCGGGGGTGGAGCACTTAATTCGAGCGGGTGGTTTTCCGGGAGCCTTTAATTCTGGAGTAATTTGAACACTCGAACGAACTCTGTAAGTTGTTGCGTCCGAGAGTTACACCGATTTTTCGAGTTTTTTGGTGGTTTCCACCCCCAGGGGTGGAGCAATTGATTCGAGCGGGAGGTTTTCCGGGAGCCTTTAATTCTGGAGTAATTTTGACGTGTGTACGAACTCTGTAAGTTGTTGCGTCCGAGAGTTACACGGATTTTTCTAGTTTTTGGGTGGTTTCCACCCCTCGGGGGTGGGGCACTGAATTCGGGCGGGTGATTTTCCGGAGGCCTTCAATTCTGGAGCAATTTTGACGTGCGCACGAACTCTGTAAGTTGTTGCGTCCGAGAGTAACACCGATTTTTCGAGTTTTTTGGTGGTTTCCGGCCCCTCGAGGGTGGAGCACTTAATTCGAGCGGGTGGTTTTCCGGGGGCCTTCAATCCTGGAGTAATTTTAACACTCGAACGAACTCTGTAAGTTGTTGCGTCCGAGAGTTACACCGATTTTTCGAGTTTTTTGGTGGTTTCCACCCCCGGGGGTAGAGCACTTAATTCCAGCGGGTGGTTTTCCGGGAGCCTTCGAATCTGGAGTAAATTGACGTGCGTACAAACTCTGTAAGTTGTTGCGTCCGAGAGTTACACCGATTTTTCGAGTTTTTTGGTGGTTTCCACCCCTCGGGGGTGGAGCACTCAATTTGAGCGGGTGGTTTTCCGGGAGCCTTCAATTCTGAAGTAATTTGAACACTCGAACTAACTCTGTAAGTTGTTGCGTCCGAGAGTTACACGGATTTTTCTAGTTTTTAGGTGGTTTCCACCCCTCGGGGGTGGAGCACTTAATTCGAGCGGGTGGTTTTCCGGGAGCCTTTAATTCTGGAGTAATTTTAACACTCGAACGAACTCTGTAAGTTGTTGCGTCCGAGAGTTACACCGATTTTTCGAGTTTTCTGGTGGTTTCCACCCCCGGGGGTGGAGCACTCAATTCGAGCGGGTGGTTTTCCGGGAGCCTTCAATTCTGGAGTAATTTTGACGTGCGTACGAACTCTGTAAGTTGTTGCGTCCGAGAGTTACACCGATTTTTCGAGTTTTTTGGTGGTTTCCACCCCTCGGGGGTGGAGCACTTAATTCGAGCGGGTGGTTTTCCGGGAGCCTTTAATTCTGGAGTAATTTTAACACTCGAACGAACTCTGTAAGTTGTTGCGTTCGAGAGTTACACCGATTTTTCGAGTTTTTTGGTGGTTTCCACCCCTCGGGGGTGTAGCACTCTATTCGAGCGGGTGGTTTTCCGGGAGCCTTTGATTCTGAAGTAATTTCAACACTCGTACTAACTCTGTAAGTTGTTGCGTCCGAGAGTTACACCGATTTTTCGAGTTGTCTGGTGGTTTCCACCCCCGGGGGTGGAGCACTTAATTCGAGCGTGTGGTTTTCCGGGAGCCTCTAATTCTGAAGTGATTTTGACGTGCGTACGAACTCTGTAAGTTGTTGCGTCCGAGAGTTACACCGATTTTTCGAGTTTTTTGGTGGTTTCCACCCCTCGGGGGTGGAGCACTTAATTCGAGCGGGTGGTTTTCCGGAAGCCTTTAATTCTGGAGTAATTTTAACACTCGAACGAACTCTGTAAGTTGTTGCGTCCGAGAGTTACACCGATTTTTCGAGTTTGTTGGTGGTTTTCACCCCTCGGGGGTGAAGCACTAAATTCGAGCGGGTGATTTTCCGGGAGCCTTCAATTCTGGAGTAATTTTGACGTGCGTACGAACTCTGTGAGTTGTTGCGTCCGAGAGTTACACCGATTTTTCGAGTTTTTTGGTAGTTTCCACCCCTCGGGGTGGAGCACTTAATTCGAGCGGGTGGTTTTCCGGAAGCCTTTAATTCTTGAGTAATTTTAACACTCGAACGAACTCTGTAAGTTGTTGCGTCCGAGAGTTACACCGATTTTTCGAGTTTTTTGGTGGTTTTCACCCCCGGGGGTGGAGCACTCTATTCGAGCGGGTGGTTTTCGGGTAGCCTTTAATTCTGGAGTAATTTTGACGTGCGTACGAACTCTGTAAGATGTTGCGTCCGAGAGTTACACCGATTTTTCGAGTTTTTTGGTGGTTTCCACCCCTCGGGGGTGGAGCACTTGATTCGAGCGGGTGATTTTCCGGGAGCCTTCAATTCTGGAGTAATTTTGACGTGCGTACGAACTCTGTAAGTTGTTGCGTCCGAGAGTTACACCGATTTTTCGAGTTTTTTGGTGGTTTCCACCCCTCGGGGGTGGAGCACTTAATTCGAGCGGGTGGTTTTCCGGGAGCCTTTAATTCTGGAGTAATTTTAACACTCGGACGAACTCTGTAAGTTGTTGCGTCCGAGAGTTACACCGATTTTTCGAGTTTTTTGGTGGTTTCCACCCCCGGGGGTGGAGCACCTAATTCGAGCAGGTGGTTTTCCGGGAGCCTTTAATTCTGAAGTAATTTCAACACTTGAACGAACTCTGTATGTTGTTGCGTCCGAGAGTTACACGGATTCTTCTAGTTTTTGGGTGGTTTTCACCCCTCGGGGGTGGAGCACCTTATTCGAGCGGGTGGTTTTCCGGAAGCCTTTAATTCTGGAGTAATTTTGACGTGCGTACGAACTCTGTAAGTTGTTGCGTCCGAGAGTTACACCGATTTTTCGAGTTTTTTGGTGGCTTCAACCCCTCGGGGGTGAAGCACTTAATTCGAGCGGGTGGTTTTCCGGGAGCCTTCAATTCTGAAGTAATTTTAACACTCGAACTAACTCTGTAAGTTGTTGCGTCCGAGAGTTACACCGATTTTTCGAGTTTTCTGGTGGTTTCCACCCCCGGGGGTGGAGCACTTAATTTGAGCGGGTGGTTTTCCCGGAGCCTTTAATTCTGGAGTAATTTTGACGTGCGTACGAATTCTGTAAGTTGTTGCGTCCGAGAGTTACACCGATTTTTCGAGTTTTTTGGTGGTTTCCACCCCTCGGGGGTGGAGCACTTGATTCGAGCGGGTGATTTTCCGGGAGCCTTTAATTCTGGAGTAATTTTGACGTACGTACGAACTCTGTAAGTTGTTGCGTCCGAGAGTTACACCGATTTTTCGAGTTTTTTGGTGGTTTCCACCCCTCGGGGTGGAGCACTTAATTCGAGCGGGTGGTTTTCCGGGAGCCTTTATTTCTGGAGTAATTTTAACACTCGAACGAACTCTGTAAGTTGTTGCGTCCGAGAGTTACACCGATTTTTCGAGTTTTTTGGTGGTTTCCACCCCCGGGGGTGGAGCACCTCATTCGAGCGGGTGGTTTTCCGGAAGCCTTTAATTCTGGAGTAATTTTGACGTACGTACGAACTCTGTAAGTTGTTGCGTCCGAGAGTTACACCGATTTTTCGAGTTTTTTGGTGGCTTCAACCCCTCGGGGGTGGAGCACTTAATTCGAGCGGGTGGTTTTCCGGGAGCCTTCAATTCTGAAGTAATTTTAACACTCGAACTAACTCTGTAAGTTGTTGCGTCCGAGAGTTACACCGATTTTTCGAGTTTTCTGGTGGTTTCCACCCCCGGGGGTGGAGCACTTAATTTGAGCGGGTGGTTTTCCCGGAGCCTTTAATTCTGGAGTAATTTTGACGTGCGTACGAATTCTGTAAGTTGTTGCGTCCGAGAGTTACACCGATTTTTCGAGTTTTTTGGTGGTTTCCACCCCTCGGGGGTGGAGCACTTAATTCGAGCGGGTGTTTTTCCGGGAGCCTTTAATTTTGGAGTAATTTTAACACTCCAACGAACTCTGTAAGTTGTTGCGTCCGAGAGTGACACTGATTTTTCGAGTTTTTTGGTGGTTTTCACCCCCGGGGGTGGAGCACTTTATTCGAGCGGGTGGTTTTCCGGGAGCCTTTAATTCCAGAGTAATTTTGACGTGCGTACGAACTCTGTAAGTTGTTGCGTCCGAGAGTTACACGGATTTTTCTAGTTTTTGGGTGGTTTCCACCCCTCGGGGTGAAGCACTTAATTCGAGCGGGTGGTTTTCCGGGAGCCTTTATTTCTGGAGTAATTTTAACACTCGAACGAACTCTGTAAGTTGTTGCGTCCGAGAGTTACACCGATTTTTCGAGTTTTTTGGTGGTTTCCACCCCCGGGGGTGGAGCACCTTATTCGAGCGGGTGGTTTTCCGGAAGCTTTTAATTCTGGAGTAATTTTGACGTGCGTACGAACTCTGTAAGTTGTTGCGTCCGAGAGTTACACCGATTTTTCGAGTTTTTTGGTGGCTTCAACCCCTCGGGGGTGGAGCACTTAATTCGAGCGGGTGGTTTTCCGGGAGCCTTCAATTCTGAAGTAATTTTAACACTCGAACTAACTCTGTAAGTTGTTGCGTCCGAGAGTTACACCGATTTTTCGAGTTTTCTGGTGGTTTCCACCCCCGGGGGTGGAGCACTCAATTTGAGCGGGTGGTTTTCCCGGAGCCTTTAATTCTGGAGTAATTTTGACGTGCGTACGAATTCTGTAAGTTGTTGCGTCCGAGAGTTACACCGATTTTTCGAGTTTTTTGGTGGTTTCCACCCCTCGGGGGTGAAGCACTTGATTCGAGCGGGTGTTTTTCCGGGAGCCTTTAATTTTGGAGTAATTTTAACACTCCAACGAACTCTGTAAGTTGTTGCGTCCGAGAGTGACACCGATTTTTCGAGTTTTTTGGTGGTTTTCACCCCCGGGGGTGGAGCACTTTATTCGAGCGGGTGGTTTTCCGGGAGCCTTTAATTCCGGAGTAATTTTGACGTGCGTACGAACTCTGTAAGTTGTTGCGTCCGAGAGTTACACGGATTTTTCTAGTTTTTGGGTGGTTTCCACCCCTCGGGGGTGGAGCACTTAATTCAAGCGGGTGATTTTCCGGGAGCCTTTAATTCTGGAGTAATTTTGACGTGCGTACGAACTCTGTAAGTTGTTGCGTCCGAGAGTTACACCGATTTTTCGAGTTTTTTGGTGGTTTCCACCCCTCGGGGGTGGAGCACTTAATTCGAGCGGGTGGTTTTCCGGAAGCCTTCGATTCTGGAGTAATTTTAACACTCGAACAAACTCTGTAAGTTGTTGCGTCCGAGGGTTACACCGATTTTTCGAGTTTTTTGGTGGTTTCCACCCCCGGGGGTGGAGCATTTAATTCGAGCGGGTGGTTTTCCGGGAGCCTTTAATTCTGAAGTAATTTTAACTCTCGAACGAACACTGTAAGTTGTTGCGTCCGAGAGTTACACGGATTTTTCTAGTTTTTGGGTGGTTTCCACCCCTCGGGGGTGGAGCACTTAATTCGGGCGGGTGATTTTCCGGAAGCCTTTGATTCTGGAGTAATTTTGACGTGCGCACGAACTCTGTCAGTTGTTGCGTCCGAGAGTTACACCGATTTTTCGAGTTTTTTGGTGGTTTCCACCCCTCGGGGGTGGAGCACTCAATTCGAGCGGGTGGTTTTCCGGAAGCCTTTAATTCTGAAGTAATTTTAACACTCGAACTAACTCTGTAAGTTGTTGCGTCCGAGAGTTACACCGATTTTTCGAATTGTTTGGTGGTTTCCACCCCTGGGGGTGGAGCACTTGATTCGAGCGGGTGGTTTTCCGGGAGCCTTTAATTCTGAAGTAATTTTAACACTCGAACGAACTCTGTAAGTTGTTGCGTCCGAGAGTTACACGGATTTTTCTAGTTTTTGGGTGGTTTCCACCCCTCGGGGGTGGAGCACTTAATTCGAGCGGGTGATTTTCCGGGAGCCTTTAATTCTGGAGTAATTTTGACGTGCGTACGAACTCTGTAAGTTGTTGCGTCCGAGAGTTACACCGATTTTTCGAGTTTTTTGGTGGTTTCCACCCCTCGGGGGTGGAGCACTTAATTCGAGCGGGTGGTTTTCCGGGAGCCTTTAATTCTGGAGTAATTTTAACACTCGAACGAACTCTGTAAGTTGTTGCGTCCGAGAGTTACACCGATTTTTCGAGTTTTTTGGTGGTTTCCACCCCCAGGGGTGGAGCAATTGATTCGAGCGAGAGGTTTTCCGGGAGCCTTTAATTCTGGAGTAATTTTGACGTGTGTACGAACTCTGTAAGTTGTTGCGTCCGAGAGTTACACGGATTTTTCTAGTTTTTGGGTGGTTTCCACCCCTCGGGGGTGGGGCACTGAATTCGGGCGGGTGATTTTCCGGAAGCCTTCAATTCTGGAGCAATTTTGACGTGCGCACGAACTCTGTAAGTTGTTGCGTCCGAGAGTAACACCGATTTTTCGAGTTTTTTGGTGGTTTCCGGCCCCTCGAGGGTGGAGCACTTAATTCGAGCGGGTGGTTTTCCGGGGGCCTTCAATTCTGGAGTAATTTTAACACTCGAACGAACTCTGTAAGTTGTTGCGTCCGAGAGTTACACCGATTTTTCGAGTTTTTTGGTGGTTTCCACCCCCGGGGGTAGAGCACTTAATTCCAGCGGGTGGTTTTCCGGGAGCCTTCGAATCTGGAGTAAATTGACGTGCGTACAAACTCTGTAAGTTGTTGCGTCCGAGAGTTACACCGATTTTTCGAATTGTTTGGTGGTTTCCACCCCCGGGGGTGGAGCACTTAATTCGAGCGGGTGATTTTCCGGGAGCCTTTGATTCTGGAGTAATTTTGACGTGCGTACGAACTCTGTAAGATGTTGCGTCCGAGAGTTACACCGATTTTTCGAGTTTTTTGGTGGTTTCCACCCCTCGGGGGTGGAGCACTTAATTCGAGCGGGTGGTTTTCCGGGAGCCTTTAATTCTGGAGTAATTTTAACACTCAAACGAACTCTGTAAGTTGTTGCGTCCGAGAGTTACACCGATTTTTCGAGTTTTTTAGTGGTTTCCACCCCCGGGGGTAGAGCACTTAATTCGAGCGGGTGGTTTTCCGGGAGCCTTTAATTCTGGAGTAATTATGACGTGCGTACGAACTCTGTAAGTTGTTGCGTCCGAGAGTTACACCGATTTTTCGAATTGTCTGGTGGTTTCCACCCCCGGGGGTGGAGCACTTAATTCGAGCGGGTGGTTTTCCGGGAGCCTTTGATTCTGAAGTAATTTTAACACTCGAACGAACTCTGTAAGTTGTTGCGTCCGAGAGTTACACGGATTTTTCTAGTTTTTGGGTGGTTTCCACCCCTCGGGGGTGGAGCACTTAATTCGAGCGGGTGATTTTCCGGGTGCCTTTGATTTTGGAGTAATTTTGACGTGCGTACAAACTCTGTAAGTTGTTGCGTCCGAGAGTTACACCGATTTTTCGAGTTTTTTGGTGGTTTCCACCCCTCGGGGGTGGAGCACTTAATTCGAGCGGGTGGTTTTCCGGGAGCCTTTGATTCTGAAGTAATTTTAACACTCGAACAAACTCTGTAAGTTGTTGCGTCCGAGAGTTACACCGATTTTTCGAGTTTTTTGGTGGTTTCCACCTCTCGGGGATGGAGCACTTAATTCGAGCGGGTGGTTTTCCGGGAGCCTTTAATTCTGGAGTAATTTTAACACTCAAACGAACTCTGTAAGTTGTTGCGTCCGAGAGTTACACCGATTTTTCGAGTTTTTTGGTGGTTTCCACCCCCAGGGGTGGAGCAATTGATTCGAGCGGGCGGTTTTCCGGGAGCCTTTAATTCTAATGTAATTTTGACGTGCGTACGAACTCTGTAAGTTGTTGCGTCCGAGAGTTACACGGATTTTTCTAGTTTTTGGGTGGTTTCCACCCCTCGGGGGTGGAGCACTTAATTCGGGCGGGTGATTTTCCGGAAGCCTTTAATTCTGGAGCAATTTTGACGTGCGCACGAACTCTGTAAGTTGTTGCGTCCGAGAGTAACACCGATTTTTCGAGTTTTTTGGTGGTTTCCGGCCCCTCGAGGGTAGGGCACTTGATTCGAGCGGGTGTTTTTCCGGGAGCCTTTAATTCTGGAGTAATTTTAACACTCGAACGAACTCTGTAAAATGTTGCGTTCGAGAGTTACACCGATTTTTCGAGTTTTTTGGTGGTTCCCACCCCTCGGGGGTGGAGCACTTAATTCGAGCGGGTGGTTTTCCGGGGGCCTTCAATTCTGGAGTAATTTTAACACTCGAACGAACTCTGTAAGTTGTTGCGTCCGAGAGTTACACCGATTTTTCGAGTTTTTTGGTGGTTTCCACCCCCGGGGGTAGAGCACTTAATTACAGCGGGTGGTTTTCCGGGAGCCTTCGAATCTGGAGTAATTTTGACGTGCGTACAAACTCCGTAAGTTGTTGCGTCCGAGAGTTACACCGATTTTTCGAATTGTTTGGTGGTTTCCACCCCCGGGGGTGGAGCACTTAATTCGAGCGGGTGATTTTCCGGGAGCCTTTGATTCTGGAGTAATTTTGACGTGCGTACAAACTCTGTAAGATGTTGCGTCCGAGAGTTACACCGATTTTTCGAGTTTTTTGGTGGTTTCCACCCCTCGGGGGTGGAGCACTTAATTCGAGCGGGTGGTTTTCCGGGAGCCTTTAATTCTGGAGTAATTTTAACACTCGAACGAACTCTGTAAGTTGTTGCGTCCGAGAGTGACACCGATTTTCCGAGTTTTTTGGTGGTTTTCACCCCCGGGGGTGGAGCACTTTATTCGAGCGGGTGGTTTTCCGGGAGCCTTTAATTCCGGAGTAATTTTGACGGGCGTACGAACTCTGTAAGTTGTTGCGTCCGAGAGTTACACGGATTTTTCTAGTTTTTGGGTGGTTTCCACCCCTCGGGGGTGGAGCACTTAATTCGAGCGGGTGATTTTCCGGGAGCCTTTAATTCTGGAGTAATTTTGACGTGCGTACGAACTCTGTAAGTTGTTGCGTCCGAGAGTTACACCGATTTTTCGAGTTTTTTGGTGGTTTCCACCCCTCGGGGGTGGAGCACTTAATTCGAGCGGGTGGTTTTCCGGAAGCCTTTGATTCTGGAGTAATTTTAACACTCGAACAAACTCTGTAAGTTGTTGCGTCCGAGGGTTACACCGATTTTTCGAGTTTTTTGGTGGTTTTCACCCCCGGGGGTGGAGCACTTTATTCGAGCGGGTGGTTTTCCGGGAGCCTTTAATTCCGGAGTAATTTTGACGTGCGTACGAACTCTGTAAGTTGTTGCGTCCGAGAGTTACACGGATTTTTCTAGTTTTTGGGTGGTTTCCACCCCTCGGGGGTGGAGCACTTAATTCGAGCGGGTGATTTTCCGGGAGCCTTTAATTCTGGAGTAATTTTGACGTGCGTACGAACTCTGTAAGTTGTTGCGTCCGAGAGTTACACCGATTTTTCGAGTTTTTTGGTGGTTTCCACCCCTCGGGGGTGGAGCACTTAATTCGAGCGGGTGGTTTTCCGGAAGCCTTTGATTCTGAAGTAATTTTAACACTCGAACAAACTCTGTAAGTTGTTGCGTCCGAGGGTTACACCGATTTTTCGAGTTTTTTGGTGGTTTCCACCCCCGGGGGTGGAGCATTTAATTCGAGCAGGTGGTTTTCCGGGAGCCTTTGATTCTGGAGTAATTTTGACGTGCGTACGAACTCTGTAAGTTGTTGCGTCCGAGAGTTACACCGATTTTTCTAGTTTTTTGGTGGTTTCCACCCCTCGGGGGTGGAGCACTTAATTCGAGCGGGTGGTTTTCCGGGAGCCTTTAATTCTGAAGTAATTTTAACTCTCGAACGAACACTGTAAGTTGTTGCGTCCGAGAGTTACACGGATTTTTCTAGTTTTTGGGTGGTTTCCACCCCTCGGGGGTGGAGCACTTAATTCGGGCGGGTGATTTTCCGGAAGCCTTTAATTCTGGAGTAATTTTGACGTGCGCACGAACTCTGTCAGTTGTTGCGTCCGAGAGTTACACCGATTTTTCGAGTTTTTTGGTGGTTTCCACCCCTCGGGGGTGGAGCACTCAATTCGAGCGGGTGGTTTTCCGGAAGCCTTTAATTCTGAAGTACTTTTAACACTCGAACTAACTCTGTAAGTTGTTGCGTCCGAGAGTTACACCGATTTTTCGAATTGTTTGGTGGTTTCCACCCCTGGGGGTGGAGCACTTGATTCGAGCGGGTGGTTTTCCGGGAGCCTTCAATTCTGAAGTAATTTTAACACTCGAACGAACTCTGTAAGTTGTTGCGTCCGAGAGTTACACGGATTTTTCTAGTTTTTGGGTGGTTTCCACCCCTCGGGGGTGGAGCACTTAATTCGAGCGGGTGATTTTCCGGGAGCCTCTAATTCTGGAGTAATTTTGACGTGCGTACGAACTCTGAAAGTTGTTGCGTCCGAGAGTTACACCGATTTTTCGAGTTTTTTGGTGGTTTCCACCCCTCGGGGGTGGAGCACTTAATTCGAGCGGGTGGTTTTCCGGGAGCCTTTAATTCTGGAGTAATTTTAACACTCGAACGAACTCTGTAAGTTGTTGCGTCCGAGAGTTACACCGATTTTTCGAGTTTTTTGGTGGTTTCCACCCCCAGGGGTAGAGCAATTGATTCGAGCGGGAGGTTTTCCGGGAGCCTTTAATTCTGGAGTAATTTTGACGTGCGTACGAACTCTGTAAGTTGTTGCGTCCGAGAGTTACACGGATTTTTCTAGTTTTTGGGTGGTTTCCACCCCTCGGGGGTGGAGCACTTAATTCGGGCGGGTGATTTTCCGGAAGCCTTCAATTCTGGAGCAATTTTGACGTGCGCACGAACTCTGTAAGTTGTTGCGTCCGAGAGTAACACCGATTTTTCGAGTTTTTTGGTGGTTTCCGGCCCCTCGAGGGTGGAGCACTCAATTCGAGCGGGTGGTTTTCCGGGGGCCTTCAATTCTGGAGTAATTTTAACACTCGAACGAACTCTGTAAGTTGTTGCGTCCGAGAGTTACACCGATTTTTCGAGTTTTTTGGTGGTTTCCACCCCAGGGGGTAGAGCACTTAATTCCAGCGGGTGGTTTTCCGGGAGCCTTCGAATCTGGAGTAATTTTGACGTGCGTACAAACTCTGTAAGTTGTTGCGTCCGAGAGTTACACCGATTTTTCGAATTGTTTGGTGGTTTCCACCCCCGGGGGTGGAGCACTTAATTCGAGCGGGTGATTTTCCGGGAGCCTTTGATTCTGGAGTAATTTTGACGTGCGTACGAACTCTGTAAGATGTTGCGTCCGAGAGTTACACCGATTTTTCGAGTTTTTTGGTGGTTTCCACCCCTCGGGGGTGGAGCACTTAATTCGAGCGGGTGGTTTTCCGGGAGCCTTTAATTCTGGAGTAATTTTAACACTCAAACGAACTCTGTAAGTTGTTGCGTCCGAGAGTAACACCGATTTTTCGAGTTTTTTAGTGGTTTCCACCCCCGGGGGTAGAGCACTTAATTCGAGCGGGTGGTTTTCCAGGAGCCTTTAATTCTGGAGTAATTATGACGTGCGTACGAACTCTGTAAGTTGTTGCGTCCGAGAGTTACACCGATTTTTCGAATTGTCTGGTGGTTTCCACCCCCGGGGGTGGAGCACTTAATTCGAGCGGGTGGTTTTCCGGGAGCCTTTGATTCTGAAGTAATTTTAACACTCGAACGAACTCTGTAAGTTGTTGCGTCCGAGAGTTACACGGATTTTTCTAGTTTTTGGGTGGTTTCCACCCCTCGGGGGTGGAGCACTTAATTCGAGCGGGTGATTTTCCGGGAGCCTTTGATTCTGGAGTAATTTTGACGTGCGTACGAACTCTGTAAGTTGTTGCGTCCGAGAGTTACACCGATTTTTTGAGCTTTTTGGTGGTTTCCACCCCTCGGGGGTGGAGCACTTAATTCGAGCGGGTGATTTTCCGGGAGCCTTTAATTCTGGAGTAATTTTAACACTCGAACAAACTCTGTAAGTTGTTGCGTCCGAGAGTTACACCGATTTTTCGAGTTTTTTGGTGGTTTTCACCCCTCGGGGGTAGAGCACTTAATTCGAGCGGGTGGTTTTCCGGGAGCCTTTAATTCTGGAGTAATTTTAACACTCGAACGAACTCTGTAAGTTGTTGCGTCCGAGAGTTACACCGATTTTTCGAGTTTTTTGGTGGTTTCCACCCCCAGGGGTGGAGCAATTGATTCGAGCGGGAGGTTTTCCGGGAGCCTTTAATTCTGGAGTAATTTTGACGTGCGTACGAACTCTGTAAGTTGTTGCGTCCGAGAGTTACACGGATTTTTCTAGTTTTTGGGTGGTTTCCACCCCTCGGGGGTGGAGCACTTAATTCGGGCGGGTGATTTTCCGGAAGCCTTCAATTCTGGAGCAATTTTGACGTGCGCACGAACTCTGTAAGTTGTTGCGTCCGAGAGTAACACCGATTTTTCGAGTTTTTTGGTGGTTTCCGGCCCCTCGAGGGTGGAGCACTTAATTCGAGCGGGTGGTTTCCCGGGGGCCTTCAATTCTGGAGTAATTTTAACACTCGAACGAACTCTGTAAGTTGTTGCGTCCGAGAGTTACACCGATTTTTCGAGTTTTTTGGTGGTTTCCACCCCCGGGGGTAGAGCACTTAATTCCAGCGGGTGGTTTTCCGGGAGCCTTCGAATCTGGAGTAATTTTGACGTGCGTACAAACTCTGTAAGTTGTTGCGTCCGAGAGTTACACCGATTTTTCGAATTGTTTGGTGGTTTCCACCCCCGGGGGTGGAGCACTTAATTCGAGCGGGTGATTTTCCGGGAGCCTTTGATTCTGGAGTAATTTTGACGTGCGTACGAACTCTGTAAGATGTTGCGTCCGAGAGTTACACCGATTTTCCGAGTTTTTTGGTGGTTTCCACCCCTCGGGGGTGGAGCACTTAATTCGAGCGGGTGGTTTTCCGGGAGCCTTTAATTCTGGAGTAATTTTAACACTCAAACGAACTCTGTAAGTTGTTGCGTCCGAGAGTTACACCGATTTTTCGAGTTTTTTAGTGGTTTCCACCCCCGGGGGTAGAGCACTTAATTCGAGCGGGTGGTTTTCCGGGAGCCTTTAATTCTGGAGTAATTATGACGTGCGTACGAACTCTGTAAGTTGTTGCGTCCGAGAGTTACACCGATTTTTCGAATTGTCTGGTGGTTTCCACCCCCGGGGGTGGAGCACTTAATTCGAGCGGGTGGTTTTCCGGGAGCCTTTGATTCTGAAGTAATTTTAACACTCGAACGAACTCTGTAAGTTGTTGCGTCCGAGAGTTACACCGATTTTTCGAATTGTCTGGTGGTTTCCACCCCCGGGGGTGGAGCACTTAATTCGAGCGGGTGGTTTTCCGGAAGCCTTCAATTCTGGAGTAATTTTAACACTTGAACGAACACTGTAAGTTGTTGCGTCCGAGAGTTACACGGATTTTTCTAGTTTTTGGGTGGTTTCCACCCCTCGGGGGTGGAGCACTTAATTCGGGCGGGTGATTTTCCGGAAGCCTTCAATTCTGGAGTAATTTTGACGTGCGCACGAACTCTGTAAGTTGTTGCGTCCGAGAGTAACACCGATTTTTCGAGTTTTTTGGTGGTTTCCACCCCTCGGGGGTGGGGCACTTGATTCGAGCGGGTGGTTTTCCGGAAGCCTTTAATTCTGGAGTAATTTTAACACTCGAACGAACTCTGTAAGTTGTTGCGTCCGAGAGTTACACCGATTTTTCGAGTTTTTTGGTGGTTTCCACCCCTCGGGGGTGGAGCACTTAATTCGAGCGGGTGGTTTTCCGGGAGCCTTTAATTCCGGAGTAATTTTGACGTGCGTACGAACTCTGTAAGTTGTTGCGTCCGAGAGTTACACCGATTTTTCGAGTTGTTTGGTGGTTTCCACCCCTCGGGGGTGGAGCACTTCATTCGAGCGGGTGATTTTCCGGGAGCCTTTAATTTTGTAGTGATTTTAACACTCGAACGAACTCTGTAAGTTGTTGCGTCCGAGAGTTACACCGATTTTTCGAGTTTTTTGGTGGTTTCCACCCCTCGGGGGTGGAGCACTAAATTCGAGCGGGTGGTTTTCCGGGAGCCTTTGATTCTGGAGTAATTTTAACACTCGAACGAACTCTGTAAGTTGTTGCGTCCGAGAGTTACACCGATTTTTCGAGTTTTTTGGTGGTTTCCACCCCCGGGGGTGAAGCACTTAATTCGAGCGGGTGGTTTTCCGGGAGCCTTTAATTCTGGAGTAATTTTGACGTGCGTACGAACTCTGTAAGTTGTTGCGTCCGAGAGTTACACCGATTTTTCGAGTTGTTCGGTGGTTTCCACCCCTCGGGGGTGGAGCACTCAATTTGAGCGTGTGATTTTCCGGGATCCTTCAATTCTGTAGTAATTTTGACGTGCGTACGAACTCTGTAAGTTGTTGCGTCGGAGAGTTACACCGATTTTTCGAGTTTTTTGGTGGTTTCCACCCCTCGGGGGTGGAGCACTCAATTCGAGCGGGTGGTTTTCCGGGAGCCTTTAATTCTGGAGTAATTATAACTTTCGAACGAACTCTGTAAGTTGTTGCGTCCGAGAGTTACACCGATTTTTCGAGTTTTTTGGTGGTTTCCACCCCTCGGGGGTGGAGCACTTGATTCGAGCGGGTGATTTTCCGGGAGCCTTTGATTCTGGAGTAATTTTGACGTGCGTACGAACTCTGTCAGTTGTTGCGTCCGAGAGTTACACCGATTTTTCGAGTTTTTTGGTGGTTTCCACCCCCGGGGGTGGAGCACTTAATACGAGCGGGTGGTTTTCCGGGAGCCTTTAATCCTGGAGTAATTTTGACGTGCGTACGAACTCTGTAAGTTGTTGCGTCCGAGAGTGACACCGATTTTTCGAGTTGTTTGGTGGTTTCCACCCCTCGTGGGTGGAGCACTCAATTTGAGCGGGTGATTTTCCGGGATCCTTCAGTTCTGTAGTAATTTTGACGTGCGTACGAACTCTGTAAGTTGTTGCGTCGGAGAGTTGCACCGATTTTTCGAGATTTTTGGTGGTTTCCACCCCTCGGGGGTGGAGCACCTAATTCAAGCGGGTGGTTTTCCGGGAGCCTTTAATTCTGGCGTAATTTTGACGTGCGTACGAACTCTGTAAGTTGTTGCGTCCGAGAGTTACACCGATTTTTCGTTTTTTTGGTGGTTTCCACCCCTCGGGGGTGATGCACTTGATTCGAGCGGGTGATTTTCCGGGAGCCTTTGATTCTGGGGTAATTTTGACGTGCGTACGAACTCTATAAGTTGTTGCGTCCGAGAGTTACACCGATTTTTCGAGTTTTTTGGTGGTTTCCACCTCTCGGGGGTGAAGCACTTAATTCGAGCGGGTGGTTTTCCGGGAGCCTTTAATTTTGGAGTGATTTTAACACTCGAACGAGCTCTGTAAGTTGTTGCGTCCGAGAGTTACACCGATTTTTCGAGTTTTTTGGTGGTTTCCACCCCCGGGGGTGAAGCACTTAATTCGAGCGGGTGGTTTTCCGGGAGCCTTCAATTCTGGAGTAATTTTACCACTCGAACAAACTCTGCAAGTTGTTGCGTCCGAGAGTTACACCGATTTTTCGAGTTTTTTGGTGGTTTCCACCCCCGGGGGTGGACCACTTAATTCGAGCGGGTGGTTTTCCGGGAGCCTCCAATTCTGGAGTAATTTTGACGTGCGTACGAACTCTGTCAGTTGTTGCGTCCGAGAGTTACACCGATTTTTCGAGTTTTTTGGTGGTTTCCACCCCTCGGGGGTAGAGCACTTAATTCGAGCGGGTGGTTTTCCGGAAGCCTTTAATTCTTAAGTGATTTTAACACTCGAACGAACTCTGTAAGTTGTTGCATCCGAGAGTTACACGGATTTTTCTAGTTTTTGGGTGGTTTCCACCCCTCAGGGGTGGAGCACTTAATTCGAGCGGGTGGTTTTCCGGGAGCCTTTGATTCCGGAGTAATTTTGACGTGCGTACGAACTCTGTAAGTTGTTGCGTCCGAGAGTTACACGGATTTTTCTAGTTTTTGAGTGGTTTCTACCCCTCGGGGGTGGAGCACTTGATTCGAGCGGGTGATTTTCCGGGAGCCTTTAATTCTGGAGTAATTTTGACGTGCGTACGAACTCTGTAAGTTGTTGCGTCCGAGAGTTACACCGATTTTTCGAGTTTTTTGGTGGTTTCCACCCCTCGGGGGTGAAGCACTTAATTCGAGCGGGTGGTTTTCCGGAAGCCTTCAATTCTGGAGTAATTTTACCACTCGAATGAACTCTGCAAGTTGTTGCGTCCGAGAGTTACACCGATTTTTCGAGTTTTTTGGTGGTTTCCACCCCCGGGGGTGAAGCACTTAATTCGAGCGGGTGGTTTTCCGGGAGCCTCGAATTCTGGAGTAATTTTGACGTGCGAACGAACTCTGTCAGTTGTTGCGTCCGAGAGTTACGCCGATTTTTCGAGTTTTTTGGTGGTTTCCACCCCTCGGGGGTGGAGCACTTCATTCGAGCGGGTGGTTTTCCGGGAGCCTTTAATTTTGTTGTGATTTTAACACTCGAACGAACTCTGTAAGTTGTTGCGTCCGAGAGTTACACCGATTTTTCGAGTTTTTTGGTGGTTTCCACCCCCGGGGGTGGAGCACTTAATTCGAGCGGGTGGTTTTCCGGGAGCCTTTGATTCCGGAGTAATTTTGACGTGCGTACGAACTCTGTAAGTTGTTGCGTCCGAGAGTTACACGGATTTTTCTAGTTTTTGGGTGGTTTCCACCCCTCGGGGGTGGAGCACTTAATTCAAGCGGGTGATTTTCCGGGAGCCTTCAATTCTGGAGTAATTTTGACGTGCGTACGAACTCTGTAAGTTGTTGCGTCCGAGAGTTACACCGATTTTTCGAGTTTTTTGGTGGTTTCCACCCCTCGGGGGTGGAGCACTTAATTCGAGCGGGTGATTTTCCGGAAGCCTTTGATTCTGGAGTAATTTTAACACTTGAACAAACTCTGTAAGTTGTTGCGTCCGAGAGTTACACCGATTTTTCGAGTTTTTTGGTGGTTTCCACCCCCGGGGGTGGAGCATTTAATTCGAGCAGGTGGTTTTCCGGGAGCCTTCAATTCTGGAGTAATTTTGACGTGCGTACGAACTCTGTCAGTTGTTGCGTCCGAGAGTTACACCGATTTTTCGAGTTTTTTGGTGGTTTCCACCCCTCGGGGGTAGAGCACTTGATTCGAGCGGGTGATTTTCCGGGAGCCTTTAATTCTGGAGTAATTTTGACGTGCGTACGAACTCTGTAAGTTGTTGCGTCCGAGAGTTACACCGATTTTTCGAGTTTTTTGGTGGTTTCCACCCCTCGGGGGTGAAGCACTTAATTCGAGCGGGTGGTTTTCCGGAAGCCTTCAATTCTGGAGTAATTTTACCACTCGAATGAACTCTGCAAGTTGTTGCGTCCGAGAGTTACACCGATTTTTCGAGTTTTTTGGTGGTTTCCACCCCCGGGGGTGAAGCACTTAATTCGAGCGGGTGGTTTTCCGGGAGCCTCGAATTCTGGAGTAATTTTGACGTGCGAACGAACTCTGTCAGTTGTTGCGTCCGAGAGTTACGCCGATTTTTCGAGTTTTTTGGTGGTTTCCACCCCTCGGGGGTGGAGCACTTCATTCGAGCGGGTGGTTTTCCGGGAGCCTTTAATTTTGTTGTGATTTTAACACTCGAACGAACTCTGTAAGTTGTTGCGTCCGAGAGTTACACCGATTTTTCGAGTTTTTTGGTGGTTTCCACCCCCGGGGGTGGAGCACTTAATTCGAGCGGGTGGTTTTCCGGGAGCCTTTGATTCCGGAGTAATTTTGACGTGCGTACGAACTCTGTAAGTTGTTGCGTCCGAGAGTTACACGGATTTTTCTAGTTTTTGGGTGGTTTCCACCCCTCGGGGGTGGAGCACTTAATTCAAGCGGGTGATTTTCCGGGAGCCTTCAATTCTGGAGTAATTTTGACGTGCGTACGAACTCTGTAAGTTGTTGCGTCCGAGAGTTACACCGATTTTTCGAGTTTTTTGGTGGTTTCCACCCCTCGGGGGTGGAGCACTTAATTCGAGCGGGTGATTTTCCGGAAGCCTTTGATTCTGGAGTAATTTTAACACTTGAACAAACTCTGTAAGTTGTTGCGTCCGAGAGTTACACCGATTTTTCGAGTTTTTTGGTGGTTTCCACCCCCGGGGGTGGAGCATTTAATTCGAGCAGGTGGTTTTCCGGGAGCCTTCAATTCTGGAGTAATTTTGACGTGCGTACGAACTCTGTCAGTTGTTGCGTCCGAGAGTTACACCGATTTTTCGAGTTTTTTGGTGGTTTCCACCCCTCGGGGGTAGAGCACTTAATTCGAGCGGGTGGTTTTCCGGAAGCCTTTAATTCTTAAGTGATTTTAACACTCGAACGAACTCTGTAAGTTGTTGCATCCGAGAGTTACACGGATTTTTCTAGTTTTTGGGTGGTTTCCACCCCTCAGGGGTGGAGCACTTAATTCGAGCGGGTGATTTTCCGGGAGCCTTTAATTCTGGAGTAATTTTGACGTGCGCACGAACTCTGTAAGTTGTTGCGTCCGAGAGTTACACCGATTTTTCGAGTTTTTTGGTGGTTTCCACCCCTCGGGGGTGGGGCACTCGATTCGAGCGGGTGATTTTCCGGGAGCCTTCAATTCTGAAGTAATTTTAACACTCGAACGAACTCTGTAAGTTGTTGCGTCCGAGAGTTACACGGATTTTTCTAGTTTTTGAGTGGTTTCTACCCCTCGGGGGTGGAGCACTTGATTCGAGCGGGTGATTTTCCGGGAGCCTTTAATTCTGGAGTAATTTTGACGTGCGTACGAACTCTGTAAGTTGTTGCGTCCGAGAGTTACACCGATTTTTCGAGTTTTTTGGTGGTTTCCACCCCTCGGGGGTGAAGCACTTAATTCGAGCGGGTGGTTTTCCGGAAGCCTTCAATTCTGGAGTAATTTTACCACTCGAATGAACTCTGCAAGTTGTTGCGTCCGAGAGTTACACCGATTTTTCGAGTTTTTTGGTGGTTTCCACCCCCGGGGGTGAAGCACTTAATTCGAGCGGGTGGTTTTCCGGGAGCCTCGAATTCTGGAGTAATTTTGACGTGCGAACGAACTCTGTCAGTTGTTGCGTCCGAGAGTTACGCCGATTTTTCGAGTTTTTTGGTGGTTTCCACCCCTCGGGGGTGGAGCACTTCATTCGAGCGGGTGGTTTTCCGGGAGCCTCTAATTTTGTTGTGATTTTAACACTCGAACGAACTCTGTAAGTTGTTGCGTCCGAGAGTTACACCGATTTTTCGAGTTTTTTGGTGGTTTCCACCCCCGGGGGTGGAGCACTTAATTCGAGCGGGTGGTTTTCCGGGAGCCTTTGATTCCGGAGTAATTTTGACGTGCGTACGAACTCTGTAAGTTGTTGCGTCCGAGAGTTACACGGATTTTTCTAGTTTTTGGGTGGTTTCCACCCCTCGGGGGTGGAGCACTTAATTCAAGCGGGTGATTTTCCGGGAGCCTTTAATTCTGGAGTAATTTTGACGTGCGTACGAACTCTGTAAGTTGTTGCGTCCGAGAGTTACACCGATTTTTCGAGTTTTTTGGTGGTTTCCACCCCTCGGGGGTGGAGCACTTAATTCGAGCGGGTGATTTTCCGGAAGCCTTTGATTCTGGAGTAATTTTAACACTTGAACAAACTCTGTAAGTTGTTGCGTCCGAGAGTTACACCGATTTTTCGAGTTTTTTGGTGGTTTCCACCCCCGGGGGTGGAGCATTTAATTCGAGCAGGTGGTTTTCCGGGAGCCTTCAATTCTGGAGTAATTTTGACGTGCGTACGAACTCTGTCAGTTGTTGCGTCCGAGAGTTACACCGATTTTTCGAGTTTTTTGGTGGTTTCCACCCCTCGGGGGTAGAGCACTTAATTCGAGCGGGTGGTTTTCCGGAAGCCTTTAATTCTTAAGTGATTTTAACACTCGAACGAACTCTGTAAGTTGTTGCATCCGAGAGTTACACGGATTTTTCTAGTTTTTGGGTGGTTTCCACCCCTCAGGGGTGGAGCACTTAATTCGAGCGGGTGATTTTCCGGGAGCCTTTAATTCTGGAGTAATTTTGACGTGCGCACGAACTCTGTAAGTTGTTGCGTCCGAGAGTTACACCGATTTTTCGAGTTTTTTGGTGGTTTCCACCCCTCGGGGGTGGGGCACTCGATTCGAGCGGGTGATTTTCCGGGAGCCTTGAATTCTGGAGTAATTTTGACGTGCATACGAACTCTGTAAGTTGTTGCGTCCGAGAGTTACACCGATTTTTCGAGTTTTTTGGTGGTTTCCGCCCCTCGGGGGTGGAGCACTTAATCCGAGCGGGTGGTTTTCCGGGAGCCTTCAATTCTGAAGTAATTTTAACACTCGAACGAACTCTGTAAGTTGTTGCGTCCGAGAGTTACACGGATTTTTCTAGTTTTTGAGTGGTTTCTACCCCTCGGGGGTGGAGCACTTGATTCGAGCGGGTGATTTTCCGGGAGCCTTTAATTCTGGAGTAATTTTGACGTGCGTACGAACTCTGTAAGTTGTTGCGTCCGAGAGTTACACCGATTTTTCGAGTTTTTTGGTGGTTTCCACCCCTCGGGGGTGAAGCACTTAATTCGAGCGGGTGGTTTTCCGGAAGCCTTCAATTCTGGAGTAATATTACCACTCGAATGAACTCTGCAAGTTGTTGCGTCCGAGAGTTACACCGATTTTTCGAGTTTTTTGGTGGTTTCCACCCCCGGGGGTGAAGCACTTAATTCGAGCGGGTGATTTTCCGGGAGCCTCGAATTCTGGAGTAATTTTGACGTGCGAACGAACTCTGTCAGTTGTTGCGTCCGAGAGTTACGCCGATTTTTCGAGTTTTTTGGTGGTTTCCACCCCTCGGGGGTGGAGCACTTCATTCGAGCGGGTGGTTTTCCGGGAGCCTTTAATTTTGTTGTGATTTTAACACTCGAACGAACTCTGTAAGTTGTTGCGTCCGAGAGTTACACCGATTTTTCGAGTTTTTTGGTGGTTTCCACCCCCGGGGGTGGAGCACTTAATTCGAGCGGGTGGTTTTCCGGGAGCCTTTGATTCCGGAGTAATTTTGACGTGCGTACGAACTCTGTAAGTTGTTGCGTCCGAGAGTTACACGGATTTTTCTAGTTTTTGGGTGGTTTCCACCCCTCGGGGGTGGAGCACTTAATTCAAGCGGGTGATTTTCCGGGAGCCTTTAATTCTGGAGTAATTTTGACGTGCGTACGAACTCTGTAAGTTGTTGCGTCCGAGAGTTACACCGATTTTTCGAGTTTTTTGGTGGTTTCCACCCCCGGGGGTGGAGCATTTAATTCGAGCAGGTGGTTTTCCGGGAGCCTTCAATTCTGGAGTAATTTTGACGTGCGTACGAACTCTGTCAGTTGTTGCGTCCGAGAGTTACACCGATTTTTCTAGTTTTTTGGTGGTTTCCACCCCTCGGGGGTGGAGCACTTAATTCGAGCGGGTGGTTTTTCGGGAGCTTCTAATTCTGGAGTAATTTTAACACTCGAACGAACTCTGTAAGTTGTTGCGTCCGAGAGTTACACCGATTTTTCGAGTTTTTTGGTGGTTTCCACCCCTCGGGGGTGGAGCACTTGATTCGAGCGGGTGGTTTTCCGGGAGCCTTTAATTCTGGAGTAATTTTAACACTCGAACGAACTCTGTAAGTTGTTGCGTCCGAGAGTTACACCGATTTTTCGAGTTTTTTGGTGGTTTCCACCCCCAGGAGTGGAGCAATTGATTCGAGCGGGCGGTTTTCCGGAAGCCTTTAATTCTGGAGTAATTTTGACGTGCGTACGAACTCTGTAAGTTGTTGCGTCCGAGAGTTACACCGATTTTTCGAGTTTTTTGGTGGTTTCCACCCCTCGGGGGTGGAGCACTTAATTCGAGCGGGTGATTTTCCGGGAGCCTTCAATTCTGAAGTAATTTTAACACTCGAACGAACACTGTAAGTTGTTGCGTCCGAGAGTTACACGGATTTTTCTAGTTTTTGGGTGGTTTCCACCCCTCGGGGGTGGAGCACTTAATTCGGGCGGGTGATTTCCCGGAAGCCTTCAATTCTGGAGTAATTTTGACGTGCGCACGAACTCTGTAAATTGTTGCGTCCGAGAGTAACACCGATTTTTCGAGTTTTTTGGTGGTTTCCACCCCTCGGGGGTGGGGCACTTGATTCGAGCGGGTGGTTTTCCGGGAGCCTTTAATTCTGGAGTAATTTTAACACTCGAACGAACTCTGGCAGTTGTTGCGTCCGAGAGTTACACCGATTTTTCGAGTTTTTTGGTGGTTTCCACCCCTCGGGGGTGGAGCACTTAATTCGAGCGGGTGGTTCTCCGGGAGCCTTTAATTCTGGAGTAATTTTAACACTCAAACGAACTCTGTAAGTTGTTGCGTCCGAGAGTTACACCGATTTTTCGAGTTTTTTAGTGGTTTCCACCCCCGGGGGTGGAGCACTTAATTTGAGCGGGTGGTTTTCCGGGAGCCTTTAATTCTGGAGTAATTTTGACGTGCGTACGAACTCTGTAAGTTGTTGCGTCCGAGAGTTACACCGATTTTTCGAGTTTTTTGGTGGTTTCCACCCCTCGGGGGTGGAGCACTTAATTCGGGCGGGTGATTTTCCGGAAGCCTTCAATTCTGGAGTAATTTTAACACTTGAACGAACACTGTAAGTTGTTGCGTCCGAGAGTTACACGGATTTTTCTAGTTTTTGGGTGGTTTCCACCCCTCGGGGGTGGAGCACTTAATTCGGGCGGGTGATTTTCCGGAAGCCTTCAATTCTGGAGTAATTTTGACGTGCGCACGAACTCTGTAAGTTGTTGCGTCCGAGAGTAACACCGATTTTTCGAGTTTTTTGGTGGTTTCCACCCCTCGGGGGTAGAGCACTTAATTCAAGCGGGTGGTTTTCCGGAAGCCTTTAATTCTGGAGTAATTTTAACACTCGAACGAACTCTGTAAGTTGTTGCGTCCGAGAGTTACACCGATTTTTCGAGTTTTTTGGTGGTTTCCACCCCTCGGGGGTGGAGCACTTAATTCGAGCGGGTGGTTTTCCGGGAGCCTTTAATTCCGGAGTAATTTTGACGTGCGTACGAACTCTGTAAGTTGTTGCGTCCGAGAGTTACACCGATTTTTCGAGTTGTTTGGTGGTTTCCACCCCTCGGGGGTGGAGCACTTCATTCGAGCGGGTGATTTTCCGGGAGCCTTTAATTTTGTAGTGATTTTAACACTCGAACGAACTCTGTAAGTTGTTGCGTCCGAGAGTTACACCGATTTTTCGAGTTTTTTGGTGGTTTCCACCCCTCGGGGGTGGAGCACTAAATTCGAGCGGGTGGTTTTCCGGGAGCCTTTGATTCTGGAGTAATTTTAACACTCGAACGAACTCTGTAAGTTGTTGCGTCCGAGAGTTACACCGATTTTTCGAGTTTTTTGGTGGTTTCCACCCCCGGGGGTGAAGCACTTAATTCGAGCGGGTGGTTTTCCGGGAGCCTTTAATTCTGGAGTAATTTTGACGTGCGTACGAACTCTGTAAGTTGTTGCGTCCGAGAGTTACACCGATTTTTCGAGTTGTTCGGTGGTTTCCACCCCTCGGGGGTGGAGCACTCAATTTGAGCGTGTGATTTTCCGGGATCCTTCAATTCTGTAGTAATTTTGACGTGCGTACGAACTCTGTAAGTTGTTGCGTCGGAGAGTTACACCGATTTTTCGAGTTTTTTGGTGGTTTCCACCCCTCGGGGGTGGAGCACTCAATTCGAGCGGGTGGTTTTCCGGGAGCCTTTAATTCTGGAGTAATTATAACTTTCGAACGAACTCTGTAAGTTGTTGCGTCCGAGAGTTACACCGATTTTTCGAGTTTTTTGGTGGTTTCCACCCCTCGGGGGTGGAGCACTTGATTCGAGCGGGTGATTTTCCGGGAGCCTTTGATTCTGGAGTAATTTTGACGTGCGTACGAACTCTGTCAGTTGTTGCGTCCGAGAGTTACACCGATTTTTCGAGTTTTTTGGTGGTTTCCACCCCCGGGGGTGGAGCACTTAATACGAGCGGGTGGTTTTCCGGGAGCCTTTAATCCTGGAGTAATTTTGACGTGCGTACGAACTCTGTAAGTTGTTGCGTCCGAGAGTGACACCGATTTTTCGAGTTGTTTGGTGGTTTCCACCCCTCGTGGGTGGAGCACTCAATTTGAGCGGGTGATTTTCCGGGATCCTTCAGTTCTGTAGTAATTTTGACGTGCGTACGAACTCTGTAAGTTGTTGCGTCGGAGAGTTGCACCGATTTTTCGAGATTTTTGGTGGTTTCCACCCCTCGGGGGTGGAGCACCTAATTCAAGCGGGTGGTTTTCCGGGAGCCTTTAATTCTGGCGTAATTTTGACGTGCGTACGAACTCTGTAAGTTGTTGCGTCCGAGAGTTACACCGATTTTTCGTTTTTTTGGTGGTTTCCACCCCTCGGGGGTGATGCACTTGATTCGAGCGGGTGATTTTCCGGGAGCCTTTGATTCTGGGGTAATTTTGACGTGCGTACGAACTCTATAAGTTGTTGCGTCCGAGAGTTACACCGATTTTTCGAGTTTTTTGGTGGTTTCCACTTTTCGGGGGTGAAGCACTTAATTCGAGCGGGTGGTTTTCCGGGAGCCTTTAATTTTGGAGTGATTTTAACACTCGAACGAGCTCTGTAAGTTGTTGCGTCCGAGAGTTACACCGATTTTTCGAGTTTTTTGGTGGTTTCCACCCCCGGGGGTGAAGCACTTAATTCGAGCGGGTGGTTTTCCGGGAGCCTTCAATTCTGGAGTAATTTTACCACTCGAACAAACTCTGCAAGTTGTTGCGTCCGAGAGTTACACCGATTTTTCGAGTTTTTTGGTGGTTTCCACCCCCGGGGGTGGACCACTTAATTCGAGCGGGTGGTTTTCCGGGAGCCTCCAATTCTGGAGTAATTTTGACGTGCGTACGAACTCTGTCAGTTGTTGCGTCCGAGAGTTACACCGATTTTTCGAGTTTTTTGGTGGTTTCCACCCCTCGGGGGTAGAGCACTTAATTCAAGCGGGTGGTTTTCCGGAAGCCTTTAATTCTTAAGTGATTTTAACACTCGAACGAACTCTGTAAGTTGTTGCATCCGAGAGTTACACGGATTTTTCTAGTTTTTGGGTGGTTTCCACCCCTCAGGGGTGGAGCACTTAATTCGAGCGGGTGATTTTCCGGGAGCCTTTAATTCTGGAGTAATTTTGACGTGCGCACGAACTCTGTAAGTTGTTGCGTCCGAGAGTTACACCGATTTTTCGAGTTTTTTGGTGGTTTCCACCCCTCGGGGGTGGGGCACTCGATTCGAGCGGATGGTTTTCCGGGAGCCTTTAATTCTGGAGTAATTTTAACGTTCGAACGAACTCTCTAAGTTGTTGCGTCCGAGAGTTACACCGATTTTTCGAGTTTTTTGGTGGTTTCCACCCCTCGGGGATGGAGCACTTAATTCGAGCGGGTGGTTTTCCGGGAGCCTTTAATTCTGGAGTAATTTTAACACTCGAACGAACTCTGTAAGTTGTTGCGTCCGAGAGTTACACCGATTTTTCGAGTTTTTTGGTGGTTTTCACCCCTAGGGGTGGAGCAATTGATTCGAGCGGGCGGTTTTTCGGGAGCCTTCAATTCTGGAGTAATTTTGACGTGCGTACGAACTCTGTAAGTTGTTGCGTCCGAGAGTTACACGGATTTTTCTAGTTTTTGGGTGGTTTCCACCCCTCGGGGGTGGAGCACTTAATTCGGGCGGGTGATTTTCCGGAAGCCTTCAATTCTGGAGTAATTTTGACGTGCGCACGAACTCTGTAAGTTGTTGCTTCCGAGAGTAACACCGATTTTTCGAGTTTTTTGGTGGTTTCCGGCCCCTCGAGGGTGGGGCACTTGATTCGAGCGGGTGGTTTTCCGGGAGCCTTCGATTCTGAAGTAATTTTAACACTCGAACGAACTCTGTAAGTTGTTGCGTCCGAGAGTTACACGGATTTTTCTAGTTTTTGGGTGGTTTCCACCCCTCGGGGGTGAAGCACTTAATTCGAGCGGGTGATTTTCCGGGAGCCTTGAATTCTGGAGTAATTTTGTCGTGCGTACGAACTCTGTAAGTTGTTGCGTCCGAGAGTTACACCGATTTTTCGAGTTTTTTGGTGGTTTCCGCCCCTCGGGGGTGGAGCACTTAATCCGAGCGGGTGGTTTTCCGGGAGCCTTTAATTTTGGAGTGATTTTAACACTCGAACGAACTCTGTAAGTTGTTGCGTCCGAGAGTTACACCGATTTTTCGAGTTTTTTGGTGGTTTCCACCCCCGGGGGTGAAGCACTTAATTCGAGCGGTTGGTTTTCCGGGAGCCTCCAATTCTGGAGTAATTTTGACGTGCGAACGAACTCTGTCAGTTATTGCGTCCGAGAGTTACGCCGATTTTTCGAGTTTTTTGGTGGTTTCCACCCCTCGGGGGTGGAGCACTTAATTCGAGCGGGTGGTTTTCCGGGAGCCTTTAATTCTGGAGTAATTTTAACACTCGAACAAACTCTGTAAGTTGTTGCGTCCGAGAGTTACACCGATTTTTCGAGTTTTTTGGTGGTTTCCACCCCTCGGGGGTGAAGCACTTAATTCGAGCGGGTGGTTTTCCGGGAGCCTTCAATTCTGGAGTAATTTTACCACTCGAACAAACTCTGCAAGTTGTTGCGTCCGAGAGTTACACCGATTTTTCGAGTTTTTTGGTGGTTTCCACCCCCGGGGGTGGAGCACTTAATTCGAGCGGGTGGTTTTCCGGGAGCCTTTAATTCTGAAGTGATTTTAACACTCGAACGAACTCTGTAAGTTGTTGCATCCGAGAGTAACACCGATTTTTCGAGTTTTTTGGTGGTTTCCACCCCCAGGGGTGGAGCAATTGATTCGAGCGGGCGGTTTTCCGGGAGCCTCTGATTCTGGAGTAATTTTGACGTGCGTACGAACTCTGTAAGTTGTTGCGTCCGAGAGTTACACAGATTTTTCGAGTTTTTTGGTGGTTTCCACCCCTCGGGGGTGGAGCACTTAATTCGAGCGGGTGGTTTTCCGGGAGCCTTTGATTCTGGAGTAATTTTAACGCTCGAACAAACTCTGTAAGTTGTTGCGTCCGAGAGTTACACCGATTTTTCGAGTTTTTTGGTGGTTTCCACCTCTCGGGGATGGAGCACTTAATTCGAGCGGGTGGTTTTCCGGGAGCCTTTAATTCTGGAGTAATTTTGACGTGCGGACGAACTCTGTAAGTTGTTGCGTCCGAGAGTTACACCGATTTTTCCAGTTTTTTGGTGGTTTCCACCCCTCGGGGGTGGAGCACTTAATTCGAGCGGGTGATTTTCCGGGAGCCTTGAATTCTGGAGTAATTTTGACGTGCATACGAACTCTGTAAGTTGTTGCGTCCGAGAGTTACACCGATTTTTCGAGTTTTTTGGTGGTTTCCGCCCCTCGGGGGTGGAGCACTTAATCCGAGCGGGTGGTTTTCCGGGAGCCTTCAATTCTGAAGTAATTTTAACACTCGAACGAACTCTGTAAGTTGTTGCGTCCGAGAGTTACACGGATTTTTCTAGTTTTTGAGTGGTTTCTACCCCTCGGGGGTGGAGCACTTGATTCGAGCGGGTGATTTTCCGGGAGCCTTTAATTCTGGAGTAATTTTGACGTGCGTACGAACTCTGTAAGTTGTTGCGTCCGAGAGTTACACCGATTTTTCGAGTTTTTTGGTGGTTTCCACCCCTCGGGGGTGAAGCACTTAATTCGAGCGGGTGGTTTTCCGGAAGCCTTCAATTCTGGAGTAATTTTACCACTCGAATGAACTCTGCAAGTTGTTGCGTCCGAGAGTTACACCGATTTTTCGAGTTTTTTGGTGGTTTCCACCCCCGGGGGTGAAGCACTTAATTCGAGCGGGTGGTTTTCCGGGAGCCTCGAATTCTGGAGTAATTTTGACGTGCGAACGAACTCTGTCAGTTGTTGCGTCCGAGAGTTACGCCGATTTTTCGAGTTTTTTGGTGGTTTCCACCCCTCGGGGGTGGAGCACTTCATTCGAGCGGGTGGTTTTCCGGGAGCCTTTAATTTTGTTGTGATTTTAACACTCGAACGAACTCTGTAAGTTGTTGCGTCCGAGAGTTACACCGATTTTTCGAGTTTTTTGGTGGTTTCCACCCCCGGGGGTGGAGCACTTAATTCGAGCGGGTGGTTTTCCGGGAGCCTTTGATTCCGGAGTAATTTTGACGTGCGTACGAACTCTGTAAGTTGTTGCGTCCGAGAGTTACACGGATTTTTCTAGTTTTTGGGTGGTTTCCACCCCTCGGGGGTGGAGCACTTAATTCAAGCGGGTGATTTTCCGGGAGCCTTTAATTCTGGAGTAATTTTGACGTGCGTACGAACTCTGTAAGTTGTTGCGTCCGAGAGTTACACCGATTTTTCGAGTTTTTTGGTGGTTTCCACCCCTCGGGGGTGGAGCACTTAATTCGAGCGGGTGATTTTCCGGAAGCCTTTGATTCTGGAGTAATTTTAACACTTGAACAAACTCTGTAAGTTGTTGCGTCCGAGAGTTACACCGATTTTTCGAGTTTTTTGGTGGTTTCCACCCCCGGGGGTGGAGCATTTAATTCGAGCAGGTGGTTTTCCGGGAGCCTTCAATTCTGGAGTAATTTTGACGTGCGTACGAACTCTGTCAGTTGTTGCGTCCGAGAGTTACACCGATTTTTCTAGTTTTTTGGTGGTTTCCACCCCTCGGGGGTGGAGCACTTAATTCGAGCGGGTGGTTTTTCGGGAGCTTCTAATTCTGGAGTAATTTTAACACTCGAACGAACTCTGTAAGTTGTTGCGTCCGAGAGTTACACCGATTTTTCGAGTTTTTTGGTGGTTTCCACCCCTCGGGGGTGGAGCACTTGATTCGAGCGGGTGGTTTTCCGGGAGCCTTTAATTCTGGAGTAATTTTAACACTCGAACGAACTCTGTAAGTTGTTGCGTCCGAGAGTTACACCGATTTTTCGAGTTTTTTGGTGGTTTCCACCCCCAGGAGTGGAGCAATTGATTCGAGCGGGCGGTTTTCCGGAAGCCTTTAATTCTGGAGTAATTTTGACGTGCGTACGAACTCTGTAAGTTGTTGCGTCCGAGAGTTACACCGATTTTTCGAGTTTTTTGGTGGTTTCCACCCCTCGGGGGTGGAGCACTTAATTCGAGCGGGTGATTTTCCGGGAGCCTTCAATTCTGAAGTAATTTTAACACTCGAACGAACACTGTAAGTTGTTGCGTCCGAGAGTTACACGGATTTTTCTAGTTTTTGGGTGGTTTCCACCCCTCGGGGGTGGAGCACTTAATTCGGGCGGGTGATTTCCCGGAAGCCTTCAATTCTGGAGTAATTTTGACGTGCGCACGAACTCTGTAAATTGTTGCGTCCGAGAGTAACACCGATTTTTCGAGTTTTTTGGTGGTTTCCACCCCTCGGGGGTGGGGCACTTGATTCGAGCGGGTGGTTTTCCGGGAGCCTTTAATTCTGGAGTAATTTTAACACTCGAACGAACTCTGGCAGTTGTTGCGTCCGAGAGTTACACCGATTTTTCGAGTTTTTTGGTGGTTTCCACCCCTCGGGGGTGGAGCACTTAATTCGAGCGGGTGGTTCTCCGGGAGCCTTTAATTCTGGAGTAATTTTAACACTCAAACGAACTCTGTAAGTTGTTGCGTCCGAGAGTTACACCGATTTTTCGAGTTTTTTAGTGGTTTCCACCCCCGGGGGTGGAGCACTTAATTTGAGCGGGTGGTTTTCCGGGAGCCTTTAATTCTGGAGTAATTTTGACGTGCGTACGAACTCTGTAAGTTGTTGCGTCCGAGAGTTACACCGATTTTTCGAGTTTTTTGGTGGTTTCCACCCCTCGGGGGTGGAGCACTTAATTCGGGCGGGTGATTTTCCGGAAGCCTTCAATTCTGGAGTAATTTTAACACTTGAACGAACACTGTAAGTTGTTGCGTCCGAGAGTTACACGGATTTTTCTAGTTTTTGGGTGGTTTCCACCCCTCGGGGGTGGAGCACTTAATTCGGGCGGGTGATTTTCCGGAAGCCTTCAATTCTGGAGTAATTTTGACGTGCGCACGAACTCTGTAAGTTGTTGCGTCCGAGAGTAACACCGATTTTTCGAGTTTTTTGGTGGTTTCCACCCCTCGGGGGTGGGGCACATGATTCGAGCGGGTGGTTTTCCGGAAGCCTTTAATTCTGGAGTAATTTTAACACTCGAACGAACTCTGTAAGTTGTTGCGTCCGAGAGTTACACCGATTTTTCGAGTTTTTTGGTGGTTTCCACCCCTCGTGGGTGGAGCACTGAATTCGAGCGGGTGGTTTTCCGGGAGCCTTTAATTCCGGAGTAATTTTGACGTGCGTACGAACTCTGTAAGTTGTTGCGTCCGAGAGTTACACCGATTTTTCGAGTTGTTTGGTGGTTTCCACCCCTCGGGGGTGGAGCACTTCATTCGAGCGGGTGATTTTCCGGGAGCCTTTAATTTTGTAGTGATTTTAACACTCGAACGAACTCTGTAAGTTGTTGCGTCCGAGAGTTACACCGATTTTTCGAGTTTTTTGGTGGTTTCCACCCCTCGGGGGTGGAGCACTAAATTCGAGCGGGTGGTTTTCCGGGAGCCTTTGATTCTGGAGTAATTTTAACACTCGAACGAACTCTGTAAGTTGTTGCGTCCGAGAGTTACACCGATTTTTCGAGTTTTTTGGTGGTTTCCACCCCCGGGGGTGAAGCACTTAATTCGAGCGGGTGGTTTTCCGGGAGCCTTTAATTCTGGAGTAATTTTGACGTGCGTACGAACTCTGTAAGTTGTTGCGTCCGAGAGTTACACCGATTTTTCGAGTTGTTCGGTGGTTTCCACCCCTCGGGGGTGGAGCACTCAATTTGAGCGTGTGATTTTCCGGGATCCTTCAATTCTGTAGTAATTTTGACGTGCGTACGAACTCTGTAAGTTGTTGCGTCGGAGAGTTACACCGATTTTTCGAGTTTTTTGGTGGTTTCCACCCCTCGGGGGTGGAGCACTCAATTCGAGCGGGTGGTTTTCCGGGAGCCTTTAATTCTGGAGTAATTATAACTTTCGAACGAACTCTGTAAGTTGTTGCGTCCGAGAGTTACACCGATTTTTCGAGTTTTTTGGTGGTTTCCACCCCTCGGGGGTGGAGCACTTGATTCGAGCGGGTGATTTTCCGGGAGCCTTTGATTCTGGAGTAATTTTGACGTGCGTACGAACTCTGTCGGTTGTTGCGTCCGAGAGTTACACCGATTTTTCGAGTTTTTTGGTGGTTTCCACCCCCGGGGGTGGAGCACTTAATACGAGCGGGTGGTTTTCCGGGAGCCTTTAATCCTGGAGTAATTTTGACGTGCGTACGAACTCTGTAAGTTGTTGCGTCCGAGAGTGACACCGATTTTTCGAGTTGTTTGGTGGTTTCCACCCCTCGTGGGTGGAGCACTCAATTTGAGCGGGTGATTTTCCGGGATCCTTCAGTTCTGTAGTAATTTTGACGTGCGTACGAACTCTGTAAGTTGTTGCGTCGGAGAGTTGCACCGATTTTTCGAGATTTTTGGTGGTTTCCACCCCTCGGGGGTGGAGCACCTAATTCAAGCGGGTGGTTTTCCGGGAGCCTTTAATTCTGGCGTAATTTTGACGTGCGTACGAACTCTGTAAGTTGTTGCGTCCGAGAGTTACACCGATTTTTCGTTTTTTTGGTGGTTTCCACCCCTCGGGGGTGATGCACTTGATTCGAGCGGGTGATTTTCCGGGAGCCTTTGATTCTGGGGTAATTTTGACGTGCGTACGAACTCTATAAGTTGTTGCGTCCGAGAGTTACACCGATTTTTCGAGTTTTTTGGTGGTTTCCACCTCTCGGGGGTGAAGCACTTAATTCGAGCGGGTGGTTTTCCGGGAGCCTTTAATTTTGGAGTGATTTTAACACTCGAACGAGCTCTGTAAGTTGTTGCGTCCGAGAGTTACACCGATTTTTCGAGTTTTTTGGTGGTTTCCACCCCCGGGGGTGAAGCACTTAATTCGAGCGGGTGGTTTTCCGGGAGCCTTCAATTCTGGAGTAATTTTACCACTCGAACAAACTCTGCAAGTTGTTGCGTCCGAGAGTTACACCGATTTTTCGAGTTTTTTGGTGGTTTCCACCCCCGGGGGTGGACCACTTAATTCGAGCGGGTGGTTTTCCGGGAGCCTCCAATTCTGGAGTAATTTTGACGTGCGTACGAACTCTGTCAGTTGTTGCGTCCGAGAGTTACACCGATTTTTCGAGTTTTTTGGTGGTTTCCACCCCTCGGGGGTAGAGCACTTAATTCGAGCGGGTGGTTTTCCGGAAGCCTTTAATTCTTAAGTGATTTTAACACTCGAACGAACTCTGTAAGTTGTTGCATCCGAGAGTTACACGGATTTTTCTAGTTTTTGGGTGGTTTCCACCCCTCAGGGGTGGAGCACTTAATTCGAGCGGGTGATTTTCCGGGAGCCTTTAATTCTGGAGTAATTTTGACGTGCGCACGAACTCTGTAAGTTGTTGCGTCCGAGAGTTACACCGATTTTTCGAGTTTTTTGGTGGTTTCCACCCCTCGGGGGTGGGGCACTCGATTCGAGCGGATGGTTTTCCGGGAGCCTTTAATTCTGGAGTAATTTTAACGTTCGAACGAACTCTCTAAGTTGTTGCGTCCGAGAGTTACACCGATTTTTCGAGTTTTTTGGTGGTTTCCACCCCTCGGGGATGGAGCACTTAATTCGAGCGGGTGGTTTTCCGGGAGCCTTTAATTCTGGAGTAATTTTAACACTCGAACGAACTCTGTAAGTTGTTGCGTCCGAGAGTTACACCGATTTTTCGAGTTTTTTGGTGGTTTTCACCCCTAGGGGTGGAGCAATTGATTCGAGCGGGCGGTTTTTCGGGAGCCTTCAATTCTGGAGTAATTTTGACGTGCGTACGAACTCTGTAAGTTGTTGCGTCCGAGAGTTACACGGATTTTTCTAGTTTTTGGGTGGTTTCCACCCCTCGGGGGTGGAGCACTTAATTCGGGCGGGTGATTTTCCGGAAGCCTTCAATTCTGGAGTAATTTTGACGTGCGCACGAACTCTGTAAGTTGTTGCTTCCGAGAGTAACACCGATTTTTCGAGTTTTTTGGTGGTTTCCGGCCCCTCGAGGGTGGGGCACTTGATTCGAGCGGGTGGTTTTCCGGGAGCCTTCGATTCTGAAGTAATTTTAACACTCGAACGAACTCTGTAAGTTGTTGCGTCCGAGAGTTACACGGATTTTTCTAGTTTTTGGGTGGTTTCCACCCCTCGGGGGTGAAGCACTTAATTCGAGCGGGTGATTTTCCGGGAGCCTTGAATTCTGGAGTAATTTTGTCGTGCGTACGAACTCTGTAAGTTGTTGCGTCCGAGAGTTACACCGATTTTTCGAGTTTTTTGGTGGTTTCCGCCCCTCGGGGGTGGAGCACTTAATCCGAGCGGGTGGTTTTCCGGGAGCCTTTAATTTTGGAGTGATTTTAACACTCGAACGAACTCTGTAAGTTGTTGCGTCCGAGAGTTACACCGATTTTTCGAGTTTTTTGGTGGTTTCCACCCCCGGGGGTGAAGCACTTAATTCGAGCGGTTGGTTTTCCGGGAGCCTCCAATTCTGGAGTAATTTTGACGTGCGAACGAACTCTGTCAGTTATTGCGTCCGAGAGTTACGCCGATTTTTCGAGTTTTTTGGTGGTTTCCACCCCTCGGGGGTGGAGCACTTAATTCGAGCGGGTGGTTTTCCGGGAGCCTTCAATTCTGGAGTAATTTTAACACTCGAACAAACTCTGTAAGTTGTTGCGTCCGAGAGTTACACCGATTTTTCGAGTTTTTTGGTGGTTTCCACCCCTCGGGGGTGAAGCACTTAATTCGAGCGGGTGGTTTTCCGGGAGCCTTCAATTCTGGAGTAATTTTACCACTCGAACAAACTCTGCAAGTTGTTGCGTCCGAGAGTTACACCGATTTTTCGAGTTTTTTGGTGGTTTCCACCCCCGGGGGTGGAGCACTTAATTCAAGCGGGTGGTTTTCCGGGAGCCTTTGATTCTGAAGTGATTTTAACACTCGAACGAACTCTGTAAGTTGTTGCATCCGAGAGTTACACGGATTTTTCTAGTTTTTGGGTGGTTTCCACCCCTCGGGGGTGGAGCACTTAATTCGAGCGGGTGATTTTCCGGGAGCCTTCAGGTCTGGAGTAATTTTGACGTGCGCACGAACTCTGTAAGTTGTTGCGTCCGAGAGTTACACCGATTTTTCGAGTTTTTTGGTGGTTTCCACCCCCGGGGGTGGAGCACTTAATTCGAGCGGGTGGTTTTCCGGGAGCCTTTAATTCTGAAGTGATTTTAACACTCGAACGAACTCTGTAAGTTGTTGCATTCGAGAGTTACACGGATTTTTCTAGTTTTTGGGTGGTTTCCACCCCTCGGGGGTGGAGCACTTAATTCGAGCGGGTGATTTTCCGGGAGCCTTCAATTCTGGAGTAATTTTGACGTGCGCACGAACTCTGTAAGTTGTTGCGTCCGAGAGTTACACCGATTTTTCGAGTTTTTTGGTGGTTTCCACCCCTCGGGGGTGGGGCACTTGATTCGAGCGGGTGGTTTTCCGGGAGCCTTTAATTCTGGAGTAATTTTAACGTTCGAACGAACTCTGTAAGTTGTTGCGTCCGAGAGTAACACCGATTTTTCGAGTTTTTTGGTGGTTTCCACCCCCAGGGGTGGAGCAATTGATTTGAGCGGGCGGTTTTCCGGGAGCCTCTGATTCTGGAGTAATTTTGACGTGCGTACAAACTCTGTAAGTTGTTGCGTCCGAGAGTTACACAGATTTTTCGAGTTTTTTGGTGGTTTCCACCCCTCGGGGGTGGAGCACTTAATTCGAGCGGGTGGTTTTCCGGGAGCCTTTGATTCTGGAGTAATTTTAACGCTCGAACAAACTCTGTAAGTTGTTGCGTCCGAGAGTTACACCGATTTTTCGAGTTTTTTGGTGGTTTCCACCTCTCGGGGATGGAGCACTTAATTCGAGCGGGTGGTTTTCCGGGAGCCTTTAATTCTGGAGTAATTTTGACGTGCGGACGAACTCTGTAAGTTGTTGCGTCCGAGAGTTAGACCGATTTTTCCAGTTTTTTGGTGGTTTCCACCCCTCGGGGGTGGAGCACTTAATTCGAGCGGGTGATTTTCCGGGAGCCTTGAATTCTGGAGTAATTTTGACGTGCATACGAACTCTGTAAGTTGTTGCGTCCGAGAGTTACACCGATTTTTCGAGTTTTTTGGTGGTTTCCGCCCCTCGGGGGTGGAGCACTTAATCCGAGCGGGTGGTTTTCCGGGAGCCTTCAATTCTGAAGTAATTTTAACACTCGAACGAACTCTGTAAGTTGTTGCGTCCGAGAGTTACACGGATTTTTCTAGTTTTTGAGTGGTTTCTACCCCTCGGGGGTGGAGCACTTGATTCGAGCGGGTGATTTTCCGGGAGCCTTTAATTCTGGAGTAATTTTGACGTGCGTACGAACTCTGTAAGTTGTTGCGTCCGAGAGTTACACCGATTTTTCGAGTTTTTTGGTGGTTTCCACCCCTCGGGGGTGAAGCACTTAATTCGAGCGGGTGGTTTTCCGGAAGCCTTCAATTCTGGAGTAATTTTACCACTCGAATGAACTCTGCAAGTTGTTGCGTCCGAGAGTTACACCGATTTTTCTAGTTTTTGGGTGGTTTCCACCCCTCAGGGGTGGAGCACTTAATTCGAGCGGGTGATTTTCCGGGAGCCTTTAATTCTGGAGTAATTTTGACGTGCGCACGAACTCTGTAAGTTGTTGCGTCCGAGAGTTACACCGATTTTTCGAGTTTTTTGGTGGTTTCCACCCCTCGGGGGTGGGGCACTCGATTCGAGCGGATGGTTTTCCGGGAGCCTTTAATTCTGGAGTAATTTTAACGTTCGAACGAACTCTCTAAGTTGTTGCGTCCGAGAGTTACACCGATTTTTCGAGTTTTTTGGTGGTTTCCACCCCTCGGGGATGGAGCACTTAATTCGAGCGGGTGGTTTTCCGGGAGCCTTTAATTCTGGAGTAATTTTAACACTCGAACGAACTCTGTAAGTTGTTGCGTCCGAGAGTTACACCGATTTTTCGAGTTTTTTGGTGGTTTTCACCCCTAGGGGTGGAGCAATTGATTCGAGCGGGCGGTTTTTCGGGAGCCTTCAATTCTGGAGTAATTTTGACGTGCGTACGAACTCTGTAAGTTGTTGCGTCCGAGAGTTACACGGATTTTTCTAGTTTTTGGGTGGTTTCCACCCCTCGGGGGTGGAGCACTTAATTCGGGCGGGTGATTTTCCGGAAGCCTTCAATTCTGGAGTAATTTTGACGTGCGCACGAACTCTGTAAGTTGTTGCTTCCGAGAGTAACACCGATTTTTCGAGTTTTTTGGTGGTTTCCGGCCCCTCGAGGGTGGGGCACTTGATTCGAGCGGGTGGTTTTCCGGGAGCCTTCGATTCTGAAGTAATTTTAACACTCGAACGAACTCTGTAAGTTGTTGCGTCCGAGAGTTACACGGATTTTTCTAGTTTTTGGGTGGTTTCCACCCCTCGGGGGTGAAGCACTTAATTCGAGCGGGTGATTTTCCGGGAGCCTTGAATTCTGGAGTAATTTTGTCGTGCGTACGAACTCTGTAAGTTGTTGCGTCCGAGAGTTACACCGATTTTTCGAGTTTTTTGGTGGTTTCCGCCCCTCGGGGGTGGAGCACTTAATCCGAGCGGGTGGTTTTCCGGGAGCCTTTAATTTTGGAGTGATTTTAACACTCGAACGAACTCTGTAAGTTGTTGCGTCCGAGAGTTACACCGATTTTTCGAGTTTTTTGGTGGTTTCCACCCCCGGGGGTGAAGCACTTAATTCGAGCGGTTGGTTTTCCGGGAGCCTCCAATTCTGGAGTAATTTTGACGTGCGAACGAACTCTGTCAGTTATTGCGTCCGAGAGTTACGCCGATTTTTCGAGTTTTTTGGTGGTTTCCACCCCTCGGGGGTGGAGCACTTAATTCGAGCGGGTGGTTTTCCGGGAGCCTTTAATTCTGGAGTAATTTTAACACTCGAACAAACTCTGTAAGTTGTTGCGTCCGAGAGTTACACCGATTTTTCGAGTTTTTTGGTGGTTTCCACCCCTCGGGGGTGAAGCACTTAATTCGAGCGGGTGGTTTTCCGGGAGCCTTCAATTCTGGAGTAATTTTACCACTCGAACAAACTCTGCAAGTTGTTGCGTCCGAGAGTTACACCGATTTTTCGAGTTTTTTGGTGGTTTCCACCCCCGGGGGTGGAGCACTTAATTCGAGCGGGTGGTTTTCCGGGAGCCTTTAATTCTGAAGTGATTTTAACACTCGAACGAACTCTGTAAGTTGTTGCATCCGAGAGTAACACCGATTTTTCGAGTTTTTTGGTGGTTTCCACCCCCAGGGGTGGAGCAATTGATTCGAGCGGGCGGTTTTCCGGGAGCCTCTGATTCTGGAGTAATTTTGACGTGCGTACGAACTCTGTAAGTTGTTGCGTCCGAGAGTTACACAGATTTTTCGAGTTTTTTGGTGGTTTCCACCCCTCGGGGGTGGAGCACTTAATTCGAGCGGGTGGTTTTCCGGGAGCCTTTGATTCTGGAGTAATTTTAACGCTCGAACAAACTCTGTAAGTTGTTGCGTCCGAGAGTTACACCGATTTTTCGAGTTTTTTGGTGGTTTCCACCTCTCGGGGATGGAGCACTTAATTCGAGCGGGTGGTTTTCCGGGAGCCTTTAATTCTGGAGTAATTTTGACGTGCGGACGAACTCTGTAAGTTGTTGCGTCCGAGAGTTACACCGATTTTTCCAGTTTTTTGGTGGTTTCCACCCCTCGGGGGTGGAGCACTTAATTCGAGCGGGTGATTTTCCGGGAGCCTTGAATTCTGGAGTAATTTTGACGTGCATACGAACTCTGTAAGTTGTTGCGTCCGAGAGTTACACCGATTTTTCGAGTTTTTTGGTGGTTTCCGCCCCTCGGGGGTGGAGCACTTAATCCGAGCGGGTGGTTTTCCGGGAGCCTTCAATTCTGAAGTAATTTTAACACTCGAACGAACTCTGTAAGTTGTTGCGTCCGAGAGTTACACGGATTTTTCTAGTTTTTGAGTGGTTTCTACCCCTCGGGGGTGGAGCACTTGATTCGAGCGGGTGATTTTCCGGGAGCCTTTAATTCTGGAGTAATTTTGACGTGCGTACGAACTCTGTAAGTTGTTGCGTCCGAGAGTTACACCGATTTTTCGAGTTTTTTGGTGGTTTCCACCCCTCGGGGGTGAAGCACTTAATTCGAGCGGGTGGTTTTCCGGAAGCCTTCAATTCTGGAGTAATTTTACCACTCGAATGAACTCTGCAAGTTGTTGCGTCCGAGAGTTACACCGATTTTTCGAGTTTTTTGGTGGTTTCCACCCCCGGGGGTGAAGCACTTAATTCGAGCGGGTGGTTTTCCGGGAGCCTCGAATTCTGGAGTAATTTTGACGTGCGAACGAACTCTGTCAGTTGTTGCGTCCGAGAGTTACGCCGATTTTTCGAGTTTTTTGGTGGTTTCCACCCCTCGGGGGTGGAGCACTTCATTCGAGCGGGTGGTTTTCCGGGAGCCTTTAATTTTGTTGTGATTTTAACACTCGAACGAACTCTGTAAGTTGTTGCGTCCGAGAGTTACACCGATTTTTCGAGTTTTTTGGTGGTTTCCACCCCCGGGGGTGGAGCACTTAATTCGAGCGGGTGGTTTTCCGGGAGCCTTTGATTCCGGAGTAATTTTGACGTGCGTACGAACTCTGTAAGTTGTTGCGTCCGAGAGTTACACGGATTTTTCTAGTTTTTGGGTGGTTTCCACCCCTCGGGGGTGGAGCACTTAATTCAAGCGGGTGATTTTCCGGGAGCCTTTAATTCTGGAGTAATTTTGACGTGCGTACGAACTCTGTAAGTTGTTGCGTCCGAGAGTTACACCGATTTTTCGAGTTTTTTGGTGGTTTCCACCCCTCGGGGGTGGAGCACTTAATTCGAGCGGGTGATTTTCCGGAAGCCTTTGATTCTGGAGTAATTTTAACACTTGAACAAACTCTGTAAGTTGTTGCGTCCGAGAGTTACACCGATTTTTCGAGTTTTTTGGTGGTTTCCACCCCCGGGGGTGGAGCATTTAATTCGAGCAGGTGGTTTTCCGGGAGCCTTCAATTCTGGAGTAATTTTGACGTGCGTACGAACTCTGTCAGTTGTTGCGTCCGAGAGTTACACCGATTTTTCTAGTTTTTTGGTGGTTTCCACCCCTCGGGGGTGGAGCACTCAATTCGAGCGGGTGGTTTTTCGGGAGCTTCTAATTCTGGGGTAATTTTAACACTCGAACGAACTCTGTAAGTTGTTGCGTCCGAGAGTTACACCGATTTTTCGAGTTTTTTGGTGGTTTCCACCCCTCGGGGGTGGAGCACTTGATTCGAGCGGGTGGTTTTCCGGGAGCCTTTAATTCTGGAGTAATTTTAACACTCGAACGAACTCTGTAAGTTGTTGCGTCCGAGAGTTACACCGATTTTTCGAGTTTTTTGGTGGTTTCCACCCCCAGGAGTGGAGCAATTGATTCGAGCGGGCGGTTTTCCGGAAGCCTTTAATTCTGGAGTAATTTTGACGTGCGTACGAACTCTGTAAGTTGTTGCGTCCGAGAGTTACACCGATTTTTCGAGTTTTTTGGTGGTTTCCACCCCTCGGGGGTGGAGCACTTAATTCGAGCGGGTGATTTTCCGGGAGCCTTCAATTCTGAAGTAATTTTAACACTCGAACGAACACTGTAAGTTGTTGCGTCCGAGAGTTACACGGATTTTTCTAGTTTTTGGGTGGTTTCCACCCCTCGGGGGTGGAGCACTTAATTCGGGCGGGTGATTTCCCGGAAGCCTTCAATTCTGGAGTAATTTTGACGTGCGCACGAACTCTGTAAATTGTTGCGTCCGAGAGTAACACCGATTTTTCGAGTTTTTTGGTGGTTTCCACCCCTCGGGGGTGGGGCACTTGATTCGAGCGGGTGGTTTTCCGGGAGCCTTTAATTCTGGAGTAATTTTAACACTCGAACGAACTCTGGCAGTTGTTGCGTCCGAGAGTTACACCGATTTTTCGAGTTTTTTGGTGGTTTCCACCCCTCGGGGGTGGAGCACTTAATTCGAGCGGGTGGTTCTCCGGGAGCCTTTAATTCTGGAGTAATTTTAACACTCAAACGAACTCTGTAAGTTGTTGCGTCCGAGAGTTACACCGATTTTTCGAGTTTTTTAGTGGTTTCCACCCCCGGGGGTGGAGCACTTAATTTGAGCGGGTGGTTTTCCGGGAGCCTTTAATTCTGGAGTAATTTTGACGTGCGTACGAACTCTGTAAGTTGTTGCGTCCGAGAGTTACACCGATTTTTCGAGTTTTTTGGTGGTTTCCACCCCTCGGGGGTGGAGCACTTAATTCGGGCGGGTGATTTTCCGGAAGCCTTCAATTCTGGAGTAATTTTAACACTTGAACGAACACTGTAAGTTGTTGCGTCCGAGAGTTACACGGATTTTTCTAGTTTTTGGGTGGTTTCCACCCCTCGGGGGTGGAGCACTTAATTCGGGCGGGTGATTTTCCGGAAGCCTTCAATTCTGGAGTAATTTTGACGTGCGCACGAACTCTGTAAGTTGTTGCGTCCGAGAGTAACACCGATTTTTCGAGTTTTTTGGTGGTTTCCACCCCTCGGGGGTGGGGCACATGATTCGAGCGGGTGGTTTTCCGGAAGCCTTTAATTCTGGAGTAATTTTAACACTCGAACGAACTCTGTAAGTTGTTGCGTCCGAGAGTTACACCGATTTTTCGAGTTTTTTGGTGGTTTCCACCCCTCGGGGGTGGAGCACTTAATTCGAGCGGGTGGTTTTCCGGGAGCCTTTAATTCCGGAGTAATTTTGACGTGCGTACGAACTCTGTAAGTTGTTGCGTCCGAGAGTTACACCGATTTTTCGAGTTGTTTGGTGGTTTCCACCCCTCGGGGGTGGAGCACTTCATTCGAGCGGGTGATTTTCCGGGAGCCTTTAATTTTGTAGTGATTTTAACACTCGAACGAACTCTGTAAGTTGTTGCGTCCGAGAGTTACACCGATTTTTCGAGTTTTTTGGTGGTTTCCACCCCTCGGGGGTGGAGCACTAAATTCGAGCGGGTGGTTTTCCGGGAGCCTTTGATTCTGGAGTAATTTTAACACTCGAACGAACTCTGTAAGTTGTTGCGTCCGAGAGTTACACCGATTTTTCGAGTTTTTTGGTGGTTTCCACCCCCGGGGGTGAAGCACTTAATTCGAGCGGGTGGTTTTCCGGGAGCCTTTAATTCTGGAGTAATTTTGACGTGCGTACGAACTCTGTAAGTTGTTGCGTCCGAGAGTTACACCGATTTTTCGAGTTGTTCGGTGGTTTCCACCCCTCGGGGGTGGAGCACTCAATTTGAGCGTGTGATTTTCCGGGATCCTTCAATTCTGTAGTAATTTTGACGTGCGTACGAACTCTGTAAGTTGTTGCGTCGGAGAGTTACACCGATTTTTCGAGTTTTTTGGTGGTTTCCACCCCTCGGGGGTGGAGCACTCAATTCGAGCGGGTGGTTTTCCGGGAGCCTTTAATTCTGGAGTAATTATAACTTTCGAACGAACTCTGTAAGTTGTTGCGTCCGAGAGTTACACCGATTTTTCGAGTTTTTTGGTGGTTTCCACCCCTCGGGGGTGGAGCACTTGATTCGAGCGGGTGATTTTCCGGGAGCCTTTGATTCTGGAGTAATTTTGACGTGCGTACGAACTCTGTCGGTTGTTGCGTCCGAGAGTTACACCGATTTTTCGAGTTTTTTGGTGGTTTCCACCCCCGGGGGTGGAGCACTTAATACGAGCGGGTGGTTTTCCGGGAGCCTTTAATCCTGGAGTAATTTTGACGTGCGTACGAACTCTGTAAGTTGTTGCGTCCGAGAGTGACACCGATTTTTCGAGTTGTTTGGTGGTTTCCACCCCTCGTGGGTGGAGCACTCAATTTGAGCGGGTGATTTTCCGGGATCCTTCAGTTCTGTAGTAATTTTGACGTGCGTACGAACTCTGTAAGTTGTTGCGTCGGAGAGTTGCACCGATTTTTCGAGATTTTTGGTGGTTTCCACCCCTCGGGGGTGGAGCACCTAATTCAAGCGGGTGGTTTTCCGGGAGCCTTTAATTCTGGCGTAATTTTGACGTGCGTACGAACTCTGTAAGTTGTTGCGTCCGAGAGTTACACCGATTTTTCGTTTTTTTGGTGGTTTCCACCCCTCGGGGGTGATGCACTTGATTCGAGCGGGTGATTTTCCGGGAGCCTTTGATTCTGGGGTAATTTTGACGTGCGTACGAACTCTATAAGTTGTTGCGTCCGAGAGTTACACCGATTTTTCGAGTTTTTTGGTGGTTTCCACCTCTCGGGGGTGAAGCACTTAATTCGAGCGGGTGGTTTTCCGGGAGCCTTTAATTTTGGAGTGATTTTAACACTCGAACGAGCTCTGTAAGTTGTTGCGTCCGAGAGTTACACCGATTTTTCGAGTTTTTTGGTGGTTTCCACCCCCGGGGGTGAAGCACTTAATTCGAGCGGGTGGTTTTCCGGGAGCCTTCAATTCTGGAGTAATTTTACCACTCGAACAAACTCTGCAAGTTGTTGCGTCCGAGAGTTACACCGATTTTTCGAGTTTTTTGGTGGTTTCCACCCCCGGGGGTGGACCACTTAATTCGAGCGGGTGGTTTTCCGGGAGCCTCCAATTCTGGAGTAATTTTGACGTGCGTACGAACTCTGTCAGTTGTTGCGTCCGAGAGTTACACCGATTTTTCGAGTTTTTTGGTGGTTTCCACCCCTCGGGGGTAGAGCACTTAATTCGAGCGGGTGGTTTTCCGGAAGCCTTTAATTCTTAAGTGATTTTAACACTCGAACGAACTCTGTAAGTTGTTGCATCCGAGAGTTACACGGATTTTTCTAGTTTTTGGGTGGTTTCCACCCCTCAGGGGTGGAGCACTTAATTCGAGCGGGTGATTTTCCGGGAGCCTTTAATTCTGGAGTAATTTTGACGTGCGCACGAACTCTGTAAGTTGTTGCGTCCGAGAGTTACACCGATTTTTCGAGTTTTTTGGTGGTTTCCACCCCTCGGGGGTGGGGCACTCGATTCGAGCGGATGGTTTTCCGGGAGCCTTTAATTCTGGAGTAATTTTAACGTTCGAACGAACTCTCTAAGTTGTTGCGTCCGAGAGTTACACCGATTTTTCGAGTTTTTTGGTGGTTTCCACCCCTCGGGGATGGAGCACTTAATTCGAGCGGGTGGTTTTCCGGGAGCCTTTAATTCTGGAGTAATTTTAACACTCGAACGAACTCTGTAAGTTGTTGCGTCCGAGAGTTACACCGATTTTTCGAGTTTTTTGGTGGTTTTCACCCCTAGGGGTGGAGCAATTGATTCGAGCGGGCGGTTTTTCGGGAGCCTTCAATTCTGGAGTAATTTTGACGTGCGTACGAACTCTGTAAGTTGTTGCGTCCGAGAGTTACACGGATTTTTCTAGTTTTTGGGTGGTTTCCACCCCTCGGGGGTGGAGCACTTAATTCGGGCGGGTGATTTTCCGGAAGCCTTCAATTCTGGAGTAATTTTGACGTGCGCACGAACTCTGTAAGTTGTTGCTTCCGAGAGTAACACCGATTTTTCGAGTTTTTTGGTGGTTTCCGGCCCCTCGAGGGTGGGGCACTTGATTCGAGCGGGTGGTTTTCCGGGAGCCTTCGATTCTGAAGTAATTTTAACACTCGAACGAACTCTGTAAGTTGTTGCGTCCGAGAGTTACACGGATTTTTCTAGTTTTTGGGTGGTTTCCACCCCTCGGGGGTGAAGCACTTAATTCGAGCGGGTGATTTTCCGGGAGCCTTGAATTCTGGAGTAATTTTGTCGTGCGTACGAACTCTGTAAGTTGTTGCGTCCGAGAGTTACACCGATTTTTCGAGTTTTTTGGTGGTTTCCGCCCCTCGGGGGTGGAGCACTTAATCCGAGCGGGTGGTTTTCCGGGAGCCTTTAATTTTGGAGTGATTTTAACACTCGAACGAACTCTGTAAGTTGTTGCGTCCGAGAGTTACACCGATTTTTCGAGTTTTTTGGTGGTTTCCACCCCCGGGGGTGAAGCACTTAATTCGAGCGGTTGGTTTTCCGGGAGCCTCCAATTCTGGAGTAATTTTGACGTGCGAACGAACTCTGTCAGTTATTGCGTCCGAGAGTTACGCCGATTTTTCGAGTTTTTTGGTGGTTTCCACCCCTCGGGGGTGGAGCACTTAATTCGAGCGGGTGGTTTTCCGGGAGCCTTTAATTCTGGAGTAATTTTAACACTCGAACAAACTCTGTAAGTTGTTGCGTCCGAGAGTTACACCGATTTTTCGAGTTTTTTGGTGGTTTCCACCCCTCGGGGGTGAAGCACTTAATTCGAGCGGGTGGTTTTCCGGGAGCCTTCAATTCTGGAGTAATTTTACCACTCGAACAAACTCTGCAAGTTGTTGCGTCCGAGAGTTACACCGATTTTTCGAGTTTTTTGGTGGTTTCCACCCCCGGGGGTGGAGCACTTAATTCGAGCGGGTGGTTTTCCGGGAGCCTTTAATTCTGAAGTGATTTTAACACTCGAACGAACTCTGTAAGTTGTTGCATCCGAGAGTTACACGGATTTTTCTAGTTTTTGGGTGGTTTCCACCCCTCGGGGGTGGAGCACTTAATTCGAGCGGGTGATTTTCCGGGAGCCTTCAGGTCTGGAGTAATTTTGACGTGCGCACGAACTCTGTAAGTTGTTGCGTCCGAGAGTTACACCGATTTTTCGAGTTTTTTGGTGGTTTCCACCCCCGGGGGTGGAGCACTTAATTCGAGCGGGTGGTTTTCCGGGAGCCTTTAATTCTGAAGTGATTTTAACACTCGAACGAACTCTGTAAGTTGTTGCATTCGAGAGTTACACGGATTTTTCTAGTTTTTGGGTGGTTTCCACCCCTCGGGGGTGGAGCACTTAATTCGAGCGGGTGATTTTCCGGGAGCCTTCAATTCTGGAGTAATTTTGACGTGCGCACGAACTCTGTAAGTTGTTGCGTCCGAGAGTTACACCGATTTTTCGAGTTTTTTGGTGGTTTCCACCCCTCGGGGGTGGGGCACTTGATTCGAGCGGGTGGTTTTCCGGGAGCCTTTAATTCTGGAGTAATTTTAACGTTCGAACGAACTCTGTAAGTTGTTGCGTCCGAGAGTAACACCGATTTTTCGAGTTTTTTGGTGGTTTCCACCCCCAGGGGTGGAGCAATTGATTTGAGCGGGCGGTTTTCCGGGAGCCTCTGATTCTGGAGTAATTTTGACGTGCGTACAAACTCTGTAAGTTGTTGCGTCCGAGAGTTACACAGATTTTTCGAGTTTTTTGGTGGTTTCCACCCCTCGGGGGTGGAGCACTTAATTCGAGCGGGTGGTTTTCCGGGAGCCTTTGATTCTGGAGTAATTTTAACGCTCGAACAAACTCTGTAAGTTGTTGCGTCCGAGAGTTACACCGATTTTTCGAGTTTTTTGGTGGTTTCCACCTCTCGGGGATGGAGCACTTAATTCGAGCGGGTGGTTTTCCGGGAGCCTTTAATTCTGGAGTAATTTTGACGTGCGGACGAACTCTGTAAGTTGTTGCGTCCGAGAGTTAGACCGATTTTTCCAGTTTTTTGGTGGTTTCCACCCCTCGGGGGTGGAGCACTTAATTCGAGCGGGTGATTTTCCGGGAGCCTTGAATTCTGGAGTAATTTTGACGTGCATACGAACTCTGTAAGTTGTTGCGTCCGAGAGTTACACCGATTTTTCGAGTTTTTTGGTGGTTTCCGCCCCTCGGGGGTGGAGCACTTAATCCGAGCGGGTGGTTTTCCGGGAGCCTTCAATTCTGAAGTAATTTTAACACTCGAACGAACTCTGTAAGTTGTTGCGTCCGAGAGTTACACGGATTTTTCTAGTTTTTGAGTGGTTTCTACCCCTCGGGGGTGGAGCACTTGATTCGAGCGGGTGATTTTCCGGGAGCCTTTAATTCTGGAGTAATTTTGACGTGCGTACGAACTCTGTAAGTTGTTGCGTCCGAGAGTTACACCGATTTTTCGAGTTTTTTGGTGGTTTCCACCCCTCGGGGGTGAAGCACTTAATTCGAGCGGGTGGTTTTCCGGAAGCCTTCAATTCTGGAGTAATTTTACCACTCGAATGAACTCTGCAAGTTGTTGCGTCCGAGAGTTACACCGATTTTTCGAGTTTTTTGGTGGTTTCCACCCCCGGGGGTGAAGCACTTAATTCGAGCGGGTGGTTTTCCGGGAGCCTCGAATTCTGGAGTAATTTTGACGTGCGAACGAACTCTGTCAGTTGTTGCGTCCGAGAGTTACGCCGATTTTTCGAGTTTTTTGGTGGTTTCCACCCCTCGGGGGTGGAGCACTTCATTCGAGCGGGTGGTTTTCCGGGAGCCTTTAATTTTGTAGTGATTTTAACACTCGAACGAACTCTGTAAGTTGTTGCGTCCGAGAGTTACACCGATTTTTCGAGTTTTTTGGTGGTTTCCACCCCCGGGGGTGGAGCACTTAATTCGAGCGGGTGGTTTTCCGGGAGCCTTTGATTCCGGAGTAATTTTGACGTGCGTACGAACTCTGTAAGTTGTTGCGTCCGAGAGTTACACGGATTTTTCTAGTTTTTGGGTGGTTTCCACCCCTCGGGGGTGGAGCACTTAATTCAAGCGGGTGATTTTCCGGGAGCCTTCAATTCTGGAGTAATTTTGACGTGCGTACGAACTCTGTAAGTTGTTGCGTCCGAGAGTTACACCGATTTTTCGAGTTTTTTGGTGGTTTCCACCCCTCGGGGGTGGAGCACTTAATTCGAGCGGGTGATTTTCCGGAAGCCTTTGATTCTAGAGTAATTTTAACACTTGAACAAACTCTGTAAGTTGTTGCGTCCGAGAGTCACACCGATTTTTCGAGTTTTTTGGTGGTTTCCACCCCCGGGGGTGGAGCATTTAATTCGAGCAGGTGGTTTTCCGGGAGCCTTCAATTCTGGAGTAATTTTGACGTGCGTACGAACTCTGTAAGTTGTTGCGTCCGAGAGTTACACCGATTTTTCTAGTTTTTTGGTGGTTTCCACCCCTCGGGGGTGGAGCACTTAATTCGAGCGGGTGGTTTTTCGGGTGCTTCTAATTCTGGAGTAATTTTAACACTCGAACGAACTCTGTAAGTTGTTGCGTCCGAGAGTTACACCGATTTTTCGAGTTTTTTGGTGGTTTCCACCCCTCGGGGGTGGAGCACTTGATTCGAGCGGGTGGTTTTCCGGGAGCCTTTAATTCTGGAGTAATTTTAACACTCGAACGAACTCTGTAAGTTGTTGCGTCCGAGAGTTACACCGATTTTTCGAGTTTTTTGGTGGTTTCCACCCCCAGGGGTGGAGCAATTGATTCGAGCGGGCGGTTTTCCGGAAGCCTTTAATTCTGGAGTAATTTTGACGTGCGTACGAACTCTGTAAGTTGTTGCGTCCGAGAGTTACACCGATTTTTCGAGTTTTTTGGTGGTTTCCACCCCTCGGGGGTGGAGCACTTAATTCGAGCGGGTGGTTTTCCGGGAGCCTTCAATTCTGAAGTAATTTTAACACTCGAACGAACACTGTAAGTTGTTGCGTCCGAGAGTTACACGGATTTTTCTAGTTTTTGGGTGGTTTCCACCCCTCGGGGGTGGAGCACTTAATTCGGGCGGGTGATTTCCCGGAAGCTTTCAATTCTGGAGTAATTTTGACGTGCGCACGAACTCTGTAAGTTGTTGCGTCCGAGAGTAACACCGATTTTTCGAGTTTTTTGGTGGTTTCCACCCCTCGGGGGTGGGGCACTTGATTCGAGCGGGTGGTTTTCCGGGAGCCTTTAATTCTGGAGTAATTTTAACACTCGAACGAACTCTGTAAGTTGTTGCGTCCGAGAGTTACACCGATTTTTCGAGTTTTTTGGTGGTTTCCACCCCTCGGGGGTGGAGCACTTAATTCGAGCGGGTGGTTCTCCGGGAGCCTTCAATTCTGGAGTAATTTTAACACTCAAACGAACTCTGTAAGTTGTTGCGTCCGAGAGTTACACCGATTTTTCGAGTTTTTTAGTGGTTTCCACCCCCGGGGGTGGAGCACTTAATTTGAGCGGGTGGTTTTCCGGGAGCCTTTAATTCTGGAGTAATTTTGACGTGCGTACGAACTCTGTAAGTTGTTGCGTCCGAGAGTTACACCGATTTTTCGAGTTTTTTGGTGGTTTCCACCCCTCGGGGGTGGAGCACTTAATTCGAGCGGGTGGTTTTCCGGGAGCCTTCAATTCTGAAGTAATTTTAACACTTAAACGAACACTGTAAGTTGTTGCGTCCGAGAGTTACACGGATTTTTCTAGTTTTTGGGTGGTTTCCACCCCTCGGGGGTGGAGCACTTAATTCAAGCGGGTGATTTTCCGGAAGCCTTCAATTCCGGAGTAATTTTGACGTGCGCACGAACTCTGTAAGTTGTTGCGTCCGAGAGTAACACCGATTTTTCGAGTTTTTTGGTGGTTTCCACCCCTCGGGGGTGGGGCACTTGATTCGAGCGGGTGGTTTTCCGGAAGCCTTTAATTCTGGAGTAATTTTAACACTCGAACGAACTCTGTAAGTTGTTGCGTCCGAGAGTTACACCGATTTTTCGAGTTTTTTGGTGGTTTCCACCCCTCGGGGGTGGGGCACTCGATTCGAGCGGGTGGTTTTCCGGGAGCCTTTAATTCTGGAGTAATTTTAACACTTGATTGAACTCTGTAAGTTGTTGCGTCCGAGAGTGACACCGATTTTTCGAGTTTTTTGGTGGTTTCCACCCCTCGGGGGTGGAGCACTTAATTCGAGCGGGTGGTTTTCCGGGAGCCTTTAATTCCGGAGTAATTTTGACGTGCGTACGAACTCTGTAAGTTGTTGCGTCCGAGAGTTACACCGATTTTTCGAGTTGTTTGGTGGTTTCCACCCCTCGGGGGTGGAGCACTTCATTCGAGCGGGTGATTTTCCGGGTGCCTTTAATTTTGTAGTGATTTTAACACTCGAACGAACTCTGTAAGTTGTTGCGTCCGAGAGTTACACCGATTTTTCGAGTTTTTTGGTGGTTTCCACCCCTCGGGGGTGGAGCACTAAATTCGAGCGGGTGGTTTTCCGGGAGCCTTTGATTCTGGAGTAATTTTAACACTCGAACGAACTCTGTAAGTTGTTGCGTCCGAGAGTTACACCGATTTTTCGAGTTTTTTGGTGGTTTCCACCCCCGGGGGTGAAGCACTTAATTTGAGCGGGTGGTTTTCCGGGAGCCTTTAATTCTGGAGTAATTTTGACGTGCGTACGAACTCTGTAAGTTGTTGCGTCCGAGAGTTACACCGATTTTTCGAGTTGTTCGGTGGTTTCCACCCCTCGGGGGTGGAGCACTCAATTTGAGCGTGTGATTTTCCGGGATCCTTCAATTCTGTAGTAAATTTGACGTGCGTACGAACTCTGTAAGTTGTTGCGTCGGAGAGTTACACCGATTTTTCGAGTTTTTTGGTGGTTTCCACCCCTCGGGGGTGGAGCACTCAATTCGAGCGGGTGGTTTTCCGGGAGCCTTCAATTCTGGAGTAATTATAACTTTCGAACGAACTCTGTAAGTTGTTGCGTCCGAGAGTTACACCGATTTTTCGAGTTTTTTGGTGGTTTCCACCCCTCGGGGGTGGAGCACTTAATTCGAGCGGGTGATTTTCCGGGAGCCTTTGATTCTGGAGTAATTTTGACGTGCGTACGAACTCTGTCAGTTGTTGCGTCCGAGAGTTACACCGATTTTTCGAGTTTTTTGGTGGTTTCCACCCCCGGGGGTGGAGCACTTAATACGAGCGGGTGGTTTTCCGGGAGCCTTTAATCCTGGAGTAATTTTGACGTGCGTACGAACTCTGTAAGTTGTTGCGTCCGAGAGTGACACCGATTTTTCGAGTTTTTTGGTGGTTTCCAACCCTCGGGGGTGGAGCACTTGATTCGAGCGGGTGGTTTTCCGGAAGCCTTTAATTCTGGAGTAATTTTGACGTGCGTACGAACTCTGTAAGTTGTTGCGTCCGAGAGTTACACCGATTTTTCGTGTTTTTTGGTGGTTTCCACCCCTCGGGGGTGGAGCACTTGATTCGAGCGGGTGGTTTTCCGGGAGCCTCTGATTCCGGAGTAATTTTGACGTGCGTACGAACTCTGTAAGTTGTTGCGTCCGAGAGTTACACCGATTTTTCGAGTTGTTTGGTGGTTTCCACCCCTCGGGGGTGGAGCACTTCATTCGAGCGGGTGATTTTCCGGGTGCCTTTAATTTTGTAGTGATTTTAACACTCGAACGAACTCTGTAAGTTGTTGCGTCCGAGAGTTACACCGATTTTTCGAGTTTTTTGGTGGTTTCCACCCCTCGGGGGTGGAGCACTAAATTCGAGCGGGTGGTTTTCCGGGAGCCTTTGATTCTGGAGTAATTTTAACACTCGAACGAACTCTGTAAGTTGTTGCGTCCGAGAGTTACACCGATTTTTCGAGTTTTTTGGTGGTTTCCACCCCCGGGGGTGAAGCACTTAATTTGAGCGGGTGGTTTTCCGGGAGCCTTTAATTCTGGAGTAATTTTGACGTGCGTACGAACTCTGTAAGTTGTTGCGTCCGAGAGTTACACCGATTTTTCGAGTTGTTCGGTGGTTTCCACCCCTCGGGGGTGGAGCACTCAATTTGAGCGTGTGATTTTCCGGGATCCTTCAATTCTGTAGTAAATTTGACGTGCGTACGAACTCTGTAAGTTGTTGCGTCGGAGAGTTACACCGATTTTTCGAGTTTTTTGGTGGTTTCCACCCCTCGGGGGTGGAGCACTCAATTCGAGCGGGTGGTTTTCCGGGAGCCTTCAATTCTGGAGTAATTATAACTTTCGAACGAACTCTGTAAGTTGTTGCGTCCGAGAGTTACACCGATTTTTCGAGTTTTTTGGTGGTTTCCACCCCTCGGGGGTGGAGCACTTAATTCGAGCGGGTGATTTTCCGGGAGCCTGTGATTCTGGAGTAATTTTGACGTGCGTACGAACTCTGTCAGTTGTTGCGTCCGAGAGTTGCACCGATTTTTCGAGTTTTTTGGTGGTTTCCACCCCCGGGGGTGGAGCACTTAATACGAGCGGGTGGTTTTCCGGGAGCCTTTAATCCTGGAGTAATTTTGACGTGCGTACGAACTCTGTAAGTTGTTGCGTCCGAGAGTGACACCGATTTTTCGAGTTTTTTGGTGGTTTCCAACCCTCGGGGGTGGAGCACTTGATTCGAGCGGGTGGTTTTCCGGAAGCCTTAAATTCTGGAGTAATTTTGACGTGCGTACGAACTCTGTAAGTTGTTGCGTCCGAGAGTTACACCGATTTTTCGTGTTTTTTGGTGGTTTCCACCCCTCGGGGGTGGAGCACTTGATTCGAGCGGGTGGTTTTCCGGGAGCCTCTGATTCCGGAGTAATTTTGACGTGCGTACGAACTCTGTAAGTTGTTGCGTCCGAGAGTTACACCGATTTTTCGAGTTTTTTGGTGTTTTCCGCCCCTCGGGGGTGGAGCACTTAATTCGAGCGGGTGGTTTTCCGGGAGCCTTTAATTCTGAAGTAATTTTAACACTCGAACGAACTCTGTAAGTTGTTGCGTCCGAGAGTTACACGGATTTTTCTAGTTTTGAGTGGTTTCCACCCCTCGGGGGTGGAGCACTTGATTCGAGCGGGTGATTTTCCGGGAGCCTTCAATTCTGGAGTAATTTTGACGTGCGTACGAACTCTGTAAGTTGTTGCGTCCGAGAGTTACACCGATTTTTCGAGTTTTTTGGTGGTTTCCACCCCCGGGGGTGGAGCATTCAATTCGAGCAGGTGGTTTTCCGGAAGCCTTCCATTCTGGAGTAATTTTGACGTGCGTACGAACTCTGTAAGTTGTTGCGTCCGAGAGTTACACCGATTTTTCGAGTTTTTTGGTGGTTTCCACCCCTCGGGGGTGGAGCACTTAATTCGAGCGGGTGATTTTCCGGGAGCTTCTAATTCTAGAGTAATTTTAACACTCGAACGAACTCTGTAAGTTGTTGCGTCCGAGAGTTACACCGATTTTTGGAGTTTTTTGGTGGTTTCCAATCCTCGGGGGTGGAGCACTTAATTCGAGCGGGTGGTTTTCCGGGAGCCTTTAATTCTGGAGTAATTTTGACGGGCGGACGAACTCTGTAAGTTGTTGCGTCCGAGAGTTACACCGATTTTTCCAGTTTTTTGGTGGTTTCCACCCCTCGGGGGTGGAGCACTTAATTCGAGCGGGTGGTTTTCCGGGAGCCTTCAATTCCGGAGTAATTTTGACGTGCGTACGAACTCTGTAAGTTGTTGCGTCCGAGAGTTACACCGATTTTTCGAGTTTTTTAGTGGTTTCCACCCCCGGGGTTGGAGCACTTAATTCGAGCGGGTGGTTTTCCGGGAGCCTTTAATTCTGGAGTAATTTTGACGTGCGTACGAACTCTGTAAGTTGTTGCGTCCGAGAGTTACACCGATTTTTCGAGTTTTTTAGTGGTTTCCACCCCTCGGGGGTGGAGTACCTAATTCGAGCGGGTGGTTTTCCGGGAGCCTTCAATTCTGAAGTAATTTTAACACTCGAACTAACTCTGTCAGTTGTTGCGTCCGAGAGTTACACGGATTTTTCTAGCTTTTGGGTGGTTTCCACCCCTCGAGGGTGGAGCACTTAATTCGAGCGGGTGATTTTCCGGGAGCCTTTAATTCTGTAGTAATTTTGACGTGCGTACGAACTTTGTAAGTTGTTGCGTCCGAGAGTTACAACGATTTTTCGAGTTTTTTGGTGGTTTCCACCCCTCGGGGGTGGAGCACTTAATTCGAGCGGGTGGTTTTCCGGGAGCCTTTAATTCTGGAGTAATTTTAACACTCGAACGAACTCTGTAAGTTGTTGCGTCCGAGAGTTACACCGATTTTTCGAGTTTTTTGGTGGTTTCCACCTCTCGGGGATGGAGCACTTAATTCGAGCGGGTGGTTTTCCGGGAGCCTTTAATTCTGGAGTAATTTTGACGTGCGGACGAACTCTGTAAGTTGTTGCGTCCGAGAGTTACACCGATTTTTCCAGTTTTATGGTGGTTTCCACCCCTCGGGGGTGGAGCACTTAATTCGAGCGGGTGATTTTCCGGGAGCCTTTAATTCTGGAGTAATTTTGACGTGCGTACGAACTCTGTAAGTTGTTGCGTCCGAGAGTTACACCGATTTTTCGAGTTTTTTGGTGTTTTCCGCCCCTCGGGGGTGGAGCACTTAATTCGAGCGGGTGGTTTTCCGGGAGCCTTTAATTCTGAAGTAATTTTAACACTCGAACGAACTCTGTAAGTTGTTGCGTCCGAGAGTTACACGGATTTTTCTAGTTTTGAGTGGTTTCCACCCCTCGGGGGTGGAGCACTTGATTTGAGCGGGTGATTTTCCGGGAGCCTTCAATTCTGGAGTAATTTTGACGTGCGTACGAACTCTGTAAGTTGTTGCGTCCGAGAGTTACACCGATTTTTCGAGTTTTTGGTGGTTTCCAACCCTCGGGGGTGGAGCACTTAATTCGAGCGGGTGGTTTTCCGGAAGCCTTTAATTCTGGAGTAGTTTTGACGTGCGTACGAACTCTGTAAGTTGTTGCGTCCGAGAGTTACACCGATTTTTCGTGTTTTTTGGTGGTTTCCACCCCTCGGGGGTGGAGCACTTGATTCGAGCGGGTGGTTTTCCGGGAGCCTTTGATTCCGGAGTAATTTTGACGTGCGTACGAACTCTGTAAGTTGTTGCGTCCGAGAGTTACACCGATTTTTCGAGTTTTTTGGTGTTTTCCGCCCCTCGGGGGTGGAGCACTTAATTCGAGCGGGTGGTTTTCCGGGAGCCTTTAATTCTGAAGTAATTTTAACACTCGAACGAACTCTGTAAGTTGTTGCGTCCGAGAGTTACACGGATTTTTCTAGTTTTGAGTGGTTTCCACCCCTCGGGGGTGGAGCACTTGATTCGAGCGGGTGATTTTCCGGGAGCCTTCAATTCTGGAGTAATTTTGACGTGCGTACGAACTCTGTAAGTTGTTGCGTCCGAGAGTTACACCGATTTTTCGAGTTTTTTGGTGGTTTCCACCCCTCGGGGGTGGAGCACTTAATTCGAGCGGATGGTTTTCCGGAAGCCTTTAATTCTGGAGTAATTTTAACATTCGAACGAACTCTGTAAGTTGTTGCGTCCGAGAGTTACACCGATTTTTCGAGTTTTTTGGTGGTTTCCACCCCCGGGGGTGAAGCACTCAATTCGAGCGGGTGGTTTTCCGGGAGCCTTTAATTCCGGAGTAATTTTGACGTGCGTACGAACTCTGTAAGTTGTTGCGTCCGAGAGTTACACGGATTTTTCTAGTTTTTGGGTGGTTTCCACCCCTCGGGGGTGGAGCACTTAATTCGAGCGGGTGATTTTCCGGGAGCCTTTAATTCTGGAGTAATTTTGACGTGCGTACGAACTCTGTAAGTTGTTGCGTCCGAGAGTTACACCGATTTTTCGTGTTTTTTGGTGGTTACCACCCCTCGGGGGTGGAGCACTTGATTCGAGCGGGTGGTTTTCCGGGAGCCTTTGATTCCGGAGTAATTCTAACACTCGAACGAACTCTGTAAGTTGTTGCGTCCGAGAGTTACACCGATTTTTCGAGTTTTTTGGTGGTTTTCACCCCCGGGGGTGGAGCATTCAATTCGAGCAGGTGGTTTTCCGGAAGCCTTCCATTCTGGAGTAATTTTGACGTGCGTACGAACTCTGTAAGTTGTTGCGTCCGAGAGTTACACCGATTTTTCGAGTTTTTTGGTGGTTTCCACCCCTCGGGGGTGGAGCACTTAATTCGAGCGGGTGGTTTTCCGGGAGCTTTTAATTCTAGAGTAATTTTAACACTCGAACGAACTCTGTAAGTTGTTGCGTCCGAGAGTTACACCGATTTTTGGAGTTTTTTGGTGGTTTCCAATCCTCGGGGGTGGAGCACTTAATTCGAGCGGGTGGTTTTCCGGGAGCCTTTAATTCTGGAGTAATTTTGACGGGCGGACGAACTCTGTAAGTTGTTGCGTCCGAGAGTTACACCGATTTTTCCAGTTTTTTGGTGGTTTCCACCCCTCGGGGGTGGAGCACTTAATTCGAGCGGGTGGTTTTCCGGGAGCCTTTAATTCTGGAGTAATTTTAACACTCGAACGAACTCTGTAAGTTGTTGCGTCCGAGAGTTACACCGATTTTTCGAGTTTTTTGGTGTTTTCCACCCCCGGGGGTGGAGCACTTAATTCGAGCGGGTGGTTTTCCGGGAGCCTTTAATTCCGGAGTAATTTTGACGTGCGTACGAACTCTGTAAGTTGTTGCGTCCGAGAGTTACACGGATTTTTCTAGTTTTTGGGTGGTTTCCACCCCTCGGGGGTGGAGCACTCAATTCGAGCGGGTGATTTTCCGGAAGCCTTCAATTCTGGAGTAATTTTGACGTGCGTACGAACTCTGTAAGTTGTTGCGTCCGAGAGTTACACCGATTTTTCGAGTTTTTTGGTGGTTTCCACCCCTCGGGGGTGGAGCACTTAATTCGAGCGGGTGGTTTTCCGGGAGCCTTTGATTCTGGAGTAATTTCAACACTCGAACGAACTCTGTAAGTTGTTGCGTCCGAGAGTTACACCGATTTTTCGAGTTTTTTGGTGGTTTTCACCCCCGGGGGTGGAGCATTCAATTCGAGCAGGTGGTTTTCCGGGAGCCTTTAATTCTGGAGTAAATTTGACGTGCGTACGAACTCTGTAAGTTGTTGCGTCCGAGAGTTACACCGATTTTTCGAGTTTTTTGGTGGTTTCCACCCCTCGGGGGTGGAGCACTTAATTCGAGCGGGTGGTTTTCCGGGAGCTTCTAAATCTAGAGTAATTTTAACACTCGAACGAACTCTGTAAGTTGTTGCGTCCGAGAGTTACACCGATTTTTCGAGTTTTTTGGTGGTTTCCACCCCTCGGGGGTGGAGCACTTGATTCGAGCGGGTGGTTTTCCGGGAGCCTTCAATTCTGGAGTAATTTTCACACTCGAACGAACTCTGTAAGTTGTTGCGTCCGAGAGTTACACCGATTTTTCGAGTTTTTTAGTGGTTTCCACCCCCGGGGGTGGAGCACTTAATTCGAGCGGGTGGTTTTCCGGGAGCCTTTAATTCTGGAGTAATTTTGACGTGCGTACGAACTCTGTAAGTTGTTGCGTCCGAGAGTTACACCGATTTTTTGAGTTTTTTAGTGGTTTCCACCCCTCGGGGGTGGAGTACCTAATTCGAGCGGGTGGTTTTCCGGGAGCCTTCAATTCTGAAGTAATTTTAACACTCGAACTAACTCTGTCAGTTGTTGCGTCCGAGAGTTACACGGATTTTTCTAGCTTTTGGGTGGTTTCCACCCCTCAGGGGTGGAGCACTTAATTCGAGCGGGTGATTTTCCGGGAGCCTTTAATTCTGTAGTAATTTTGACGTGCGTACGAACTTTGTAAGTTGTTGCGTCCGAGAGTTACAACGATTTTTCGAGTTTTTTGGTGGTTTCCACCCCTCGGGGGTGGAGCACTTAATTCGAGCGGGTGGTTTTCCGGGAGCCTTTAATTCTGGAGTAATTTTAACACTCGAACGAACTCTGTAAGTTGTTGCGTCCGAGAGTTACACCGATTTTTCGAGTTTTTTGGTGGTTTCCACCTCTCGGGGATGGAGCACTTAATTCGAGCGGGTGGTTTTCCGGGAGCCTTTAATTCTGGAGTAATTTTGACGTGCGGACGAACTCTGTAAGTTGTTGCGTCCGAGAGTTACACCGATTTTTCCAGTTTTATGGTGGTTTCCACCCCTCGGGGGTGGAGCACTTAATTCGAGCGGGTGATTTTCCGGGAGCCTTTAATTCTGGAGTAATTTTGACGTGCGTACGAACTCTGTAAGTTGTTGCGTCCGAGAGTTACACCGATTTTTCGAGTTTTTTGGTGTTTTCCGCCCCTCGGGGGTGGAGCACTTAATTCGAGCGGGTGGTTTTCCGGGAGCCTTTAATTCTGAAGTAATTTTAACACTCGAACGAACTCTGTAAGTTGTTGCGTCCGAGAGTTACACGGATTTTTCTAGTTTTGAGTGGTTACCACCCCTCGGGGGTGGAGCACTTGATTCGAGCGGGTGATTTTCCGGGAGCCTTCAATTCTGGAGTAATTTTGACGTGCGTACGAACTCTGTAAGTTGTTGCGTCCGAGAGTTACACCGATTTTTCGAGTTTTTTGGTGGTTTCCAACCCTCGGGGGTGGAGCACTTAATTCGAGCGTGTGGTTTTCCGGAAGCCTTTAATTCTGGAGTAATTTTGACGTGCGTACGAACTCTGTAAGTTGTTGCGTCCGAGAGTTACACCGATTTTTCGTGTTTTTTGGTGGTTTCCACCCCTCGGGGGTGGAGCACTTGATTCGAGCGGGTGGTTTTCCGGGAGCCTCTGATTCCGGAGTAATTTTGACGTGCGTACGAACTCTGTAAGTTGTTGCGTCCGAGAGTTACACCGATTTTTCGAGTTTTTTGGTGTTTTCCGCCCCTCGGGGGTGGAGCACTTAATTCGAGCGGGTGGTTTTCCGGGAGCCTTTAATTCTGAAGTAATTTTAACACTCGAACGAACTCTGTAAGTTGTTGCGTCCGAGAGTTACACGGATTTTTCTAGTTTTGAGTGGTTTCCACCCCTCGGGGGTGGAGCACTTGATTTGAGCGGGTGATTTTCCGGGAGCCTTCAATTCTGGAGTAATTTTGACGTGCGTACGAACTCTGTAAGTTGTTGCGTCCGAGAGTTACACCGATTTTTCGAGTTTTTGGTGGTTTCCAACCCTCGGGGGTGGAGCACTTAATTCGAGCGGGTGGTTTTCCGGAAGCCTTTAATTCTGGAGTAGTTTTGACGTGCGTACGAACTCTGTAAGTTGTTGCGTCCGAGAGTTACACCGATTTTTCGTGTTTTTTGGTGGTTTCCACCCCTCGGGGGTGGAGCACTTGATTCGAGCGGGTGGTTTTCCGGGAGCCTTTGATTCCGGAGTAATTTTGACGTGCGTACGAACTCTGTAAGTTGTTGCGTCCGAGAGTTACACCGATTTTTCGAGTTTTTTGGTGTTTTCCGCCCCTCGGGGGTGGAGCACTTAATTCGAGCGGGTGGTTTTCCGGGAGCCTTTAATTCTGAAGTAATTTTAACACTCGAACGAACTCTGTAAGTTGTTGCGTCCGAGAGTTACACGGATTTTTCTAGTTTTGAGTGGTTTCCACCCCTCGGGGGTGGAGCACTTGATTCGAGCGGGTGATTTTCCGGGAGCCTTCAATTCTGGAGTAATTTTGACGTGCGTACGAACTCTGTAAGTTGTTGCGTCCGAGAGTTACACCGATTTTTCGAGTTTTTTGGTGGTTTCCACCCCTCGGGGGTGGAGCACTTAATTCGAGCGGATGGTTTTCCGGAAGCCTTTAATTCTGGAGTAATTTTAACATTCGAACGAACTCTGTAAGTTGTTGCGTCCGAGAGTTACACCGATTTTTCGAGTTTTTTGGTGGTTTCCACCCCCGGGGGTGAAGCACTCAATTCGAGCGGGTGGTTTTCCGGGAGCCTTTAATTCCGGAGTAATTTTGACGTGCGTACGAACTCTGTAAGTTGTTGCGTCCGAGAGTTACACGGATTTTTCTAGTTTTTGGGTGGTTTCCACCCCTCGGGGGTGGAGCACTTAATTCGAGCGGGTGATTTTCCGGGAGCCTTTAATTCTGGAGTAATTTTGACGTGCGTACGAACTCTGTAAGTTGTTGCGTCCGAGAGTTACACCGATTTTTCGTGTTTTTTGGTGGTTACCACCCCTCGGGGGTGGAGCACTTGATTCGAGCGGGTGGTTTTCCGGGAGCCTTTGATTCCGGAGTAATTCTAACACTCGAACGAACTCTGTAAGTTGTTGCGTCCGAGAGTTACACCGATTTTTCGAGTTTTTTGGTGGTTTTCACCCCCGGGGGTGGAGCATTCAATTCGAGCAGGTGGTTTTCCGGAAGCCTTCCATTCTGGAGTAATTTTGACGTGCGTACGAACTCTGTAAGTTGTTGCGTCCGAGAGTTACACCGATTTTTCGAGTTTTTTGGTGGTTTCCACCCCTCGGGGGTGGAGCACTTAATTCGAGCGGGTGGTTTTCCGGGAGCTTTTAATTCTAGAGTAATTTTAACACTCGAACGAACTCTGTAAGTTGTTGCGTCCGAGAGTTACACCGATTTTTGGAGTTTTTTGGTGGTTTCCAATCCTCGGGGGTGGAGCACTTAATTCGAGCGGGTGGTTTTCCGGGAGCCTTTAATTCTGGAGTAATTTTGACGGGCGGACGAACTCTGTAAGTTGTTGCGTCCGAGAGTTACACCGATTTTTCCAGTTTTTTGGTGGTTTCCACCCCTCGGGGGTGGAGCACTTAATTCGAGCGGGTGGTTTTCCGGGAGCCTTTAATTCTGGAGTAATTTTAACACTCGAACGAACTCTGTAAGTTGTTGCGTCCGAGAGTTACACCGATTTTTCGAGTTTTTTGGTGTTTTCCACCCCCGGGGGTGGAGCACTTAATTCGAGCGGGTGGTTTTCCGGGAGCCTTTAATTCCGGAGTAATTTTGACGTGCGTACGAACTCTGTAAGTTGTTGCGTCCGAGAGTTACACGGATTTTTCTAGTTTTTGGGTGGTTTCCACCCCTCGGGGGTGGAGCACTCAATTCGAGCGGGTGATTTTCCGGAAGCCTTCAATTCTGGAGTAATTTTGACGTGCGTACGAACTCTGTAAGTTGTTGCGTCCGAGAGTTACACCGATTTTTCGAGTTTTTTGGTGGTTTCCACCCCTCGGGGGTGGAGCACTTAATTCGAGCGGGTGGTTTTCCGGGAGCCTTTGATTCTGGAGTAATTTCAACACTCGAACGAACTCTGTAAGTTGTTGCGTCCGAGAGTTACACCGATTTTTCGAGTTTTTTGGTGGTTTTCACCCCCGGGGGTGGAGCATTCAATTCGAGCAGGTGGTTTTCCGGGAGCCTTTAATTCTGGAGTAAATTTGACGTGCGTACGAACTCTGTAAGTTGTTGCGTCCGAGAGTTACACCGATTTTTCGAGTTTTTTGGTGGTTTCCACCCCTCGGGGGTGGAGCACTTAATTCGAGCGGGTGGTTTTCCGGGAGCTTCTAAATCTAGAGTAATTTTAACACTCGAACGAACTCTGTAAGTTGTTGCGTCCGAGAGTTACACCGATTTTTCGAGTTTTTTGGTGGTTTCCACCCCTCGGGGGTGGAGCACTTGATTCGAGCGGGTGGTTTTCCGGGAGCCTTCAATTCTGGAGTAATTTTCACACTCGAACGAACTCTGTAAGTTGTTGCGTCCGAGAGTTACACCGATTTTTCGAGTTTTTTAGTGGTTTCCACCCCCGGGGGTGGAGCACTTAATTCGAGCGGGTGGTTTTCCGGGAGCCTTTAATTCTGGAGTAATTTTGACGTGCGTACGAACTCTGTAAGTTGTTGCGTCCGAGAGTTACACCGATTTTTTGAGTTTTTTAGTGGTTTCCACCCCTCGGGGGTGGAGTACCTAATTCGAGCGGGTGGTTTTCCGGGAGCCTTCAATTCTGAAGTAATTTTAACACTCGAACTAACTCTGTCAGTTGTTGCGTCCGAGAGTTACACGGATTTTTCTAGCTTTTGGGTGGTTTCCACCCCTCAGGGGTGGAGCACTTAATTCGAGCGGGTGATTTTCCGGGAGCCTTTAATTCTGTAGTAATTTTGACGTGCGTACGAACTTTGTAAGTTGTTGCGTCCGAGAGTTACAACGATTTTTCGAGTTTTTTGGTGGTTTCCACCCCTCGGGGGTGGAGCACTTAATTCGAGCGGGTGGTTTTCCGGGAGCCTTTAATTCTGGAGTAATTTTAACACTCGAACGAACTCTGTAAGTTGTTGCGTCCGAGAGTTACACCGATTTTTCGAGTTTTTTGGTGGTTTCCACCTCTCGGGGATGGAGCACTTAATTCGAGCGGGTGGTTTTCCGGGAGCCTTTAATTCTGGAGTAATTTTGACGTGCGGACGAACTCTGTAAGTTGTTGCGTCCGAGAGTTACACCGATTTTTCCAGTTTTATGGTGGTTTCCACCCCTCGGGGGTGGAGCACTTAATTCGAGCGGGTGATTTTCCGGGAGCCTTTAATTCTGGAGTAATTTTGACGTGCGTACGAACTCTGTAAGTTGTTGCGTCCGAGAGTTACACCGATTTTTCGAGTTTTTTGGTGTTTTCCGCCCCTCGGGGGTGGAGCACTTAATTCGAGCGGGTGGTTTTCCGGGAGCCTTTAATTCTGAAGTAATTTTAACACTCGAACGAACTCTGTAAGTTGTTGCGTCCGAGAGTTACACGGATTTTTCTAGTTTTGAGTGGTTACCACCCCTCGGGGGTGGAGCACTTGATTCGAGCGGGTGATTTTCCGGGAGCCTTCAATTCTGGAGTAATTTTGACGTGCGTACGAACTCTGTAAGTTGTTGCGTCCGAGAGTTACACCGATTTTTCGAGTTTTTTGGTGGTTTCCAACCCTCGGGGGTGGAGCACTTAATTCGAGCGTGTGGTTTTCCGGAAGCCTTTAATTCTGGAGTAATTTTGACGTGCGTACGAACTCTGTAAGTTGTTGCGTCCGAGAGTTACACCGATTTTTCGTGTTTTTTGGTGGTTTCCACCCCTCGGGGGTGGAGCACTTGATTCGAGCGGGTGGTTTTCCGGGAGCCTCTGATTCCGGAGTAATTTTGACGTGCGTACGAACTCTGTAAGTTGTTGCGTCCGAGAGTTACACCGATTTTTCGAGTTTTTTGGTGTTTTCCGCCCCTCGGGGGTGGAGCACTTAATTCGAGCGGGTGGTTTTCCGGGAGCCTTTAATTCTGAAGTAATTTTAACACTCGAACGAACTCTGTAAGTTGTTGCGTCCGAGAGTTACACGGATTTTTCTAGTTTTGAGTGGTTTCCACCCCTCGGGGGTGGAGCACTTGATTCGAGCGGGTGATTTTCCGGGAGCCTTCAATTCTGGAGTAATTTTGACGTGCGTACGAACTCTGTAAGTTGTTGCGTCCGAGAGTTACACCGATTTTTCGAGTTTTTTGGTGGTTTCCACCCCCGGGGGTGGAGCATTCAATTCGAGCAGGTGGTTTTCCGGAAGCCTTCCATTCTGGAGTAATTCTGACGTGCGTACGAACTCTGTAAGTTGTTGCGTCCGAGAGTTACACCGATTTTTCGAGTTTTTTGGTGGTTTCCACCCCTCGGGGGTGGAGCACTTAATTCGAGCGGGTGGTTTTCCGGGAGCTTCTAATTCTAGAGTAATTTTAACACTCGAACGAACTCTGTAAGTTGTTGCGTCCGAGAGTTACACCGATTTTTCGAGTTTTTTGGTGGTTTCCAATCCTCGGGGGTGGAGCACTTAATTCGAGCGGGTGGTTTTCCGGGAGCCTTCAATTCTGGAGTAATTTTGACGGGCGGACGAACTCTGTAAGTTGTTGCGTCCGAGAGTTACACCGATTTTTCCAGTTTTTTGGTGGTTTCCACCCCTCGGGGGTGGAGCACTTGATTCGAGCGGGTGATTTTCCGGGAGCCTTCAATTCTGGAGTAATTTTGACGTGCGTACGAACTCTGTAAGTTGTTGCGTCCGAGAGTTACACCGATTTTTCGAGTTTTTTGGTGGTTTCCACCCCTCGGGGGTGGAGCACTTAATTCGAGCGGATGGTTTTCCGGAAGCCTTTAATTCCGGAGTAATTTTGACGTGCGTACGAACTCTGTAAGTTGTTGCGTCCGAGAGTTACACGGTTTTTTCTAGTTTTTGGGTGGTTTCCACCCCTCGGGGGTGGAGCACTTAATTCGAGCGGGTGATTTTCCGGGAGCCTTTAATTCTGGAGTAATTTTGACGTGCGTACGAACTCTGTAAGTTGTTGCGTCCGAGAGTTACACCGATTTTTCGTGTTTTTTGGTGGTTACCACCCCTCGGGGGTGGAGCACTTGATTCGAGCGGGTGGTTTTCCGGGAGCCTTTGATTCCGGAGTAATTCTAACACTCGAACGAACTCTGTAAGTTGTTGCGTCCGAGAGTTACACCGATTTTTCGAGTTTTTTGGTGGTTTCCACCCCCGGGGGTGGAGCATTCAATTTGAGCAGGTGGTTTTCCGGAAGCCTTCCATTCTGGAGTAATTTTGACGTGCGTACGAACTCTGTAAGTTGTTGCGTCCGAGAGTTACACCGATTTTTCGAGTTTTTTGGTGGTTTCCACCCCTCGGGGGTGGAGCACTTAATTCGAGCGGGTGGTTTTCCGGGAGCTTCTAATTCTAGAGTAATTTTAACACTCGAACGAACTCTGTAAGTTGTTGCGTCCGAGAGTTACACCGATTTTTGGAGTTTTTTGGTGGTTTCCAATCCTCGGGGGTGGAGCACTTAATTCGAGCGGGTGGTTTTCCGGGAGCCTTTAATTCTGGAGTAATTTTGACGGGCGGACGAACTCTGTAAGTTGTTGCGTCCGAGAGTTACACCGATTTTTCCAGTTTTTTGGTGGTTTCCACCCCTCGGGGGTGGAGCACTTAATTCGAGCGGGTGGTTTTCCGGGAGCCTTCAATTCTGGAGTAATTTTAACACTCGAACGAACTCTGTAAGTTGTTGCGTCCGAGAGTTACACCGATTTTTCGAGTTTTTTGGTGTTTTCCACCCCCGAGGGTGGAGCACTTAATTCGAGCGGGTGGTTTTCCGGGAGCCTTTAATTCCGGAGTAATTTTGACGTGCGTACGAACTCTGTAAGTTGTTGCGTCCGAGAGTTACACGGATTTTTCTAGTTTTTGGGTGGTTTCCACCCCTCGGGGGTGGAGCACTCAATTCGAGCGGGTGATTTTCCGGAAGCCTTCAATTCTGGAGTAATTTTGACGTGCGTACGAACTCTGTAAGTTGTTGCGTCCGAGAGTTACACCGATTTTTCGAGTTTTTTGGTGGTTTCCACCCCTCGGGGGTGGAGCACTTAATTCGAGCGGGTGGTTTTCCGGGAGCCTCTGATTCTGGAGTAATTTTAACACTCGAACGAACTCTGTAAGTTGTTGCGTCCGAGAGTTACACCGATTTTTCGAGTTTTTTGGTGGTTTTCACCCCCGGGGGTGGAGCATTCAATTCGAGCAGGTGGTTTTCCGGGAGCCTTTAATTCTGGAGTAAATTTGACGTGCGTACGAACTCTGTAAGTTGTTGCGTCCGAGAGTTACACCGATTTTTCGAGTTTTTTGGTGGTTTCCACCCCTCGGGGGTGGAGCACTTAATTCGAGCGGGTGGTTTTCCGGGAGCTTCTAAATCTAGAGTAATTTTAACACTCGAACGAACTCTGTAAGTTGTTGCGTCCGAGAGTTACACCGATTTTTCGAGTTTTTTGGTGGTTTCCACCCCTCGGGGGTGGAGCACTTGATTCGAGCGGGTGGTTTTCCGGGAGCCTTCAATTCTGGAGTAATTTTCACACTCGAACGAACTCTGTAAGTTGTTGCGTCCGAGAGTTACACCGATTTTTCGAGTTTTTTAGTGGTTTCCACCCCCGGGGGTGGAGCACTTAATTCGAGCGGGTGGTTTTCCGGGAGCCTTTAATTCTGGAGTAATTTTGACGTGCGTACGAACTCTGTAAGTTGTTGCGTCCGAGAGTTACACCGATTTTTCGAGTTTTTTAGTGGTTTCCACCCCTCGGGGGTGGAGTACCTAATTCGAGCGGGTGGTTTTCCGGGAGCCTTCAATTCTGAAGTAATTTTAACACTCGAACTAACTCTGTCAGTCGTTGCGTCCGAGAGTTACACGGATTTTTCTAGCTTTTGGGTGGTTTCCACCCCTCGGGGGTAGAGCACTTAATTCGAGCGGGTGATTTTCCGGGAGCCTTTAATTCTGTAGTAATTTTGACGTGCGTACGAACTTTGTAAGTTGTTGCGTCCGAGAGTTACAACGATTTTTCGAGTTTTTTGGTGGTTTCCACCCCTCGGGGGTGGAGCACTTAATTCGAGCGGGTGGTTTTCCGGGAGCCTTTAATTCTGGAGTAATTTTAACACTCGAACGAACTCTGTAAGTTGTTGCGTCCGAGAGTTACACCGATTTTTCGAGTTTTTTGGTGGTTTCCACCTCTCGGGGATGGAGCACTTAATTCGAGCGGGTGGTTTTCCGGGAGCCTTTAATTCTGGAGTAATTTTGACGTGCGGACGAACTCTGTAAGTTGTTGCGTCCGAGAGTTACACCGATTTTTCCAGTTTTATGGTGGTTTCCACCCCTCGGGGGTGGAGCACTTAATTCGAGCGGGTGATTTTCCGGGAGCCTTTAATTCTGGAGTAATTTTGACGTGCGTACGAACTCTGTAAGTTGTTGCGTCCGAGAGTTACACCGATTTTTCGAGTTTTTTGGTGTTTTCCGCCCCTCGGGGGTGGAGCACTTAATTCGAGCGGGTGGTTTTCCGGGAGCCTTTAATTCTGAAGTAATTTTAACACTCGAACGAACTCTGTAAGTTGTTGCGTCCGAGAGTTACACGGATTTTTCTAGTTTTGAGTGGTTACCACCCCTCGGGGGTGGAGCACTTGATTCGAGCGGGTGATTTTCCGGGAGCCTTCAATTCTGGAGTAATTTTGACGTGCGTACGAACTCTGTAAGTTGTTGCGTCCGAGAGTTACACCGATTTTTCGAGTTTTTTGGTGGCTTCCAACCCTCGGGGGTGGAGCACTTAATTCGAGCGTGTGGTTTTCCGGAAGCCTTTAATTCTGAAGTAATTTTGACGTGCGTACGAACTCTGTAAGTTGTTGCGTCCGAGAGTTACACCGATTTTTCGTGTTTTTTGGTGGTTTCCACCCCTCGGGGGTGGAGCACTTGATTCGAGCGGGTGGTTTTCCGGGAGCCTCTGATTCCGGAGTAATTTTGACGTGCGTACGAACTCTGTAAGTTGTTGCGTCCGAGAGTTACACCGATTTTTCGAGTTTTTTGGTGTTTTCCGCCCCTCGGGGGTGGAGCACTTAATTCGAGCGGGTGGTTTTCCGGGAGCCTTTAATTCTGAAGTAATTTTAACACTCGAACGAACTCTGTAAGTTGTTGCGTCCGAGAGTTACACGGATTTTTCTAGTTTTGAGTGGTTTCCACCCCTCGGGGGTGGAGCACTTGATTCGAGCGGGTGATTTTCCGGGAGCCTTCAATTCTGGAGTAATTTTGACGTGCGTACGAACTCTGTAAGTTGTTGCGTCCGAGAGTTACACCGATTTTTTGAGTTTTTTGGTGGTTTCCACCCCCGGGGGTGGAGCATTCAATTCGAGCAGGTGGTTTTCCGGAAGCCTTCCATTCTGGAGTAATTTTGACGTGCGTACGAACTCTGTAAGTTGTTGCGTCCGAGAGTTACACCGATTTTTCGAGTTTTTTGGTGGTTTCCACCCCTCGGGGGTGGAGCACTTAATTCGAGCGGGTGGTTTTCCGGGAGCTTCTGAATCTAGAGTAATTTTAACACTCGAACGAACTCTGTAAGTTGTTGCGTCCGAGAGTTACACGGATTTTTCTAGTTTTGAGTGGTTACCACCCCTCGGGGGTGGAGCACTTGATTCGAGCGGGTGATTTTCCGGGAGCCTTCAATTCTGGAGTAATTTTGACGTGCGTACGAACTCTGTAAGTTGTTGCGTCCGAGAGTTACACCGATTTTTCGAGTTTTTTGGTGGCTTCCAACCCTCGGGGGTGGAGCACTTAATTCGAGCGTGTGGTTTTCCGGAAGCCTTTAATTCTGAAGTAATTTTGACGTGCGTACGAACTCTGTAAGTTGTTGCGTCCGAGAGTTACACCGATTTTTCGTGTTTTTTGGTGGTTTCCACCCCTCGGGGGTGGAGCACTTGATTCGAGCGGGTGGTTTTCCGGGAGCCTCTGATTCCGGAGTAATTTTGACGTGCGTACGAACTCTGTAAGTTGTTGCGTCCGAGAGTTACACCGATTTTTCGAGTTTTTTGGTGTTTTCCGCCCCTCGGGGGTGGAGCACTTAATTCGAGCGGGTGGTTTTCCGGGAGCCTTTAATTCTGAAGTAATTTTAACACTCGAACGAACTCTGTAAGTTGTTGCGTCCGAGAGTTACACGGATTTTTCTAGTTTTGAGTGGTTTCCACCCCTCGGGGGTGGAGCACTTGATTCGAGCGGGTGATTTTCCGGGAGCCTTCAATTCTGGAGTAATTTTGACGTGCGTACGAACTCTGTAAGTTGTTGCGTCCGAGAGTTACACCGATTTTTTGAGTTTTTTGGTGGTTTCCACCCCCGGGGGTGGAGCATTCAATTCGAGCAGGTGGTTTTCCGGAAGCCTTCCATTCTGGAGTAATTTTGACGTGCGTACGAACTCTGTAAGTTGTTGCGTCCGAGAGTTACACCGATTTTTCGAGTTTTTTGGTGGTTTCCACCCCTCGGGGGTGGAGCACTTAATTCGAGCGGGTGGTTTTCCGGGAGCTTCTGAATCTAGAGTAATTTTAACACTCGAACGAACTCTGTAAGTTGTTGCGTCCGAGAGTTACACCGATTTTTCGAGTTTTTTGGTGGTTTCCAATCCTCGGGGGTGGAGCACTTAATTCGAGCGGGTGGTTTTCCGGGAGCCTTTAATTCTGGAGTAATTTTGACGGGCGGACGAACTCTGTAAGTTGTTGCGTCCGAGAGTTACACCGATTTTTCCAGTTTTTTGGTGGTTTCCACCCCTCGGGGGTGGAGCACTTAATTCGAGCGGGTGGTTTTCCGGGAGCCTTTAATTCTGGAGTAATTTTAACACTCGAACGAACTCTGTAAGTTGTTGCGTCCGAGAGTTACACCGATTTTTCGAGTTTTTTGGTGTTTTCCACCCCCGGGGGTGGAGCACTTAATTCGAGCGGGTGGTTTTCCGGGAGCCTTTAATTCCGGAGTAATTTTGACGTGCGTACGAACTCTGTAAGTTGTTGCGTCCGAGAGTTACACGGATTTTTCTAGTTTTTGGGTGGTTTCCACCCCTCGGGGGTGGAGCACTCAATTCGAGCGGGTGATTTTCCGGAAGCCTTCAATTCTGGAGTAATTTTGACGTGCGTACGAACTCTGTAAGTTGTTGCGTCCGAGAGTTACACCGATTTTTCGAGTTTTTTGGTGGTTTCCACCCCTCGGGGGTGGAGCACTTAATTCGAGCGGGTGGTTTTCCGGGAGCCTTTGATTCTGGAGTAATTTTAACACTCGAACGAACTCTGTAAGTTGTTGCGTCCGAGAGTTACACCGATTTTTCGAGTTTTTTGGTGGTTTTCACCCCCGGGGGTGGAGCATTCAATTCGAGCAGGTGGTTTTCCGGGAACCTTCAATTCTGGAGTAAATTTGACGTGCGTACGAACTCTGTAAGTTGTTGCGTCCGAGAGTTACACCGATTTTTCGAGTTTTTTGGTGGTTTCCACCCCTCGGGGGTGGAGCACTTAATTCGAGCGGGTGGTTTTCTGGGAGCTTCTAAATCTAGAGTAATTTTAACACTCGAACGAACTCTGTAAGTTGTTGCGTCCGAGAGTTACACCGATTTTTCGAGTTTTTTGGTGGTTTCCACCCCTCGGGGGTGGAGCACTTGATTCGAGCGGGTGGTTTTCCGGGAGCCTTCAATTCTGGAGTAATTTTCACACTCGAACGAACTCTGTAAGTTGTTGCGTCCGAGAGTTACACCGATTTTTCGAGTTTTTTAGTGGTTTCCACCCCCGGGGGTGGAGCACTTAATTCGAGCGGGTGGTTTTCCGGGAGCCTTTAATTCTGGAGTAATTTTGACGTGCGTACGAACTCTGTAAGTTGTTGCGTCCGAGAGTTACACCGATTTTTCGAGTTTTTTAGTGGTTTCCACCCCTCGGGGGTGGAGTACCTAATTCGAGCGGGTGGTTTTCCGGGAGCCTTCAATTCTGAAGTAATTTTAACACTCGAACTAACTCTGTCAGTTGTTGCGTCCGAGAGTTACACGGATTTTTCTAGCTTTTGGGTGGTTTCCACCCCTCGGGGGTGGAGCACTTAATTCGAGCGGGTGATTTTCCGGGAGCCTTTAATTCTGTAGTAATTTTGACGTGCGTACGAACTTTGTAAGTTGTTGCGTCCGAGAGTTACAACGATTTTTCGAGTTTTTTGGTGGTTTCCACCCCTCGGGGGTGGAGCACTTAATTCGAGCGGGTGGTTTTCCGGGAGCCTTTAATTCTGGAGTAATTTTAACACTCGAACGAACTCTGTAAGTTGTTGCGTCCGAGAGTTACACCGATTTTTCGAGTTTTTTGGTGGTTTCCACCTCTCGGGGATGGAGCACTTAATTCGAGCGGGTGGTTTTCCGGGAGCCTTTAATTCTGGAGTAATTTTGACGTGCGGACGAACTCTGTAAGTTGTTGCGTCCGAGAGTTACACCGATTTTTCCAGTTTTATGGTGGTTTCCACCCCTCGGGGGTGGAGCACTTAATTCGAGCGGGTGATTTTCCGGGAGCCTTTAATTCTGGAGTAATTTTGACGTGCGTACGAACTCTGTAAGTTGTTGCGTCCGAGAGTTACACCGATTTTTCGAGTTTTTTGGTGTTTTCCGCCCCTCGGGGGTGGAGCACTTAATTCGAGCGGGTGGTTTTCCGGGAGCCTTTAATTCTGAAGTAATTTTAACACTCGAACGAACTCTGTAAGTTGTTGCGTCCGAGAGTTACACGGATTTTTCTAGTTTTGAGTGGTTTCCACCCCTCGGGGGTGGAGCACTTGATTCGAGCGGGTGATTTTCCGGGAGCCTTCAATTCTGGAGTAATTTTGACGTGCGTACGAACTCTGTAAGTTGTTGCGTCCGAGAGTTACACCGATTTTTCGAGTTTTTTGGTGGTTTCCAACCCTCGGGGGTGGAGCACTTAATTCGAGCGGGTGGTTATCCGGAAGCCTTTAATTCTGGAGTAATTTTGACGTGCGTACGAACTCTGTAAGTTGTTGCGTCCGAGAGTTACACCGATTTTTCGTGTTTTTTGGTGGTTTCCACCCCTCGGGGGTGGAGCACTTGATTCGAGCGGGTGGTTTTCCGGGAGCCTTCAATTCTGGAGTAATTTTGACGTGCGGACGAACTCTGTAAGTTGTTGCGTCCGAGAGTTACACCGATTTTTCCAGTTTTATGGTGGTTTCCACCCCTCGGGGGTGGAGCACTTAATTCGAGCGGGTGATTTTCCGGGAGCCTTTAATTCTGGAGTAATTTTGACGTGCGTACGAACTCTGTAAGTTGTTGCGTCCGAGAGTTACACCGATTTTTCGAGTTTTTTGGTGTTTTCCGCCCCTCGGGGGTGGAGCACTTAATTCGAGCGGGTGGTTTTCCGGGAGCCTTTAATTCTGAAGTAATTTTAACACTCGAACGAACTCTGTAAGTTGTTGCGTCCGAGAGTTACACGGATTTTTCTAGTTTTGAGTGGTTTCCACCCCTTGGGGGTGGAGCACTTGATTCGAGCGGGTGATTTTCCGGGAGCCTTCAATTCTGGAGTAATTTTGACGTGCGTACGAACTCTGTAAGTTGTTGCGTCCGAGAGTTACACCGATTTTTCGAGTTTTTTGGTGGTTTCCAACCCTCGGGGGTGGAGCACTTAATCCGAGCGGGTGGTTATCCGGAAGCCTTTAATTCTGGAGTAATTTTGACGTGCGTACGAACTCTGTAAGTTGTTGCGTCCGAGAGTTACACCGATTTTTCGTGTTTTTTGGTGGTTTCCACCCCTCGGGGGTGGAGCACTTGATTCGAGCGGGTGGTTTTCCGGGAGCCTTTGATTCCGGAGTAATTTTGACGTGCGTACGAACTCTGTAAGTTGTTGCGTCCGAGAGTTACACCGATTTTTCGAGTTTTTTGGTGTTTTCCGCCCCTCGGGGGTGGAGCACTTAATTCGAGCGGGTGGTTTTCCGGGAGCCTTTAATTCTGAAGTAATTTTAACACTCGAACGAACTCTGTAAGTTGTTGCGTCCGAGAGTTACACGGATTTTTCTAGTTTTGAGTGGTTTCCACCCCTCGGGGGTGGAGCACTTGATTCGAGCGGGTGATTTTCCGGGAGCCTTCAATTCTGGAGTAATTTTGACGTGCGTACGAACTCTGTAAGTTGTTGCGTCCGAGAGTTACACCGATTTTTCGAGTTTTTTGGTGGTTTCCACCCCTCGGGGGTGGAGCACTTAATTCGAGCGGGTGGTTTTCCGGAAGCCTTTAATTCTGGAGTAATTTTAACATTCGAACGAACTCTGTAAGTTGTTGCGTCCGAGAGTTACACCGATTTTTCGAGTTTTTTGGTGGTTTCCACCCCCGGGGGTGAAGCACTCAATTCGAGCGGGTGGTTTTCCGGGAGCCTTCAATTCCGGAGTAATTTTGACGTGCGTACGAACTCTGTAAGTTGTTGCGTCCGAGAGTTACACGGATTTTTCTAGTTTTTGGGTGGTTTCCACCCCTCGGGGGTGGAGCACTTAATTCGAGCGGGTGATTTTCCGGGAGCCTTTAATTCTGGAGTAATTTTGACGTGCGTACGAACTCTGTAAGTTGTTGCGTCCGAGAGTTACACCGATTTTTCGTGTTTTTTGGTGGTTACCACCCCTCGGGGGTGGAGCACTTGATTCGAGCGGGTGGTTTTCCGGGAGCCTTTGATTCCGGAGTAATTCTAACACTCGAACGAACTCTGTAAGTTGTTGCGTCCGAGAGTTACACCGATTTTTCGAGTTTTTTGGTGGTTTCCACCCCCGGGGGTGGAGCATTCAATTCGAGCAGGTGGTTTTCCGGAAGCCTTCCATTCTGGAGTAATTTTGACGTGCGTACGAACTCTGTAAGTTGTTGCGTCCGAGAGTTACACCGATTTTTCGAGTTTTTTGGTGGTTTCCACCCCTCGGGGGTGGAGCACTTAATTCGAGCGGGTGGTTTTCCGGGAGCCTTCAATTAGCCTTCAATTATGACCTTCACACTTTTTCGAAATTTGACCTTGTTCCCGTTTTTTTTCAAGTCTGGTTTATATCGAGCTGGCACCGCCACAGGTTTTTTTTAAAAAACACCGAGCAATTAATTTAAAGATGAGCAATTCCAAGAGCCTTTAATAAGCCTTCAATTATGACCCTGTGACGTTGCACCTAGAGTGCAAGTCATAACAAACCCCAAACCCGCGGGGAAGACCCGAACGGGTGAGTCCTGTCCCGTCGGGAAAGGCCCGAACACAACCGAAGCCCCCCGACGCTCGGCAGAGCCGAGCGCCAGCAGCATTACGACCCCGACCTGCGAGGCAGTATCACGTCGCCGAAGCACAGTCCAGGAGAAACGAAGAGGGAGAGAAAGAGAGAGAGAGAGAGAGAGAGAGAGAGAGAGAAAGAAACCCCGACACACACTCACACCGTCACACGCACACCAGTCTACACCCACGCCGACGACGCCAGGTTAGCCTGCATTCTACCGCCGATCTGCTCCTCCCCTCACAATACCAACCCTTTCTACCCCACGCTCCCCATCACACTACACCACCCCCCCCTCGCAATACCAACCCTTTCTACCTCACGCTCCCCGTCACACTACACCACCCTCCCCTCGCAACACCAACCCTTCCGACCTGGTATTCCCGGTCACCTCCCACACTCCCCCCCCGCGCGCGTACCTGTAAGTTAGTATTAAGCAACGCTAAGGGCTGAGGCGTGATCAGCCCCCGCTCAAGTCTACAACCCTTCTGTACCTCCTAGTTTAAGTCGACCCCCTTTTGCAAGAATATACACACCAAGTTTTACCTTTCACATCCGCCCCGTCTCTAATTGTCTTTCCCCCCCCCCCCACATTATTCGTGCGGACTCAAAACCCGTCACAAATTGGCGCCCAACGTAAATTACCCACATTTTTACCCCAAATCCAAACAATTGAGAGACAAAACACAGGAATAAACGCTAACAAAGCACACATAGACTCACGAAACAAAACTACACAGTCACGAAAATTCAACTAAAGACAGTTGAACACACACACTACCAAACACGATACACACAATGGCAGACCAAGGACACAGGGAACCGCAAGGCCTAGCGCGCGAACACATGGACATACACACACCCGAACGCAACCGAAACAACTCGACACAGAGCGAGCCGCGCGCGACACGAGATCAACAAACACCGACCCAACGGCAGGAAATAAATAGACGATGCACGATAAATTCACCAAACACAATAAATATAATCGATGCAGCTATCATAGAGAATACACACAATTTACACAGTACACAAATTCAACACCAAGAAAGCCCAGAACCAACAAATCCCACACAAACATACAATACAATCCCAACACCTACACACACGCAAACTAACACGGTAACCACCAACCAAACGAACCGACACTTCACAGGAACAGACACATTTTTAGCCACCAACACACGTAACACACGACTTATACAAAACCTAATAGACCTCGAAGCATCACCAAGCGACAGAAACGTATACGAAGATCCACACATATACAGCACACAGTCAATACACCCCACAAACACAAACCACACATCAAACCCAAACAGTACATACTGGAATCAGCCAGCAATGGCAATGAAAACAATACAAACATGTAACATAAAATACTCAGGAAACACAAACGAAGACATAGACGAATTTTTACAAAATCTCCGCGACTACCAAGTGGGTTTTGAAATACACGACACACAATTAATCAACAACCTCAGCCCGATACTCGAAAGTGACGCAAAAAACTGGTACAGATTAAATAGAGGCAAATGGCGAACACTGGAAGAATTCGAAAGAGACATTACACACGCATTTCAAGACATACAACATAGGGACAGACTGGAACAAAAAATCAGAAATTACGTACAAGGACCAACACAAAAAATCACACAATTCCTAATACAATTTAGAACACTACTATCACAACTAGAACCACCATACCACCCACGAACACAATTAGACTTGGCATACAGAAACATGAAAATAGAATACAAGGCATACATAAAACCATACGACTTCGCGAACTTCGACCAACTGGAAATGGCCGCAAAAGAATGGGAAGCGAATATCGAATGGGAAAACACGAGACAAACAATATTGAACAACTACACACACCCGCGAGAAGCCTACACACACCAAACACACCACACACAATACATCCCGTACAAGTACACACAAACACAACCCCGCCCAGCAATACTCCCAACACCAAATATACCACCGGCACTCACAGACAACATACGACGAAACCAAACAAACCAAAACACGCAACAGACTCGATACCCCGCAATCACGTACAACTCACCGCACTACACTCAGCAACAAACACTAACGAACCCAAACACAGGCACAACACCACGCAGATGCTTTAACTGCAACCAACCCGGGCACTTCAGATGGCAATGCACACAGGCACAGAACCAGGGAAACGAGTAAGGGTTGACCCAGCAAGGGTGGAGGGCAACCCCACAAACAACACAAACACACCCGAAACAGTAGCACCTACGACAGATAACAACAGAACGGAAAGTAGATTCCACATCAGAATAGAAATACACGGTCACGAATTTAACGCACTAATAGACACAGGCGCAACACACTCATACCTAGGCGCAGAAGTAATACAAATACTACACAACACAGATACACAAATAAACGACACGCCCGACAGAACAGCTACAATGGGAAACGGAACACAGGTGACGATAGAAGGAGCAGTAACACTCCCAATACGCCTCGGCAACATAACAAAAGAAATTAAGTTCGGATTAATATCAAACTTAGGCTCGCAATGTATCATTGGTAACATCGACTTAATAAGATTTGGAATACTAATAAATTATGGAAAAAACACATGGTCACTGATAGACGACCCACAGACACACTACCACATGCAAGCTAGACCACAAGAACTACCAACACCACTCAAAGAATACATACAAATACATCAAACACGAGAAACACGACACCAATCAACACAAACACACACAAAACAAGCAAAAGCAGCAGAAAAATTAGAAGCAACAAAACAACAAACAAACCCGAAAACAACAGAAAGACATGAAAACACAAAAAAAAAAACAACCATGAAACAAAAACCACTAACACCAACACTACCCAGCACAAAGACACCACCGGAAAACACCCCCCCAAAAGACAACCCACAGAACACACAAGTCACAAATAAAAAAATCACACCCACAAACGCACAAACAACAGACGGCACACAAACCAGCAAAGAAACCGAACCACAGATATGCGCAGGAATACAAGAACTCACACAATCACAACACACACAACTACAGACGACAATACAACAGAAAATCTCAACACTAACAGGCCAACTCGGCCTAACACACCTAATTAAACACAAAATAGACACACAAGGACACGCACCCATAAAACAAAGATACTATATGGTATCACCAAAAATTAGAGAAGCCATCCACACAGAAATACACAAAATGCTGAGAGAAGACGTGATAGAACCATCAGAAAGCGAATGGTCGAGCCCAATTGTCATGATAAAAAAACCAAATAACACATATCGCTTCTGTCTAGACTTTAGGAAGGTTAACTCAGTATCAAAAAAAGACGCATACCCACTACCATACATGACAGCAATATTAGACAAACTACGGACAGCACAGTACATATCAAAAATCGACTTAAGCCAAGCATACTTCCAAATACCACTCGACAAAGACAGCAAACACATAACAGCCTTTACAGTCCCGGGAATGGGCTTATTTCAATTTAAAAGATTGCCATACGGACTGACAGGCGCACCAGCGACATTCCAAAGACTACTAGACAGACTCATAGGCCCAGAATGCGAACCATATGCATTCGCATACTTAGACGACATAATAATAGTAACACAAACATTCGACGAACACTTACAAAGACTAGAGCAAATACTCAAAAGAATTACAGACGCAGGACTAACAATAAACCCAGAGAAGTGCGAATTCGGATGCGCACAAGTAAAATATCTCGGATACATAGTAGACAGACACGGACTACACATAGACCCCGACAAAACACAACCCATAGAAAACTACCCTGGCCCAAAAACAATAAAACAATTACGGAGACTAATTGGCATGGCATCATGGTACAGACGCTTCATACCTAACTTCGCACACATTACAGAACCACTAACACGACTACTGAAAAAAGACCAGAAATGGCACTGGGGGGAAGAACAAGAAAACGCAATGAACACAATCAAACACGCACTCACATCACCACCCACGCTCGCATGCCCAGACTACACACAAACATTCACACTACAAACAGACGCTAGCGGAACAGGGATAGGTGCCGTACTAACACAATCTCTCGATGACGAAGAGCATGTCATAGCCTACGCTAGCCGTGCGCTAAGCGAGGCAGAACGTAAATACTCGACAACTGAGAGAGAATGTTTGGCGGTACTCTGGTCCATTAAAAAATTCAGACCCTACGTGGAAGGATACCACTTCAAAGTCATTACAGATCACCACGCACTGAAGTGGCTTAGAGAATTAAAAAACCCCACAGGCCGACTTGCACGATGGGCATTAGAACTATTAGAATACGACTTTGACATAACACACCGAAAAGGTACAATGCACGACGTACCAGACGCACTTTCAAGACGACACGAAGACGAAGAACACATAGACACAATAGAAGACACGACAGACAAATGGTACACATACAAGAAAACACAAGTACAAACACGCCCAGAGAAAAACGAATCGTGGCGAATCAGAAACAATCAACTATACTTCCACCGCCCTAACCCCCTACACTCAAACCTCCTACCAGACACAAACCCATGGAAACTAGTCATACCCAAAGACAAAATAACACATATACTACACGAAAACCACGACGTAACACAAGCAGGCCATTTAGGGATCAAAAAGACATACCAAAGAGTAGCAAAAAAATATTATTGGCCGGGGATGTACAGAGACACAGTAAACTACATAAAAAAATGTGACACATGCCAAAGAACAAAAACAACACAAGCGCGACCGGCAGGACTAATGGGCATTAGAATTATCGAAGAACCGTGGACAGTAGTAGCCTCCGACATCATGGGCCCACTCCCACTATCAAAAAAAGGAAACCAATATATCATAGTGTTCGAAGACCTATACACCAAATGGGTGGAAATCATACCGATACGCAAAGCAAACGCCAAAACAGTAGAACAGACATTCCACTCACACGTAATATCACGATGGGGTACACCGCGCATACTACTAACAGATAACGGCACACCATACATAAACAAACTCATACGCGAACTGACACAAAAATTCAACATAAGACACGCAACAATCCCCCCATACCACGCACAAGCCAACCCCGTAGAGCGAGTCAACAGAACCGCTAAAACAATGATCCAAGCCTACGTAAACAACGACCACACAGAATGGGACATACACTTACAAGACTTACAATTCGCAATCAATACATGTACACACACATCAACTAAACACACACCAGCCTTTTCAAACCTAGGAAGGGAATTAAATCCCACACAATGTCTAAGAAATCAGTTAGAGAACGACGACGAAGTAGAATTACAAGACACAGACAGATGGACAGACCACTTGAGACGACTACAAATACTTAGAGACGAAGTACAGAGGCACTTAATAGAAGCAAACGAAAAACAAGCACACTACTACAACCTACGAAGACGAGACATTCAATTCAAGGAAGGAGACAGAGTACTGAAAAAGAACCATACACTCTCATCCGGACCAGAACGAACGACAGCTAAGTTAAGTAAAAAATTCATAGGCCCATACATTATCACTAGAAAAGTCTCACCCACAATATACGAATTAACAACAGAGAGCGGTAAAAACATAGGAAAATGTCACATAGAAGACCTAAAATTATACACATAATCAAATAGGCAATAAAAGAACCACGCCCAACAACACACCCCGAAAATAAACTAACATGTGTATTCACCCCACAGAAACACAACATGGAAAAGCAGCAACCTAAAATACCGGCCCTGATGACACTGCGACTGACGAGACCGACAACAACGACAACACAGACAGAAAGAACACCACTATTGCAAACACCAGGACAGGCCCCACACCCACACCGATACCGACGCGACGGCACACACCACCCTGAGACCCGACGAACCCTACTACCGACACCCACCACATACATACAGGTAACACAAACCACCACAACAACAACACACATAACAACCACTGCACCCACAGCCACACAAAGACACCCACAAACACACACACCGATGACCACACACACAATTACACCCTCCGGACCAAGGCAATGCCCGAAATGCAACGGGCTGGTCCGGGGCACAAAATACACAGAACACATACAAACCTGCACACAAGCTAACACAGACACACCACACCCACCACAAATTATCACACACCCACCAACAGTTACCCACACCACACGAACCACGGCCACACACACGACTACACACCCACCCAACAAGAAACAAACACCCCATACAACCACACGCCCCACACCCACACCAACACCACGGCACACACCACCCCCCGCATCAACCCCTCAATGGGCACGCACCAGATTCGCGAGACCACAGACGACAGAGAACAGGATCTTACAGACATTCGCCAACATGGACAGACACACAGAACCGACACAGACAAAACAAACATGCAAACAACACACAGGACCAAAATAATAGCCATAATTGCAAGTTTACAACCAGCAAGCACCCTAGACGAAGAATTACGAGCACAAAGAGAAAGATACATGACCAGACGGGCACACGAACGCACAAACACTGACGAAACAGAAGCCAGCACCTCAACACACCAACCACACACCACACATCAAACAGCACCACACAAAACACAACCCCCCAACACACCAGACACCGACAGCGACACAGATTCCACTACCTCCACCGCAGAGACAGTTATACACATCGAAACCACACACACAAGCACGCTACAAACACAAACGACGGACAACGACACAGACAGTAACACCGACACCACCTCACTCACTGACACAGTCGAACATACACAAACACCCCAACCAGCCACACACACCACACGGGACTCAAAACGATACAAAAAACGAAAATCAATACGGAAACAGAAAAAAGAACAAAACAGGAAACACTAGACAAACTAACAACACCAAACCGACGGACGAACAACGACAGACGGAGGCCAAAGAAACAGAACACAACCCAAAAAGAGAGAAGAGAAGGGAGAAGAAACCACGAGCCACGAGGTACAAAGAACAACGCAAAAACTCACCAAGACCCACACCGACGAGAGCCACCAAACCAAAACCAAAAGTTCAAGTACAAAATAATATAAGAATAGAATAAGTTTATATAAGAGAAAAAAAAAAAAAAAAAAAAAAAAAAAAAAAAAAAAACATGATTTTGATTAGGAGACACGAGACCAAGTAGAATAAGTAGATATAAGACGAATCACAACCCACACCAAACACACATCCCGCAAATACAACCCAACCTCCATCCCTTAACCCCGACAGATCGGAGCAGACAACACAGAAACAACAAAAATAACAAAAGGAGAATACACAGACGAAAGAACCACAAAATCCGTCACCGAAACCGGCTCACCCTATAGGCCTCGCCCCGCGTGGGGAGGGGGGAGTTGTGACGTTGCACCTAGAGTGCAAGTCATAACAAACCCCAAACCCGCGGGGAAGAGCCGAACGGGTGAGTCCTGTCCCGTCGGGAAAGGCCCGAACACAACCGAAGCCCCCCGACGCTCGGCAGAGCCGAGCGCCAGCAGCATTACGACCCCGACCTGCGAGGCAGTATCACGTCGCCGAAGCACAGTCCAGGAGAAACGAAGAGGGAGAGAAAGAGAGAGAGAGAGAGAGAGAGAGAGAAAGAAACCCCGACACACACTCACACCGTCACACGCACACCAGTCTACACCCACGCCGACGACGCCAGGTTAGCCTGCATTCTACCGCCGATCTGCTCCTCCCCTCACAATACCAACCCTTTCTACCCCACGCTCCCCATCACACTACACCACCCCCCCCTCGCAATACCAACCCTTTCTACCTCACGCTCCCCGTCACACTACACCACCCTCCCCTCGCAACACCAACCCTTCCGACCTGGTATTCCCCGTCACCTCCCACACTCCCCCCCCGCGCGCGTACCTGTAAGTTAGTATTAAGTAACGCTAAGGGCTGAGGCGTGATCAGCCCCCGCTCAAGTCTACAACCCTTCTGTACCTCCTAGTTTAAGTCGACCCCCTTTTGCAAGAATATACACACCAAGTTTTACCTTTCACATCCGCCCCGTCTCTAATTGTCTCTTCCCCCCCCCACATTATTCGTGCGGACTCAAAACCCGTCACAACCCTAACACTTTTCCGAAATTTCACTTGTTTTCCGTTTTTTTTCGATGTGGCGGTTCCAGGTTTATGTCAAGCTGGCACCGCCACAGGTTTCTTTTAAAAAACGCGGAGCATTTAATTCGAAAATAGAGCATTTAATTAGCCTCTAATTAGCCCTTAATTATTCCATAGGAAATTTTTCGATTTTCGAATGTGGCGGTTCCAGCTTGATATGGCTCATGATGCTTCGTTAGCATGACAACGAGAACTGAGATGACGGTATATAAATTCCTCCTTTTATAGAAGTCACGTTAGTTGTTGCCTGACTATGAGGACGTGCACACGGAAGAAACGCGGTGGTTGTTTGTTAATTAAAATCATTAATCATCTCCCAGTTGAATTGCATGTGCCAGGGTATCAGTACTGCGGACCTGGAACGAAATTGGCCACGAGGTTGGCTCGTGGAGATTTGGGGATCAATCCGCTGGATGGCGCGTGTAAAGACCACGACATTGCATACGCAAAGAATCGCGATATCGCAGCAACAAATCTTGCCGACAGAGCGCTCGCTGAGAAGGCGTGGAATCGCGTCTTGGCCAAGGACGCTAGTGTGGGTGAAAAAGCTGTAGCCTGGGGAGTCACCAACACCATGAAAGCTAAATCTAAACTCGGAATGGGTTTAGCTGCGAAGCGGTCGAAACTTGGAGCGGCTGCGAAGAAGAAATCTAGAATTGGCGGGAAGAGTAAACAGCGGAAGAGAACTGTGAATCTTCAATCCATCATCACAGCAGCAAAGGTCGCCATGCGACCGGGTTATAAAGCCGTCGAGTCGGCGTTGGCGGGTGCTCGTGCGGCTGCGCGTGGGACTGGGAAGAATGTTTGTATGCCTCGCGTTATACCTGTGCCTGATAAAATTTGCGACATCCTGCTATTTCTCATTCCAATTCTGGCCGGTCTGAGCGCCACTGGGGCTCTTGCGGGTGGTGCTGCGGGTATAGCTAAAGCTGTCAACAAAACTAGTGTCAACAAACATCGGTTGAACGAGGCCAAACGGCAAAATACAACAATGGAGGCGATTGCTTTGGGCCAGGGATTATACCTGCGACCCTACCGCAGCGAAATGGGCCTGTACTTACGTCCGGCAAAAAACTAATAAAGCTACCACACCGAGCTCTCACCAACATTGATTCACGCAACTATGCTAAAAATATGAAAATTTCACATTTTCGAGGTGTTTTCATGCGGAATGATCTGCCGAAATCAGGACCAAATATGCGAGAATCCGCAATTATTAATCTTGACGATAAAAACGGTCCAGGGACACATTGGTTGCATACAAGAAAAATGATGACCATGTTGTTTATTTCAAAAGTTTTGGTGATTTGAAACCGCCTGAAGACTTGATGAGGTATCTCGGTGTTGGTAGCGTTGAATACAATCATAAGAGGTATCAGGAATATGATACTGTGATTTACGGCCACTTGTGTCTCAAATTTCTCAGCGAACAACTATAAAAAGACAAGTGTTACATGAGCAAGCATTGGTCATGTCGGAATCGTTGACGTTAACACTGTCAGGCACATCCTCCGTGCTGGAGGCTGAATATTTCCCCCCGATCGAGTTATCACCGGAGAAGAACTATGTTCTCGGTCTCGTCGAGTTCCTGACATTCAATTCAGTACCCAATATTCACGAGACGTGTAATAAATTTGACCTGAAACGAGCCGACAACAGCAGAGAGAGAGCATTACGATACCCACGGGAAGCTATGAAATTGAGGATATTGAAAATTTTCTGCGTAAGGAGCTACCCTCCGACATCACCCTTAATCTGAAAGCTAACAACAACGAGCTGAACAGTGAAGTCACGTGCAATCATGTGGTAGACTATAAGCCCAAAGATTCCATCGGCCGATTATTGGGATTTAAGGCGGTTGAGCTATCACTAAACGTTACTCATAAATCTGAATTACCTGTCGCCAAACTGAAGGTTAATACTTTACGCGTTGAGTGTAGCATAACCACGGTCACGAATTTTTTCCAACCGTTCAGTCGGGATATAAGAGTGTCGAAGTGCCTACCAGCGTCATTTACCTGCCAATCGCCGTACAGTCGATACATTATTTACAGCTGAGAATAATCGGTCAAGACGACGAGCTGATTAATTTTCGCGGCGAAACGATTACTGTACGTTTACACGTGAAATCACTCAAATAATGGGAATCGTGTTTGAGACGAGAAAGTTGCGCAAAAGTTATAAAAGTCAAACGTCATGGTCAAAAATCATCAGTCGCCCAACACCTCTGACAACGCTTACACCGCCTACGAGACTGACACCTCTGAACGTTCGGTTTTTCCAGAGCCTGGGTCTTCGATGACGTGGAAATTTTGGAAAATAAGAATTCGTGTTCGCTGCATCCTGTGTGTTACCATGGAAGAAATAATAAGAATACAGAAATCTGTGGTATTCGACGAATCGATTGCGCACTCTGAGATTCATGATCATCAGCCGTTTGCAACATCCACCTTCCAGAACAACGATGAAATCCATATTGTTGTTTAACATCAAGACTTGCGTCTACTGCCCAGTAAAAGCTCTGTCCACATTCATGGAAACATCACAAAGGATGATGGTGTGACTGCGGTGACGGTTACGAAATCAATATGATCAATATGGCCGTTTGTCATTTGTTTGAGGAAGTTCGCTATGAGTTGAACGTTGGGGGGGTGAGAAAGAGAGAGAAAGAGAAAGAGAAAGAGAGAGAGGGAGAGTGAGAAGGAGAGGGAGAGGGAGAGGGAGAGGGAGAGGAGAGGGAGAGGGAGAGGGAGAGGGAGAGGGAGAGAGAGAGGGAGAGGGAGAGGGAGAGGGAGAGGGAGAAGGAGAGGGAGAGGGAGAGGGGGGGAGGGGGAGGGGGAGGGGAGGGGGAGGGGGAGGGGGAGGGGGAGGGGGAGGGGGAGGGGAGGGGGAGGGGGAGGGGGAGGGGGAGGGGGAGGGGGAGAGGGAGAGGGAGAGGGAGAGGGAGAGGGAGAGGGAGAGGGAGAGGGAGAGGGAGAGGGAGAGGGAGAGGGAGAGGGAGAGGGAGAGGGAGAGGGAGAGGGAGAGGGAGAGGGAGAGGGAGAGGGAGAGGGAGAGGGAGAGGGAGAGAGAGAGAGAGAGAGAGAGAGGGAGATCTTCGTCTTTTGTCAACAATAAATTGAAATCCTGGGCCAAAGCATCTGCTCTTTCAGCAATTTTATTCACTATTCTCAATCTCTGCAATATTTGATATGAGATGCCTCTGTTTTCCCTGATTCCGGACTTACGTCAAGAAAATAATAAGGCAAATCATATTGCTTAAATAAAAACAGTGAGTTTTTAGTGATGAAATCACTCACATCTTTATCAAGCACTGTCTCACAATCTGCCTCTTTGACTACAGCTCGTGTTTGGACGATCCGTGCACCCTCTCGTTCTTTGATGGCACGAACCATTTTTTATTTAATTTCATTCGACACCTTTTAATCAAAAAATGCCAAAGGACCAAGGTATTCCGATATATACCACAAGTGCGCACGTAGTTTCGAAGAAGCTAAGCAGCGAGATGAGATCTCAGCATTGATTTTTCCATACTTCATCAAATTTTGGAGAAATGTCAAATCTTGATTGGGTGCTTTGATAGCATTTGGCGCATCAAACCACGGTTTCACATAGAAGCGAATAATAAAAATGCATATCTGTCGTAGATCGTCAATTTCTTCTTTATGAAGATCAAATTGTTTCTTGAAGAGAAAAATCTTTGAGGAATAAATGGCTTTTGCGATCCATCTAGCATGATTTACTACTCCTGGTACTCCAAACGTAATCCCTTCAGATGGAATGCCACCTGAAAATATACAAGAAAGTTCCCACAATTCCTTGTAATCATCTCTAGCTTGAGATTCCAGAAAAATTTAACAAACGAATCCAGTCATTCGTTAAATGAAAGTGAATAAAAATGGTGAAAATTATTGCTGCTATCGTACCTTCAATCGGTGTAGTACAAAGTTAAGGATTACGTTTTTGAGAACTTGGCATATTAATTTATCTTTTAATCCAACGTCATAATCGGTTTGATCAATTTCCTGCCACTTTCGTTGAAAACGCTTCAAAGTTGGCATGTCTGGACCGTTTATTTCAGGCCCATAAATTTCAACGACTGCTCTCAATATCAATTCGTAAACATGGTAGCGACAGGCGAAATGCAGCAATTGTTTACCTAATTTTTTTTCCAACACGGCGCAGACTCCACCTTTGTGACCTTTAATGAAATAAATAGAGAAAAGAAGACTAATACGATATGAGGAAGGATGGAAGAACTTTAATGACAGGTTTTATCCGCACTAAATTACCTGTGTTTAAAGGTGTAGTGTCAAAGCACATTGCTTTGATTCGATCTCCGAGATTCCACTAATGTATAGTCTCTGCAATACCTTGAGCTTCATTTACAGCTGATCTTTTATCAAATTTCGGCACGCCCAGTAATTGCTCAATATCAAGTCCTGACACAATTACTGGTACTCTTTCCACTTTCTTCAATTTACCCGATTCAGGAAGCAATTTCCCATTGCAGTGCAGGGTAAGATTATCTGCCACGTCAAGATTCTCCTTCAACTGTCTAGCTATTTTTCTTCGTACATTCACACGAGATCTGTGAATAGTACTATAACTCAGATTCAAGTCATCAAGCTTATAACCTCAACCAACAGCAGTAGTAGCCAAAATATGTGTTACACTTCTGCTGCTGGTTTGAGTTCTATCCACAGCTAATGCCACTCTGTCCGTAACAATGTCAAGCTTTGGACGTTTCTCATCCGAACAATTTGAAGAGGTTTGAGTTAATGTCACACTGCTAGACAACTGACAAAATCAGAACTTTGACTTGATCCTGGAAAATAATTAATTCTTTTGATTCTCCATCGTTAAGTAATAGTCGTAGTAAAAAAAAAAAAAAAACAAGACCCAGCTGAAATAAGTTTGATATTACCTGGCTCACTCAAATCTGCGACTAGTAATTGATCTAATACGTCTATTTTCGGTTTTTTCAACAATTGCGAAACACTATCACTTTCGCGACAATCATCTGAATCATAAGATTCACTTACGCCTATAAAATGAATTTGGTTTATCGGTAATAATGTCTGTGATCAAGTGATTCATATAATAAGAGTAGAGTATGCTAGCGAGAAGTACAAATTTACCTAGCTCACTTGTTGTCCATGCTAGTTTATCCATCATATCAATTGCTTTTTGTCTCAGTGGTTGAGAAACGTTATCGAATCCAATGAAGTCATTCAAACTAGAACACTGACTACTAGCTTCAGGGTTCTGCTCTTTGAATCGAATAAAAATTCCGTTCATTATATAATTAAATATTAGCAAATTTTGTTGAAGTAAATAATTACCATTCTGACATGAGGCGTCCATTAATTCCTTTAATTTATCCAATGATATATCAGCATCTTGATGTTTTATGTTGAAAAGAGTATCCAAACTTTTATTAAACTCTCTGTCTTTTTTTTTGTTCAGTTACGACTTTTAGATTTTCTTAATATTTTCCATCGTTGATAAAGTTTTTCAAACTTGATAATGCTGTGTTTCTTCTGACATAATAGCATGTTGAGTTTACTCCAAAGAATGTATTCTTCATCGATAACCGCTGTAGCAATTTCGCGTATAGTCGTTTTAGAAGATGAGCGTTTTTTACAGAAATAGTAGCTCAAAACTTGTCGATTCGTGGGTAGGGATCTTGGGAGCTCCTTTAATTCGTTACGAATCAAATATTTATCAACCGTGAAATCGGTCGACATTATCGACTCTCTTCGAGACGTATGCCTTGCATAACAAATATCCCGGCATTTGTATCCTCCTCGTGCCGTACCGGTCTCGAGATAGCTTGCGGGATGCGTAGCGTAGCGGACGATGGGCGAACTCAATCTTTTCGCGAGCAATTCCCGATCGCGAGAATATGGATGTCCTACTTTTTTCTGACTGCAGAGTTTATTAAATATTGTATTTAATTTTTAAGGTGATACCCATAAAGCAAACGGTTTTTTCACTTATTGTCGATAAAAGTTTTGAAAAATAGTGAAATAATCAAGTGAATATCCGTTTGGGACCCAATTTGAACATGAATTAGAATGATAAAATTTAAAAATTATCTTCTTCAAGAAAAAATCGGATATTCTGACAGCTTTAAGGGATTAACAAATTTTTTTTCCAATAATTATCCGTCCTAAATTCGATAAAAAAGAAAAATAATTAAAAATCAAATGTGCCCGATCTTCCACTCAACCGACAATGCTCATCTTTCGTCAGAATTTTTGTTTCTACCTAAACTATTTCAGGTGTGGCCTGTTGGAAAATCGAAATTATTTTTATTTTGAAACACCCTAATAATTCATATACCCATGACGAATTATCTATACCCAATACATTCCATTCGTCATTATATTATAATGAAGATGTATGCGTACATGTACAATGTACATACACTATATGAAAACATAATATATAAAATGTTCAGATTCGATAATTTTCAGATAATTTCCAAGAACTGTCATATAAAAAATCATTGAGAAAATCGAAAAGGGTCAATGTTTTTGATTCACCGAGTTGGCGACGTGAGAATCCCCATATATAGTGTAGTTTATGATTTCTAATTTCAACCTTAAAAATACTAAGTAGTATTCTTTAGGAGCGTTGCACAATGGCATGCAGAGTAAGTAAAATGCAATATCAATAGTGATTCTCATAATATATGAGGCGATGGCTTAATTCCAGCTAGCTGCTCGAAAGTTGAATTCAAATTGAATCATTGGTTTTGCTATAAATAATATATGGATAGATCATTTCAGATGTTATTGAGAATAATAGAACTTCAACGTATATCACAAGAATTACCTTGAAAATTTCACGGGTTATGTTACCCTGCAATGGAATCAAGGGTTCATCACCAATCTTTTACATATTATATTGTCGCGCTGAAACCCAAATTTTCCAGTTCACCCTCAAGAAGAGTTGGGTGTATCCCTTGGGGTTGCAGGGGACAATCCCCGCAATGTTGATAGTTCACCCTCACATTTATCATCAGTTGAATTTTGGGGATATGAATTATCCTCATCGTTGAAGGTGTACCTTCAACGTCGAGGGTTCACCTTCATGTCTTGGGGATTCAACCCTGAATTGTTAGGAATTAACCTTTATCGTTAAGGGTTTACCTTCAACGTTAAAGGTGTACTTTCAGGTGTACCTTTAGTTCACCCTCACATTTATCATCAGTTAAATTTTGGGGATATGAATTATTCTCATCGTTGAAGGTGTACCTTCAACGTCGAGGGTTCACCTTCATGTCTTGGGGATTGAACCCTGAATTGTAAGGAATTAACCTTTATCGTTAAGGGTTTACCTTTGTCACGAGCGCCGCATATTTACCCAAAACTGTAATATATTACCGATCATAACAATTATCATTTTTCATTATTATTATCTTTAGAGACAGGGAAGCATAGTTTTAGTTAGTCCATACAAAATATTCTATTATAACCAATTCGTGGAATAGCCAAGCGCAACGGCGTAGTTGGACAGCCAGTAACGTCAGCGTCTTCGCGCCCGCCAGATCCCGGGTGTAATCAACACCGGGATGAGGCGAGCGCGAAATCACGCGCTTCGAGGATGACCGTTGCGAGGCGAGCCTTTGTTCGAAATTGCAAAGTCAGCGAAAAACTCGCTCGCCGCCCGACGTTCCAAGGGGTGTCGGACGAGCGAGCGAAGACAGTCCCGTTAGAGACAGGATCAAACCAACATCAACGGAAACAGGCTCCTTCAGAGCAGTCGAGAATAGAGTTATAAGTCTTGGGTCTCCGACGATTAGAGAGAGAGCATTCCTTTAAATCTACACGCGGTCGTCCAAGCATCTCGCGTCGCGACATCAGTCTGTGAAGTTAGAATTAAGCGCAATACTAAAAGCCACGAACTTAATCAAGCAGTGTAGCACGTAAGTGAGTGAGTGAAGGTGTAAACTTCGGCACCATCGAGGCCGAAGCAGTAAGCCGCGAGAGAGAGTGCGAAAGAGCGAGAACGTGAGTAGCATAAGAACGTAGTGTAAGCTTCCTTGTCTATAACCTTGCTGCTTTTAGTTGTTTCATTAAACATTTCTACTTGCTTCCTTCAAAATATTGGTACAATATAATTGAAATCCTTCAAACCATTTCCCACGGAACGCCCTGTAGAGGACGTTCGCCTCCTAATCCACGTAAAAATTAAATATACACCTCGGTAAGAACAAAGAGGGTGAAGTCGTCGCGTGCGAGACCGCTCCGCACGTGACACCTTCAACGTTGAAGGTGTACCTTCAACGTTGAGGCTTCACGTTTAACGTCGAGGGTTCACCTTCAACTCTTGGGGATGAACCTTCCATTAATGATGGTTTACCTTCAATTTTTGGGGGTAAACCCCCAAATTTAGGGGTTTGTCCTCAACTTTCAGGGTAAACCCTTAAATTTTGAGGCTTACCCCCAAAAATTGAGGGTTTTTTCCATGAGGGGATAACTAGCTTACCAGTCAATTCTGATAGTTTTAGTGTTTCAAGTAGGTACAATTTAGATAGGTAATCTAAAACTATAGTCGGGTCCCACGTTCTGTTGTATCTAGGTTTCGACGGACGGCGTTCGTAGACTCCTCTGAAGAATCTGTTCAGGATTATAGTTGATGAAAAATTTTCTTTCGCTATCAGAGATATTACTGCTCTCATGGAGTTCAAGGAACCGTAAGATGCTCCTGTCTGGAATTTATCCGAAATAAATTCCAACAAATCTGTTTCCTTAAAATTATAAGGATCGATCCTCTTTGTTTTACAATATTGCCACCAGGTCTTTATTGAGCCTAAGTATCGCCTTACAGTTGCTTCCGATAAGGAAGCCATCAATGTTTCTCCTGCAGGAATCGAGATTTTCCTCTTTGTAAATGCTGACCTGATAGCTTGCCGACAATCAATGATAGTTTGTTGGCCAGAGGATGTTGGATTGATCTGCAAGGTAATAATAATAAGTGACTGGACGGTTGTAATATCAATGGTTCTTCCGAAAGGAGGGAGTATAACCTGGGGAACCAAGGCTGTGAGGTCCAAAACGGAGCGACCACAATACCACAGGCTTTATCAGTTATTATTTTTTGCAGAATTCTTGGTATAACAGAGAACGGAGGGAACGCGTAGAAACGATATGTAGACCAGTTTAATGTAAACGCGTCAACGAAAGATTCTTCAGGATCTTTGAACCATGAGCAAAAAACCTTGCATTTAGTTAGTTATAACCCTAGAAGCGAAAAGGTATATCTCTGACAATCCAAAACAATCATTAATTTGTTCAAAGGCTGTCTCTGCGAGTGCCCATTCAGTGTCGATGTTACTGAGCCTTGATTCCCTGTCCGCCTCGATGTTCTCCTTCGAACACATTCGAGGATTCCGCAGTTCGCACCATTGCCAGATCTATTTTGCAAGATTATTCAAACGTAGATACTGAATTTCACCCATACGATTCACTTAGGAGAATGCCGTCGTATTGTCTACCCTCAGGAGAACGTCGCAGCTATCTAAGTCAGGAACAAATGTTTTTAAAGCTAAAAAGATAGCAAGCAACTCCAGATAATTGATATGACACGCTTTCTCCTCAGCTGACCACAGTCCATGAGACCCTTCTCCGTTACAGAAAGCGCCCCACCCCGACTGCGATGCATCCGAGTAGATCATTCTCACGAATATATGTGCATTGCAAGGGGTAAGAAGACGACACAATATGTGATTTCTATCACGTGAAATCCTCTTGTAGGATCTGAGGCTAGCTCATATGAGCCTCATAACTGTTGTCATTAACTAATAATGCTAGAAATTTGTGTCTTTCGAAAAGCTTAGTATACAGCCAACTATATTTGATAGCTGGGCAGGCCGCTATGAGATTACCTATAAATTGGACGAAACTCCTTATCTTGCAAGATTTTGCGTTGCTTAGTTCCTCAATCATGTTCCGAATCTTATGTCTTTTGGACTCTGGTAACTCCAGGGTCATATTTCTGGAGTCCAGGATGAACCCCAAAAACTGACATCTGTCGCTGGGAGACAGCTTACTTTTCTTTTCGTTAACAATAAATCCAAGTGCTTGCAAAAGGCTTCTTGTATAAAGCACATTTGACTTGCCGTCCAGATAGATAACCGATAGATAACCTTTTGTACGCATTGAATTTACTACTGGTTTTAGAACTTTAGTAAATACGCAAGGTGCTGTGGACAAGCCGAATGGTAGGTAAACAAATTCATATAAGTGATTTCCAAACTGGAATCTAAGGTATTTACGGCTTTTTCCATGCATAGGAATTAAAAAATACGCATCCTTCAGGTCTATATGAGCCATATATAGTCCCTCTGTGATCAATTTTGACGCCATTTTAACAGCTTCTAACTTGAAGTGTTCTGTTGTAATAAACTCATGCAACCTCTTCAGGTTTAAAACGAATCTCTTACCGCCATCTGACTTGTCCACTAGAAAATATGATGAAACAAATTGTCCTTCTTCGTAACTGCAGCGGGCTATAGCGCCTATATCTATCAAACTTTTGATAGCAGTCTGATAAACCTGCAGGTCCTGGAGCGAGCCAAATTTTGCATTCGGAGGTTTACGACCCTGGTGTACAGGTTCGATAAAGTTAATTTTGTATCCCTTGATACAGTTTAAAACAAATGTACTATTGGTAACCAATTTCCATTTGTCGAGAAAGTATTTCAACCTTCCCGTCCTCTTATTTACCTCTAAGCTTTCAGTTAGTGTTCCTTCCTGTGGAAGGATGTTTTGTCCTGACTTCGTGAGGTCGAGGGTTTGTCGCCTAATTTTGCTTTCGTCGATGTGTTGTTCCTGGAGAATTTGATGGTCGAGGATTGTCCGTTCCCCAGACCCCTCTGTCCCAGGTATCGTGGGGTGAGGGTCTCCAGTTTAACTGATTGGATGGTTTCAGCGGAACTTTCTTGAAAGCAGTCTTCGGTTTTAAATCTGCTGCTATTTTCTCGATGGACTTTGTCTATTTGATTTTATCAGCTAAATTTAATCCAACAGAAAGTTATCTGGTTTATTTTTTTCTAAAATTTCTCTGTTTTTCTCCATTCCAGGCAGAATGAAAGATTTTCTTGATAAAGCCTCCTAGTGATGTGATTCAGCCAATAATTTACCAGCGTCACACAGGTATTCTAACAGCTGATTTTTCTCGAAACCTTCTTCGCCGTTCTCATCCAGAATCAGAGAGATAGCCAAGCCCAGGGCTGGTATCGCTGAGCCCGTAAGGCTCTGTGTTTTAGCAGCAAACTCATCCCGCTTTAAGGATGCGTCGTTCATTGTAGCCGCAACCTCGGGGTTCAAAGTTTGCGCCTCTAAGAGGCAATTGCCAGCTCGAGGATATGTTTGCAGCAGATCTTCCTTGATCAATTTTTTCAATCCTTCTGAAATCCAGTTGGACCATCTCGCTGCTAATTCTGGGTGTAAAACCCTCACGTTTGAGTCGTCGACTCGTGGATCCTGTCCAAGAATTCTCAATGTATCCTCATTAATGCCTGGCCCAGGGTGTGACAAAGCAGGCTGCGAGCTGCTCGTCTGCAGGGGACGAGGGGTTCGTAACCTCCTGAGCGTCGACTTGGTTAGGTCCCCCCCTGCTTGTCGATGGTGCTAACTTCTGGCCCGTTTCAGCTGGCTGGTTGCAGGGGACAGTCGATAAGTCCCACGGCCTCTTCATCGACTGAGGTGGTTCACTGATTCGGATTGTTTGGTTGGGCCTACCCCTGGTTGTCGATGGCGCCACCTGCAAACCCTTGCAGGACACTGCTGAAGGGTCCCCCGGCCCTTTTATTGACTGAGGTTATTCGCTGGTCACACTACTCGTCGAGTCTAGGACAAGCGAAAAACTTGGTTATGTCTTACCGCTTGTGTAAGCGCTAAACCAGTTCAATGAACGATATGTCCCACCGCTCGTGTGGGGGCATCGCCAATAAGACCCTTATCAGCAGCTAGCTGCCGCACATACTAACTTGTGTTTGACGGTAGACTGTTATGACGCGGCGCGGCGTCTCATGCTGTGTCCTTTGTATCAGTGCGGGCTTTCCTTCCAAATTCTTCGTCAAGAAACTCTCCAAAGCGTTCAGTTTCTTCCACATTCTTTCCCGGTCTTCTTTTTCTCTTTTCCGTTTGTGTTTTCCCATTTCTAGCACTCCGAAATTCTTTTCAACAAGACGTAGTTTCTGAACGTGCGATGACGTCGAGCACAAAAAACGTTATGAAGCATAGACGTAAGCAGGGGCGACGACTTGCGATATTTCAGGGTGCGGAGTTCCTCGGATAAGGGGGGGGGGGGGGGGGGAGATACATAAAACTCACAATATTTTTGTCCAAGGTTTTATTGAGCACTTTTCCCGAAGTGGCATAGCCGAGTATTATTCTTATTTATGAACGTATTCACACGTCTGCTTAAATCTAAGCTTGCGGCTACGTCCTGATGAACGTGTAAAATAGCGATGCTATTTAGGCGTGACTGTACCATTGTCGTTCTCAGATAAGTTTTAAGCCTACGTTACGCGGAAAATGATCTTTCTGCGGTACAGGAAGACGCCGGTATGGTCAAAAGTAAGCGAACTAGCTTTGCTAATTCTGACAATAGCTTGGCTAAGGGCTGATCGTTTTTCAAAACTCTCACAACGTCTCCCAAGTGATTTACCTGCAGATTTCTCCGGCGAAAAATATCGAGAAACATATCTCTATGTAATTGCAGTGTTCGGATGGAAATCATCCCGGTAGAAGTCTGATATCACTGCTGATTCGGTTTCTTTGCGCAAAACGAAATTTTCACAGGAATTCAAGAATTCAATTGTTTCCGATTGAAATCGATTATTTAAGGAAGAAATCACTTGATTCATCATTTCGAAATATATTTTACGGTAGTAATCTTCTGGTCCGTTGAATTGGTGAACGGTCGCTTTTTCCAACCGCTTTGGAGCTCTCCGGGTACGGGGTAGTTGTGGTTTTTCCAGGTCGAGATCCTTTGCATTCGCCGTCGCGTTTTCCCACAATGTGTCAAGACCACATTCTCTGATTTCTAGCATGGCATCCAGAACCAACTTGACTTTTTCATGCGATTCCTCGACACAAAGATCACTCTTTTGAAGTTCTTTGTTCAAAATTACGATTCTCTCTAATACTTTGATTGTACATAGAGATAAAAAATAGAATTCGAAACCTTCCAGATATTTCAGAAAACCATCTGCTTTGCCACTGTCATCGGTTTTTTCAGCTTTCATCTGTTCTAAGAAGGATAGAATAGTCTCGTAATTAGAAACTATTGTTTTGAGAGATTTCACCCTCATGCACCACCTGAAAAAGTTCGAAGTTTCGGAATATAATATCATTAACAATTGATGCAATAGACGTTAAGAAATGAAATTTCGGGAATATCGAGAATTACTACTGAATGTTAAAATACTAGTGAAAACCTGTTTCTGAATACAACATATTCCGGAATGCGCTTTTATTAATTGCTTCACACGAACCAACAATAAGATGAGATGATTTTTATGTTTCCATTTTAGTTTTTACGTACCGAGTTGGACAAAATGATGAGAGATTAGTCGCCGAAGATTTTTTTTCAGAAGACTGCAGCTGTATATCTTTGAATGCTTCCATTGGTTTGGGAGAATCTCGTACAAAATTTATCAAATCCTTTGATACTCCAACAAAGTTGTTCACAATGTCAATGTTTTTCATTGCATCTTGTGCGACTCAATTGAGAGAATGTGCAGTGCAATGGACGTACAGCGCTCGGGGTTCGATTTCTTTTACTCGTTTTTGCAGGCCGGATATTTTTCCGCTCATGGCAGCGGCTCCCTCATAACATTGTCCTCTCAGATTACAAAACTGCAAATTGTACCTTGACGGCACATCTTCGACGATTTTGAGCAACGTCGATGATTTGGTATTTGGGGTATGATAAAAGCCGATGAAAATTTTTTTGACTTCAAAGTCTAATGTCGTGATTCTGAAACTGATGGACACCTGTTCTTTTCTGGAGATATTAGCCGTCTCGTCAACTATTATAGAGAAACATTTAGCTGCTTTTATTTCATCGAGAAGTTGATTCAATACTGCATTGGACAAGATCTCCAATATTTCGTTTATTGAATCGTGGTGTAACTACTTATACCCACTTTTGCCAAGCCACCAATCCAATTGTGGAACATCTTGCGCTCTCATTCTCAGCATTTTCATGAGCCAGGAATTGTTGTCGGTTTCGTGACCACGAAATCCAGCGCCTTGTTGAGCTAATACGTCGACGGTATCAAAGATTTTTTCTAAAGCAATTCTAGAATTTGCCATTTCTCTCTGTTTAACATCCGATATATGCGCTACAATGGGTTTTCCTCTTAAACTTTGTAAGGCTGAGAAGGCTTGGCGATGCAATTCGCAGTTTTCGTGATTTTGAAAACGTTGAGACGCGTTCTTCCAGCAACTATATCCGTCTTTTACAAAAGCGGTAACAGAAGCTTTTATGCGACCATCAGTGATGGGAAATAATTTTTTTTTCACTGCTTCTGTACAAATGGAACAAATCGCTTTTCTGTTTTTCAATCCAAGCCATTCATACGTTTTTTGCCATGTCTTGAAAGGAACTCGGTAATTTAGCATCTAAATAAAAAAATAAGATATGTACTGATCGTGAATGTAAAGTATTCTTGCCGTCAGTAATACTACTCGCTATTCTCAGACTGAAAATCGACAATCACTTGATTGACGAATAATCTTTACGCATATGAAAATTAGCCGCGCTCTATGCTTACCTGATTTTCCGATATTAGCGTGACTTCAATTATTTTCTTTCGTCGAAGCCTGACTTGAATTATTTTCTTTCCTCGTTTCCTCACTAGGTTCTGCCTCCGATGTATCTGATTTTGAAGTCTTCTGACGATGAGCTCCGAGGTTAGACGTTTGTATGTTAGAAGTTTCTACTGGCACAACAGCTGCAGCCTCTTCGTCTTTATTCTTTCTCCCTCTCGACAAGTATTTCTCCATAGTACGACGACAAGGTTTTCACACACACAATGATACGAAAGTCTCACATATTCCACACCATTCAACGGTGAGTTTAGGGTAAACTGTAGTGTGGACCGTGAGCCGACGAGAAAGTACAGTCTGATCAGAACGCACGAGCGAAAACTTAACGAAGCGACATCGACTACCGTACATTCCTCCGTGCCATGCGTACGCTAGCGGCGCGATGAAAAGTTTTGCGTATTGACTGTACCGTAGGCCGTAGCAGACGAAACAGACTCGCGAGAAAAGTACAACTCTCTGCGCCAATTACATGCTATCCGACGAAATGGCGCGGTGATTCGAATTCGCTCGAGGGCTCGCAAGTGTTGATTATAGGTAAATATTATATGGTTATTTTCGGAATATTCCGGATATTTGTTTTCATGACAGGTTTTCAAATATCCATCGAAAAATTGTAATTTCAATCAAGGTTTTCAGGGTGTGGAATATCCACACGGTTAGCGTTCAGGGTGTGGAGTGCTCCACACCCATCACGCAAAAGTCGCCGCCCCTGGACGTAAGCAGATAGAGAGACAGGGTATTCTCTCTTTTTACTCTGAACATGTGGTGGCATCGCAGTGGAACTAGCGATACTGCGTTTTGTAATCCCGAGAACGAGACCAGATATAATTACCATAAGAGAGCACACATGCTCATATCACAGCCTTTAAGATCCATATCGATCTAGATTCAGTTACCATCTTGGTATGCAATGGTCTCGCACCGACAATCTGCATACATATACCACCTGTCACCTATGCAATGTGTATATATCATTTTCATTACTTCACTTTATATCTTCAATTCCAACACACATAAACCATATGGGCCTACAATCAAAATTCACAGAACTCAGGCTCGCGAACCCTCACTGACCAAACATAAGGAATGCAAGAAAAGACAAGACGAGCAGTTCACAAAGTATTATTCTTAGAATTCAAATATGCATTCTTGCAATAAACTATCTTGTCAGCACTGCACCGATTGGCCTCTTCAAGACCAATCGTCGTGCACTGACGTAGCCAAAAACCAATCAGAAGTCTCTTCCAGATATCCCACTATTGAAGATCCCTTTCGAACTAGACAGATGCAAAAAAGAACAGAACTAAATTAATTGCAGAACCGATTTAGACTTCAGACCATTCGGAATACTTCGAAATCAAGAACGTTCAGAATTATAGATCATTCTGAATCATAAAATATTCAAATTCAAAACCTTCGAACTTCAGTACAACTAATCAAGTTAATAACAACACTGTCAAAACCATACCTCTAAAATCGATTAAAAGATCATCTTATTGTTGATAAATGTGTATTTTAGATTAAAGTGCTGTATAAAACGAATTATTCCAATCACACATAGTGATAGCTGGCACGACACAAGACAAAATTCCAGATCTGGACAGGCTGCACGAGAAATTCTACTCAAACCTAAAGACCACAAAATATTTCTGCTGACGTTATTCCCAGAACGTCACAACACGAATAAGCCCTTAAAAATTGATTTAAGGTGTTCGGATGAGCAGTCATTATAATACAGAAAACATTGCATTATTACTATGAATATAATTTTGACCGTTATTACAATTCGGTCATCTCATATTTTTTATGAGTGTGACCAGTGGATAAAGAACATATAATATTCTCAGTTACATATTTTTTGCAAGATTATAGCTATTGTAAAATTCGCACGCATGAACTATTATTCAAATGCGCCGTAAAAAGCTGATCTTTCCGGAGCTTAACAGTGACGTCACGATGTTGTTCCCGAACGTGCTGAATAGCCGTAAAGCACGAAAATTATACATGAAAATTGTTTCTCATAATATTTTAACGCAAATAAACTGATATGGCGTGTACTACGAGTTACCAATGGTGTAATGTGCCCGTTTGTAAAAATACAACAAAAAGTACGCTAAGTAAAATATTCGTCGTAGTTCCACGCGACGAAAATAGGCGTTTGCTGTGGCACGTCGTCCTGATGAACCAACAAATTTAAATTATTTTTGCCGTCAAGATCATTTCAATGTAAGTTTTTAAATTGCAATGTAATTTTTCAAATTTCAATTTCATTTTTCAATGTTACGTCCAGCATACCACTTCTCTATAATTTTTCCTACTCGCTAACTTTGCCACAGTTCTTATATGAATCTCATGGTCTCTGTCCTGTCCTCTTATCTCTACCTAGTCTCGCGCAATTCACTATCGCGCTTACTCATCTAATTCTATTCCCTTCCTTTAGCATCTTCACACCTTTTTTGCACCCCGTATGTTTCAAGTCTCTAGCGACACTCCTATTCTCACTCTCAACAACGTCACATCTAGACTTCTTACATAGCTTTATACAGTACACTTCGTTTTTACCGCCATCTCAGCTTCTTCGAAATAAATACATAAGTAATATCCCACGTTCATACAATATTCGCACTAACTACGTGTCGTGCAATATAAAAGCCAGTACAACGGATGCAATGTGTTCGCCAAAGAAGATTAACACACGAGATCCTAAGAATTCACCGATAAAAGCTTCTAGTCAAATCAAAATATCTAGTGGAGATACCGTTTCGACTTTGGTATCTTCATTCGCTCCAGGGACATCAAGCGATTGGGAGCCACTTTTCGCAGAAGAGAAAGAGATCGAAACAAATCAACGACAAGAATTGAAAGCTACAGCTTCATTGCTCACAAATTATTGCATAAGTACTAATCCAAAAAATTACATTGGTGTTTCAAGCGAATGGAATTGGATTATAGATCTTCTGCATATTCACAAAAAAATTCGCGCTGATGATATAAAATTAACTTTAATGAAGATTGAGTTGGACAACACGTTTAAAAGATTGGGCGAACAATTTGGAATGTCAACAAGTCAAGCAAGTAAAGTATTCAATAGTTGTGTCCCAAAATTAGCTCACATGCTGAAATCATTGATATATTTTCCTTCGAAAAATAGTATTAAATAGTAAAAAGCCCTACCGATTCCTTTTCGCGATAATTACTGCCACGTCCAATTCATAATCGACTGTTTCGAAATACAAATCGAAAAACCATCAAATGGCGTTCATCAAGCATTAACCTGATCGGAATATAAGAAATTCAACACACTGAAATATTTAATATCATCCACATCTGATGGATTTGTATATCCGCAGGATATGGCGGAAGAATAAGCGATACATTTATCACAGAAATATGTGGTTTTTCAGAAGTATTACCAGAAAAATGTGGGGTAATGGCTGATCGTGGATTCAAACAAATTCAAGTTCTTCTGAACAAAAAAAAAGTGTACACTTATTCGTCCCCCGAGTGTATCGTCTAGTGTGAAGCCGACAAAAACAGAAGTATTGGAAACGAAACGTATTGCAAGCTTGCGTATACATTGTGACGTGGTATTTCGTGCGCCGTCACATGGTTTAATTATCGCACTTCCCTACGTACGGAATATCGCTAAAAATAACGAAAGCACGTCTGAGGCTAATACTCCAAAACGAACGACTAGTTATCTTTAAGTGAAATTCTCTTCATTAAGCTAATTCTATTCTATTTTCTCATTTTGTAACGCTCTACGAGAACCATCTACCAGACTTCCTCTTCAAGATGCCAGGACACTGCCTGACAGGGGTCACGTACCAGCTCAACACCAACCACCACCGACTACAGACGAACGAATACCGCTGAAACCACTCCCGATGGATGCCTATCTAAGTTGTGAACAGGGTCGTGCGTGATGCACAAACAGTACCTCCGACTATTTAAGACTTATCGGCCAGGAGCCGAACCACGAATCAATGCTTCTACCGCTCGGATGTATCGCCAGACGGCGTACAGGGCTGTGCGTCAAAGACACAACAAAGCCTCCCGTCAACGATACTTATTAGCCTGGAGCTAAACCGACCACGACATCTACTAAGTCGTTGTCTATCAAATAGAGGACGGTTTTCTCTTAATGAACCGTCCTATCGAAGGGCTGTGGCGTCGAATAGGCTAGACTATGCTGACCACGTGGATCTGGTGGATATAGTGTGGGGATCCAGGTCGAGGGTCATCACCACCAGATCGTTCCTGCATGAGGGCTCCGATGAGCAAGGGCCGGGATGCAGCGCCAACGAAATAGCTACAACGGGGAGTACCAGTAAAGCAAGGAGTGAGGTACAATCGGTCGCAAGTCCAAGAGATTGGTGACGCAATATTATCGCACACCTCAATATCGCAACACATGAGCGGTACGACCCCCCCTCTCTCCAACGATACAGCACAGCTGAAGGAAAACATCTCCGACCACCTTCCGACGTCCCAATACCTCAATACCTGTCAGCGAGGAAGAAGAAAAACAAGCGGCGAGGGATTATCGCCGCCTACCTGTAGACCAGACCTACGCAATCTGCTGGCCCAATTAGAATAACGCAAATTTGAGGAAGAATCACGTGACAGCAGCACGACGAAAATCAGGATCATCGCTCGTCTCGCCACTCTACGTTCAGTTTTCTCTAAAAGCAGACGTGTTCTTGTTACCTTTGACAAAGTTTATCGTACCGTATTCGCATCTTCTGTACCTGTCATATCTTTTTTTCACGTAAGTGAGGTTCCTTTTCTATTTTGTGAAGCCACGAAATTACTTACAATATGTCGTATCTTTATCTCTCTCTCTCTCTCTCTTGCAGTTTGTCTGCGTGAACCACCTGGGCTCGTACCTTATTCTCTACAATTTCTTATCTTATCACTTTCTATTTCTTATTGCAAGTAACTTCGCGACTGGTTGACTCTTACTGACGCATTGTTAGTGACTATTGCTTTATTTTATTATCTCTCTCTTCTAGAATACCTAAATATCTAATATCGCTGTATAGCAGCGTGTTCTGTTAAGTTATCAATTCTCACCTCAGCTATTGAGCATTACTATTTCGTTATACTTTTCTGATCAATTCATAACCGTTTCTTTACCTATTATCTTTGATTGATTTATCTTAGTGAGTGTACCGCGTGAGCGATCTTACATCGCCGCGCGGTCTCGCTCGTCGTTCTTTTGACTTTGGCGTATTGCGCCGTATCGAATAACATCTTTTTCATTATTTTCTTCGCTAATACAGCTGATCGCAGTTGTCCGTAGTCTCTTTGGTTTGTCGTATGTTGCGTATTAATTCTCTTGAGTATTATTTGTCTTAATCCCGAAATTATCTTTTACCGTACCGAATATTATTTCTCTTTCTTCTCGCACTTACCGCAAACTAGAGACTACGTATTATCTGTTAGTTTCTATATTTCATAATAATTCTCTACTTGACCTGTTTCTTTGAATTTACCTCGTAATTAATAATTCCCTGCCTCTGTTATATCTCTGATAATTCTGGTAATGTCATAACTATTACAATTTTTTTATTTCGCATGTTTCTTATAATCGCTTCTCATATTTTATGGCTTGCTTGATCAATGCTTAATTTAAGTACCGTATATCTTTCTCTGTTCTGCCTATTCATTATAAAAACGTGTTAATTACTATCTCGAATCATGGTATCGCGAGCCTACGCATATCTCTCGTTTATTCTGAAAACGTTCTGTTACTTGTCAAATCTCTCGCTTAACTTTTCCCTGGCTGTAAATTAATTATCTCACCTATCTTAATTGTATCTCAATCTCTTCAGTTGTTTGCTTGTTAATAAGATTTATCGCTTCTTGGCCAATATATTCAATACTATTTCTGCTTCACCTGTTTCTTATTTTATCTATTGGATTCAACCCCTCCCCTTTACCATTATCTTGTCTATACTGAGCAAGCTGTGCAAAACCGTCGTGGAACCTGATCTTGTCTTTATCTATATCTTTTTTTTCTGATTATCTATTTTCTGACGCATGTGCGTCTGGCGCCAAACAATCATATCTTTCTCTTTTATTATCTCTCAATATCTAATTATTCAGGTTAGTAACTGCGCCACAGGGTTACCAATCTCATTTTTTTTTAACCCTCACACATAAATATATATGATTGGTTACAACATATTGAACGAGTTATTCGGCGATTGAGAGAATATAAAATGCTCATACCCCATGCTTGTCTCTCGCACAGTTATACGTCTGTAATCGATTATATTATAATAATCGCTGCAGCACTCTTAAATATACAGCCGCCAATAACAAAAACGTGAATAGAATTCAAATGCGTAAAAAAGTCTTTCATGTAGTTGACAATATTTATTGTTTAACCGAAACATATTGTGAACAAATCGATGTAGACGGAATATTATAATAAAAGTAAAATATAATAACCTTTTTAATTATATAAGTTTTTGACATTTTTGAAATAATATAATCTTTTCAAAATTTTTTTGCCTTATCGATTATCTCATTAATATATTCTTCATCGAAAGTTTCCCAAAGAAGAATAATGTTCTTCGTATTTTCAAAACTTGGGTCTGCCACACAAAAAATGCTTTTACGTTTACCGGTCGCAAACATTTGTAAATGCATTTGGGCTCTGCATTTGTCATTCATTTTGCTATGGGGTAAAATCTTGTCAAACGTCTTTACTGATGATGGGCATTTCACTTCCACAATGAAGTCGTCACATATGGCATCAGGTGAAGCGCCTAACATTGGGAATGATGGCACCAACTGCAGACCGCAATTTGGAAAAAACAATCCTGTTTTTCCGGAAGCTTATTGTAACACCGCTGATTCTAATAGTCTATCTCGCTGCATTTATTCTGTATCAAATACTTTCATTGCGCCAATCACTTGCTGGATAAATGAACCATCTTCTGTTCTGCAACGAGTCGCTTCGTATATCTTTGATGCTGTAATTCTCCTGTACCGAAGTTCACGCCAAAGAACTGTATCACTCTGAGCACGAGTAAATTTTTCGGCGACGTCACGCAAATCATGTGATATCTCTGTTCTTGCAAATGCAATAAAATCATCGACCAACTTTCCATCATTCTCGATAAATTTCATAAGAAGTTGATGAATCGACAGTGACACAACTTTGCAATTTTTTAGTTCGAAGTTATGCCTTGTAAGCCGACTGTTCACTTTCTCTTCCGCCCATTTAACAAGAGCTTGGAAAAACGTCGTATTGTCTAGCATAGGTCTAGAAACAGATGAAGTTTCTGTCATTTCGGAACTCGCGATTAATTTTTTCGCCGTGCCTACGGATGCTAAAGCGGATCGACGCCAGTAGCATTCAATTTGTGACTGATGGGTGTTCTGAACTACGATAAATCCACATCAAAAATGCAATAGCATGTTTGCAACCACCTGTAAAAATATACGATACAATTATTATATATTATTAACAAATATATATATATATATATAAAATATATATATATATATAATATATATATATATATATATATATATATATATATATATATATATATATATATATATATATATACCGGAACAATCTCTTGAAACTATACATATAATGCGCATGCGCGAGTTTTATCGCTGCTCGGGCAGCCTGGCCACTCCGAGTTTCAGCTGTCAAACTCTGTTTCTGGCGGCGTTGTAGTTCATACGAATTTTTGAGGTTAGAATCTCAAACAGTCGAGGTAGTGACTCGGAAAGTTGATGCTAATGCTCTTTGAAAATTGGCTTTATTCGACTAAAATGAGAAATCTGTTTAAATGTTGGGTGCTTGGAAGAAACGCAGCAGGTAGGTGCGAACACTTTATTTAATCATTTTTATTATTTCGTACATTAGAAATAACAATGGAATTTTTATCTATCAACAGGTGATACGGCCAAAATAATTACATCTCTGATATTCACTGTTATCTGCCCATTCAATTTGTCAGACGTACAAAGATCATCGCCACTTTCAAGCAACTAAGCAACTTTCTCACTCTTTTGTGATTTCAGGCGGTAATACTGAATCTTATCAATTTCGAAAATGAGACATTAAACCGAGCGTTCAAGAAATTTAAATATCTCACTAACTGTAACGGAACTGTGAATCTTTTTTTTCTTGAAAATAGTTCAACAAAATTGACGGATAGTCAATAGTCAATGTATTTTTTCCGATTAACAAATTATTGCTACTACTATTTAAAATTTCCGAATGATTATCAGAATTTATTTCGCAAATTTTCAATGATGTTCGATCAAATAAATGAAGGGAACCTAATACTCAAATTGAAAATTCAAGTAATATAAGATTTATTGAAATGATTTCTGTATTTCATGTTAGTGCGGTTCGAAACATAGAAAATATAATCGAAAGCGTAGAACTCAGGAACGTAAATCACATCCTGTGACACAAGTTGAAAATCAAGTTTCTCAAAATGCGCCTCAATGTTACAATTAGCTTCAAGGACAATCATGTTTTAGAGTAATGTCAGAACATTATTACGAGGATCTTGACTTATCGGATTCATGATTGTGTCCCTTGTTCCATCAAAATAACTGAATATCTAATTTTTAACGAAGTTTATGAAGATTTTTTTCCAAATAATGTAATCCGATACAATATCTTGCTCATAGTCCTCCAAACATCACCTTCTAACAAGGATATTTGGAAAGAGTCCCTTTGTTGCAGAAACCATTATAAAATTCTTGGTTTTCAATTCGTGCTATTGAATAACTCTGTGTTTCAGGTTCCATTTTCAATCTTAAAATGGGATTTTTTTGCTCCAGATAATGCTAACATGAAATGCAGAAATAATTGCGGTACATGGAGATTCACAAGCTTTCAGTCTTAGCGTAGGACCCTATAAAGAGTGTAAAATTGAATTTGGTTTCAAGTTATCGTGCAACTAGCTAGCCAGATGACACCGTCAACTAAGATTAAATTTAAAGACATTTTTAACTGAACTTATTCAACAGTTCTAGATTTAGATTGATTCAGTTTGCCAAGCGAAATTCAACCCTACAATCTAATTGAGGACTTGAAAAACTATTTATCTGAATTCAATGCCAAAGAGAGTAAAAGTAAGCTTCAAAATAAGATACCAAATCAAATGGTATAAAGTTTGAAAAACAATGTTAGTCAATAATAATGCTTAAATTACAATGGTGCACAGAATGATTCCTCGGTAGAATGAATTGGCAGCAACGGTTAAGTAACAAACTTATCGCTATTGGCTCGATCAAAGTAAAATGATGGGATATTCAGCCATTATGATCTGTGGTATATCCCGCTCTTCAATTTTGTCTCAACTGATGTTAAGAAGGTGGCGATGGCCTGATAAAATTCACTCTGGCACCTGACGTCTGACGAAATAACCAGGTTCGATGGTTCTAATGATTGCACCGCTCGAGAAACCAGGATCCTTGCCACCTAAACGTTTTGACCATCAGGTAAGGCATAATTTTCCTCGTGTTAATTAAAGTTTAAACTTCGAGCCTGCTGAAAAAAAAACGAATTTTATCATTGAATCCATGTTAAAATATTGTCATTGTCAAAGATCACGTAATTGGAAATTTACTTACATGCTTCCATGCCTGACAAATTTAGTCCCGCTTTGACAATGAATTATTTCGTACCTAAAAATATTAGAAGCTATTATTACCAAACAGGATCTTTCGGTATTTTTGACGGCAAAAAAAATAGGCAGCACTTTTTGAAAGGCAACCAATGGCTAGACGAGGGGTGATCAGAAGAGTGGAGATTGGTCTCCCAGTGTTATCGGACGATTGTCTTGTAAGTTATTGTTTTGTTTCCTAATTTTGCATTAATAGCATGATTTACACTGTAATATTAACTGTTGTTCTTTTTCTCTTTTTATTCTTGGATATCTGGTGAACCCTCTTTGTTAACGGAACATTGATTGTTGTACAATGGAGCTACAAAAACTTTGTCAACTAATCAATGATGTCGGCGAGGGTTTTTGTGAGTATTGCGTCGGGTACGTTTTCTGTTAATTGCTACTCTTTGTCCTCCTAAGCTTCGTGTTTAAGATGAATAATTTCTTTATTCCTTGTTACTCGTTTCTTTTATTTATTTTATGTTCATCGGCACTAATTACTGACTTCTGGAGCACTGCACCGTAACGAATCTACTCTGGAAATACCTTCTACTGGGTCTCAACCATTCATTTATTTTTAATTTTATGTAAATAAAGAATCTGTTCACAATAAACATTGTTTCTACTTACCTACCTCTGTTTGTCCAGACTTCCACTTGTTAATGACATTTCACGTTGAATTTCAGATTTCTTCTTTCAATAAATAACACCCAATTTCTGTATCATTTGATATTTGCTTTTCCGTTAAATTCTTTATTGCGTCGGTTGAATATCTTCCGAAATCAACCACGGTATTGTTGAACGATACTATTCTTCTTAGACAATTCACGCTACGTAAAAATAAACAGTAGCATAACCTCAATCCACGGCTTTACGCGCGAGAGAATTACAGCTTTTGTTTCATTTTGTGTACGTTGGCGCCTTGCTCAGCAGATGAAAACATCACCGCGGCGCGATTTCACCGACCAATGAGATTAAATTATTTAGCGCATGCGCGTTATATGTATAGTTTCAAGAGATTGTCCCGGTATATCTATATATTGTTACAAAGGGTAAAATCAACCATTTTGCCCCCTCTTTAATGATCTAGTAGTCAGCATAGATAAAAGACGTTTATAAACCTCTTATGTCTTTCAAAAGAATAAGGTTGCTGCGTCAACCAACATTATTGTAAAAACAGTCTTGTTTCAGACTTTAAACGAGAAACACATATCTTGCATTAAAGCATTCTTACAACATTTTATTCACGCTCTTGATTTCTTTTGACTTGATAATTAAACTCGCGGATCCATATTTATTTTCCGTAACGTCAAAGTACGTTACATTGGTGTCAGAAGCGGGATCTTGAGTTTCTTTTCAATTAAGACAATTCAGTGCGTGAAATAAACTACGAGCAACAGTCGTTTGACGCGCTCACGTCGAAGGGAAAGTGGCGGAGAAGAACCTTGCATTATGGAGAATCCGCGGGTCCCTGAAACGATTTCATCACCTTCAGCGGACCCTCATCCAATTCCTTCGACAATCTCTCAAATTGATCTGCTGAAGATCATGTCTCAACAACAAGAGGCCGCTGAGCGTCAACAACAGCAACTTCTTCAGCTGCTTCTTGATCAACAAGAGCAGCGAAAAAGAGAACAAGAACAACGAGAAAGGGAAATTGCCTCTCAGTTGGAACAGCGCAGGCTTGATAGAGAAGCTCAAGAACGATCCGAGACCAGTCTGCATGAACTGTTTCGGACGACTGTGGCAGCTCTTCAGGCTGTTCATCAGGTGAATGGCTCAGGAGAACCGGCTGTCACCACACGAGGTTCCAGAGTCGTTACTCCGCTTCCCTCTCCTGTTCCCTCTCCTGTTTCCGTTCCCGCTGTTCGACAGGTCCAACATCCAGGACAGTTCCAGGATGTACGAGACTCAAGGTCTGTGCCTTTTATTAGGGGAATAGATGAATCCCCAATTGGTAGAGTAACAGTTAATAATGAGGTTGGCTTTTCCGAGCCTTTGCCTCATGTTCAACCTCGTTATTCCCATTTAAGCCAATTAAATAATACAAGATTTCCTGGGGTTGCTTCTCAAATTAACGAGAAACCTTTTTATCCTTTAAAACCGCCAATTTTCGATGAAAAGATTCCATGGGCAGATTATGAACGTCAGTTTGATACAATTGCTAAACATAACCAGTGGGACTCCGCCATAAAGGCCCACAGCCTTGCCTCTTGTCTTCGAACGCCGGCTTTGAATATTTTAACGGCATTGTCTGAGGAAGAAATTTCCGACTGTGAAAAACTTAGCTCCGCACTTAAGTTAAGATACAGAAATGACCACTTGACAAAACTGTACACAGCTCAATTACAGACTAGAAGACAAGGACGAGACGAAGACCTCGCGTCTCTTAGTCAAGATATTGAACGGCTTTCTCGTGTAGCTTTGCCAGATCACGAGCCGTTTCGAAATTTATTAGCGACACAAGCTTTCTTAAACGCAATCAATGATCCAGAAATTAAAATGGCCGTTGGGACATCGGGTCTCACTTCTCTGCGGGAGGCAACGGCCAAAGCCCTTGAGGTGGAGGCAATGAGGAAACAATATTTTGGGTTGAACAAGCTTCGTCGGATTGAGGTGTCAGAAAGCACCTCAGAAAAACGAAGTTTTGAACACTCGGAGGAGCCGAAACCTCAAAATTATAGAAATAAAAATAACAATAGTAATTTTAAACCAAGAAATCGAGGTTCTTTTCAAAACCAGAAAAACAAGCGTGCAGATAAGAACGCGGTCATGACAAGTCAAACCGGCTTGACTTGTATATTTTGTAAAAAAACAGGCCACGACGCCAATCATTGTTTCCTAATTGAAAAAATTAGTGGAAAACCGATGCAAGGCTCGAATCCAAACTCTTATAACAGGCGTAAGAAAAATATAGAAATAGGGGAAGCAAATCCTCAGTCTAGTTCTTCAACAGGAACTCACCCAAAAAACTAATTCCAGATGATTTGTCGGGGCGAAAATCATCGCAGATTGTTAGGAGTGAAAGCCCTCTTAGAAAATAGTTTTTAATTAGAAGTCTACGACAGTCTGGCCTTTACGCGCGCGGTACTGTGAATGGCGTCGATTGTCTATGGGTAATAGACACGGGCGTGGAAGTAACCGTAGTTCGATCGGATCTCTTTAAATCCGATGACCAGATTGTTCCCTTTTTCTCTCTGCGAACAGCCACTGGAGAGACGACCCCGGTTTTGAGAAAGGTTACTGTCCAAATTAACCTTTTTGGGTGTATCGACTCTCCGCATAAGGTTTTTATAGCAGATATAGAGGATGAAGGTATTTTGAGAATAGACTTTCTTACAGCTCATAACTGTGTTATCTCGACTAAGAGAAATTCACTAGCTTCCAACAATCGCCAAATAACTCTTTGTACAAATAGAAATAGAATTTATTGGACTCCTCTTAGAATTCGGGAAATAGAACTTTCAGAGGATGATTTGCAACAACATTTCCCTTTACATTTACAGAGCCTTGTTGAGAAATCTTCGATTTCGTTAAATTCAGCTCAGGTAGAATCGTTTGAATCTCTGTTGCTAGAATTTATAGATTCTTTCGCCAAAGATAGTGGTGATAAGGGCCGATGTACTTCTGTCAAGCACATGATCGACGTCGGAGAGAGTTCACCAATGAAACAAGCTCCACGAAGACTCGCTCTCAACGCCCGAGAAGAGGTGAAGAAGCTTGTGGAAGACATGCTAAAGAACGATGTGATTGAACCATCGTCTGGTCCCTGGGCCTCACCAATCGTCCTTGTTAACAAAAAGGACGGATCCAAACGATTTTGTATCGATTACCGGAAGCTGAACGATATAACGGAGAAAGATTCTTACCCTCTACCCAGAATCGACGAGACACTCGACCTGATAGCTGGTGCAACTTGGTTCAGCACCATAGATCTTCAGAGCGGATACTGGCAGGTCGAAATGGATCCTCTAGATAAAGAAAAAACAGCTTTTGTTACGGGTTTAGGAGGATTATGGCAGTTCAAGGTTATGCCGTTTGGTTTGAGTAATGCCCCGGCTACCTTTGAACGAATGATGGAGGCTGTTCTCCATGGGCTCACTGGCAAAATCTGTCTCGTCTATTTAGACGATATAATCGTTTTTGGCAAGAACTTTGAAGAAGAAGTTCAAAATCTCAGACAAGTTTTCACTAGGCTGAAACAAGCAGGCCTGAAAATGAGCCCGAAAAAATGCCATCTGTTCCAGAAAGAAGTAGGCTTCCTCGGACATATCGTCTCAGCACAAGGTGTGAAGACCGACCCATCCAAAATAGAGGAGGTTTCTTCTTGGCCGACACCTAAGAATAAAGAACAAATTCAGAGCTTTTTAGGCCTTTGTACGTATTACAGAAGACTTGTAAAAGGTTTCGCTAGTAAAGCTAAATCTCTCCATCACTTGACCGGAATCAAGATTCCTTTTGACTGGACCCCGAAATGCGAAGAGGCTTTCAAGAAATTAAAAGAAAATCTTATTTCTTCGCCGATTTCAGCTTATCCAGAGGTCGAACTTCCTTTTATTTTAGATACGGATGCCTCTCTTTCAGGAATAGGCGGGGTTCTGTCACAAATTCAGGGAGGTCAGGAGAGAGTGATAAGCTATTTCAGCAGAGTTTTGAGTAAAACTGAGAGGAATTATTGTGTCACTCGTAGAGAGCTTTTAGCTGTTGTCAAGACCGTAGTACATTTTCACTATTGTCTGTACGGTAGGAGATTTTTGATACGTACAGATCATGCTTCTCTCAGGTGGCTACTTTCGTTCAAATCTCCCGAAGGTCAGGTAGCTAGATGGTTAGAAAGGCTCGGTCAGTACGATTTTGACATTCGTCATCGAGCAGGAATTCATCATAGAAACGCCGATGCTCTCTCTTGAAGACCCTGCGAGGAAATGCCAGAGTGTAAACAGTGTGCACGATTAGAGAAAAACCGTGACCCCTCTCTCATAATACGGAAGATTTCCTTCGAAAATAACCAGGAGGAATGGAGAAAATCGCAACAAGAGGACGACACTTTGAATCAAGTGAAGTCTTCGAAAGAAGCAGAAATTCGCCCGGACTGGCAGGATATATCTTTAGCCGAGCCAGATTTGAAACTTTATTGGGCTCAATGGGACTCTATCCTTTCAATTGATGGAATTTTACACCGAAAATGGGAATCTGCAGACTTGAAAGAAATCAGGTGGCAACTTTTGGTTCCCAGGTCACGAGTTCCGGAGATTCTTGCTCTTTATCATGATTCTCCTGCAGGCGGACATTTTGCTTCAAATAAAACTCTGGGCAGAATTCGCAACTTCTACTTTTGGCCCCGTTGCCGGATGGACGTTGAAGATTGGTGTCGAAGATGTCGAATCTGCACGGCAAAGAAAGGACCTCGAGCGAAGGGACAAAGCTCTCTTCAAATTTACAACGTGGGAGCTCCATTTGAAAGGATAGCGATGGACATTCTCGGACCTCTCCCGATAACCAATTCTGGAAATAAATATGGTTTGGTTATTGCTGATTATTTTACTAAGTGGCCTGAAGTGGTTCCTTCCGCTGATCAAGAAGCCTCCACTGTAGCACAGGCATTCGTTAAAGAGTTTATTTGTAGACACGGAGTTCCTATAGAACTTCAGACTGATCAAGGCCGAAATTTTAAGTCAACCTTAATGAGAAAGGTTACTCAGATTTTAGGGGTTAGAAAAACTCGTACGACTCCTTTGCATCCGCAATCTACCGGCATGATAGAGCGTCTGAATCGAACCTTGCTACAGTATTTGTCGTCCTTCGTAGAGCAGAATCAGAGAGACTGGGACTCCTGGATCTCTTTCTTCCTCTTATCTTACAGATCTGCGATTCATGAGACGACGAAGCAGACGCCAGCCCTCATGCTTACTGGAAGAAATCTTCGACTTCCGTCAGATTTAGAGAAAGGCCCTGTTCCTGTGCAAAGACAGCATCAAACAGATTATGCCTTTTTATTACAACAACGTTTAGAAGAAATTCATCACTTTGCTAGGAATAAAATTTCTATGGCTTCAGATAAATTAAAAACTCGCTATGATATTCGAGCCAGAGATTTAAAATTTAATCCTGGAGATTCTGTCTGGCTCTTTCAACCCCGAAGACAGAAAGGACGATGTCCAAAACTACAAAGAAATTGGGAAGGCCCTTACTTAGTGGTTAACCGGATAAATGATGTTGTTTATAGAATCCGAAGATCTCCTCATTCGCGTCAGAAAGTGGTTCACTTGGATCGTCTTGCTCCATTTGAGGAAGATCAACCTGGAACAGTCTCTCCAAGACCAGGAACATCCTTCGAGGTTAGATCTTCAAACGAACACCCTTGACGACTGTGATCGGTTTGGCCTTCTTTACAGTCGGTCATCGATTGGGAGAAGAATTTGCCTTTTGGAATTCATTTGAGTAAAACTCGACCGCTTACGATTATTATTGAAGGAAATATCGGATGCGGAAAAACAACTTTCACCAAGAGGTTTTTAGCAGATCGCCAGGTCTGTACACTTTTGGAACCTCTTGAGGAATATCGAGATGTAGCTGGAATTAATCTTTTAGATTTGATGTATCAGGACCCCGATCGTTATTGCTATTATTTTAAGCATTTCGCTTAAATGGTTATGTTAGATAGACATCTTGAGACAACTTCATTACCTGTAAAGGTGATGGAAAGATCGTTATTCAGTAGCAATTGTTTTGTAGAAGCTCGTCGAAGGTTAGGTAATTTTCGCGACTTCGAATCTCATTTATTGATGAAAAATTTTGATCTTCTCATTCGGTCGTCTGAGCTCAGAGTAGATTTGATTGTTTATTTGCGAGTTTCCCCAGAAACTTCTTTTGCTCGAGTTAGTTCCCGTTCTCGTGAGAAGGAATCGAGCATTTCTTTAGAGCTACTCAGAACTATTCATGAGGTTTATGAGGATTGGCTAGTAAATCAAACCTTTTCTTCTTTATCGGCTCCTGTTTTGGTTATAAATGCAGAAGCTATAGCCGACCAAGTTTTCCTAGAAACTTCTTCGGAATCGAGTTTTGTGTCGGATAGGCTTTGGTTTATTAATGTGAAAAGAGCCACGATTATTTTCGAGGTCGATGAGCGATTGCTTGATTTTCACATTTTATTAACTAGCAATATCGATCATCAGTAAAAACTGGCCCAATTTGAAATCTCACACCAACATTAATAAAAAAGAATTCCTAGCCGCCACCAAACTTTGTTTAGATTCATGCTATTTCGCCTACAAAGATAAATTCTACCAACAAATTTTTGGCGTAGCAATGGGCTCACCAATTAGCCCAGTAGTAGCGAATCTGGTACTCGAACATTTTGAAAAAAAAATCATTTCAAATCTTCCCTTCAGCCTACCTTTTTACTATCGGTACGTCGACGATATTATAACGTGTGTCAAGAACGAAAACCTACAACTCCTTCTTAATAAGTTTAACAACTTTCACCCACGTATTCAATTCACCTTTGAGTTGGAAAAAGATGGTAAAATCAGTTTTCTAGACACTATGGTGATTAACCACAATGACACCATAATTTTAGATTGGCACCATAAACCAACCTGGTCTGGGAGATACATTCATTTCAACTCACATCATCCCATTAAACATAAAAAATCTGTCGCCATATCCTTATTCGATCGCTGCCTTAGAATCTCAAACCCTCAATTCCTTAAAAAGAATTTAAAACTTGTAGAAACAACTCTCATTTCCAATGGCTACCCTATAAAATTCATTAATGATATCAAAAAGTATAGAGTAGATAAAATGTACAACTCGATTGATTGGAATTTAGACTCCAACAATCCAACTGATGTTAAGGATAAATTTAAAAACTCTATCTCTATACCGTATATTGAAAATCTATCTAGCCAAATCAAAAAAATTCTGAATGACGAGGGAATTGAAATTACTTTTAAAATATCTAATACTACCAAACTGTCTCTGTTTTCTCATCTTAAATCTGTAACTCCTAATTTAGAGAAAATTAACTGTGTATATAAAATACCATGTCGAGACTGTAGCATGAGTTATATTGGACAAACGTCACAACACCTAAAAAATAGAATTTCTGGCCATCGTTCTAATATCAAATGCCATGTCACTGACAGATGCGCTTTAGCAGATCACTCCTTGACCCTGGGTCACAATTTCGATTTTAACAACTCTATAACCCTAGCTACAGAACCGAACTGGTATAAACGTATCATCAAAGAAATGATTCATATCTTTAAGAACAAAAGGAACTCTGTTAACAAACGTACAGATATTGAACATCTTAGCCACTTATACTCCAACATTCTCTAGTTTACATAATCGTGTTCTCAAATCGTGGCGCCCCTTACTCCGATTGGTCACCTGCCTTTGAATTCCATGACTTTCGAACATAGATCAAGATCACACGTGATCAACATAGATTTACGGATCGATTCCCGCTAACCTTCACTTCCGTCCGAAATGCTGTACTACTAACAACACCTAAGCATGTACTGGTCGTCATTTTTTGTGAGTAATCTTTTCAAATTTAACTGATCTTTTCCCAATTCTAATTCCCACATTATTATTAAGCATTTTTCTGACATATTTCATTTCTCATCAACCAATTTTTCCTCTGATTAACCTCTCTTTAAAATTTGACACTTAACCTAAAACTGTCACTCTGACAGTTTCTTGCAACTGTTTAATTTTTCACCTAATTTGTACAACAACAAATATTCGTTTGAACATATTTCCATGCTCTCAATTTAGAATTGTTGTGTTGAAGCATCCTGTTTTTGTTAATTATTATAGAAATTATTCCTGAGGATGGTCGGCAGGGCCCGGCCGAAACGTCGATTTTTATTTTCACGTCTTTCAAAGTATTAAACTTTCTTCTTCCTGACCGGAATTTCGACAAACCTTCATCTTCAATCTACCTCCTGGTCACGAACTTCTTTCCTAAACATTTTATTAACCTTAAGTGTCAGTTTTTGTGAGTACTTTTCAGGTTACTTGACACAGCCTTTTCCTATCCAATCTTTCCCCGATTCCTGAAGATGACTGGTGGTCTTATTTTGAAGAAGGACGCAAAAATGATTCAGAGAAGATCGTTTCTTTTCTTTTGAATACATATTTAATTTATTTTATTCGTGTATTCTCCCAAATTCACTTAGTGAATTTGAATTGTTATACCACCACTCACATTTGTCCTCCAAACTCTAGGGTGTGCTGTTTCTGAAGAAGTCCTGGATTCAGTCACCCATTCCTTTTTCCTGTTTCCTGTGCCGGTTCTCAGAGGGAATCAGCCTTTACGTTGCCTAGGACCCAGAGTTCTTCCATTTATGGTTTCCCGCCTCGTCGAACTCATGTGTTTGATTCACCGGACTATTTTCCCTGAAGAGGAATGAATTTTCTTTTCGACGACGATCCGGATGATTTTGATGTCCTCAAATTCATGAAGAATCATGACACTAGATAACACTTACCTTTGTAAAAACAAGGCACATAAATTTTTGAAATTATTTAACGCTCAACTATCTGCTCAAGGTTTTCTGTGGTTTACCTTGAGACTGTGGGCAAATGCCAGATAGTAAAAAAGGGAGTTCTTAAATTTTTAGAGCCACAGCTCCAACTCACCTTTGAGCACTGATTGCTAGATCACTTTTATAATTGTATTATCTTTCCCGAGTCGGGACGACTCTTTTCCTCGGGGGGGGGGGAGTAGTGTTACAAAGGGTGAAATCACCCGTTTTGCCACCTCTTTAATGATCTAGTAGTCAGCATAGATAAAAGACGTTTATAAACCTCTTATGTCTTTCAAAAGAATAAGGTTGCTGCGTCAACCAACATTATTGTAAAAACAGTCTTGTTTCAGACTTTAAACGAGAAACACATATCTTGCATCAAAGCATTTTCACAACATTTTATTCACGCTCTTGATTCCTTTTGACTTGATAATTAAACTCGCGGATCCATATTTATTTTCCGTAACGTCAAAGTACGTTACAATATATATATATAAATCGTGAATCTTAATATGATCGTACTATTTGGTTTACTGCACAATTAACTATCAATATTGAGGTTTATGATATTTACGCAGCGATAGGACTTTTCATCAAGAAGCTGATTGTCACAGTGCTTCGAAGCAAAAAAATAATAATAAACCTTAATATTGATAGCATTTTTTTTACTCCGCAGCGAACTATGAATATTGAGGTTCGTTATATTTATGCAGCTATAGCACTTTTCATTGAGTACCTCATTGTCACAGTGCTTCGAAGCGAAGAAATAATCATAAACCATAATATTAATAGCATTTTTTCACTGCACAGTAAACTTTGAATATTGAGGTTTATGATATTGACGCAGCGATAGCACTTTTCATCAAGAAGTTGATTGTTACAGTGCTTTGAAGCAAAAAAATAATCATCAATCTCAATATTGATAGCATTTCATTCTCTGCGCACTTGTGGGTTATTTTTTTCCATTAATGGATTTTACCACGTATATCGGGAACTTTTGATTATTTGTATTTAGATAGATTGTCTTATTTACCACTTGCTGTTGCGCAATCGTGACATTCCACATTCATAATTTTTTCTTCCTCTTCGTTCACAGTTAGTGTAACAGAATACCCTTGGTTTCTCACTCGGTGCTCAGGATACACTCTGCATTTTACTTTACAAATATGTCGATCCCTTTGGAGACAGACATAACCTATAGCTTGATCGCCATACTTTTCTCGGCTTGACCTAATAAATAGTTGAATATTAAGTGTTTTCGTTCAATAGAGTTTTTTTCCTATGAGATACAACTAAAATTATGAAGCTTTGCATGAATAAAGGTTACTTACATTGCAGCCTTTGCGTTGCGAATTTCGGCAGCATTGAATTGATCACTGTTCCTGATATATTCACACACCATAAATTATGATAAATTCTGAGAATCGGCTTTCACGAAACCAGATTCAAGACGATTTGCCATTTTCTACGATTATGAGCCAAGAAAATAATAAATTGTGTTCTGACTGACACCTCGAACGTGTAAACACTTGGTGAATATGAGCCCGCGAAGTCGGCAACAACATCGACGTCAAACCAATGGCATGGCGTTTCGACATCACGTGATAAAATTTAAATTTGCGTGCTTTTCAATGTATTGTTATTTAATATAATAATGATTTTTTTCACGTCAAAATATTATCAATGGCTTTTACTAATCATATACTATGGAAAAAAACATTTGACCATATCTAAAATTTATGAGAAGACCGAATTATTCGATTCAGAGCTAATAATATTATCATCGCTTGTACAATTTCGTTCAAGCCACAAAGGCGTAAGGAAAGAGCACCGGAGGAATAGAAAAAATGTGCCTGCCAAGTACGTAGCTCTTGGAATGTTGTTTCGATATCTACACGAAAAGCGAGGTCCGACTTCACGACGTGTATGTGCGGGGCGGTCGTGCTTGACATTTTTCCTGATTTCACAGCAAAGATTGACGATATGTTTTTCATTATAATGTAATTATGGTACTTGACGGCTATTTTTACGTTTCAAATGTTTTTGATTTGGTGATAGCTTTTTATGTTCCGACCACTTTGAACCCTCCTACTTTCAGAAGACAAGTAAAAATTATATAACTCTACGAAAAGGCAGTATCCCAACTTTATTTGGTAAAATATGAAACTATTACGTGTGTGCAAGAGTTTAAGTCTTTTTTCAGCGTTCTGATATAATTATTAAAATTTTGTTGTATTTCGCGCCTGATTGTGTATTCATTAGGTTGCTATCGAACTCTATATACCGCCATATGTTAGGGTCGGATGGTGTACATAACCTAAAAAAAAACCAGTGAATACGATGAGTAACGAGAACCTCTATATTCGACACTGCATTCGGTATGAGTTCGAGCAAGAAAAACGTGCTGCCAAAGCATGCGAATCAATCTGTTCAATTCTTGGTAAAGGTACTGTATCTCACAGTACGTTTAAATTCTGGTTTCGTTGTTTTAGAGACGGTGATTTTGATGTGAGTGACCAGTTTTGATGTGAGTAATCCATTACGAGCTTCTTGAAGCGGGTCAAACTATCAATGCCGAACGCTATTTACATCAAATAAATGATTTGGCCAAAAAAATTGAAGAAACGAGACCAATTACTGGTAAAGGCAGTCGTAAAGTCATTCTGCTGCACGATAATGCGAAGTCGCATGTTGCTCCGACCACTGAACAAATCATCTTTGACTTGAGTTGGGAAGTCATCCCGCACGCGGCTTACTCACCAGACTTATCACCTTCCGATTTTCATCTATTCATATCGATGCAGCATGCTCTAACTAGACAGAGCTTTCGTCATATCGAAGAAATACGAGAATGGCTCGACGATTTCATGACTTCAAAGCCGATGTCTTTTTTCCGTCAAAAAATCTCACAGTTACCAGAACGGTGGCAGAAAGTTATAGAAAACCAGGGAAATTACTGAAGATTAATTATAACGCTTGTAGTAACATGATAATAAGAGAAAGTTGAGAAACAAAAGACTAAAATTTATGCACACATTAACTCCTTCTAGGTCGGAGAAAACTCAGCGTGCATAAAGACACGTAGATATCTTGACGCACCGTTGTGTCAATGCCGTCGAAGCGATTAAATACCTAAAGATTATAAGTTGCTCGGTTATAGAAAAATCGTTGTTGGAACATTTCTGTGCATTTCCATTGTTGTTCTTTATTAGTAACTTATCTGTAGGTGAAAAGATGCAGCAGACCGAATCTCAGGATAAATCGCATCGGCCTACCACAGTAAATGTAACCAAAGTACATGATTTTGATGATCCATTGTTTACCACAGTAAATACAACCGAAGTACATGTTATTAATAAGCCATTGTTTTCAGGACGTTGTATTATTTTTAAATATTGTTAGGTTTACAGATTTTTGTTTGTCTTCTGTTCAGTAAACTTAACTCGTAGATTTTGTTGTCTCCGTAAATGTAACAGACAAGAATGCCAACGCCATAGAAACTGATAGTAATCGTCTCAGTTTGAGTACTAACCTTCTCAGTCGAGTAATAGTATGTAAAAATATTGCTCAGTATACCACTCGTTGCAGGACCATGGCGAAAATGCGAATCTTAATTCAATTCAAGAATTATTTCTAGTTGGCTCTAGGGATAACCTGTGTCCTCCGTCAACACCAACGAGCGTACGCATTGATACGCCGAGAAGTTCGAAGGCCGTTTCACATGATCATCACTACACAGATACTCCGAGGACAACTAGAAAGAAACTGCTTCAAATCAAGGATGTTCTGTTTGTGAAAAAAAACTTATCAAACAGAGAGAATATATAGGTCGCTTAAAAAAACGAGTAACATCTTTGCATGACAGCATTACCGAACTTGGAAATGAAAGATTGGTATCTGAAAATGTATTAGTTCCTTGGAATCAATACCGGACGAAGGTGTTGCGGAACTAATTGGACGTGCTGCTAAAAATGGTGAATTACGTATAACAAGAAAAAAGTATCCGCCTGAACTTCGTTCTTTCACTTCGACAATTCATTCCTTTTCGGCAGAGGCTTATAATTTTGTGAGAAAAAAATTTAGATTAGCTCTGCCTGATCCTCGTGTGTTACAGTACTGGTATCAAAGCATTTACTGTAAATTTGGCTTTACGGCGGAAAGTTTTGCCACTTTGAAAATAAGAGTAGAAAATGAAAGAACTAATAACAAAAAGGTATTCTGTGGTCTGATACTCGATGAAATGGGACTAAAATAAGGCATTCAGTGAAACAGAGATGGGACTTTTAGAGGTCATGTGAATTTTGGTACTATTTTGCAGTCGAATGATGATCTGATAAAAGAAGCCAGAAATGTCTTTGTTTTGTTGTTAGTTGCTATTGATAATCGTTGGAAATTATCAACTGGGTATTTTCTCCTGAATCGTATCGGATCAGAAACATTGTACACGTTGGTCACTGATGCATTGATAAAATTGCATAAAACTAACGTTCACGTTGTATACCTGATTTCAGATGGTACTAGTGAACACTTTGCCTTGGTGCGATTGTTAGGTGCTAGTTTCAAAAAGCCTCATCCACAGCATTACTTTCCGCAACCCGTGTCTGAACATCGGACACACGTAATTTTTGACGCTTGTCATATGCTTAAGTTAATCAGGAATTGCCTAGGTGACTTTAAGATTCTATATGATGAAGCTGGAAATAAAATTAGGTGGAGATTTATCGCAGAGCTTGCACATTTACAAGAGACTGGGGGCTTGAGAGCAGGTAACAAATTGTAACACAGTCATGTACAATACTTTAAGATGTAAATGAAAGTCAGATTAGCTGCTCAAACGCCAAGTCAAAGTGTAGCTGATTCTTTGGAATTTTGTTTACATCTCGGGTTATCCGAATTTCAAGGTTGTGAGGCTATTAAACAGTTTATAAGGTGTGTGGACATACTGTTCAACTTTTTGAATTATACAAATCCTTTTGCTGAAGGCTATAAAGCTCCACTTGAAAGAAACAATGAACATTTATGGCGTCCACGACTTCTGGAAATTCTTAATTATACAATATGTACTGTGACGTGGATTTTTCCCGCTCTTCGGTCACTCGGAGAAAATGACCGAGAACTTACCGCACGCACAATAAATCGGCGTCCACGATGTACCCTGGACCTAAAACAATATCGCGAAATTTGTTGGGCGCCTGGCGTGATTAACACGCCTCGAAATCGGTAATGCGATATACCGCGACCATATACTCGATAGCTCAGTACTGCGGAGAGGGGAGGGGTAATTTTTGGGTAGAGAGAGATGTAACACACATACGCCAACACGTGGTTTGGCCAAATCACTATAAAATTCCAATAATATATTTCTAGCCAGCGATAATACAAAAAAATGAAAATAATAATAATACTGCGAAAGTCGTTCTTCGCGATTCTAAATACAAATGCTTAGATGTAACAAAAAAAAAAGAAAGAACAAACAAAATTAAAAAAAATGAATAGATCTAGAAGACCTCTACAGCCTACGTGCGCTAGTCGCTGTCTTAATAATACTCTAACTCACAAAAACCTAAAACAAAATTTTGACTCGATGCGCTGCCCGCGATCGTCCTCTACTAACTACGACGCTAATCGTCACTTAACCATAAACCGCTAGACAAAAACGTAATCGAGATCATAATCGACGCGCTAACCGCGATCGTTATTAAATCTAGGTGATGTCTTACTCCTACGTGCGCTAGTCGCCACCTTACTGATACACAATAATTCATAAATTAAACCAAAAGGACGTGACTCGACGCGCTAATCGCGACCAAATTAATAAATCTAGGAAGCTTTCCTTTTCGTGCTTGCGTGTAGCGTATTGTGACGCATCCGAGCTCCAGTCGTAGTCACTATTTCCAAAAAGTTCGCAACCCGTCCCGCTAAACCGAGCATCTACGCACAGTGATACGCGACCCACACGAGAGGTGATCCTTTTTACATACGCAGACTCGACGAGACCCCGTGCAGCGGAATTTGGCCACACTCAATTTCGAACCGAAATTGTCCCCCACTCGAAACCGTGACTCTACGCGAGACTTTACAGGGATCAACTTGACTCTACGCGTTATCGCGAAAACTCAGGCTACGGTCATCATCAAGGAGATCGGCAAACAAATTTCGAGCGTTACTCTAACTCAATAAGCAAGTGGGCCGACCGTTTACCAGTGCGCCAATCTAACTTGTGCTCGAAATATGTTCGCAAAGAATTACAAGCGCTTACCATTTCGCATCCACACAAGAAATTCTCCGACCCCGGTTTCTGCCATGTCACACACAATTTTCTAACTTTCAATTTACTTAATCGTGACCACCGCGAAACGTTGCCAGGACTCAAGTGACGAGCTCTGCAAATCGGAGCCGCAATTCGAACATGCCTCGAACATAGGCGCTATCCGTAGTCAAAATTCTCCCGATCTAATTGGGGTTCTCGTTACGAGATTCTTACAGCCTAGCTTATCGCTATCATTGAATCCCGCTGTCGCAGGGTGTTGATTGGCTGGCCAGTCTCTGGTACCCCGTAGCTCGACAGTGGCGTGGTGACGACTTCGCAGGGGTGCCTGTCGTCAGTTGGGCGACGGGGAGGGGGCTACGACTCGCCGGCCACCAACGGGAATCTCGTCCGCCTGGGGTTCCCTCGCGGCAGAGCTATCCGTTGACGCTCTCTCCGTAGCCTCGTGCGAGGCCCTCCTTTCGTCGCGATCCACCGCGATTGCCATCCGGTAACGTCGTTCGAATTTGCTGCCGATCCCCTGTCTGAGGCCGCATTTACTCGCCACTAAAAAAAAAAAATAAACAAAAATCATGAAAAGTCGTATTCGCTAGACCGACAATGGTCCCCTCTCAGAGTCTCGGATGCGTGACCGTTGTCCTGGCGCTCTTTTTCGAAATGAGCCGCGGTGTGATCCGAACCGTAGCCAGAGAGCCTGCTGAACGTATGTACCGCGCCCGGTGAAGGCACAAAATGGCGGTTACACGGTACGTGGTGTACGTTAAGCGTACGGGCATGGAGACTAGAGTAAAGTCTCCATGCGTACGGGTCTAACATTCGTGCGGCCATTTCAAAGGCGAATGTTTACGCAATCTTGTAGAATAAATAGATGTAATGATTCGCGTATCTGTAAGAGAGCATCTTTGACTCGACCTGTTTACGGTTGGTATTGATGACAGAAGTATGTGCGGTGTCGTTATATATTGACTGTTGTTGATTGTTTCTTAAAACATTATTATATACCACTTGGTTCTTGTGCATAGACATATGTAGATTTAATGAAAGACACCGATACTTATTGTGACAAGCCTAGTATAACGATAATAAACGTATGATCTGATCTTTTTGATAATAATGTGTGTTAATTAACGACTAATTCCCTCAATCCACGTTACACCGACCCGACACGTTCCGAAGACTTGACTATCTGGACTTTGAGAATTGAGGATAATCGAGACGCGAGAATGGAAACCGGACACGTTTCGAGAGACTCGACTATCTGGACTTTGAGAATTGAGGATAATCGAGACGCGGGAATGGAAACCGGACACGTTCCGACAGACTCGATAATCTGGACTTCGAAATTGAGGATAATCGAGTCGCGGGAATGGAAACCGGACACATTCCGACAGACTCGACAATCTGGACTAAAAAATTGAAAATAATCGAGACGCGGAAACAGAAACCGGATACGTTCCGGCAGACTCGACAATCTGGACTTTGAAATTGAGGATAATCGGGAATAGAAACCGGACAAGTTCCGAAATTCTCGATAATTTGGACTTAGAAAAATTTTGGGCATCGAGTCACAAACCGACTTCATTTACGACAGACCCGACTAGGATCCGTTCACAATCTTCTATCCTTCTCTATCGTGTGGAGGATACAAATTTCCATACGTTGTGCTGTATTTCCTCTTTATCGTCTTATGCTGTTACCTATTTTTCTCTCTTGCTTCCATTTTCTTACTGTTTCTCTTTTTCTGAATAATAAAATACTTAGTGGAAGTGATTTATGGATTTGAACATCCAGTTACATATCATGATTGTTCGAATTTCCATACGTTTTGCTGTATTTCCTCTTCATCGTCTTATGCTGCTACCTATTTTTCTCTTTTGCTTCCATTTTCTTACTGTTTTTCTTGTTTTGCCTGCGTCTTCACTTTCTCCTGACTGAATCTTTTTGGAGTTTACTCCTTAAGAAACGATTTGAGTTATGGGGCCCGGTACGGAAATTATATGAAGAGTAAAATCAAGTGTAACACGAAAACTTGAGGCGTTATAGAAAAAGACAAACATATATATCTGCAGGATTGAACGTGCAAAAGAATGAGATGGAATACATTACACAGCGTATCCTATACTCGGGGTTTCCTCTTTGTGCGGTGCTTCGTAGTCTCACTGTATAGTTCACTACCTCTGGTCTGAGAGTTGAATGTGTGCCTATGTTTGTACGTGTGTGTTGTGTGCCTGCGCATGAATTTATAAGACGTGACGTTATCACGTCAAAATATTTGAAAACATGGAAGAAATTGATTTAGATGATAATGAAGAAGAATCCGAAAAACACATGAATGCGGTTAATTGGTAAGCTTATCGTTTACATTTATGAATGATATACATTTTAAATACGAACAGCTAGATCTTTTATTTAGTGTTTTTATTATTTTTGATTAATTGATTTAATATATTTTATATTTATATGTATAATATTTTATATTACTTATATTAACCCTTAGCGGCACACATTTTTCCTTACTGACTATCGACTTGAATTTTGTACTCGAGGGTCTTTGAGGTCGCTGGTTACGAATCTGCACTCAAAATTTGAAAATTCAAGATGGCGGATTCAATATGGCGGACCAAACGTGCCAAAACTCGTTTGACGAGAGCGAAAGTTGGTTCCCGGGGGTTTTCAGGGTCGCTGATCACGAACCCGCACTCAAAAGTTAGAAATTCAAGATAGCGGATCCAAAATGGCGGACCAAAACGCAGAAGTCGTTTGACGAGAGCGAAAGTTGGTACTCAAGGGTTTTTGCAGTCACTTATTACGAATATGCACTCAAAATTTGGAAATTTAAGATGGCGAATCTAATACGGATGTCGTTTGACGAGAGAAAAAGTTAATAGTTGTGGGTTAATCATTGCTCGCTTTCCAGCAATTTTTGAACGATTCACTGAGTCGGTCCACTAGAGGTCACACTTCGTATGATTTATAATAATTAGGCGTACCCTTTTTAGATTCTACGCTGTCATGAAAAGTACATATATATATATTAGGGTAGTCCTTATTTTGGGTTAGTCGGAATTTCAAACCTCTCACCCCTTGCATACCTCCCATTTGCCAAAAAAAAAAATGTGTGCAAAGTTTAAGCCCAATCGGACAACGTTTACCCGTGGCCCAAGAGGGTCAAAGTTTAATATTGGAGTCAAATGGTAAAGACGAGCTTAAAGGCCTTTATTTAAGTAGACCAGCGAAAAAAAATCGTAGCAGGCTATAATCCACAAGATTTCTAACTAAATTCACAACTAATTGAATGTACTGATACCGAGTTCCGCCAAAAATTTCTATGTCGAGTTGTAGATGTAAATACGTAGATTCTACAACATACGTACATCTACAAATACGTACATCTACAACTCGACATAGAAATTTTTGGTGGAACTCGGCATCAGTATATTCAATTAGTTGTGAATTTAGTTAGAAATCTTGTGGATTATAGCCTGCTATAATTTTTTTTCGCTGGTCTACTTAAATAAAGGCCTTTAAGCTCGTTTTTACCATTTGACTCCAATATTAAACTTTGACCCTCTTGGGCCACGGGTAAACGTTGTCCGATTGGGCTTAAACTTTGCACACATTTTTTTTTTGGCAAATGGGAGATATGCAAGGGGTGAGAGGTTTGAAATTCCGACTTACCCAAAATAAGGACCACCCTAATATATATATATATATTAGGCTGATTAAAAAAAAACGGCTAATTTTTTTTTTTTTCAAAATCCTCACATAAAAACTTCCGAGAAGGTGTGAAAAGACGCCTGTAAAAAGCAGAGCCCTTGATATTATTATTAAGAGGTCGCGCATCGGGAATTTCTATTTCCCGTTTAAATAACACAGGAATAAATTTTTTTAAATTTTGCAATTTCGTATTTTTGCAACGGCTCATTGAATTAGCGGACCAAAGCACATTTTTGTAGGAAATTTGACGCTCTACAAAAAAAGTCCTAACAAAGTTTTCGATAGTCACACTCCTTCAAAAGTTATTTGAGGTCAAAGTTGAACTTACAAAAAAATTCAGTGATCTTTTTTTTTCGATGATACTATGAATCTTTTCTCATTATTTTGTTATAAAGATATATTTAATAAATATATCTTACTCTAATTGGGCTTTTTCAATCATTAATTTTCTCATCGAGTCAATATAAAGTTACCTTACAAAAATGCGATGTTAAATAATAAACATGTTATCATGGAGAATCCATAACTGATGCACTTGACTATTTAAAAATGTAATTGTTCCGAAATCTATCCTCTTTATAACAAAATAATGAGAAAAGATTCATAGTATCATCGAAAAAAAAAAAACATTGAATTTTTTTGTAAGTTCAACTTTGACCTCGAATAACTTTTGAAGGAGTGTGACTATCGAAAACTTTGTAAGGACTTTTTTTGTAGAGCGTCAAATTTCCTACAAAAATGTGCTTTGGTCCGCTAATTCAATGAGCCGTTGCAAAAATACGAAATTGCAAAATTTTAAAAAATTTATTCCTGTGTTATTTAAACGGGAAATAGAAATTCGCGATGCGCGACCTCTTAATAATAATATTAAGGGCTCTGCTTTTTACAGGCGTTTTTTCACACCTTCTCGGAAGTTTTGATGTGAGGATTTTGAAAAAAAAAAATTAGCCGTTTTTTTTGAATCAGCCTAATATATGTATTATTATTATTTAGTAAAGAGTTTTCATTAGTCCAATGGTTCTTTGTGGCTTCTCATCACTCAATCAGTGAAAACTAATTTTCTCAAAAAATTGGTGGATTTTGTTGTATTTTATATCTGGGTGCCAGACTGGTTTGCCATACTAGATCTGTGATTTTTAATTTTGCAAATCTGAAAACGGATTTGTAATCAGCGACCCCGAAAACTCTTTTTCCCATACAACCAAATCAATCGAAATTGTTTTGTAGTAATAAAATCGGTCATTCGATGTGTACAGCCGCCATACTGTGTCCGCTATTTTTTATTTTGTAAATCTGAGAACGGATTCGTAATCAGCGACCCTAAAAACCCCCACCTACCAAAAATCGTAAGGATACTCTTAAAACTATCTTCAATAATACATTTTTGGAGTTTACTCCTTAAGAAACGATTTGAGTAAAGCCCGGTACGGAAATTTTATGAGGAGTGAAATGAAGTGTAACACGAAAACTTGAGGCGTTATAGAAAAAGACAAACATATATATCTGCAGGATTGAACGTGCAAAAGAATGAGATGGAATACATTACACAGCGTATCCTATACTCGGGGTCTCCTCTTTGTGCGATGCTTCGTAGTCTCACTGTATAGTTCACTACCTCTGTTCTGAGAGTTGAATGTGTGCCTATGTTTGTACGTGTGTGTTGTGTGCCTGCGTATTACGAAGTTCTGCCGCAACTTGTATACTGCTGCTGAGTACAGGGTACACGGAAAAAGAAATTCAGCTCGTGGAACTAAATATTAGATAGTTACTTGTAAACAGTTCGTCGAACTAAACGTTCTGTTATTGGAAGAGCACTGCATGGTTCGTATAACTGACTGTTAGTCAGCTGTCATAGCTGTACGTTGTTCAGCTCTCTCAGCTAAACAGCTTCGTTCGAAGAGCTAGACCAGAATTTTTCGGCTCCGCTCACAGCGCTTATTATTAAATAGTACAATTATATTGCTATTAGTATTATTTTTCATCATTATTATCATTATTTATTCAGTGTCATTTACATATTTGAATGGACTATTTAAACAATTATCTATCAACTGTATTTAAATCATATTCATGAATTTGAAGGTTATGAAATATGTCAACGCACCAGAGCACAGCGCAACTTACAGCTCTTAGAGCAAAACCATTCAGCTGACAGAGCTGAACAACTTGCAGCTATCAGAGCTGACTAATATATAGTTGCTGTAACTACAAGATAGACCGTAGAGTGCGTATAGTTACTGGAGCTGTAGAATACAGCTCGCCGAACAGAATTTTTTTTTCCGTGTATGCATGCTTTATAATAAGTGCATATAGTAGCATTTATTGTATCGATACAACGTACACAAACAGCAACCTAACCATCAACTTTCAATGTTTTGATTTAAAAGTTGTCTTGCACTTCTATGCATTGATACGTGTATTTTTATGTACAACGCTTTTATTGAAGTAATATAAATAATCCGAATTATTACAGATATATGTTTGTTTCTCTTATCATTTTGAAAGATGCGTTCATTCACCCTCTTTTTCTATTCGATATATATCATAATTATCGTTCGTAAGGAGTAAACTCCGGTCGTGCGTCGGAGCTGACACACACACTTTTTTGCTCTTCTTTTTCTTTTCTCTGTTGTCCATTTTTTTCGAATTTCTCCATTTGTCCATTTGTTCATTTTTCAGTGATTTCTGTGTTCTTACTGGTTTTCCTTTTATTGCTGATTCTGTATTCTTTCCATTTGTATTCTCTCCTCCTCTTTCTTTCACTTTCACTTCTTTTCTCCTTTATACAGTACTTTTTTTTCCTTCTTCTTATGAGGTCCCGGTGGAGTCAGTAAAGGGGGTCAACCCCTCGGCCTCTCTAACTCCTATCACCTCTTGTGCATTTTTCTTTTAAGTTCATCTATGTTTATTTGTTCGTTTGTGGCCTCGATGTATATGCGTTATGCATAATTTATTTAATAATTTCCTTGTCCACAATGTTCTTTATTGCATTTTCATTTTTTTCAGTTGAATTTTTATACCTTTCTTCGACCTGCATCGTGACAATGCAACGTAGAGTTGACCATGTCCAAAAATCGGTCGGCCAATGAATAGTCCCACGTGGTCAAAACTTTGTCCTTGTGATTTATTTATAGTTATTGCGAATGCCAACCTGACTGGAAACTGTCGCCTGTGGAGGATAAACGGCATATCTGTGTTTCCCCGCGTATCTAATTTAATTCTTGGTATTTCTACTATTTGCCCTTTTCGCTCTCCGGTTAGAAGTTCACCAATGAAATTCTAGAGTGCATAAACCATCTGGTATTGATAAATTTCACAATAACATCACAATTGCTCCGACTTTCAGCTGTAGATTGTGTGATGGTAAACCTGATGGCGTTAATCCATTTAAATACTCTATCGGATATCGCAGAGTAGCTTCTTCGTCAAGTGCTGCATCCGCAGTATCAATTCCTTGTAATGTTGCGTAATCTATGCTTCTTGATTCGAATATATTGACATCCATTCTACTTAGTATCTCTGTATTTAACTGATCAACTTCGACATTCAATGGAGCTAAGATGGCTTTGTTTGTTAATTCATCAAGTGGTAGATTTATTGAAATAAAACGGCTATTAAATTGTTGCTTTGTATTTCTTTCTCTGGTACAAACAACTCCACTTCTCCATTAACTATATTACGTAACCACTCTGAAAACTTTGTGGCATCCTCCTTTGCTCGCATATTTTTTTTCAAGCTTAATTTTTCGAAAACACTCCAAAGTGTAGAGTATTTGATTGTTTCTTCTATTATTTGTTGTTTACCTCCTCGTCTCACAATTGGTAAAACTTGTCTGAAGTCTCCACCTAGTATTTATAGTCTTCCCACCAAACGGTGATGTGTCTTCCATTATATTTTTTAACGTTCAGTCCATCAATTCTAAAGCACTTTTCGGTATCATCGAACATTCATCCCATATAAATACATCTATAATTTGTATTTTTTTTTTTTTTTTACACGTTGCATTTGTAAAAATAGTTCCTTCATTTCGCAGTGTCAATGGTAATCCAAATGTTTTGTGCGCGGTTGTTCCATATGGTAGTAAAATGGCTGCTATACCTGTCCAAGCAACACATGCAACATTTTTTTTTTCAGATTTCAACATATAGTATAACGCGTTGTATAAAAGTGTTTTTCCTGTTCCTCCTGGTCCATCGATGTGAAAGCATTTTTCTTCTTGTTTTCTACTGGTACTTTTGTCAGACATAATTTTATCAAAAATTTGTGTATAAATTATATTCTGATCGTTGTTTAATTGTTCCACCAGTTCACTGCCTTTCTTTGCAAAGGGTTCTATATTTTCTACTGTTATTTCTTCTGCTTCATTTTCGAAAATCATCTGTGGTATTGGTAAGTAAAAATCAGCACATGATCTTGCTTCAGCTCTGAGAAGATGCTCAATTGCACATAGTGCTCTATATTCATGCTGATTCACAAAGTCTTCAGATAGTGCTTTCTTGTAAGTGTTCCATAAATCTATCACGTTCGATGGCATTTCACCGATTAGATACCACACAAAAAAAAAAAAAGTGTGTGTCAGGTCCGACGCACGACTCGAGTTTACTCCTTACGAATGATAATTATGATATATATTGAATAGAAAAAGAGGGTAAATGAACTGATCTTCCAAAGTGATAAGAGAAACAGAAAAATTTCCAAATTTTGAGTGCATACTCGTAATAAGTGACCGCAAAAACCCCTGAGTACCAACTTTCGTTCCCCCAAACGACTTTTTACATTTTCGGTCCGCTGTATTGAATCCGCCATCTTGAATTTCTAACTTTTGAGTGCGGATTCGTAATTAGCGACTCCGAAAACTTTCGAGTGCCAACTTTCGCTTTCGTCAAGCGACTTTTTGCGTTTTGGTCTGCCATATTGGATCCGTCATCTCGAATTTTCAACTTTAGAGTGCGGGTTTATAATCATCGACCTAGAAAACCCCTGAGTACGAAGTTTCGCTCTTGTCAAACATCTTTTTGCGTTTTGGTACGCCATATTGGATCCGCCATTTTGAATTTCCAACTTTTGAGTGCGGATTCGTAATCAGCGACCGTGAAAACGCCCGAGTACCAACTTTGGATCTCGTCAAACTACTTTTTGCGTTTTTGTCCGCCATATTGGATCCGCCATCTCGAATCCGCCATCTTGAATTTTCAAATTTTGAGTGCAGATTCGTAATCAGCGACCCCAGAAACCACCGAGTTCAAAATTCAAGTCGATAGTAAGTAAGGAAAAATGTGTGCCGCTAAAGGTTAATATAAGTAATATAAAATATTATGCATATAAATATAAAATATATTAAATCAATTGATCAAAAATGATAAAAACACTAAATGAAAGATCTTGTTCGTATTTGAAATGTATATTATTCATAAATGTAAACGATAAGCTTACCAATTAACCGCATCCATGTGTTCTTCGGATTCTTCTTCATTATCATCTAAATCTATTTCTTCCATATTTTCAAATACTAGGGGCTTCGCCCCTTTCGCGCGCCAACCCCATCTCGGCGCTACGCGCCTCGTTGTTCGGCGCTTCGCGCCTCACTATTTCCTTACGCATTGTCTAGTAGACAGGCGAATTCCTTCATGTTGATTTCATGATAGGTCTGCACTTGCTGTCCACTTCAATTCCTTCTGTGCTTACTTTTCTTTTTTTCATCAATCTAAGCTTCCATTCGTTGGTTGAAAATTGGTGTTCCTTCTCTATTGATATCGATCTATCTCCTTGACTTGCTGAATTATTTTTGCTACCGCTCTGCCCGTTATTCTCCAAAATCACCTTCTTCATAGTATTTTTTTCTCTATATTTGTGTTGCTGTTTACTCCGCAAAACACCTCTTTCTCTTGTGGTTAACATAGATCCTGGTCGTCCTCTTGCCTGGTTATAGGAATATTTGTTTATTATTATTCTCTGGCTTATTTGGTTCTTCGCACTTACAATTTTATTTTCCTTTTTCTTATGTGATACGTCCGACCATCCACCGTCTCCATCGCCTTGTCTGCTGGTTGAAACTCCTTCTTTCTGTTCGTTGGTTGAAAAGTCAGTATGATATTTTTTGTTGACTTCCCTATACTTTCGCTGCTGTTCTCGTCGTCTAATTTTTCGCTCTTCTATGTCCATCACATTGGTTGGTCGTCCTCTTGATTTATTTTCCAAATCAATAATCACAATCGATTCTTCTAATTCTTCGACACCCTTCGTTGAATTATTTTTACTACCGCTCTGCCGGTTATTCTCCAAAATCACCTTCTTTATATTATTTTTTACTCTATATTTGCGTTGCTGTTCATCCCGCAAAACACCTCTTTCTCTTGTGGTCAACATCGATCCTGGTCGTCCTCTTACCTGGTTATACGAATATTTGATGGATATTATTCTATGGCTTATTTGGTTCTTCGCACTTGCAATTTTATTTTCCTCTTTCTTTTGTGATACTTCCGACCATCCACCATCTTCATCGCCTTGTCTGCTGCTTGAAACTCCTTCTTTCTCCATTGTCATCGTAAATCCTGGCTGTCCTTTTGACTGTTTGGTGATATATTTAGATTTACTATTATTTGATTGTTACTTTTCATACTTATTACTCACTATCTGAATTTTATTTTGGTTCTGCAAGACATCAAAGTGTCCACTGTCTCCGTCGCCGGTGAAGAGTAGCGAGAATTGTGTTTCATTTTGTGATCCGATCCGGTGTGGATGAATTTGTTCTTCGCGATACACGATTAAACATATCTTAAAAATGTCCGCAGTTGCATATATTGCATTTTTATTCATATGTGATTTGTAATCACCAGGTGACCTAATCACAGCACCGTTTGACTCATTACCTGTAATAAAACCCGCAAATGTAGACCAATTATTCACTATATTTGAAACGATACTCAGTCTCACCTCTGCGTGTCGATCTTGAGTGCCGTATACACAATACGCCAACGCACGAAAAAGACAATTCCCGTCGGGAATCATCTTGATAATTTTCGTTTGCATGATCATTTTTTGCGCGTCAGAAACAGATACCTATAAATTTATTTGTCAAAGACTGTCATAAACAGCCGATGACAGCTGTCAAAGGGTTTGCTAGATGCTTTTTGTTTTGTTTTCGGGATCTCACCCCACCGCCAATTTCATGCGTATACTATTGTTATTATAATCTTTTTTTTTACCATTGTTATTATAATCTTTTTCTACGTTCATTTGTTTGAAACTTTTTTATTAGATAGAGAGATTTTGACGTGCTAACGTCACGTCTCATAAATTCATACGCAGGCACACAACACACACGTACAAATATACGCACACATTCAACTCTTAGAACAGAGGTAGTGAACTATACAGTGAGACTACGAAGCATCGCACAAAGAGGAGACCCCAAGTATAGGATACGCTGTGTAATGTATTCCATCTCATTCTTTTGCACGTTCAATCCTGCAGATATATATGTTTGTCTTTTTCTATAACGCCTCAAGTTTTCGTGTTACACTTGATTTCACTCCTCATATAATTTCCGTACCAGGCCCTATAAGTCAAATCGTCTCCTCCAAAAATGACGTAACCGTTTCGGCATAAGTATTGAAACAGCTTCATCGAATATCTTGAAAGCTTCGTCATTTGTCACAGTTAAACCCATATCCACTGCAGCATCTCTAAATGTGTTCCATTCTTTTCCGTTTACAGTGCCTAAATCTATAAAACTCCTTGCATGTGTCGCATGTCCAAGGATTAGTTTGAGGTGAAATCTTTATGTATCCCTTGGTGAAACATTTGTCATTCTGCTAACTACTTTAGATGCAATTTTTCTTCTTTCCACGTTTTTCCTGCTTCTTGAAACGAATAGTAATCTGGCTTGTTCGCGTAAGTTATATTTCTTGCCATTTCATCTATGTTGTTCAATTCAAACCATGCAATAAGATGGGTTCTCCACTTTTTTTTTTTTGTAGCAGCTTCGACTTACTAGTACTCGACAGTACTAGTATACGCCAAGCTGCTTCCATCGGTCCTATGTAACACGAATCTACATAATCCTGTATTTCGTTGATTATTGGCTGACCATCACTCTCGCTGTTTGAATCAGTTATCTGTACTCTTGCATGATTATGTGCCTTGTGGATGTACTTGAAGACATACTTAATAGCCATTATTGACGCACAATATTTTACGTTTATGTGGTAGTCGTACTTTGCAAGTAGGTATGGATTGTGAGGCACAACCATGCTGTTGTCTACTTGGATATTTCTTCCTTCCACGTGGTTACGGTAATAGTTCACGTCTGTATTTTTTCGTCTGCGATACTTTGGAAAACCACCATCGCCTATATCAGTGTTTTCCACCAAGTCTTTCGAAAATTTCTTTGAGCATGACTTCGTTACCGAATTCCAGCATGGTATTTTGGATGTGTGAGGGCCGTGTAGCATGCGTGATGTGACAGATTGATATAGTTGTTGATGTATTTGTTTGTCTGGTATTTCTGTAGATATAAAACTGTCAATTGCTTCTAAAGTAAAAATTTTGTCATTGTTATTTAAGATAAATAGTATGTGAGCATGCGGTAAGCCTCTCTTCTGAAATTCAACTGTGTATACGTATCCTTCAATCTTTCCAAATACTGAACCGCTTTCGATTTCCTTTAGTGCCTGTTGTAGCCGCATATTAAATATTCGACAAGCTATTGTTGGAATGTCGTTTGCAGTGGTACCCGAAGGAAAATCTTTTAATACCCTACATATTTCCGACCACTTAGGATTACATGTCATTGTGATGAATAAATCCGGTCGACTAACTTTTCTTGTTATTACCATTGCTTCTTGGTACTGCTGTTGCATGTGTCGCATGCTGCCGGAAAATGTTGAGGGTAAAACCATTTGGTCGCCAAGTCTTGTTCGATCCGACGTATTCGCTTCACTATTTGATATATGATCAGTCATTCCCTTGTAACATTCTACACGCAGTTGCTTCTGATTATTTCTTAAAAACAATAAACGCTGCGATTCGATTGTGATATGCGTGAATCAAATAGTGTTGTGTCAATTGTCTGCTCCGCAACAACTGATTCTGTGCTTCACCTCGACGTAAGGCCAATCGATGTCCATAGTATTGAACAGGAGAGATTGTCTTGTTTGTTCCTATGTGTTTCATATTATAGCTCCATCCTAAATCAGCGCTCGGAAATACTCATGGCAAAGTCATTGGATCAACGTGATGCGAATATTTCGGCACATCTCCAACTGCACAGTCTTGTTTTGGAAATACTTGTACTTCTATATTTTCAGATACTGCCCCGTTATTTGAAACGATTAGAGCTGCTATAGCTCACTACAGGTTGGCGCATTGTACCGCCGTCTATCGTTTTCCTTGAGTGCAACAAAGTTTAATCTCACCAGGCTTTCTCCCTTAACAAATCGCTCGTACAGTGTTTTTAAATTTTCTGCATAAGGATTGATACCTATTATTAGTCTACCAATAATTTCTAACAGGCTTGCTCTTCTTGCGTCATTTTCTCTCAGCGCTAGCTGAGTTTGTGCGTCGTAGATGTAAATTTGTCCATATCTCGGTCGGTTATTGTTTGCGGTGTCTAAACTTGTAGATATTTTGTAACTCACATCCCCGATTATTTTCATCACATATGATCCTCAATTCCCCATATCTGCCACGGTGCAATTGAATGATGCAAACGCAAACGCGTCATTATATGATCGTATATGTTGTCTGTAGTGTCTTGATACTTCGTCATTCCCTTCTCGCAGACGTTGAAGTACATCAGGATATTCCGTTAATGGTGGTAATGTTATTTTTCCTCGATGACAGCAATTATTTGCCACCCTTCCTGTTTCGTATTTGAACCTTTCTGCATTGCAATGTTTACATTTTACTTTCATTTCACCCATGTCTGTTGCTCCCCAGTTTTAAAAATGCCTTTTTCAATATCCCCGTTGTAACAATGCTCAGCAATGATTCTTAGGCGAGTTCGCTGAGAAAGGACTGGTTCACTATTCATTGCTTCCACTCGTTCTCTGTTTCTGTCTAATTCCAACCTGTCTCTGCTATCTTCTATTGTTTGGCTGAATACAGACAGTTCCTTGTCCGTCGATGTCGACGTATCACTGGCACTTAATATTTCTTCACAAACATGAATTTCAGATACGTTATTTTTGCTCATAAGTCGTTGATACACTTCTTTTTCGTCTGTCGTTTCATTTACTCGTTGTCTCTTGCTGTCCAGTTCAATTCCTTCTGTGCTAACTTTTCTTTTTTTCATCAATCTAAGCTTCTGTTCGTTGGTTGAAAAATGGTGTTCCTTCTCCATTGATATCGATCTATGTCCTTGACTTGATATTTCTTCACTCTCCTCAAGTTCTGTTTCATTACTTATGCTGATATGTTTGCCAGTATGATATTTTTTGTTCGCTTCCCTATATTTTCGCTGCTGTTCTCGTCGTCTAATTTTTCTCTCTTCTATGTCCATAATATTGGTTGGTCGTCCTTTTGATTTATTTTCCAAATCAATAATCACAATCGATTCTTATAATTCTTCGACACCCTTCGCTGAATTATTTCGGCTACCACTCACCATTGCTGAATTACTTTTGCTACCGCTCTGCCGGTTATTCTCTAAAATCACCTACTTTATATTATTTTTTTCTCCATATTTGCGTTGCTGTTTACTCCGCAAAACACCTCTTTCTCTTGTGGTCAACATAGATCCTGGTCGTCCTCTTACCTGGTTATACGAATATTTGTTTGATATTATTCTATGGCTTATTCGGTTATTCGCACTTACAATTTTATTTTCATTTTTGTTTTGTGATACGTCCGACCATTCACCGTCTCCATCGCCTTGTCTGCTGATTGAAACTCCTCCTTTCTCCATTGCCAACGTAAATCCTGGCTGTCCTTTTGACTGCTTGGTGATATATTTAGATTTACTATCATTTTCTTGTTACTTTTGATAATTATTACTCACTATCTGAATTTTATTTTGGTTCTGCAAGACATCAAAGTGTTCACTGTCTCCGTCGCCGGTAAAGAGTAGCGAGAATTGTCTTTCATCTTGGGATCCGATTTGGTGGGGATGAATTTGTTCTCTGCGATACACGATTAAACATACCTTAAAAATGTCCGCAGCTGCAGCTAATTCTGCTTTTCTCCCGTAAATTCCATTTTTATTCATGTGTGATTTGTAATCACCAAGTGACTTAATCACGGCACCGTTTGACATTACCTGTAATAAAGCCCGCAAATGTAGACCAATTATCAACTATATTCGAAACGATACTCAGTCTCACCTCTGCGTGTCGAACTTGAGTGCCATGTACACAATACGCCAGCGCACGAAAAAGACAATTCCCGTCGGGAATCGTCTTGATAATTCTCTTTTGTATATTTATTTTTTTTGTGTTAGGAAGATATTTGTCAAAGACTGTCATAAACAGCCGATGACAGCTGTCAATCACTTGACACTAACTTCATAGCTTGCTAGAAACTTTTTGTTTTGTTTTCGGCATCTTACCCCACCGACAACCTCATGTGTATACTATTATTATTATAATCTTTTTTACCTGTTGCTGTTAAAATCTTCTTTTTCATTTGTTCTTGCGGTACAGGACTTTTTTATTAGATAGAGAGATATATTACGCTCAGCATCCTCACAGAGAATTTCAATCATGGGCGGTATGGAAGCTAGACCACTGTTCTGTAAATCTGTTTCATAGTAACGTCTGCAGAATTGTGTTAATGGACGATTTCCACTGCGTATAAGTTTTTTCATGGTTTCCAGATAGTTTTGAAAAGGAAATGCAGTCATTTTACTCAAATTACATTTCATAAACTCTACATCGTCTACTATGTGAATCAGATTGTGCATGTTTATCACAAGAGCTTTTAGCCTATACAGATCTGTCAGTGTCAAACAAAAGCTTTTGAGGTACTTTTTGGCTTGATCTTTATACTTTTGCAGAAGTTCTTCAGAGCTCAAGATTCTGAATGCAACATGGAGCAGTAGGAAGTGATCGTACAGATCTTCACTTAAGATATTCTTCAATATAATTGGCCCACAGTATAATAACAGAAATCTGTATTCAATTGCTTTGAACTTTGCAAGAAAGCGTGTTGATCTTGGCTTTCTGGGAAATTCAGAAGGTACCTGAGTTGACAAACTTTCCATTCGTCTTGACAGTTCTTCTCTTTCCCTTGGTCCCATCTTTACATTAAGATCTCCACTATACCAACTCTCTGCTAATTTTTTCATTGCACCATGACATCCTAAGTGTTGAAAGTCTAACAGGATACATCTTATCATATCTATCGGTAATTCAATTCGTAATAGTGGTGATGGACCTGCAATCGAGCCAGTTATAAGTGAGTTTATCTTGAAAATATATGAAACAGACAAGTTAGTCAGCCGCAGCATGAGGTAAGATAGTGAAGTTGGACATGAAACCAGCGTCATACCAGCTTTACGATAAAAACCTCGATATATACGAAAAGTATATTACACCCCTACTCACCGTTATGGTATTCTGGTTGCGAATAACTCCTGAAAGAAAAATCTGTTCTTTTTTGAAGGCCATTGAATGGGTACACTGTCGTTCTATCGACTCTGTCGCCACGAACCTCACCCCGTTCACAAGCATTCTAACCTCCATGCCTTCCTGTTGGAACTGATTGAGCTCGTCTATGAATTTTTGCAAAAATTCCTCGACATACTCAGGCGCTGAATCACCAGAATACATGGCAATTAAAAAGGGCTAATACATCTATTAGAAGGATTTTTTTTTCAAATGGTTCCTAACTAAGCGGCGTAGATTAAGGTTAGTGTAGGGTATTTAGGGAAACACACGATTATGATTTCTTCCAAACCCTTTATTAGTTCATACAATCCTCGAGCCGGACACCAGCACGGCTCGGCGACAATTGACTCGTCTCTTGACCACACACACACCCTCTCATATCCTCGCTAGCTCACGCTACCCGTTACGGATACTACATCTCCCCCTTCTTATTTTGTAACCGCTCCGATCGACGAACCATGGGCCTAGGCTGTAGTAAGGTCTGCTGCTTCTTTTCAGCCTCGTTTTGTTCTGCTACAATCGAACCATCATACTTGATCAACTGGTTTGCGTGTCTTTTCCAAACTGTCTTTTCGTCGATGCGAATGAGATACGTGACGCCCGCTATTAATTCTTTCTCTACAGTGCCCGGTTTCCACGCTGCTTTTCCCCCCTGTTTATATTCTCGAGCCATCACCGAATCACCGACTTTTAATGTACTTTCTCTTTTCCCCGCATAATTTTGAATTTGACGCGATTGATGGGTGACTATGCACTCGTTGACCGGCGTCGGCCGAAGTCATGAAAAACGAGTTTTGAGTTCTCTACCGAGTGCTAAACTCGCTGGAGTCCTTTGTGTGGTGGCATGGGGGGTGCTACGATAATCAAATAAGAATTTAGTTATTGCTTCTTGGAGATTAAAACCGTCCGCCATAATACATGCGACTTTGCGTTTGAAAGTCCCCACAAAATTCTCCGCCGCTCCATTTGTAGCCGGACAATACGGTGGCGTTGTACTGTGTCTAACACCCCCTACTTTTAGCAATGACTGAAACGCTTTACCTACGAACGTCGAATAATTGTCCGTAATCAAATGAGCAGGGTACCCATGTCGAGCAAACACTTCCTCGAACGCTTTTATCGTATGAGATTCGCTCATCGATTGCATGATTATAGCTTCGGGCCATTTTGAATGGCTGTCCACTATCACGAGTACCGTTTTACCGTTAAAAGGCCCCAAGAAATCCGCATGTATTCTGTGCCACGGTGTTGTAGGCCAAGCCCACGGTGTCAAAGCAATTTTCGGCGGCGATTTTTTAGTTTCTAAACAAGCGCGGCATACCTGCGTGATTGACTCAATTTGTATATTAATCTCCGGCCACCACACAAAAGATCGAGCGAGCGCTTTCATTCTTGTAACACCAAAATGACTGTAATGTAACTCTTTAAGTACTATCTCTCTTAGTTTATTTGGAATCACCACTCGGTGTCCCCATAAGACGCAACCTTGATCAATTGTTAATGATTCGCGCTTATTCCAGAAAGTTTTAAGACTTTCGTCAATCGGAGATTTTTCTTCCCAACCATCCATACAATATCGTATTACTTTGCTCAAAGTTTCATCTTCCCGTGTACATTTTCTTACCGCCTTCCAATCGAGGGTCGCGAAATCATAGTCTTTAACGCAATTCACATGGGTATACATCGTATTCTGTAAAATCGGAAATTCTTTAGCATCATCTTTTGTTTTCGGCAATGGTAGTCTACTTAACCAGTCTGCATAATTTTTTTTCCCTTGAATGTGTTTAATAGTATACTCAAACGGCGCGAGAAATAGTGCCCATCTTTGCAATCGTGCTGCTGCCATCTCTGGGATCGCTTTACTCGGATCGAATATACGCGCTAAAGCTGCTGAATCTGTTTGTAATATGAATTTATGTCCGTACAGATATCCGAAATATTTGCGCACCCCAAAAATGATTGCCAGGCCTTCTTTATCCAGATGAGTGTAATTTCGCTCGGTACTCGTTAAAGTCCGGCTCGCGAAACATATCGGTCGATCGTTACCTTCCTCATCTCTGTGCGCCAACACGGCACTTATCCCATACGGGGATGCATCGCAAGTGAGAACTGTCTGCTTTTGGGGGTCGAAGTGCGCTAAGATTTTATCGGACACGAGTTCGCGTTTGATTTTTTCAAAAGTTTTGTCACAGACCTCCGTCCACTCGAACTTATCTTTCTCGAGACATTCGTAAAGAGCCCGCAATTTCTGGGCCATATTTTCAATAAAACGACCGTAATAATTGATCGACCCCAAAAAGCTTCTCAATTCCGACACGTCCTTTGGTTTTGGTGCATCTTTTACACTCTTTATTTTCGCCTCTAAAGGTCGAATCCCTTCTTGGTTAATACGAAACCCCAAATAACACACCTCGTTTTTAAAGAATTTACATTTTTCGAATTTTAAACGCAAACCTCCCTCGTTTAAACGCTTTAGTACCTCTCGCACTCTGTCTGTATGTATTTCTAGTGTTGCCGCTGTAATGAGAATATCGTCAATAAAAACGATCGTGCCCGGTATGCCTAATAATAGAGAAGTCATGACCCTTTGAAATGATCCTGGTCCCGTCGCTACCCCGTACGGCAACCTGTGGTATTTAAACAATCCGATATGAGTACTGATTACCACTAGTTTTTGAGATTCTTGTGTTAATGGTAGCTGTTGGTAGGCTTCTGATAGGTCCAATTTTGTGAATATTTTTCCACCTCTTAATGTCTCTAAAACTTCTTCAACTCGCGGTAAGGGGTAGCGATCGACCTCAAGATATTTATTTAAAGTCACTTTATAATCTCCGCACAAACGTAATGTACCGTTACTCTTCAAAACTGGCACAATTGGCGTGCCCCAATCGGAATATTCTACTGGTGATATAATTGCAAGCTGCTGTAATCTGGCTAATTCATTCTCTACTTTATCGCGCAATGCCCAGGGCATTTTTCTTGGCTGCAGAAATTTCGGCGTGGCTCCCTCAATCAACGTTAATTTCAATTCGCCTTTAGTGAACGTTCCGATACCCGCTGCGAACACGCCTGGAAATTCTTTTTGGAGTTGACATGTTATTTGTTTTCTTTTTGTCACGTCATCGTCACCTGTTTGGGCGATGGTACTATTTATATGTTCTCGCGGATCGTTTGGAAAAACTAGCGGCCACATCCCAAATGCCTGCAGCCAACTTCTGCCCATTATCGGCCAGCTACCTTCGCTAACTACATATAATAATTCCTTGCTTTTAACACAGTTTTTCTCTGCTTCGACTTGAATGTACCCTAGTGGTGGTAATTTCTGCTTATCGTATGTCCGCAATGAAATCTTCGATGTTATTAATGGTATTTCCGCAAACCATTTTTCGTAGCAATTCTTTGATATGGCCGATACTCCCGCACCCGAATCTATCTCCATTTTCAATGGTATGTTATTGACTTTAATCGTTACAAACTGCGGATTGACTTTTTTTTTTAACTCGTATTCCACATTACCGCTCTCTCGAACTGGCCAAAAATCGCTCGCAAATCGCTCTTCGTCCTCAGAGAACTCTTCGCGCAAATGCTCTTGTGTCTCGGCTGTCTCCCCATCTCCCACGTAGTTTTGGTTTCGAGTTTGGCCACCTCGTCCGGCGCGTCTGCACATTTTGAAAATGTGGCCTTGGTTTCCACACTCGCTGCAATATTTATTTTGTAGCGAGCAATTTGCTTTTATGTGATTGGTGCCACCGCAGCAAAAACAGATCCTCTCGCTTCCCGCAGTACGCCCGGCGCCTTGGCTTTGTTGATTTTGAGATCGTTGTTGTCCTCTGCCCCCGCCCCGTGGGGCTGACCATCCTCTACGCGACGCTTGGCCGTAGAAATTCCCTCTGCCTCGATTGGTTGCGGTTCTGTTTCGTCCCGTTTGTATCGTGTGTATATCTGCGTCTTGTGCCACCGTTGTATTATTGTCCGGGGTCGATCCTGTGTTTACAACGTTCGGAGTTCCTAAACTCGCGGCTTTTGCGTCAGCGAGCTCGACCGTTTTCGCCAGCCGTAGCAAGTTCTCGAAAGATTCGTCGGCCGATGCCTTCAATAATTCGTACCGAACGCGTTGATTATATACCCCCGTTATCAATTGATCCTTTAACTGGCTATTTATTTCATTTGTTTGGAATTGGCATTTCAACGCCAGGGATCTCAGCGCTGTCACAAAGTCTCGTATTGACTCATTACGACCTTGTTTACGTGCTCGGAACGAGAACCGCTGTAACTGCTGATTCGGCTTTGGTTGATAATGGCTCTCGAGTTTTTCTTTCAGTGCCTCGTACGTTAGAGACAATGGTGTTTCGGTCTCGCAGATCGCCGGAATCTCGGCGAACACTTCTTGAGACACCTGTGTTAGCAGTAATGCTGCTTTCTTGTCCGCCGCAATGTTGTTCAACATACTAAATGCCTCTAACTGCTGCACAAACGCACTCCAATTTCCTCCTTTACGAAAGGGTTCTATATTGCCAAACCACGATGCGGCCGCCATGGCTGATTCTTCAAGGTCTTCTACGATTTCGAACTTATTTAATAATTCCAGAAACGGGCCTTGTTCTTTTACGAACCGCGAAAGTTTTTGTCGGATCACGTCTATTGACGCATTCGTTTGTTCAATCACCTCCCACCGTTTGCAAATCTCTAGCAATTCAACTTTAGTTAACGCGTAAATCCACGTGGTCTTTCCACTGTACACTGCGTTTTCTATAGTCTTCCAGTCTATACAGTCGTCTTCACACCGCATCAGCACGTTTTACTTTTCCGTTTATTGTTTTGCTTAATTTTCTTTTCGATTACTTTTTCGATTAATTTGCTCGTTTAGTTTTTTTTCGATTAATTTATTCGGTTACACACTTATCCCATCCTCGTCGCCACTGTAGGGTATTTAGGGAAACACACGATTATGATTTCTTCCAAACCCTTTATTAGTTCATACAATCCTCGAGCCGGACACCAGCACGGCTCGGCGACAATTGACTCGTCTCTTGACCACACACACACCCTCTCATATCCTCGCTAGCTCACGCTACCCGTTACGGATACTACAGTTAGGTGGTAAAGAGAACTCGGGTGGCGGCACTTTTTACTTTTATGCGACCGGTACAACAGCGCGGTTCTTTATTAACACCAATACTTTTTAGAGACGTATACATAAATGCATATCGATACTGCAGACTAAAGAAACTCTAAAGGAACGTACAATACAGTTAACGAGACGCACACATTCACGGCGGTGCGCTCGGGCAGACTAACTCGGCCCCAACCCCAGTCGTGCCGCTAGGCCACGCTTTTCGCGTCTCATTAGTGGGTGGGGGTTGCGCGGTCCGATAATCACGCCGTATTTCTCAGATTCTTAACACTCGGCCACGCTATTTATGCGTTCGTCCTCGAATGCGTGGTTTGACAATTTGTGCTTATAATACTACCCGTAACAAACCGTTATACAAACTACTAAGAAACTTCTCTTTTTTTTTGCAAGGGAAAACTACGTTTTATCGTTCGTTTCTTCCTTTCTACATTTTCACACAACCACACGTACATTTTACACTTATACAAGCTTATATTGTCCTCTACTCGATGACGTAATCACTTGAGTACATCGGCTTACGTCTGGTGCGTTTCGGCGAGGGCAAACTTTCATTACCCTGATCACTGACTTTCCTTTCGCGACGCACTTTATTCGTTCTCGGTTCACACACTTGCTCGTTGCGTGTCTCCTCACTCTCGTCACTCGATACATCTTCCGATTCGCTGACATCATCGACGTGTGGTTCCCACACTCGGAGTTGACTCGCGTGAGCTGTTGTTACGTATCGTTTTCCTGCTGCATCCGGATTTACGTCGGCGACGTGCAAAGTGTCCCCTGGGAGTTTTTCCGTGACTAGTAAGGGGCCGCGGTATTTTGGATGTAATTTCGTCGATTCTCCCGTGGAAGGGGGTACGGTTTTCATGAACACAACGCTTCCCTTGTCTATATATATATTCCGTGTTCTGCCGGCGTCATATCGCTCCTTCATTCGCTGTTGTGCGATCTCGATGTTGCTACGCGCGTACTCATGTCGTTGCTCCGTTGATTCATATTGCTCCGTTTCTGCGGCCGTGATTCTGCGAAGCGTGCCCTTGTTCCGCCTAGGAGCGTACCCGTAGACTATTTCAAATGGACTCTTACCAGTACTTGCATTCCGCATTTCGTTCAGATCCAATTGAATCGAACGTATCTCGCGATCCTATGTTCGCCCGCCGTCTTCAGCGAGATTGCTCCGGATTGCTGCAACCAAGGTGGCATTGACTCGTTCCACCTGGCCGTTTGCCTGTGGGTGCCGTGGGGAGTTGAGCGTATGTTTTATACCATGGTCGTTACAGAAGCGGCTGAATTGTGTTGACGTGAAACACGTCCCTCGGTCTGACACCACGCGTTCGGGCGCTCCGTAATTCTCGACAAATTCGTTCAACACGCGGACTGTACTCGCCGCTCGCGTGTCGCGCACCGCTCGAATGACGACAAATTTCGATAGGTTATCCACAATCACTAGAATATATTTGTTGCCCTTACTACTCGCGACGAAGGGGCCCAAGTGGTCCAAGTGAACGACGGCGAAAGGGCGCCGTCCCGGTGGGATCGGGTGCAACTCGCCTGGTTGTCGCCCTGGTTTTGATTTGGTCGTGACACATTTGAGGCACGCGCGAATGTGTCGTTTCACATAATTCCTCACACCCGGAAAGTAGTAGTGGTCCAGTATGCGCGCTGCCGTTCGTTCAGCGCCCGGGTGACTCTTTAAGTCGTGGAATTGTGTCACTATACTTTTTCGCATTTTTGTCGGCACTACGAATAGTTGTCTTCCGTCCCGATTTTTGTACAAAATGCCTCCGCGCAATTCGTAGTCCTTCACGCAACTCTGTTCATATTTTGTCCACGCACTCACAGGTTTGCTCAAAATATCCCGTTTAATTTGCAGTTGTTCGTCTCCGTGCTGATACACCGCCACTATTTCCTCGTCTGTGTTAACAGCGAACACTCCTAGTGCCTCGGTCTCTTCCGGTTCACCAGCTGGCGCCCTACTGAGCGCGTCCACGTGCGCCAATTTCACCCCCGGCCGATGCATAATTTTATAGTTATATTCGCTGAGTAAGTCGTGCCACCGTATTACCTGTGGATTTAAAGTTTTCTGTGAGTCCAAGAAACATAATGCCTGGCAATCCGTAACGATGGTGAACTCCACGTTAGCTAGCATTGCTCGCAATCGTGATACCGCCCAAACAATTGCCAGTAATTCCAGTTTTCCGCTGTGATAGCGGCCCTCGGGCTCGCTCGTGCGTCGGCTAATCGCGTAAACCAACCGCATCCGCCCATCCCCATCGCGCTGGAATAGCATACCGGCTAGGCCCACTGCGCTCGCATCCGTGTGTAGTTCCGTCTCCGCCGATGGATTGAATGTCTGTAACACCGGAGCGACGGTTAGTTTTTCTTTCAGAGTGGCAAACGCGTTGATCTGCTCCGGTCCCCATACGAATTTCTCGTTCGTCTTTAGTAGCGCTGACAATGGGCTCGCGATACTCGCAAAATGTGGCACGAATTTCCGGAAGTAGTTCGTAAGTCCTAAGAAACGTCGTATCTCGTGAACGTTTCTCGGCGGTGGGAACTCTTTTATCGCTTTCGTTTTCTCCGTGCCCGGCTCAATCCCGTTGGCCGAGATCTCGTGTCCTAAATAAGCGACCTTGGAGAAGAGGAAGCGGCACTTCGCTAGTTTCATTGTGAGTCCGGCCATTCGCAGTCTTTCCAGTACTGCCCGTAGTTTCGGTTTTAGGTCACTCCAGTCACGTTCGGGAATGAGAATATCATCCAAATAGAACAGCGCCACGCGATCGCGCAACGGTCCCAACGCTCGATGCATCGCCTTGGAGAAATAGGCGGGGCCATTCATCAAACCGAACACCATGCGTGTAAATTCGACGGTCTCCTCCGTTGTGATGATCGCGGTTTTTGCACGTGCGTCCGGTGATAGTGGAATCTGCAAATAGCCATGCACCAAGTCCAGTATAATGAACAACGCACTGTCTCGTATTTGCGCTAAGTGATCGTCTATATTGGGCAGCGAGAAATGTACCCGCTCCGTGACGGCGTTCAACTTCCGGAAGTCAACGCATAATCGTGATTCACCCGTTTTCTTCTTGACTAGCAACACCGGACTCGCGTATGGTGACTCCGTATCGGTGACGGTGCCCGCCTCTCGCCACTCGCTCACGATTTCGCGTATCGTCTCACGTTCGGGGGGTGTCACGCGATGATAGGGTTTGCAACACACAGGGCCGGCCCCCTCTTTTAATTTGATATCCATGACGATATCCTTCGCGCATCCTAAATCGTGTAGGCTCACCGAAATACAATCTCGGAACTCGTTTAATAACGCCAGGACTTCCGCTCGCACAGTCGCTGGTTGTTCGCCCCCGATAATCACGTCTCCGGGATTTATCGTCGCGTTTCGTGGCTCGCTACGCGTAATCGTCGCGATTGTTGATAACTCGCCGCGTATGGTCAATGCTCCTTTCGGCATGACTTGCTCCATTTCTGTCCAATTCACGAACGGAAACTCGCGGGGCCCGTTGTGCGTATTCACCGTAACAAACGCGATCGAATTCGGAGGTATCGCCGCCCGTTCGTTCGTGCGCATTTCTCCAACCGGTTCGACGCAATCTGTCGGCAATAACCGGGGTCGGTGAAATGAAAACTTCGCGCCGATTTTTTCGTAATCCACACTGTCATGATCCGTGAATGTTCTGCCGATTAAAACGTCCGTGCCCTGGTAATCGTCCGGCACTACTTGAAACTCGACATCTTTCACGCACACGTCGTCGATACTCACTTCCGCAAGTATCTTACCCAGACTGTGTACGACAATTTCGGACGGCCCCCATGGCTTAAGGGGTGTCGTTTCCGTGTTCATGTGCAAACCTAACGTTAACACAGTCGAAGCACAGATGGTGCACTCCGCGCTGCCCGTATCCACGTGCGCCGTCACTGATTTTCCGTCCAGTGTCGCACTTTTTATATATTTGAGCACGGTCGGATCCCGCGCGCTACCGACCAGTTGCACCGCCCGTGGCTCCTTCGACGCGCCCGCAGTACATTTTTTACTCAAATGACCTGGCTGATTGCATTTGAAGCACGTCTGCTCGCGCCGTGGTTCAGTGCAATTTCGCGACAAATGCCCCGTCTTGTTGCAGTTGCTACAAGTGCGATGCTCGACCCACCTCCGCCCGTGTGGTGGCGTACGCTCACGATTGGGATCGCCTCGCGGGGCCTCGTTCCCACGCGTTGTCTCGTTCGCGCCCGATTGCGTACGTTGTTGCTGATGTCGTGGATTGTCGCGTCCTCTTTTCCGCGATGAGGAAGCCGAAGTTTGTTCTTTCACACACCTGTCAAAATAAATCAAGGCGTGTAACAAGCTATCGTGGTCATAATGTGTCCCCGGCATAACCAAATTGAATAATTCACGAGAGTTCAGTCCCGAGACTATCTGTGATTTTTCTTCCCAAAAGTTTAGATTTAGTCCCTTGAGAAACCGTGTCTTGGCATGGAAATAAGCCGATACTGACTCGTCCCGACCTTGCCGTCGGGCCAACATTTGGGCCCACCGCGTCGGCTTGTCGTGCGGAATCATAAACGTGTCCGCGATTCGCGCGCGAAAAATCTCCCACGTCGTCAAATCTCGCCCATGCGTCCTGGCCCAGTCACGTGCCCCGCCTCGCAAATGAATGCGCGCAGCCGAAAGCACGTACTCGTCCGTCCAATTATGCAGTTCTTGTAGCGAGTCGAGATTTTCAATCCATTCGCACGCATGTACTCGGTCATCCTCGCCTGTAAAATTTTCGATCGCGCTAGATAAATCTGGAACGATTTGATATGAAGGTGTCCCGGTCGACATGGTAGGGACCGCCGCTGGTTGAGGGTTGGTCAGTAGTCCGGCGAGAAGTTGTATGAGAGAATCCGTATTACCTTGTGATGATATAGCCCGTAACGCATTTGCCAGTGGAGGGGCGGCTGCCTCGTTTACCGACGACTGGCCGTTCGGTACCGCTGCTGTTGGTAAGTCATCCGTGATACCGCTAAGCTTCGGTGGTAACTGACCGCCATTCGTCGCCTCCCCTCCTGTGTACTCACCTGGGGTTTCCGCTCTCGCTCCCTCGACGCGCGTCTCCGATTGAAGTCCGTTCACGGAAGGTCCGTCTTCGCTTCTCGGCCCAACATGACGGTCGCCATTTTGGCCGTTGTTCCACTGCTCGGGTTCAAGGGCTCCGACGCTACGTGAAGCGTTGAACGACGCCATGTCTCTACCACGCCCGCGTACAAACGACCGTTGTACCGCCATTGGATTCAAAAGATACTCCGCGAATTTCTCGAATTCACTTTCGTCCACCATTCACTTTTTATTTCCCGATATTCGCGTTTTTTACCCGGCACGTGGTTGATGTATCCCACTTCTGAAGTATTAAAAGGATTTTTTTTTTCAAATGGTTCCTAACTAAGCGGCGTAGATTAAGGTTAGGTGGTAAAGAGAACTCGGGTTGCGGCACTTTTTACTTTTATGCGACCGGTACAACAGCGCGGTTCTTTATTAACACCAATACTTTTTAGAGACGTATACATAAATGCATATCGATACTGCAGACTATAGAAACTCTAAAGGAACGTACAATACAGTTAACGAGACGCACACATTCACGGCGGTGCGCTCGGGCAGACTAACTCGGTCCCAACCCCAGTCGTGCCGCTAGGCCACGCTTTTCGCGTCTCATTAGTGGGTGGGGGTTGCGCGGTCCGATAATCACGCCGTATTTCTCAGATTCTTAACACATCTCTGGATTGTTCTGAATTCTGCACAAAATTGGCCAAAAATTCTTTGAGCTCGATTTGAATGAAGGTAGTCCATCGATATTTATTTGCAATAAAATAATATTACTTCGTGTGTGAGCTGCAGTATTGATGCATGCTTGCAAGCCTTTTCCAATTCCAAAATAAACAAATTCACTAAAGAATTGGTGCTGGAATCTCTCATTTTTTCTATTCTATACTTTGCAGACCATGTACGTAAGAAAGTAGGTGAGGAAGATGGTAAATCTGGAAGCAATCTTTGTCTCAAGATAAGCAAAAGCTTATCGAGATGGTCATGTGGAATCTTCGACTCGGTCGCCCACTTCCGTAGTTCCCGAATCTCATTAACTTCTAGAGCTTCATCAACTTGGTTATCACTGGAATTGGTAGTATCATTGTTATCGTCATTGTCCAAATTTGAGAGATCATCTTCAGTGGTAGAACCTGTTTCACTGTCATCAGAAGTTGCAGAGCTTGCATATGCCTCTGCTATTGCAACGTTTCTTGAACTTCGGTCAGATTCACTTTGAAATTCTTCATTCAATTCAATATTTGCTGTATCACTTATTGCTTGGTTAATGTGTTGTCCAGAGCAAGACGCTTGATTAACATGCTCATCAGCACTTCCAGATCCTTCAATGTCAGCTATATATTTGAACGAGTGTAAGTAAAAATACCATGTTGAAAAACGTTGTGTCGCAAGTTTTAGTAATTGTTAATCTACCAAAATCCTTATGGAGCGATATCATGATAACAATTTTGCGTTATTCGATTCCACGAATTTAGTATCAAATATGTGATCTTGCCTTGAAATTGAAAAAATAAAATTCATTTTACTCGTAGTTGTTTGCTCACTTTCAACATCGCTATTTCCATGACATGCTAATGGAATAACATTCCTCTGAAGCTTTTTCAAAGCTCTGTATTTCTGCCGTCTTGCATGCGTCTATGCACGAATTCTTTTACGATCTTTATCACTGTTAAAATATATAGTGTCACGGAACACTGAAACTGACACAAGATATAGCACTACCGTTATGTCAAGTTTCACCACTTTCATACAACTTTTCACTACTGCACTATAGTTATACCTCGGACTACACAATAAATTGTCTACAACGAAATCGATGCGAAAACGTGGCACGAACATAACCTGTCCAGGTTATTGCGAGGCTTTAGACTGGTGATACGAGCCAGTCACTTAAGTAAATACCAGCGTGCGCCACGTTCGGTCCGCGCTAGGCTTTTGTCCTCTGAAAGAGTGACATTATAGTATTTCTAGGTACTATCACGCGCCCAACTGAGCACTAGCTAGGCTTCCTTTATCGGGAACGACTAGACTCAGCCCGGTCGGGGCCTTTTCGATATCGGGGAAACAACCAGGAGATTTCTACCAGGGTTCCACCAGGGTCGATATTAGTAGTCGATATTGACTTACAGCGGGAATCTACAAATGTAGAATGATGTCTTGATAGAAATGACTAAGATTTTGAATGTCAGTTCTGTGATTGCAAACCTCACTACTGTTCTTTGTGATATGTATCGTCTCTTTAACGTTCCGTTTGTACCAGTTGTTTTCTGTAGTTATGACCGATGGATTGTTAAAGTCAAATTGGTGACCTTATTGTAGAGAATGTGTTGCAAGAGCACAGCTGTCAACATCATGCCTTTTGACATTCGATTTATGCTCTCCAATACGTTTTTTAAGATGTAGTGAACGTGTAGTACTCACTGCAGTGCACGTATAGTGCTACAAAAGTGATACGTAAGTAGATATTTATGAATGTTTTACTTTTCGTCTGCTATTCATAATAATGATGTCAGTAGTATATATTTGAAATTCGTCCCGAGAGGCTCATTTAGACTTGTGTGTGTGACTTGCTGACATGTGCACATTAGACATCTGTCTGTGGCTATTAATGTGTGTATATATATCATCGTACATTATACTATTTTTGCCAATTAGAACGGCCCAGCCGTTCATTTCAAATGATATGAGAGAATCATATTAATATTTAAGCGAGAAAAATTTGCTAGAAAGAGTACAATTTCGAAAATTTTCAGGTGAGTTAAAAAATTGTTAGTAGTATAGTGATAGGGTTTATTCTATCATACAAATGTCCAAAAGTAATGTAAATGCTACTTCTGCTACACTTTGAAAAGTTGGAAAGTTTCAAGTATATTATTAAAAAAGTAAAATTGGCGTCAAAAATTACAGCACTCCGGGTATATTGTGACACTGTACCAACTTGCCCCATTAATTCGAAAAAATTATCTCAATATGTTTTGCATGTTGGATGAGATAGTACATAGAAAAGGCAAAGCACGTGACCACATCTTTACACGTATAGGGCACTCCACGTCAAAGCAACGGGTCATCGGCCTGACCGCTGTGATTTTGATGGCCAATGGATTTTTTAGATCGAATGGATCAAAAATGGCACCTTCAATTTTTCGAAATTTTTTCGCCATTTTGTTAAAGTGTGGCGATCCGAAATATCCTTTACAAGAAGATGGACTTTTTGAAATCGATGAAATTTTTTTGTAAAATCAGGTACTCGAAACACATCTTTTTGTCATGATTCGAAAATGGGATGACAATGCCTAATGTTTTTTTTTTTTATTTTGTTTTTCAAAAATAGGATTTCTTGGAACTTATTTTTTAAGCTTGATTATTATAGTAAAAAATAAAATAAAAAGAAACTTTGTCCTGGTAAGACTCGATTTTCTTTTCCATTCAAGAGTAAAACGAAGAAAACTATTTGTTTTTGATCGAATTCAGCTTCGTTGTCTCGAAATCACAAGTGTTCATTACTTTGCATAAATAAAGCTTATTATTCATAATCACAGTTGTTGCGTTTCATTGTCGAGGTAAGAATAGGGTTAACTTGCTCTTAAACCACAGAAAAAAAACTATGTAACAATTTACCCCAGGGCCGTAACTTCTTGCCCCAGACCGGGGTAAGATGTGACAGTCCGTTCAGGTCTTAAAAAAATGTATATCTTGAGAACGATTTTCGATATCGAATTAGTTTTGTCGCAGAAATAATATATGAGGCGTTCTCTCGAAGAACGACCTAAAGCGACTTAGGTGATTTTTCGGAAGAACGTATTAATAGGTAGACTCGGTCACAAAGTATCTATATACCAAATTTCATAAGATTTAATCAATTTTTGAGCAAACTGTGAGTGTTTGAAACCACGCGCCTACCATATTATCGCCCGCGTAGTCTCCCGCTCGACTCAGCTGACTTGGCTCCTGTGCTTCAGCCGCTAGCCGTGAGCGTCAAGCAGTGTAGCCGTGTCGTTTATTTTTTTAAAGCGGTATATCTTTTAAATATGAAATAATGGATACATCTACGACTAATTCTACAATAACTTCAACATCTACCAGCACCCATGGTTTAAAAAGAAAATCAGGACGAGACAGATGGAAAGAGAATAAAAGGAAAATGAAGAAAAAAGAGATTGTTGAAACGTCCCAGGAGTATTTCGAAGTAATAAAATCAGCCGGAAATAACCGAAGTCCTTTCATAGCTGAAATGTCTGCATCTCTTTTAGAAAATTGGGAAACTGCACTCGACCCACTATTTTTGAAAGTTCATGAATCAAAACATTCTGTTTTTAGGATTCAACAGTACGTTAAGTTAGTATTCAAGCCTACTAAAGTTTTCTTAGCGTATAAGAAATACAGTAGTAGTGGTGAATATTTCACCTATTTTAAAAATAATACGGATGTTTGCAGCAAAGAAAACTGAACTATTAAAAAATTGCCTCCAGTTGGTATCAATGCAGCTGGAAAGAAATATCTTTTATTTTTATTACGTTTTCTTAATCCATATATATTTTTTTTTATATCTTTAAATAAAATTATACAAACAAATACCTCTTACTATTACATTTTTCTCGTGTTTTTATAGCGATAAGACATATTTTTAGTAGTTTTCCCGAAAAACGACCTAAGTGCTCTCGCATGACTTGTCGCTAAAAATATTGTTAAAAAATGTTTATAGAAGATTTTATGTTTGAAATCCATTATTCGACAGTATAATGTTAGCAATAGATAAACAAAATTTAACTAGTTATAATTAACGGTGAGCAGTACAATGTTAAATTTTCAAATCACTTTTTCTCGAAACGACCGAATTGCACTTAGGTCGTTCTTCGGAAAAACGGCTCATTTGATAATAAACCTAACGCCACATCAATTAGGGATGAATTCGTATTTATACATTGAGCGAAATTCCATTTTTTGTAAAAAGTGTAACTTCTAGCCCCGGTCTCCCCTACTTTTCGACAACGCAAATTCAAAATGGCTGTCCGTTATTCGGTAAGCCTCTTCGCAATTATTCTCAAAATTCATTCGCGAGGATATAAGCACCCCCTCACGATTTTTAGATGGCTTCATTACTTCGCGAAACTCCCAAAACATGACTATTTAGGACAACCGCCAGAACTAGAGTGGTTTCAAAAACCTACGACCTGCCGCAACACGGATCTCGATACGCCTACGTGACGTCATGTCCACAATAATACGCAATAATCGACCCGTCATCGAATTCGTCGATTGCGCAACTCGACGCGTACCTTTAATAGCATCGCGGCGCAGAACTTAACGCTAAATCGCAATTTCGTCCTACGCGCAGCTCCATGACGGTGATGGTGAGCGTGGTGCTCTCTCGTCGCTAGTCGGTCCGTCGCAAGTTCGACAGTCAATTCTTGGTGCCGTAAAGGGGAAGAAGCGGCGGCGCGCCGACAGCCTGCGGGAATCGCGGCCGCCTTCGATTCCCGCGATGCGGGGATCTTTATTGGCTCCCCCTCCATAGCCTCGACATCCTTACTCCGCAATCGTCGCTAGTCCGCCGATCAGCAATTTCCTCGAATTCGTTGCCAACTTCTTGCCTGATGCCATTATAGCTCGAAAAATAAAAAAAACAGAAAACCTGAAATATATTTCTCTATTTGTTAAAGTGTCTGCTCTCGTAGTTTCGGATGCATGACTCCAGTTCTGGCGCTCTTTTCTAAATACTTCGCTACTCAACCTCGAAAACACCTGAATTTTGGTTCCTCCCAGAGTTCAGGGTCTCACTTGTAACGGGAATCAAAAGTTTCACGTTACAATATTGTTACGGTTTCGCCCTCCTACTTAACAATATATATATATATATATACTGGGGGGAGGTATCATCCCCTGCGCGCTTCGCGCACCAACCCCCGTTTTCATATATGGTTTGGTAAGGTTACGTTCGGGTATTTCCAGACAGATTCGGGCAAGTTCGAGTAACTTCGGCGAAGTATAGGTAGGTTTGGGGTTGTGTGTGTGGGTAGGTTAGGTCGGGTAACCCTGAGGCTAGCCTGAGCGCGTACAGATCGGCCAGAAAGAGCCTGAGGCGCGAAATAAAGGCAAGCAAGGCGAGATGCTGGGAGGACCTTCTCGGATCGATCGACGCGGATCCCTGGGGGCTGCCGTACAGGATAGTCACCAGGAAACTGGGAGGGCTAAAGCAGCCGGACGATCCTGATACGGTGGAAAGGGCTCTGGAGGAGCTCTTTCCAAACCGCGGGGAGGCAAGAGACGATGGTGACTACAAGACCACCAACCTCCCGGAGCCGTTTACGGAAGCCGAACTGTGGGGGGCTGCAAGGAAACTGGGCAAAGGAAAGGTCCCAGGACCGGATGGAATACCGAACGAAGCCCTAACCGTGGCGGTCGAGAGTAGCTCGGAGATGCCCCTGAGAACGTACAACGAGTGCCTCCAAACCTGCCACTTCCACGAAAGGTGGAAGAGACAACAGCTGATCCTGCTGCCTAAGGGCTTGCCGAAGGAAGGAGAGGAGCAGAAGTACCGGCCTATCAGTCTGATAGACACAACCGGGAAACTGCTGGGAAAGAATGGTTCACGCCAGGCTCGAAGCAGCCCTGCAGGGATCCGGGGGGCTTGCCAGCAGGCAGTACGGCTTCCAAAAGGGAAGGTCCACTAACCAGGCAATCGAAGAGATTCTAAGCATCGCCACGGATGCAGACGCGCGGAAAAGACGCTTCGCTACCGCCTGCTTGTTGACGCTTTTAGACGTCAAAACGCCTTCAACGCGGTGGGGTGTGACACTATCCTTGGAACGATGCGAAGAAGACAGGGTATGCCGGCGTACCTCCTGGGCATGTTCGCGAGTTACCTGGAAAACAGACTACTCATGTACCACACCAGAGAGGGAAAAAAACACGCCGGCTGACGGCGGGGGCCCCACAGGGATCGGTCCTCGGGCCGCTCCTGTGGAACATTGCCTACGACGGCCTACTCCGGATGAAAATGCCCGAGGAGGTCACCACCATCGGCTTCGAGGACGACGTCGCGCTCCTGGTGACGGCGAGGACCGCGGAAGTGCTGGATATGAAGACGAACAAGGCCGTTAGAAGCGTCTGGGCCTTACTCAAGGAGAGGGCACTGGACCTGGCAGAGAAAAAAACAGAGGTCGTCGTGCTGACGAGGAGGCGCACCCTGACTGTAAATCCCATCATAGTGAAGGGACACGCGATCAGGCTAGGCAAAAGCGCAAAATACCTCGGGGTGACCGTCGACGCGAAGCTAAACTTCGCAGAGCATGTGGAGAGAGCCGCAACGAAGGCTACGACGATGGTTACAGCGCCGAACATCGGGGGCCCGCCCACAGCAGAAGGAAACTTCTAACCGGAGTGTCCTCCTCGGTCATGCTGTACGGAGCCCCGATCTAGGCGGACTTTCTGAGCATCGCTGGGAACCAAAAGAGAGTAGACAGCGTGGCGAGGGCTTGCGCACTTAGGGTCAACTCGAGATACAGAACAGTGTCATCCCCGGCGGCAATGGTCCTAGCGGGTCTGATCACACTGCACCCGATGGCAGCCGAGCGCAAAAGGGTCGCTGCGGCAGAAGCCGCGGTGGGTGACCAGGGTAGGGCAGCCAGAGTAAAGCTCAGGCGCGAGGAGAGGGAGAACACGATGCGACATCGGAACGAGGAGTGGCGCAGTGGCGAGAAGGGGGCGTGGACCAGGGAGGCCATACGATCCGTCGTACCTTAGGTGGACAAGAGGTTCGGACAAACGGAGTTCCACCTCACCCAGGGGCTCACGGGCCACACCTGCTTCGGGGCGTGTCTACACCACATAGGCAGGGAGGTGACGCCGAAGTAGCATCACCGCGACGCCCCCAGAGACGACGCGGGTCATACCTGGTTCCACTGCCCAGCCTGGAAAGAACCGAGAGAAGAGATGTGGAGCATCACCGGCCGAGCTGAAAGCATCGACGAAATAGTCAAGGCGATGCTGGAGAAGCCAGAGCAGTGGGAGGCGGCCACCAGATACGTAGGACGAGTCCTGCCAACCAAGGAGAAGGCCGAAAGGCAGAAGAGAGGTGAAAGCCGAGCAGTGCCCGCACGGAGCCAAGAAAGCAGGGCGGCTGCATGCAAACATAAGTGCAGCCTGAAATACAAGCACAAGATCCGCTTTGTAAAGACGGGATAACTTCACGACATGGAGCCGGGCGAACCGTTGAAGGGCGACATCTCCCGGGAGTTCGACACGACCCTCAGATTAGCTAAGGAGCATGCCAAAACTCAACGGGGGAGAGGGTCCTTCCGCACAGTCGCTGCCGCCCGACCCGGAAACAGCGGAGCGACGATGCAACGGTGTAAAAATAAGAGATGGTCCAACTGGCCCTCGATAGCGGTGATTGTTTTGTCTTAGTACGGTGGGAATCCGCTAGGGGCCTCATGCGTCGATGCGGATGAGGTAAATAATAATGGTGGCGATTGAACTACACAGTATTTACGAAAGTTGACAGGCAATCCGGGATCGACGTTTGGGTCTCTGTCGTTTACTCAAAGGACGAGAAAATGGTGAATTGTTGTTTGCCCGATTGTCGGAGCGTATGTCTAGGAGCTGACGAAAAAAACTCTTTGTTTCATGCTCCCAAGGATACTATTATATTTCAAAAGTGGTCCAGTGCTCTGAAAAAATTTGGCGTCGATCTTGAATTCAATTATTTCATTTGCGAAAATCACTTCAACAATGGCGTACCTAATATATATCAGGTGACAGTTGACGATACTCTAATAAGTTGTAAGTTCTCGTTTCCATGTGATTTGTATAAGGAAGAATTCATTGCATACTGTTTACATTACTATACAGTCACGAGAATGCGTCAATCAACTAAAACCAAAAAGTCGGGAAATGGTAAAGACTAGTAAGGTAAAAGAGAAGCAAACCAAACTATACTTTACGTAAAAAAGTCACATTAAATTTTTGAAATATTTTAATATAATGATAATATTAAACCGGGACAATCTCTTGAAACTATAATACAATGCGAATGCTCCAAATAATTCAATCTCATTGGTCGGTGAAATCGCCCCTCGGCGATGTTTTCGTCTGCTGAGCAGAGCGCCAACGTACACAAAATGTGACAAAAGCTGTAAATCTCTCGCGTGTAAAGCCGTGGATTAAAGTTATGCTGCTGTTTATTTTTACGTAGCGTGAATTGTCTAAGAAGAATATTATCGTTCAGCAATATCGTGGTCGATATCGGAATATATTCAACCGACGCAGTAAAGAATTTAACGGAAAAGCAAATATCAAATGATACAAAAACTGGGTGTTATTTATTGAAAGAAGAAATCTGAAATTCAATGTGAAATGTCATTAACAAGTGGAAGTCTGGACAAACAGAGGTAGGTAAGTAAAAACAATGTTTATTGTAAACAGATTCTTTATTTACATAAAATTAAAAATAAATGAAAGGTTGAGACCCAGTAGAAGATATTTCCAAAGTAGATTCGTTATGGTGCAGTGCTCCAGAAGTCAGTAATTAGTGCCGATGAACATGAAATAAATGAAAGAAATGAGTAACAAGAAATAAAAAAATTATTCATCTTAAACACGAAGCTTAGGAGGACAAATAGTGGCGATCAACAGCAACTGTACCCGATGCGATACTCACAACAACCCTCGCAGACATCATTGATTAGTTGACAAAGTTTCTACAGCTCCATTTTACAACAATCAATGTTCCGTTAACAAAGAGGGTTCACCAGATATCCCAGAATACAAAGAGAAAAAAAGCGATATCTAACGATCCGTGAGTTGCGATTGTGATTTTCGAGCATTGAGGCAGGTGATGTCTGGTGGCAATGCGTCTCATTAAGGATTTATGTTTTGTGCATTTTATTGGAAATTAGTTGTATCCAAAAATACCAAAAGATCCGGTCTGATAATAATAGCTTCTAATATTTACAGGTACGAAATAATTCATTGTCAAAGCGGGACTGAATTTGTCAGGCATGGAAGCATGCAAGTAAATTTCTAATTATGTGATCTTTGACTATTACAATATTTTAACATGGTTTCAATGATAAATTTCATTTTTTTTTCAGCAGGCTCGAAGTTTGAACTTTGATTAACACGAGGAAAATTATGCCTTACCTGATGATCAAAACGTTTAGGTGACAAGGATCCTGGTGTCTCGAACGGTGCAATCTAAATATAATTAAATAAATATAATTAAAGTAATATAAATAAAGTAAATATAATTAACCATCGAACCAGGTTGTTCCGTCAGACACCAGGTGCCAGAGTGAATTTCATCAGGCCATCGCCACCTTCCTAACATCAGTTGAGGCAAAATTGAAGAGCGGGATATACTACGGATCATAATGGCTGAAGATCCCATGATTTTACTTTGATCTAGTCAATGGCGATAAGTTTGTTACTTAACCGTTGCTGCCAATTCATTCTACCGAGGAATCATTCTGTGCACCATTGTAATTCAAGCATTATTATTGACCAGCATTATTTTTCAAACTTTATGCCATTTAATTTGGTATCTTATTTTGAAGCTTACTTTTACTCTATTCGGCATTAAATTCAGATGAATAGTTTTTCAAGTCCTCAATTAGATTGTAGGGTTGAATTTTGCTAGGCAAACTGAATTAATCTAAATCTAGAATTGTTAAATAACTTCAATTAAAAATGTTTATGAATTTAATCTTAGTAGACGGTGTCATGTGGCTAGCTAATTGCACGATAACTTGAAACCAAATTCAATTTTACACTCTTTATAGGGTCCTACGCTAAAACTGAAGGCTTGTGAATCTCCATTTACCGCAATTATTTCTGCATTGCGTGTTAGCGTTGTCTGGAGCAAAAAAAATCTAATTTTGAGATTGGAAATGGAACCTGAAACGCAGAAGTTATTCAGTAGCACGAATTGAAAACCAGGAATTTTATAATGGTTTCTACAACAAAAGGACTCTTTCCAAATATCCTTGTTGCAAGGTGATGTTCGGAGGACTATGAACAAGATATTGTATCGGATTACATTATTTGGAAAAAAATCTTCATGAACTTCGTTGAAAATTAGATATTCATTTATTTTGATGGAACAAGGGACACAATCTTGAATCCGATAACTCAATATCCTCGTAATAATGTTCCGACATTACTTTAAAACATGATTGTCCTTGAAGCTCATTGTGACGTTGAGGCGCATTTTGAGAAAGTTTATTTTCAACTTGTGTCACAGGATGTGATCTACGTTCTTGAGTTCTACGCTTCCGATTAGATTTTCTTTGTTTCGAACCGCACTAACCTGAAATACAGAAATTATTTTAATAAATCTGATATCACTTGAATTTTCAATTTGAGTATTAGGTTCCCTTCATTAATTTAGTCGAACATCATTGAAAATTTGCGAAATGAACTCTGATAATCATTGGAAAATTTTTAATAGTAATAGCAGTAATTTATTGATCAGAAAAAATACATTGACTATCAACTATTTGTAAATTTTGTTGAACTATTTTCAAGAAAAAAAAGATTCACAGTTGTATTACAGATAGTGAGATATTAAAATTTCTTGAACGCTCGGTTTAACGTCTCATTTTCAAAAGTGATAAAATTCAATATTACCGCCTGAAATCACAAGAGAGTGAGAAAGTTGCTTAGTTGCTTGATAGTGGCGATGATCTTTGTACGTGTGATGAATTTAATAGGCAGATAACAGTGAATATTAGAGATGTAATTATTTTGGCTGTATCACCTGTTGATAGAAAGAAATTTCATTGTTATTTCTAATGTACGAAATAATAAAAGTGATCAAATAAAGTGTTCCGACCTACCTGCTGCGTTTCTTCCAAGCACCCAACATTTAAACAGATTTATCATTTCAGTCGAATTAAGCCAATTTTCAACGAGCATAAGCATCAACTTTCCGATTCACTACCTCGACTGTTTGAGATTCTAACCTCAAAAATTCGTATGAACTATATCGCCGCCAGAAACAGAGTTCTACAGCTGAAACTCGAAGTGGCCAGCCTGCCCGAGGAGCCGATATAACTCGCGCATGCACATTGTATGTATAGTTTCAAGAGATTGTCCCGGTATACAATGCGTAATTACCTTATTATGACCCCACACATTTATTATTGTGCATCCTTTGCATGATTGATTTAGTGTGATTACCGTTTCATTTTTATCAAGAAAGCGTACCAATGAAATTTTATTTAATTTTTGGTCTTTCGATTCATCATGCATTTCATTTTCACTAATATATTGTCGGTATAGTCACATACATTCATCATACAATTATCTGCTTTTGTCAAATATTAATGTACCCATTTAATCTTCAGCAGCAGATTTGATTTTCCACATGCAAACGTCAAACTTTCGTTAATATTGACTGCTAGATCGCCGCCATTATTGTTTACCTCATCCTCACAGCACAGGGAGTATGGGGCAGTCGGGCTATCTCTTATTTTTATACCGTGGACGGTGCGCATGACGTATGGCGATGTTAACTACCTCGGTGGTAACAGAGCCATACTGTACCTAAACCGACGAGACGGGAGGCAGCAGCGCCTAGTTAATTTCACTAACCCGCTGAGCATACAGCCCCCCGGACGCGACGTAGCGGTGGTAGACGGAGTGGTCTTCACCTCGGCATGTAAGTGGGTGGGAACAGCGGAGCACGACAGGCTATTCCCGCACTACAGAACAACGATAGCCGAGGGGGTGACCTGCACGATCGGAAGACTGGCGAGGCTGCGCCAGTTGTTTGAAGGGCCCGTGCGAACTCCACGCCACCAACAAACAGATACAGATACAGGACAGATACCAGGACGGCCAGCAGAATGCTGTTTCGGGACCGCCGCGCAGGCACAACGGACTGAAACGTAACGGTGGTGGGTCGTAGTGTAAGTAATAGCGTGAAGTAGCGTAGAGTGTGAAGGAGCAGGCATATAAAATGGTGTCAGAGTAGGCAAGCGGAGAGGGTGTAGCAGATACTCAATGCAAAGGCACCAACCCTAAGCAACGCGAAGCATGAAGAAAAGATTGAACCGAACATGTTGAGTGGAATAGTGTGTGTGCGTGAAGTAGTGTCGTGTATGCTGGTGAGAAGCGAACTGGACACTTGTGCAACGACGCCCCGATGACGAGCAGTGTACTCAAGGGACACGGTGGACACGAAAGGTAGTTCCAAAAAGGGCTACGGAGGCGTGACTGTCTGGTTGAGATAGCCAACGCCACGCTGACGAGCGGCGAGCAGGGCCGTTACAGCTGGCCGGTCACAGGGAGTGAGTGAAGTGATGCGAAAGCGGTTCCTCTCAGTCCTGGGTGTAGAGCGGAGGAGGGTTTTAGTCAGTAGAAATCTGACACTATCCACCAACAATTGGATGTCTTTTAAAGATTTCTTTTCATCGCTGAGAATAAGAAACATGAAAATGAAGAAAAAAGGTTGGGTTCGGCTATTGCCGGATACATTCGGGCAAATTTGGGTAACTTCGGCTGAGTTCGGGTAGGTTCGGGACCTCCGAACTCCGGCTGAGTTTGGGCTGGATTCTTGACACAGCGGCGGCGGCAGAAGCGATATCTTTGAATGATATACTACAATATTGAATGAAAATGATATGCACGGTGACCATCCCTGTAACAAGCTGACTTCCCCCTCCATAATCTAGCCCTATGATATTTTGAGAAACTTTTTGCATGATTCTTGAAGAAAATGCGACGATATCCCCGATGGCAAGGTCGACGTTTTTTGAGATTGACCGTTTTTGCGTGTGAAAAAATATTTTCGATTTTGGGACTAAAAGTATGGTTGAATTTTTTTTCGGAAAATACGCAAAATCCTAAGTGCGCATATCAAAAATTTTTCAGGATCGGTAAAACCCATCACTTAGAAATAAATCTAAAATTCGAAATTTTTGTCGAAAATTCAGTACTTACTGGCGGAACAGGTGGAATTGAAATATCTGGCAAAATCGACCAGCGCCAACTTCACCAGAGTCCAGGTAGCGGTACACGATATGTCATTGACGATTCTGCGCAATGGGTTTCGTCGGACTGACTTTCTCTGTTTGCAGCTAGGCGAGCAGCAAGATTAGTAGTTTGAAAATATCTGCATTGAGACAAGCGTGACAAAAACGTCCGCATTTAAAAATATAAATGATAATCAACACGAAAACAGCATAACATGAGGTTCAGCTCGGAGGTTAGCGGACGTTCGCGCGTGGCCGATCCGGCTGATCAAGATTCCGTTATTACCGTTTGCCGACGACGGGATGATGTAGCTCAAAAATTGCAATTCTTTAGTATTTTTTAGCTTCGGAAGGCTTGAGATCCTTATGTTCGCACAGTTTGAACGAGTCTATCGAAGATTCTAAAATTTTCGAAATGTCAAACGTGTTACACGCCTCACATTGGGATTCTTTATTCCCATCTAATATCTTATGTAAAAATATACGGGATAAGTTTTCTTGGCTATGGAGGTAGCTTAAGTTCGAAACGTAGAAGATTTTGCAGAATGCAATGGGCTCGTTTGGATTTATTACCGGGTAACCTAGCTGTGATGCCGTACGAAGATGCGATTCTGTTCAAAGTGAAGCCTTATTGTCGAAGGCATTTCACTCTTATTTTACACCACAATCAATTTATTCATGTTCTGGAGAACGAAGCGAGAAAATTGATTAACTTTGACACCATGTATTTACTTTCGTACGTCGAATATTTCCGCGGCAACAAGACACACGGGTGACCAACTTTTCTGTGATTCTAGCAGTAACAACGAGCGCAAGATTGCCACGACCCAGGGTTATTTTCGCGCAATGATCAAGCCGGGGACAGTAAACTAAGAATCGAAATCATTTTCAGCGAAAATATGCGGTTGCATTTCGGGATTCGTTAGTTGTCGAACAAATTGATACGTGATGCATAAGAGCGAAATGACTCGCATTTGGTCAGAATGAAACGCAAGCATTGCTCTCTACTTCGGTACAAAAATCATATTATTCCTATCCACATGACAGAAGTATGTGCGAGGCACGACAGGCTGAGGTATAGTTAAAGTATGGCGGAAGTATGGCTGAGGTATGACAGAAGTAGAAGCACGAAGAAATAATGGTAAGGTATAATTGATCTACCTTTTACCTGTTATTATATTACGAGTCTCGTTCTTCGAGATTACAATGTAGTACCGCTACTTCCCGCCAGGGTGAGCCACATTCCAGAGAGTATAATAAAAATCACGCCGCCCGGCCTGTCTCCGCTGACTCATCTTCATAACGTTCTTTGTGCCAGCGAGAGTCACAGTTGAAGAGAGTTTTGTGTGGTAAATTCGTGATTCACGGGTGTTTTTGTACTTTTAACCAGAAAATACGTTAATTAGGTGTGACTTCCGTTTCCGTTTTGGATGTGAGTGGCAGGTGTGAGAAAGAGTGTGAGTGGAGAGGCGAGAATTTAGCAGGATAGCAAAGGTGAGGAGGAAAGGAAATAGGGCAGAGAAGGAGCGGGGAAGACATAGACGGGCGGACGGGTGAAGGGAATAGGGAGGCAGGAATAGAAGGGAAGGACAGTTGAAAAAGAAAGAAGGGGGAGAGTTTTGAGGTTAGGCAGAAAGAGCCGGCGGACGGCAACGGGAAGGATAAGACAAAAATAGGCGGTGACATCTAGGGAGTAAGAAGGGGGATAGAGCAGAGACAGGTAGGCGGCAGGTAGATAAGGTAGGGAGCGGTGGCGGAGAGAAAGAGTATGAGCAACGCGGGTGGCCAAAAAGAAGGGGCGAAAAGAGAAGAAGAGGAGAAAAAGAAAGGTAGACCGGGTGCAGTAGCAGCGTTAGGGAGGGATAGGAGGCATAGCCTGGGATCGGCGACGACGGTGCTAGATTTATGGAAGAGAAAGCGGGAGGAGGAAGGGGAAAAAGGGGAGGAGGATGTAGACGAGATGCAGGAAAGAGAAAGAGTATTTGGGAAAAGCAGGAAAGTGCACCGGTCGCCGGAGGGTAAGACAGGGGAGGAAGGAAAGGAAGAGGGAGGGGGTATACAGGATATGCTAAGGTTGATTAGGGAAGAGCTAAAGATAGGTCTAGAGGAGGTCAAAGGGCGGGGAAGGGGGATCAGGGAAGAAATGGAAAAGATTAAAGGCGAAATGACTAGAAGGGAAGAGCATTGGGAAGTCGAGAGGGGGGAGATGAAGGAAATGATAAGGGATCTGGGTAAAAGACTAGAAGAGGTAGAAGAGCGGAGAGGGGGGGAGATGGAAAGGGTAAAGGAGAGGCTGGTAGAATTAGAAAAGAAGAATGCAGAGGGCGGTGGGGAAAAGGCAGGTACAGGGGAATGCGGAAGTGGCGCAGGTAACAGTAGATAGGTTAAAAGAGACGGAGTGGGCCATAGAGAGGAAAGAAAGGGAAGAAAGAAGGGGAAATATAGTATTGAGAGGAGCGAAAATAGAAAAGGGAAGAGAAAAGGAAGGGTTGAAAAAGATTATGCAGGTGATAGGGGTAGAGGTCGAGGTAAAGGATATGTGGGAGGTAAGCGCGAAAAAGGGGGCAGAAAAGGGGATATGGATAGCAAGGCTAGGAAATAGGGAGCAAAAGAGTCAGGTAATGGGAAGAAAAAGCCTCCTCAAAGGGAGGGAGGAGAGAATAGAGGAGGATCTCACCTCGGCAGAGAGGAGAATGAAATGGAAGTTGGGGGAGATAGCAGCTATCGAGGAGAGAAGGGGAAACAGAGTAAGTATAGGGTATGCAAAGATCTGGATGGAAGGGAAAATGTGGAAGTGGGATGAGATAGGAGAGGTGCTTAGGGACGGTGCAGGGAGAGAGAGGGAAGAGAGGCAAAGGGAGGGGAGGGGAAAAGTAGGGGAAAGCGATAGGGAGAGGACAGCAAGCGAGGAAAGACAAGAGGGAAGTATAGAAGCACAGGAAGGGGTACGTAGGGAAAGGCAGTCGGTGGAATGGGCAGTGGGGGGGGGGGGGGGGCAGAGGCAGGGGGGAGGGAGAGAAAGAGGAGAGAGAGAGGGGAGTAGGCGAGACGGAAAGGGAGGGGTGGAAAGTAGTTTTCTGGAATGTGGCGAGGCTCGCGAGAAAGGATGAAGATTTCTGGAGGGGGCTAGGGGAGTGGAATGTAATATTTCTGATGGAGACATGAATAGAAAAAAAGGGGTGGCAAAGGATTAGGAATAAGTTGCCAGCAGGGTATAAATGGGAAGTGCAGTATACGGTGAGAAAAAATAGGAAGGGGAGAGCAATAGGCGGAATGCTATCAGGGGTAAGAAGGGAGATAGTGAGTGGGGAGGGAGGGAGGGAAGAGGTGAAAGAGGGCATGATAATAAGGAAAATAAGTGTAGGGGGGGAAAATGGGTAGTAATAGGAATATACGTAAATGGGGATCTAGAAGAGAAGATAGGGGAATTGAAGGAGCGGGCAGAAGAGGTAGAGGGAGGAGCAAAAGTGCTAGTGGGGGGTGATTTTAATGCCAGGACAGGGCAGGAGGGGGGAGGGTGTTGGGGGGAAGGAGAGGAGGAGAGTAGGAGTAGGAAATCAAAGGACAGGAAAATAAACTCGGAAGGTAAGCAGCTGGTGCAATTTTCGGAAGAGACAGGATGGGCAATAATGAACGGGAACATAGAGGGTGATGAGGAGGGAGAATTTACGTATGTAGGTGGGGCGGAGGTGACGGTGATAGACTACGCTATAGGAGACAGCGGGGTAAGGGATAGGGTCAAAAGGATAAAGATTGGGGATAGGGTTGACTCGGATCATCACCCGGTAATAGTGTCGATGAGGGGGGCAGTGACTAGGACAAGGAAGGAAAAAATAGTAGGGGGAACTAGTAGAGGAGACTGGACAGAGGAGGGTAGGATGAGGTTTAGAACAGAAGTCAAATGGGAGGGGATAGGAGAAGCGGATGTAGGCAAAGAGATAGAGAAAAGAATAAGGGAGTTTAGACGAGCCTTAGATGTAGGAGGGAGGGGGAGGAAAGCGAAAAAGGGATAGTGGGATGAGGAATGTAGGCGAAAAAAAGCGGAAGTTAGGCAGAGTCTAGGGAAATGGAGAAAGGGGGAGGGGGAAGGGGACGCGTGTAGAAAGGAAAGAAGGGAATATAATAGGCTATGCGAGGAGAGGAAAAAGAAAGAAAATGAGGGTTTCATAAAAGAAGCAGCGGAAGCAAGGACAGAAAGCAAGGTATGGGAGATAGTTAACAGGGAAAAAAAGAAGTGGAAGAGGGTGAATGAGGACATAGGCGATCAGGAGAGGGGGGAGTATTTCATAGGATTATTAGGCGGAGTGGAAAGCAAGGTAACAGAAGGCGGGGGGATGGCAAATAGGAAGGGAGACGGGGAAGGGGAGCTGCAGAGGGAAGAGATTAAAAAGGTGATCGGAAAGCTGAGGGATGGAAAGGCACCAGGGGGGGATGGAATAGTTAGCGAGGTATGGAGGTATGGGGGGGGGAAGAAATGGAGCAGTGGATATGGAAAACATGTAACAGAGTTTGGGTGGGGGAGGGCTGGCCAGAGGATTGAAGAGAGGGATTGATAGCGCGCATAGTAAAGCAGGGGGAGGGGAAAAGGGTAGAAGAGTATAGGGGGGTGACGGTAATGCCAACTCTATATAAGGTGTATGCGATGGCATTAGCGGATAGGTTAGAAAGAGAGGTAGAGGAGAAGGGCTTGATACCGCAAAATCAAACGGGATTCAAAAAAGGCATGGGTACAATTGACAATGTATATGTACTTAATTATTTAATCAATAGACAGGTGGGAAAGGACAAGGAAAAGATGGTGGCGTTCTTTGTGGACTTGAAAGCGGCGTTCGATTCAGTGAACAGGAAGGTGCTGTGGGAGACTATGGAAAGGAGAGGGGTGAGGGAAGGGCTAAGGGTAAGGATAGAGGAAATTTACAAGGAAACAAAGAGTCGGGTGAGGAGCGGGGGAAAGGTAGGAGAGGCGTTCTGGACGGCGAGGGGGGTAAGGCAGGGATGCCCGCTCAGTCCGCATGTGTTCAACCTGCTGCTGGCGGATTTAGAAGAGGAAATGGGGAGAGGGAGAAGGGTTGGGGGTGGAGTTGGCCGGCGGCAGGGTATGTACGTTAGCTTATGCGGATGATATAGTGCTACTAGCGGAAAGTGAAGAGGAAATGGAGGTAATGATTAGGAAGTTAGAAAGGTATATGGGTAGGAAAAGGCTAACGGTAAATGTAGGGAAATCAAGGATTATGAGATTTAGGAAAGGAGGCGGCAGAAGGAAAAACATAGATTGGAGATGGAAAGGGAAAAAGATAGAGGAGGTGAAAGAGTTCAGCTATCTAGGGTATAGAGTAAAGTGCAATGGGGTACAGGAAGCACAGGTGAAAGAGAGAGTACGTAAGGCAGGGGTAGTAATGAGGCAGGTATGGGGAATAGGAAAAAGAAGGTTTGGGAGGGATTGGGAAAAAAGGATTTGGTTATTTGACAGGCTAGTATGGACGGTAATAGAGTATGCATCGGAGATATGGGGGTGGAGAGAATGGAGGGCGGTCGAGGCGGTACAGGATAGATTTTTGAGATGGACATTAGGAGTGGATGGGCGAACACCGGGATATTTAGTAAGAGAGGAATTACAGAGGGAGAAGCTAAAGATTAGGGCAGGGAGAAGGGCATGGAATTTTGAAAGGAAGCTGGAGAGAGGGGAAGGTAGCGAGTTAGCTAGGAGATGCTGGGAAGAGATAAGGGAAAAGGCGGAAGCTGGGAGGCAGGGATCGAGATGGGAAAGAGAAAGGGAAAGTTTCTTTGCGGAAAAGGGAGCAGAGAGTAGAGAGGTAGTCGCGAGAAGGGAGAGGGGCGAGATGGAGTTTAGGGAAATAGAGGAGAGAGAGAGGGAAGAACAGAGAAAAGAGAGGTGGGAGAAAATAAGGGAATCGAGATACAACAGATGGTACAGGCTAGTGAAAGGAGAAGGGATATCAGGGTATCTGGGAAAGGGATGGGGGGAAAGCAGGTGGACAAGGGTGGCAAGATTTAGATTAGGAAGCGAGATGAAGGAGGCAAGGTACTGGGAAGAAGAGGAAAAGAGAAGGTGTAGAATGTGCGGGGGGGAGGAGGAAACATGGGAGCACGTATGGGAAAGGTGCGTGGGCTGGGGTAGAAGGGGGGAAAGCTGGCAGGAGGTGGTGAGGGAGATGTTAGGTGAGGAGGGGGTGGGAGAAGTCTGGATGAGAGAACTGGAAAGGATCAGGGATGTACAAGAGAATGAAAGAGTGAGAGATGAATGGGAAATGGAAGTCGATTAGGATAAGGACGAATAGGGAATAGAATAAGGTAAAATAGGATAAGGTTAAGTAAAGATAAGGATAAAGAATAAGAAAAGGATAAGAGGGAAAGTAAGGGAATGGCAAGGCAACGGCACAGGGCACAGGCAATTAGAAATTAAGCAAGGATAAGGTAGGAAGTAAGAATAGGGTAAGAATAGGTTAAGAAAACATGTAAAAATATTGTAAAGGAAGAGGAAAAGGGAAGTCCTTGTAACCCCAAGGGGAGCAATAAATATTACATCCATACATACGTTAATTAAGTGTAATTGTTATTTGATTTTTCGGAAATGGGGAAAGACAAAAAGCGAAGCGGGGAAAGAGATTCTGGTGGAGAAGAAATAACGAAGAGACTGCGGAGGTTAGAGAAAGAAATCGAACGCAAAAAACAACACAACCGAATAACAGGTAGGTAAAAAATGAACTGTTATGTTTCGGTGGGTTCTCAAAAATTTTCCGGCGACATGTACTCGTTTGTGGGAGACATGCTCGTGCGTTCGGGCTCGTAAATTTCGCATGTAGGAAGCGATAACCACGAGTGCCATTAACGGCCATCTTGTTGATTCAGTCAGACGATCTGACGAAAACAAAGTGAACACTGAAACTAACGAGCTAAGACAGTCGCGTGCAACGTCTCAGAAAGACGTGGTGAATTCTCCTGAGGGCCAGCCTCTTTGGGGGCGTCCATTAATTACGTGAGGTGTTTAGGGGGGGGAGGGGATCGAACCGAATCTTACTACATCTCACTTGGGGGAGAGGGGGGGTCTTGGCAAATATCACGAAATTTTTTCTAACAGAAAACGGTGTGAAACTGCGTTATAATTAAGTTAAACCAAAGCTAGATGAAAGTAAACAACGTGTCTTGAATAAAATATGGCAAAATCTGACACAATTCAGCCGACGTTTTTATTAATTTAAAATGAGTTTTCAAGATTATTATAATGCTCACGTCAAAAGACACGTCTTAAAGACGAAAAAGCGCTGTCAGGAACAGGTGGTAAAGTTATGGAACACAGCAAAACATAATTTTCCGAAGAAAGAAGATTTGGTTCAGCACGTTCAACATGAGATCAACGAGCTTCTGAGAGAAGCGGCGGAGAGAAAGGCTCGAAATACTTTAGCGTTCCTTTATAAGGTAGGTTGAATCCTTTTTTTCTTTCTTTCATTTCTGTTTCGCAATAGTTCAGTATTTTAAAATTTTCTGTTATTTTAAAAATCGTACACTAACTTAATGTGAATTATAAATACATTTAAATGAGCTTCTGTGTGCAAGCGACAACGGCTTAGAGTGGCTAAATCAGAGCGAAGTTTAAGGAGCAGATGATTTCATTGAAAATCACTTGGATATGTTGGTTCCAATAGTCACTGTTGAGACCGTGCACGAGTCTCCATGGACTGAATTAGAATAAATATTTTATTAATTTTCGTTTAATTATTTATTATCTAATTTTATCACTGTGATTTAAGATTACAGCAATATTCTCATGCAATACTAGTCTTAAATAAAAATAATTAAGCAAATTGTGTTTTTTTTTTTTTTTAATAAATTCAACGCTTTTATACCCAAAATAGATATCTTGGAAAATCTCACGTGAGATTGGTGCAGGGGGGAGGGGGTCGAGAAAAATCTTACAATATCTCACCAAGGGGGGAAGGGGGGTCAAAAAATTCTCAAAACTACCTCACGTAATTAATGGACGCCCCCTTTCAGACAGATCTCTGTCTATCGAATCAAGGCCACAGACAGCCCAGATTACAATATGACTTCTGGAAGAATGTAGGAACAGTTCTTTTTTATGGCTTGGACGTCAGAATAATCATCAGAATGAACTGTTTTAGAAGTTCCTAAGACGTCGTATGCGCCGCTTTATGAATAAATTAAGACTTCTTAAAAAAGAGCTCTCAAAGAATTCTTCTTACTGACTTCATAAATAAGAATTCTTTATGAACTTATGTTTATGATTCATAAAAATGGCTCCCCTGAGAATTCATTTTTCTGCGTTCTCAATAATGAACTCTTGAACAATTCATTTTTTTGATGTCTGAAATATGATTACATTAAGACTTCTTATTTCAGAACTGGAATATTTTATTGTAGGTATAAAAAAAATTTTTTTCATTATTAAATACAAGAATATTTATTGAAATTGAGTATAAGTACAAAATGATATGAATAAAATGGTAAATATTATATATAAACCATACATAGTTATTGTATTATATAGAAGTAATATCATTTTATTAAAATAAAACAAGTTTTTATATATTTATGGACAGTACATAAAGCAAAAGAAATAAATTATTTGTTTAATTGAGAGAAAAGAAAGAAGAAAATAGTTAAATAGTTTCATTATGTTACTCTTTGTTCAGTGCTTGGTGTTTCTCATTCGTATACTTAACCCGATCACTGGCATGTTGAAGCCAATTTTTTATTGCGTCATTAAGTTCTGCTAATGTGCACCGTGGATTACACTTAATGATAGTGCCTAAAAGTATAAGAAATTATTATTTTAATATACGATTTTTTTCAAAAAAGAAAAATACTAAGAAAGAAATTTTTTGACGCTAAGTAGTCCTAAACATTATTTACTACAAGTTTAGTGCAAACTAATGGTATAAAATTTTCTGAATACATATCATTTACATTAAATTATCGACAACTTCTACACCCATAATTGTGATGAATTTGAGATTAGAAATCATGATTTCATAAAAAGTTTAAAACAATATTTTAAATAATTTAGAATCAGGCATAAATGAAGATAATAATCTTACTTGTCAGAATGTTCACGAAATTCATCTCCTTCAGGGGTATAGTTTTTTTTTAACCGCTCCAGGACAGTTTACAACTGAAGTTATTATCTAAAATAAATGCTAATACGTCCCGGACGTGTTTTTTTCCATCAGCTACTTTTCTAAGTTCAATAAGTTTTGTCTGAAAAAATAATTTGACACAATGTTGCATTAATTGGAGGAGATTAATGAAGAATTACAAATGTGGTTGAACTATTTATCAGGATTAAAATAAAATTAAAAAAAAGTTTCTGTAAAACAAAAGAAAACCCAGAAATAAATCAACCAAAAAAATTGAGCTTAAATGTTCTTACGTATTGTGCATGTGCTTCTTTATTATTCAGTAAGGTTTGATTGAATTGCGTCAATGATTCAGTATTCTTCAGAGTAAATTCAGGCAAAACATTGAGAACAGAGGTTGAAGACGTTTGTATACAGTTTGAAGTTACATTAGAATTTAGGACCATAAATAAGTATGGTGTCTAATTTTCGAAACATTTGATCCAGCTTCGATCGACATGCAGCTGTTAACAGAAAAGATACATCACTATTTTTAAAACCAAACAAAAGAAATTGCATAAAATTTTAATTGATAGCAAAAGACTATTAGAATTCTAAACATTAAAAAGTTAATGCTATATTGTTATCAGTAAAATATCAGAATTGAATCGCACTTACGACAGCAGGGACAAACTGGCGCATCAAATTGGTTGGCAGCAGTTTGTTTTTGTCCCTCAGAACCAGGCTTAGTTGCATTATTGTTAGTAACCACTGTTTTTTTTCACTGTTTTTCTGATGTATGATCTCATTAGGCATCTTGTCTTTGGAAGCATTGTCTAGTTGAGTTGAATTATTGTTCTTGGCATCGTCATTACTTCCATTATTTTTCTTAATAAAAATATGTTGTGGAGCTTGAGAACTTTTATCAGCTTCAGCAAGAACAAAGGGTAATTCTATATAAAAGAGAAAAATAATTATTAAATTTAGCATGATGAACTTTAAACAGCTATATCAATGAGATTTGTGAAATACCTACCAACGGTTTCAATACTAGTCACCAATATCTTTTTATTGCTCGTTTCGTGTTCTCTTAAATGATTGTATTCTTCACCGTCGAAGAAATCACTATAATCTAAGGGCTGAGTTTCTAACAAATCATCAGAATCGGCAACGATTTTATTGGACTTATAGTCAAAATTCTTTTCAGGAAGGCTCTTATTTTTTTGGTTATTATCTTTCTCTAAAAATTTTAAACAATCAAGATTTAATTGATTTATAATTATTATTATAAATATATATACTAAATAAATACTACACCTTCTTCATTATCGTCGCTCGATTCCTCGGATTTTTGATAACGTAACAGTAGTTGCCTCGTACGCTTTGATGGATTATTTTCCTTGTCATCAATATTCAGAACGGTAGTTTCGTCACTTGTTGCCAAATGAACAGCAGCCATTTCTACTTGTCTTGCCGTATCAAAGGTTTCTAAAAGAACCAAATTTCAAGTTAAGATGAAAAATATGGGAATTAATAAATTTTGCTTTCAAAATCGAGCTTAAAATATTACACAATTTTTTCTGACATCGATTATAGCTTAGTTAATTTTTCATAATAAACATTAATTTGCTACAATAATAGTTCGTGTACTGTATGGTCCAAGCAGCCTTGTATATTTTATCTGCAGCCAGTTACTCTTGGGGTCTATTCTTCTTTTACAAGCAGTTGTCGCATTTTCGTTTTGAGGAGGCCGTTTAATTAGTTTTGTATCTTCATCTACCCAACTTTTCGCTACCGTCGAACACCAATCCTCACAAAAAGCAACGAAATACATCCTAAAAAAAAATTAAGTTATTAATAAAACTAAATGTGAGGTTAGTTTTTCTTTTTCTTTTAAACTATGTGTTAAAACATAAAATATCGATGAGTATAAAATTGTAATATTAATTATTATGTGTTATCAAAATAAAATGTTAATAATCATGAAGAAAACGTTAAATTTACCTTAATAATTGTTCGTTAAAAAATTGTAGTTGAAGATTCTTGGCTTCTGGAAATTACACATGGACCGATATTTACTGTTTAGATGTATACTGGTACTTACAAATAAACTTAGATGGCATGTCTGTAGCACAGCGCGAAAATTGAAGTTGCAATTATTATAATCGATATAAAATGTGTAGAATAAATAGATGCGTTTCAAAAAATTTGTTGTTTATTAATATTTTTGAACAAAACATATAATAACAAAAATTAAATTTACTAATAAACTACAATAAATGAATAATATATCTTCGAAATGTTTTAAATTTTTAAATAAAATGAATCAAAATTAATATTTTTATCATAGAATAACATTCAGTTCGAAGAATGAATCAAAGGGAAAAAATAAAATGAATCATTACATGGTATGAATAAGAATTCTGATGAATAAGAATTCTATAATACATCACATGGTATACAAACGGCTTTTTTAAAAATATCACTTGCTCTAAAATTCTCAGTATCAGCTGATCACTTATTCCCACTAACTATATGAATTAACTTCGAGTCAATAGGGTAATTTTTTAAGCTCTCAGAGTTAGTCAACGTTTGTCCTTGCAATATGATTTCATTACTTTTCATATTAATATTGTTTATTCGAACAATGTCATGATTAATAGTGTAACAGAATTCATCACAAGTTTGGGAAGCACTGAATGTAAAATTTCCATAGTCAATTTTATCATGTGAAGGAACTCCAATTCTCTAAGACTTTTTGAAATTAAAATTACTTACTTCAGGCTTAGTCAAACGTTGTTTTATAGTTTGTTTGAAACCACAATTGACTCGTTCTTGAATTCGCTTGTTTAATTGTTGCAATGGTTTGTCACCTTTCTTCAAAACTTTTTAAAGAAAATATAAGTAACTTTCGAATGAAAATGCACTAAATGAGTCTAAATTACCAAATTTTAGAACATCGTCAGGTAAATGCACCAAGTTATGCACATTGGAAGTCACGAAATTTTTGCCATACAACTACGCGCTTTCATCAACAAAATATTTTAATAATCTCCTTGCGCACGCGTTGTTGTTAATACAATCAGTTTCATCGCATAAAATCCTTATCGCACATTGTAAACAATTAAAATGATACATGTATTCTTCCGGTAAATAATTTTTTAGACCAATAGAACCCACATATAGTAAAAATAATCTCAGCTCTGTTGCCTTCCATCGATCAATTTCATCTAATTCTCGAGTTTTTCGAACAAATTCTGACGGTATCCAACTCTTTATTAAAGTTAATACATCTGAAATTTGTTGTTTTTTTTTATGGTTAAATTTCATTAATGTTTTTTCATTTACACGAAATCCAGTGATCCGTGATTTTAGAATTTTTTTTGCAACTCCGAAACAAACTAGGTGCTTATATTCCACAGGGAATTGGGAAACCATACCAATTTCAGTCTCTTCAAATTTTGATTTTCCAAGATGATGGTCTTCATTAACACGTTTGATAAAATTATCATCTGTACGTGTCGGTGCATCGGTCGATAAAAATCTCATTTGATAATTTTGATAATCACCCTCCTGCATACATTTGATGCAGCCATAATAACCTGAATGTCCCTTCGTACATGTCACATAAAAACGAGCTGGAGAATCGCAGATGACAGCTCTAATTTCCACAAAAAATTGACAATAATTATACTTGAAACCCGTCAAATGCAGAATTTTGTATTCGTTTATAAACTCTTCGAGAAATTCATTGCAGTTTTCAGGATTATTAAATCCATGATATATTCCAATCACAAAAAGTGTAGCAATTATTGGAAATACTTCAGCTAAAATAGGATATAACTGTCTTTTTGAGCTTTTTGAAATTGGCAATCCATCGATGTGAACATTTATAAGAATATTTTTCGCAAATTTATCTATTCCAATAGATTTTGACTGGTCAATTAGTTTTCGCTCTAAGCCATAGTGAAAGTATTCCCCAGGTTTAACGGAGCGAATGACAGTAGTTTGAGGTGTATTTAATAGGGTACGTGGATCTGTAGGTAATTTTTTTTATTCATCAACTGAGTTTACATTAATGAGCATTTTTAAAAGAGATCCGGTGGCCGCTTGACTTATATCATATTGGCATTGCCATTGTCCTATTTGAGTCCTTAAATCAATTGTTGTATCAGGATCAATGATTTTAGTTTGCACAGGACCAACATCGACATCTTTCACATTATCATCAGAAATTATATCATCTTGACGTTCAATGGAACTTTCTGGCAATATCAAATTATTAAAACTTGTACAACCAGCAGTATCTTGTTTATCATCAGAAAAACTATTCACATCGGGCCTCGTTAGCAGTGGAGAAGGAATTTGTTGCAATAGTGATCCGTTATTGACTCTTTTTAATCGCCGATTTCTTTGGCTTTTCGACAATTCACCGAAAGGCTTTCGGGTGGTCATTATCACCTATTAAATTTGAAATGAAATTTTTCAGTATTGAGTCACAAATAATTGTATCCTTTAGCTTTGTAAAATTCTGCTCACAAAACAAAGACAAAATGTTATAAAATATGAAAAAAAAATTAGATATTAATAAATGAACAATATTACCTTGATTCGTCTTATAATTGATAGAATCCACACTTAATAATTTTTCAAATAATTTTAATGTTTATAAATGACTGATAAATAAATTATTGATGTCCATAATTTCTATTCATTTTTGGTTGTAATGCACATGTCACGAGCGCCGCATATTTATTCGGACTATATCACCGATTATGTCAATTATTATTATCTCTAGAAACAAGGAAGCATAGCATAAACATATTAGTTAGTCTATATAAAATATTTTATTATAACCAGTTCGTGGAGTAACCGAGCGGAACGGCGTAGTTGGACGGCCAGCAACGTCAGCGTCTTCGCGCCCGCCGGATCCCGGGTGTAATCAACACCGGGATGAGGCGAACGCGAAATCACGCGCTTCGAGGATGACTGTCGCGAGGCGAGCCTTTGTTCCGGAATTATGTAGTTAGCGAAAACCCCGAATTGTAAATTCAGCGAAAACTCGCTCGCCGCCCGACGTTCCAAGGGGTGTCGGACGAGCGAGCGAAGGCAGTCCCGTCTTGAGACCGTCTGAATAACGACATCAGCGGAACCCGGCTCCTTCGAAGCGACCACGTATAGAGCTATAAATCCTTTTTCCGAAACCGACGATTAGAGCGTAATTCTCTAATCTACCCACGGCCGTAAAAGGTTACTCGCGTCGCGGTGTAAGTCTTACGAAGATAAAATAAGTGCAAGCGTTAAGCCACGAACTCTATTGAGCTGTGTAGCCTGTGAGTAAGTGTGTGTGAAGGCGTGTATACTTCGGCGAGTTCGAAGCCGAAGCTGCGAAGCGAGAGAGGGAGAGAACGTGAGTAGTATAAGACCAAAATAATTGTAAGCTTCCTTGTTTCGAACCTTCTCTGCTTTTTAGTTTTTGACCTATTAAACATTTTAACTTGGCTTTCCATCAAAACATTGGTACGATAAATTGAAATCTTCCAAACCTATTCCCAGGGAACGCCCTGTAGAGGACGTTCACCTCCCAACCCACCTAGGAAATAAATATAAACCTCTGTGAGAACTTAGAGGGTTGAAGCCGTCGCGTGCGAGAGCGCTCCGCACGTGACGGGTTAAACTGGTGTCAGAAGTGGGATAAGAGGTGATTTTCCTTGGGAATTGGAATCGAGGATTCAATTTTTTTTTAGTTGGAATTCAAAACCACAAAAATTTTTCGAATTTTTCTTATTTTCAACAAACGAGCGAGTCGAACTATACGTAATAGAATCGCTTATCCTTTCGATATCCTTCCCTACCCCCGGACTTACCAACATGCCAAATCACGCTCAGGCCAGAGACGCCACCGATATGACGGCCGACCTGGTCGCCAGTGTCTCCACTATGGTGGAAAATTTGACTATTCAAAATAATTTCGCGAACATTCCCGAATTTGACGGGAAGAACATGCCGTTACGGGATTATTTGCAAGACATCCAGAACGCGTCCATGTTCGTGCCAGCCGCGGCAGAATCGCAGTACCTCGGCGCAGTAATATCGCGATTACGCGGGGACGCGCGAAACTGCATCTACGGCGAGAAGGTCGAGACCATGGCCGGGTTGGTGAAACTGTTGAAGAATCGACTCGCCCGCGGACATACCTACGATTACTATACAGAGGCGCTGTCGACGGTCCGGATGAAACGCGATCAAACCGTCGGGCAATTTTACGACAAAGTCCGAATTTTGCTAAGCGGGGGAAGAAGCGCGTTCAGGTCATATTTTGGCATCGATCCGCCAGAATTGAACCGGGACCCGCTACATCGAATCGCGCTAGGTTCGTTCATAAAAGGGTTGCCTACCCATATCGGAGCCGCGGTAGATTTGCGAGAGCCGGAAAGTCTCGAAGCATCCTTCCAAATCGCCGAAAAGCTAGCGCTTCGAAGTAGCCGATGGAAAGGAATTGATTCGAGCCAGGACGAATCGGCGCGTGTTCTTTACGCTCGCTATAACTCCCGAACTCCGTCGCCGACGGCTTGGGAAGGTAAACCGACGTCTGCTTATCGAAGCCAGTCACCACAACCGGCTACCGGATTTTTTAAACCCCCGCAAACGTCTGATAACCGCGAGGCTGCCACGGGAAAGTCATACTCTAGTCCGTTAACACCTTGCGGATATAAATATTGCTGTAAACAAAACAGGGGTTGCCCGTGCTGCCCGTTAAAGCAACGGTCACCTCCGGGACGTTCCCCGCAAAGGGAGCCTTTAAACTGTCCTGGGGCTCGCCGGGCAAATTCCCCTGCGGGCCCGACCGGAGTGAGCGAGTCGAGTCGACCCCGAGAACACCAACAGTCAGTGAGATTCCTGGAGAACGATGTCTCGTTCTCTGGACCCCCACCGACCAGGAGAGCCCAGTAGTCGAACTAAGTGCTCCCGAACTTCGTAAAAAGAAGGGAAAATTCTGTCTTGACACGGGTTCATCAGCCAGCTTAATTAAACTAAATGCCCTCGATCCAGACTTAATTGTAAACACTGACGATGAAATATGGGTAACAGGATCAGAGGAATCAGATATTCCGACACTCGGCTCAGTTGTCCTCCACATCTCTGAAAAATCAGCCAAGTTTTATGTGTTACGAAACCTGCCGCTGAGAAGCGACGCGTTAATCGGTAAACCTTATTTTTTCGCGGAAAAAGCCGAAATTTCATTTCACCATAATACTCTAGTTACCTCAAGCGATCCCATCCGACCTAAGCCTTTCATAGGCCTACCTCCTTCCGGCGCAGAACCTACAAGGCGCGTGTTAGCGGCGAAAATCGCTTCGGAGAAACGAAGTTATAAACTGCGCGAGCGTACGAGTGAGCAAATAAGCATCCCTTTAAAGAACGCGAATCTAAAGGAGGGATACTTACCGCGAATCGAAACTCAACCGGGTGTGTTTATCGGAGAAAGTATCGATGCTCCTACGGGAGGATCGTGCTACGTCTTAGCAATAAACACGCTATTCGACGACATCGAATTAGAAATCGAGCCTCAGGAACTCGAAGATTTCGAGCCTTATCGGAAGAACGGCTATTGGAGCGGCGAAAGCTCCGACGGTAGCGGTGTAGAGACTACTCCGCCGACGGATCGAGTAGAAGCCATAATTAAATCACTGCGGTTAGATAGGCTCAATGAGGTAGAGCGTGCACATGTTATAAGTCTCATCGAGGAATACCCTCACATGTATAAGCTACCAGGCGATAGATTGCGATGCGCGGATCAAGTTCGCCATTGGATCCCGACGGTGGACGAGCTCCCGGTAAACGCAAAACAATACAGATTTCCTGTGGTGTATCGGTCGGAACTGGAGCGGCAAGTTGAGAAAAAGCTAAGTGAGGGAATAATTGTTCATTCACGCTCCCCGTATAACTCGCCGGTCTGGATAGTTCCCAAAAAAACCGACTCTCAAGGGAATCCGCGGATGCGCATGGTCATCGATTTCCGTAAACTGAACGAGAAGACGATTTCCGACGCGTACCCCCTCCCGAATATGATAGAAATACTCGAACAGCTGGGAAAAGCTACGTACTTTTCGACATTCGATCTAGCGAGCGGCTTCCAGCAGATCCCGATGGATCGCAGAGACGGTCCAAAGACAGCGTTTTCCACGATAAACGGGCACTACGAGTACGCTAGCATGCCCGAAGGTCTCAAAAACGCGCCCGCGACCTTTCAGCGCCTGATGGATCGGGTGCTGATTGGGTTGCAAGTGACAGAACTGTTCGTGTATCTCGACGATATTGTAGTATTTGCGGAAACTCTCGAGGAGCATAAGACTAAAATCCGGCGTCTCATGCAACGTCTCGAGGAAGCTAACCTCGTCCTCAAACCGGATAAATGTGAGTTCTTGCGTAGCGAAGTCGCGTATCTCGGGCATATCGTTAGCCGCGACGGGTTGCGAATGGACCCGAAGAAGCTAGAGGCAGTGTGTAAATTTCCGCACCCAAGGACGCAGAAAAACGTGCGGCAATTTCTGGGACTCGCCGGTTATTACCGTCGGTTTATTCCGGATTTCGCTGCCATATCCAAGCCCTTATCAGACTTACTCAAAAAGGGAAAACCATTCGTATGGGAGCGAGAGCAGAAAAACAGCTTTCGCAGGCTTCGCAAGGCCCTCTGTCGAGAACCGATCTTACAATATCCCGATCTATCTAAACAATTTATCTTGACGACCGACGCCTCGGAATTTGCACTCGGAGCAGTATTGTCGCAAATTCACGATGGCCACGATCTACCGGTCGCGTACCACTCTAGAATCTTCACTAACGCTGAAAAGAACTACGGAACTACGGAACAAGAGTGTCTGGCCATAATCGATTCAATTGAATATTTCTCCACGTATCTCTATGGAAGAAAATTTAAGCTCGTAAGCGATCACGAGCCTCTCAAATAGATGCGTTCTACGCTCGATCCAGGCAAGAGGCTCAACAGATGGAAAATTAGGTTATGTAAATACGATTATGAGTTCCAACATAAGCCAGGGCGTGAAAATGTAAATGCCGATGCACTCTCCCGTAATCCCGTAGACCTAAAGAAACTCTCGTCTACAAGTGATTCGGACGTAGAGACGAACGTCCCTCAGAAGGCTCAGGTTTTGCCTTTATCTTTGAAACCTTTCGGAAATCGTAAAGGCACGACGCCCAGCACAGAAGTGTCGACACCTGAGACATCAGCTGGCCCGTCCAAGGCCGACGCATCAATCGTAGCGGCGCGCACACGTTCGCGCCTACGTAGCGTGCCCACGGTGCCAACAGTACCCAAAAGAAGAGAGGGGAGCTCGGAGAGCTCAGGCCCGGTGGCGAGACGCACGCGCGGGAAGGTCGTTACAAGACCCGCGAGGCGCCCACCTCCCGCCGACGCGAAACCCTCCGGATCTGAACCCGAGAGCTCAGGGCCACCCATACAGCGCTTGCACCGCAGTATGTTGCCCTCACAGTTACTTCCTCCGAAAAGACCGAAGTCTCCACCCCCCGTAGAGGTCAAGCCCCTCGGAGGTCCCCAAGAGCCGGTGTTTTCATCGGAATCCGCAAGCGCGACGTCTGACCAGAGGCCTGCCACTATCACGGTCGCGCTCACCGCCCCCAGCAACGATTCAGATGGAAGCACGGAGGAATCGGAAGCAGATAGTACAAAGACGGTAACGGCAACTCTTGAAGATTCAATTAACAAATTCAACGAATCATTAAGGCGTTTGGAAGAGCGGCATCACACCAAATCCTCCCGTGACCCCAAAAAAAGGCCTGATAAAACAGATTTTGACTGGCCTGATCATCTGTCGGAGGGGGATGAGGTAGAAGAGGAGGCCCGGATGATTCTCCAAGAACAAGACCCTTTCGATGACATCGCCGGAGATGCTGAGCTTGCCAGCCGCTTGAAAGCGTTAGAAGGTAGGTTCAAGTCACCATCGGACCAGGAATTAGTACGGCGGCTGAGTGCGAGGGAGAAGATATCATCACGCACGGTAGAAGAAGGAACGGAGGCGGACGACGAGAGCGATGAGCAACCAGCTGAAAGAGAGAGTATGCCGCGAGTAAGCGCGAGAGTGAGACCCAAGACAAGTATGGCCGCGGGACTCGAGCGCGAACCCGACACCTCGCAGCCCGCTCGGACCTTTCTACTGCCCGCTCCCCGCCCCACGGTGAGATGGTCATTGCCCAGCAACGATGCGGCCCCGGCTGCAAAGTCTACACCATACCGACCACGTGCGTTACCACGTGCTACACCTCCCGAAAATTCCACCGATAATAAAAGCGAATTCATAACTTTTCCTGATGACCCCATCATAATAGGATCGAAAGACACGAATTCATCCTCGATCACGTCGTCCTCACTGGACTCGTCCAGTGAAGAGGAACCTGACCAAGAAAAACCTATAGCAAAAACAAGTACGATAATTAGCTCGCGAGAATGTCTAACGTACAAACCAGATAACTTAGTCCATTTCATCTCTGCGGATGGAGAACTATCAACCTCAGTGGGAAAACTACTCGCTGACCTAGGTAGGTTAGATGGACAAACAATTAAAGACCGGAATTTATCGATCGGACAAATTGCGGTGACTCCGTATGGGTCCAATAAAATTTATAGTATTGTTATTAAAAAACAGTACTACGACGGAACAAACGCCGAGCACATATTAACGGGACTCGAGAATCTTAAATTCGCCCTTCAACAAGCGGCCGTGAAGTCGGTTCGTATCTCACGCTCGGGAGACTATACGGACGAACTACCGCACACAAAACTGCTCGATTGGTGAAACAGGATACTCGGTAAAACAAACATAGTCACCACGATATGCTACGGTACCATTCGACGACCACCGGACGAACAACACTCGCAAATAATTGAGGAATTTCATGCGAGTCTTGTCGGAGGCCATCGAGGGGTAACCAAGACCTATCGTAAAATCCGTGAACGTTTTTATTGGCCTTCGCTGAGAAACGAAGTGCAAAATTATATTCGTCGCTGCAAGGGCTGTCAGGAACGTAAATTGGTTCGAGCGAAGACGCGCGAGCCGATGCTTATTACTGATACGCCGGCTGACGTTTTTGATAAGGTGTCACTCGATACGGTGGGTCCGTTGCCGACAACACCACATGGCAAAAAACACATACTAACCATGCAAGACCACCTATCGAAATATTGTTTAGCGGAACCGATACCCGATTTAAAAGCGACTACGATCGCCGAAGCTATGGCGAAGCGATTAATTGCGCAATTTGGAGCTCCCCGTGCGATCCTTACTGATCGCGGAGCAGCCTTTACCGGAAATTTACTACGCGAAATGTCCAAAATCTTTCATATAAAGCAAGTAACGACTTCCGGCTATCGACCGCAGACGAACGGAGCGCTCGAACGAAGTCACATACTGTTAGCGGAATACATAAAGCAGTATGCAGGTACGTACGATGATTGGGACCGTTTGTTGCCTTACGCGGAATTATCGTATAACACTAGCGTGCACGAGGCGACAAATTTCACCTCTCACGAAATCGTGTATGGGAGGCTGCCTCGGCTACCGAGTCAGTTCCCCGTGGACGAAAAACTATCCACGTATAATTCGTATATTATCGAGCTAACAAAACGCCTCTCCGAAATACGCGAAATGGCCGGTGAAAATCAAAATCGCGCGAAGGAAACAATCAAAAAATACTACGACAAGAAAGTCCGTCCTTTCCCAGGTAAAGTGAGCGACCTTGCCTATGTCCTTAAGGAACCTCGTAAGGGTAAGTTCGACTCCCAATATCATGGCCCATATAAAATCGTCCAGATAACTGACCATAGTAATATAATACTGGAGGCAGAGAATGGGAAAAGGATAAGGAAGCATGCCGACAAGGTAAAACTGGCAGTGGTATAAGCCGCTAGCCAGTTTGCTGAAGTTGTACCATAAAAAAAGGTATATCGGAATGTAGAGCTGAGCTACGCAGTAATTGCCGTAAGCAAAGCAAACATGTGTATGAGGGTGCGCAAGTATGAGTGTGAGAGGTACCAGTAAAGCGTGTGTAAACATGTTATCTGCATGTGTTCGCAGAAGAGTGCGGGAGTGAGAAAGCGAGACGCGTGAACAACCAGTGTAGGAGTATGAGCCACCGTCCACCAATTCGACGATGTTGTGCGTGTGGGTGCTTCTAGCTTCGACGGCCCTGGCCGCCGCAGAGCTTCGCAGCAACAACGCGTATCACATAACACCCATGAAAGATCAACCGGGAATTTACTACGAGAGGGTGGCCCCCCTCCGCCTGCAACACGTGGACTGGAGAGTCACCGTGTTTATGGATATAGACGCTTTCATTACGGATTCACCCCCCGCTGAAAGGCAGTTAAACGAAGCGTTCAAGGCATGCTGCCGGGTCACGACCAGGGAGGCTTGCCGTGAAATGACAAATTTGGACTACCTTCAAGGACTCATGCGGCGCGCTGAAGAAATGGCAGATAACCTTGAAGCCATTTCTCACAACTCCAGACTCGGGGCGCCAATTAAGCCATTACGAATCCGAACTATGAAGAAGCGATCGGTGCCGCTAGGTTTCATTGGGTCGCTCAGCAAATCGCTATTCGGCACAATGAATGAAGAGGATGCAACGTATATCAATGCGCAGATCGATCGATTGTTTAGTGACCAATCCAATCTAACTGAAATAATCAGCAAGGAAATACACGTGACCCACTCGAGATTCCAGTAGTTACATCGAGAACATCTGATGGAATTAGACATGGTTGATAAGCTGCACGCACGAATCAATCAACTATCCAACCAGACGAGTATGATGATGCGCCGGAACGTCTTAGCGAACTTCGTGTACCGGGTGGAGGCAAAGATCAAGCAATATATCTAGACAAGCGAGAAGTACTTGCACGCGATATCGATGGCTAGAGAAGGACGTTACGATCTCAGCATGTTAACAGCGACGCAGCTGACCGCCATCACGAAGGAAATACAGACTCGGGCACCCGATTTTGAATTCCCCCTCGCGACCGAGTACCTACGAGGAGAATCGTTATCCCGCATTGTTAATACGGATATTGTGTTTCACTCGGGCAGGATCCCCATTGTGGTTCATATTCCCCTGCTCGAGCGAGCGGCTTATCATCTTTACCGCATGCACGCGTGGCCAGCCTTCCAACGCGGAACGCTACTAAACGGATCGGCTCATATTCAACCGTCGGCGCCGTATATAGTTGTGTCGGCGGACCGCCGTACATACTTTATGGCAGACTCCGTATACATTAACGAACGCACCAGTGTACAGCGCCGTTATATCTGCTCGATGGAGACCCCTCTGAAGGAGGTATCGACATCGCGGCAATGCGAGGTAGTGATGCTAATAAACCCCTCAATCGACGCATATAGGCACTGCGATGTGAGGATTCAAACGACGGACGACTCGTTCTGGAAGCATCTACCCTCCCAGGGTGGATGGCTCTATTCGCTGCACGCACCGGAGCATCTCCATATACTCTGTCCGGCAAGGATGGAAGTCTCAACCACGTTGAAAGGTGCCGGGATACTCCACCTCAGCGCTGACTGTGTTGGACGCACCCGAAGTACCTCCCTCACTGGAATGCGCGTTTACGAGAGTCGTGAACAATACTTTTACGCGCCGGAGATTTCACTGAACATCTCTCTAATTGCCCCCAGTTTCGGAGAACCGTTGGAGGGAAAATAAGAAAACTCGGGACAAGGCAACATACTGTCGCAATATACCAGGAAGGGCTCAGCATGGCGAATGTCACGTGCTGACGAATCCCTGGACGACGTGCAACAACGACTCTCAGAAATCGGCAGCCACCGCCGTGACAAGGAGGAACAGCACGTCTTGTTTACGACCGGGTTTGCCCTGGACCTCCTTCTCGGAATAATATTGGTTACCTACATATGGCGAGCCAACATCTACAAAATGGCTAAGTGGATTGGGTTGCCATGCGGACGCCCGAAGCGTACGGCTCATGCAACTCATTACGAAGACATCGAGCTAGCCCAGACAAAACAGGCCCCACGTCGAGACCACGGCGGCGCCGGAAACCCGAGCGCTGCCCCAGGAATTGCTCCGCGTACACGGTACGAAGTGGAAAGGGAAGGAACAACGGGTCAACCCAAGGGAAGAAGAGGAGAGTCTTCTTGCCCCCTTCCCCGCCAAGAGGCTGAGGTGGCATATTAGGAGAATAACACCCTAGATGACATCGAGACTTCTCCCACCACGGCACCAAGGGGAAGGAGAGCCAGAGGGACTAACCAACGCCATTCGATCCCCGGAGTCAGACCCGAGCAGTCGCGAACTTCGGAAAAGGATTCAGTGTACTTCAAAATCAAGAGGAAATGTCCGACGCGAGCTATCTCCGTACGTTCGCTAGGGCGACGGCGAACAAGGCGTGCGCGGTCTGCCGCGAAAGTCAGACACGTTGCACCAGCTGGGTAACCTGTTACTTGAGAAGGGCGGATCAGGCGGGTGGTTCGGACCTCAGCCCCTGTCCTCTGTGTGCAACAGAGCGACCGGGAAATGAGCAGCTGTCCCACGCAATCTCGTGCCTATCAAAGTACGAGTTAGCGATTCGACCACCGGTACAAGTACCAGCACCGGCACGAGTACTACCACCGGCACGAGTGTCAGCACCCGAACCAGCACCGGCTGAGGCGGCGGTCTCGACCGTCTCGCCGAAGCTGGCGGCACCTCCGACGGCGAAGACGACCTCAGCAACGAGAACCCGGGCGGTGGACAAGGTGAGGCGCGGCATCTGTCCGACCTGCGGGAGGAACGGAGACAACCAGCACTGGGAGGAATGCTACCTGGAGCGCTTCCTCTCGCGCCGGAGGTCGGCAAGCTCTAATTGCACCCTCTGCGGCGAGAGTGTCGGCAACAGACCGGGCCTACACGCGGGCCACTGCGTGGAAGCCTTCGGTCGCCTCCTCGGCGAAAAGGAAGCCTCCGCCGCACGAGCAGCTCCTAAGGCCACCCAAGAGGTCAAATCAACACCGAAAACCGACGCACCCGTGCAGGCGACGACGTCACGACGCCATCTACCTGCCAACACCAAGGAGAAGGGGGTACAAACCGACCACCTGGTCGTCTTGGAGGGAGAAGAGGCTCCCTTCTTGATTGACTACAGGAGGTTAGCCAAGGTAATGATCCCCGCAGTCCGCACGCGAATCCTGGGCCGTTGGATCACCCTCCAAAGGGAAATGGACCAACACCTTGGACCCGCAGAGGAGGAAGCACCAGCCGAAGGCAATCTGATCGGCTGGGAAGAACCGGCCGGTGAGATGCCACCCGCAACGCCAGGATCTCCGGCGAACCTCGCGGACGTCCTGCAGGATGAACCGGAGGTCGTCGAGGATCTGATCCGGTGGGAGGAATCACCGAGCGGACCTCCACCCGCAACCCTCCAAGCCGAGCGAGCCGAGACAAAAGGAAACGAGGACACCAAGGCCGTCTGAGGACACCCGAGGACGCCAAGGACCAAACTCACGAGGGCGACGCAGCTGGCGAGACGCAAGGACGGCCGAGCGACGAGCCAGCAGTGTGGTGACAAGTGAGCGACATAACCAAAACCAGAAAGTGTCGTGTGTGTGTGCACGGGTCATGAAAGAGCGTATGTGCGATACACAGACAATGTAAATACCGATAATTCGAAATATGCGGTCAGCGGTGAGCCAACCCTCCAGTGTCCGTGTCACCGTCGGCCCGGCGCACCGAGTCGATGGGGGCATCGACACCTAAGGGGGGAGGGATGTCACGAGCGCCGCATATTTATTCGGACTATATCACCGATTATGTCAATTATTATTATCTCTAGAAACAAGGAAGCATAGCATAAACATATTAGTTAGTCTATATAAAATATTTTATTATAACCAGTTCGTGGAGTAACCGAGCGGAACGGCGTAGTTGGACGGCCAGCAACGTCAGCGTCTTCGCGCCCGCCGGATCCCGGGTGTAATCAACACCGGGATGAGGCGAACGCGAAATCACGCGCTTCGAGGATGACTGTCGCGAGGCGAGCCTTTGTTCCGGAATTATGTAGTTAGCGAAAACCCCGAATTGTAAATTCAGCGAAAACTCGCTCGCCGCCCGACGTTCCAAGGGGTGTCGGACGAGCGAGCGAAGGCAGTCCCGTCTTGAGACCGTCTGAATAACGACATCAGCGGAACCCGGCTCCTTCGAAGCGACCACGTATAGAGCTATAAATCCTTTTTCCGAAACCGACGATTAGAGCGTAATTCTCTAATCTACCCACGGCCGTAAAAGGTTACTCGCGTCGCGGTGTAAGTCTTACGAAGATAAAATAAGTGCAAGCGTTAAGCCACGAACTCTATTGAGCTGTGTAGCCTGTGAGTAAGTGTGTGTGAAGGCGTGTATACTTCGGCGAGTTCGAAGCCGAAGCTGCGAAGCGAGAGAGGGAGAGAACGTGAGTAGTATAAGACCAAAATAATTGTAAGCTTCCTTGTTTCGAACCTTCTCTGCTTTTTAGTTTTTGACCTATTAAACATTTTAACTTGGCTTTCCATCAAAACATTGGTACGATAAATTGAAATCTTCCAAACCTATTCCCAGGGAACGCCCTGTAGAGGACGTTCACCTCCCAACCCACCTAGGAAATAAATATAAACCTCTGTGAGAACTTAGAGGGTTGAAGCCGTCGCGTGCGAGACCGCTCCGCACGTGACACATATGTGAACAATATATCAAGCGCATGCGCATTGACTCACTATGAGCATGCGCATAAAAATTATATTTTCATTATAAACAGACGTTAAAAAGATGTCTTGAAGGACTCATGTTTTTGATTTCTATGAGAAGTCGTCAAAATGAATACATTATGTTATCATAAAACTGACGTCTTTACTATGAGTTCTTAAAGAGATCATAATTTTGATTTCAATAAGAAGTCAAGAAAAAGAATACTTATGTATGGCACAAAACTAATGTCTTAAAAAAGACGTCTTAAGGAGTTCTAAATTTTGAGTTCTTAAATAAGATGTCTCTAAGAACTCATAGTTGGACTTCTGGCAGAAGTCTATCAAAAGGCTTCTCGCAGTATTCTTTATGATTTGGATGCTATCTGGGCGTGAGCTTGGAAAATCCATCTACATCTAGAGACGAAGTTGAATCAGAAACTTTGATAATCCTTGATAATACCCATCCAACCTCCAGAGCAAAACAGTTGGACGTGATCACAGACCCATCCTCTGAACCAAATCAGCCTAATGAGGTGACGGATCTACCCTTCGAGTCAAAAAAGTTGGACGATGAGACAGAGTGCCTCCTAGGCGATGATCCAGCGCGCAACAATATTAAAAAAGTGGACTTACATCAAAGTCTGGTCGCTAGATGGTCCGCCTGGCTGTCGGAAGGCTTGACCAAAGAGGATAAGAACAGAGTCCTGGAAAAGTATCCTCGTACAGGAAACATTTCACTTGAAGCTCCAGCACTGAACGCTGAAATAGCTCTCACCCTGACTGAGGCTGCCTCCAAAAGAGATAATCTTTTTATCATTGAGCAGAACTATGTTGCTTCAGCTCTATCAGCCGTGGGAGAAGCAATCACAATGATTCTGAAAAATGACGGGGAACCAGTAGACCATCTTGAGTTGCTAGAATCATTAGCAGACGTGGGAAGATTAATTTCCCAACTTCATTACCAGATGTCTTCGGCTAGAAAGGCTTTTATTGCCCCGATACTGGCAAAACCGATGAAAGATCTGTTACAAAAGACAACGCCAGGTACATTCTTGTACGGGGATGATTTATCTGACCTAATCAAATCGGCCAAATCGATGAAAAAAATGGGAAAAGAAATTAAAAGTACCAGTACTCCAGATTCGACCTCTGGAAACTACAAGAGGTCTGCTCCGAGGACTCCTTCGGGACGTCCTTTAAACTGGCGGGGCCCGTATGTGAGACAGGGGATTCCACATCAGGGCCAGAAATCTTTTCGTCCAAAAACGAATTGTTCGAAGACGAACCCGTCCAGCAACAGGCCGTCGCAGAACAACTCGTTCAAACAAACCAGGGCGAACCAGAATCCCCAGAACAACATCGAGCGTCAGTAGAAATTGAGGTGAGACCAATAGCAGGCCGTCTTAAACATATTCATCAAAAGTGAAAAGAAATTACTCAAGATAAGATTATCTTAAAATGTGTAACTGGTTATGAAATACCGTTTACCAACAGGCCTCCACAAGCATTAAGTTATAAAAAAGATTTAGGTTTTTCTAGTGAAGCTGAATATTTTTTATCATTGGAGGTAAAAAAGTTATTAGCCTGTCCTGCTGTCGCTAGGTACAACCCTGTTGAAGGACAATTTCTATCACCGTTTTTCCTAGTTCCAAAACCGAACGGTTCGAAACGCTTTGTTTTAAACTTAAAAATCTTGAATCAATTTATAAAAACCTCACATTTTAAAATGGAAGATTTAAGAACTACGCTGAAATTAATCACTCAGGGCTCCTTTATCCGTAATCTTGACCTCAGATGCCTATTTTTAATCCCAGTAGACGAGAAATGTAGAAAATTTCTACGCTTTAAATTCAATGGCAATATTTTTGAATTTTCTTGATTGCCTTTTGGGCTTTCCACGAGCCCTTATGTGTTCACTAGGGTTCTAACATCTGTTTTAAGTTACCTGAGAGAAAGAAACCTATTATCTACAGTATACTTAGATGATATTCTGTGCATTGGGAACAATTTTCAAAACTGCTTAAGTAATGTAGAAACCATCAGAAATCTACTTGTATGTTTGGGCTTTGAAATTATTGAAGATAAAAGCTCGCAGAAGCCAGAACTTTCATGCAGATTCCTTGGGTTCATAATTAATTCAGGTGACATGACGCTAGCTTTACCAGTAGAGAAAAGAATTAATTTAGTAAGGCTTGTTAAAGAATATTTAGGAAAATATAAGTGTCAGATTAGAGATTTCGCACGATTAATCGGCATGCTCATCGCAGCGTGTTCAGCTGTCTTTTATGGATGGCTTTATACGAAGTTGTTGCAGAGAGAAAAACTAACTGCACTCTTACTAAATGGGCAGGACTTTATTTAGGAAATGCTGATACCTAGCAGTATACAAAACGACAATTGGGGCTATTCACCATCCCTGTAGTTAGAAATCCTGATCGAAAGTTTAAATTTGAAGTAGAAATATTTTCTAATGCGCCTCTAACAGGCTGGGGTGCCCACTGCAATAATCAGAGTGCTCACGGGTTTTGGACGCGATCATAAAGCAAACTTGACATGAATCGCCTTGAGCTTATAGCAGCTTTCCTGGCGCTCAGATGTTTCGCTCGAGATATCTTGAACTGGATGATTGGTCAGAAACCTTTGGAATTGGTGCGAAGAGAGAAAAATTTGGGTCTACGCATCATATATTCCTTCCAAAGAAAACACGGTTGCCGATAGGGAATCGAGAAACAAAGACATTGATACCCAGTGGGAGTTAGCCGAATCTGCTTTCAAGCAAATTACCGACAAATGGGGTCCCCTGGAAATAGATCTTTTCGCTTCAAGAAATAATTCAAAAGTCAAATAGTTTTGCTCGTGGAAAAGACACCCTGAAGCAGTAACAGTGGATGCTTTCACGATTAGCTGGAATAACTACCGTTTCTACGCTTTTCCACCTTTTGCTATTATTTCAAGAGTTCTCCAACAAATCAGGTTCGACAAGGCTCAAGGAGTCATAATTGTACCTCATTGGCCTACGCAGCCACGGTTCCCCGTATTTGCATTTACGCTAACTGAAGAACCACTATTGTTCGCTCCGTCTTCTGATCTACTGATCTCTCTGCAGGTCCTCGACACACCTACTAGCCAGAAAACTGTCCCCGGTTGCCGGGAATGTCTTAGGCGCGTTTATCAGAAGAGACAATTGCCAGAGGGTGCCATCATCCTCATCTCTACGTTAACGCAATCCACACTTCGGCATCACTACTCAGTGTTGAAAAACTGATGGGGACATTGTATACAGACAAGAGAAGACCCCTTAAAAGTGAATTAAAATAATGTAATAAAGTTTTTAACAACCCGTTTTCAGGGCGGTGCGTCGCATCGAACCTTGAATTCTAAAAGATCAGCTATTATTTTACTAACAAGGAAACGTTTTCAGGTGTCCCCCTCCGATTTCGATGAAACTCTGAAATGTTATAGAGGGTCAAAATCGATGACATACGTATTTTTTTTATCGGCCCAAACTTATTTTAAAGGGGTGAAACACCCCTCCAAAGTTGACCACCTCCCAAGATGATTTTTCTGTTTTGCATACAAGGAAGGGATTTTAATAACTAATAATGATAGTAATAAATACCTTGTCAAAAGAGATGAAATACACACTTCGAATATTCTCAAGAACTCTTTATTTTAGGGGTTAACTTGTTTATACAAAGTTCATTTCTTACATTAGAAACAAGATGTTCATCAGAGCTCAATGAATCTAACAGCACTGTGAAGAGCATGCAAGAATACAGAATACGTGCTTTCGATTTCTTCCCAAAAACTGAATTCTTATCGACCTTTTTCCCAATATTGCGGATTATGTCTAGTATTTAGCCATGAATCATTGAATAACATTGTTTGAGGCTCGCATTCATTCTGGCATCGCTCTTTCATCATTGTACCGTTTTATCATTTTTTTCAAGAAATGTAAATATTTTTCATTTCAAGCAGACTATCAACTACTCGAAAATTCGATGTGTGTCACATGTAAACAAGTCATATCTCTACTTGAATTAATTCTATGGCACAGATATTTGAGGGGTCAGGGCTGGGAAAAAGATAAACAAAAAACAAGTAGTGATTATTAGCCATTTTGCATTGAAAAAATGAATAAAGAAATTTTTTTTTGTAACTTTGATTCATACACCAAATACACCTGTAAATAGTTTTGTAAATAAATTACGTTTTTATATCATACAAAATTGTTGAATATGCACATGATTCTACTTCCTCTACGGTGGCCACACTCTTTAAATAAAAACAAGTTCCAAGTTAACCTATAAATCGCTTTATGGATGATAGTCGGTACAATAATGATATTGATCAAAAAAATGCTGTAGGCAAAGTGATTTTTTACACCAAGAACATCTGATTACTGCGACATTCGTGCCACCTTCGACTTCACAATTCGGATGAGATGACTATCCAAATACGAAATCGACGGGGTTATCAAATTCATCAGGTTTCTTTGCAATGAACCTGCTTTTATGCCACGCATAACGAAACAAATTATGATATCGCGGAGATGACAGTTGGTTGTGAACTAAAGACTGTAATTTTATTATATTATTTCTTAAATGTAAATTTAAATCATAACACCGGCACACAAAAAAAATTGAGTAGAATGTGCATTTGACCGGACCTACCTACGGGTACGTATTTTGGTCCGCTGAATCCGAATTCAAGGTCAGTTTGACCCCTACACCCCCAAAATTTCGAGAAAACTTCGAAAAACCGTAAAAATGATGAAAATCGGCAGTTTTAATGATAAAAAAAATTTTTTGGAACTAAACTAAGCGTGATTTTCATGTATTTCGATCTGCTGAATATGAATCGAAACTTTATTGAGACCAAGAGCCATTTCAAATGTAAAAAAATCACACAAACCCTCCAAAATTCCGAAAAAATATAGTTTTCATGATAAAAAAACTTTTTCTGGTCCAATTCAGATAAAATTTTATATCTTTTCATGTCTTCAATTCGCATCTTAATTTTTTTAGTCTATTCACCCTCTAAAGCTGGAAAAATTCGAAAAAATTGTAAAAATTTACAATTTTTTTACAATTTTTTCGAATTTTTCCAGCTTTAGAGGGTGAATAGACTAAAAAAATTAAGATGCGAATTGAAGACATGAAAAGATATAAAATTTTATCTGAATTGGACCAGAAAAAGTTTTTTTATCATGAAAACTATATTTTTTCGGAATTTTGGAGGGTTTGTGTGATTTTTTTACATTTGAAATGGCTCTTGGTCTCAATAAAGTTTCGATTCATATTCAGCAGATCGAAATACATGAAAATCACGCTTAGTTTAGTTCCAAAAAAATTTTTTTATCATTAAAACTGCCGATTTTCATCATTTTTACGGTTTTTCGAAGTTTTCTCGAAATTTTGGGGGTGTAGGGGTCAAACTGACCTCGAATTCGGATTCAGCGGACCAAAATACGTACCCGTAGGTAAGTCCGGTCAAATGCACATTCTACTCAATTTTTTTTGTGTGCCGGTGTAATCAAGAAGAACTACGGTGTCTGAAAAATGACGAATATAATTTTTCCATGTACGGAAGCCGAAAACATAGAGAGGTTGAATTTTTCCAGTGGTTCCTTTCGGTATTAATAAAGTCGTCAACTTTTTGTGTGGGGGTGTTGTCTCTTGCACAACTCTAGAACAATGCCCACTCCAAGAATCAATTAGAAGTAGACTCTTCGGTCCCACTTTTGGGATAAACACTTCTTCTAACCACATCTTGAAATTCTCTGTGAAGAATCATTGTGATTAATACCGTTTGAATATATGCAGCGCGAAACAAGAATTATTATACCTGAAGTAAGTTTTCCTGATTTGGAAGCTGTGATGAAAACATTTGGCGGTCTGAATAAATGTTGTTTAACTGTAGGTCCGAACGTTCCGGATGGTTCTTTTAAAACAATAAATAAAGGAGATAATAATTTTCCGTCCGCTGAAATTGTAGGCTGTATAGTATAACTGTGCGTTGTTGAAGTTACTGATTGTACTATGCACGACACTTGTTTAGTTCCTTTTTCCGTTAACGTTCGTCCAGAATGAATCTCTATTTGGAAACCACTCTGATCAGAATTATATATGTTTTGTCCATATCCATATTCGGAAATATAAGGTTCAACTCTTTTCAAAAATTCTTCAGCACTCTTGTGTAAATATTCACTATTTTCCACTGATTTTCGCGTGACGAATTTATTGATTTTTCTACTAGTAATGCGATGGATCTTCTTGAAGTGAAGTAACCACGTTGGCGATGCTTTAAATCGAAAATCCTTATGACTGATAAGTCCTTGGGCCTGTAAAGCCCATCTTCGCAGATCCGTTTCATGAACAATCAAGCCTGCGTTAATGGCATTTTTCATATTCTGCAATGTATACTCTGATATGCGAGCCAATTTTTCCATGTATGTCCCTCCCTGGTTGATTTGGTGTGCCCAACGACGCGTTTGTCGTACTGATTTGACTTTTTTATATCTATGACGAACCGTATCAATTGAGCGATTTTTTCTCGTCTTTGCACTCCTCCAATATTCAACAGCTCTTTTTTTATAATCGTAACTTAAAGGTTCGTCATCTTCGGAACAGCTATCTTCAGGTCCTTCGAAAGGCGGCTGAAAATCTGCATCTTCCACTGCGAACGTTTCAAGATTTTTGTAGGGCTCTTCAAAGTCAAGAGAATTTTCCTCAATCATTTCCACCCTATTATATACTGAAAATATCTGAAAGATACGCGTAATCGTTAAAAAAAATATCTGTGCCATAGAATTAATTCAAGTAGAGATATGACTTGTTTACATATGACACACATCGAATTTTCGAGTAGTTGATAGTCTGCTTGAAATGAAAAATATTTACGTTTCTTGAAAAAAAATGATAAAACAGTAAAATGATAAGAGAGCGATGCCAGAATGAATGCGAGCCTCAAACAATGTTATTCAATGATTCATGGCTAAATACTAGACATAATCCGCAGTATTAGGAAAAAAGTCGATAAAAATTCAGTTTTTGGGAAAAAATCGAAAGCACGTATTCTGTATTCTTGCATGCTTTTCACAGTGTTGTTGGATTCATTGAGCTCTGATGAACATCTTGTTTCTAATGTAAAAAATGAACTTCGTATATACAAGTTAACCGCTAAAATAAAGAGTTCTTGAGAATATTCGAAGTGTGTTTTTCATCACTTTTGACAAGGTATTTATTACTATCATTATTAGTTATCAAAATCCCCTCCTTGTATGCAAAACAGAAAAATCATCTTGGGAGGTGGTCAACTTTGGAGGGGTGTTTCACCCCTTTAAAATAAGTTTGGGCCGATAAAAAAAATACGTATGTCATCGATTTTGACCCTCTATAACATTTCAGAGTTTCATCGAAATCGGAGGGGGACACCTGAAAACGTTTCCTTGTTAGTAAAATAATAGCTGATCTTTTAGAATTCAAGGTTCGATGCGACGCACCGCCCTGAAAACGGGTTGTTAAAAACTTTATTACATTATTTTAATTCACTTTTAAGGGGTCTTCTCTTGTCTGTATACAATGTCCCCATCAGTTTTTCAACACTGAGTAGTGATGCCGAAGTGTGGATTGCGTTAACGTAGAGATGAGGATGATGGCACCCTCTGGCAATTGTCTCTTCTGATAAACGCGCCTAAGACATTCCCGGCAACCGGGGACAGTTTTCTGGCTAGTAGGTGTGTCGAGGACCTGCAGAGAGATCAGTAGATCAGAAGACGGAGCGAACAATAGTGGTTCTTCAGTTAGCGTAAATGCAAATACGGGGAACCGTGGCTGCGTAGGCCAATGAGGTACAATTATGACTCCTTGAGCCTTGTCGAACCTGATTTGTTGGAGAACTCTTGAAATAATAGCAAAAGGTGGAAAAGCGTAGAAACGGTAGTTATTCCAGCTAATCGTGAAAGCATCCACTGTTACTGCTTCAGGGTGTCTTTTCCACGAGCAAAACTATTTGACTTTTGAATTATTTCTTGAAGCGAAAAGATCTATTTCCAGGGGACCCCATTTGTCGGTAATTTGCTTGAAAGCAGATTCGGCTAACTCCCACTGGGTATCAATGTCTTTGTTTCTCGATTCCCTATCGGCAACCGTGTTTTCTTTGGAAGGAATATATGATGCGTAGACCCAAATTTTTCTCTCTTCGCACCAATTCCAAAGGTTTCTGACCAATCATCCAGTTCAAGATATCTCGAGCGAAACATCTGAGCGCCAGGAAAGCTGCTATAAGCTCAAGGCGATTCATGTCAAGTTTGCTTTATGATCGCGTCCAAAACCCGTGAGCACTCTGATTATTGCAGTGGGCACCCCAGCCTGTTAGAGGCGCATTAGAAAATATTTCTACTTCAAATTTAAACTTTCGATCAGGATTTCTAACTACAGGGATGGTGAATAGCCCCAATTGTCGTTTTGTATACTGCTAGGTATCAGCATTTCCTAAATAAAGTCCTGCCCATTTAGTAAGAGTGCAGTTAGTTTTTCTCTCTGCAACAACTTCGTATAAAGCCATCCATAAAAGACAGCTGAACACGCTGCGATGAGCATGCCGATTAATCGTGCGAAATCTCTAATCTGACACTTATATTTTCCTAAATATTCTTTAACAAGCCTTACTAAATTAATTCTTTTCTCTACTGGTAAAGCTAGCGTCATGTCACCTGAATTAATTATGAACCCAAGGAATCTGCATGAAAGTTCTGGCTTCTGCGAGCTTTTATCTTCAATAATTTCAAAGCCCAAACATACAAGTAGATTTCTGATGGTTTCTACATTACTTAAGCAGTTTTGAAAATTGTTCCCAATGCACAGAATATCATCTAAGTATACTGTAGATAATAGGTTTCTTTCTCTCAGGTAACTTAAAACAGATGTTAGAACCCTAGTGAACACATAAGGGCTCGTGGAAAGCCCAAAAGGCAATCAAGAAAATTCAAAAATATTGCCATTGAATTTAAAGCGTAGAAATTTTCTACATTTCTCGTCTACTGGGATTAAAAATAGGCATCTGAGGTCAAGATTACGGATAAAGGAGCCCTGAGTGATTAATTTCAGCGTAGTTCTTAAATCTTCCATTTTAAAATGTGAGGTTTTTATAAATTGATTCAAGATTTTTAAGTTTAAAACAAAGCGTTTCGAACCGTTCGGTTTTGGAACTAGGAAAAACGGTGATAGAAATTGTCCTTCAACAGGGTTGTACCTAGCGACAGCAGGACAGGCTAATAACTTTTTTACCTCCAATGATAAAAAATATTCAGCTTCACTAGAAAAACCTAAATCTTTTTTATAACTTAATGCTTGTGGAGGCCTGTTGGTAAACGGTATTTCATAACCAGTTACACATTTTAAGATAATCTTATCTTGAGTAATTTCTTTTCACTTTTGATGAATATGTTTAAGACGGCCTGCTATTGGTCTCACCTCAATTTCTACTGACGCTCGATGTTGTTCTGGGGATTCTGGTTCGCCCTGGTTTGTTTGAACGAGTTGTTCTGCGACGGCCTGTTGCTGGACGGGTTCGTCTTCGAACAATTCGTTTTTGGACGAAAAGATTTCTGGCCCTGATGTGGAATCCCCTGTCTCACATACGGGCCCCGCCAGTTTAAAGGACGTCCCGAAGGAGTCCTCGGAGCAGACCTCTTGTAGTTTCCAGAGGTCGAATCTGGAGTACTGGTACTTTTAATTTCTTTTCCCATTTTTTTCATCGATTTGGCCGATTTGATTAGGTCAGATAAATCATCCCCGTACAAGAATGTACCTGGCGTTGTCTTTTGTAACAGATCTTTCATCGGTTTTGCCAGTATCGGGGCAATAAAAGCCTTTCTAGCCGAAGACATCTGGTAATGAAGTTGGGAAATTAATCTTCCCACGTCTGCTAATGATTCTAGCAACTCAAGATGGTCTACTGGTTCCCCGTCATTTTTCAGAATCATTGTGATTGCTTCTCCCACGGCTGATAGAGCTGAAGCAACATAGTTCTGCTCAATGATAAAAAGATTATCTCTTTTGGAGGCAGCCTCAGTCAGGGTGAGAGCTATTTCAGCGTTCAGTGCTGGAGCTTCAAGTGAAATGTTTCCTGTACGAGGATACTTTTCCAGGACTCTGTTCTTATCCTCTTTGGTCAAGCCTTCCGACAGCCAGGCGGACCATCTAGCGACCAGACTTTGATGTAAGTCCACTTTTTTAATATTGTTGCGCGCTGGATCATCGCCTAGGAGGCACTCTGTCTCATCGTCCAACTTTTTTGACTCGAAGGGTAGATCCGTCACCTCATTAGGCTGATTTGGTTCAGAGGATGGGTCTGTGATCACGTCCAACTGTTTTGCTCTGGAGGTTGGATGGGTATTATCAAGGATTATCAAAGTTTCTGATTCAACTTCGTCTCTAGATGTAGATGGATTTTCCAAGCTCACGCCCAGATAGCATCCAAATCATAAAGAATACTGCGAGAAGCCTTTTGATAGACTTCTGCCAGAAGTCCAACTATGAGTTCTTAGAGACATCTTATTTAAGAACTCAAAATTTAGAACTCCTTAAGACGTCTTTTTTAAGACATTAGTTTTGTGCCATACATAAGTATTCTTTTTCTTGACTTCTTATTGAAATCAAAATTATGATCTCTTTAAGAACTCATAGTAAAGACGTCAGTTTTATGATAACATAATGTATTCATTTTGACGACTTCTCATAGAAATCAAAAACATGAGTCCTTCAAGACATCTTTTTAACGTCTGTTTATAATGAAAATATAATTTTTATGCGCATGCTCATAGTGAGTCAATGCGCATGCGCTTGATATATTGTTCACATATGTGTCACGTGCGGAGCGGTCTCGCACGCGACGGCTTCAACCCTCTAAGTTCTCACAGAGGTTTATATTTATTTCCTAGGTGGGTTGGGAGGTGAACGTCCTCTACAGGGCGTTCCCTGGGAATAGGTTTGGAAGATTTCAATTTATCGTACCAATGTTTTGATGGAAAGCCAAGTTAAAATGTTTAATAGGTCAAAAACTAAAAAGCAGAGAAGGTTCGAAACAAGGAAGCTTACAATTATTTTGGTCTTATACTACTCACGTTCTCTCCCTCTCTCGCTTCGCAGCTTCGGCTTCGAACTCGCCGAAGTATACACGCCTTCACACACACTTACTCACAGGCTACACAGCTCAATAGAGTTCGTGGCTTAACGCTTGCACTTATTTTATCTTCGTAAGACTTACACCGCGACGCGAGTAACCTTTTACGGCCGTGGGTAGATTAGAGAATTACGCTCTAATCGTCGGTTTCGGAAAAAGGATTTATAGCTCTATACGTGGTCGCTTCGAAGGAGCCGGGTTCCGCTGATGTCGTTATTCAGACGGTCTCAAGACGGGACTGCCTTCGCTCGCTCGTCCGACACCCCTTGGAACGTCGGGCGGCGAGCGAGTTTTCGCTGAATTTACAATTCGGGGTTTTCGCTAACTACATAATTCCGGAACAAAGGCTCGCCTCGCGACAGTCATCCTCGAAGCGCGTGATTTCGCGTTCGCCTCATCCCGGTGTTGATTACACCCGGGATCCGGCGGGCGCGAAGACGCTGACGTTGCTGGCCGTCCAACTACGCCGTTCCGCTCGGTTACTCCACGAACTGGTTATAATAAAATATTTTATATAGACTAACTAATATGTTTATGCTATGCTTCCTTGTTTCTAGAGATAATAATAATTGACATAATCGGTGATATAGTCCGAATAAATATGCGGCGCTCGTGACATGTGCATTACAACCAAAAATGAATAGAAATTATGGACATCAATAATTTATTTATCAGTCATTTATAAACATTAAAATTATTTGAAAAATTATTAAGTGTGGATTCTATCAATTATAAGACGAATCAAGGTAATATTGTTCATTTATTAATATCTAATTTTTTTTTCATATTTTATAACATTTTGTCTTTGTTTTGTGAGCAGAATTTTACAAAGCTAAAGGATACAATTATTTGTGACTCAATACTGAAAAATTTCATTTCAAATTTAATAGGTGATAATGACCACCCGAAAGCCTTTCGGTGAATTGTCGAAAAGCCAAAGAAATCGGCGATTAAAAAGAGTCAATAACGGATCACTATTGCAACAAATTCCTTCTCCACTGCTAACGAGGCCCGATGTGAATAGTTTTTCTGATGATAAACAAGATACTGCTGGTTGTACAAGTTTTAATAATTTGATATTGCCAGAAAGTTCCATTGAACGTCAAGATGATATAATTTCTGATGATAATGTGAAAGATGTCGATGTTGGTCCTGTGCAAACTAAAATCATTGATCCTGATACAACAATTGATTTAAGGACTCAAATAGGACAATGGCAATGCCAATATGATATAAGTCAAGCGGCCACCGGATCTCTTTTAAAAATGCTCATTAATGTAAACTCAGTTGATGAATAAAAAAAATTACCTACAGATCCACGTACCCTATTAAATACACCTCAAACTACTGTCATTCGCTCCGTTAAACCTGGGGAATACTTTCACTATGGCTTAGAGCGAAAACTAATTGACCAGTCAAAATCTATTGGAATAGATAAATTTGCGAAAAATATTCTTATAAATGTTCACATCGATGGATTGCCAATTTCAAAAAGCTCAAAAAGACAGTTATATCCTATTTTAGCTGAAGTATTTCCAATAATTGCTACACTTTTTGTGATTGGAATATATCATGGATTTAATAATCCTGAAAACTGCAATGAATTTCTCGAAGAGTTTATAAACGAATACAAAATTCTGCATTTGACGGGTTTCAAGTATAATTATTGTCAATTTTTTGTGGAAATTAGAGCTGTCATCTGCGATTCTCCAGCTCGTTTTTATGTGACATGTACGAAGGGACATTCAGGTTATTATGGCTGCATCAAATGTATGCAGGAGGGTGATTATCAAAATTATCAAATGAGATTTTTATCGACCGATGCACCGACACGTACAGATGATAATTTTATCAAACGTGTTAATGAAGACCATCATCTTGGAAAATCAAAATTTGAAGAGACTGAAATTGGTATGGTTTCCCAATTCCCTGTGGAATATAAGCACCTAGTTTGTTTCGGAGTTGCAAAAAAAATTCTAAAATCACGGATCACTGGATTTCGTGTAAATGAAAAAACATTAATGAAATTTAACCATAAAAAAAAACAACAAATTTCAGATGTATTAACTTTAATAAAGAGTTGGATACCGTCAGAATTTGTTCGAAAAACTCGAGAATTAGATGAAATTGATCGATGGAAGGCAACAGAGCTGAGATTATTTTTACTATATGTGGGTTCTATTGGTCTAAAAAATTATTTACCGGAAGAATACATGTATCATTTTAATTGTTTACAATGTGCGATAAGGATTTTATGCGATGAAACTGATTGTATTAACAACAACGCGTGCGCAAGGAGATTATTAAAATATTTTGTTGATGAAAGCGCGTAGTTGTATGGCAAAAATTTCGTGACTTCCAATGTGCATAACTTGGTGCATTTACCTGACGATGTTCTAAAATTTGGTAATTTAGACTCATTTAGTGCATTTTCATTCGAAAGTTACTTATATTTTCTTTAAAAAGTTTTGAAGAAAGGTGACAAACCATTGCAACAATTAAACAAGCGAATTCAAGAACGAGTCAATTGTGGTTTCAAACAAACTATAAAACAACGTTTGACTAAGCCTGAAGTAAGTAATTTTAATTTCAAAAAGTCTTAGAGAATTGGAGTTCCTTCACATGATAAAATTGACTATGGAAATTTTACATTCAGTGCTTCCCAAACTTGTGATGAATTCTGTTACACTATTAATCATGACATTGTTCGAATAAACAATATTAATATGAAAAGTAATGAAATCATATTGCAAGGACAAACGTTGACTAACTCTGAGAGCTTAAAAAATTACCCTATTGACTCGAAGTTAATTCATATAGTTAGTGGGAATAAGTGATCAGCTGATACTGAGAATTTTAGAGCAAGTGATATTTTTAAAAAAGCCGTTTGTATACCATGTGATGTATTATAGAATTCTTATTCATCAGAATTCTTATTCATACCATGTAATGATTCATTTTATTTTTTCCCTTTGATTCATTCTTCGAACTGAATGTTATTCTATGATAAAAATATTAATTTTGATTCATTTTATTTAAAAATTTAAAACATTTCGAAGATATATTATTCATTTATTGTAGTTTATTAGTAAATTTAATTTTTGTTATTATATGTTTTGTTCAAAAATATTAATAAACAACAAATTTTTTGAAACGCATCTATTTATTCTACACATTTTATATCGATTATAATAATTGCAACTTCAATTTTCGCGCTGTGCTACAGACATGCCATCTAAGTTTATTTGTAAGTACCAGTATACATCTAAACAGTAAATATCGGTCCATGTGTAATTTCCAGAAGCCAAGAATCTTCAACTACAATTTTTTAACGAACAATTATTAAGGTAAATTTAACGTTTTCTTCATGATTATTAACATTTTATTTTGATAACACATAATAATTAATATTACAATTTTATACTCATCGATATTTTATGTTTTAACACATAGTTTAAAAGAAAAAGAAAAACTAACCTCACATTTAGTTTTATTAATAACTTAATTTTTTTTTAGGATGTATTTCGTTGCTTTTTGTGAGGATTGGTGTTCGACGGTAGCGAAAAGTTGGGTAGATGAAGATACAAAACTAATTAAACGGCCTCCTCAAAACGAAAATGCGACAACTGCTTGTAAAAGAAGAATAGACCCCAAGAGTAACTGGCTGCAGATAAAATATACAAGGCTGCTTGGACCATACAGTACACGAACTATTATTGTAGCAAATTAATGTTTATTATGAAAAATTAACTAAGCTATAATCGATGTCAGAAAAAATTGTGTAATATTTTAAGCTCGATTTTGAAAGCAAAATTTATTAATTCCCATATTTTTCATCTTAACTTGAAATTTGGTTCTTTTAGAAACCTTTGATACGGCAAGACAAGTAGAAATGGCTGCTGTTCATTTGGCAACAAGTGACGAAACTACCGTTCTGAATATTGATGACAAGGAAAATAATCCATCAAAGCGTACGAGGCAACTACTGTTACGTTATCAAAAATCCGAGGAATCGAGCGACGATAATGAAGAAGGTGTAGTATTTATTTAGTATATATATTTATAATAATAATTATAAATCAATTAAATCTTGATTGTTTAAAATTTTTAGAGAAAGATAATAACCAAAAAAATAAGAGCCTTCCTGAAAAGAATTTTGACTATAAGTCCAATAAAATCGTTGCCGATTCTGATGATTTGTTAGAAACTCAGCCCTTAGATTATAGTGATTTCTTCGACGGTGAAGAATACAATCATTTAAGAGAACACGAAACGAGCAATAAAAAGATATTGGTGACTAGTATTGAAACCGTTGGTAGGTATTTCACAAATCTCATTGATATAGCTGTTTAAAGTTCATCATGCTAAATTTAATAATTATTTTTCTCTTTTATATAGAATTACCCTTTGTTCTTGCTGAAGCTGATAAAAGTTCTCAAGCTCCACAACATATTTTTATTAAGAAAAATAATGGAAGTAATGACGATGCCAAGAACAATAATTCAACTCAACTAGACAATGCTTCCAAAGACAAGATGCCTAATGAGATCATACATCAGAAAAACAGTGAAAAAAAACAGTGGTTACTAACAATAATGCAACTAAGCCTGGTTCTGAGGGACAAAAACAAACTGCTGCCAACCAATTTGATGCGCCAGTTTGTCCCTGCTGTCGTAAGTGCGATTCAATTCTGATATTTTACTGATAACAATATAGCATTAACTTTTTAATGTTTAGAATTCTAATAGTCTTTTGCTATCAATTAAAATTTTATGCAATTTCTTTTGTTTGGTTTTAAAAATAGTGATGTATCTTTTCTGTTAACAGCTGCATGTCGATCGAAGCTGGATCAAATGTTTCGAAAATTAGACACCATACTTATTTATGGTCCTAAATTCTAATGTAACTTCAAACTGTATACAAACGTCTTCAACCTCTGTTCTCAATGTTTTGCCTGAATTTACTCTGAAGAATACTGAATCATTGACGCAATTCAATCAAACCTTACTGAATAATAAAGAAGCACATGCACAATACGTAAGAACATTTAAGCTCAATTTTTTTGGTTGATTTATTTCTGGGTTTTCTTTTGTTTTACAGAAACTTTTTTTTAATTTTATTTTAATCCTGATAAATAGTTCAACCACATTTGTAATTCTTCATTAATCTCCTCCAATTAATGCAACATTGTGTCAAATTATTTTTTCAGACAAAACTTATTGAACTTAGAAAAGTAGCTGATGGAAAAAAACACGTCCGGGACGTATTAGCATTTATTTTAGATAATAACTTCAGTTGTAAACTGTCCTGGAGCGGTTAAAAAAAAACTATACCCCTGAAGGAGATGAATTTCGTGAACATTCTGACAAGTAAGATTATTATCTTCATTTATGCCTGATTCTAAATTATTTAAAATATTGTTTTAAACTTTTTATGAAATCATGATTTCTAATCTCAAATTCATCACAATTATGGGTGTAGAAGTTGTCGATAATTTAATGTAAATGATATGTATTCAGAAAATTTTATACCATTAGTTTGCACTAAACTTGTAGTAAATAATGTTTAGGACTACTTAGCGTCAAAAAATTTCTTTCTTAGTATTTTTCTTTTTTGAAAAAAATCGTATATTAAAATAATAATTTCTTATACTTTTAGGCACTATCATTAAGTGTAATCCACGGTGCACATTAGCAGAACTTAATGACGCAATAAAAAATTGGCTTCAACATGCCAGTGATCGGGTTAAGTATACGAATGAGAAACACCAAGCACTGAACAAAGAGTAACATAATGAAACTATTTAACTATTTTCTTCTTTCTTTTCTCTCAATTAAACAAATAATTTATTTCTTTTGCTTTATGTACTGTCCATAAATATATAAAAACTTGTTTTATTTTAATAAAATGATATTACTTCTATATAATACAATAACTATGTATGGTTTATATATAATATTTACCATTTTATTCATATCATTTTGTACTTATACTCAATTTCAATAAATATTCTTGTATTTAATAATGAAAAAAATTTTTTTTATACCTACAATAAAATATTCCAGTTCTGAAATAAGAAGTCTTAATGTAATCATATTTCAGACATCAAAAAAATGAATTGTTCAAGAGTTCATTATTGAGAACGCAGAAAAATGAATTCTCAGGGGAGCCATTTTTATGAATCATAAACATAAGTTCATAAAGAATTCTTATTTATGAAGTCAGTAAGAAGAATTCTTTGAGAGCTCTTTTTTAAGAAGTCTTAATTTATTCATAAAGCGGCGCATACGACGTCTTAGGAACTTCTAAAACAGTTCATTCTGATGATTATTCTGACGTCCAAGCCATAAAAAAGAACTGTTCCTACATTCTTCCAGAAGTCATATTGTAATCTGGGCTGTCTGTGGCCTTGATTCGATAGACAGAGATCTGTCTGAAAGGGGGCGTCCATTAATTACGTGAGGTAGTTTTGAGAATTTTTTGACCCCCCTTCCCCCCTTGGTGAGATATTGTAAGATTTTTCTCGACCCCCTCCCCCCTGCACCAATCTCACGTGAGATTTTCCAAGATATCTATTTTGGGTATAAAAGCGTTGAATTTATTAAAAAAAAAAAAAAACACAATTTGCTTAATTATTTTTATTTAAGACTAGTATTGCATGAGAATATTGCTGTAATCTTAAATCACAGTGATAAAATTAGATAATAAATAATTAAACGAAAATTAATAAAATATTTATTCTAATTCAGTCCATGGAGACTCGTGCACGGTCTCAACAGTGACTATTGGAACCAACATATCCAAGTGATTTTCAATGAAATCATCTGCTCCTTAAACTTCGCTCTGATTTAGCCACTCTAAGCCGTTGTCGCTTGCACACAGAAGCTCATTTAAATGTATTTATAATTCACATTAAGTTAGTGTACGATTTTTAAAATAACAGAAAATTTTAAAATACTGAACTATTGCGAAACAGAAATGAAAGAAAGAAAAAAAGGATTCAACCTACCTTATAAAGGAACGCTAAAGTATTTCGAGCCTTTCTCTCCGCCGCTTCTCTCAGAAGCTCGTTGATCTCATGTTGAACGTGCTGAACCAAATCTTCTTTCTTCGGAAAATTATGTTTTGCTGTGTTCCATAACTTTACCACCTGTTCCTGACAGCGCTTTTTCGTCTTTAAGACGTGTCTTTTGACGTGAGCATTATAATAATCTTGAAAACTCATTTTAAATTAATAAAAACGTCGGCTGAATTGTGTCAGATTTTGCCATATTTTATTCAAGACACGTTGTTTACTTTCATCTAGCTTTGGTTTAACTTAATTATAACGCAGTTTCACACCGTTTTCTGTTAGAAAAAATTTCGTGATATTTGCCAAGACCCCCCCTCTCCCCCAAGTGAGATGTAGTAAGATTCGGTTCGATCCCCTCCCCCCCCTAAACACCTCACGTAATTAATGGACGCCCCCAAAGAGGCTGGCCCTCAGGAGAATTCACCACGTCTTTCTGAGACGTTGCACGCGACTGTCTTAGCTCGTTAGTTTCAGTGTTCACTTTGTTTTCGTCAGATCGTCTGACTGAATCAACAAGATGGCCGTTAATGGCACTCGTGGTTATCGCTTCCTACATGCGAAATTTACGAGCCCGAACGCACGAGCATGTCTCCCACAAACGAGTACATGTCGCCGGAAAATTTTTGAGAACCCACCGAAACATAACAGTTCATTTTTTACCTACCTGTTATTCGGTTGTGTTGTTTTTTGCGTTCGATTTCTTTCTCTAACCTCCGCAGTCTCTTCGTTATTTCTTCTCCACCAGAATCTCTTTCCCCGCTTCGCTTTTTGTCTTTCCCCATTTCCGAAAAATCAAATAACAATTACACTTAATTAACGTATGTATGGATGTAATATTTATTGCTCCCCTTGGGGTTACAAGGACTTCCCTTTTCCTCTTCCTTTACAATATTTTTACATGTTTTCTTAACCTATTCTTACCCTATTCTTACTTCCTACCTTATCCTTGCTTAATTTCTAATTGCCTGTGCCCTGTGCCGTTGCCTTGCCATTCCCTTACTTTCCCTCTTATCCTTTTCTTATTCTTTATCCTTATCTTTACTTAACCTTATCCTATTTTACCTTATTCTATTCCCTATTCGTCCTTATCCTAATCGACTTCCATTTCCCATTCATCTCTCACTCTTTCATTCTCTTGTACATCCCTGATCCTTTCCAGTTCTCTCATCCAGACTTCTCCCACCCCCTCCTCACCTAACATCTCCCTCACCACCTCCTGCCAGCTTTCCCCCCTTCTACCCCAGCCCACGCACCTTTCCCATACGTGCTCCCATGTTTCCTCCTCCCCCCCGCACATTCTACACCTTCTCTTTTCCTCTTCTTCCCAGTACCTTGCCTCCTTCATCTCGCTTCCTAATCTAAATCTTGCCACCCTTGTCCACCTGCTTTCCCCCCATCCCTTTCCCAGATACCCTGATATCCCTTCTCCTTTCACTAGCCTGTACCATCTGTTGTATCTCGATTCCCTTATTTTCTCCCACCTCTCTTTTCTCTGTTCTTCCCTCTCTCTCTCCTCTATTTCCCTAAACTCCATCTCGCCCCTCTCCCTTCTCGCGACTACCTCTCTACTCTCTGCTCCCTTTTCCGCAAAGAAACTTTCCCTTTCTCTTTCCCATCTCGATCCCTGCCTCCCAGCTTCCGCCTTTTCCCTTATCTCTTCCCAGCATCTCCTAGCTAACTCGCTACCTTCCCCTCTCTCCAGCTTCCTTTCAAAATTCCATGCCCTTCTCCCTGCCCTAATCTTTAGCTTCTCCCTCTGTAATTCCTCTCTTACTAAATATCCCGGTGTTCGCCCATCCACTCCTAATGTCCATCTCAAAAATCTATCCTGTACCGCCTCGACCGCCCTCCATTCTCTCCACCCCCATATCTCCGATGCATACTCTATTACCGTCCATACTAGCCTGTCAAATAACCAAATCCTTTTTTCCCAATCCCTCCCAAACCTTCTTTTTCCTATTCCCCATACCTGCCTCATTACTACCCCTGCCTTACGTACTCTCTCTTTCACCTGTGCTTCCTGTACCCCATTGCACTTTACTCTATACCCTAGATAGCTGAACTCTTTCACCTCCTCTATCTTTTTCCCTTTCCATCTCCAATCTATGTTTTTCCTTCTGCCGCCTCCTTTCCTAAATCTCATAATCCTTGATTTCCCTACATTTACCGTTAGCCTTTTCCTACCCATATACCTTTCTAACTTCCTAATCATTACCTCCATTTCCTCTTCACTTTCCGCTAGTAGCACTATATCATCCGCATAAGCTAACGTACATACCCTGCCGCCGGCCAACTCCACCCCCAACCCTTCTCCCTCTCCCCATTTCCTCTTCTAAATCCGCCAGCAGCAGGTTGAACACATGCGGACTGAGCGGGCATCCCTGCCTTACCCCCCTCGCCGTCCAGAACGCCTCTCCTACCTTTCCCCCGCTCCTCACCCGACTCTTTGTTTCCTTGTAAATTTCCTCTATCCTTACCCTTAGCCCTTCCCTCACCCCTCTCCTTTCCATAGTCTCCCACAGCACCTTCCTGTTCACTGAATCGAACGCCGCTTTCAAGTCCACAAAGAACGCCACCATCTTTTCCTTGTCCTTTCCCACCTGTCTATTGATTAAATAATTAAGTACATATACATTGTCAATTGTACCCATGCCTTTTTTGAATCCCGTTTGATTTTGCGGTATCAAGCCCTTCTCCTCTACCTCTCTTTCTAACCTATCCGCTAATGCCATCGCATACACCTTATATAGAGTTGGCATTACCGTCACCCCCCTATACTCTTCTACCCTTTTCCCCTCCCCCTGCTTTACTATGCGCGCTATCAATCCCTCTCTTCAATCCTCTGGCCAGCCCTCCCCCACCCAAACTCTGTTACATGTTTTCCATATCCACTGCTCCATTTCTTCCCCCCCCCATACCTCCATACCTCGCTAACTATTCCATCCCCCCCTGGTGCCTTTCCATCCCTCAGCTTTCCGATCACCTTTTTAATCTCTTCCCTCTGCAGCTCCCCTTCCCCGTCTCCCTTCCTATTTGCCATCCCCCCGCCTTCTGTTACCTTGCTTTCCACTCCGCCTAATAATCCTATGAAATACTCCCCCCTCTCCTGATCGCCTATGTCCTCATTCACCCTCTTCCACTTCTTTTTTTCCCTGTTAACTATCTCCCATACCTTGCTTTCTGTCCTTGCTTCCGCTGCTTCTTTTATGAAACCCTCATTTTCTTTCTTTTTCCTCTCCTCGCATAGCCTATTATATTCCCTTCTTTCCTTTCTACACGCGTCCCCTTCCCCCTCCCCCTTTCTCCATTTCCCTAGACTCTGCCTAACTTCCGCTTTTTTTCGCCTACATTCCTCATCCCACTATCCCTTTTTCGCTTTCCTCCCCCTCCCTCCTACATCTAAGGCTCGTCTAAACTCCCTTATTCTTTTCTCTATCTCTTTGCCTACATCCGCTTCTCCTATCCCCTCCCATTTGACTTCTGTTCTAAACCTCATCCTACCCTCCTCTGTCCAGTCTCCTCTACTAGTTCCCCCTACTATTTTTTCCTTCCTTGTCCTAGTCACTGCCCCCCTCATCGACACTATTACCGGGTGATGATCCGAGTCAACCCTATCCCCAATCTTTATCCTTTTGACCCTATCCCTTACCCCGCTGTCTCCTATAGCGTAGTCTATCACCGTCACCTCCGCCCCACCTACATACGTAAATTCTCCCTCCTCATCACCCTCTATGTTCCCGTTCATTATTGCCCATCCTGTCTCTTCCGAAAATTGCACCAGCTGCTTACCTTCCGAGTTTATTTTCCTGTCCTTTGATTTCCTACTCCTACTCTCCTCCTCTCCTTCCCCCCAACACCCTCCCCCCTCCTGCCCTGTCCTGGCATTAAAATCACCCCCCACTAGCACTTTTGCTCCTCCCTCTACCTCTTCTGCCCGCTCCTTCAATTCCCCTATCTTCTCTTCTAGATCCCCATTTACGTATATTCCTATTACTACCCATTTTCCCCCCCTACACTTATTTTCCTTATTATCATGCCCTCTTTCACCTCTTCCCTCCCTCCCTCCCCACTCACTATCTCCCTTCTTACCCCTGATAGCATTCCGCCTATTGCTCTCCCCTTCCTATTTTTTCTCACCGTATACTGCACTTCCCATTTATACCCTGCTGGCAACTTATTCCTAATCCTTTGCCACCCCTTTTTTTCTATTCATGTCTCCATCAGAAATATTACATTCCACTCCCCTAGCCCCCTCCAGAAATCTTCATCCTTTCTCGCGAGCCTCGCCACATTCCAGAAAACTACTTTCCACCCCTCCCTTTCCGTCTCGCCTACTCCCCTCTCTCTCTCTCCTCTTTCTCTCCCTCCCCCCTGCCTCTGCCCCCCCCCCCCCCCCCACTGCCCATTCCACCGACTGCCTTTCCCTACGTACCCCTTCCTGTGCTTCTATACTTCCCTCTTGTCTTTCCTCGCTTGCTGTCCTCTCCCTATCGCTTTCCCCTACTTTTCCCCTCCCCTCCCTTTGCCTCTCTTCCCTCTCTCTCCCTGCACCGTCCCTAAGCACCTCTCCTATCTCATCCCACTTCCACATTTTCCCTTCCATCCAGATCTTTGCATACCCTATACTTACTCTGTTTCCCCTTCTCTCCTCGATAGCTGCTATCTCCCCCAACTTCCATTTCATTCTCCTCTCTGCCCAGGTGAGATCCTCCTCTATTCTCTCCTCCCTCCCTTTGAGGAGGCTTTTTCTTCCCATTACCTGACTCTTTTGCTCCCTATTTCCTAGCCTTGCTATCCATATCCCCTTTTCTGCCCCCTTTTTCGCGCTTACCTCCCACATATCCTTTACCTCGACCTCTACCCCTATCACTTGCATAATCTTTTTCAACCCTTCCTTTTCTCTTCCCTTTTCTATTTTCGCTCCTCTCAATACTATATTTCCCCTTCTTTCTTCCCTTTCTTTCCTCTCTATGGCCCACTCCGTCTCTTTTAACCTATCTACTGTTACCTGCGCCACTTCCGCATTCCCCTGTACCTGCCTTTTCCCCACCGCCCTCTGCACTCTTCTTTTCTAATTCTACCAGCCTCTCCTTTACCCTTTCCATCTCCCCCCCTCTCGGCTCTTCTACCTCTTCTAGTCTTTTACCCAGATCCCTTATCATTTCCTTCATCTCCCCCCTCTCTACTTCCCACTGCTCTTCCCTTCTAGTCATTTCGCCTTCAATCTTTTCCATTTCTTCCCTGATCCCCCTTCCCCGCCCTTTGACCTCCTCTAGACCTATCTTTAGCTCTTCCCTAATCAACCTTAGCATATCCTGTATACCCCCTCCCTCTTCCTTCCCTTCCTCCCCTGTCTTACCCTCCGGCGACCGGTGCACTTTCCTGCTTTTCCCAAATACTCTTTCTCTTTCCTGCATCTCGTCTACATCCTCCTCCCCTTTTTCCCCTTCCTCCTCCCGCTTTCTCTTCCATAAATCTAGCACCGTCGTCGCCGATCCCAGGCTATGCCTCCTATCCCTCCCTAACGCTGCTACTGCACCCGGTCTACCTTTCTTTTTCTCCTCTTCTTCTCTTTTCGCCCCTTCTTTTTGGCCACCCGCGTTGCTCATACTCTTTCTCTCCGCCACCGCTCCCTACCTTATCTACCTGCCGCCTACCTGTCTCTGCTCTATCCCCCTTCTTACTCCCTAGATGTCACCGCCTATTTTTGTCTTATCCTTCCCGTTGCCGTCCGCCGGCTCTTTCTGCCTAACCTCAAAACTCTCCCCCTTCTTTCTTTTTCAACTGTCCTTCCCTTCTATTCCTGCCTCCCTATTCCCTTCACCCGTCCGCCCGTCTATGTCTTCCCCGCTCCTTCTCTGCCCTATTTCCTTTCCTCCTCACCTTTGCTATCCTGCTAAATTCTCGCCTCTCCACTCACACTCTTTCTCACACCTGCCACTCACATCCAAAACGGAAACGGAAGTCACACCTAATTAACGTATTTTCTGGTTAAAAGTACAAAAACACCCGTGAATCACGAATTTACCACACAAAACTCTCTTCAACTGTGACTCTCGCTGGCACAAAGAACGTTATGAAGATGAGTCAGCGGAGACAGGCCGGGCGGCGTCATTTTTATTATACTCTCTGGAATGTGGCTCACCCTGGCGGGAAGTAGCGGTACTACATTGTAATCTCGAAGAACGAGACTCGTAATATAATAACAGGTAAAAGGTAGATCAATTATACCTTACCATTATTTCTTCGTGCTTCTACTTCTGTCATACCTCAGCCATACTTCCGCCATACTTTAACTATACCTCAGCCTGTCGTGCCTCGCACATACTTCTGTCATGTGGATAGGAATAATATGATTTTTGTACCGAAGTAGAGAGCAATGCTTGCGTTTCATTCTGACCAAATGCGAGTCATTTCGCTCTTATGCATCACGTATCAATTTGTTCGACAACTAACGAATCCCGAAATGCAACCGCATATTTTCGCTGAAAATGATTTCGATTCTTAGTTTACTGTCCCCGGCTTGATCATTGCGCGAAAATAACCCTGGGTCGTGGCAATCTTGCGCTCGTTGTTACTGCTAGAATCACAGAAAAGTTGGTCACCCGTGTGTCTTGTTGCCGCGGAAATATTCGACGTACGAAAGTAAATACATGGTGTCAAAGTTAATCAATTTTCTCGCTTCGTTCTCCAGAACATGAATAAATTGATTGTGGTGTAAAATAAGAGTGAAATGCCTTCGACAATAAGGCTTCACTTTGAACAGAATCGCATCTTCGTACGGCATCACAGCTAGGTTACCCGGTAATAAATCCAAACGAGCCCATTGCATTCTGCAAAATCTTCTACGTTTCGAACTTAAGCTACCTCCATAGCCAAGAAAACTTATCCCGTATATTTTTACATAAGATATTAGATGGGAATAAAGAATCCCAATGTGAGGCGTGTAACACGTTTGACATTTCGAAAATTTTAGAATCTTCGATAGACTCGTTCAAACTGTGCGAACATAAGGATCTCAAGCCTTCCGAAGCTAAAAAATACTAAAGAATTGCAATTTTTGAGCTACATCATCCCGTCGTCGGCAAACGGTAATAACGGAATCTTGATCAGCCGGATCGGCCACGCGCGAACGTCCGCTAACCTCCGAGCTGAACCTCATGTTATGCTGTTTTCGTGTTGATTATCATTTATATTTTTAAATGCGGACGTTTTTGTCACGCTTGTCTCAATGCAGATATTTTCAAACTACTAATCTTGCTGCTCGCCTAGCTGCAAACAGAGAAAGTCAGTCCGACGAAACCCATTGCGCAGAATCGTCAATGACATATCGTGTACCGCTACCTGGACTCTGGTGAAGTTGGCGCTGGTCGATTTTGCCAGATATTTCAATTCCACCTGTTCCGCCAGTAAGTACTGAATTTTCGACAAAAATTTCGAATTTTAGATTTATTTCTAAGTGATGGGTTTTACCGATCCTGAAAAATTTTTGATATGCGCACTTAGGATTTTGCGTATTTTCCGAAAAAAAATTCAACCATACTTTTAGTCCCAAAATCGAAAATATTTTTTCACACGCAAAAACGGTTAATCTCAAAAAAATGTCGACCTTGTGACATTACAAGTATTCAAATATAAGAGAAAATGTTTCGGATGTGACTCGACGAGAGAGAATTGATATTTGATCAGTGTAGTGGAACGCGCGGTGAATCCGGAGCGTAGAAGCTGAAGCAAGGGACTCTTCGAGAAGACGCCAAACTGGACAATCCGCTAACGATAATCCTCTGCAGTAGTTGAAAGTCTAGTGTTTTTCAAAGTTTCAGAGTTCAGTATTCACAATACGAAGTTCACCGCCTATTTGCTGAGTTTCCGGTCCTTGCTGCTATTATCGCCACTATAATGTGTGTAAGCTCCGGATACAACTGATACATCAGTGGTAACGATGTTGTGAAACCAGAAGCTGCACATAAGAATTCCAACTATCTAGCTAACGAGAGCGAAAGAACGAACAAGAACAGGAAAGGCAAGTGACTCGAATGTGGCAGAAGCTGACAACAGCATTCAAAGACTAAGCCCAGGAAAGCAGTTTATTTTTTAACGTATTGTGTATCGAAGGCGTATTTTTAAATTGTGTAAACGGTTGGACGAATGAATTACTTTTGATTATTTAGGCTTACACTTTTATTTCTACCATTTTATCTTTACAATCTTATTTTTACAACACTGTCTCTGTTATTTACCTCTAATTCATTTATTTATTTTAACGAATTGTTCATTAGTAGAATAAAGTGTCACAACCTCGCCATCGGAGATATTGTCGCATTTCCTTCAAGAATCATGCAACAAGATTCTCAAAATATCACAGGGCTAGATTTTGGAGGGGAGTGGCCACCTCATCGTGGTCACCCAGTATATATCATTATCATTTATTCACTTTATTTCTTTAATTTCAACTCACACATAGACCATGTGGGTCTACAATCCAAATTCACGGAACTCAGGCTCGTGAAACTTTACTGACCACACGTAAGGAACGTGAGAAAAGAGAAGATGAGTAATTCACAAAGTATCATTTAGAATTCAAATCTGCATTCTTGCAACGATGTGGTCAGCATTGCACCGATTGGCCTCTTCAAGAACAATCGTCTTGCAGACATCAAAAGAGAATATTAACCAAATAAAACAAATTATTTCAATCACGCATAGTGAGCTGGCACGACCCAAAACATAATTCTAGATCAAGACAGGCTGCGCGAGAAATCATACCGAGACCTAAACACCACAAGGTTTGTAAATAAAACTGAATTCGAAAATCACGCAGTGAAGAATAGATTTCTCGCAACGTTCTTCTCAGAACGTAACAGTGTATTGAATGCCATGAAAATATTTTTCGAACTGTTCGAAATAAAAATTAATTTTACAATAACCTAATATTATGACTTCGTTCTTCATCCCACACTCCTGTCAATTCGGCGTGTTTTATTGCGAGTTTGAAGTTGACGCTAAAGATTGGCCGCTAAAAAGAGCGAAGTGGAGTTAAGAGGGCTGTTATTTACGCTACCACTTGACAGAGGCGCTGAACGCCATGTACACAAAAATACTGCTGCCGTGTGGCAGCGTTCCTGATCCTTTTTGCGTAGACTGAGTTTGAATAATAGCGAAATCAATTTTTGCTGCACTATATCGACGTAATTTTGCTAGAAGAATCGATTGCGCGCAGTCCGAATACGTTGCGAGCAATGGATGAAGAGTTAAAGAAAAATCGGAGAGCGAGAGATTTCTTCGTAATTTCTCTGCTGTAGATTCTATGGGTCTTTTTCACAACTTTCTGCGTTCCTGCGGGTCGCGTTATAATGGAAAGGGTCGTACAAATCGTAATTTCTCTGCTGTTAGTATCACGTTTTTTTCGTGTCTTTCTGCGTTCCTCTTGATTTCAGACTAGCGCCGCCACAGTTTCACGGTGAAGACGGAAAGCATGCTATTTCTCAAGCAATTTTGACAACACGTTGAATCAGATCTCACAAGTACAATTGACTACGATAACCTCGAGGATGACTTCGATGATCTTCAGAATAAACTCGTAATCTGTAGATTCTTATTTATTGGACAATATCAATCTACAGCCTACAATATTTACAAATATGAATTTCTTATGTTCTAAATGGATCTGAAAAATCATATAACTAATAACAAGGTGCAATAACTTTAACGTCGCGAAATATGTAATATTTTCGATTTCTAAGAGTTTTTTTTTTTAATACGTAAGATAATAAATGTTCAAGGAAAAGCTGCACTTTCTGTTATTTTTCTCATCGGCATAACTTCCTTACAATTAACGTGCGGTAATGATGACTTCTATTAGTTTCAACGGAGGTTTCCTTTAATCTCCATAAAAAAATCATCCCATTCAAACAAGTAGCAGAGCAAAATAGTCTTTGAATTAAGATTTGAACAAAGTTTGAGTGCTATGTTTGTCAAAGGATGCTAAATAATTAATAATGTCACTATGAGTGTAGAATGACTTTCCCAATGAGAAATACAACGTAGTTGAATTTTTTTCTTCTCATCGAGAAAATGCCTTACTCGTACATTTCCTGATTACGCTTGAACGGAGTCAATAAAATCTACCAACACTAATGGAGTAAACACTATTGATCTACTATAATTTGGTCACAGTTAAGTTGGAAATAAAATCCTATTTTCAACACGGGAATAAAGCTGATTATTCTCTTGGTGCATAATCTACTATGTCTTTCAGGCATTCAACAATCTACAATTCATGAAATGGGACTTGCTACAGAAATCCATCAACGTTGGAGAAACTTGGTTGCTCTATGGGTAAGGTAGTTGAAAACAGACGTCCTTTCAACACCAGCGCCATTATACAACATCTAAAATATCGAGTGGTCGAGGGAAATTTAATTTGATACTCCGTCCAATCGACATCCGAAAACCTGCAATCATGGTTATTTACTCAAATGTAGCATCTCCTTGATTGTAAATTTTTCTTCAACAGTAAATGCAATAACAGTACTTCTTTAAAAAATTGAAACACAGTATAGACAAACATAACCATAGACTAATTAGTATGTGTGACCCATCATTTCGTAAAACTATTTGGCGAATGTTTAACATTACTTTGGCTGCTTAGATACAGTTTGATTGATTATAAATTGACATGTATTTATTTCTCGGCTTCATAAGGTTTTATTTTGTCTGTTTAGACTGCAGTTGTTAGTGAAACCGCCTAATAGACAAGAGAGATTTTGGCTTACATGAGAAAAGCACCACAATTACTCGTTTTAAGGATTATTCAATTTTACATATCCTATATGTTACATTTGGCAAAGATCACTAAAAAGGCAAAAACTTTTTGGCTAAATGAGATGACAAAGGTGGCGCACGGCGATGATGAGTTACCTGAAACTGATTGCAAAGCAAATCTTCAAGTTATAGACAATATTTTTAAACTAATGAAAATGTTTCATGCCCGCTAGCTTACAAAATGTTTCTTTCGAAAATTTTCATTGTTACAATTATATACTCACATGTACATAGACAGGAAAGACTATTTACAAATGACATGTGAATTTTTCGTGAATGGTACGACTTACGTGAACATAATAAGATATTACATTATCGGTATCATCGTCATTAAACTAGTTTGAATGTATGAATTTTTAAGAATCTTGTCAATACATTCATCGCAAGTGAAACTGATGCATTCGAAAATATTTTATTAACACTCTATACAGATTCATTCTAGTTAGAATTATGAAATTAACAAAATCTAGCACTACATTCATCCGATGTACTTTTCAGCTACCCGTAATTTCTGCAGATGAATAAGGTCCAAGTCAAAAGTTAAAAATAAAAAAAAAACGGTACAACGAATCTCCATCAATGTTATTAGCACCATTGATAGTAACCACGAATAAAAATATAATCCTAAGATCTGAAAGAAATAAATTTGAGCAAATGCAAATAATACAAGCTAGAATATAAACCATTTGAAAAATGGTTTTATAATTGAAACGTTAAATATGATTAAACTCCGGTATTTTTTATCCGATTCTAGTGTCTTCAGGTTCGTGTTGCTCGCTGACCTCCTCATTCTCGAATCCTCACGGATTATTGCAAAACCATTCCGGAAATCTTACGTTATAGTGTAGGTATGATGGACAAACGTAACTGTTCATGAACATCTGTAATGCAATACTTACACAAATCTGTTTTCATCAACTCCAGACATAATTATTTGTGAAATGTTTTTCAGGCGATCCGATAAATAAAATAATCTCAAAAACATTAGAATACGATAAAAAAAAACACCAGTTCAATCATTCTGAACGTTTTAATTACAAAAAATTTTCTCACTTTGTTGATAGCTTATGTTATTCGAATTTGTTTAGATTCATTTTCATTGCATCATAGAGACGTTGTTTCATTCGTCTTCATTGGCGCATATAATATAGCTGAATTTTTTTTTAACGTTTCTTCTTTTTACCAACTTGTGATTCAGATGGTGAAGCCCATTCATACTTAACGAATACAATGGAATAGTCGACTATGAAATTATCTACTCAAGTGGTCATCGAACATCCCAACCTTGGCCTTATCTAATTTCATTTCCAAACAGTCACTGCCCACTCGAAGTTTGAAGTTGATCTCAAGTTTTAAACATCCATTACGTATCTCAATGAATTAATTAAACTGAACTTAGTAAATTTCCCAATTTCTGTGTGCTTCTGCAGATGTCAGAGTTTTAATATGTAGCGTACTTCCATTGACGAGAATTGTTTCGTTGTCCCAATATCTAGTAATGGTAATATCTAGTAATATCATCAAGGTGTGTAGTGAAAACTTGAATAGTGACGACAGACAGCTTAAAATTCTATCGCCATACCTACGCACTGAAAAACGGTAAAAAAGTTTGATGCGAATATAAAAAGTGAATATAAAGAACAGTAGAAAAATATTGATACATCCAGTTTTGAGTGGTTTCCGTAGCAATGAAAAAACCGAACAGTCATTGAAATTCATATTTTCTTCGTATTTTCCATGTAATTTTTCAGAAGTGGCAAAAATTTTCCTACATACCGAACTCCCTATCTACCGTCTAAGGTAATGGGTGAGACAAAACTTCAATATCGCAAAATGGCAGTTTTTGTAAATATTTTAAATGTAAAAAATCAAACGTTGCCTTGTCCATCAAGTGTTAAAAGTAGATCATGTTAGTTAGGTTGGGCTCCTCTGTCTGAATTTACGTGAATCTGCCATCATCCAGTGACACTGTCTATTTTCAATATGTTAATATATTACATGCTCTTTATTCACGGATTTTCGAATCTCAGTGGCAACATGTGAAAACTTAGATAGTTTACTGATTATAATTTTTCCAATATATCTGGGGATTAACTACATTCTAGAAGTGAACGTCAGAAAAGTTTTGGAATAGTTTTTACTTTTTTTCGAATAGTCATTGACATGTTGAAAAATCTTTAAATCATCGCCCTCGACTCACTGCATTATCATCCGCATACACACTTTACAAGTCTTCTGCGAATAATTTTCGAGGATTAAATGAAGTACTCACTCAGAGTTTTATTGGCCGTAATGCCATAGTGTCGCAATGTATATCGATAAGTCTTCGAGGGCTCTGGTCCAGGTTTTAACTATTTGATTGGTCGATAATGGAGTGTTAAATCGGCAGAACTCTTCCATATGAAATGTCTCACCTGGAAGTATAAACGAGATGGAGTATTTTGTCATGAAATGAAAAATGACAAATAAGACGCCGTGTGAATATTTTAACAGTTCTTTACCGTTCTCAAGTCCATAGATGGATCCAAAACCTGGTCATTGCAGAGCAACTCAACTTTCTCTTCTGCCAACGATGTGTTATCCGTGTTTGAGTCAGCGTTCGTTCTATCTCCAGCTGGAGATCCACCTGATACCGTATTTCCAGCACCAGTAACTGAACCTGAATCACTTCCAGCCCCCAATACCTTATCATAGACGTGTTCGGCAACTTTGCGTACCTGTATAAAGTCATTGGCAATCAGGCGATCCCTGTAAACATTGATATTCCATTATTTACATTCGATTAGAAATTTATTCAGCTTACTCAACTTACTCAACATCAAAGAGAGAAGAAATAAAACATACTTTTTCAAACTCTTCACCCCAGAGGTGGAGTGTGGCAAAAGGTAGAAGGGAATTTTAATAAATTTCGGTAGATTTTTATCCACAACGATGTCCACCACCCAGGGAGGGACAGTCTCATTTAGAAGAACGCCTTCCGTTTCTCCAGCTGCATCGCGAACGAGCAATCTGTACAGAGTCCTGCCACCGACCTCACTGTAAGCAAACAAGCTCGGTACGTGATTTCTTCATCTGGGAATAGTTTCAACAGTTTCAAGACCTTCACGAGAGGATGACCACCCCTAGTCCCAAGGGACCTCTGTAAAGCTGGCTCCACCACATAAGAAATATGAATTTTACCATATAAAATAATTAAATACTAATTAGATACTGATTAAATGCTGTAACGCCGAATTTGTCGCTCCGCGTTTTTTTAAAAACACCTGTGACGGAGCCACATCGCAATATCTACTTGGTGGATTGACACGTCAGCAAGCCATTATCCTCGTAGTAGTCTAAGGTTAGATTTGACGGTCACGGGTTATGTTATGTTTATCAAGTTTGAGTTTCCTTCGCGCTCAGCCGACTATATCGCTGTAGGTTTTACTGTGTTGCCAACGTAACTGTCTAGTGTATAAAATTAGCCGTCTCAGATTCATTGTCCCGAAGTGTACGTCACTAAATACTAAACCTTGTTTCGTTTTTTTTTTTTTATGGAAAATCGCAAGCTGTTTTTTGTAAATTGATAGTGACTAGATAATATTAAAGGTAGGTATTAGTATTATTGTTTACAGAAATTGTCATCACCAGCGGCATATTTTTGAAAGGTTGCTGAAAAAATTCTATTTTCAGATTGGAATACCTGGAAAAATCAGGGAATTTTAGATTCAAAACGCATATGAACCTTAGATAAGATTCATTATTCTTTTATGTATATGTTGGGGTTAGTGAAGGTGGATAGTCGGGGTCTGGGGAGTCGCTCATCTTATTTGGAATGCTTCCTTCTTATATCTAATTAGACTATCATAGCAGCGGATAGGCGTAGGGATTTCGAGACCCTCTTGGTCGTTCACTCTTGAGCCTCGGACTCTAACTGAGCTCCCTTGTGTCGACTTCCCTAAAGTAAACTCTGTATTGTTCTTCTGGGATTAGCAAAGTACCTTACCTGTCCTCTGCTATGTTACAAAACTCCAAACTTGGAGTCGATACTCATACGATCTAAAATCAAAACAAAAATAGTACGTGCGTCAAGCGCTGAAGCTGCCGACTACTTGCGCCGACATATATAAATATTATATGTACATTGAAATATCGACGTTTTATTTCCGTACATGTAGGAACAACGTAACGGAACTCACAAAGGTACCATTTGCACGTACTTGTTACCCTGCTCTTTACCATGTACTGATTCTTACTTGCAGTATACAACTATGAAAACAATGCCGGCGATATTCGAAGGTAACAGTGTAATCGGGACACGAGTGCGGGTAAATGTTGGCGGTTTCGGATTTTGGAGATCGCCGCACATAGCACACATAATATCTTGTAATTCCTGCCGGGAAAAGTTTGATATGGGAAGCCAGTATGAACCCCCGTATCTAAAAAAAATACTTCCAAAAATCAAAAAAAAATAAGACAAATTTGTGGGAATATAAAGGAAATAATTGCCTTTCATTTATTTGTTATTAGTAACAGCAACAATTCACGGAATGAGTAATCAACATTCACATTTTTTCACATTTTGATTGCACTTTTAATTCCAAATAGCATATAATTTGTATTAGCAGCCTCAATCAATCACATAATAATTAATCAATATTCACCGTTTTCACATCGGCAGTTCTGTTTCTAGTGGTTCCTTTTTGAATTTCGAAAATAAATTATGATTTATATTATTAACTTCAACAATTCATGTAAACAATAATACATGTTCACTTTTTTTATATTAGTTGCCTCATGAAGTTGAAAAATATATTTTAAATTTTTATATTTTACCCACAGGTGTGTGTGAAATCACATTTTACGCACGCAAAACAAGGCGTTAAATCGAATTTCACAGCAATACATCGGAAGAAGTACATCATAGTAATCCAGAATTATTGACTAAGTACGTATGGGCCATTCCTGCAATTATCAACCAATGACTCGATACTCAAAAATTCGATTTCTCTGATGGTTTGACATCTCGTAATATCACCTAAGATTAGAAAGTCTACTAAATTCCAGCTTCACACAGATAATAGAAAGAAAATATTTAGAAAATAACAAACGGCGAGCATCAAATTCAGGTTTTGGGTATTCTTGGAGCTTCTAATTAGCATTTGTGACGTTGCACCTAGAGTGCAAGTCACAACAAACCCCAAACCCGCGGGGAAGAGCCGAACGGGTGAGCCCTGTCCCGTCGGGAAAGACCCGAACATCACCGAAGCCCCGACGCTCGGCAGAGCCGAGCGCGAGAGTCAGTACGATCACGGCCGTAAACGCAGCAACACCGTCGACGCCAAGGATACGAGCGAAAGAGAGAGAGAAAGAGAGAGAGAGAGAGAGAAAGAAAGAGAGTGAAGCACAAATACACACACCGATACAACCCCGCTACACGCACGCCGACGACTCCAGGAGAGAGAACCGGAGAGGCCCAACTACACTCCACCCCACCTCGATACACACCCACACACGTTGACGACACCAGGTTAGCCTGCACTCTACAGCCGATCTGCTCCTCCCCTCGCAATACCAACCCTTTCGACCTCACACTCCCCGTCACACGACATTCCCCGTCCCCTGGCAATACCAACCCTCCCTACCTCACATTCCCCGGCACCTCACACTCCCCCCCCCCCCCCGCGCGCGTATCTGTAAGTTAGTATTAAGGAACGCTAAGGGCTGAGGCGTGATCAGCCACCACTAACGTCTACAACCCTTTTGTACCTTTCCTAGTTTAAGTCGACTCATTCCCCCGATCGCAACACCTGTACACCCCCCCCCCCCGTCACAAATATACACATCAAGTTTTACCGATTATATCCGCCCCGTCTCTAATTGTCTTCCCCACCCATATTATTCGTGCGGACTCAAAACCCGTCACAAATTGGCGCCCAACGTAAATTACCCACATTTTTACCACAAATCCAAACAATTAAGAGACAAAACACAGGAATAAACGCTAACAAAATACACATAGACTCACGAAACAAAACTACACAGTCACGAAAATTCAAATAACGACAGTTGAACACACACACTACCAAACACGATACACACAATGGCAGACCAAGGACACAGGGAACCGCAAGGCCTAGCGCGCGAACACATGGACATACACACACCCGAACGCAACCAAAACAACTCGACACAGAGCGGGCCGCGCGCGACACGAGATCAACAAACGCCGACCCAACCGCAGGAAATAAATAGACGAGGCACGATAAATTCACCAAACACAATAAATAGAATCGATGCAGCTATCATAGAGAATACACACAATTTACACAGTACACAAATTCAACACCAAGAAAGCCCAGAACCAACAAATCACACACAAACATACAATACAATCCCCACACCTACACACACGCAAACTAACACGGTAACAACCAATCAAACGAACCGACACTTCACAGGAACAGACACATTTTTAGCCACCAACACACGTAACACACGACTTATACAAAACCTAATAGACCTCGGAGCATCACCAAGCGACAGAAACGTATACGAAGATCCACACATATACAGCACACAGTCAATACATCCCACAAACACAAACCACACATCAAACCCAAACAGTACATACTGGAATCAGCCAGCAATGGCAATGAAAACAATACAAACATGGAACATAAAATACTCAGGAGACACAAACGAAGACATAGACGAATTTTTACAAAATCTCCGCGACTACCAAACGGGTTATGAAATACACGATACACAATTAATCAACAACCTCAGCCCGATACTCGAAGGTGACGCAAAAAACTGGTACAGATTAAATAGAGGCAAATGGCGAACACTGGAAGAATTCGAGAGAGATATTACACACGCATTTCAAGACATACAACATAGGGACAGACTGGAACAAAAAATCAGAAACTACGTACAAGGACCAACACAAAAAATCACACAATTCCTAATACAATTTAGAACACTACTATCACAACTAAAACCACCATACCACCCACGAACACAATTAGACCTGGCATACAGAAACATGAAAATAGAATACAAGGCATACATAAAACCATACGATTTCGCGAACTTCGACCAACTGGAAATGGCCGCAAAAGAATGGGAAGCAAATATCGAATGGGAAAACACGAGACAAACAATATTAAACAACTACACACAACCGCGAGAAACCTACACACACCAAACACACCACACACAATACATCCCATTAAAGTACACACAAACACAACCCCGCCCAGCAATACTCCCAACACCAAATATACCACCGACACTCACATACAACATACGACGAAACCAAACAAACCAAAACACACAACAGACTCGATACCCCGCAATCACGTATAACTCACCACACTACACTCAGCAACAAACACAAACGAACCCAAACACAGGCACAACACCACGCAGATGCTTCAACTGCAACCAACCCGGACACTTCAGATGGCAATGCACACAAACACAGAACCAGGGAAACGAGTAAGGGTTGACCCAGCAAGGGTGGAGGGCAACCCCACAAACAACACAAACACACCCGAAACAGTAGCACCTACGACAGACAACAACATAACGGAAAGTAGATTCCACATCAGAATCGAAATACACGGTCACGAATTTAACGCACTAATAGACACAGGCGCAACACACTCATACCTAGGCGCAGAAGTAATACAAATACTACACAACACAGACACACAAATAAACAACACACCCGACAGAACAGCTACAATGGGAAACGGAACACAGGTGACGATAGAAGGAGCAGTAACACTCCCAATACGCCTCGGCAACATAACAAAAGAAATTAAGTTCGGATTAATATCAAACTTAGGCTCGCAATGTATCATTGGTAACAGCGACTTAATAAGATTTGGAATATTAATAAATTATGGAAAAAACACATGGTCACTGATAGACGACCCACAGACACACTACCACATGCAAACTAGACCACAAGAACTACCAACACCACTCAAAGAATACACACAAATACATCAAACACGAGAATCACGACACCAATCAACACAAACACACACAAAACAAGCAAAAGCAGCAGAAAAATTAGAAGCAACGAAACAACAAACAAACCCGAAAACAACAGAAAGACATGAAAACACAAAAAAAAAAACAACCATAAAACAAAAACCACTAACACCAACACCACCCAACACAAAGACACCACCGGAAAACACCCCCCAAAAAGACAACCCACAGAACACACAAATCACAAATCAAAAAATCATACCCACAAACGCACAAACAACAGACGACACACAAACCGACAAAGAAACCGAACCACAGATATGCGCAGGAATACAAGAACTCACACAATCACAACACACACAACTACAGACGACAATACAGCAGAAAATCTCAACACTACCAGGCCAACTCGGGCTAACACACCTAATTAAACACAAAATAGACACACAAGGACACGCACCCGTAAAACAAAGATACTATATGGTATCACCAAAAATTAGAGAAGCCATCCACACAGAAATACACAAAATGCTGAGAGAAGACGTGATAGAACCATCAGAAAGCGAATGGTCGAGCCCAATTGTCATGATAAGAAAACCAAATAACACATATCGCTTCTGTCTAGACTTTAGGAAGGTTAACTCAGTATCAAAAAAAGACGCATACCCACTACCATACATGACAGCAATATTAGACAAACTACGGACAGCACAGTACATATCAAAAATCGACTTAAGCCAAGCATACTTCCAAATACCACTCGACAAAGACAGCAAACACATAACAGCCTTTACAGTCCCGGGAATGGGCTTATTTCAATTTAAAAGAATGCCATACGGACTGACAGGCGCACCAGCGACATTCCAAAGACTACTAGACAGACTCAAAGGCCCAGAATGCGAACCATATGCATTCGCATACCTAGACGACATCATAATAGTAACACAAACATTCGACGAACACTTACAAAGACTAGAGCAAATACTAAAAAGAATTACAGACGCAGGACTGACAATAAACCCAGAGAAGTGCGAGTTCGGATGCGCACAAGTAAAATATCTCGGATACATAGTAGACAGACACGGACTACACATAGACCCCGACAAAACACAACCCATAGAAAACTACCCAAGCTCAAAAACAATAAAACAATTACGGAGACTAATTGGCATGGCATCATGGTACAGACGCTTCATACCTAACTTCGCACACATTACAGAACCACTAACACGACTACTGAAAAAAGACCAGAAATGGCACTGGGGGGAAGAACAAGAAAACGCAATGAACACAATCAAACACGCACTGACATCACCACCCACACTCGCATGCCCAGACTACACACAAACATTCACACTACAAACAGACGCTAGCGGAACAGGGATAGGTGCCGTACTAACACAATCTCTCGATGACGAAGAGCATGTCATAGCCTACGCTAGCCGTGCGCTAAGCGAGGCAGAACGTAAATACTCAACAACTGAGAGAGAGTGTTTGGCGGTACTCTGGTCCATCAAAAAATTCAGACCCTACGTGGAAGGTTACCACTTCAAAGTCATTACAGATCACCACGCACTAAAGTGGCTTAGACAATTAAAAAACCCCACAGGCCGACTTGCACGATGGGCACTAGAACTATTAGAATACGACTTTGACATTACACACAGAAAAGGTACAATGCACGACGTGCCAGACGCACTTTCAAGACGACACGAAGACGAAGAACACATAGACACAATAGTAGACACGACAGACAAGTGGTACACATACAAAAAAACACAAGTACAAACACGCCCAGAGAAAAACGAGTCGTGGCGAATCAGAAACAATCAACTATACTTCCACCGCCCGAACCCCCTACACTCAAACCTCCTACCAGACACAAACCCATGGAAACTAGTCATACCCAAAGACAAAATAACACACATACTACACGAAAACCACGACGTAACACAAGCAGGACACTTAGGGATCGAAAAAACATACCAACGAGTAGCAAAAACATATTATTGGCCAGGGATGTACAGAGACACAGTAAACTACATAAAAAAATGTGACACATGCCAAAGAACAAAAACAATACAAGCGCGACCAGCAGGACTAATGGGCATGAGAATTATTGAAGAACCATGGACAGTAGTAGCCTCCGACATCATGGGCCCACTCCCACGATCAAAAAAGGGAAACCAATACATCATAGTGTTCGAAGACCTATACACTAAATGGGTGGAAATCATACCCACACGCAAAGCAAACGCCAAAACAGTAGAACAGACATTCCACTCACACGTAATATCACGATGGGGTACACCACGCATACTACTGACAGACAACGGCACACCATACATAAACAAACTCATACGCGAACTAACACAAAAATTCAACATAAGACACGCAACAATCCCCCCATACCACGCACAAGCCAACCCCGTAGAGCGAGTCAACAGAACCGCTAAAACAATGATCCAAGCCTACGTAAACAACGACCACACAGAATGGGACATACACTTACAAGACTTACAATTCGCAATCAATACATGTACACACACATCAACTAAACACACACCAGCCTTTTTAAACCTAGGAAGGGAATTAAATCCCACACAATGTCTAAGAAATCAGTTAGAGAACCACGACGAAGTAGAATTACAAGACACAGACAGATGGACAGACCACTTAAGACGACTACAAATACTTAGAGACGAAGTACAGAGGCACTTGATAGAAGCAAACGAAAAACAAGCACACTACTACAACCTACGAAGACGAGACATTCAATTCAAGGAAGGAGACAGGGTACTAAAAAAGAACCACACACTCTCATCCGGACCAGAACGAACGACAGCTAAGTTAAATAAAAAATTCATAGGCCCATACATAATCACTAGAAAAATCTCACCCACAATATACGAATTAACAACAGAGAGCGGTAGAAATATAGGAAAATGTCATATAGAAGACCTAAAATTATATACATAATCAAATAACACACCCCGAAAATAAACTAACATGTGTATTCACTCCACAGAAACACAACATGGAAAATAAACAACAAAGAATACCGGCCCTAATGACACTACGACTGACGAGACCGACGACAATAACAACAAACACAGAGAGAACACCACTACTACAAACACCAGGACAGGCCCCACACCCACACAGATACGGACGCGACGGCACACACCGGACAGAGACCCGACGAACTCTACTACCGACACCCACTACACACACACAGGTAACAAAGACCGCCACGACAGTAACACACACAACAACCATTGCACCCACAACCGCACAGAGACACTCACAAACACACACAACGATGACCACACACACAATTACACCCTCCGGACCAAGGCAATGCCCGAAGTGCAACGGGCTGGTCCGGGGCACCAAATACACAGAACACATACAAACATGCACACAAACTAACACAGACACACCACACCCACCACAAACTATCACACACCCACCAACAGTTATCCACACCACACGAACCACGGCCACACACACGACTACACACCCACCCACCAAGAAACAAACACCCCATACAACCACACGCCCCACACCCACACCAACACCACGGTACACACCACCCCCCACACCGACCCCCCAATGGGCACACACCAGATTCGCGAGACCACCACAGAAGACAGAGGACAGGATCTTACAGACATTCGCTAACATGGACAGACACACAGAATCGACACAGACAAAACAAACATGCAAACAATACACAGGACCACCCCCCGAGATAATAGCCATAATCGCAAGTTTAGTACCAGCAAGCACCCTACACGACGAATTACGAGCACATAAAGAAAGATACATGACTAGACGCGCACACGAACGCACAGACACTGACGAAACAGAAGCCAGCACCTCAACACACCAACCACACACCACACATCAAACAGCACCACACAAAACACAACCCCACAACACACCAGACACCGACAGCGACACAGATTCCACCACCTCCACCGCAGAGACAGTCATACACATCGAAACCACACACACAGGCACACTACAAACACAAACGACGGACAACGACACAGACAGTAACACCGACACCACCTCACTCACGGACACAGTCGAACATACATAAACACCCCAACCAGCCACACACACCACACGGGACTCAAAACGATACAAAAAACGAAAATCAATACGGAAACAGAAAAAAGAACAAAACAGGAAACACTAGACAAACTGACAACACCAAACGGACGGACGAACAACGACGCACACACAACACGGAACGCAATACGATACAAAAAAAAAAAAAAAAAAAAAAAAAAAAAAAAAAAAAAAGGGACAAAACAGAAAACACCAAATACACTAACAACACCAAACCGACGGACGAACAACGACAGACGGAGGCCAAAGAAACAGAACACAACCCAAAAAGAGAGAAGAGAAGGGAGAAGAAACCACGAGCCACGAGGTACAAAGAACAACGCAAAAACTCACCAAGACCCACACCGACGAGAACCACCGTACCAAAACCAAAAATTCGAGTACAAAATAATATAAGAATAGAATAAGTGTATATAAGAAAAAAAAAAAAAGAGACTAAGTAGAATAAGTAGATACAAGACGACCCACAACCCACACCAAACACACACCCCGCAAATACAACCCAACCTCCATCCCTTAACCCCGACAGATCGGAGCAGACAACACAAAAACAACAAAAATAACAAAAGGAGAATACACAGACGAAAGGACCACAAAATGCGTCACCGAAACCGGCTCACCCTATAGGCCTCGCCCCGCGTGGGGAGGGGGGAGTTGTGACGTTGCACCTAGAGTGCAAGTCACAACAAACCCCAAACCCGCGGGGAAGAGCCGAACGGGTGAGCCCTGTCCCGTCGGGAAAGACCCGAACATCACCGAAGCCCCGACGCTCGGCAGAGCCGAGCGCGAGAGTCAGTACGATCACGGCCGTAAACGCAGCAACACCGTCGACGCCAAGGATACGAGCGAAAGAGAGAGAGAAAGAGAGAGAGAGAGAGAGAAAGAAAGAGAGTGAAGCACAAATACACACACCGATACAACCCCGCTACACGCACGCCGACGACTCCAGGAGAGAGAACCGGAGAGGCCCAACTACACTCCACCCCACCTCGATACACACCCACACACGTTGACGACACCAGGTTAGCCTGCACTCTACAGCCGATCTGCTCCTCCCCTCGCAATACCAACCCTTTCGACCTCACACTCCCCGTCACGCGACATTCCCCGTCCCCTGGCAATACCAACCCTCCCTACCTCACATTCCCCGGCACCTCACACTCCCCCCCCCCCCCCCCCCCCCCCCGCGCGCGTATCTGTAAGTTAGTATTAAGGAACGCTAAGGGCTGAGGCGTGATCAGCCACCACTAACGTCTACAACCCTTTTGTACCTTTCCTAGTTTAAGTCGACTCATTCCCCCGATCGCAACACCTGTACACCCCCCCCCCGTCACAAATATACACATCAAGTTTTACCGATTATATCCGCCCCGTCTCTAATTGTCTTCCCCACCCATATTATTCGTGCGGACTCAAAACCCGTCACACATTAAAATACTAACGTATAGTTACTTTTTCGAAATCACTTACCCTTAGTAGATATTTCGATGTGGCGCTGCTAGCTTGCCTCTGAGCTGGCACTGCCACAGGTTTTTGTTGAATAAACGCGGAGCGACAAATTTGGCGTTACGGTATTTAATTAGCATTTAATTGTTTTATATGGTAAACTTCATATTTCTTATGTGGTGGTGCCAGCTTGATAGAGGTACCCAAGTGTACAAGACAAAATAAGGCATATCAAGTCACTTGGAGCCACTTCAGTGGTAGTTACCCTCGGAAATGTATTCATATTGCACATAAATTACCGTGCATAGTCAATGTTGTAAACCAAGACATACCTGAAGATAACAGGCGTATGTCCAGGTACTGAGAAATATGGATTCCCTCCTCTCGTATGCGTTGGACCATTTCCGTCATTAACATTTCCTTCATTTTCATCATCACCATGTAACGGCCTCCACCAGTGCTCCAGAAGTGCTTGAAGTAGTAGATTTCCATAGTTTACTTTGAAAGAAACAAATTAATAAAATTAGGTTAGATAATATAAAATTTTCAAGCAGGAAGTCTGCTCTTCAATGTATTGTACCTACATATTTTCAAAATCTATAAGCGCAATCGAATACTACCAGTCATGAAGTATCTGTATATTTTCATGTTTCTCTTATACATTTTATATATTTTTCTTACATTTCAATTTCTTAGTCTCATTTGAAGTTGAAAAAAAAATTTGTATCATGATCTCGATCAAATTTATGAAATGTGCGCCAATCTTTGAGGAAAAGTGGTTGAAAGTGGTTTATAATTCCATTCTGTTGAAACTTGTTTTAAACATTCAGCGAAAATATACAGATCTACCCTTCTTCTTGAATTTGAGAGAAACTCAAACGAAATCCAAGAAGCAGTAAAAACTTCATCGCGCTTCTCAAATCAGGTCATACCCTTGAAAATTAGACCAAGTATTTATTTATCATTAGGTATACAATAGGGAATGAGACTTCCGTTTCCGTTTTGAATGTGAGTGGCAGGTGTGCGAAAGAGTGTGAGTGAAAAGGCGAGAATTGAGCAGGATAGCAAAGGTGAGGAGAAAAGGAAATAGGGTAGAGAAGGAGCGGGAAAGACATAGACATGAGGTCGGGTGAAGGGAACAGGGAGGCAGGAATAGAAGGGAAGGGCAGTTGAAAAAGAAAGAAGGGGGAGAGTTTTGAGGTTAGGCAGAAAGAGCCGGCGGAGGGCAACGATTCGGATGAGATAAGAATAGGCGGTGACATCTAGGGAATAGAAAGGGGGATAGAGTAGAGACAGGTAGGCGGCAGATAGATAAGGTAAGGAGCGGTGACGGAGAGAAAGAATATGAGTAACGCGGGTGACCAAAAAGAAGGGGCGAACAGGGAAGAGGAGGAGAAAAAGAAAGGTAGGCCGGGTGCAGTAGCAGCGTTAGGGAGGGATAGGAGTCATAGTCTGGGATCGGCGACGACGGTGCTAGATTTATGGAAGAGAAAGCGGGAGGAGGAAGGGGAAAAAGGGGAGGAGGATGTAGACGAGATGCAGGAAAGAGAAAGAGTATTTGGGAAAAGCAGGAAAGTGCACCGGTCGCCGGAGGGTAAGACAGGGGAGGAAGGGAAGGAAGAGGGAGGGGGTATACAGGATATGCTAAGGTTGATTAGGGAAGAGCTAAAGATAGGTCTAGAGGAGGTCAAAGGGCGGGGAAGGGGGATCAGGGAAGAAATGGAAAAGATTGAAGGCGAAATGACTAGAAGGGAAGAGCAGTGGGAAGTAGAGAGGGGGGAGATGAAGGAAATGATAAGGGATCTGGGTAAAAGACTAGAAGAGGTAGAAGAGCCGAGAGGGGGGGAGATGGAAAGGGTAAAGGAGAGGCTGGTAGAATTAGAAAAGAAGAGTGCAGAGGGCGGTGGGGAAAAGGCAGGTACAGGGGAATGCGGAAGTGGCGCAGGTAACAGTAGATAGGTTAAAAGAGACGGAGTGGGCCATAGAGAGGAAAGAAAGGGAAGAAAGAAGGGGAAATATAGTATTGAGAGGAGCGAAAATAGAAAAGGGAAGAGAAAAGGAAGGGTTGAAAAAGATTATGCAAGTGATAGGGGTAGAGGTCGAGGTAAAGGATATGTGGGAGGTAAGCGCGAAAAAGGGGGCAGAAAAGGGGATATGGATAGCAAGGCTAGGAAATAGGGAGCAAAAGAGTCAGGTAATGGGAAGAAAAAGCCTCCTCAAAGGGAGGGAGGAGAGAATAGAGGAGGATCTCACCTGGGCAGAGAGGAGAATGAAATGGAAGTTGGGGGAGATAGCAGCTATCGAGGAGAGAAGGGGAAACAGAGTAAGTATAGGGTATGCAAAGATCTGGATGGAAGGGAAAATGTGGAAGTGGGATGAGATAGGAGAGGTGCTTAGGGACGGTGCAGGGAGAGAGAGGGAAGAGAGGCAAAGGGAGGGGAGGGGAAAAGTAGGGGAAAGCGATAGGGAGAGGACAGCAAGCGAGGAAAGACAAGAGGGAAGTATAGAAGCACAGGAAGGGGTACGTAGGGAAAGGCAGTCGGTGGAATGGGCAGTGGGGGGGGGGGGGGGGGGGGGGGGCAGAGGCAGGGGGGAGGGAGAGAAAGAGGAGAGAGAGAGAGGGGAGTAGGCGAGACGGAAAGGGAGGGGTGGAAAGTAGTTTTCTGGAATGTGGCGAGGCTCGCGAGAAAGGATGAAGATTTCTGGAGGGGGCTAGGGGAGTGGAATGTAATATTTCTGATGGAGACATGAATAGAAAAAAAGGGGTGGCAAAGGATTAGGAATAAGTTGCCAGCAGGGTATAAATGGGAAGTGCAGTATACGGTGAGAAAAAATAGGAAGGGGAGAGCAATAGGCGGAATGCTATCAGGGGTAAGAAGGGAGATAGTGAGTGGGGAGGGAGGGAGGGAAGAGGTGAAAGAGGGCATGATAATAAGGAAAATAAGTGTAGGGGGGGAAAATGGGTAGTAATAGGAATATACGTAAATGGGGATCTAGAAGAGAAGATAGGGGAATTGAAGGAGCGGGCAGAAGAGGTAGAGGGAGGAGCAAAAGTGCTAGTGGGGGGTGATTTTAATGCCAGGACAGGGCAGGAGGGGGGAGGGTGTTGGGGGGAAGGAGAGGAGGAGAGTAGGAGTAGGAAATCAAAGGACAGGAAAATAAACTCGGAAGGTAAGCAGCTGGTGCAATTTTCGGAAGAGACAGGATGGGCAATAATGAACGGGAACATAGAGGGTGATGAGGAGGGAGAATTTACGTATGTAGGTGGGGCGGAGGTGACGGTGATAGACTACGCTATAGGAGACAGCGGGGTAAGGGATAGGGTCAAAAGGATAAAGATTGGGGATAGGGTTGACTCGGATCATCACCCGGTAATAGTGTCGATGAGGGGGGCAGTGACTAGGACAAGGAAGGAAAAAATAGTAGGGGGAACTAGTAGAGGAGACTGGACAGAGGAGGGTAGGATGAGGTTTAGAACAGAAGTCAAATGGGAGGGGATAGGAGAAGCGGATGTAGGCAAAGAGATAGAGAAAAGAATAAGGGAGTTTAGACGAGCCTTAGATGTAGGAGGGAGGGGGAGGAAAGCGAAAAAGGGATAGTGGGATGAGGAATGTAGGCGAAAAAAAGCGGAAGTTAGGCAGAGTCTAGGGAAATGGAGAAAGGGGGAGGGGGAAGGGGACGCGTGTAGAAAGGAAAGAAGGGAATATAATAGGCTATGCGAGGAGAGGAAAAAGAAAGAAAATGAGGGTTTCATAAAAGAAGCAGCGGAAGCAAGGACAGAAAGCAAGGTATGGGAGATAGTTAACAGGGAAAAAAAGAAGTGGAAGAGGGTGAATGAGGACATAGGCGATCAGGAGAGGGGGGAGTATTTCATAGGATTATTAGGCGGAGTGGAAAGCAAGGTAACAGAAGGCGGGGGGATGGCAAATAGGAAGGGAGACGGGGAAGGGGAGCTGCAGAGGGAAGAGATTAAAAAGGTGATCGGAAAGCTGAGGGATGGAAAGGCACCAGGGGGGGATGGAATAGTTAGCGAGGTATGGAGGTATGGGGGGGGGAAGAAATGGAGCAGTGGATATGGAAAACATGTAACAGAGTTTGGGTGGGGGAGGGCTGGCCAGAGGATTGAAGAGAGGGATTGATAGCGCGCATAGTAAAGCAGGGGGAGGGGAAAAGGGTAGAAGAGTATAGGGGGGTGACGGTAATGCCAACTCTATATAAGGTGTATGCGATGGCATTAGCGGATAGGTTAGAAAGAGAGGTAGAGGAGAAGGGCTTGATACCGCAAAATCAAACGGGATTCAAAAAAGGCATGGGTACAATTGACAATGTATATGTACTTAATTATTTAATCAATAGACAGGTGGGAAAGGACAAGGAAAAGATGGTGGCGTTCTTTGTGGACTTGAAAGCGGCGTTCGATTCAGTGAACAGGAAGGTGCTGTGGGAGACTATGGAAAGGAGAGGGGTGAGGGAAGGGCTAAGGGTAAGGATAGAGGAAATTTACAAGGAAACAAAGAGTCGGGTGAGGAGCGGGGGAAAGGTAGGAGAGGCGTTCTGGACGGCGAGGGGGGTAAGGCAGGGATGCCCGCTCAGTCCGCATGTGTTCAACCTGCTGCTGGCGGATTTAGAAGAGGAAATGGGGAGAGGGAGAAGGGTTGGGGGTGGAGTTGGCCGGCGGCAGGGTATGTACGTTAGCTTATGCGGATGATATAGTGCTACTAGCGGAAAGTGAAGAGGAAATGGAGGTAATGATTAGGAAGTTAGAAAGGTATATGGGTAGGAAAAGGCTAACGGTAAATGTAGGGAAATCAAGGATTATGAGATTTAGGAAAGGAGGCGGCAGAAGGAAAAACATAGATTGGAGATGGAAAGGGAAAAAGATAGAGGAGGTGAAAGAGTTCAGCTATCTAGGGTATAGAGTAAAGTGCAATGGGGTACAGGAAGCACAGGTGAAAGAGAGAGTACGTAAGGCAGGGGTAGTAATGAGGCAGGTATGGGGAATAGGAAAAAGAAGGTTTGGGAGGGATTGGGAAAAAAGGATTTGGTTATTTGACAGGCTAGTATGGACGGTAATAGAGTATGCATCGGAGATATGGGGGTGGAGAGAATGGAGGGCGGTCGAGGCGGTACAGGATAGATTTTTGAGATGGACATTAGGAGTGGATGGGCGAACACCGGGATATTTAGTAAGAGAGGAATTACAGAGGGAGAAGCTAAAGATTAGGGCAGGGAGAAGGGCATGGAATTTTGAAAGGAAGCTGGAGAGAGGGGAAGGTAGCGAGTTAGCTAGGAGATGCTGGGAAGAGATAAGGGAAAAGGCGGAAGCTGGGAGGCAGGGATCGAGATGGGAAAGAGAAAGGGAAAGTTTCTTTGCGGAAAGGGGAGCAGAGAGTAGAGAGGTAGTCGCGAGAAGGGAGAGGGGCGAGATGGAGTTTAGGGAAATAGAGGAGAGAGAGAGGGAAGAACAGAGAAAAGAGAGGTGGGAGAAAATAAGGGAATCGAGATACAACAGATGGTACAGGCTAGTGAAAGGAGAAGGGATATCAGGGTATCTGGGAAAGGGATGGGGGGAAAGCAGGTGGACAAGGGTGGCAAGATTTAGATTAGGAAGCGAGATGAAGGAGGCAAGGTACTGGGAAGAAGAGGAAAAGAGAAGGTGTAGAATGTGCGGGGGGGAGGAGGAAACATGGGAGCACGTATGGGAAAGGTGCGTGGGCTGGGGTAGAAGGGGGGAAAGCTGGCAGGAGGTGGTGAGGGAGATGTTAGGTGAGGAGGGGGTGGGAGAAGTCTGGATGAGAGAACTGGAAAGGATCAGGGATGTACAAGAGAATGAAAGAGTGAGAGATGAATGGGAAATGGAAGTCGATTAGGATAAGGACGAATAGGGAATAGAATAAGGTAAAATAGGATAAGGTTAAGTAAAGATAAGGATAAAGAATAAGAAAAGGATAAGAGGGAAAGTAAGGGAATGGCAAGGCAACGGCACAGGGCACAGGCAATTAGAAATTAAGCAAGGATAAGGTAGGAAGTAAGAATAGGGTAAGAATAGGTTAAGAAAACATGTAAAAATATTGTAAAGGAAGAGGAAAAGGGAAGTCCTTGTAACCCCAAGGGGAGCAATAAATATTACATACATACAATAGGGAATAAAAACAGACATTGAGTACATTACGCGACAAGACGTAAGGATTGCCCCCCTGCAGTAGAGTACTACTCTATGCACAGGCCTGATTTAGAGTTTACAGGGCGGAGCCCCTACGGTGGTGGTTGTGGTGGAGGTGGAGGGGGGCTGCCACAGGAAAAAATGCATAAATCTTACATGTTATCAAACGGAAAGAATGTGTCATTGAATATTACACGATCATGTAATATCAATATTTATGCTCATACGGAAATCCATCTTCAATCAAGTTTAAGGAGTGTAATAAATTTCTACTTCATTCTTGGAAATATCATCAATTTGTTGAGTACTTACAGAATTTTGGATTAAAAATCATTATAATTCTTTTATTTATGCGTAAGTGTGATCATTTTATCAGCTTGCAGGCTAGAATATTATTGATAGTTTATAACGATACATATCGCCGGTCTTTTAGACACGCCCCTTCCCTTGTGGCGAATTGTCGACGAACAATACAAAAAGAAAAGGAGAGAAAACTAAAAAAATTATTTAAGGCCACATTTCCCGCAAATGCGGGAGAAGAGTTGAGAGGGACTAATATACTACTTTCGCCCCACTATTCAGGTCAAAAGAGATAACATTATGATTGAGTCGGGAATAGAAACAATAAAAAATACAACCTACAAACTAAAGAACACAATAGGAAAAATAAAAAACGACATATGAATAACGCCATTTGAATAGCTTACATTTGATATTTTCACCAATGCCTGTTAGTCCGGTCAATTTAGACATAAAAATAGTGATCGAACAACAATAATTCCGACAGAGCTGAATTTTGGTAGAGACCTTGGGTTTACCATTGTGAAGAAAAACAAAAAAGTCCCTATCGATCCCATGTGTGCTAAAAAAGTTATTCAAGGTCAAAGGTTAAAATTTTTGGTTTTTTCGATTTTTCTCGTTAACGGTTAATTTTATCAAAAAAATAGCTTCGACCAAAATTGTAGATCATAAAATTATCCACAAAAATGGTCCCGGTACTTTTTTTCCTAGGAATCATCATTTCTGAGATATCACGATTCTGAAAGTCGAACGAGTTACATTCTATATACAGGGTGTCCCATTTTAATCTTACATCTAAATTATCTCGAAAAATATTGCTCTGATCAAATTTTGTTTGAAACAAAAGTTTTAGAGTTCAAAGGGGGACGTTCAAAAAAAATTTTGTTGAAGGTCCCAAATTTACAATAGCGACGCTACGATGGCTGACATGGTTTTTTTTAAGGGAAACCTAACTTTTTTTTATGACAAAACAATGCATTGCATTGAAACTAACAACTTTTGTAAGAAACATTTTTCGATTCAGATTGTGGTTTTCATGTTGGAACTCCATTTTTGACTATTTAGCGCTGTCCGGAAGGTACCATACAAAACCCAAACAAACCCAAACAAACCTAAACAAAAGTGTGCATGCATCTGTGTGTGCGTGTCTGAGGTTGCACGATTGTGGGCATGTTTGTTTTTTTTCGCGAAGGTTTGTTTGGGTTTGTTTGGGTTTGTTTGGCTTTGTTTGGGTTTGTTTGGGTTCGTTTGGGTTTGTTTGGGTTTTGTATGGTACCTTCCGGACAGCGCTAAATGGTCAAAAATGGAGTTCCAACATGAAAACCACAATCTGAATCGAAAAATGTTTCTTACAAAAGTTGTTAGTTTCAATGCAATGCATTGTTTTGTCATAAAAAAAAGTTAGGTTTCCCTTAAAAAAACCATGTCAGCCATCGTAGCGTCGCTATTTTAAATTTGGGACCTTCAACAAAATTTATTTGAACGTCCCCTTTTGAACTCTAAAACTTTTGTTTTAAACAAAATTTGATCAGAGCAATATTTTTCGAGATAATTTAGATGTAAGATTAAAATGGGACACCCGGTAATATGCACGCATATTATACATGTCACGGATATACATAGTATATGTATAGTATATATAGTATATATACATGGTGTATATATAGTATATATATATAGTATATATACTGATATACATAGTATATATACAGTATATATCAGACTGCCTCAAAAAAAAAAAAAAATTTTTTTTTTGATCTGCAGCTTCATGAAATCATAGTATATAACATAATATTGAACCTCCTGAAAGGAAATCGCCGTTCAATTTTTTAAGAGGTGCCGCATCGAGATTTTGTAATACCCATTTGATTAACACGTAAGAAATCCAATTCTGACGGTTGGAGGGAGATAATAATTTTTTTATGCAACGAACGGAACTCTATATAGTAGCGCTTGACAGTTCATATGTTTTCTTCGAATTCCCGTGTCGAAGAAATTTTTTGATCGCACGATCTTCGAGTGATTCAACATTGCTAAAAACGTGGTTTTTCGCCTTTTCGAAAAATGGGTACCTAGGATAAACTTCCAGCTTCCTCAACTGGGTCACATTAAAATATTGAATAATATCCGTCAAATACATTCGAACATGGTGTTGGTACATACACCATGTATATATACTATATATACTATACATATACTATGTATATCCGTGACATATATAATATGCGAGCATATTATACAAAATGTAACTCGTTCGACTTTCAGAATCGCGATATCTCAGAAATGATGATTCCTAGGAAAAAAAGTACCGAGACCATTTTTGTGGATAATTTTATGATCTACAATTTTGGTCCAAGCTATTTTTTTGATAAAATTAACCGTTAACGAGAAAAATCGAAAAAACCAAAAATTTTGGCCTTTGACCTTGAATAACTTTTTTAGCACACATGGGATCGATGGGGACTTTTTTGTTTTTCTTCACAGTGGTAAACCCAAGGTCTCTACCAAAATTCAGCTCTGTCGGAATTATTGTGGTTCGAAATGTCTAAATTGACCAGACTATGTTATACAAGAACATCGGTTATTCCGTAAGGTTTACAGAAGGCCGCTACTGCCGTAGCAGCACGATATCTATCATCATACATTACTTTCAGCTGACTGTAATGTATGAGTAACGTATTTCAATCATACGCTTGCCGAAGATTAAGGGGGACTTTGGAGGACGCATTTTTGGTTCAGCCGGATCTATTTGTTCTGGCCATGAGGATTATTTGCAGAAATCTATCTTGCAAATTGCGTAATGGTCATAAGTTAGTGTTATACCCAGAACTCCATGCAATGATCCCGTAGGATGCAATTACATGAAATAAGGCACAGTAAATTATAGAAAGGGTTTCTTGTCCATCACTTTTTTCAATTTACCAAAGAGAATAAATCAGTATTTACAACGTTTACTGGTAGCTAGAGTATTTGCAATTATGCATCCTATTTAATATTATGATCGATTATTAATTCGAGGTATTAGGCTTCGGTTACTCGTTTTACGACCATATTTTCGACTTTTACCGTAGAGTATGCGTAGAGAGACAATTAGAGCAGACACCAAAAGTCAAGTAGACCGTTTTTTGCAGATTAATTGATAGTTGCTGGATATACAGCCAACTGTATAGATTTTAGCTGATCATTTGCATATTCAATAACTTCTTTCCAAGATTCTTTAGATGATAATATAATGCTATCATCAGCATATAATTTCCTACCGGTAGTACAGAAAATATGTCATTGAGTTAGATTATGAATAAAAGTAGGTCTAGTATTGAACCTTGAGAAACACCTAACTTGACTTCTAGTGCATTACTCACTCCAGGTTTCATTTATCCTTACCAGTTGTATTCTCTCTGCGAAATAGATTTTTATTGGATCACAAGCTTTGCCACGTACAGCATATCTCCCCAATTTTTCCGTATCAAAGACCTTCCTTAGGTACAATAATAACGTCACAGTCGGTTTAGTTTTATCTAGTTTAGTGTATAAATAATTCATGACGTCCGCTAATGTGTTTACAGTACCAATTTTTTCGTGCCAAATTTATCTTGATATTGCTTACAACTAATAAAATTATATTACACTATGAAATAATCTTAAATTAAACAGGAACAATTGTTTCTTTCACAGCCTTTAGAATTTTCATTGCATGTGTGATATTAATTATTAATACGGTTAAAGTAAAGGTCATTACGTACGTAATAATTACAATATACCGGGTGTCCCAGACCACCCGTCTACCACTTCTAAAATGTGAAAAACTGATTTTTTTGAAAATTTGAAAACCTAGTATGGCTATATCGGGCCTGCCCTATTGAATGATAATATTAATGACCTCCGGTGCAGACCGCATATGCGTTTTTTAAACCAGAAGTACATTTTTTTGAATAAGACATGCATATATATTTATGGCAGAATCGGATTCTACGTCAAAAAATATGCATCTTTTGTTTAAAACATTTTTCCTTAAAACGTCATTCTTGACCCCTAAATGATCTTTACAATTCAACTTGTGATCGGTCCGCACGAAAGTTTTAGTTTACCATGAACGTCCGACGACAAAAGACAATATGATTCGAAAAATCACGGAAGCAATTGAGTCGCTTGAGGCAGCAGAAACTAGACAAGCTGTTGATGACTTCTCAACAAGAGTACAGACATGTATCTTGCAACGCGGAGCATATTTTGAACACTAAAGTGTTTGATTACACAGAGTTACGACTTATTTTCACATAAAGTTTCTTCAACGGTATTCATTGAAAAAGTTTTATTTTGAGAACAGTGAAAATGTACTATATGTATATTTAAGAATGTTAAAAAAATTGTCATTATCCTATGTTATTAGAAAACAAATTATCAATATGTTATGTTATTATAAAATAACTTGCAATTTTGTTATGTTATCTTAAAATAAATTGAGCATAATTGCAGGGATGGATATAATTGTGAAAAATCTATTATGCGTTCAGACTGAAAACTTTTATCTCGCTAAACCGATTTGTTATTTGGAATTTTAGTTTTCCTGTGTTCTGAAACGTACGCTAAGTAAGATAAAATAATATCACACTTTGAAAATCATGAACAAATCTGATTTATCGTTAGATAACTTTTTTGTCCTGTGAAATTAAGTATCGGGAGATGAAATCCAGTTCCGTACGGAACAGTTACAAGTTTAAGTCATTTAGGTCATTGAGCTGTCAAGAATGACGTTTTAGGAAAACATGTTTCAAACGGAAGATGCATATTTTTTTATGTGGAATTCGAATCTGTCAAAAAATATGCATGTCGTATTTAAAAAAATGGACTTACGAGTACGTATACAAGAGGGATTCTGGATACAAACACCTTTTTACCGGCAAAGCTCTACCCAGACGCAAACCCTTGAAGGTTAACCCCACCCTCGTCAGATAAAATGCACTTTGCCGATCGATCGCCGGTGAAAAATCTCTCCAATGACCATGATCGTCAGTAAAAAAAAAACCCCAAATGACCGTAATCGTTGGTAAAAAATCCACGAAATTGCCGTAGTTTGTATCCCTCGTGCGTTCTACGTCGGTAGGAAGTGTGTGAAATTAGCTATCAGTTACCTTGCGTCTTACTCTTACCAGATGAATAGCGCTCTCGGTTACCATGCTCATCGAGCGGGATCGAGTAACTACATTACCGAGCAAACCCCGTGAACCCTCGAGCGTTCGAGCACATCCAGTGAATCCTCGGACGTTCGACCGAGAGTCCTCGCACGTGTCAGGTTGAGGTTCCAGAAGTTTCGAGAAGATTCTCCGATGATCGAGAGGTTTCGAGGGGGAGGTACGACGTTAGGAGACTCATGCAACGACCCTGAACGAATTTAGGCCGACAAACAATTCTCGGAATCGTCCGAATTGATGTTGAGCCGCCCGCGATCAAAGGATTTCGGTGCGACGTTGAATTCTGGAAGGTTCTGAAATAAACTCTCAACTAGCAAGACATAGGTTCTGAAACAAAACGGTTGGTATTGATAATGAAAAATATTTTATTGAAAAAAACTAAAGATTACAGTTTTACATAAAATTCGTGATGCTGATATATGAGTGTAATTAGATGTTTCTTACTCAACGGTATTGTAACCATGCTTTAGACAATAGGAATGAAGAACTGTTCGAGTAGACACCGATCGGCTTTTCTGTTTCAGCAGAAAATTTCGCAGTAACAATACGTTTTGAGCTGCACAATTTGGATGTAATATAGCATGATGCGCACAATTCGAAATAGTATCTGACGTTTTATTTAATTTCTGCAACGATGGACAACCCAAATCCACCAAATCAACGACTTCAACTTTTTCATCCAGAATTTTTTGCAGCCAAAAGGTAAATTGCCACCTTCCGAGGATAGCCCGTGATAATTCCGTGACGGCCACAAATTTTCGCTTTTAAATGGAGCGAGTAAGAAATACCAATCGTACGGAGGTTCGAAGAGAGAAATTGACGGGTTGGTACTTTCGTCGAGGGACACAACTGCAAACTCTTTGGTGTAAAACCGGGACCCGGTCTCCTGATTTCTTGCACGTCGACTATGAACTCCATCGTGAAACAAATACTGAATCGACTGTCGTAAACTTCAAGGTTTTTATACCAATTTCCTCACACCACCACTCAACGGATTGTATTCAATTATACGATCATGTAAAACCAAGCAGTAGGCAGATGTACCAGCACGAAAGTTATTTTTAGCCTCAAATTCGATAGGAATATCTACTGGTCCGGATTTCAGAGCCTCGCTTTGTTTCGAACAGTCGATGAAAATCAAAGGTTCGTACTGTGGAAATTCGCTCTTCGTCAACAAAGGCTTGGGTACTTTGCCATAATAGGTGGCTTGACAGTTTGCGTACATCTCGTACAGCAAAGCAAAGCGATTGTGACTCATGTCCAAGTTCAGGTTACCGTGCGGATAATACTCGTTATTCAAGAAGAGCTTGACGTCAGTAATGTTACAGTGATCAAGATGACTGGCGTTTTTGCCGGCTTCGTTTTTTCGATTTGTTTAAAACTGAGCATCGCAAATCGTGGTTACGCCCAATGGGTAGACGTTTTCACAGTCCAAACGGGTTTCGTGGTTGCCGGTACAGTGCTATTATTCGTTGATCCGAAAGCTTCGCATACGGTACTAACCATTCCACTTGATCGATCACGATTCTAAAGTCTTCGTCTTGATTTTGAATGATGGCATTCAAATCACTTTTTGATCTTGTAAGAATCAGCTCATGTTTCGCGTCAACGATGATCTTGCGATAGTCTTCAGCGAAGCTCAATATCATGCTCAAGGGAATAACTACATCGAAGTTGCCATCGCTATCAGTTAATTTTTTCGGTTCCTGAACATCGAGCCATCCTGTATTTTCCATAAGCCAACTCTGACCAGGGTTGAGCGAAGCGAAAGCCTTCAGTAGGCTGGTCAGACCAACGTTTTTACATTTATCAATCTCTACAGCGCTGCAGAGTTTAGTTTGTACTGTACATCTTCGAACAAATGGCAGATGGCGTTATTGACTAAAGTTGTGTACGGGTTCGTGGTTCTATAGCTAGAAATGATTGTAGACAAACGCCGCACTTGTAATGACGCTATCAACTAACCAACGGTTATTTATTATTCTGATATCACAAGTTTTGTTACTACTAGAGCAAGAGAGACAGCCGTTGCCGTTATCGAGATGGAGAGTTCGCTCGTTACTAGTCGACTTCTCGAAGCATCGAGAAAATTCTCCGTGGTTGCAATTCTTGTTTTCGTCTCTGCCGCTTGTCGCTGTCGTCGCGCTGGGGAACATTCCCTAGCGAGGAACGTGGCTCGACCGCCACAGTTGTGATCGCTGCTGCAGTGCCGTCTGATTTGAGCAATTTTCCAGAGATATGCAGCGAACTCTTGCTCGGTAATACGCATAAATCCTGATGCTGAACGGTGATTCGAATCTCATCGCTGTTGTTGAAAGTTGACGATGCGTACGGTTTGTGTGCATATATTTCTTGGCGGACGATTGATTCGTCAAAGACGACAGGTGTTTGAATGCTCAAGATTTCCTCCTCCATGGTACGTAGCATACAACGAAACAGCAGGATCGCAATTTTATTTGTCGGAAATTCCTTTTCCAAAAGGTGTCAGCTTTAGACCCAAAGCTATTAGGAACTCCACGTTTCGACGTGTTAGCGGTTCGGGAATCGATCGATGACTGACTTGATCGGGACATGCTGACTGACTAATATAACTCTTTTTGGACGATCTGTTATATACAATACCCATCTTTTATTGCAATTTGACGTGCAGTCTCACAGTTATACTTCTCCACGAAAATTAAACAGGTCTCCGTCTTGATCGACTAACCGAAGCTGTATGTGATCTATAGTCTTGACGGCGATCGGAAGATAAATGAAGTGCGACAGCACTTCCACGATCTTACATCCCGGCGGAACGATAGGGAAAAATACGTGAGCAGTATGCACTTTGCGCTCATTGACGTAGGCACCCGTTGTAATGCTACATTTGACTCGGCAACACGTTGATCTTGAGAATAGCTAATGGCATATCCGATTGATGAGTTTGGTTAGCTGTCAATACGCGCGGTGTAAATCCGAGAAGCTGACCAATAGAAATTTATAATATGGTTACATTTGATTTCGTTGCACAACGTATTATTGTTGGGCTTTACGCTGATTTTAATGTCGGTATTTTTTAACGCGTTTTGAACATACTTTTCAATAACCTCAATTTCGTAGCTGCCAGTAGATATAGTGACTACTTTATCGGCTATGTATATTTTATTGTGACCGACATCAACGTTGGGAATGGAATTCAAGGTTAACAGTTCAACGAGGCCGAGGACGTAATTTTTGTTTAGAGCAAGTTCGATCGGAGGAAAATATTGCGCTTCGAGAATCAAAGACGTTCCTGATATCGTTAACGTAAACGAATCATCCGTGACTACAAATGTTGGACTAACGTTATTAAATTACGTGTCATGTTTATATAGCTCATGGCTTAGTAATTTCAGACACAAGTGCCCGCAATCGAATGTATCGTAATCCTGATATCTTTCATCGTTATACTTAACGCTACCAACACCGAGATATTTCACGAAATCTAACGGAGGTTGTAGATGACCGAAGTTGTCGAAATATACGACATCGTTGCCGCGTTACTTATGTGCAATATCGTCAAGATTGACGACAACTACCTCGTTTCTATGCGGCCCATTTTTGTACATTTCGTTGCGCATAAAAACACCTCGAAAGTAGGGAATTTTCATGATTTTTGCATACTTTAGCAAATCCCAGTTGGTCAAAGCTCGGGGTGCTAGCTTCAAACTTAGTTTTTTGAAAGATGAAGACCGAAATCCTTTTTGTATGGTTTAAGATGGAGACCTTTACCCAAGGTGATCGCTTCCATCGTTTTGTTATGCCGTTTGCTCTCCTCCAATTCTCGTTTAGCCGCGCTTGCATCGTTTATAGCCTTCGCTATACCCGCAGCATCCCCCACTAACGCACTCGTAGCGCTGAGACCGGCCAAAATAGGTATGAGAAAAGGTAGTAATCCGCCAACTTTTGAGAGTACCGGTAGGAGGCGTGGTGATCCGGTGATATATTTACCACTTTCTTTTTTCACAGCTTCTCGAGTACCTTCGTCTTCGGAAAAGATTTCACTCCCAATTGGACGACGAAGATATTCACGATGAGCCAACTAGACAATACCCATGCTATAACGTACAAGCTCAAAGATTATCGAAATCAACCCATCGCTAGCGGTTTCTACGAACAGGAGCTCCTCAAGGTTGAACATCCGGACATCTATCTCGTGGAGAAGATTTTCAAGAAGCGTTAGAAAATATTGGATGTAAAATAGTTAGGTTTTGACAGTACACACAACAGTTCGATAAATGAATCTGACATGTAAAATTATAAATTGAATAAATGAAATTTTCTTGTAATGAATATGTCTTTATTTTACACCCTTTGTATTAAGTATGCGTTATTATTTGACGCCATACATATATTATACATAGATCACTGTACAATTTCAAATCGCACCCTATACGCTACGATGCGGTACTTATAAATCTAAAGCATATCTTATAACTTGAAGTCCACTTTATTCACATGGTCTATAGCCCCACAGAAGCGTGTCGGTCGTGTCATGGAATACGATCCGTTTGTCGTCATTCTAGCTCAGTGCTAGCTTTTTCTGTTTCACAGTATAAACTTCATGTTTTTCACTCAATATCAAATTCTGATTTTTTATTACATTTTTATGTTGTAAAGCACATTCCTTGTAATCGTTAAAAGTTATTGTTTTCAAGACCGACCCTTTTACACCCTTGGCCCGTTTTTGATCTTTCTTATCTCCCAACACTGGAAATGAATACAATTTAGCTCTTAATCCAACAAATTTTTTATTTGCTAAAGGCATTCCATAGATGTTATTGTTACGTGGGGGTGGGGGTAGGCGGGTACTGAGCAGTGGTAGTTAATGATTAATGAATAATCAAAGATGCTCCCACGTAACGACAATAAATAAAAATTAAAACTAAGAAACACTTACCTCTCGATAAGCCGGTAATGTGGGTACGTTGTTGCCTAGTCCTACACAGGTCTGTGAGAGTTGTTTAAATGATTGAGGCTAATTTATAATAATGAAAATGGGAAAAGGTCGTCGTTCAAAATAAATGGTTTGAAATGATTTCATTGGTAAAAGATGAAGTATATTCTGTAACAATGAATGACGATAATGACGTAGAACCCGAAAGTAACAATTTATAAATTGTTTCAGTTTATACAACAATCCACGCCTCTGGGCGAATTTATATTCAAATGCAGAGAAGCTGCAGAATCACTGAATTTGACCATTTGCGCGTTTGAGCAAATCGTGTGTTATTCTATTCTAAATGATATTATTATTTGATACCAAGAACATCTATCCTGAACGATTCTTATAACTAGCTGGTCGTGATTATTTGATATTGTATCTCTCTTTTTAGATTAAATGTAACTTATGTTGGTAATCCAATTCTACGCTACGGATCAGTCCATCCGTAGAATTATATGCGTTACTTAGCTCTGATTTGAGCTAGCAAGAAAATATGATTTTGGGGACCGAGCTGTAGACAGGAGAGTGTCTCTCTGAATAGCCAAGGTTATTATCTACAGCTAGGCGCTAATTCTATCTTGCTCAGTTTTGCTATGGAACTCTACGAGAAAACCTATATTGATATTCTCAGAAAACAATACTGAATGTTTGACAGTGGCTAGTGAAGCTTGCCATTTGTTTTTGTTTAATACGACGTTATGCAAAATTTGGAATGATGTTGAAGAAGACTACTCGAATTGACTTATCTTTAGATGCGAAGTTCGGTGAGATTGAGAGCCGTCGGTCGTGTAGGTCAGTGTCCGTAGTATTATGGAGCAGGGCCTCACTTCGAATTCTTAAGGGTGGATGGATGATATTAGAAACGATGAACCCGGTCCCTCAGTCTTGATTGATTTCGATAGTAATGAAGTTCTTGATTATTAAAGTAAATGCTTAATATTACCAGATCCGGATTGAATCTGGGCCGAACTTGGTTTAATTTGAGGAAAGCGGAATATCATAAAAATGTCTATTCTCGAAGACATAAGAAATAGTAAAGAACAGGAAAGAATTTGGGAAGTAGGAGATAGTGAGTCTTTTCAAATCACAAGATAATATGAATTCTCGAGTTGACGGATTAGCAAGAGATTTTAGGCCAGTCACAACTAAAATTTTCCGAACACTACTATTACTCAAGAAGGGCTAATACGGGTTGACGTCCACGCACTTCGCGACTTGACAAACGAAAGACGTGGCTGCTTGGACCTGAGGGTCCAAGAAGCTGCAGTTGCAATAAGTTACAACGGTAATTAGCCAATGAAGTGCGAGGGCGTCAACCTGGTGTTCCTGGGTCAGCTCTTTTTGTTGGAACGCAATCTTCCGGTCCCCGCTTCCACATGGACAACGTTACCTCGAGTGCGACTCCAGTCCTCCTTCGGTTCTCAATCTCGTCGGTGACTTATTAAAAATATGAACAAGAGATATTTACAAACAATGTTCGCACATCAATTCATATATCTTAATAAGTAATCTATTTTAATTTAGTTCACAATAGATGAATAGTTTATGCTAATTATTAATGACAATTTTGCCTTAAAAAAAGAGGTATTATTAGGCTGAGCTCCGCTGTTACTAGCTCAGCAATTCTATAGCGCGGTTCTTGGTATCAGCAAATAATATACAATGTTAACGGATGCCGAGGAATGTACGTGACTTTTTCTAGGAGGGGTGAAACTTGCTGTTGTTAGAATATGAGATTTTGATGAAATAATATCTGTGCATTGAAGAAATTAAAGAAATGAAATGAAATTGAATTTTGAAAAAAGTACGCCAAGGCGGTACGTCTAGGCTTAACATTATCGTGCGGGTAATCAGACGTGTCGAATTTGTACAAGTCCTCTCTAATACACTGGTATATGTAAGGGACGGTGAATTGATAAATTAAACTCTCTGTATCAGTGTACATTAATTTTGCATGGTTTCCAAATTTCATTTCAACATAATTAGTAAAAATCGTGAATATAGGTTTTCGAAAGATCTAGAATGGAGAAGCCTACGTACAATGGCTTATATGATTTGACTTTTGTTTTACTTAATTCAACTCTTATCATGACTTCCTCGAAAATCGTGGAGCTATGGAAATTTGGTTTGGCAATAGCAGTTCTAGCACCGTATCTTCCATCCCATTTCGTGATCAGCCTGACATCTCTGTACTTCCTAACATTTTCCATTGTTTTACCGAAAACTGCGTTATTCATTAGCTCGTAAAAGTTTTGTTCGAATTCGTTGATGGATTTTTTCCGTAAATCTGCATTCAAATCTATATAATTTTTAAGCCATGGTGTTTGCCGGAATTTCAGAACTATGTGAATTTTAGCTAACCTTAAGCCTAATTGTAAACATTATTTGAAAACGCGATAATAAATAACGTAGTTTTGTTTGGAAAGTAGCGTGGTCGTCAATTTCGACTGTTTACCGTTCGAAATCGGAGGTACGTAATGCTCCGGACAGTGGTAAATCTTTATGCATTTCATGCAATTCGTCAGGATATTCCAAATCTACTTCTAATATGTAACCGAACTCCGCTTTGTCCGAGGTAGTTAGAACATCGCATTGTCTGAAATCTGATACCTATTCAAAAGAACTGCAAGGCAGAGCAAAGCTCGTAACAGCACCGTGCAAATTGTTAACGTCGAAGTACATGAGATAAGATTCTTCGACTTCTGGATCGAATGCCTCTCCCATGTACCTGTTGTTGGGCTCTGCATATCTGTTCGAGCATTGCGACACACCGCCACGAATACCTTTTTCGATAAACATAATCAGACCTATATCAGTCAGAAGTTCGAGCTCGATGTCGGTACACTTGAGCATTGCGTCAAACAACAGCCCGGGCGCGGTGTAATAATGTAACGGATCCAGTCTATACGTCATCCACCAGTTCTATCCAAAGTTTTGAAAAACGGCAGCCAGTAAAAAAACGTCCGTCTTAGTCTAAGATCCCGCATTAGAACGACCTTCACCGAGTTGGTTAATGGATGAAAAGTATTTTATATTCAATTAAATATGTCAATAAATATGTAAGTTTGTGGCCTGTTTACCCAAACTTATCTCTGAAAAACAACAAACACGCTGAACGGGTTACGGAAAGGATAACCAAGAGTGACCATCGCGGAATCATCGCCTCGGGAGAGAGGGGAGTGATTGACAGGCGCTCGAGACATCCACTAGTGTTATAGTGGATACTCAGTAAAATATATTGTAAATTATATTGTAAATTTATTCTTTTCATTGTCAACTAAGCCTATAATCCCGATCGTCAAAACCGACATTGTTGTTGATTTAGTATCGTTTCTACATCAACCCAAGTCGTTGAGACTCAGGAATTATTATTTCCGCAACCCTTTTAAGTTATAAGAGTCACGCTTATAACTTAAAAATATATTGCAAATGGGTTTTCTAAAAAATTTCAATCCAGAATATGATCAATTAATAATTGAAATTTTTTTTTTTTTTTTTAAATTTCACTGGTTTGGTTAATAGGCAAATTCCATACCAATCAAAAGTATGAAGCCCATAGAATATGCAAACGTTAGGTTGACTATTTTTTTCCCGTCACAACTCCTGGGTAAGCAGGTATAAACAGGTAAACCGATACTAGTAACTTGCACCGGTCTGGTTAATGAATTAAAGTTAAATTAAAACAAAGATTATTTCATTACGAACACGGTGATTTCGGGTTGTCTGCGAAAAATCAGTCCTGAATTACGGTTATCGAATTTTAAAAAGTGAAATATTGCTGCGAGTGAATACGTGCGACAGAGAGAGAATCCTTTTCATTTTCAAGGACAAATAGCATGCGCACTCTCTTTCTTTCAATGGACGAACTACACACAGCTGCAATGCTGTGTACTCTTCTATCGCATGGGATGGTTCGCTAGGACCTCTCTGTCGCACGTATTCACTCGCGGCAATATTTCACTTTTTAAAATTCGATAACCGTAATTCAGTACTGATTTTTCGTAGACAACCCGAAACCACCGTATTCGTAATGAAATAATCTTTGTTTTAATTTAATTTTAATTCATTAACCAGACCGGTGCAATTTACTAGTATCGGTTTACCTATTTATACCTGCCTACCCAAGAGCTGTGACGGGAAAAAAGTAGTCAACCTAACGTTTGCATATTCTATTGGCTTCATACTTTCGATTGGTATGGAATTTGCCTATTAAGCAAACCAGTGAAATTTAAAAAAAAAAAATTTCAATTATTAATTGATCATATTCTGGACTGAAATTTTTTAGACAACCCATTTGCAATATATTTATTGACATATTTAATTGAATATAAAATACTTTTCATCCATTAACCAGCTCGGTGAAGGTCGTTCTAATGCGGGATCCTCTATTATCTGTAAATACAAATCCGAATATTTTCCCAAAGTTTGAACATTAGGAGTTTGCCAAACTTTGCATGCGTGCGCGTAATCGTTTTCTGTTATGTCCTAGTCGTTTAATTTAGAATGAAATTGTTCGTTGGTTGGTGTCGTCTGCTCTCGAGCTTCTTCTGTGCTCCAACAAACATCTTTCAGATTGAAAGTGTGACAGACACCTATCGCATAACCAAGTACGAGCACGGTGTCTAGGTATTTGTGATTTTGTTAATCGCGATAAATTTCGAATCCATGCAAAATGATGAGTTACTTTTTTTTCATAATTATCCATATCATCATCATCATCGTCATCATCATCATCAATTTCAGTCTCTAACACTAAAAAATGAATTTCGGAATTTTATCTTAAGACATTGGAAAATTCAAACCATCGTACCGTAGCACTTAGCTGAAATGCGGATACGAAGTGACTACGCTGGGATTGTTGTTGGCTAGAAAGAGGGCTGCGGTGCCCGACCAAAGAAAGCAATATGAGTCGCTGTTACGAATGTGAGGACAGCCTTCTTACGGTAGTTGTCGTGGTACAATATTGTGAGAAAGTGTTGTATCATGCGCGCGGTTAGAGAGCACACGAGCTTGTAGCAGAATGTACTATAATTTTCGTGTAATACTGTATCCATGGAGACGTTACCCACACAGTACTTATATGCACGTAGACACCAATACTCTTAAACATTTTTATACATTGCAATCCGGTAACGTTACTTAGACCCTACCAGTCTTGATATATTGGAGACTAAATCTATGTACAGTATAGATTGATACGTACATTCAGTGTTTTGTGTTTATATTTTTCACTGCGTCTACAATAAATGAAATAATGTCAGAAAATTTAAGATATAAAGGAAGATTTATTAAAAAAAAAGTGTTAGATAAACGTCTACAACTGATTAAATCAATTGATAAAGGCCGAATACGAAAAATGGAATCACAGGTGGAAAATGAAACTGAGGATGATTCTAACCTGAAAGTTGGGAAAGGTATAATTGACGTCGATGAAAGTGCAGATAATTTAGAGTGCAAAGTTTGTGATGAAACGTTATCTTTAAAGAGAATAAAAAAAGAAATCCGTTCAGGTCTTCATTCCACGTTTTGTATATAATGTAAGAAGTGTTGTATATTAAATATAGTTGAAACAGGTAAAGTTCATGTTAATGAAGACAGTGGCAAACACTCGGATCTAGACACAAAAGTTGTATTCGGTATGTTTTTCTTTTATTGTGAATGTTTCTGTAACGAATTGCGCAAATCGTAACCTACTTCAAGTCCGAAAATATATGTGATTAAGTGCAATATATGTAACTCACGTAATATTTCTTTCATTTATTATTTATATCATCTGAGTTTAAAAAACTTCAGTTGTGTTATATGCTGTGTTTAATTTAAGTTTAACACAAAGATTATATTAATATTATTTATTGTGTTACCAAAAATATATAGTATATTATATTTGTAATGACTATGTAAGTTTCACGTTAAATTTTATTTAAAATTTAATTTCTTTCTTGTCTAGAAAAAGTCACTACGGATAAGTATATAACTACAAAAATGTTCATTTTTTAAAATATAGAAAAAAACATATGATGAAAGGAAATTTTTATGTCGCGTTATATTTATATCGTTTATTATTAATATTTACAAGTTTAATTTTCAGATGCTTCTGTATTATTGTATCCTGCGTTTCCTTTATATTTAATACAAAGATTGTGTTGAAATTATTCTTGTACAAGTTAAAATTTAAAATATTTTATCAGCAATAAATATATGAGTACTGAAAATATTATTGTATATCCATTTGTCCCTCCGTCCGTTTCAATTTACCGCGCAAATAATATCCATACTCACGTACAGCGTTGTCAAGTTGTTTCTGTCCAACTAGCTAGTACGTATACTTTCTCATAAACTGTTGAACTTTACATTATTATTTATTGACAATGAGACGGACGATATTTTATTTCATTTTTTCTAAGAATTCAGAACACAAACAATAAGTGACTGTTAGTTTTTTGAAAATTTCTGACAGTTAGTTTTTTATTAAGACTGATAAATTGGTATAAGCACTATGTTGTGCTAAGCACCTATACTCTCCATGTTAATGAACCGATTTTTAATTAAATGTATCTCGAGTTAGAAAGGGTCAATCGACTTCAAATTTTAAGAGTGATTGTTTTATCATGTCCTTAATAAATATACCAAATTTCAGAATTTTCTGACTGTACGCGTTTTTCACGACAACTACCTTAACTTGAATGTCCGTAGGTAGTGGTGTGTATGTAAACACACCTCCTCGTAATGGCACATACTTGTTAATATTCACAGTCAAATTGATTATTTCGGTCAACGACCAGTCAGAGTTTTTTTCTTGGAAATCCTCCACTTTGGCCAACACTTTTTGCTTCACGTTCTCTTCAAACCACCCGTGTATGTCCGTTGGTTGGAGGATGAATTGATTTTTAGTATTGAAAAATTTAATTTCCTAATTTCAGCGTTCTTCATTATACTGAATTTACAGGACAAGTCACAGTTCGCTTTTAAAGTTCCTGTCTTTTGCAGCATCTTCTTCAGTCTTGCAACGACGAGGTGTTTTGCATCTTCCAAGAACCTGCTCAAGTCCTTATGCCGCAAATTCAGTACGGCTCCCGTTCTAATGCGACTTTCGAAAGCTGTCTCCAAATATTTCCACCGTACTCGATCGCTGTTTCGTCGGCTTTGTAATCCATCACCCACTTTTTGAAACTGTTGAAATTTAGCTGTCAACGATTTAAAGATTCCAATTGTGGTCGAAATTCGTGTCTTCTGTCCGATCGTTGAGGCGTTGTTTCATACAATTTCATTCAAAAGTCTGGTATTTTGGGTTCTAAATCGAATCCACGTTTGAATCTCTGTCGGTGGAGATTTCTGAGATAAAATCTTAGGCGCTGTCTCCACGATTTTTATTAATTTCAAGTACTTTCGGAACCCATGTTTGTTTCTTCTTCTTTCAATCGCACACACTTGACAAAGCTATGGTTACAAGGCTTGTTTCAGAATGACTGCTCTACGCTGACACGGTCCCTTTTATGGGCAAGTAACAACATGACTCACGCATTGTAGAAAATTCGTGAACAACCGTGTGCAATATTCTTCAACAAAAATTTCAAGATATTTCTCGAACGAACCTGCACCGCGTGTAATATGGTAGGGTAGTTCTTGAAACTTGGCGAAAAAGTCTCACACGCCTCACGTACGAGAGAGCTGCGGTAGTGAACTAATCGCAAGAGTGATACACGAAAGTGTAGTGGTATTAGTAGATATCATTCGCTAAAAGCGTTATAAGGATGTTTTACTTTACCTACAGTATTGGGTTCACGATTTTGAGGCCTACGTACTGGTGCAGTAGAGCAGAGTGAGACAGAAATATTATACAAACGTAACCGACAAGTGTCAACTACTTTGTGATTTGATATAGGTTTAATTGTGAATGTAAACACATGAAGATGCTGTACGAAGAGTGGGTGCCCCATACGTCTGATGGAAACATTCCGTTACGAACCATTGCAGCGTTCAGGTGGGTGATCGAAATCAGTGCAGTCATAAAGTCTTCACGTTGTTTGTGCAACTTGGGATTTTACTTGAGTGAATAGAAATAATTCACCGATTGTATGTGTGTTTTTGGTTCAGATTATTTTCAAGAACAAAAATTTTACATTCAAGAAAAACTACGTTTATCGCTACCTACACCGGTGAATTGTACCAAAATATCTTCTTTTTTCAGGTTTATCATTAAAAAATTATTTCAATGTTTTTAAATTTTTTCTCATGATTGGTTTCCAGAATATGGAGTACGTTCGCATAACGCTATTAATTCGCGTGGCGCGAGAGTGGGTAATTAATTTGCTCCTCGAATTTTTAATGACCTCTGTCAACATGGCCATCATTACTTACGGGACTGAGGAAACGGAAATTTTCATTCATCCAGAAGGTGTACTAGCTCATCTGCAGAAGGAACGGGACGGAACATGGTGGTTTCAACAATATAAATTTTAACAAAAAACAACCCTTTTTTTCAATAATATTTACAGTGAGGAAATTTATATACTGTAGGAAAGAAATATTCATTTGTTGGTGAATAATACTTTGTTAATTCATTTTTATTTGTTCTAAAGTATTGGATGATACAACAGTTTCAAAACTTTTTCATAAGAAAATTGAATTATTTGTTCTTCTCAGTTTTACATCAACTATTATAAAACTTGCATAATTCTAGGTTTCTTAAATTTCTAAATTTTTACAATTATTTGCTCTCTTCAGTTTGACAGTAACCATTATAAAACTTAAATATTTCTAGGTTTTCCAAATTTCCAAAATTACATATTATTCGTTTTCTTTGTATCAGAACACTGGAGGAATTGAAGCACCTCCGTCAATAATTTCAACACTTGAAGTTTTTTTTTTTTTTTCTTACTTATACATGTATGATGAAATTTTCATAATAATAAATATGTTTTAAAAATTCACATAATTTTTCATAGGTTAATTATTATAATTAATTCGTATACAAGAAGAAACATAGATTAATTGGAAACTTATTCGAGAGTCGACGCATCCGCAAATACCACTTAATTGTACTGACCACCCAGGTATCGCACGAGCAGGCAACCCTCCTGGATATCTTGGGCCATGTTCTGGAACAGAACTTTGTCCTCACAAAGGACTTTCGCCATCCGTGCTGGGAGGAACACGCTGAACGTACCATCGATGTCGACAGCCACCCGTTGTCCGAACCGTGTTTGTACTCTTCTTATGCTTGTAACTCGGTAATTTTTGAACATCTCCAAGTCTACCAACTTTCTCGTCGGTAGAAATTCTTCCAGTTTACCAATTTTACAGAGTTTGGTGAGATGCATTTTTTGGTCAGTTTTTTTCACTTCGTGCCTTTACTCTGTATTAAAGTTTAAATGCTCTAACTTTTTAATCACTTTGTTGAGTCTAGATTTTTAATCAATAATATTTGTCAAGTTTTCGATATTTTTCAAGAATATGTCAATTCGCTGCCGTAGTTCTCTTTCTTTCGAACTGCTCTTCATTAGCGGAGATGTAAGACTAATGTTATGGCGTGAAATTTTTGACTTTTATAGCCACATTTCTCCCATCAAGCGTACAATCCTTTAGAAATTTCTAGAAGCTTTATAAGCTACAGACAAAACGTCTGCGAAACTTTCCAGAAATTCAACGTCGCACCGAAATCCTTTGACCACAGACCGCTCAAAGTCAAGTCAAATCTCGTCAGACGATTCCGAGTATTGTTTTCGTCGGACGATTCCGAGAATTATTTGTCGACCTGAAATTCGTTCAAGGCCAAAGCGGGTCTTTCTCACGGCTACAGAACCTTCCGGAATTCAACGTCGCACCGAAATCCTTCGACCGTGGGCCGCTCAACGTCAAGTTGAAACTCGTCGGACGATTCCGAGTATTTTTTTTTCGTTGGATGATTCCGAGAATTGTTTATCAGCATAAATTCGTTCAGGGTCGTTGCATGAGCCTCCCAACGTCATACCTCCCCCTCGAAACCTCTCGATTATCGGAGAATCTTCTCGAACCTTCTGGAAGCTCAACCTGACACGTGCGAGGATTCACGGGGTGCGCTCGGTAATGTAGATTCTCGATCCCGCTCGATGAGCATGTTAACCGAAAGCGCTATTTATCTGGTAAGACTAAGACCCAAGGTAACTGATAGCTAATTTCACACACTTCTTACCGACGAAGAACGCACGAGGGATAAAAACTACGGCAATTTCGGGGATTTTTTACCAACGATTACGGTCATTTGGGTAATTTTTTACCGATGATCATGGTCATTGGGGAGATTTTTTACCGACGATTGATCGGCAGAGTGCATTTTATCTGACGAGGGTAGGGGTAACCTTCAAGGGTTTGCGTCTGGGTTTGTTGCAGTGATTGCGCGTCATTTACAACATCATTACATTATATGAATTTTGCGCAGATTCTAACTCTACTTCTAAGCTTTCAATGATCTTATTCTCCTTTTCAATATTCTTTAGTATCGCTTTTTCCGTAACTGCACATTCAATTCCCACTGCTTCATCACGCTTCTTTTCTGCAACATTTAGTTTTTTCTTTTCTAAATATATTTGATAGGGATGATGTGCACTGTACGCAAGCATTAGAAAAACATTTGTTAAAGGTACCATGTGTATCATTCCGTTGTACTTTTTCAATTCATCGACAATCGATAGTTTCGCGTCCAGCATGCATTCTTTCATTCGAGTTCTTTCATTTGTCAAGATTCTACCAGATTTGTAAAAACCTCTTTCCATGTCAGCAGTACGTTGTGTTAATGCTAGGACAGCTTGAAATATTTGTTTGATAACAGGATACCTAGTATTAGATGCAGTTTTTAGTGCAACAATAGTATTGCAGTAATAATCTCACCTGTTATACCATCGCATAGAAAACGTAACCTTAAAGTCGATTGAATGTAATCTTCACTCACATGACAGTTTATCAATATCTAATTGTAAGTTGGTGACAGGTAAAAATTTAGCAAATTTTGTATATATTTAACAGTCAGAACTTTTTAAAATGTCTTCGAAATGTAGACTACAAATTATAGACTACATTTAAGAATGTATTCATCAAATAATTCCTCATATCAATTTAATTTTCCTTCTTTGCAATGGGTTGTCGTTTGTCGATATACACTACCGGCGGAAAGTTTCCGGACAAGAGTTGGAAAAAGTGCCGGAACGGTTTTTTATGCCATTCCGCCGGTAGTTGGCCTAGACCAATTTGACTAACGGCATTTTAAAGAGGGGGGATTTACCTACATTTTGGCTTTTAAAAAAAATTTTTACGATTTTTTCGACACTTAACACCCAGTTTTAAAAACGACCATTTTTTGTCGTTTTTTTGTTCTTTTGCGAGTGGATCCCGTTTGCAGTAAGAATCTTTTTTATGCATTTCTCCGACTAAAATCATAAAGGGGGAAGCCTAAGCTTCAATTTCGTTTTGTAGAAAAATTTTTGCGATTTTTTTTTCCAAATAATATTTCGTTTTTTTGTAAGAAATTAATAATTTTAAAATTGCTCCGGAGTACGAAAACGACGAGGTTTACAACAAAACCTCAAGATGATAAAAAGTTGCATTACTTCTTGTTGAGTTCATGAGAATTTTTTCAGATTTTTTTGCGAATTTTTTTTTAACCTATTTCCGGTCGGAGCTCGATTGATCTCAACACCATGATGATAATATAATTAAATTTTTTACTTACATATCATACTTTGATCTCGCCGAAGAAACCTATAAAGTGCGCAAGATCACGTATTCATCCGCCGAAAAGCTATGGGATTCCCTACAAAAATCATGGAAAGGAACACCCCGAGAGACATTCGAAAAACGTGTGGAGAGGATGCCTCGTGTGGTAAAGAGCGTGCTATCAGCGAGAGGAGGTTTCTTCGACGAGACCAAAGTATAATATGTAAGTCAAAAATTTAATTATATTATTATCATGGTGTTGAGATCAATCGAGCTCTGATCAGAAATAGATTTAAAAAAATTCACAAAAAAAAAACTGAAAAAATTCTCATGAACTCAGCAAGAAGTAATGCAACTTTTTACCGTCTTGAGGTTTTGTTGTAAACCTCGTCATTTTCGTACTCCGGAGCAATTTTGAAATTGTCTATTTTTCATCAAAAAACGAAATATTATTTGGAGAAAAAATCCCGACAATTTTTCTACAAAACGAAATTGAAGCCTAGGCTTCCCCCTTTATGATTTGAGTCGGAGAAATGCATAAAAAAGATTTTTATTGCAAACGGTGTCCACTCACAAAAGAACAAAAAACGACAAACAATGGTCGTTTTCAAAACTGGGCGCTAAATGTCAAAAAAATCGTAAAAATTTGTTTGAAAAGCCAAAATGTAGGTAAATCCTCCCTCTTTAAAATGCCGTTAGTCAATTTGGACTAGACCAACTACCGGCGAAATGGCATAAAAAACCGTTCCGGCACTTTTTCCAACTCTTATCCAGAAACTTTCTGCCGGTAGTGTATGCTTAATGAATATGTTTCGATAAATTAAATTTGAGTTGAATTTTCTTAAAATCTTCCCATCTCAAATCTCTATACTGAAAGGAATAGTACATTTTAATTATAAAATCAGAAAGGCCCACAGGTGGAATGAGTAACGAGGACGGACGAGACGAACGCAACAACCTACGCTGAGAGACGCAGACTAGCTCCCGAACATTGGGTGACAGCTGTGTTCGTCAAACCTGGCGAAAAAAGTTCATACTCTGACATAATTAAAAAAATACGGTAGACGATAGAGCCAACGAAGTGCCATGTGCACGGTGACGATTCCGCGGAAGACCAAAAACGGACTGTGCTTCTTGAAGAAAAAGACAGACGCATACGGACAAGAGGATTTCTGATGTGTGCTCCAGGACGCAGTCGATGACGCAGGCAACATCAGGGCGGGACCTCCAGGGCTCAACTGGAGGTAATGAACCGGAACTGTGTGACGACCACAGACGACGTGGTACAGGCACTAAGACAGAAAACAGAACGAGACGCAGACTTTGGCGTCCACATCTTCGGTTCGAACCATGCCAAGCAGTTCATGGCTGTGTGCAACTTAATGTCACGGAAAGCCAAGGTGCTGCTGGATAGGGGACTGGTAGGGATAGGTTGGGTAGGTTGCCACGTCCGACAGCGACAAACGGTGACAAAATGCCATACATGCCTAGGCTACGGACACACAAAAGCGAATTGCGTAAGCATGTCACGAACGCCGCATATTCACACCCGAATATATGATCATAACCATGTCAATAATTATTAATATCGCTTTAGAGACGAGGAAACATAGCTTTAAATTTATTAGTGAATTCATAATTATTCATCTACAAAACAGTTCGTGGCACGACCAAAGCGCAACGGCGTAGTTGACCGTCAGCAACGTCAGCGTCTCCGCGCCCGCCAGATCCCGGGTGTAATCAACACCGGGATGAGGCGTGCGCGAGATCACGCGCTTCGAGGATGACCGTCACGAGGCGAGCCTTTGTTCCGAAATTGTAAATTCAGCAAAAACCTCGCTCGCTGCCCGACGCTCCAAGGGGTGTCGGACGAGCGAGCGAAGTCAGTCCCGTTAGAGACAGGATCAAACCAACGTCAACGGAAACAGGCTCCTTCCAAGCTGTCGAGTATAGAGTTATCAGTCTTAGAGTCACCGACGAATAGAGAGAGAATTCCTCTAATTCTACACGCGGTGTTCGAAGCGTCTCGCGTCGCGACGTCAGCCTTTCGAAGTTAGACTTCAAGTGTAGGAAGCTGTGCCACGAACTTAATTAAATTGTGTAGTCTTAATTGCATGTGAGTGAGAAAGAATGAGCGGTTCTGTGAATTCGGAGCTGAACCACCGAAGAGTAAGTGCGAGAGAGCGCGAGTAAACATTAAGATAAAACCATTGTAAGCTTCCCCGTTTCCCATTTCTCTTGCTATCTTTTTCATTAAACATTTTGGTTCCATAAAAAACATTCCTAAATTTAATATTGAAATTCTCCAATCCATTTCACAAGGATCGTCCTGTAGAAGGCGATCGCCAACTTACCCACGGAAAAATTAAATATAAACCTCTACGGTTACCTAGAGGGTTAAGTCGTCGCGTGCGAGACCGCTCTGCACGTGACAAGCAAGTACCGGACGAAGTGCTGCATGAAATGCGGCGAGACGGGACGCTACGCCACAGATTGCAAAAACAAACTGGCCTGTCCACTGTGCGCCGAGGCGGGACACGAGGTTGCGGCGCATCTCGCGGGGTCCGGGATGTGCACGGTGTTCCGCGTTACGCTGAAGAAGTGCAGGAAATAGGTCGGACGACGAACAGGATAATTCCGGGAAACCTGAACCAAAATAGGACAGCATATATGCCACTACCACAGATAGCAGACGAACACAACGCCGAGATCCTGATCCTGTGCAAACCGTACAAGATACGACGAACAAAGATATATATCATGAACGAAACTGAGAAAGTAGCGATCTGGGTGGAGGGATGCTCTCCGATCTCGAATCATCAGCTGTGACGTGGGGGACGACTACGTTTGGGCCAGGGTCAGCGCTATCACTTACGCCAGCGTTTACCTGAACCCAAACTGCACTGTGGCGCAAAGATGATGTCAAACGGAATACTGTCACGTGTGGCGATGACTGGTGGTCGAGGACTACATGGCCAGTGACAACCAGTACATCGCCTTCGAAGTGGCAGGAGAGACAACGACGACACGGACCAGCATCCAGCACCCCCCACGGTGGAACACGGACAAACTGGAAGTACGAAAATTGTAGGAGGAACTGGCGGTAGCACCGTCTCCGATTTTAGACGTTCCCTCAGAGTTGACTGGCCGGAGACAGGCGGAAAGACTGGCTGCTAGCGACACTAGACGCGAACAATGCCTTCAACTCGGCCAAGTGGATAGAAATTCTGGAGGCTCTGAGAGGCGACTTCGGGGTTCCATCGTACTTGCTCGGGTTGTGAAAGACTATTTTCAAATCAGACAAATAATATACAAGACAAGAGAAAAACAAGTAACACGACAGATCACCGCGAGGGCCGCCCCAGGGTCCATACTTGGACCAGACTTCCGGAACGATATCTAGACTGCCTGGTCAAACTGGAGCTCTTGCTGGGCGGTCGCTTAGTCGTATATGCTGATGATATGGCAGCGGTGACAGTCGAGCGTTCTTCAGAACTAGCGTAGTATAAACTGAACCAGACGATGAGATGAGTTGGGCAGTGGATGACTGACCACGGACTGCAACTCGCAACGGCAAAGGCAGAACTGGCGAATCTCACCAGAAAACGCATACCGATTAGAATACGCATGACAGTAAGGACAGACGAGATCGAGTCCGGAGGGGAAGTCAAGTATCTAAGGGTGGCCCTAGATACGAAGATGATTTTCTGGCCTTACACACAAGACAGTCCGGATAACGGCAGATAGGATAGCATCCCTAAGCCGCCTGATAGCAAACACGAACGGACCTAAACAGGGTGAACGGAAACTTTTAATGTCGACGACGCGACTCAATTCTCCTGTAACGAGCGGAGATCTGGGCGTATTCCATAAAGACTAAGAACTACTGCCACGCGATGACGACAATACAGAGACGAAGCGCGTTGAGAATCACCTACGGCACCGTTTCGGCATAGGCCGTCCGCGTCCTGGTGAAGGCGGGCGTGAATCTTATCGCTCTCCTTGCTTTCAGGCGCAAGAGAATCTAGGGTAGGGACACGGACACTGCACGACAGGACGCGGAAGAGACATCACCCTACAGACGTGGGAACAACGATGGACGGAAGAAACAACAGAAAACTGGACGAGACGACTGATACAGGACCTGAGACCGTGGATCCGAAAGCACTTTGGGGACGTAAATTTCTACGTCGCCCAACTTCTGACGAGAGACGGTTACTTCGGACGATACATGCACAACATGGGCAAAGTACGGACACCAAAATGTACTGTAACGGACAGCTGGTCGAGGTCACCTCCAACATCAGCCATGGTCGTACATACGATAAATCCCAAGAACAACTGACGTTGTCCGACGGCTCGTGACACACACTAATTCAACGATCCACCGCACCGACGAAGCCCACCGATAAGACAGAGACCATGACGATGTAGCGTGACAGGTGATCATGACGAGTATAGGAAGGAGAGCCACGAAGAGCATCGTCAGCAGTTGACCGGCATAGCGCCGAACTGAGTCACTCGTTATCAACTCTGTTACGGGGAGACTTCAGTGAAATTTTCGTGAAAAATGACCGAAAAATCGGTTTCCGGTTTTTTACGGAAAAACGTTCGTTGAACCATCCCCCACCTGAGAAAAATTTGACATTGCTGAAATATTTTTTTTTGTGTTTTTTTGCCCGACAAAAAAAAATTTTGAACTTTTCACTGTCATAATGGGTCCACTTTCAAAATTTTTCAAAATATGTCTTTGGATTCGTGATCAGCGATCCAAAAAACGTTTGAGTACCAATTTTCGGGCGGAAGTCCATCGAACTGTTCCATTATTTTTTGAAAGTAAAGGAACGCGAAGTTAACAGGCTGCCTTTGCGCCACATCATTGGTCGATAAAATTGCGGATAACTCTCATACCAGTCATTGTGACATATACTCTAAGCATCTAGGTATGAAAATTTCTATGGGTTAGCAGTTATTCCCCGCGAATGTGTTTGCCAAGCTATTTTTCGAACGATAGATTGGACGAACTGTGACAAATTTGCTTGTGGTTTGAACTACTCCGACGTGAATTTTGAAGAGATCTGCCTCTCAAAATAACTCGAATCAGCACTCGCTCGACGTCAAATGCTACAGCTGCGGTTATGAAATGGGTGAAAATTACACAAATCCACGTACCAATGACAGTCCAACAAGGCCACCCTTCAAAATGAATAGGCGAGTATTTGATGGAATGATTAGCATTGGACTAGGGCACTTAAGTATGGAAAAATTCTGTGCTGAGATGGGTATCGAAGGCATGAGTGTCAGTAGCTTCAATAGTCATGTGGACCAGGTGATTGCAGAGACAGAGAAGTTAGAATCGAGAGTTTTCGAGAAAGGTAGAAAGACTGTTGGAAGAGCGCATGAAGTAATAGATCCCTCAATGAAGAGTGGGGTAGTACTTGACGTCGCAGTATCTTACAACGGTACGTGGCACAAACGAAGCCTTCCATCGTTATATGGAGTAAGAATAGTCATCGACATCATTACTGAACTGGCCATCGATTGCCAGGTACCCTCAATATATTGCCAGATGTGTATCGTTGTCGCAACCCAACTAGATGCTACTTCGCCCAATTTTGCAGTGTGGCAGGATGGTCATAAATCAGAATGCAGTAAAAACTACAGTAGCAACCGCAGTTGCTGAGTTCAACATGGGACCGCTCCATGCTCAAAAAGCAAAGATATCAGTGAGGTCTGAGAAGGTCGCAGATAATGCAAAAAAGATGAGCCAGCAACGAGATGCCAGATGAAAGCGTAAGGCTGAATGGAACGCAACGAGGGAGTGCAAGAAAACCAGACGAACAGTGAAAATTAAAAAAACCGCTGCGGAGAAGGCTGAAACAGAAGCTGAAAGGACAATGTATGGTGCTGGAGAATTCTAACGGTTTCTTCACAGGACTAATTTGCAAGCAGTCAGCTCCAAAGTAAAATTCAATTATATTATTGTATAGTAGACTCAAATGTGGGCTAGATAAATATTAGTTGATCATTTTCATTTACTCAATATATTACTAAAATATTTGTCTAGCCCTAGTAATCATTCCACAATAAAACAATTGGATTTTTCTTTGCCTTTATGTTCCGGAGTGAGCTCATTGAAAATTGAATGATTGTGAAGGAAGAAGCGGAGTAAGAAGAGGGTTGACCTCAGAACAGATACGCAGAAACCGATTTGATACAAACTGGCACCGAGGAATGAAATTGAAAAGATCAATCAAAACAGCAATAGACACTAACGAGCGACACATAATTTATCAATACATTACTTACATTCTAAAATGAATTATGATTCGATTCAAATAAATGGAATTGAAACAAACAATTACTGAATAATGAATTGTTTTCCTTTTGACCGTATTTTATATGGTCCAAATCAATGTTAAGGTCAACTAAGTCGAAGTGTCTTATATCTACAGTAAATATCTCATTCTGTGCATACTTCATATTTGCTTCTTAGCAGGTCATGAAACTGAATTCATTCAATCGCGTTTATCTCAGAACTATGTTTTCAGGTATTCAACAAATTCCTTGCGCATTAGTTTTCATTCAATCATTTTGCCCTTTGACAGATATATTCTTAGGCATATTATCTTGAAATCGTTGCAGGGAATTTTAGCTCCGGTGAATGTAACTCATTTCCTAGCCTAAAATATACTAAAAATTGTAGCAAAAAAAAATTTAAATAGTTGAAGTAATAGTTTCAATGACTTAGAAATCTCTAATCGAAAATTCCCTGCTACAAATTTTAGTCTATGGTATTAAATGTATCAACAAAAAGTTTCAACCTTCTACGATGAAACCTTAGAAAAAAATGCATAACTTTGGAATTACTTGACCTGTTAAGCTGAATTTTGGATCAGATTCTAGTTTTAGGACTGTAAATAACTGGTCCAATTTTCAAAGAAATTGATCAAAATATACGGGACTTTTTTTTTCGCCGAAGTCTCCCCTGAAGGAGCAGTTGACCGGCATATGGCCGAACTGACTGACCCAGATCTTGTAACGGGGTGTTCCTCGTTTGGATGGCACTGTCGAATTTAGCTTCAGTAACTTGTAAAATAGAAATGCGAGCACAGCGCTTAGTTTCAAACTTAGAAAAGTTTAGAAAGAGTAGAATCCACGAAAACACGGGATGTCTATAGAGAGATAGGAATTTCAGCATAAAGCATAATATAAAATTTGAACAATAAAACGATCAGGAGCAGAACGAACCTATGAATTCTCGCAAAATTATTTTAGTTTGTTATTTTTCACTGTTCTTTTTAAGAATTCAGTTAATCTGAGCGCTGAGCGCGACATTGTATTATTTCGTTTGTTGTCTTGAACAATTTACTTTGATTAAAAACTTATTTTGGTTGAGTTGCAAAATTTATACAACGCGTGTATTTCTCTGTCCTACACGGTTTGTTTATTTAGAATTACACATTGGATAGAAAAAACAGGCAGCCAAGGTCATCCGTGGTCTACAGGATAGCCGTTGTGTAAGGGTCGTCAACTCAAGACTGATTGTGAGAGTAGGGAGGCGATTCTGTTTACACCGAGTTCGCAGACAAAAGGAAGCACAAGGAAACCCGTATCTCCGAATAAGATGACATACTCCTCAGTCTATTGTCTCCGATACGTTGCTTAAGCAAGACTGCTGTTGTCATACGTAAGGGAGCATAAGAAAGAGGAGATTGTTCAAAAAAAATGGGTGCGTGTACTTATGTACGCGCGTGAGAAGTTATACTTCTTTGGCATCATTAAAAAATACACAACATGTCAAAATCTTCTGTCACACAATGATAAAGAAAAGAAGTATGTAATAAAAAACAATAAAACAAATAACGGATGTCTTACATTATATTTAAATAATCTATTAAATTTTTGTCACGAACTTTTTATTAAATGTTCTATTAAATTTATTTCTTTATTTTGTAAATATTAAAAAACCAATAATAAATATTCAACGTTGATAATTTAATAATATTTAGTATTAATTATATTAAATAATGATATTTTAATTTATATCAATAAATAATACATACGGATAACTAACCTCAATTATATTGGAGCACTTGAAAAAGTATTTTAGCACAATTTTTTCACTAATATTCACAAATAGTAAATAATATTAATCCAAATATTCAATTTAAATCACTACTGAATATATTTTATTGCCACATATATAATTCGCACTTGTATGGAAATAAAACACGTGTTGTAACTGTAAAAACTAAAACCATGTGGATAAATATTTAGCTTTTTTTCGAGACTTAATGAATTCGGTTGAGTGGGCAACTTCATCCTGTTAATTTTGTGTTAAAGTGATGCGCGCGCATGAATTCGGTTGAGTGGGCAACTTCATCCTGTTAATTTTGTGTTAAAGTGATGCGCGCGCATGAATTCGGTTGAGTGGGCAACTTCATCCTGTTAATTTAGTGTTACAGTTTTGTGTTACAGTGATGCGCGCGTATCCTGAAATTTCACTCTCATCAGTTTTTCATAACGCGCCTAAAGAAGTATAACTTCCAAAAAAACAAGGCGGCGTTTGAATTCCCGAAGTCCTCGTAGGTATATGAGTCAGTGTGTTTTTGGGTCGGAAAGACTGACCCTACCTTTTGCCCATCAGAGGAGGTCTTCAAAATTTTCAATCTAAACCTTAATTTCTGTGTTTAAGGCAAAGAATCTGACAATAACGGGGCTTTCTCATAGGTTCTAGCCTCGAGATAAGCCGCACACGTTACAGTAAGTAGTGTATATACGACAGATCTGGACCACACAATGGCGGCGTTCCCCCCTAGCTCCCCCCTAGCCCCCCCTCAGCCCGAGGGAGGCCGAATTTGGATTGAGCCCCCCCCGACCCCAGCTCTCTCTCTCCCTCTCTCTCTCTCTCTCTCCCTCTCCCTCTCCCTCTCCCTCTCTCTCTCTCTCTCTCTCCCTCTCTCCCTCTCTCACTCTCTCCCTCTCTCCCTCTCTCCCTCTCTCCCTCTCTCCCTCTCTCCCTCTCTCCCTCTCTCCCTCTCTCCCTCTCTCCCTCTCTCCCTCTCTCCCTCTCTCTCTCTCTCTCACGCACGCACGCACGCACGCACGCACACACACACACAGAGACTTGTTTTCCGCCGAACGTCATAAACGTAGGTATTCGGGGCAAGGGCTCTGGGCCCCGATTTTTTATACCTGCATCGCCCACTACCTGCACTTCGTTGACCGATTTCCATTACATACACGCTTGGGAAACTATACATGGCTACTCTACTCACAGCATTTGCGCAGATTTTTATACTTAGGTGGGCGTCCATCGTAGGCGGCGGTGGGTTCGTGGAGAGGGGGAGGGGGAGAGGGTGAAAACCTGTTCCAACACGCTTTTAGGCAAGATGCAGCTGCGGAACCGGGTGACTTCAAACGAGCAATAAACCGTAAAAATTTAGGGATGGTGCGGGCGGGGACTGCGGACTCCGCCGTCTTTGACGTCATTTTTTTACATGAATTTCATCATCTCTGCAGAGCCGGGAGAGCAATAAAACCCAAAAATTTAGGGATGGCGGGTCGGGTAAAGGGCGGACCCAGCCGTCTCTGACATCATTTTTCCCTCCGAGATGCGCAGAACGCAGTGCGCACCGCATCTCTGACGTCATTTTTTCCTCCGATATGCGCAGAACGCAGTGCGCACCGTTCCCAAATTCTTGTGATCTATCGGCCTATATATAAGCTCAACGCATCCGACGCAAACTCATCAGTCTAACACGATACGTGCAAGTCAAAAGCCTATAATTTTCATTTCTCTGACATACAATTGTTACCTATAACCGTTAAAGTCATGGCAGTCGAAGCGTATATGGGACTTGCAGAGCAGATGAAGGGGACGTACAATTTGCTGAGAGAGCAACCACCCGGAGAAGATAATGACGCTGTCATCAATCATTGGACTGATGTTGGAATTGCAAATATCCAAGTTCTGCGCGATATTTCCATGCAACGAGGAACAACCGTTGGTGCGAAAATACGGATCCAACATGATCCGTATTTTCGCATGATATGATCGCACTCCTGCAATCTTGGGTGACGAAGATCAAGCAGTTGCAGCAGTGCGTAGTGGTGACGGGTGGAAATATCGGTACTCCTGCGGGTGTACAATGGGACGACGTGGATAGTGCTTTTGCCAGCCGAATCAGAACGGGGGTTGTGACAAATCTCCGTCAAAAAAATTTGGACGTCTTTCTGAACGATGTGCAGCGCGTCGTCACCGAGAAGTTGGAGCTGATACTGCGCGAGGAAGGAAATGTGAAGGTTAGGCTCATATTATCATGCAAATTCGAAAATGTCAAGCACGAAAAGATCTCTACCGAAGTTAAGAGTTTCAACACCTCCAACGTGGCGATTCTTCTCCCATCGAGCGATATAAATGGTTGGTTTACACGTGCACGGGGTGATCTGCTATCAAAGGTGGAAGATTTCGAGCAACGTGATTCCGGCTGGAGTATGATTGAGATCCTCAACATCGCTGTAAATATCAATCGCTACCAGCCTCTCGCCGCGGGGGCTTCAACATTCATCGAGCTGCCCCAAGACATTCAACGGAAGAGAGCGGTGGTGAACGTGATGAACGAGGACGAAGGATGCCTCCTCTGGTCCGTCACAGCAGCCCTCCACCCGGTCAACACCCACACCGATAAGACTCACAACTATCGTCGCTATATTTCCGAGTTGGACTGTACAGGTATCAAATTCCCTGCTACTCTACATGATGTAAAAAAGCTTGAGAGATTGAATAATTTGCGAATCAACGTATATGGAATAAAATCTCAAACTTTTTCGCATCATGCAGAATCAAATAAAAGCGTCATCGTGCCAATTTATTTGAGTAAAAATTTGCATAGCGTAAACATTGACACGATCCATCTTCTAATGGTTGAGAGTAATCCGGAAGACGATATGACTGGTGAGTTTGCACCGAGATTCTACTTTGCTTGGATTAAAAATCTTTCCCGATTGGTGAGCAAACAATTGTCTGATCATGATGGTCGACTGTTTTTATGTGACAATTGTTTGTGCCACTTTACCGTGAAACATGCCTACGACAATCATCGACAAGATTGTATTATGCTAAATAAAGTATGCATGGAATTTCCCAAGTGTAAAGATTTCGTATTTTCCAATTTTCAAAACAAAGGCACCGTTCCATTTGTCGTATACGCCGATCTCGAATGTATATTAAACCCTGAACCTGTAGATGAATTTGAAACTCGTAAGACTTGTGAAATTCAAAAGCATGTCCCGCACAGTGTAGCGTACAATATACATTGCGCGTACGATGAGACTTTATCGAAGTTTCACGGTAAACGCGGTGTCGATTGCATAGATTGGTTTATGAAACAGCTTATGGATTTATCAATTCAAGTAGAGTCACGCATCAAAAACATAATTCCGATGAAGTCTCTTACCCAAGTGTAACGCGATCGTCACATGCGCGCAAAAAATTGTTATATTTGCGAAAAACCGTTTACCCCTGAGGAGAAAAAGTGTTACGATCACTGTCACTTCACGGGTAAATATCGTGGTCCTGCTCATAATCGGTGTAATTTGAATTTCAGAGAGTCGCACACAATTCCGAAAGTTTTCCACAATTTGTCCGGTTACGATTCTCACTTTTTAATAAAATCCCTCGCGTCAACTTTCCCCGGTAAAATTACACTGCTACCCATAAATAAGGAAAAATATATATCCTTCACGAAACGCGTCGATGAAACAATGATGCACTTGAGATTCATCGATTCGTTTCGATTTATGGCTAGCAGCATCGATAAACTTTCCACATATTTGACCGATACCGATAAACGCATAACACGTAAATTTTATAATAACCCGACTCAGTTCAGTTTGATGACCCGCAAACGCGTTTTTCTCTATGAATACGTCGATTGTTGGGGGAAACTCGATGAAACGCGATTACCTGCAAAGAAGCATTTCTACTCGCACCTCTGCGATGCAAATATTTCAGACACCGATTACGAGCACGCGAAAACTGTTTGGGGGGAATTCCATTTAGAGTCATTGGGGGACTATTCAGATTTATATTTGAGGACCGATGTTCTTTTGCTTGCCGATATTTTCGAAAATTTCCGCGCTAGCTGCTTCAAAACATACGATTTGGATCCGTTGCACTACTACGCTGTACCGGGACTTGCTTTTGACGCGATGCTCAAGCATACTAATGTAAATTTGCAACTTTTAGACAACCCTGAAATGTTGTTATTTACTAAAAGAACCATTTGAGGCGGCGTAGCACAATGTTCTAATCGACACGCTCGGGCCAATAACAGATTCATGAGAACAGATTTTGATCCAAACAAAGCGGAATCGTATCTCACGTATTTTGACGGGAATAATCTGTACGGTGCAGCTATGAGCGTGCATTTGCCAATCGGTTCGTTCGAGTGGGAGTATCAGCACATCGATATAACAAGCCATCCGGACGATTCGTCGATCGGTTACTTTCTGGAGGTAGATTTGGACTATTCTGTGGAACTCCACGAGGATCACAAAGACTTACCTCTTTGCCCCGAACATTTTACTCCTCCAGGTAGTAAAAATGCCAAACTCGCGACCACCCTTCACCCCAAAACAAAGTATATATTGCACTATAGAAATTTGAAACAGTGTTTGAGTTTAGGATTGAAATTAACGAAAGCGCACAGAGTTTTAAAGTTTGCACAATCTCCATGGCTTGAGCCTTACATCACTCTCAACACAGACATGCGTAAGCGGTCTAGGAATGAATTTGAGAAAAACTTTTACAAACTCATGAATAACGCTGTGTTCGGAAGACTATGGAGAATGTGCGAAATCATTAAGATGTCAAATTGGTCACAAAATGGGAGGGAAGAGGTGGTGCGAGGACGCTTATTGCCCGAGCAAACTTTCACAGCTGCACCGTATTTGGCACTGATATGGTTATCATTGAAATGAATCGTGTCAAAGTTCACTTCGCCAAACCTATTTACGTCGGCGCATCAATTCTAGATCTGTCAAAAATCTTTCTCTACGATTTCCACTATAATTATATTGAAACCAACTTTTCGAATAAACAAGCCACATTGATGTATACCGACACAGACAGCCTTATTTATCAATTCAATGTGCCTAATATCTACGATATCATCAAACGTGATGTAGATACAATGTTTGATACCTCTGACTATCCTCCCGACAATGTGTATGGTATTCCCCTTAAAAACAAAAAACAACTAGGGCTAATGAAGGATGAAAATAATGGTAAAATTATGACAAAGTTTGTGGGACTGCGAGCAAAGCTGTACACATTCACTACGATGGGTGAGGATGGGGAAAAATATGACAGTGGCGTGAAAGTGAGTAAGCGCGCCAAGGGTGTAAGAAATTCATCGATAAATAGCATCACGTTTGATGATTATAAGCGCTGTCTGACGGCTTACCAAGAGTTGACTCTTCCACAGTGTTTAATACGCAGCAAAAAACACGAAGTAAGCACGATCGTAGAAAAAAAATTGGCTCTGAGTTGGCAGGATGACAAGCGGCAATTGATACCTGGACAGACCGACACCGTACCTTGGAGGTTTGTCCCAGCCTCCCAATAGCTATATGATAAAACTGTAGACGTAAAATTGATGTAAATATTTGATGTTTGACGCCTCGGACGACCCACCATCGGGCGGAAACGTTTCACCATCAATACGATATTTAATGGATTTAAAAATGTGAATTCAAATACTTAACAATTACTTATTTATTATTAATAATATATCGAGCAATTATTTATATTTATTCGTTTGCCACGAGAAAAGTTTTCAGAAAATAAAAAAACGTTTTCAGAAAATGAAAAAAGTTTTCTGAAAACGATGTTACGGGGTAGATTGCGTAGGCTCCGATGAGCGGTAATCGGAGCTTACTCCACGCCCAGCCAAGGTGTTATTCGGCTATTGTAGGGTCCGTTCACGTCGACTATGCACTCGCGTGCTACTACTCCCAATGCAGGAAGGGAATGGAATAGAAAGGGATCGGTATTAAGGGAGCTTTCCAGTGTGACAGCCCGAAAAATCGCTGTTTTTCGCGATTTTTTTTTTTAAAGAAAAAATAATCTAATCGGTCTGGTTTTTTTTTTGTATAGTAATTGGGTATTGAAGAATACAAAACAATTTTTTAAAGATCGATTTATTTATTAATTAATATCTATAAAAATGATGAAACAATTGTTGCAGAAAATGCACTTGGATGTGGTGTCCACGTTGGGGGTCACAATTTTGATCTGAAATAAAAAACACAAAAAGATTATTGATCGGTATATAATTGGCTTTCGTGCTATGGAGGCTTTTTACTTTTTTTTTTTTTTTGTAAAAATGGCGCCGGTTTGAAAAAAAAGTATCGATTTTAGCATTTTTTTTGGCAGTTTTTTTTACAAAAAAATAGGAAGATGTCAAAAAAAAAAAAAAAGCTTCCATAGCACGATAAACAATGACGTTAAGTATATTGTGTAAAAAATTCAACTCGATAGCTTTAAAACTCTGCCCTCCAAGTTGGACACCGTTTTGAAAAATGCTGTTTCGAGAAAAACGCGTTCAAAGTTTCAAGTGCGGAAATTTTAGGTAAATCGTTTACTTACGGTCAATCAGCGATGCCAGGTCCATACGATATCCCTTCTGCTTCTTCGAAAAGATCGTGCTCAATGGATTGTTCAGTCCGACGAGCTGTCCTCGCCTCTTTGCTATCCAGGGACGCCCGGCGGTTTGCTTGGGTGATGCGCGCATTCTTGTACTTAGCGGCGAAATCTGCGGCGCTCGGCCCTATCGTGCATCCCATCGTCTCCAAAATTTTTAAAATTGGGTCGTAACCTTCATTGAAGGTGCACACAGCACACTGCGTAGCGATTTCTACTATCTGCTTGCCGCAGAATACGTGCTTTGGGGCTAGTTGCCATACACAGTGATTGAAGCTCTCGTTATTGTTTTGAGTGTTTGCGCCCGTACACCGCTTTTTTTTTGAAAATCGAGTGCGACAAAAAAATCAGTCGCGCGACTAATTTACGGCTAATTAACGGCAAATTATGCAATAGTCCGAATTCACATTTTCGACAATTGGCGAACCAAGTTCATGTACGTGCAGGTAGTAACGAGACAATAGAAATGACGGTCGCACGGGCAGACGGCCGACGCGGCAGCTGTAGCGCTCCGTTACCTTCTTCCAAGAAATGCTGTACAGTAACCGAAATAATCTGAATTTCGGCATGAAAATTTCAGGGAATATTCGGAAGAGTGTATACTATTCGATAAAGCAAAAAAAAAAAAATCGATTTTTTGAAAATTTCACACTGGAAAGCTCCCTTAAGGGAAGGTAAACGATTTAAAGTATATGATTATTTATTAGTGGTCAATGCAACGGAGTCGGTCAAGGGAAAAAGGGTATGGTCTTGGTTTAGAGGGATAGGTGTCTTGCTTGAGTGCTGGGATGGATCTGCGTGCTTCTGCCGGATGTAGCAGGCAAGCTAGCCGCGAGTTACAGGAGAACCTGCTGACTCGCGAACGATAAGGGTAGACTACAGAGCGTAAGGTAACTAAGAGCGTGGGAAAGGAATATGAAGTCTGGAGGACGTAACACGCCCCCCCTTGGGGAAGAACATTCGGTGAGGGTACGAAATAGAATGTTCGGAAGGAAGCGGAAGGCCATGAAACGTAGTGACTCACTTACAGAATATTACAAAGAAAGGTCTTAAAATCTGGCGCCTAAATGTTAGTGCGCGTTTAAGTGGGTTAGTGTACATTTGAATAAAAAAAAATTTTATAAATGACATCTTATCGTACTGAATCACTTACAGAATATTACAAAGAAGGGTCTTAAAATATAGCGCCTAGATGTTAGTGCGCGTTTAAGTGGGTTAGTATACATTTGAATAAAAGAAAAAAAATTATAAATGACATCTTATCGTACTGAATCACTTACAGAATATTACAAAGAGGAGTCTTAAAATATAGCGCCTAGATGTTAGTGCGCGTTTAAGTGGGTTAGTATACATTTGAATAAAAAAAAAAAAAAATTTATAAATGACATCTTATAAATGTGGTGGTATATATGATAGATATTGTATATATGGTAGATATTGTGTATGTTATAAACGAAACTTATGCAACGTGCTGATGATTATATTATGGCTGCAGATTATTATGGGCAGAATAAGGCAATGAAAGAATATGATTGCTAATAGCGGAGGGCTTAGCGCCAGACTTCGAGTGATTCGGAGCTATTGTTAAGGGTCTGCTCGGGGAGCAATTTACGCGGCCTAGATATGCCTAGTGCCGTCATTTCAATTTCCGATTGGGTCCCGAGTAGCGACGAAGAGCGAGGAGGCAGGTCATCGGGAAATGGTATTATTTCTAGGTGCGGGTGGTGGATGGCATGGCGCATAGGAATTTGGGGTTTTGTACGACGCGGGTGAGGGATATGTCGTGTCCTTCCCAATTTGCAGCAAGAGTACAGCCTTGAGATTTTGCTAAATAACGAGATTTTGTAGCAGAAGAAAGCTACTGAGAGGGACGCGAGGCCGATGCCGCTATAACCAAGGCTGGTAGTGAGGCGGTGCATGTTATCTCGCGTGCGATAATGTGTGCTTAGGTCAGCTGAGCGTTCCAGTATATCATTCAGGGAGACGCTGGTGACTGCAAGATCGTGGGGGTTAATATGCGATGGTGCGCGAACGGGAGCGATGGCAACAAGGGATAAGTCGGTGGAAATATTAAAATCAAGACTGAGGGATACTTGACTTAGATCCAAGGTAACTTTGGGGACGTAGGAGAGGGTCTCGGTAGATTGTGAGCGTTTCGAAGTTTTGAGAGTGACCTCAGAAGTACTAGCCGTACACAGGTCGTCTAGGGTGATAATGCCTGAACCGGAAAGTGTGACACGAGAGGTCTGGTCATTTGGGCAGAGAGTATGAAGAGTCTCAGGAGTGGAAGCTGAGAAAATCCAAGAATTAGATGTTGATAATTCCGTCCAGTAGGTTCCATCGAATGCGGTCAATCTGATATCACATTGTTTTGAAATTTTTCTGGACGGGTTCAGAAAAAGGTCTACCTCGCAGAGTTTGTGAGTCGACGGTCGGAAAAGCGGTTGTGTCAACTTACATATGAATTTTCCTAAGGATAAAATGCATTTACTAAATTTGGATTCCGAGATTTGAAAGTACGACGCTCGGTTAAGTGCTATAGCTATGTAGTCGCTGCCAGGTTGAATGTAAGCGAATTTGTTATTTGCAGAGTCGTATGTCTGTCTAACGGGGACGGGAAGCAGTCGGTACAGGTCAAAAGCCTCGGAGTTGAGCAACGGAATAGATATCACATAAAGCAGTCTGGGTTCGTAATACGCTATGTCGATTTTAGAGATTCGAATCAGTTCTTCAGCGTAATTTGGATCCATTGGAATAGGAAACTCTATTTGTGGTCTGAGTGACTGGATATGTTTAAGACTGGAAATAATTTGTTCTGGTGATAGAATTTTAGGGTGGACGATACCTTTTTGAGCGAAGAGGATAGCGTTTACTAAGCTGGACAGGTCAAGTTCGTATTCGTTCAAGTGTCGGTCCAGGTCAATTAGTCGGTTAAGTAAAGTCGTTCTGAAGGTATTGTTGGCGATTAAGGCTTTTGAAATAGCTGCATCAGTCGAGAGGGCCGTGAGTAATTTATGTTGTTCGCGGTCGTGGCTTAGCATGCTGTTGATTTCTTTCCCGTAGACGCCCAACGTTGACTGTACGATATTTGTCTGTTTGTTAAGCAGGGATGCTAAGTGTCTACTGTCGTTGTACAAGTTGTCAATTTGTTGGTTAAAATATTCTCCGTCTTTTACGTCTAGGGTGCCGAATAAGGATTTTGATACGCTACCAATGAAATTAATCGCGCCTCGTGTTCCGCGATGGTGGGCTAATTTAGCAAGTTCGGAGTGAGTGGATTCGCTTGCGCGATGGCCAACTAAATATTCTATTCGGTTTTGGTATAGTTTCATGGTTTTTATTCTATCAGCCAACATTTGAATATGGTCACCGGTGTAACAGTAGTTTTTGGCGACAGAGCATTTACCTTCTATTATGGTTAAGAATTCTGATGTTTGGTCAAGTCGGTCGAATAAATATTGGAGGTCTATGTAGTTCAGTAAAGTCCATTCTTTGTTATATGTACGTAGGTCTTGCAATTGTTCGAAGAAGATTCCCGGGTTCTGATTCAGTTGCTTAATCGCGACGTTAGTCGAATCGTCTGTCTTGCTGTCGAGAGCACTGCACCTGCAACGATATCCAAGAGTATGAGACGTAATGTAACGCGATCGCAGGCAATTTGGTAGCATATGGCTGTTGATTTTTTTTTTTTTTTTTTTTATTTTAATTGCTTTCTTCTTGTGCCAATTTCAATTTATTGAAATGAACGATTTTAGTTTTTTGGGGGGTAATCCAAATTTCAGCGTTGATATTGTTAATTATACGCTTAATCGTATACGCTCCTTTATAGTGGTCGTCGAATTTGGATCGGGTTTCGTTCAGTAGATAGACCTTTTGACCTGCTTCGAAATTTTGGCTGTTGACGTTACGGTCGTAATACGTCTTGGAACGATGCTTTGCTTGTTGTAGGTTGGACGCGGCGTGTTTTCGTATGCTGGATAGATTAGCGATTAAGTCTAGAAGGAAGGAATCGTAGGAACGAGTATACGCGCTGGCAGGGTTCGCGTCTGTTGGGAGTCTGGCTTGAGAGCCAAAAATTAGTTGGTGGGGGGTGAAGTTAGTACCTTCGTGCTTCGCGGTGTTATAACAAAGGATTGCAAAGCGGATGTAATCGTCCCAGTCTTTACCAGCATCCGTGTAGTGTTTGATGTGCTCAGTGAGAACAAGGTGACTGCGTTCTAGCGATCCGTTAGACTGTGGGCGGTAAGCTGTGGTTCGTATTTGCTTAATTTTGAAAAGTTTACAAAGATGTTTGATGACTGTGCTCATAAAATTCTGTCCTTGGTCTGTGAGTATTGCTCGAGGAGCACCGTAACGTGTAATGTATTCTTTTGCGAATGCTGCGCCTATAGTTTTGGCGGTGGCATCAGGTAAAGGGATGGCGTCCAGGAATTTTGTCAAATTGCATTGTATTGTCAAAAGATATTTGTTGTTCGATTTAGTAAGGGGTAGAGGTCCAACAATATCTAATGCCACTTTGTCGAATGCATCGGCAGGCGTGTCCGTTATCATCATTGGCAATTTGGTTTTTACTCTGACCAATTTTTTTCTTTGGCAACTCTCGCAAGTTCTTATGGAATCTTGGATTTGTTCTTTCATACGGGGCCAAAAATACTTTTGTCTAATGCGGTTATATATTTTAGTGACACCTTGATGACCGCCGATCAACGATTCGTGGCATTCTCTGATTATTTCTTTTCGTAAACATTCGTCTGGGATGACAGTCGTGTTTCGACAAAGGATGATTTGAATTTCTAAGTCTGCGAAAATATAGGATAGAAGTTTTCGGATAACGCGAGGATCGAGAGCGTCTAAACTGTCATCGGTTATCGGGAGGGCAAGAGACTTTAGGTTTGAATCGGCTAAAGCCGTTTTCAGTTTGGACAATAGCTTGAAGATATCGTATAGATTGCTTTTATCTGAGCCTTTTGTTTTCAATACTAGGGTGAAAATACGTCGACTATTGTGCTTAGATTCAATGATATCAAATTTTCGCGGACGAGGCCTCATTACTATTTTTGGGTCTATCATATTCTCGCCGGCAAGTTGGGCTGGTATACCTTTGATCCAAGCGCAGTCTGTCGATATGAAGTGCGCATAGTTGGTTTTGAGCATCAAAAGTCCATCATTGGTATCTTTGACATTGTCCGATACTGGTATGTCGTCCAAGTTGTCAATAAAATATGCGAAACCGTGAGGGTCATTAATTTGATCATCGTTAGTGTTGAGAGCACTGTCATGGTTATGGTCAGTAATTTCCATATGGGAGTCGAATTGTTGAGTGCACGTATAGTATTCAGCGTCTGTGAGCAAGTCGGAACTGTCGTCGTTATCAGAGGTGGGCGGGAGGGGCGAGGGGGGAGGGGAACAGGAGTGTAAGGAAGGGTTCGTCGGCCTGGAAGTAGCGGGGGGGTATCTCCTAGCGGGACGCGGAGGCCCGACAGGGGAGGGCATGATGACGTCAGTGGGTGGGGGTGGAGGTGGAATCGGACGGGGTGCTGCAGGTTTAGTCGGACGTTCCGATTCCTTTCGCAGATGGCGACGGGGGGGTAATCCAGATGTGGAAGGGACAGGGTCAGGGAGGTTAGTATAAACGAGTGGGGGTGTAATGCAGGGGCGCGCGGTGGCAGGAAGCGGAGAGTCGAGGCGGCAAACGGTGATTCTTATTTTCGAATTTTTGAAAACGTAATGGATCATTCTGCGTACCGCGCTCCATTCTAATTTGTCAAGTCCGCAACCTATCAATGGTATCGAGACGGATGTTACGCCATCTTCTTGCAAGGTTTTCCTAAAGTTAACCAAGGTGTCAAAAAAAACGTGGGGCAAGGGTTTGTCGCTGTATTTGGATTTCGTAACTAGGTTATAGATTTTCCGGTTACCATGTACCACAGAAATAACGTCAGTCACAGTCGGGTCGAATTCTCTAAGTTGTTCGCGGTTTATGAATCTACGTTCTGTCAGTTCTGAAGCGATTCCTTTTGACATTTGGCAGTCAGCCGATATGCAATGAGCCAAGTTATCCTTTTGCTGTAATAGGTCAGCTTTTATTTCTTTGATACGTCTATTACGCATGAGAGGAAAAGTTTCGCTTTCTATGAGGAAATCGCTATAAGCAGGGCCCGGTAAATCGGTGGTTGGACAAAGGTCATCGGTTCCTGATTCAGTTTCTGGGGTCTGTAAGTCATCCGAGCTAAGGGAAGAATCTGAAAAATAGCTCAGGTATGGTCTTTTATGAGGCCCAGGATTTGTTGAAGAATTTGTTTCGCGATGGCGTTTAGGTTGGTGATGTTCTGGGATCGGTGCCGGGGTAACGAGGGGGGTTTTGAGCAACGGAGTTTCTTTATCGCTGAACTCATCGTCGGAGAGATCAGAGGAATCAGAGGCATCAGAGGAGTATATCATCTTACAGGGTTGTGAGATTTTAGGGTGTTTCAGTGGAGCTGGGTTGGTGGACTCGTCTGTGGTCTGTCGAGGGCGTCTGGGGTACTGATGAGTCTTTTTAGTGCGTTTTTTTGGTTTATCGCTAGAGGCTTCAGTCGTTGGACGGGGGCGTTTTGCATCTATGGGAAGAATTTGAGCGGTGTCGGGCGGTGCGTTCCTGGACAGAGCATCAGCGTTGGTATTAGATTTTCCGGACTTGTATTTCGTATCGAAGTCGTACTCTGCTAGTTCTAAGCTCCATCGTAATAAACGGGAATTAGGCTTCTTGACGCTTTTTACCCATTTGAGTGGCTCGTGGTCTGTTATTAAAGTGAACTTCTGACCATAGATGTAGGGGCGGAAGTGATTCATACTCCAGTAGGCGGCTAAGAATTCTTTATCAGGTACCGAGTAGTTTAATTCAGCGGGCTTGAGGGCTCGGGATGCGTATGCTACCGGTAGGTCGGCACCGTCTTTATCTTGACTGAGAACTGCACCTATCGCGAATTTTGACGCGTCTGTAGTGAGCGTGAATGGTTTGTTGAAGTCCGGGTGTTGTAGAATTGGTTCTTTGCATAAACAATCGCGTAAGGTTTCGAAGGCAGATTGGTGTTCGGACGTCCAGATGAAAGGGGTATCCTTCTTCGTTAAATTGTTAAGGCATTTAGCAATTTTTCCAAAATTTGGAACAAATCTTCGGTAATAACCTAAAAGGCCAAGGAACTGTCTAACGTTTTTGGGACTTTTGGGGACAGGATACTCTTTTACAGCTATTAATTTACCAGGGTCAGGTTTTACTCCTGACTCAGTTATGAGGTGTCCGAGGTAAACGACTTCCTTGCGCAAGAATTCGCACTTGTCTGGCTGTAGAGTTAAACCAGCAGCGGTTAGTCGCTTCATTAATTTCCGAAATTTAATTTCATGTTCTTGCAAGTTTCGAGCGTAAATAACTATGTCATCTAAATATACGAACATCTCGTTGCCTTGTAGGCCTAGAAGGACTTGGTCCATGAGCCTTTGAAACGTGGCGGGGGCGTTCTTTAGTCCGAAGGGCATACGAGAAAATTCATAATGGCCTCTAGGTGTCGAAAATGCAGTTTTCGTGCTGTGGTCCGGATGCATGGGAATTTGGTGGAACCCGGAAGCAAGGTCGAATGTGGAAAAGTATTTAGCTGAGCCAAGCTGGTCAAGGATTTCCGTGATATCGGGCATGGGGTATGCGTCGCCGACTGTTTTTTCGTCAAGTTTTCTGTAGTCGATTACCATACGCCATCGTTTATTGCCGTCACTATCCGGTTTTTTTGGAACGATCCACACCGGGGAATTATACGGAGATGAGGAATGTTTAATAAGATTTTGTTTGAGTAGTTTATCAACTTGGGATTCGATTTCGTCTTTGTGAATTTTGGGAAAACGGTATTGTTTGGTATGAATAGGCGTATTGTCCATCGTGGGGATAGTGTGATGAGATAAATTGGTGTGGCCTAATTTATCACCTGGGAGGTAAAAGAGATGGTTAAATTCTGTTACGAGGTTAAATATAGATTGTTTTTCGGTCTCATTCAAATGATCAAGATGTAAGCTGTTCTTTAGGACGTCCAATCTTTCTGACCTACTGTCAGTCAAGAGTACTGTTGCGGCACCGGGACAGGGTGTACTGTCGTCAGGGATAGGAGGATCGGATTGCAGTTGCGCGAGGTCAGTGGACTGGATGGGGCAGGAGGGGGGATTATTAGTCGGTCGCGATGTACGCTTGGCGGCAGAAAGAATTAATGAGTTGCTGAGGAGAGGGCCTGGGTGCAAAACGAGGGTTTTGGCGCGGGCATCGCTGTGGTGGTTACTCGATGCAGTGGGCGTAGCGTTGGGCGTGACTGTACTCAGTGGCTCGTCGAACTCGTCTAGGGTTACTGTTGGGGGTCTTATCTCTACGGCAGATTCGTTACAATTGAACGCGTACGAGTAAGCTATGCCGTTCTGGTTTTCAACTAACGCTTCACCACATAGAACATTGTTGCCTAAATCGATGCGTTTAAGGTAACCTACTTTAGTGTCTGGGTTCGCAACTATTAGTGGGATGGCTTTCACGGTACGGGCCTGTATTGTAATTACGCGCGTTTTTTCGGGCGCGGACGAGGGTTCATCGAATTTACTAAAGTGGATTGGCAATGAGGATCCAAGCATCACCGAGTTTGAGTTGAAAGAAATAGTTGCTTTCTCTTTTCGTAAGAAGGGCTGGCCTAAGATGCCGTCGTGCGGAATCGGAAACGAGTCAGGGACCAAGTGAAAGGTATGGGATTTATTATTAAAACGTATTTCCGTTTTTGCGATAGTTTGCGTCTTTTTGTCTGTTATACCAGTCAGCGTCAAACGTTCGTCGGTTGTTCGTCGTACAAGGGGCCTAACGGAACTTTCTTTGACCAAGTTGACGTCTGCACCGGTGTCAATAATAAATGTAGATATTTTTATTAGCTCGGGGGTGTCGATCGAAATTAGTGGAGGGTCAGCTGAAGCTGTTATGAGGATATGACTTGAAGATCGGAACGCTAGTTGTTTGCATTGCTCGCGGGCGCGTTCTCCCCGCGGGCGATGTTCCCGTTTAAATGTTTATTTGAGTCTGCATTGCCTTGGTTATTATGCGGAAAGGATCTACATCGGTCTACTGTGTGGCCTCTGCGATTACAATTGCCGCAGTATAGTTCTTGATTTCTGTTGGTCCTGTTGCATTCATCGTGGAAGTGGCCCATTCTGCGACATTTAGTACAATATCTTTTACTTTGCAAACGGTGACATTCCGTGATGGAGTGACCCTGGTGGTTACAAAATTGACAAGTGCTGGGCAGAGCATTAACGTGGTCAGCAGAACTGGTGTTCGGATGGAGCGCTTGGGCGTAGGTTCCGGGTTCGGTACGAGGCGCTGGTTGATAAACGTAACCACGTGTGGGCAATGACATCAGGGGGGGGATAGAGGAGGCCGCGGTGGGCACCTGAGACGGAGGAGCAGTATGGGGGGGTAACGGCAGACACATGGGTGTAGAGGGGGTAAAATAGTGTGCAGAGAATTGCATCTGACGGTTAATTAGCTCGGCTTCTTCACCTTCGGCGATGCTGACGGCAGTTTCGAAGGTTGGTAATGGTCTGATAGTAGCGATTCTCCACTCCAATTCTGGCCGAAGCCCTCTAATAAACGATCTAGAGGTATCCTTCTTTAGATCGTTCAGTAGAAGCGTTGCTAAGTCTGGTGGGTGTTTGGCTATGATTGCTGTGCTTATTTCTTTTGATATTGCTCTTATTCTGCACGAGTAATCTATGATGCGCTCATATGGTTGTTGTGTAATTCTATCTAATTGAGCGGATAACTGGCGTATGGGGATATCCGGGCGGTATGCTCGGCTAAGGGCAGTTATGAGGTCCTCGACGTCATTACAGTTAATGCCTATTAAATATTGAGATGCGGGGCCTGTAACCTTTGATTGCGCAAATTTGGCGAAAGTCATTTTATCCGAAGCTTTTATAAGAGTCTCTACGTGACGTAATTGTTCTACAAATGAGTCAAAGGGCATGTTGTGGCCGTCAAAAGGGGGGATTGTCGGCAAGACATCTTTTACTGACCAAAAATTTGAACCGGTTTCGTTAATTGGTGCCATGTTGATTTAAGCAGGGTATTGCAAGTACAGGAATAAAAATATCAACTTAATACTAAGACTTAGAATAGACTTACAGGGCGAAGGTAAACGCAAAAACAGAGTACAGCATGGTTCTAGGCAGCTGGACGCAGGTGAAACTTGAAGAGGCGATACACGTCATGCGTCGGCACGAGGAGGGTATAGATGAGGTACTCCGTGGCGTGTTGATAAATAAGTGTGGTAATCCAGGTCTTAGGGCGATGTCACTTTCGGGTCCAGGTTCTCGTCTCAACAGGGTTGCAGGAGTCCGAATGAGCGGGAAGGGTCCATTCAATATTTGTCGGTTCGAAGGGTGATGTGTTCAGATGCGGTGTGCGGCTTAACTTGGCTATCGCACTGAATTTCCACTCGCTACACAGTTATTCGACGTCGTACGTATCGATGAATTTCAATAGTACCAAAATGTGACGGAGTTATTGAAATTGGGGACTGTTTGCAGAGCCTGTGTCCGTGGCGAGTTGAATAGGTTCTGCGTGCCTGTCACAGTACTTTGTGGCCCAGAGTTCTTTCGTAACACGGCTATCACTGATTGGTACGGCGTTAGAAATTTTGAGCACTGAACACTTTCGTAGAAAACATGCAGCACTGCACTGACGAGTAGGTCGACGGGCAAAACCGCTGCCACCAAAATGTTACGGGGTAGATTGCGTAGGCTCCGATGAGCGGTAATCGGAGCTTACTCCACGCCCAGCCAAGGTGTTATTTGGCTATTGTAGGGTCCGTTCACGTCGACTATGCACTCGCGTGCTACTACTCCCAATGCAGGAAGGGAATGGAATAGAAAGGGATCGGTATTAAGGGAAGGTAAACGATTTAAAGTATATGATTATTTATTAGTGGTCAATGCAACGGAGTCGGTCAAGGGAAAAAGGGTATGGTCTTGGTTTAGAGGGATAGGTGTCTTGCTTGAGTGCTGGGATGGATCTGCGTGCTTCTGCCGGATGTAGCAGGCAAGCTAGCCGCGAGTTACAGGAGAACCTGCTGACTCGCGAACGATAAGGGTAGACTACAGAGCGTAAGGTAACTAAGAGCGTGGGAAAGGAATATGAAGTCTGGAGGACGTAACAACGAAAAAAAGTTTTCAGAAAATGAAAAAAAGTTTTCTGAAAATGAAAATAAGTTTTCCAAAAAATAAAATGTGTAAAAATCGTATGGCATATTATCATCATTATTATTGTTGCTGTTGCTGTTGCTGTTGCTGTTGCTGTTGCTGTTGCTGTTGCTGTTGCTGTTGCTGTTGCTGTTGCTGTTGCTGTTGCTGTTGCTGTTGCTGTTGCTGTTGCTGTTGCTGTTGCTGTTGCTGTTGCTGTTGCTGTTGCTGTTGCTGTTGCTGTTGCTGTTGCTGTTGCTGTTGCTGTTGCTGTTGCTGTTGCTGTTGCTGTTGCTGTTGCTGTTGCTGTTGCTGTTGCTGTTGCTGTTGCTGTTGCTGTTGCTGTTGCTGTTGCTGTTGCTGTTGCTGTTGCTGTTGCTGTTGCTGTTGCTGTTGCTGTTGCTGTTGCTGTTGCTGTTGCTGTTGCTGTTGCTGTTGCTGTTGCTGTTGCTGTTGCTGTTGCTGTTGCTGTTGCTGTTGCTGTTGCTGTTGCTGTTGCTGTTGCTGTTGCTGTTGCTGTTGCTGTTGCTGTTGCTGTTGCTGTTGCTGTTGCTGTTGCTGTTGCTGTTGCTGTTGCTGTTGCTGTTGCTGTTGCTGTTGCTGTTGCTGTTGCTGTTGCTGTTGCTGTTGCTGTTGCTGTTGCTGTTGCTGTTGCTGTTGCTGTTGCTGTTGCTGTTGCTGTTGCTGTTGCTGTTGCTGTTGCTGTTGCTGTTGCTGTTGCTGTTGCTGTTGCTGTTGCTGTTGCTGTTGCTGTTGCTGTTGCTGTTGCTGTTGCTGTTGCTGTTGCTGTTGCTGTTGCTGTTGCTGTTGCTGTTGCTGTTGCTGTTGCTGTTGCTGTTGCTGTTGCTGTTGCTGTTGCTGTTGCTGTTGCTGTTGCTGTTGCTGTTGCTGTTGCTGTTGCTGTTGCTGTTGCTGTTGCTGTTGCTGTTGCTGTTGCTGTTGCTGTTGCTGTTGCTGTTGCTGTTGCTGTTGCTGTTGCTGTTGCTGTTGCTGTTGCTGTTGCTGTTGCTGTTGCTGTTGCTGTTGCTGTTGCTGTTGCTGTTGCTGTTGCTGTTGCTGTTGCTGTTGCTGTTGCTGTTGCTGTTGCTGTTGCTGTTGCTGTTGCTGTTGCTGTTGCTGTTGCTGTTGCTGTTGCTGTTGCTGTTGCTGTTGCTGTTGCTGTTGCTGTTGCTGTTGCTGTTGCTGTTGCTGTTGCTGTTGCTGTTGCTGTTGCTGTTGCTGTTGCTGTTGCTGTTGCTGTTGCTGTTGCTGTTGCTGTTGCTGTTGCTGTTGCTGTTGTTGTTGTTGTTGTTATTATTTTCGTAGTACAGAGTATGGCACATGTGCGTACAAAGGAGATAAAATGTGGAAATATTTGTATATTCAAAATCTTTTATTGTAATTCGGAAAATACATACAAATTATGTTACATGTCTGTTTTATTTATCCAACTATTATGCGAATTATCAAAACCCAACCACTTCACATAGAACAGATTCATCCGTTTGCGTAATACTTTCCCCACAAGGTAGCATTGGGATATTTCACTTTGGTGAGCTCTTCCTCATAGAAGCCCCCCTCGATGGGATGATCTTGATAATCGGTAAGTTTGTAGGTGGGTGGATTGGTATTTTTCACCTCACTCACGGTGAATATTTCAGTCGTTCAATTGGGTGTATAGCCTTTTCCGAATACATTCTTGTACTTGCTGATTCGAACTCGATCGCCTACACTGAATTTCCGCGCTCGATCTGAACAGCTGTTTTTCATTCTCCGTGCTAACATCCTGTAAGTTTTATTCGAATCGTGCGATGCTTGGTGCTATTGTAGGACTTCATTGAATCAACCCAAAAGATTAATCTACTTGTGAAATCCTAGGAGAGTAAACCGCATCCACATTTTATTTTTTCAATGTTCGACTAAAACATTCGCATATCGACGCCTTTAAGTTGCTGAGTGTCAAATACATGTTGATATTGTGCTGCATCCTGAGGGCTTTCAATTTTCTGTTGTGAAATTCTTTGCATTGATCAACGTATAGATGTGCAGGTATACGGCTCTGAGTCAGTACAGATTTCATAGCAGCAGCCGCATCTTTCCCCCCACCACGGATGAGGATGAAACAAAAATGTGACAACGGTGTTAAAGTGGGTAAGCGTGTCAAGGATGCCAAAAGTGCAACGTTGAAAACCGTCACGTTTAACGATTATAAGCATCGCATGGGGAGGCTTACAAAGAGTTGGTCCATACCACGATGCCTAATACGTAGTAAAAAACATGAAGTTAGTCCCATTGTACTGAAAAATTGATGTTGAGTTGGCAAGACTGTAATATGCAACTGGTACCTGGACAAACAGACGCAATACCTTGAGGGGGTTACCACCACCCCCACAATAAACTGACCATAGGATAGAACTGAGGGCATAGAACTGCTGTAAGGACAACCCCATCATCAAACAGAGATAATTCTTCAACAATACGATAGATCCGTGCGAAACTATACACATTTACCACCACGGTTGAAGACGAAACGATACATATCAACATTATCAAAGTGAGCAAACGTGTCAAGGGATGCGAAAACTGCAACGATAAATAACATCACGTTTAATGATTATAAGAACCGTCTGAGGGGCTTACCAAGAGTTGATCAACCTCACAGTGTTTAATACGTAGTAAAAAACGCGAGGTTAGCCCCAATGTACTGAAAAATTGATCATGAGTTGACATGACGGTAATATGCAACCGATACCTGGGCAAACTGACACCAGAACTTGGAGGGTGTGCTGCAGCCCCGCAATAAACTAGCCGTAGGCTGGAACCGAGGGCATAGAACCGTTGTAAATATATGCGTTTGATACCCAGGGCAATACTTCATGAAGCAGAGACGTTTCGCCAGCAATACGATATTGAGCAGATCGAAGTTTTAAAATTCGAATACCATGTAAATTCATGTATTCATCAATTATTTATTTATTTATTATTAATATGTTGAACAATTATTCATATTTATTCGTTTACCACGAAAAAAAGTTTTCCGAAAATGGAAAAAAGTTTCCAGAAAACGAAAAAAAGTTTTCCGAAAACTTTTTTCCCATTTGATTAACACGTAAAAAAAGTTTTCAGAAAATGAAAAAAAGTTTCCAGAAAACGAAAAAAAGTTTTCAGAAAATGAAAAAAAGTGTTCAGAAAACGAAAAAAAGTTTTCCGAAAACATTTTTCCCATTTAATTAGCACGTAAAAAAAGTTTTCCCGAAAACATTTTTCCTATTTAATTAACACGTAAAAAAAGTTTCTAGAAAACAAAAAAAAGCTTTCAGAAAATGAAAAAAAGTTTCCAGAAAACGAAGAAAAATTTCCGAAAATGAAAAAAAGTTCACCAAAAAATAAAATAAGCATTAATCGTATCGAAAAATTATAGATTATCATTATTATTATTATTATTATTATTATTGTCGTCGTCGTCGTCGTCGTCGTCGTTATTATTATTATCATTATTTGAAGGCCTTTGATCACGGCAGGCGATGGTGGAGGTACCCCCTGCTACCAGGGTCCGGCACTATCGACGTCGAGGCCGCCTGCAGCCCCTCTGTACCGCGGTCTAGGAGGACCTCGATCCTCGCCCCTTCCAAGGTCGTCGCAGGAGCTGTCTTTGCTCGAGTAGTAATTACCCCTGGATTTAGAGTTCACATGATTGAGGTACGCATACGACGTCCTGGCGCGGAGCTTCGGGGGCGGCTGTTGTGCCGAAGGTGGTCTAGTGGAGTACGTCTCCCGCAAAGCATTTCTAGATACCAGGTTCGATTCCTGGCACCGTCGTTAATTTTTCTATTCACCAAAAACATGTTCGAATTCACTTCTCTTTGCCAATGCCGTTAAACAATTTATCATCGACTTCTCTAATGCTATATACTTGAAGTTCTGTCCCGATTTGTGTTACCTGTAGCTCAACTACCGTTTTATAACTCGTCACAGATTTTGTTGAATCATGGACTACTAGCAACTCAACTTTGACTTCGTATTTCCCCACTTTAAGAGAACAATGAAACTCTCCCCGAGTTGAAGATTGTCTTTCGACCGTATGCAAAAACTATTCTATCAGACCTTATTGCCGAAACGCAACTTATACCTTGCTTTTTGCACCATTGCCACGTATCATGACTTATAATATTTCACGCTGATGCCGAATCGACTACGATGGCCATTGATATTCCACCTACTTCAGCGGAATCTGTCTTCTCGATCACATTATTGATTGAATCCCACGCCGTCAGTGTGAACGCGTAGTCCACCGCGCTGTTGTCCTGGCCCAAGGGGCTAGTCACTCTCGAGAATACTCGCGTCTTACTGTCTTATTTAACTTATTTGCCTTATCTATCTAAAGACTCGTCGATACTCATCGGTACTCATCACCAGCAAATAAGTTAGATAAGGTAGTAAGAAGCGACTATACATACATCGAGAGTGACTAGCCCCTCGTCCTCGCTTCGACCATCTTGACTTGATCCGACTTCTATTTGTTTTGGTTATTCGGTTTCTTTTGCCGCTCTACTTTGTTTTTAGACGTCTTTTCCGTTTTACAGACAATCGCGTAGCGACCTCTCTTCTTGCACTTCGCACATTTTTTATCCCTAGCTGGACAAATTTGTCACTTGTCATGTGACCTGAACGACCGCATCCGAAGCATTTAAAACTTTTATTCTGATCTCTAGCCATCCCTGGCGACTTGTTAGAAATCCTTGTGACCGATTCCCTACTCGTCAACTTGGCTTGTGCCATCGAGCACTTGCACGATGTCTAGTACGTCTGCCAAGGTCATCTTTTCATTTTCCAATGAACGTTTCCACAATTCCGACGACTTGCACCCACAAATGATTTGGTTCAAGCTTTGAAGTAGCATCAACATTTGTCCAAAATTGCAGTTCAAACTTCTAATATTCGGATACATGATCGAGATTTCTTTTACTTAGATAATATTTTTATTAAGATAATCAATGTCATTAAATATGATTTCTTTAATTAGAGTAATACCACCTTCACCAGCTTCTTCATCACATAATCGTGACTGCCTGATTGGTAGCTTTTCTAAACAATTTACCATCTATGACTGAACCCTCGACAATATGAAATTGAGCCAGATTACTTGTCACGGCTATTTTTAGGATTTTTGTTGCTAGCGTCTTCACTTTTCCTGCTACCCTTGTTGGTATATCAACTTGTCATGGGAAATCCCAGACGTACATTCAAAGTAAGCCAGGTTCCTCATGATCGTCAGCTGAGATGCACCACCGCTGATAACGTGGACTACGAGTCGTCCGCATAAGTTGCTTTGTCTTACACATCTTACGCGTGGTTTTTCACCAGGCTGTCTTTATCCTCAAGCCACACCGATGCTTACGTTATATTTCCTGCGTGTCCATTTTTTAATCTTTACTTTATTCGCAATAAACAAAAGACGACCTGACAATTAATCCACCTGATTGAATAACTTATCTCGTGGTAAGCCTCGAAATTCTCTAGGCTTACCTGGCAATCCTAGGCCCGAGAACGAGGCGATAAGCCAATACCGATCGTGTGACAACACAGGTAGGTTTCCACACAATAAACTCATATGTCTTCCTAGGGGTTTATTATATGGGTAATCCGTCTCTTTGATCACTTTTGTCAAAAATCATAAATAGGAGCCACATTTTTCCCCTTCAGTACATTTATGACTCGTGCTCAAGCCTAAGTTATACTTTTCATTTACAGGGAGATAAACCACGTAGTTAATTATGCTACTGTTACAGTTACTTTCGCCGTGGTCACAAGCACACTTGTAACACTTACCTGCACTATGGTGCTTTTTAGAAAAGTCGATATAGCCGCAGCATTTAAAACATCTGTTTAGATTAAATTCATCTACTATTCTACAACTTTGCCATCCTACGTATATTCTTTTTGTGTTCATGAAGACAGAATATACTTCTCTGTTTACTTCAAGGGTTCCCGTGTGCGACTTTGTGTTCAGCTTCCTAGTACTTTGGACATTCGGCATTCTTAATTTATCTTGCAGATCATAAAACTTTTTTCTCTCGATGATTTCCTTTTCTAATGAGTCATTTTTATAATCGAAATCTGCATTAATTCCTATAACTTTTATTAAAGGACTCTTCTGCTTGTCGATCGTGACCTTATACTATTCATTGATCACTGCTGTTCCATGAGGTTCTTAATTTCGTTTCCACCAAGGCATTTCAAAATGATTTTATTCTTATTCACTTTTTTGTATGTAGCAATTACAGGTGTTTTAGCAATGATTTTTTTCTTTATTTCCTTCTCAACATTATCTATATTATCTTTTTAACTACACTCTATAATCATAGAGGGTATGTTAACTTGATTAAAGCTATTGTCCATTATACCTTTGCTTGCTTATATTGCCAGATTTCACAACCTGAGAAAATGCGATGTTTCTGTTAGTGTTAAATTTTTCAATCAATAGACTATTTTTGCTTTTTAATTTGTCATATAACTTCATCTGGAAATTACTGTATTGGTCTGAATATAAGTCGTGGTTTTTGGTAAGAGATCTTACCCTCAAAAACCGTACTAGACTTATATTCGGGACTTTGTAGGGAATTAGCATTATCAACTGAAAACTTCGTTATCGATCGATAATCCTAATATTTTAGCAATGCTACGCATATTCGCGCAGTGCGCGTGCCCAATCTCGAAGATCGAAGATTCAAACTTCAATTTTTCGAAGCATCAGTCTGAAGTCGGGGTAAACAAGTTGTTAATTTGATATTTCACGCGTGTAATAATTGAGAATTGTGAAAAATCAATGTTCGGAGTGCATATAGAGTGAAGTCTCGGGTTTCACAGACAAATCAGGTACAAAAAAAAGTTCGTCATAGTTATAATGCGAACTTCAAACTAATGGTTGTGCGGGAAGCCGAAAACACCAACAATTGCCGAGCCGTGTTAAAATACGATATAATAGAAAAAATGTATGCGACTGTTTTAGAGCACATAGATCCGGCTTCTGCCGGATTTCTATACAGAATTGGATAATCGAGTCGCAGCCTTTGTGCGCGAAAAAAGAATGCAAGGTTTGGCAATTACGTGCGGAGTTATACAATTCAAGGGATTGGAAATAGTTCCATGAGTATTCCACGAATGCGGTTTAAAACTAGTATGGGATGGTGTAAGTGTATGATGAGAAGACACGGTTTAACTGTACGGTAAAGAACACCTCTCGCCCAGTGCCTAGCCAATGATTTCGAAAAAAAACGTAGTCAAGTACCAGCGATTTGTATTAAAATTAAGGAAAGAGTACAACTATCTACTTGGCCAAATGGTTAGTGCTGACTAGACACCAGTATATTTTGATATGCCATCAAATACGACGGTCAGAGGTGCAAAGAGCGTACTCATCAAAAGCTCTGGAAGTAAGAAATTAAGGATAATTGTAATGTTGGTGGTGCTAACTGACAGCACTAAACTTCCACCGCACGTTGTACCAAAACGCAAACGGTACCGAAAGAAACGCTACCACTTGAAATATACGTTCGCTGCCAAGACAATAGGTGGATGTCTGAAGATCTAGTGCAAGACTGGCTGAGAGTGGTATGGGATAAGCGACCTGCCGCTCTGCTGAGTTGGAGGGTAATGTTTGTTCGAGATGCTTTCCGTGGGCACACAACTGTCACCGTAAAAAGTCAAATCCAAAATTTAAAGTCAGATTTAATCATTATCTCAGGAGGCATTTTGTCTCACAAGGAAACTGCCTGAGGTGCCCCCCCCCCCCCCCCCGATTTCGACCATTTGAGGATATATTATTCTCCATCAAAATATAAGCGATACGTATTTCTTTTTATCGGCGGAAGAACGGTTTAAAGGGGTGAATACCTTGATAGTGGTGGTAACTTTAATTTCTTCAATGGTATACAAACCATTCCATGTTAACTTTCCGATTTCTTTCAATGTTTTTTATTTGAACATATGTTCAAATTGTCGAAATCGGGGGGAGGGGGAACCTCAGGCAGTTTACTTGTCAGTTACAAGTCCTGGACAATGGTGAACAAACCCTTCAAAGGCAAGCTGAAGGGTTATACGAACTGGATGCTTGGAAGCAGATCTTGGACTCTTACACGGACTGGAAAAATATGGAAACCGTTTGTTCCTTTATTGTTGCAATAGATAAAAACTGCCTGGCAATCTGATTCTATTAAAAGTGAAACTATCGTCGCAGGCTTCAAAAAATACTGCATAAGCAACGAAATGGATGGAACTGAAGATGACGTGCTCTGGGAAAATGAAGATGCTCCCATCCCAGAAAACAAAAGTTCAATGACCGAGAAGAGCTCTGTCAAAGCCTCAGCAACTGGGAAGGACACCGATGAAAACTCTGCTGATAGAAATGTACCTAAAACCATGTCTAATTTTGTTTGACTCAAGTTCAATTTATGTAGTAATATGTAGTATATTCTAAAAAAAACTGCAATATTATAAATAAATATCCACCTGTGATAATAGGTAGTTTGCTTCTGAAATTTGACCTACATTCGGATCCAAAAAAAGTCCTGAATCAGAGGTAAAAAATTTGGGGTCTAATTGTATTCGGGCCAATACAGTATTTTTGGCGGTTCAGCCTCGAAAGTAACATTCCCATCTTTCACACCGTCTTTGCTGTTCTCTTTTACTTGCATGTTATCTTGGTATGACTTTTTTATATTTGGCTCTTGACTGGTTTAGGTAACGGTACATATTTACGTAATATGCAAGCACTGCTTTAGTAATGAACGAATCACGTAAGGAATAATTATCAGTATCTCCCTGTTGACACTTGGAGGTCATGTCCAGATGAGCATCATATATTCCGAAATCTCGTTTCTTTTGATAGCAACCTTACGAAGTCACATTTGAACCACAATTTTTCGCACACTAAGAAGTCACACATTCCATACTCTCGTCTCCCATATTCTAGGATCTCATTTCTTTTGGTAGCAATCTTACGAAGTCACTTTTGATCCACAATTCTTTGCACACTAAGCAAACTATAGATTCAACTGCTGTGTCTGGGTGTATATGACATTTAACAGTCAGCGTGACTCCCGGCACGTTATCGTTGAGGTCCAGCATCTTTCAATTATCCGAGTATGTATCATATAAAGTTCAAGTTTTAGAATAGCGATTTAAAACGAAAGTTTTTTTAACTTCATGTTACGAACTTCAAAAATTGCTGTCTTCGAAAAACTACACCCATTAAAAAATCGGGGTTTTTAACAACAGTGAAAATAGATGAGAAGTGATGAATTTTGTATTAGAGTCTGTCCCTTTTCAAGATTTTCAAGAATTCAAAGTTTTATATAACCGAGAGTAAGCCATAAGCAGAATGTCAAATCGGTATAAAAAAAATGGTTGACGTTGAAATTTTTAGCATTGATGAGCGATGCCTTTTAACGAAAAATTGTTATTTCCCAATATCGGGATGGTATAAAATTCACTACGTTGTAATAAACCAAAACAAATTCAACACCTTCAAAGTTATTGTCAAATTGTAAATTGGCGAATTTTCTAAAAATATTTCTATACGTTTACCATACTATCTTCAGGTTCGTAAAAATTTGAAGTCTTAAGAGTTAAAAACCGAAAAAAGATCAGAAACAATCAGATATAAATCATAGATGTAAGCTTTAGTTGAAAAGCGGAACTAGACAGTAACCGACCTTCATTGAAATGATTAGAATGGAAAAAACATTAAGTGTCGAAAATTCAATTCCAATTGGGTGTAGATTAATATTTCAAGGTGCATAAATTAAAGTAAAAGTTGTTACGAATTTAATTGATAGTCTTGATCGCAAACCAATAGTTGAAGACAAATTTCTTCTATCATATCTCAGTTGCCGTGACACTCGACAGCGTAATGTACAACTTGAATATAAAAAATTGAAGCCTAAAAATGTCAACATACCAATGACACGGAATTTTGAATTCAACAATATTTTGTACCTTTTTGGTCAACAGCATCGTTGTCAGCCAAGTTCGTTTCTTTTGCAGACACCCATGCAGAAAAACAGTCATTTTCGTCCTGGCCCAAGTGTATTGTCAGCATCTATAAACGACAATAAAAATCTTGCAGTAAATGCGATAAAACGGATTTAAACAATGATCAGTAATGATTTATCGAACAAAACAAGATACGGATCATTCATCAGACAACTGAAATTCGACAGGCAGTGAAACCAAAAATAAGAGACTTGTCAAATGAATGCATGCCGAATATTTTTTCATTTCAATTTCCGAGCCAAAATCTAAGTAATTTGATATTCGTTGAAGCTAAAAGAGTATTATTAGTATCTGTTCACAAACTACGATAGTCGCTCAGCGTCAGGGCACAGGAAACTTTGATCAAATTTGTCAAACAGTACGATAGTTTTGGTTACTAAACGACAATAAATCACTGTCACTATACAAAGTAAAATTTTATTCTGGACGAATATGCAGGTAATAATGGGAATAGCAACTGACCCCGGTTTTGAGGTCGACATTGAACCAGTTAGGGACATATACAGTCTTATTTCTCTTCTTCACTTCCTGCTCAAAGTCTACTCGTCCAAGATCAACGACTTTGACAGCTTTCAAGACATCATAAAGCGCCACATTCTCCTCAGTGTCCCGAGTCAAAACGTGTCTTCTGTCATTTAATACATGACAATGCCTAACTGCAGCACCACCTATAATTTTTTGTGCAGGGTCCGAGTTACGTGGTCCCATAGTCCTCAAACCACCTCCGTTCCCCATTGCGTCTTCGCAATAGTCACCACACTGCCAGTCTTTTTGAGTAATTGTCTGCATATCAAAAAGAAATGTGAAAATAAAAAGTCTCAACTTCCGCACAGTTATAAACGAACCGATCTGCAACCTTTCGTCTACCTTTGTAGGATTACTATTTTTAGTGGGTTGCAATTTGACTTTGTTGTAGCCTGCACGATGCTATGAAAATCCCTGCATTTTTTGGCCTTAACGGTTACAAAAAACGCGTTGATCAATTTTATCACGTTTTTAAACTGAATCTTTTGTCTTTGAATTTTCATTTGTTTACATTTCATTGCGCGAAAAAGTAGACATTCTTCAATGTATGCTAAAATTTTGAGTGGCATGAACATGGCATCATAACAGGATTGGTACGAATATTCCAGGGATTTAGCATTTTCTGAATATATTTTATATTAGGGGAATTACGGACTCAATTATAATCCTACTTTAATTCCACTAAAAATTTCAGAACATACAAAAAATTGCTACTTTTTTAGACCAAAAATAAATCTATTTTTTATTTTTCCTACGATGAACTTGCAAAATTCAAAATCGCTGTTATTTTCAAACCGCTCAAACAATTGTAGAATATACCTACTTCAAAATATCTACTGTTCAAGAAAAAAAAATAAACTTATTTTTTGGGCGTTCGAATCTACAGAACTCGAAAGGCCAACAATCATGTTCCTTAGCAGTTCATAAAGATTTACCGCAAAATGGATTTCACGTTCGGAAGCATCATAGATTTTTACCAAAAACACATTAACTGATATTTTTTTTTTTTCTTGACAGGAAAAGTTGAAATTTTTACCTAAAAAATGGAAGATTTTCATCTCGTAGTGTATTTATAAGTATATTAAGTATAAAAGTATATTAAACTGAATAATATCTACAACACATGCAATTTGCAACCAGGTTGAAATTTTCAACTTAAAAAGCTAATTGGGAAGATGAGGAATCGGTCAAAATAAGGTTTTTCCTCTTCACATACCCAATTATTTATGGTAGATTCACTTGTTGCTACCCACAAGCTGGTCTGATCGGGCGTCATAGCCATTTTAAGGATCGGAGCATTTTCCTCACATATAACAGTACATTTCTCAGTTGCTCTCAGCTCTGTCATTATTACTTTTCTATCTCTTCCTCCAGATATCACATGACTGAATGTATCCGTGGCCTAAATTTGTGTATTAAGATTCAGTCAATAGAAATTCAGTAGAGGGATGATATAAACATTTGACACTTTTGATTCTGAAGTGATATCAAATAAATTCAGGGTCTTTGAAAAGGTTCGTAGAATTACAAGAAATGTTTCAGATTTTCTAATTTCGTGTAAAATTTTTTTTTTTATAGTTATTATAGTTATATCGAGTATACGCTTAGAAAAGCTTGAAATACTTTTCGTAACTTTTCAAAGTGTGTTTCACATATTTGTCTTCATTTTTTTGGCTATTTTAACGTAAATGCCACACTATGTGGCATGATGATCTGATATCCTTGGCCAGCAAATGTATCATTTTTAAAAGGAATGATTATTCCATACCGCCAAAGTATTTCATTTTGCGAAATAGTACAAAGGAAATGATTGGTATGAATACCCCCCTTGCAGGGGTACCCTAGTTGATTTCGACGTTATCGTATATATCTAAATATCGAAGTCCATGCATTCTAAACGCGAAAAAAACCTTAACAGCCCCATTCTATACACAATCCTGAACAAAAATACTCCAAAGCACTTTCGTGTGACGCAGAAATAAAGAAATGACATGAATTCTGCAAAATTTACTATTGCGATTTTAGAGAATCCTCGCTATTTCTTTTTTTCGGCCTCAAATGAAAATAGTTTGGAATGGTTTTGTTCAGAATTATATATAGAATAGTGCTGTTAAGCCCTTTTCGTGTTTGAGATATATGGACTTCGATATTTGGAGATACATACATCAATATCGAAATCCAACAGGGCACCACCTTAATATTTCTGCACAAGAGTTCTTGGATAATGCGAAATTCTCAATATCATGCTAAGAAAATTGGGTTATACAATTTTTATGCAAAAATAAGACGTAGCAAATCCAGTGTTTTTAGTTGCAAATTTATGTTTGATATGACCTCACTCTCTAAAACATAAGGTGCAACTGAACCAAACGGCCAGAATGTGTAGTATCATTAATTCAGTTATTTTCACGCAATATTTAGTTGTTTTGGAAGGTTTTCGTCAAGACTTATTCATTTACCAAGGTCAGCAAAAAATCTAGTGATTCTTAGGTAAATTAGCGTCTTCATTGGGAAATTTAGCAATTTAGAAACAATTTAATGATTCTAGTGGGAAATTTGATTTTAACATAATTCCATATTTCTAGTGGAAAATTTAATTATAAAATGATTCTTTGTTTTTAGCACGAAATTCGGTGATTCAAGATTGATCACGCATTCTCGTGTTAAATTATGTGTGAATCATACTGAGAGCATTTATTATTGACAGTTGATTTTTCATGAAAACAAATCAAATAATGGATGTTTTTTGTAAATTTGATACTTGATAAAAAAACACCTAAAGGAGTTTAATATTTACAATTTTAGCAGAATTCATGAAATTCTCAAGTAGGATAATGATAATCTGAGTTGAAAGACAATACGTACTAGTAAAGCCCAAACGCCTTCCGTGTGTACCCTGAAAGTTTGTATGCACCACTGTTGGCCAAGAGACCATAATTTTATGGTACCGTCTGAGCTTGCAGAGAGACATTGAGTACCATCTTTGTTTAACACCAAAGCTTTAATATTATCCGCATGCCCCCTGAGCTTCATCAATTTTGCACATGACCTGGGATCCCAGACACGCAACACTTTCTCGGTACTGCCACTGACTATCACAGTCCCAGAAGGATTCATCGCCAGGCTGTAAATAGAGTCCTTATTTCCAGTTAACGAGGATGCTGTAAAATAAAGTACGTGTACATCTATATATGATTTTTCTTATGTAAGTTACAGAGTGGCCCTCAATTTTGTTTTAAACACTCTCCAAATTTTCCTCCCATTTCCCAACCCAAAATTACGCGTTTTCCCTACTTCAACATATTGCATTTTACAACACTTTTTCTTTACTTTTAAAAACACTGAGATTCAATTATTGATTAAATAATAAGCAGACGGTTTCCAATATTAGTAAATATAAAGGCTAGATATTCAGCATACAAATTCCCATTGTGATTAATATCATCATAAATGAATATTGATAATCGAGAGAGCTCAGCAGCTGAAATAAGAGGTTGAAAAACAATGAAGCAAGTGTAACTAGTCACAAAAATGATGAAGGCAAGATTACAAGTTGCAAAAGATGCACTAACTACTTTGTAAACGATTTCATTAAAACAATCAATTTTTGACATTATGTAAGATTAAGTCTGCCGCATAAAAAACAGGATCGTCAGAAAATTTTATGCGTTGATGCGTGAGAAATTAGGAATTACTGCTGAAAAATACCCAATAATGGAGACAGACATCAGGTTCACTTCTTTACTTTTATAACAGTAATTCCAAAGTGTGGTATGTTCTGTAATTCTATATAAAATCTTGTACTTCAGGAACAACGAACAACAATAATGAGTAGGGATAAAAATGTAAGAACATCCAAAAAATAGAAGAGTCACAATATCAGATTTTCAAAGACTGGAAAAGCCAATTCATAGAAGTTTAAGATGTAGAAAATCGAAATAAAGAAAAGTCAAAATGTAAAGAGGTAAAGTAGTACACCATAATATATAGAATCATTAGACTTCTGACGATACTATTTTTGCTTGCTATATTTGCATTCATTCTGACGATTTCATACTTTGGCTTTCAACATTTTAAAATCTTTTCACTTTGATTTTCAACATTTTGAAAATCTATAAATAATAATGGATCTTCGTGTTTTTGTAAATCCAATATTGTTGTTATAGGATAGAGGGGAGGTATTGACGAACGGCTATCGATACGTTTCTATACCCACTCGATATGTTGTTTCAGGTATCTTTGGGTCTGATTTCGTCACTGCTCTTGAGTAAAAGAATGGAGGAAGGAGTAAGAATTGATTCAAGGAAGGTTTATGGTTGAATGTATAAATGCTTTATTGGAATAGTGAGGAATTTAAATGTATAGTTGAACAAAGTGGATTGTCTGAATATTGGAATTGGCATACAGTGAAACTTCTCTTAACGGACACCTCCCAACAACGGATTCCGCTTTACAAGAGACAGTCTAAAAATCTCCAGAAGCACAATTCACACGTTAATATTATCCTGAATAGCGAACACTCCTCAATAATGGATAATATTACTAGTCCCGAAGATGTCTGCTATTACGAAGTTTCACTGTATATTTCATGTAGGATGGAATAGAGGTCGATTACACGAACGTTGGGATTGAAGTATATCTGATGAACAATAAAATAGAAGTGTTTTAGGACAAAAATTGTGAGTACACGAAAGGTGCTGGAATCCAGAATAGTGGGGAATAGAATAAGTGAATTGAGGGCGATAATGAGTAGTGTGAGGCTGGATGGTAATAGGACAGGATGGAGACTATAATGTTACTATAAGGAATGTGGAAGAATTAGCAGGTAGAGTTGGTCGAAGAAGATGAGGAAAGATGTGTGGTGGAACACCAGACGTAACATTATGATCGTTCTATTTTCTGATCTTACGACATTTTTATCCCCACCCATTATTCAAACAATCCAGAACTCTTTGAATAACTGATTTTTCATCAAACTTCTCGTTAGATTAGCGTTGTGAACTTCAACCTCATATTGATGCAACATGTTTGCCTCAGTAAACTAAATCAAATCAGATGAGTGGGATACAGAATAATTCATTACAACATCTTTGCAATTTCAATGTCTTAGAGATTGAAATTGGTTTTTAGTTTCAAAAGTTGCAGATATGTATTTATGTTTAAAAAATCTAATTTGTTCAAATTCGAATAAATGTCGATAAAAATTGCCCTGTGTTCGATCTGGACGTCTGTAATGTTAGCAGAACCATATTGGAAAAATTGATCGTTACAGATACCATAATAGGTGCTCTTTAGGTGCTAATTAGGTGTCCTTTTCAAAAATTAGGTGCTCGATTCCATTACCTATAAAAAAGAATTTTCACTCTGAGCTGCTGACAGAATGTCATCCTGGCAGCACGTAGTCTAAAGACGCGGAATATTGAGTATGGAAAAAATTTCTTTATGCAAGAATTAGTTGCTCTTCAGGTGCTCTGTTCAAAAATTAAGTGCTTGAATTCATTATCTTAAAAAATGCATTTCCACTTCGTAAAATTGTCAAATAATGGCGGTAGAAAAAAATAGTTGACCCAGGAATTATGTGCTCTTTAGGTACTGATTGTGTATACTATAAAAAATTAGGTGCTACATTTCATATCATTCGCAATTAAGTTTTACGTAAGCTTGCTGATGCAATGTATCGTCATGTTAAAGGAGCAAGTCACCCGGCTGGTAATTTTTTTGCTTGGGGTAACTTTTTACACAGAAATCTGCAGTGAAAAATATTCTTCAGACAGTTTTGAATTATTTAATTTCTAAATAATAAAGGTATCTCAATATCCATCATCTGATTTCTTTGGAGTATCATTTGAAGCTCAGTTAAAAAGTTGCAAATCTCAAACTCAATTTTTACAACTTTTGAAACGTTTTTTTAGATTAAAGTGCGTTTTAGACCAGTCATCCAAACAGCTTTTAACTAATGATTTGACCAAATGAAAGATCGCATTTTTTTTTTTTTTTTTTTGAGTATTTCCCAAAAAATGTAACATTTGAGAATATCGATGTGCGCCGGGCTGAATGTGACGGCAAATTATAAAAAAAATTCCGCTAGTGCAAATCCAAAGTTTTCCCATCAGTTTAATTGAAATAATTCCGAAATGACGGCTCTGAGCATAAAAATGTACAGCACTTTTCATGTTTGCTATAAAATTTCCTACAAGATGAAATTGTTTCCGAATTTTTAATTTCAAATTTGGAGACGAGAAACCGTTCTTTTAACGGCTTTGAAACAATACTCAATTTCAACAGATGATTTGGAAAATCGAAGATTGGGTGGTTCATTCCATCCCTAATCTAATTCCAAACCTCCCTCCTTGCGCGATTATTAGGTTGTGCAAAATCGGTGCTTAAACAAAAAAAATACCAATTTTCCAATTCAAGGTCCAGCATGAACGGGCACCTCTATATAGGTCCTGATTTCTTGACCTAGAGTAAGACATTCAAATTTTCATAAATCGCCATAAAAATGACTTTTTTCTGACTTTTATTAACTTTTTTGATTTTTTGAAAATTTTAGTTTTAATATTTCAGTTGCCTTTAGGAGTACAGAAATTTGAGGTTCAGATATGGATAGAGCGCGGTATCCTGCTTATTTTGAGAACAATACAAAGATTACACCTCCAAAAAGCTGCCCTCTCCACATGCTCCAAAAATTTTTTTTAAATCATAGATTAAGGAGCTATTTATGCGTTCTACAATGCCGCAAACCGCGATTTTTGAGCTCGTTTCTGTTACGAGAAAATCCATTTTGTAAAGTGGGGGGATCAGCTTACCGAAAAGCTAGCCCCGCCACAGAAAAAAAATTTTTTTTAATCATTTTGATCATGTAAGAATTAGGAACTAATTAGGAACTCCTGAAATACATTGGAAAAAATGTCGTAGAAACAACCCCTATGGATATATCCACGCCCAATCACGATGAGAGGAGAAAACAAAATTCAAAACGATGAGTACTGGCATGTTGTGTGAGTTGCTGTAAAAAAAAAATTCGCTGCGATGAATTTGAAGGGTAGTTTTCTGATGATCGGAAACAAATTGGAACAGGGGGTTATTAGGGGGCAGTATCTCAAAAATCAAATCATTCATGTCCGGTTAGCTCTTAGATCGCTGAACATTTTGCCATAAAAAAGAAATCGCTGCAATGAATTTTAAGGATGGTTTTTTTTTTTTTTGTTTTTTACTAAGGATTGAAAATCAGAAATTGTCACCACTGGTATTTAAAAGCTCTTAAATCAGGCAATCAGCACCTAAAAAGCACCTAATTCCTGAGTCAACCATTTTTATTCTACCGCTATTATTTAACGATTTTTTGAAGTGTAAATACATTTTTTAAGACAATGAATTCGAGTTAAAGAGCACCTAACTCTTGCGCAGTCATTTATAGACTACCATAACAATGGAAAACCATAACCAATATTGGACATTTTCAGACTATGCGCTACTAGCATGACATTGGGTCAGCAGCTCAGAGTGAAGAATCTTTCTTATCGGTAATAGAATTGAGCATCTAATTTTTGAATAGGACACCTAATTAGCACCTAAAGAGCACCTAGTTATGGTATCTGTAAGAATCGATTTTTCCAACATGGTTCTGCTGACATTACAGACGTCAGGTTTCCTGTGTATGCGTGGTTATATTAACATTACAAATTTTAACCTTATGTTCTTTTGAACTTATTTTTGATTCCAGCAAATTCGAAAATAATACTTTCAGTTCATTTTAATTTATTTGAACTTGAAGACCAATGATAAAGATTAAAAACATAATATTCCTAAAAATATTGTGGCAGCCAGATGTTGCATCAATCGCAGAACTATGAGCGAGATTCAAGTGATCATACTTACTGGTTACTGTATTGTTGCTAGCAGTGAGAGCAGTGAGAGTGTTGACATCCCATAGGAATATTGCTCTGTCCAATCCGGCACTGGCCACCTGTTCTCTGTCCTTGGCATAAGCAAGCGCTTTCACATAATCTTTATGCGTACGCAATGTAGACATACAAAAGCCTTTGTGAGCATTCCAAACTTTGACTGTTGTGTCCGAACTAGCTGATATCACTGAGAAAATTGATAAAGCAAAATGAGAGTAAAGAATTTGAAAGCATCAAAGAAGAAAGACAACGTGGCAAGAAGTCACTTTGACTTACAATTCTTTCCACCGCAACACGACACAATGTCGTTCACCCAGTCAGTATGATGTTCCATTGACTGGATGTACGGTTCTTTTATATTTTTGCAGTTCCATATTCGAATTATACTGTCTCTTCCTGCCGAATAGAGTCTGTGCGATACTGGATCATACTGCAGTGAGTTTACGCCAGCTCTATGCTTACGTTCAACTTCGTCTCTAATTACCATAGACACCTTTTACCGTTGCAGAGGAAAGGAAGATTCGATAATGAGCAATGTAACGCAATAACATCATTGCGAGGAGCAATGATGGTGTAGGACAAGAAGTTACATACAAATATATGATAAATGTAACCTGTCATGTTAACATCTCGTATGATGATTTGTTTACGTTTTCACTAAGCTTTGGTTATACGGACTGATCCGTACTCACCTGGACTTTCTTCCGGGCGCTTTGGCCGCCTGTCTTGTGTGCTGCCATTGTCCAGACTTGGCCTAAGCACTTTTTGAAGACATCGAAAACCGTAGAGGTCCGATTTTTAATAAAATAGGAAGAGAAATACCGAATTCAGCTTAGATCGCGTTTCACCACTCACGATCAGCATAAACTACGCAGTGTAAAGGCAAGGAAAAGTATGTCGTATGGATTTTCAACTAAAGAAGTGACCACCGAAAAGCGACGGGGTTCAACAAGTCACCAGAAAGGCGCTCATAAGCAATCAGAAGTGACGTCCTAGCAGTCAATTCTGGACAAATTACGAGATAGACTCAAAATTGAATCGCGAAAATGAATAGGGTTGTCTGATAATAAAAAATTTTATCAGATCATTACTATATTATTAACATTATGTAATTTAAGTAAAAATTAAAACGTAGAAATGGATTTTAGAATTGTATTTGTTGAAAAAAAATGAATAAAACAAAATAGCCGGCGGAAAGGAACGCCCTGTCATTGCGAAGGATGTGGCGTGACGTCATAATTGGATACCTACGTGAGATCAGTGTAAATTTATATGGACTAGACTTATTTTATGCTCTGTACTGTAACATCCGACCGGAACGTCCGTATGTTTTATCGATTATTGTTATTATTATTTATCATTTTTATTAACTAACCAAACTCGACGTACAACAATCTTGTAACCGTAAGGTATTAAAACAACCGTCTAACTATTTGGAATATCCCTAGATAGAAATAACTATGAAATTCACTAATCAAGGCTTAAAAACCATGTTACGAGATGTAGTTCGCACTACAAAGAGCTATAATATTATTATACGTTATTATATATCATTATCATATTAACACTATGATTAACTAACACCATTATATCCAATTATTATAAAACACTCGACAATGCCATTTGCACATTTTGAGCTGATACCTACACTATATGCAACTTACGCTATACCGTATAATCTGGAGAGTAGAAGACTGTGAAACCATAGATAAATGTATAACCGATATTATATAAAGATAGATGCACTGCTGCAATAATCCATAACACCAGAGACTGCAAAACATTCAAAACCGTGAATGCCAAATATCCGTCATGAATTATACTTTCCACCGTAACGCCGTATTGTAGGTAACGTGTGCAGCGTTTTGAAGGTAATGCTGATCTCCAATGTGGAGCCATATAGAGCCTCATCTGGAGAACATATTACGAAGCTTAACGACGAAACGATTGTAGATGAATCAACTAATGGGATTATCTTGTAAAGCGAAACAACCAAACAAAATTACAATTAACGTATCAATACAATAACAATCAACCCTTTTAGGTAAACAAGGCTTGTACCAGTTTTGAGGTAAAACGTAAGAAAACATATCCCTAGCTCCTTACAGGTATTGTACGACACCAAGGAATTAACTCAAAGATGTATACGTGGCAACGCCTAGTAACAGACAACCAACAAACATAAGAACAATGCTCTAATACTTTTCAAGCCGATCTATATCAATATAAGAATTAACAATTACAGAAGAGGATTATACAAAAGCACATATGTAAACCAGCTCCAAAACTACGAATTATCAAATTGTTAAATACCCTAAATCTCTTAAGATTGTTATAACACGAACACCTAAGAATATTCGCAGCAGCGCAATCCTAGTATTAGATTTAATATTAAATAAATAGCAACTATGTCCCACTATTGTACTCCAGGTGAATAATGATAGTAATTAATTATAACACATATGCAATTCTACATATTTACACACTATAAAACTTACAAAATAAAAAATAACCGATATGGTAATCTTAATTTATAGACCTCGTAACCAACAGGATAGTAAGAATATTTAAGAAGTAAACTACGTCTAGAACTCAGCGCATCGTGACCCCGAGAGTGCACACGGCACTAACGTCCGCGACATATGACACCACGAAACAAAGGTCACCGCTAGCGCACGTGCACTGTGATTACCATATTATGGAATAGCAGCTAAAATCGGCCCAGGTCCTAACACCTACAAAAAGAGGAGAGGAAGCACGGTAGCTAAGGAGATTGCTGCCCCAACTCCAAAGCTGACGCGGATAGGAAGCTGACGGCGCAACGACCCTACGCCCACACCACCGCACCAACACAGCGTTATACCATATATAAAAAAGCTTGCAATATAGTAATAGCTACAGAGCCAAGATCACGGGCAAACATGCGATGAAGATATCGTGCCCTAATTTTAATTCCTAGAAAAAGGGGGAAGGTACGAAGAAGTTGACACAGTAAAAGAAGGGGATCGTTCTTCGCAACGATCGATACCCATAAAAACGGCGACTGATCAGCGGATCGTCCTCTTCATTTCTACCACTAGATTCGTTCCCTTGTCCCGGTACAGTCTCGCGGTGACATCTTTTTACCTTTTGCATTTAAACCTTTCCTACAAAGTTACTCTGTCTAAAACTCCAGCGAGTTTCCAGCTCCATTTTGTCATATTAATTTAAGATCTAACAACTAAGCCACCCCGTTGTTTGTGACTTGAAATCTGAACTTACAAAATAAATCCAAGTTAATCAAAGTATCCAAATATATTAAAAGTACGGTACCCGGTGGAAATTTCCAGATGTTAGACACTGGAATCCTTTACACAGCTACAGTTAGATTCACATCAATAGTTTGGGTCACCAATTACCGATAAAATATTGAAATACACCGGACAACGGTCGTTCTATCACTGTAATCGAACGAACCGAGGAATGAGTAATTGTTGGATAAAAGATTTGATTAATTGGCTTACCTTTTGAGAATTATCTGGATATGATGAATTGCAGCGTAGATTGGTGATTTAACGGAATGACTGATTTTAATATATTTGGAAACTTTGATTAACTTGGATTTATTTTGTAAGTTCAGTATTTCAAGTCACAAACAACGGGGTTACTTAGTTGTTAGATTTTGAATTAATATGACAAAAATTGAGCTGAAAGCTCGTTCGCTGGAGTTTTGGACAGAGTAACTTCGTAGGAAAAGTTTAAATGCAAAAGGCAAAAGGATTTTACCGCGAGACTGTACCGGGACAAGATAACGAATCTAGTGGTAGAAAACAAGAGAACGATCCGATGATCGGTCGCCGTTTTACGGGTATCGATCGCTGCGCAGAACGATCCCCTTCTTTAGCTCTTTGTCAACTTCTGCTCACCTTCCCCCTTTTCTAGGAATTAAAATGAGGGCACGACATCTTCGTCACATGTTCGCTCGTGATCTTAGCTCTTTAGCTATTACTATATTGCAAGCTTTTTTATGTATGGCATAACGCTCTGATGGTGCGGTGGTGTGGGCATAGGGTCGTTGCGCCGTCAGCTTCCAAGCTTGCTATCTGCGTGGGCTTTGGTGTACGGGCAGCAACCCCCCTTGGCTATCGTGCTTTTTCCCCCCTTTTCGTGGGCGTTAGGACCTGGTCCGATTTTCGGTGCTATTTCCTAATATGGTGATCACATTTCACATGCGCTAGAGGTGACCCATGTTTCGTGATGTCATATGTCGAGGACGTTAGGGCTGTGTGCATTTTTCGGGGTCACGATACGCTGAATTCTAGTCGTAGTTTACTTCTTGAATGTTCTTACTATCCTGTTCGTTACAAAGTCTATATATTAAGATTACCAAGTGTAAATATTTAAAATGCATATGTATGATAATTGATTACTATCGTTATTCATCTGGAGTGCAATAGTGATTATTTACGAAACATAGTTTCTAATTACTTAATATTATTAGGATTGCACTGCTGTGAATATTCTTAGGAGTTTGTATATAGCAATCTTAACGGATTTAGGGTGTTTAATAATTTGATAATTCTTAGTTTTAGAGCAGGTTTACATATGTGCTTTCGTATAATTCTCTTCTGTAATTGTTAATTCTTATATTGATATAGATCGGCTTGGAAGGTATTGGAGCGTTGTTCTTATGTTTGTTGGTTGCCTGTTACTGGGCGTTGCCACGCATACATCTATGAGTTTATTCCTTGGTGTCATACAATACCTATAAGGCGCTAGGGATATGTTTTCTTACGTTTTACCTCAAAATTGGTATCATCTTTGCTCACTTAAAAGGGTCGATCGTTAGTGTATTGATACATTTATTGTAATTCTGATTAGTTGTTTCGCCTTACAGAATCATTCCGTGAGTTGATTTACCTTCCATCGTTTCACCGTTAAGTTTCCTAATGTGTTCTCCAAATGGGGCTCTGTATGGCTCCACATTGGAGATCTGCATTTCCTTCAAAACGCTGCACGCGTTGCCTACAATACAGCGTTACGGAGGAAAGTATAATTCATGCTGGATAATCGGTATTCACGGTTTTGAAGGTTTTGCAGTCTCTGTAGTAGGGGAGCCCAAGAGGCTAAATGGGATGTTATTTAGGCGTTGCGGGAACCTATTTGATTGTGAAGATTAGATACTAAAAAAGAAAAAAATTCATATGATATATGCCCTTTCACTCCTGGGGGAAGTGTGTACTAATTTTAAAAAATGTAAAAAAAATTTATTACAAAGAAATACTAGAGCGCATCAGACATTAATATCGTATACGCCCTATATGCTTCTGGTAACAGAGAAATATCAATCTTCCGGCTTACAAGTCGGGGGTGGCAGCATGAAGGGGTAGAAAATGAGAAAAAAAAATTTTTTATTCAAGCTTATCAGATATTCAGGAGGAATGTTAAGTGACCTCTAAAAGGTATTATATTCAAAAGACTGACGATTTGGATGCAGTCAGAACTCACGGTCGATTTTTGAAAATGTAAAAAAAAATCGTGACCTTGAAATACTTAAGCTCATCAGATTTATATACAGATGGTTTAGCTTGATGTCCTTGTTGTGCTGACCTAGAATCTGACAATTATGTAGAGGAATTTCGTTGTTTTGACAGTTTAAAAGAAAATTTTTATTCTTTTTTTTTTTGTTATTAAATGTAACAATTACAATAAACAGAACATAATATATAATTACATTTGAAATTCGTCGCGAAGAGGCACATTTTTGACTTGTGTGTGAAGCTTGTTGATATGTGCACACATATGCTGTATGTGGCTATTAATGTGAATTAAATTCACTTAGCCATTTATTTTGAACGGCAGGCCGTTCATTTTTGACGATATGAACTACGCATATCATGTTTATAGCGAGAACAGTTTGCTAGAGGAGAGTACAATTTTCGAAATTTTTAGGTGAGTTGAAAAATTAACGACGGAGCCAGAAATCGAACCTGGTATCTAGAGATGCTTTGCCGGAGACTTACTCCACTAGACCACCTAGCCGCCCTGACTACACTGTCATTAATTTCTCTCATCACCTGTATTTCGAAAATTGTTTTTTTTGTCAAAAATGTGCCTCTTCGCGACGAATTTCAAATGTAAACATATTCAATGGCACACGAAAACAAAAACAATTTTCGAAATACAGGTGATGAGAGAAATTAATGACAGTGTAGTCAGGGCGGCTAGGTGGTCTAGTGGAGTAAGTCTCCGGCAAAGCATCTCTAGATACCAGGTTCGATTCCTGGCTCCGTCGTTAATTTTTCAACTCACCTAAAAATTTCGAAAATTGTACTCTCCTCCATAATATATAAGGTAAAAAAAATATACATACATATATATGGTGGGGACAGTGCGAGACAGTGAGAAATAGAGAAAGAGTGAGAAGGGTAGAGAGGCGCGGAGTGCGAAATACATAGTTCTCAGCACCTGCACGTACCTCACTTTATTAATAATTTTAGCTTTTTCACGTTGTAGAAACCGGCAGATTATATTATATCCGTAATCCTTACATGATTTCCTTCAAAATAAAAAAAATTTATCCGCGCTCGAATACTTCCAGGTGACGTTTTTTTTTTTGCATAGTGACTCGCTTATTTTCTTATGTCATGGTCAAATCGTCAGAATATTGAAATTTACACTTTTCTGCATGTAATTAACTTACCTTCTGTCAATCTGACGAGCTCGAATTAATTCAAGGGTCGATTTTTTTTTTACTTATCTCATTGGCTGCCCTAGACGCACCCTTGTATATTAAGGGTTCATATATGGTGGTCGTTAATAACAGGGTGCAAGGTTTCTTCCCTTATGTTTTTCTGCCGCGTTTAAATAAAACCCAAAATCCCCGCTTGGGCTCCCCTACTACTGGTTTTATGGATTATTGCAGCAAAACATCTATCTTCACATTATATCGGTTACACATGTATCTATGGTTTTACAGTCTTCTATTCTCTAGGCTGTATGGTATAGCGTAAGTTGCTTATAGTGTAGCTCTCAGCTCCAAATGCGCAAATGGCATTGTTGATTGTTATATAATAATTGAGTATAATGGTTTTAGTTAATTATGGTGTTAGTATGATACTGATATATAATAACGTATAATAATATTATAGCTCTTTGTAGTGCCAAGATCTCGTAACATGGTTTTTAGGCTTTGGTTAGTGAATTTCATAGTTGTTTACATCTAGGGATATTCCGAATAGTTGTCTAACTATTTGGAATATCCATAGATATAAATAACTATGAAACAGTTGTTTTAATACCTTATGGTTACAAGATTGCCGTACGTCGAGTTTGGTTAGTTGATAAAAGTGAAACACAATAATAATAATCGTCAAAACATACGAACGTTCCGGTCGAATGTACACCTCTTCTCTTACACAAGAATGGCGAGCCTTTGATCGATCATTCTTCCTGACGGTCGTTGGGTGCTGTAGGTTGTTGAATCAATACGGTATTTTGGTTGTCCTTGGGGCCCATAGTTGATGTTGACACGTTCTTTGCAACTGGTATTTGGGTTGATGAGTGTGCTTCGTTGTTTGGTTGCATGTTTAAATTGGTATGTATGGGTATCGACTTTTCTTGGGGTGTTTTGTATCCTCCGTTCCCTTTTGTTGTTGGCTTAGTCTGGCTAATGTTTCTCTTGTTGTTTCCCATTGGTTCATAATATTGTGTGACTGTAGATTTTGGTGTTCGTATTTCTTGCGTGAAGGATCCCGGTATCGCGTATTCATGTTTGATTGACACATCCATGTGTATTCCGGGGATTCCAGAACAGTGTTTCGGTTTTGGTTGTTCTTGGTTCCAGGATATATCTAAAGGTTTTGGTTCTAGGGGTGGCTTAGCTTGATTGTTAGGTAGTTCTTTGGATCCCGTATCTTCCACTTGTTTTTGTCTAGCTAAATGTAAGAGCAGGTTTGTCAGGGAATTCCATATGGCTCCAAGCATGTGAAAGCTGCACCCGTAGGCGTTTTTCACAGCATATCCGTGGATTATTGTGTCAAGGATGAATTTGGTTATTTGGATGGTTACCCAAATTCCGATTCCTCCTGCGGTGAGGGTGCCAAAACTTACGAACCAGCCCCACATTTTCGTCCATGTGTCCTTTGCTATTTTTTGCATTGTTTCTTCGGTCGGAAATTGCATGATAGATAATTGTTGGTTGGCTATGGTTTGTCCTGACATTCCTCTTGCTATGTAGTCGGTATATACGCTATAATTATAGATTCTTGTTGGCAGATCGTCGTTCCATAACAACTGACGGGTCATGCTCTTTACTCAATCTGGTATGGTTCTATAGCATATTACGACAGTAATATTAACAGCACGATTTATTTCTAAGGTTCGCATATCTGGCCGAAATCTATCAGCGAATAGTATAACCAATTTTTCCTGGTTTGCCAAGGGATTCATCTGCAAAAGTGAAATGTTGATGTAGTAGTTGAAATCATAATGCTGATGAGGATTATTAATTGTGAGCGGGTGGCTTTCAGCGGGGAATTGCGGTGGTTGGATATGTGTCTTCTTAGAGTAGGTAGGGGAAGCGTAAGTTTTAAATTTTTTCCTTTTTGATCGCTAAGCGTAGGGGAAATGCGTGAGCATAGAGTATGTGGATATGCGCGGGCGTGTTTATGTGTTCTGGTTCACCCTTACTCCCTCTCCTGGTGTACCACCCTTTAATCTTGGGTTGGTGTGATGTGTGTGTGTGAATGTGTGGCATAGTTGGGCCTTAGTTTACGATTTTCACCAAGATTTTGGGTACTCTCGAGGGCCTACATAGACCCCGGCTGAATCCCCTGCGGGCTCAGTCGCCTTTTGTTTTTGGGAGAGTCTAACGTTGGAAAATAGTTTGGGGGAGAAAAATTTGAAGGAGGAAAAAAAAAAGAAAGAAAAAGATCAGAAATGGATATCGGTTGATTTTGTTGGTCGTGTCTCACGTTGTTTGCGTGGATGGGATTTTAATTGTGTTTTGTTGTTTTAGTTCGACCAAGGTTATTTTTAACCAAACTCATGAAGGATGTGTTGTTGGCCGTTGAGCGTTGGGAGTTCCCTTTTGTGGTTTGCTGAAGGAGCGGCGACCGCCTTATGGGCAAGCTTTTGCAAAAAAACGCTTTGCACCGATTTCGATGCGAGGCGCCCGCCCTGCGGGGGGGGGGGGGTGCATTGCTGCATTTGTGTGGTTATGGAATTGGGACCCTACGTTAGGTTGGGTTGCCACGCATTATTCGCGCTGCCACTCGACATCCTGATGATTTGCGATAATTGCGCCCGTCCGGTGGTGAGGCTGTCGGGAGCTAATTGTAAGTGTGGCCTTTGCATTGGCGAATTTAGTCTGTACGTGGCCACGGAGGCTGAGGCTCTATACGCCGACGGGCGCCTGAAACCAGGCACCGTGATACGACAGGGTATGGTTATTTTATCTTATTTGTTACTGAAGCCCTTGTTACCATGAGCCTAATGGTCCATGCATTTAGATGTAGTTAATTATGGTTAATGTTGGTAAATGGTCAACTAATTTCACCGTTCGTTCGTTAGTATCGAGCTGTAGGTACGCGACGAGTCGGTATAGGACCTACGCGGTCCCCCTTGCAGGTTTCCATAAGGTGATAGTTTAACCAATATTTATTTGTTTGTTGCAGAGCCTGAGGGTTAATAATTATGGAGTAGTTTTAAGTTTATTGTGTATATATATACTAGACCCCCTTTTTCTAGTGTAAGTTTCCTTTTGTACTGTAACGCTAAATTCTGTTACCCTCGGATGAGGACTTACCGTTGACACTTTGGCGCGATTCTCTACTTATTCACAATATCAAACTATAACAAAATCAATTAGGTTGGGCGCCAGACGCGTTAGCGTCGATTTTCAAACAATAATACAAATCAATAAAAATAACACAAAACCGTACAAAAAAGATAAATAGAGAACCCGTTGTATGGCTGGCTAGGCTCAGGTACGCTCGCGTACATCCCGGTAGAGTGGCGGTATTCAAGCAGCGCCGGCGCTAGGTATGGGCTAACCGGGCAACCGCCCGGGGCCCTGTTCCCGAGGGGGCCCAAAGACTGAAGAAAATAAGAATTTTTTTCGGAATAAGGTTAACTGCGATAATATATTATCCTGTGTGTGATCATCGAGATGATAGGTGTAAGAAAAAAAATATGAAAAAAAATTATAAAATGAGGTTGAACGATTGGGCCCTTGTAGAATCATTGTACGGCTCACGCTGCTGTACTAGGTTACCGGCGAGCACGGACCGCGCGGGGTGTTGGCTGGACCGACGGCCCCCACCACAATTTGTTCGGCTGCAGCGCATGCGCCAGTTTATAGCTCAAACGTCAAGCTACGTCGTGCGGCGCGGCGTGCCCAGAGACTACTATCAGACCACGCTGCTTGTAACTTGTATGAACTGTGGATTCACTGCTACGCTGTGTCTAGCTGAACCGCTGTATTCGCATATTCCATAGGAACTCTTTCAACAACGTGAACATTTCTTGAAAATTTTCTCGCTACCTATTGTTGTTTCTTATTTTTTATTCTCGATGCTCTTTTGAAATTACTAGTAATTTGCAAACTCTCGGATATCGACGAGACATTTATTCAGAAGCTGCCGACGTTCCGGTCAGGCAGCGGCCGATCACGTTTAGGGCACAATCTTTAATATCGGCATTTCTACGGATATTCATATTACTTAACATTAATTAACCGCGTTCAACTTGACTTACATTGCATAAATTACGATTTGATTGAATTTTTCTGAATTTATTTTTGTAATTGTTGGATTGCACAAGTCATAGTCGATAGTCATTATGAACAAGCCCAAAGACTTATCAGGGTCCCAAAAGCGGAAATTAAAAAAAGCTCGATGTGAAGCGGACAAAAAAAGTGCTGTTTTTTTTCAAGGCTATGTTAAGCGGTTGAGGTCTGATAATGAGGGTGGTGAATGTAGCCAAACCACGGATGATTTAGACCCCGCTTGTCCACCTTCCAAGGACGCCGTAGATTCTGATGGAAATTTGGACGCTCAGTCAGTGAATACCGGAGATATGACGATAGCTACAGATAGAAACAACTTGGCAGAAAAAGTTATAGAAAAAGATTCTACAGTATCAAATATTGATTGGCAAGATCCTGCTAAGTGGCCGAATAACATCAGCGACAGTTCACGCGTAGCATTGGTAAAGCTAGGGCCTACAAAAATAGATCGGAATACAATTTTTCCTTTTGATACAGATCGCCGGCGCTTCACCATAGAAAATTGTTATCGAACCCTGAAGAATGGCGAAAATATGGAGAGATCCTGGTTAATTTATTCAGAGACTAAGGATTCCGTTTATTGTTTTTGCTGCAAATTGTTTGGCCTCCGCAACATTCCAACCCAATTGCAATCGACCGGATTTAGATCCTGGCGGCACTTGCAAGACAGTTTGAGCTCGCATGAAAAATCCAAAATGCACATTGAATGCATGACAAACTGGAAAGAACTCAAAGTCCGTTTAGATTGTAGAAAAACCATCGATGATGAGAATCAAAATTTAATCCAAAGAGAGGAAACCTATTGGAAACAAGTACTTGAAAGACTCGTTGAAATAATTAAGCATTTAGCTAAGCGGAATATGGCATTTCGAGGTACTGTCGATCGATTATACGAGCCGAATAACGGTAATTTCTTGAGCCAAGTTGAACTGATGGCGAAATTCGATCCTATTTTAAGCGAACATGTACGTCGAGTTCAAAGTGGGGACCTCCAGCGCGTTCACTATTTGGGAAAGGAAACTCAGAACGAATTCATTGACATACTGGGTAATGCAATTTTCAAAGAAATTAGCAGGCGAGTGGTAGCCGCGAAATATTACTCCATAATTTTAGACTGCACCTCCGATATTAGTCATGAAGAACAAATGACTGCCGTTGTTCGATTTGTCACTGTGTCTAAAAACACCGTGGAAATTTGCGAGCATTTCATTGGCTTCGTTGTTGTAGACGATACAACTGGTAAGGGATTGTATGAAACGTTGTTAGATATCTTGAAATCAAACAATCTTGAATTGAATAACTGTCGGGGTCAAGGGTAAGACAATGGCAGTAATATGAAAGGTAAAAATAGTGGTGTTCAGGCCAGAATTTTGAAGGATAATAAAAGAGCGTTTTTCGTTTCCTGCAGTTGTGACAACCTCAACCTAGTAGTTTCAGATGCCGGACATTCGTCCGTCACAGCTGAACTATTCTTTGGTGTTCTTCAAAGGCTATTCGCAGTCTTCGCTGCTTCAACCCAGAGGTGGCAAATATTGAAGGAGCACGTTAATATCAGTGTGAAATCATTGCCTGAAACTCGCTGGGAAGGGAAAATAAATGCTGTAAAAGCTGTGAGGTTCCAAATAGCAGAAATCAGAGATGCGTTGCAGGAACTTTGTCGAATGTCGCAAGGTAAAGATGCAAAGCTGAGATCGGAACTGAGAGGCCTATGTTTCGAAATTGAGTCATTGTCTTTTCTTATTAGATTGGTAGTATGGTATGATGTACTGCAAGTGATCAACAAAATCAGTAAAGCTTTACAATGTCCGAAAGTTGATTTGCATACTGCGATGAACATGATTGATGGTGCTCTTCTTCAATTACAAACCTTTCGAGAATCCGGTTTCGAAACTTGCATAGCCACCGCTAAAAAAATGGCTGAGAAGTTAGATATTTCACAAACTTTACCCGAATCACGTACCCCACGAACAAGACGATTCTTTGATTATGAGTCTCAGCACGACGAACGACCTAGCGATCCGATGAAAAGGTTAGAAATTGAATTTTTCAACAAATTATGCGATATAGCGATATCAAGCCTACGCGAACGTTTCGAAATGACCCAAAACGTTTGTGAACCATTTAGTATCATCCGAAACTCGGATAACTTTATGAGATTGGACAGAACCCAAATTTTGACGAAGTCCAAGGCTTTAGAAAATTATCTGACTGGTGAAGACGAGAACAGTGACATTGATAGTCGGGAGCTTGCCGAAGAACTGGAATCTTTAAAAGCTTACTTCGTAGCCGCTGGAATGACCGACTTGAGTGCACTCGTTATGATATCGCACATTATTGATAAAGGTCTGGATGAGATATATCCAAATTTCACTGTGACCTTAAGAATTTTCTTAACATTACCAGTAACCTCCGCGTCGGGTGAAAGGACCTTCTCAAAGCTAAAGCTCATCAAAACTTACCTGCGATCCACTATGTGCCAAGATCGACTGAATGATTTAGCTGCGATGTCAATTGAGCATGGAATTTGCAGCGAGTTGAATTTCAGCGATATTATAGCATCTTTTGCGAACAAAAAATCTCGCAAAGTCCCACTTTAAGACTTCAGTGGTCCAAAAATTTCTGATAAGGGGCCCGATTTTCAAGGCTCGCCCGGGACCAGCCGTGGGCTAGCGCCGGCACTGTATTCAAGGCAGCTAACAGTAATTCCAGAATTAAAGAAAATAACAAAATAAAGAATAAACTCACGTCAAAAGGAAAATGAACAGGTCAATCGATCATATATTGTCGAGAAGTTTACATGGTTGAGACAGGCAAATAAAATGGTATCGACAGCGGTAGTTAATAAAATAAACAATCGTTGTTCACAATAATTTCGGTAGAATAGCAGTAAACGGTAGCTTTAAAACGAGAGACGGTAGTTAACAGAGAAAAATGAACGTAGGTCGGGAGATGCGATATAATGCAAGAATTTACTTAAAACTACACGTCACTGGGCGACGTGATCTTACCCAAGTTGTAAATGACGCTACGAAAATTATTATTCTGTCAATTAGAAACGAGAGAACTTTACTGCGATCGGTAGAAACCAACGTAACGATAGTCTGGTAGATAATACGACGAATTTACCATAAATTATAACCAGTACGAGAGATTGACATTCATTAACAATTTACAAAGTCGGCAAACGATCGACTAGATAGCCTACGGTAGAATTATTCATAAACGGTAGATTCGATAATTTACAATTATTACGGACTTGAGGAATTAAATACTGAATTCCTAAACATAACTTTTGAGAGAATACAAAATACAAAATTATGAGAGAGTGAGAATTTCGGAGAGTTTACAAAATAAAGAAATACACTAAATACACCGCAGTACAAAAGAATAATTCGCAGAACTTAATTTAACAAAATACAGAGAAATAAATAACAGGCAAAAATAATATAAAATTGCCAATAGCAATAAAGAGAAAGTGCGGTAATATCTAGGGGCTGATGCTACGCTCGGTTGTACTCCAAGGAACTCGATATATGATACAATAGGCACAAAAATAAATAAAAATATAATAAGCAATAACAGAAATAAAATATGAAGCACACTACTATTACAAAAGAGTATGAAACGAAATATAAAGCCAATAGGGCTCAAAATACGATAGAAAGTACAGAAGCAGGCTAATAGAGATTCACAAATAATCAGAAAAATCATAAATACAAGGGAAATAATTATTCGGCAGTTACGAGGTCGCTCAGATACGAAAATAATAAATTACTGAAATCATGCAGTCACACGGCGGCTTACTGCAACTCTAGGCCGTGGACCATGATTCACACAAAACTGGCATCACACGATGCAACCAAGAAACAATAAATATAATATTAATGACCGAAATCATGCAGCCACACGGCGGCTTACTGCAACTTTAAGCCGTGGACCATGATTCACACAAAGTCGATAAATACCATAAGAAAGAATAGAATTTATGAGCAAATTCGTAACGATACACTTCAAAGGCAGAAGCCTTACCTTGGCTGTTGACGTCAGGCACACAAACTGACTCTAATTTAAATCAAACTTAGAATAATAAAACGAAAGTAGAAAGGAAGGAAAGGACTTGAATTTACAGGAAGAAGTTAACGGTAGTGCAACGATAGAGAGTATGGAAAAACGGTAGATACAATAACGGTAGAATGAAAGGAAGAAGGATCGGTAGCTTAAATCGAGAGAATAATCGGAAGGATGCGGAAAACAAAGCTGTCGCTCAGCAGGTCAAGCGTAGAATAGGAGGTCGTAGTTCGGCTCGCCGATCTCGCGGTTGTCGTGAGGTGATTCTTCTTCTTTGATTGGTTGGTTGACCCCCACCGCAAATAGGCCATCCCCCTGTGGCGAATATTGGTTACTGCGTGGTCATACGTTTTCCAAAATTACCGCTAGATGTGGCGTAATGTGCTGCTCGCGATTTCGTCGTTGACACCAACTCGTACGATTTTGTAGCTGCTTCGGTTTACGGTCCAGGTTGCCTATCATCGGGGACTTCTTTGACAGAGGCATACACAGGGTGCCTCTCGGCCAAAGTTACCGAGTGGAGAGTGACGCCTCATTGTTCACCTCCACCGGCTTTTTGCACAGACAGTAGCTAGCTGCCTGTACCTGAGGTCGTGCAGTCAGACGGTTGGCCAAACCGTGGACCACGACCCACACAATTAGTCCTTGCCGATAGGAAGGCAGCGTCGATCCTCGGAACGATGGCTTTATCAACCTGAACGTAGTGGTTTGGGGTCGGTCCGGCACCAGGCCGGTAAGTCGGAGGATGGCAGGCTACGGTCTGCCCTTCACGCCATCCTTACGGCATCCGATAGAGCTGGCGGCTGATTCCTCTTCGGGAAACGGTGCCCTCGGCCGCCGGGAGGATTTTTATCTCCCTGTTCACCGGCAGTCGAGGCGATACGGAAGGTTCGGGTGGATGCTACCCCAGGTGTATATAAAGGTGCACCAAGGTAGCCAGTATAGTCTGATTAGACCGTCGGTAGGCGAAGTCGTCGAGAGCTGCAAACGGTAGCTAGTGGTCCCTCGTTGGTCGGGATCGTTGTCGTCCAAGTACCTTATTAGCTTGCGCCGAAGCGCGAAATAAAGAATTTACAAAAAAGAATTAGTTAAAAGTAGTTATTGCCTATTTTGTATCGAGTTCGGTTGGAGTACCCTGCTGAGGACGCGTAAACTAAAAATAATAACGGTTGTGTGCCCTTGTGACGGGCGACTCTGAAACGCCACGTTACAGTACGTTATGTGTTTTGTTTTTGGAGTTGAATAACTTAATAATGTATTTCAATTATTCTTCTTTTCTCCTCAAGCGTTAAGTTTCTTTCCTTTGCATTCTTGAACTATATAATCTTGTATCGGCTAGATAATGTGTGATTTCATTTTAAATGACGACTGTGTGTATAATGTATCAATGCTTTCTTTTAACGTATTTTTAGTTGGTAATCAACAAGATTGGGGGATAGCAATATCGTACGACAAGTAACTTCTTAAAAAAAAACCTCACTTTTCTTTTTACTATTTCGACAATCAATTTTTTATCAATACCAAATAATATACTGCCGTGGTTTACATAATTCTCCCACATCCTCGTGTTTATTTTTATTTGCTTCGTTGTTTCGATTCGTTAATTGGTTTTATGCTTATGGTACCAAATATTTTTATTTGTGATGGTTATATGTATATAATCATATTTTTATCGAAATTATTGTAAGAAGATTTAATTTTTATTAGGTTCGTTAATATTTGTTATGTTAGGCTTATTATCTTCATTATAACTTTTGTATAAATGCAAATATACTGTTTCATATTTTATAACTATTCCCGAATTCACTAGTTCCCTTGCTCCCTGAATCCTTTAATTTAAATTGTGATAAAGAACATTGCTTTTTCCCTTTTGGATTATGATTTTATCTGTTTGGTTTTTCTTTCGTTTTTATTTCCCTGCGGTTGGTGATTTCGTATGTTCAGCCAGGCGGGTTATTGGCCTAGTATTCAAGTGGTTATAATTGTAGACGGATCGCGGAGGCGTTTTGGAGCGGCCATTTTCCTTTAGGTTATATAGGTAGATATAGTTTTGCGCGTAGAACTGTCCAGGTTTGAGATGGGTGGAACTTGAATGGGTGGAGTTTAGTCATGGGCTGCTATTCATTGGTTCTATTTTTATATTTAAGGGAGGAAAAGTCAACGACCACGGTCTTGCCCGGTTAGGGTATATTTGTAGTCAGATCTGGATTCGTCATGGATGTATATACATATATATGTGCATGTATTTTAATGGCGCGTTTTGACGGATGAACGTATGATCAGAGGTTATTACGACTTCCCTATGAATTGCGGTAATTCTGATAATTGCGTCGTGGCGTGTTTCATTTTTTTGATATCGTACATTTTTATTTTAAAGTCGTTTGAAAATACTCGTTTAATCACCTGCTTTAGGTGTTCCAATCTAGTTGATCCAATCCGCAGCCTGTTCTTGGCATTGCTATTTCGTTAACTCTGAGCATAGAGCATTTATGATAAAGGGTTTTCAATGCATCTTTCAAGTCGTCGTACGTTGGTTTGTCGCTGCTCTTTCTTTTACTTATTAAATAGAATATCAAGCGTTGTCCCCATTGCAATGTAAGTGCGTCGCCTAGGTACTTCGGGATTTTGTTCTTTCAGTTGATTTATGGAACCGAATCCATGTTTGAATTGTAGGGCTATTCCAGCGTTCATTTCGAGGTCCTTGGCAACACAATGTGCCAGCGGAGTGTCAAGCGGGGCGTCAAATAGGTTGCCCGTTAGGTATTTCTTGTATCTCCATTCTGTCGTCTCGCTCCTGCCTTTGTTCCATTCGACTGCAGCGTTGCCAACCGTACGATAATTTAAAGCTGGGTACGATGTACGATAACGCGTGTACGATATACGATAATTATACGATAAAATATAAAAGGTACGATGAACATTTTTTAGTCCATACAAGTAGTTCACTACTTTTCAAGGTAATACCGTAGAACGAGTCGATTACAGCACCAAAGGTAGATTAATACCATAAGCAATATTTAATTGTAGTGAAAAAGTACAAAATGATACTGCGATAAATAAAAATATTACTAATGTGTGGAAAAAATGTTCTTTATTTATTGTTTCTCCATTTTATTGCAAAGTGCCAACGAATTTCATTTTTTTTTTTTTTATTACAATAGATATGAAAAGATACAGAAGATGGCACTGGGAACATAGTCCCATCTAGCTGTTCAGACTAAATACTAGACTAATTTAACTTTTAAAACCTTGTCAGGACACGAACTCTATCGAAAATGTATTTTGCTTTATCGTTTAAAATACCGATAGTTTATAGGATAATTTTCTGCCAATGTACGATAATTCCGCCCCCTCCGTACGATCGTGGCTCATTTCAGGTTGGCAACGCTGTTCGACTGTCACGTGCGGAGCGGTCTCGCACGCGACTGACTTCACCCTCTAAGTTATCCGCAGGGGTTTATATTTATTTTTACGTGGGTTGGTAGGTGATCCTCCTCTACAGAGCGAACCTTGGGAAATAGGTTGGAGGATTTCAATATTGATATTATTGATATAAATGTTTTACGAAATGCAAGCATTAATGGTAAACAGTAGATAAAATAGCAAGCGAAATGCGGGACGAGGAAGGTTACATAAATGTTCTTAACCTAGTTGTCCTCGTTCATACATCTACTCACTCTTTTGGTGGTCTCTACTCCGAATTCTCACTCTCTCTCAATTATCACTATTTTTATTACTACACAGCTCGATTGAGTTCGTGGCACAGCTTTTAATCACTTATTACTACTTCAAGGACTAACGCCACGACGCGAGATGCTTTGGAATACCGCTTGTAGAATTAGAGGGGTTCCCACTCTAATCGTCGGTGATTCTAAATCTGATACTCTTCACACAACAGCCTTGAAGGTGCCGAGTTACGTATATGTCGTTCTTAGCTGTCTCTAACGGGGACTGCCTTCGCGCGCTCGTCCGACACCCCTTGGAGCGTCGGACAGCGAGCAAGGTTTTTGCTGAATTTACAATTTTGAACAAAGGGTCGCCTCGCGATGCTCATTCTCGAAGCGCGTGATCTCGTGCTCGCCTCATCCCGGTGTTGATTACACCCGAGATCTGGCGGGCGCGGGAACGCTGACGTTGCAGCGCAGCGATCAACTGCGCCGCTGCGCTTTCGTAGTGCCACGAACTGGATTATAAGATGGGTCAATTATGTGGATTTAATAACGAAATTAAGGCTATACTTCCTCGTCTACTTTAAAAGCAAATATTAATAAGTAATGATATGAATGCATAACGATAAATTTATGTGTATGTACATGCGGCGTTCGTGACACGACGTTGGTCTGCAAATGGTATGGTGATCGATGGTTTCCCTAATATTAGTAAATCGTTTTTCAAGTCTATTCTTGCGTCCGTTTTGTGTAGGAAGTTTAATCCGAAGACTAAACGCTGGGATAGATCTTTCATCACTGCTACGTCTTGTTGCAGTCTGATTCCGACGACATGCATGTTTATCATTATTCTTTCTATTGATTGCTGGAAGACCCCGACTTGTGCTGTTCCGATCATTATGGGGGAGGGGGGGCATCCGGTAATCGTGGCAATGGCCTTGGTGCGATATTCTCCAGTTAAATTACAGCGGCATGATCGATGAAACTACACATGGCTCCAGTGTCGATTAATGCGTATACGATACTTCCGGATATCAGAACTCTTAAGGCTGACGCCCAGTATACCGCGGCGGGCCGCGGCGCAGTTACTGGGAGGTGCGTCCACTATAGTCGCTGTGACCACCCGCCGATACTGTTTCAATGAAAAAGAGATATTTATCGATTATCCGATGACCGCCACTTGTCTCAGTCGTCATGGGCACACAATAAATAATTATCAATGCATATTTGCCACTACTTCTTGCTTAGTCATTATGGATAGCTCAGATGAAGAAGTGTTTACGGTCGCGCCTCTATGCGAAGAAGCTGAGAGACAAAGTCGAAGGAAAAGAAAGTGGGTATACGACATCCGCAAGGACAGAAATGTTCACGGCGAATACTACACGTTATTTCGGGAACTTCTGCTGGATAGTGATAAATTTTTCCAATTCTTTCATATGTCGTATGAAAAATTTCAAGAATTATTATGCATAATAAAAGATGAACTTACAAAAGCAGACAAACCTTTTAGAAGATCGATAGGACCTGAAGAACGGCTGATAGTATGTCTCAGGCAAGAAAATTTTATAATATGTACCTGTTCGTATGTATGTAGAACACGTGATTATCGCATTAAATATTACAGTTGTTATATATTGTTATCCCTTTAGCACTAACGTAAGAGGCATTCTCTCACACTCATTTTAAAACTTTAATTTTTTGAAAATTTTTTTATCCTCACAAAATCTTATGCTTTTTAGGATAGTGTGAAATTAAAATTTTTGATACTCGAAATATGTAGTTAAAAAAAATTTACCAACAACCTTAAGGGTTTTTCTAATTACCTAAGTAAAGATGGTGATAAAAGAATCGTAATTCGGATGGTTCCGATATACTTCGGCTATCTCCGTAATTACAGCCGCCATTTCAAAAACATATGTTACGTCCGGCGTATTGCTCGGGCGTACCTTTTTCGAAGTCACAATATAACTAGGACTCACGTGAAGTGTTTTCCAAATTCCCTTTCAACGCTGTAACGAAAGCTACAGCCATAGATAACATTAAAATATCGTATTGCCTAAACCGGAGAGTTCCACCCCTCCTGGCAAAAGTCATGTAGAGACGAGCAACGATCCCTAGTACAATATTCAACTTTGTTTCTTATAACTGGTACCAAGAACTGAGACAAGAGACTGCTGAATTAGCATCAGCAGCGCTCAGCCTGGAAATATCTTTCTTTCTAAGTCGAAATTATCATCAATAATTAGCATAAACCACTACCTTTGGAACCACCAAATTAAAATAGATTATCCGTTAAGATGTGTGGATGAATGCGTGAAAATTATCTTAATGTCTTTCGTATGACAGTCGTGATCCTTGTGATGAGAGAAAATCTCACGCTATTGCGCAAGCGCCAAGAGCGAAATTTTGAATTTGCGCAGGCGCAAAGAGCGAAATTTTAAATTTGATTTTGATAAAAAGCGAAAACAACTTAATAAATTATGTTTTTATAGTCCTATAATTGCAGTATTTAATATTTTTTGTACAATAAAATATTTAAAAATTCTTATTATTCATAAAAAATCATAAACATATCTTTGTAGGTTACATATGGTTACATGTTTACAAAATAATTCATTCAGATGAAAAAATAAATTTAAAAATTTACTTACTTATTTAATACTTAAAGAAGATATTGTCTCTCAAAATCAATTTATAACAATACTTAGTTATCACATTTTTTTAATTTTAAAATAATAAAACAATAACTACAACAGCATAGAAAACACGGAGTGACATGGAATATTTATATATCTATATATAATTTCAAATATGGCGACTGGAAACTACGGAAATAACCGAAGTATAACGAAGCCATCCGAATTGAGGTTTTTCTTATCAACGACTTGACTGAAGTGATGAGAGAAATTCTCACAGCTGTCAATAAATATTTTTTTTTGCTTTATACTTTTGAGTTTTTAAAAAAGTTTTATTGACTATCATGTAAAGCATAAAATTCAGTGAAGGTAAGAAAATTTTCAAATGGTCATTCCATTTGAAATTATAAAGAAAAAAAAGTTTTAAAATGAGCGTGAGAGATTCTCTCTACGCGACGGGTACGAAGGGTTAAGATACTTTTTTTCAACATCTTACACGTGTAAGCGACAAGATTGAGAATCGTCGGAACACCGTCGAAGAGCGCGAAGTAACGCTGACCGTGTAGATGTGGGCACCAGGAGGTCGCCCTCGCACTTCATTGGCTAATTACCGTTGTAACTTATTGCAACTGCAGCTCCTTGGACCCTCAGGCCCAAGAAGCCATATCTTTCGTCTGTCAAGTCGCGAAGCACGTGGACGTCTACCCGGATTAGCCCTCTCGAGCAAGAGTAGCGTTGGAAAATTTTAGTTGTGACCGACCTAAAGTCTCGCGCTAATTCGTCAAATCCGAGCATTCAATTATTCTGTTAACTGCAAAAGACTCACTATCTTCTACGTTTCCATCTTTACTGTTCTAAACCTCATTATTTCGAGAATAGACATTTTTATGTCATTCCATTTTCCCCAATTAAATCAAGTTCGGCCTGAATCAGGTAATAAAAAACGATATTTTAAGTGCTTATAATAATAACCACCTACATTATCATCTTTAAATAATAATCGTTAGAATCATTTTCAATATATATATATAAACCGCGAGTGCACCAAATTGACTTTTCAAACAATAGCTTTCGATAGTAGAGGTACCGTTCTAAATTCACAAAGCTCAGTGCCCGACGTTCATCATCGTTCGGATTCATCAACCTGTAACGATATTTTAAATTCAACGTGCCCGCGAGGTTTTGCTTGACACAGCCATCTCGATCCAGGCGTCAGGCGGGAGAAACGGCTGAACATTTTGAATATTCTACGGGAAAACGCCAAGCCGACCAATCTTAAATTCCCCGCAGAAATTTTATACTCATTTTTAATACCAGTTTTTAATCCATTTCAAAACATCGTCATTACCAGTCAGTCTCCGTAATTACAAGAACGTGTAATTCATCATTAAACAATAAAACCAAGACACGAAATCGAAAAAATGATCAATTTCAAAACTTTCGCGCATTGCTGAGTCAGCACGAAGGAGGCTTCCAAAAAACCGTAGTCTGCAACTCCATCGGAAAATACTATCATCGAGACGATTATACGACGAAGCAGCGGTCAAATAATAAACAACCGGATGAGTGATTTGTAATTTATTTATGAAATTTAAACTTTTTTATTATCATCCCAGACAATTTTATAACCTGACGTGTGTTAATTTCGGCGTATTTTATTTTAATTCATTTGTGAATATTTGAATGAATGTGTAATTTTAATTATTTTGACTATGGACAGGTTTTAAAGAGGTATTACATGTTATTTATATATTTAGTTATATTTAATCTCAATTTTATTTACATCTTATTTATATTCCCTTTATATTTTATTGATCTTTTATTTATTTTTCACTCACGTTTTATTTACATGTTCTTTATACTTCATTTATATTTTATTTATTTTTAATTTATTCAATTGAGAGTCAATGTCATATTTATTATCGTTCTCGTCATAATCTTTTGTAAGCCTGTCCATCGATTTCACGTTTTTTCTTTTATTTTGACAAGAGGCTGAAATTTTTCACCGTCCCCTTATTTATATTATTTATATCCTATTTATACATATTTTTGATCTCCCATATCAATCATAATAGGCAAAAACAAAAATAAAACAAAAACAAGTATTTACAGACCCTTCCGATCTCGAGGTGAGGCTCTGCTCCAGAATTCTACGAACACCGACCTACACGACCGACGGCTCTCAATCTCGCCGAACTTCGCATCTAATGATAAGTTGATTCGAGTAGTCTTCTTCAACATCGTTCCAAAATTTTGCATAACGTCGTATTAAACAAAAACAAGTGACAAGCTTCACTAGCCACTGTCGAACATTCAATATTGTTTTCTGAGAATATCAATATAGGTTTTCTCATAGAGTTCCATCGCAAAACTAAGCAAGATAGAATTGACGCCTAGCTGTAGATAATAACCTTGGCTATCCAGAGAGACATTCTTCTGTCTACAGCTCGGCCCCCCAAATAATATTTTTGCAAGCTCAAGTCAGAGCTAAGTAACGCATACAATTCTACGGATCGACTGATCCGTAGCGTAGAATTGGATTATTAACATAAGTTACATTTAATGTAAAAAGAGAGATAACGTATAATAATAACCGACCAGAAGTGGAAATAATAGTCGTCCAGGATAGATTTTTTTGACAAGCATTATGTTTAGTTATATATTATTCATATATTATTACAATAACCCTACGTTTTGAAAGAAGCGTAAACGATCGAATTCAACTGGTTCTATAGCTTCTCTGTATTTGAATATGAATTCGTCCGTCGACGTTGTTTATCTTTAAATTCAGACATTTTATGATTATTTGGTTTTTCTTTTATATCATTGATTCATTGAATAATTAATCGTTTGAAGAATATACGTTATCTTTTACCAATCAAAATCATATTCAACCAGTTATTTTGAATGATAACCTATCCCAATTCATTATAAATTAGCCTCAACAATTTAAACAACTCTCACAGGCCTGTATAGGACTAGGCAACAACGTACCCACATTACCGGCTTATCGAGAGGTAAGTTTTTCTCAGTTTTAATTTTTATTCATTGTCGTTACGTGGGAGCATATTTGATTATTCATTAATCATCAACTACCATCGCTCAGTACACTCTCACCCCCACGTAACACATGTATAGGCTAGGATGGCCAGAAATAAAGATTATTTTTTTTCAATCTCGCATGAAAATATGTTGATTTAACATGTTTTAAGAATACTTGCCAAATATAAGATCGATTAAAATATTTTAAGAGGTTGCGCAAGATTTTGAAATGTTAACAAAATGGTTAAAAATTCAATTTTTACATTTTTTTTGTCTTGTCATGTTATTATTTTCTACGTTTAAATTTGTGAATATCCCAACAATTTCAACTCGATATATCAATGTATAGAGGTCGCTCAACATTTTTTTTTATGTTGAAACCTTATACGTTTTTGAGTGACCTGTAAGTATATAAAAGCCAGATAGTTGCCTCGGACGGATACATGCCCCGGTTTTTAATAAACTATGTTAGGAATATAAGTTGTGTTGGCGCTTTACTACAATAAGTAGTGACCGCCCCGCAGGCCTTAATGCCGCGTAAGCCATCGGAATAGGCGCACGTGTTTTGTCCGTGTGAGCAAAAATCTTCCGCGGCGAAACTTTGACGGGCGTTATAATTATATTGGTAAGTAATTTCTATTGAATATTTTTATTACTGATCGTGGTTTCAATCAAATTTTTGTTTCTTTGCATGCATTAGAGCTTAAATTACATTGTTTATCATGTTTTATTGCTAAATAATTTTTATTCATTTCGCAAATAAAAAGGGTAAGTATCCGCATCAAAAAGGATAGTCGCCCTACCTACTTTCGTGCATAGTTGCCCCTAGAGTGACTAAAAATTTTTTAACAAGCAAAGGCGGATTTTATTGATTTGTTGTTTTTTCGAATTTACCGTGACTCTAACTTGTTCTAAATTAAATAAATATCCACTCAACTGTTTTATATATTTATTCTAGATAAGCAAAATGCCTCGCAAATATAAGCGAAAACCAGGCGTGGTGCTACGCAACACCAACTGGACAGAAGATAGCTTAGGACTTGCCTTCGCAGATTTGAGACAAAAAAAAAAAAAAGGTATCAATGAAATTTCTCGAACATACGGAATATCCTCTCGAACCTTAAGAAGTCGCTACGAAAAGAGTAACCAGCAACTGCTAACTCAAGGTATATTTTTATAATTTAAATAATTAAATCTGAAAACTATTTAATAACGTTAATTAATATTTCAAATTGTACTTAATAAAAGATTTCAGTAAATTATAAAAACTGTTAAATAAGTAATAAAGATTACTTTAATTGATATAAATTTCTTTCTATCCAAAATAAAAATCATACCGAGGTCACTATCCCCGCACGAGGCAAGAATCCCCCGAAGCATTTTCCACGCTACGCTACTATCCGCCATAGTAGGCAACTATCCCTTTTCTGAGAGGTGAAATAAAACAGCATTTATTCAGAACCATTGTTAATTATGTATACAAAAATAGGCTATTATAGAAGATAAAAGACCTACGTCATGAGATACATACTGAATAATTTTCAGCAAGTTCATATTGAAAAAAAAAAATAAAGCTTTTTCGAAAAATGGGGCAACTATCCGGCTTTCACCCTAAATATTAACAAACCTGTTTTATTCTCGAAGTCGACATCCTAAATAATAGAAATGAATTACGAGACATGAAGAAAAGCCATAAAAACAATAAAAAAAAAGAATTAGTTGATAAAAAAAAATTTTGAAGGGTTTTGTTCATTTAAAAAAACTTAAGCGACCTCTCAAAATTTTTTAATATAGCTGATTTTTCGCGAGTATTCTTGAAACGTTTTGAATTAACAAATTTTTATGCGAGATCGAAAAAATAATCTTTTTTTCCGGACGCCCTAATATAGATATATTTTAATTTTAACCAAAGTCACTTCAACTGGGGTCCAGTTGGCCCCAATACCGACTTTAACGTATAATTTTAAAGTCAGTACGTTTGAGGCAGGGTTGTTTGTGCAAGTAAAATAAAAGTGATGACAAAAATGTGGTGTCTCAGAGAAACACAATTTTGGAATCTGATCCTTACTCAACGTTGTTTTTAGTGCAATTATAATTTTTTCAACTAAGCTGGGATATGGAAGGGATGTACCTACAAATTTTAGTTCACCCCGATTTGAACTCCTCAGAGTATAAATCATTTTTTAAATAACAAAAACAGCCAAAACTGCTAAAAAAGTTAGGACCTTCAAACGCATCGAGCAATCTCTAAAAATTGATCTCTGTTCTCTTCTTGCGGCTGTCGCATTCATTTCACATCTCGAAACTTCCAAAAGGCATGCGCGCAAAAAATTAGAAGTTCATTTCTTTCTAAAAGATAATCTAACGAAAAATATGAAAAAACTACTTACAAAGGAAAGGTTCCAAGCTCCAGAACCCGTGTAATGCAATATTTTTACGATTTTTATTGCACACGGTGCAGAGTTCGTGAAAAAAATTACCCATTCTGCGGATTTCATTTCGAAGTGGAGTGACTTGCTGAGTTATTGACAAAATAAAATTTGAAAAAGGGATTTAACGTAGAAATTTTTAGCTTTCAAACTTGATTTTATTTATCTGAATCTGTTCATTTGGTCACGAAGAGAAAGCATTTTTAAAATGTGTGTTTTGATGTAAAATTCAAGTGATCATTTAATGTTTTTGCCGAGTAGTTTATTACACCATATATGTATGGCCTGCCGGTGCAAAATGGGGATACGAAATTTGATATTGTTAAGTGGCAAAACGGGGTCATTAAAAATTGTAAATAAAGAAATTTGTCATACGGACCGAAGACGCAATCTTGTATAAAATGGTAACACTTGTAGGAAAGATGGCGATTTTGATAATTTTCCAAAGTTTATCATATCAAGAATTAATATAATTCGTAACGAATTGCAATGATTGTTTATTATGAATGTTCCGGGCCATACCATAGGAGAATGATCCAACAGTACAATTCCCGCGGCTGCAACGTAATGAAAGAAAAATTGAAAAAATTTAAGGTACCCCTTTCTGACCCGATAACTCCTTTTTCCGGACGTGCTCTGAAGCCTATAAGACTTGCATTTTTGGTGTCAAACAATCAAGTTCAGGGCCGTTTGCTAGAGGCTTTTTTCGATTAATGTCCCCATTTTTCATCGGTAGGCTCTATATTGAACGCTGTCCTCGTCATAGAATACAAGGTACGACATTTTAATTGATAGAAGACTTTAAAGACCCAAACATCATATACAGTTAATCGCACTGGTTCAGAGCCCCGTTTTATAAGCGTACAGTTGTGAAAACATTCCATCAATGATAACAATTTACAAATGGTAATTTACGCGTAGTCGTAGGCGATTTTATTATATTGTTTTTTGTCGGTCACTATTCATCCACTTACGAATAACTCGTTCATCTCGTTAGATGGAAATCGATTCACATTTTCTCGTTCGAATCTGTTATAATTTGTAAATAAATATACACTACCATTGGAAAAAGGCTTCTCTTTCGCTTATAGTTCCATTGAAAAATGGATTCATGCCATAAATCAAAACAAAAAATTGTAAAACGTAGAAATTACACCAGATTGTCTCTAATTAATCAGAATACAATTTTAAAAAAAAATTATTTTGGCAGGCTTTATTTTTAATATCCATAATGTTAGTTCATCAAAATTATGAAACTGAACAACATTATCCGGATTACAGAGTTCCAAGTGTCTGACATACTTAAAAATACTTGCATTAGTAACACAAATTATGAAAAATATTGGCACCTTAGGTCAAATTGTGTTAAGACTTTTGTCTGAATAATACACATTAATTTGGCAGTAACGCTGATTTTATAATCATTTAATTTTTATTATGATAAAATTAATGAATTGAATATATAATAGCTTAAATTATTTCTGATACCCATCAATTAATATTCTCTGGGAAGTATTCAATCCCAGACATTTTCAACGAAGCGATATTGATATATGCACATTTCGAAAAATATTTTTTTTTTTTTTTACATATTTCGCAATTTAAAGTTTTTAGGAAATTTCAAACAGTAACAGAAGATCAACAATCCGATCATTGGCCATTGGTTAACTGCAACTTTAACTTCAAAGTTCTAAGCCAAACAAAAAAATTACTCATCAATTGTGATTCGAAATCTTTATAAAAAAGTATTCTAAAGTTTGTACGCAATGTTTTATTTGATTGATAATTTCAACAAATTATGAGCTTCATTACGGATGATTATTTACGTACGCAACGTAAACATAACTATTCCAAATTTGAGAATAATTTTTTCTCTGTTTACTTTTACGGATACTGTATTGATGTCGCGTAAGTAGAAGTGTAGTTTTCCATCCGGCAAAGACACGATTAGTGGCATTAAGGGGAAATTCAGAAAAAATAGAGACAGATTGTGGCATATATCGAGAATAATGGTTAAATAGTACTATTAGTGGTACACTGGAAGTCCTGGCCGATTACAGGAAACACAGCTGTTTTAATTTTTTCGCATAAACGCCATGCTTATATCATTGTGACGTACATTAACATCTATAAATTGTTCGACAAAAAAGATTACAGGCGATGAAAAGTGAAATTAGAAAAAATCGGCAACGAATCAGTCATATGTGAACCTCCTGTTGCTACTTGAAGATTTCTCGGCGCGTAATCTAAAATTTGGCTTGAATCGCGTGTATTACGATTCGAATACTAGTCACGGCGTATTTCCGTGAAAGAAGCCGGTACGCCTAGTATTTGCTCGTGACCGTGATTATTGTCAGTGGAATAAAGCTGCTCTCTGAACTGTGGCATTAATTGCTACGATTCTTATTTCGTAATCGTTTATTAATTGAAAAACCTTTGATTTCACCTCCACTTTAAAATGTGTTGGAAATGTTTTCACAGTTTCTGCCATAGCTAAGAAAACTTTATTTATAGGTCCAGCAGCTTCTTCATTCGTCGTTTTCGACTTATCTTGTAGATATTTTAATGGGGCACCTGCAACATCCATAAGTGGATTTATGGCCGCAGTATCTTTTTTATAGCTGTTTTGCGGAACAGAGCTGATTCTGTAGTGACACTCGAGCAGCTTGCCGTATTTAATGCGTTGATATCTGCCGAAATAAGATGGTGTGATAACGTTAACAATTATTGACAAACAAAGCAATGTTTCTGTATGTCACTCATAATAGACTTTCACATGTGTATATCATATATTCAACAATTGTTCATTTGATTTATGTTCCAAAAAATATTCTTCTAGTTAAACAGCAGTTACTTTCTGCTTGTGAATTAATATTTCGAAATGAAGCTAGTAATTTTTTTAGATTGATTTACAAACGATCAATGTTATTATATGACTCAGATCAATTTAGTGTAATTTCATTTCCGATTAGTTCACGGAGAAAAGTACATAGTTCAAACAACTATGATTCATAGTGAATCAAGCTATACAAATGGCAGTGCGGTTTGACGTATGAAATTTGTTAAAATGAACGTCACAGGAATCTGTAGTTTTGAAAATCAGAGACAGGCTAAATTTTGAAGTCATATTAAGGGGAGGTATCTGAGTAAACGGCGAGAAAAACAGGTAAACTTTGGCAATTTTTATCTCAAAAACTAATTTTTCGATTGAATCTGTGTTTTTTTTTTATATATAGAAAAATATGTACGTTGAGGTATGTTTATGAGTTTTTTCAAAATAAATTCGTTGATTGGAAGCGCCGTTCTTGTGGTCAGCGTCAGACGTTTTGTTCGTTGACATGGCTTACGGTGCCAAGGATTTCGTGCAGTCGGTTGGTCTGAATCATGAAAACGCAATGGATTCTTCAAATGTAATATACAAAGGAGTCCGCATCGTAGGATGTTTTTGGAAATTTTCATTATTGACGGAATGGCGACCGTTTTAACTTAAATTCCGTAATTTATTAAATTTTAATTAAGTTACGTAATCTAAATTAAAACGGTTGCATTCCGTCAATATGCCGCTCAACGAATGTATGTAAAAAAAAATTATACACATACCCCAATGTACATATTATCAAATAAAAAAAAAGATCCAATCAAAAAATTGGTTTTTGAGATAAAAATTCACAAAGTTTACCTGTTTTTATCGCCGTTTCCCCAGGTACCTCCCCTTGATGTGATCGCGACTGTTTATATTACACATCACCTAATAAAACAATAGTATCACGCAGGCCCGGCAAGAAAGGACGAATATCAACAGGCTGCCTAGAACATAACTATTTGAAAGATAGATATTTTAATTTCCGAGAACAAAATACCCTGAATCTACCATAAAATAATTGTATAAGGAAAACCTTGAGAATCAAGGTGGAATTACAATAATTTTAAAACAATCAAATCTAACGCTTGAAACTCACATGAAAAACATGCTACTATTTCTAGAAATTCTCTACTAAAATGATTGAATTAGAACATATGATCTTTGGTACAAACAAATGTTAAGCAATCCATCGAAGTAATCAAAATAATTGAGTAGCCTTTGTTTATTTAGAGTTTTATGGATTAGATTTGATTTGTTTAATTCTATTGATTTTGTAGGTTTCTGTTACAAGCGTCTTTTAACGCTCAAATGCCACACTTGGTTGCGGTAACCCATACCAGTCGCCTTTTACAACAGGGAGAACTTTAAAACATTTTATACAAGTTTTTTTGATATATCTTCGAAGCTATATAAGTCGTGACTTTCATGTAACGATATTTTGATTACGGAGTGTTTGATGTTCATATTTAAAATAATGCATTAAAATCGATGTATTGGTTCAATGAACAATTACTTATAAACCCCGGGGATTTTATCTTTAACAGATAATGTTTCGAAACAGAGCTTACAAAATTGCCATAAGTGTTGCAAAAATTACGATATCGTACTCGAACTCATCGAACACACGTTTATCCGTTTCGAGAATATCACTCACTATAATTGTTCATTGAGCTTGAGTCATTATCGCTCTCGTCGCCGTCAGAAATATTAGATGCCGGCTCTTCTTCAATACTCGAAGGCTGAGACTCTGGTGTACTCAATGATTTTGCAACGTTAGACCGCGATTCTCTTTCGGACATACATGGAGCGAGAAATGCCATTTGGTGTTCAAATCTCCATGGCCGTTTCTTCGAGGCTGCTGCTCAATTTTTTTGATTGGCGAATTTTTTTAGCCTTTGTAAAAGCATCTCGTAATCTGCGCCATGCCAGCTTACAGTCTTCAGCTGAATAAATTTTTTAATCAATATCAAAATTAAAACAATACACTTTATGCAATACTATTTTTTATTGTTGTTCTTTTTTTCAGATTTCTAACGACAGGTGACTCATTCAGAACTATAGCATTTAGCTATCACATGGGACATACTACAGTTCGTTCAATTGTACACGAGACTTGCGAAGTAATCTAGAGGCGGCTGTCACCAATAGTTCTACCTGTACCGACCTTGGAAATGTGGAAATCAATTGAAAACGTATTTTCGAAAAGACGGAATTTCTCCAACTGTATCGGTGCCATGGACGGAAAGCATATTGTGATAGAGTCACCCGGTAACAGTGGTTCCTTATCCTTCGATTACAAGAACACTTTCAGCATTGTGCTGATGGCACTTGTGGATGCTGACTACCGATTTGTTGCAATTGATGTGCATACGGGGAAAACAGTGATGGGGGGATTATTGCCAACTGCGCTTTTGGAAAAGCAATAAATGATGGCAGATTAAATATATCACCTGCTAAGCCTCTGTCCGGCACTAATGAGCCAGAACCTCACGTAATTGTAGGTGACGAGGCATTTCCTTTGAAAAAAAATATTATGCGTCCATATCCAGGGCCTCAACTCAAAGATGACGAAGCTAAAAGGATCTTCAATTACAGATTGTCCCGCGCACGAAGAATATCAGAAAATGCATTCGGAATTTTATCACAAAAATTTTGAATTTATCAAAGACGGATAAGAATGAAACCGGAACACGTGGACAATGTCGTATTGGAAACATGCTGCCTACATAACTTTCTACGGAATGATGTCCTCGGAACTCATCTTCATCATGTGGAAGGTGACATTCCAGCATTACAAGAAATTCGAAATGTGGGGGGTAATGCAACCAGTCTATAGCTGTGAGGGAAACATTCAAAAACTATTTTGTGTCGGAAGAAGGTTCGGTTGAATGGCAGACTCAAATCGTTCGACTAGGAAGAAGAAATATTTGATAGCATGTTAGCAGTCAACTGTCGTTTTAACCACATTAATTTAAGAAACTAATGCCAAAACACTAGTTGAAACCCTGTTAATTTTGGATCTGATGTATGGTTTGTCATGATTATTGTGGCAATTCAATGACTTTGATTTTAATTTTTTTGAATAGCATTTTCTTACATATTTTCAGAGTTGAATAACTTTCTAACGAAGGTCCTAGGGGTATAAACATGGTCAATTAGCCCTGGAAACATATTTAAATTACTCTTAGTAAATATGTATGTACTAATAATGTAATAAGATCCTCAACGTCCTCATGTCTAACACAATTGGTATTCGAGAAATAGCAAAATATTAAAAAAAAAAAAAGAAAAAATGTTCACAAGATTGACTGAACCGATTAATCTAAATTTTGAATATGTTTTGATAATATTGTTAATATGTTTCACACTGATAATATTCGTTACAGATTTCGTCGCAGAGGCACATTAGAGACTATGTATATGTGGCATATTTGAGAGTGTATAGTAGACTACTTTTTTAGCCTAATTAGACGGACTCGGCCACGAGACGATATGAAAAAGTCATATCAACTATTTAGCGGAAAAACGGTGATACTATTTATGTGATACTGAACTCATAATATTATAAAAAAAAATTTAAGAGCTATATAGCTTTATGAGATTGGTTAAAAAAAAATTGTATGTGTTTAAATTTAATTTTTTCATCACGATTCAATTTTCGCAAAACTGTGAAACTTTTTTTAAACCATTTTATATTACCCTACATCGTCATGAAATTCGAAGATTATTGATAACGGTACGCCACAGTACTAAAAAATAAAAACCACTTTTTAGCCAAAATAATGAATTTATTTACATGTTTGACTCTTTTTGTTTTGATTTTTACGCATCTGTACATAAATTATATATATAAAAAATAATATTCCATATTGAAAACTACAACTATCATTGCTTTGTCGAATTCAAAAATTACAACAGTTAAATATCTGTAATCAATTGAACGTTGATTTTAACTAATATTTTTAGAAACAACCTCTTATTGTAAAACCCGATTATTTGTATATTTTTATAAACTGGAGACATAGACGTAACCAAAAATTATAGAATTAATGAAAGACAAGAATTGGTTTTTATTTTTGCGTTATTATTGAGAATTTTTTGAGAGAAATCAAATTTTTCAAAGATTATTCAAACATTTGTCGCTAGATGGGATCTGTCATGTAAAATTCTTACGCGACACCCAGGGTCTCACGTACAGGTCTGGACAGTCAACCGACCAATCGACGAGCCCGAGAGTCGGAGAGTACAAACAGATCGTGGGTACCACATAGAAATTTTACACGAGATGCCCTCTTGTAACAACCTTCGGAATAATTTTAAAACAGATGAATTTTCCAAAAAATTCTCAATAGTAACGCAAAAATAAAAACAAATGTTCTTGTCTTTCATTAATTTGATAATTTTTGATTATGTCTATACCTAAAGTTTTTTAAATATGAATAATCTAGTTTTATAATAAAAAATTGTTCCTTGAAATATTTGTTCAAATTAATAGAAAATTCGTTATTGATATTAGACTGTTTTAATTATTGAAAATAAAAAAATAAATGATTGTTGTTGTTTTAATATGAAATATTATTTTTAATAGACACAGTTTAAGTAAATATGCGTTGAAATTAAAAAAATTGAACTACAAACATATAAATCAATTTATTATTTCTGCCAAAAAGTGGTTTCTATTTTTTGCCACTATGGTATACCGTCTTTATAAATCTGAAAATATCATAACGTTGCAGGGTAATATATAATACTTTGAGAAAAAGATTGAAAGTTATACCAAAATTGTATCACGGCGAAAAAATCGAATTTTTTTGTAAGAGGATCTCACGAAGCTGCATAGTTCTTAATTTTTTTCATACGATCTATTATCAACCCCCAAAACATATTAAAAATTTATGTAAATCGATTTAGTCATTTCAGATAAAAAAAAATTTTTTGTTTTTTACGTATTTTGCTTTTTCTCGAAAATCAATTGTATCAGGGATTTGAAACTTTCTGGATCTTATTATTTTATTACTACCTACATATTCTCCAAGTATTATTTAAATACCTTTCCGTGGCCGATTTACCATAAGCAGGCTCTTTCTATGTGTAAAGTTACATAAATTGTTGGTTACGCAAATTTTTAATCATTTGTATAGTTAAAAAAAAAATTACAGGTATTTATTTGAGTTTTAGTGCTCGTATATTTTTGGACATACTCTAAATTGCCGTGCCTTGGCGCTGAAATATCATATTTACGACAAAAATTTATATCGTTTCCTACATAATCAGGGTTACCCAGTAGCTTGTGCATGTTTTAACCAATATAGATTATGTGTTTCGTTGAATAAATTTTATTTTTAAAACATAAACACGCAGTCACGGATTTCGATGAATGTGTATGTTAAGACAAATTGTAATTATTTTTTTTTGGACTTACCTGTCTCTTTCATTGCTTTAGCAATATCTTCCCAGCATTAGTCTTTCCGCTGCTGGTTTGAATACTTCGGGTCACTCATGTCGTACAATTCGGTGTACGGCTTAATCAGGAGAATGAATGTTTCTTCATTCATTATTGAAGTAAATTAATATGTACAAACTATTACAACGGAAAGACCTATTCAAGAGCTGAAAATACGAATTAACGGAACTTCGCTTTACGGCGGTAGCGTTACTGATTTTTGTTTGTTTTCCGATAGCTTTTTTCATCATGACAAGAATATAATACAGATTTGATTACGTCTACATCAAATATAATTATATCGATTGTTGTTTGTTATTAATTGTTTGACTACATCGTTGTGTAGAAGCCTCTGCAATAGTAAACGATGCGATTTAATTCACATAATTTTTTAAATTATCATCACATGCATGGTGCTATAAGAAAAACATTAATTTAGATCCGAAAATGACTCGTGTTAATTTCAACAAATCTCTATTAATTGTTGGCTCTCTAGTATCAGAAAAACATGCTTTTATAAATATATCGATTTCACCACAACCCTTAACAGACACCCTTAAAGTCTCGTTTTTCAACAGACACCTTGAGGTCCTTTTGCGTCAGGTGCAGATTTAAAAGTGTTATGGTTTATTCATGAATCTAAAGAAAAAAAAATAGATTGTATATACGGGCAATTCCACCAATTAACGACAAATGAACGGAATCTCAGAAATTCGATCTGAAATTTTAGTCTTTAATAGCTTGTATTCAGATTGGATAGTCCACCGAGTTTCAGCCCTTCGGGACTCACCGGTGGCGATAAATGAGACATAGTCCGTACGCTAGGGGTCGAAGGGGTATGCAATATATCCCGTGCGAATATTGAAACCGGGAACTGGCCGGGTACTGGTCAGTTCTCCCGGTTTCAATCCGGGCGCTGAGCAGCCTTTCCGGCCAGCTCCCGGACAATAGTGTTACGATCGGCTGGACAGCCTAAGCCCAGTTGTGCTATACAGTAACTATCCGGGATTTCTCGTTAAAAAATGAATATTAAAAAATAGTTGATGTTAACATTTATTGTGAGCAGAAACAGCATTTCAACAACTTATTAGCAAATGCCATTGATGATAACGCATTTTACAATTAGATCTATCAAAAAAAAAACCTAGCACATTACCTTCTCCCAACCGGGGCTCGAATCCCGTCGCTTGCAGTGTTCATTTGTTTATTTGTACATTCATTGCGTGAATTTAGCGCAATGTTTAGTAAATTCCAAATACTGTATGGCAAATGTACAGTAAATCTACAAATATAATACATTTAATTACATTTTTGTCTAGTAAATGTGTAGTAAATTAACAATTGGAATAGTGTTAATATATTTATACATATAATATATGTATAGTAAAAATGAAATAAATTCTAGCTCAAAATATACTCTCTCATTTCTTATTCATAAAAATTCATACGTAAAATAAGAAATAGTTTTCAGGAAATCGGCATTATACCCGAACAATAAAAAAATATATATTTTCACATAAAATAATCCATTAATCATAACTTGTTGTTCTAAAACCACATTTACTTACATTTCCTTAAAAATGAAGTAATTACTTACATAACATTTATTTAATTTCTGTAGGATTTATTTAAGATGTAAAAATGAATACATTTATTATTCGCAAGAACAGCGGAGAGAATGAGAAGAATCCTTGTAAGCCATAACCATTTACACCGAAGTAACGCAGGTTGCCCTATTTTCAAACTTGGGATGAATTTCGGCATCGGTCAGGTGTTCACATTCGACGGCGGCGATGCGCGGCGCACCGCCGCGCCGCGCCGAAATATTCCCAACCTGGAACTCGCGAAAAATCGCCGCGGTGCCCCGCCGTCTAGTGTGAACACCTACTAAGAGAATATCTTGAAAGTTAAGATCACCCATAAAAATTTCGATGTAATCAAAAACTCAAATTCATGGACGATTTGACAGGGAATGCCCCATACATAAAACGAAAACATAATCATCTTCGTTGTCGATGCAATCATTTTTTGGCCTTTCGCAGTTTAAAATTAAATATGGGATGGCCAGCCTGCGAAATACAGACGATGAACGTGAGTAGTGCCGAGTCGGTGGTGACCGAGAGTATTAAGTTTCAAGATATTCTCTTAGTATATGGATAACTGTATGAACGAAAATTTCGCCGCCGTCCGCCGCTGTCCGCCGCGGTCCGCCGCGGTTTAGTCGGCGTCAGCCTTTATTGTTGGCGGAATGTTGTAATCATTCAATGTTATTAACAGGTTCATAGTAGTTGCTGGCGAGTCATGATAAATACATATATTGAATTGCTCCGCAAAATTTTGTTTTAGCATCTCGCGTACTTTACTCCACTCCAGATTCCCTGGTTCGCAGTCCAGTGAAGGCATTGCCAGCGTTGTTAGGTTAAAATTTTTCCACGTTTCGTTGAGCTTGGTTAGAGCATCTTCTAGCGTTTCATACATTGGCTTTGAATCGGCCTTTTCTTTAGTAATTAAAAAGAATATTATCCTGTTTTTATTTGTGACTAAGGTTATTAACTCTCCCAATTTTATCGGTTTATTATATGACGGTAATCACCCGAATTTCTCTTTAATCTTCTTACATAAGCCCGTAGTCATATCAAGGTCACTAGATATTGTCGGCACCAATGTCGTTCCTTTAGGCGATGAAAGGATGTCGCCTGGAAATTCACTAATTTGAGGTCCAAAACGAACGTGTCTGTCTATTGTTTTTTCTCGAGGGGCTTCGCGTAATTCTTCCGGGGTGTGAGCTATCTTCATGCGATTTAATTGTATGACTTTCGTCGTACCGTTTTCCATTTGATTTTTAATATTTTCTTTACTCAATACTTCTAAAACTTCATAAGGACTGTGTAATGGTCTCCGAATTTTCCCTCCTTATCCTTCATCACAAACACCTTTTGCCCGACTTTGACTTCTTGCGGGTTCAGCTTACGATCGTAATAGGGTAGACCGAGGCGAATCGGATCAATTTTTTTTTAGGAATATGAAAATCATACTAAAGTGAAATATATGTAACTTTTATTGACACAATGGTAATCGGTAACAATCCAGCTACGCAATAAACATTTTAAAACTTAAATTGTCGATAAATTCTCCAAAATATTAACCAAAAACTTAACAGACAAAAATGTCCGAATCGCCCCAATTCTCGGGGCGAATGGAATCATAAATAACATGTAATTAAATTAAATGTTTTTAACACTATAAGCTTTGGAATCATTAATAAAACTTAAATATAATGAATAATGCGATCAATATTAGTTACAAGCACATAAATCACATATGTACGGGCCTTTTTTTCCTCCCATATCAGCTCATTTTTCGTGGCACCATTCTTCGCATGCATGGCACTAAATCCAATCCTCTGACGGTGGATGAATAAATTTATCTGAGCAGTAAATACAATGCCAATCTCTCTGTTTTACAGATGAACCTTTGATTTTTATTCCAGGCGTTCTTTTATTCTTCTTCTTCTTGTTCATATTTTCTTTGTCGTCAGTAGTATTTTTCCTATTTACCACAGCTTTTTTGTCAGTCTCAAGTTTTTTCTTAGCATCTTTTTCTAGAAGATTAGTCTTACTCTGGGGTCTTTAGTCTTACGTGCGAACCATCTACAATGAAATAAAAATGCATCATTAACCTCAAATATAAAATAAATCGTTTTAAAAAAGCGATCCAATTCGCCCCCGATGACGCGATCCGAATAACCCCGTATTAAAGACTTATGAAATAAATATTTTACACATTAACCTATAATATTTTGTTTAAAAACTGAAATGTTTTGTATTATAGACCTCTACCCAATCAATATAAGCCATATAATTCAAAGTTTTAACACAAATCCTTAGAATAAAGCAAAGAAATCGTTAGTACGTACCTTACATGAGCGCCAGAATTGTAACGCACACAAACACCCGACTCACTCTCGAGAAGCGCTGACACTGATGGACTAGTCGAAACCAACTACCGATTGCGGTAGGTGCGGGGCGAGAGGGGGTCGTAAGACACCAGTCGTTTGTTTTCTGTGTCTATGCGTTGTTCAAAATATTAACGGATTTCTTATTTTGATCCGATTCACCCATTGATCCGATTCGCCTCGGTCTATCCTATTCTTTATACCTGAGTTTGGCTTTTTCTATGTTTTCTCTCGCGTCGGTTTGGATGCTATGAAACGTATCCAACAGGTCGGATATGTATTCGCTGTATTCGCTGGGTGCGTAAGGCATAGTGGGGGACACAGAACTGATGTCAGCGCTCGCTGCGGACAATATAGAACTATGGGTGGCTCTTTTTTACTTAAGGCTATTAAAATAACACGTGTGTCAACTAAATTAAATAAAGTAAATAAAATGGGTCATCAAAGTTGTTGTGTAGTCGATTGCAAAAATACAAGTCGAAATAGCAATTGTAAATTTTATAAGTTTCCGGTTGCCAATTGGAAATTAAATCAGCGAAAAAAATGGATCGCTGCTGTTAAAAGGCGAAAGTAAGTATTACTATAACCTATAACCATATATTATAGAATAATATCATGTACATGTGTATATCATATAAGAAATCTGAGTATGTAATAGTTTAATTTTTTTTTTGTAAAGTATTGATGGATCGTTATGGTCTCCAAAACCTATGGATGTTATATGCAGTGAACACTTCATTAGCGGTGAAAAATCAGATATTGAATCAAGTCCCAACTTCGCTCCAACTATTTTTCCATCAGCTTATAGACGACGTAAAGTCAACGAATCTGCCGTTTTGAATAGGTACGTAAAAGAATTTAGTTTCGATTAATATATTTAGATTAATCGAAATAATCGACTAAAAAATTAAGTCACATTAATCGGTATAGTTAAAAATTTAGCAATACCTATTATAGTTAATTTAATTTTTATTTCTGTTATCGTAATTAATTCATCTAGACACAAACGCTTCATGGAGAGAAGAATAATGAAAAAGTCATTATCGTCAACGGCTGAGATACATCCGGTGATGAATTTTGTAGAACCGCCTGAAATAGCTGAAGGTGATCAAAATAATACATTCATGAATCAAACGGTGGAGCAGGCATGTGAAGCGAATATATATTTTACCTCCAATGTTTCATCAAAAACATTCATTTTTAATCGGTATATCACTAATAACAAATGTGATGCTGAGACACAAACAGAGATTCTGGAAGCGTCGACGTCAAAAATAATTACAAATAATAAAAAATATGTTAACAAGGAGTGCGGTACACCACATAGAACGTTTGCTGATCATGAAACTCAAGTAACCAATATGTTTGAAGGATTTTCATCAGTTAAAAAAAACGAGCAACTCATAGATCTTGCTGGTGTAACATTTAATAATTTTAATTTTTTATTAGACAGAACAAAACCTCCTAAAAAATCGACGATTGGTTACAAAGATAGACTGTTCATATTTTTAATGAAATTAAAAACAGGACTCACTTTTTCGGCTCTTGGCGTATTATTTAACGTGCATAGAACAACGATTTCAAGAATTTTTTTCGACATTTTGGAGCAATTAGCTAGTACGACAGCTAATTTAGTATTTTGGCCGGATATTGATGTTGTTCAAGCAACGATGCCTGAGTGTTTTCATCATGATTACAGTGATACTCGAGTAATCATCGATTGTACTGAATTTAATATTGAAATTCCTGCTAATGTTGATCATCGGGTTTATTGTTATTCGCATTATAAAAAAAATTTTACTGCGAAGGTTCTCATAGGTATCACTCCAGGAGGATTTATTTCCTTGAAATCAAAAGTAGCTGGTGGTCGTAAATCTGACTCTCAAATGACAATTGAATCAGGTTTATTAGATCTTCTAGAAGATGGTGACGTCGTTTTGGCTGACAAAGGTTTTCCGGAAATTAAAACATTTATCGATGCAAGTGGAAAAAAATTAAAAATGGCTATGCCACCTTTTTTAGAGAAAAAATCTGAATTTACAACACAACAAACTCAAGAAACGTACAGCATAGCAAAAGTACGAATTCATATTGAACGCATAATGCAACGATTAAGACTTTATCAAGTATTAAATAAATTTCCTGAAAATCTATTTCATTGTGTAGATGACATCATACATGTATGCTGTGTTTTGGTAAATTTACAACCACCAATAATTTCCAAAAAAAAAAATGAAGAATATAATTAATGGTTCAAAATAATTGATATTTTTTAATGAACTGGTTAATTTATTAAATTTTTTGGATCATGTACTAACATTACAACTGAATTATATATTAAATACATATTCTTAGGCATAAAATATACATTAATAAATCATATTTCAACTTTTAGCAACACGTAATAAAGCTTTTTTTATGTAATATTAAAATAATGTAATATAATGATATAATAAACTTTTAATAATATAAAATAAAACATCTTATTTATTTTAATATAATTATTCTGATGGATTAATTTTTTTTTTTCTGTAAAAATTCGCACTGGTGAGGTTTCCTCACTGTTATTGTTATTGTCAACGTAAATTTCATTTTCAGCACAACTATCAGTATTTGATGTATCAATGTTTTCATCATTCTCTGTACTTGGTTCTTTAGTCATTGCCGCACAAAGAGCTGGTAAATAATCTCGAAAATAAAATATTTCACTTTGTGAAATAACTTTCTTTAAAAAATCTTCATCACGAAGCACTTCAACTAAACAACAACCACCTGGTATTGGTGAATATATAAAAAGATCACAAATATTCATCCCACTCACATACAATTGTATTTGAATTTGAGTGTAGTAACTATCAGACTTCTTCAGTTCCCAGGCACCATCAATGAGTTCTAAATATTTAACATTACACAAATTATCAGTTATATTTATCACAGGTTTATCCTTACATAAAATGGGACATTTAAATTCGACTAGTTTTGAGATACATCCATCTAGTACAACTACTCCATCAAGGCTCGCGCAAAGCCAAGGTTGAAATTTGCAAACTGTGACACCAACACGTTTCACAGTACAGTTATTAACTTTTTCATAATTTTCTCTTGCAAGTGATTCATTATTTAAACCATACTTAGTAGAAGCGCAATCAATTTTTTTTGGATGTAATATTTCATACACCAGAATTTCAATAGTTTTAGTTTTTCTTACTTTAATACTGTGCACGTTTTTACTAGCAGACAATCTTAGTTGTCTAGCAGCATACCATTCAGTGCAAGTAGATTGTCCCAAAGTTTCACAGCATAGTTTTATAATATCTTCTTCGGACATTTCAATTTTTTCGACGTAAAAATCTTTTAACTTCTTATCTAACTTAAAATTTGTTTTATATTGCGTATTTTCATCACAAGAAATTAGAAAATTAATTGCACATTGTTCACAGTCTTCCTTTTCTAAATTAATTTCGACTTGTTGCAGTAATGAATTCATGACTCTTTTGACCGTATGTATATTTGTATTTTTAGCTTTTGCTACCATCACCTGTTGTAAAGGAGATTCTTCTAACAATTGAGAAATATCTATTTCTGGAGCCTCATAACATTTTTCTCTTTTTGCGGGAAACATTTCTCCAAATTGTTTACCTTTAGCATATTTATCTTTTGCAAACTGTCGGGCACTAGGTTTTCCCCATACTTGTTCATTACTTGTTTTTGTTGCACTCTTTTCACTATTGATGAAATAAATTAATGCTGCGATGTGTTTACATTTCTTGCTCTGATTGTATACACAATCACACTTAACATCTGTCACAAGTCGTGTCTCATTAATCTGAAATATTAAAACAATAAAAATAAAATTAAAAAAAAATCCAAACAATGATAATTGTAGTATGTAAGTATTATTACATTCAATGATGTTGTGTAAGGCGTTGAATTTACCGATGCTTGTCTAATGACGCGCGCTTTAATTAAATAACTTTGATTTAATTTTCGATGTTCTTCAACATCTCTCACATGTTCAGCCAGAACTAAATTTTTACCTTTTATTAAAGTTTGTGGTTGGAAAATAATATTGTGGGTAATAGATTGAAAGCCGGTTTTTAACACAAATTCCATTTTTATCTGAAAAATTAAATAAAGAAAATAAAAATTTTAGATATTTTCGTAAATATATAATTATGTCAAAATGAAATATTTTTTATTTTTTATATAATTTCAGATTGTTATATATTTAATATTAATACTTATTTTTCATTCAATATTAATTTAACAATAAACTTCTTGACAGATTTTAACACTGCTTAACCTTATTCACATGAGACTTGTTTTAGTTATTGTGTTAATTTTACTTACTTTTTTCAGCTGATCCAGGTAAAAACTTATAATTTAATATGCGCTCTGTGTAAAATTTTACATTTTTAACATAAATAATATTTTTTTCAACTTTGTTTCATTTTTTAAACATCTATTTAGCATTTAGTACATGTAAAATATCTAAAAAGAGCCACCGTAAGTTGTATCGTAAGGTGGCGCTGGGGTCACGCACCTAGCGAATAGTTTTAATTCTCCGTCGGCAGATACTCGACTCCATGGTGCGCGTGCTATGCGCCCATATACCAGTCCCAGTCTTGTTTATCCTTTATGAAGTGTTTTAGGTATTCTATTAGCACGTGGTGGGATCTTTCTAGTGAACCGTTCGATTACGGGTGGAACGCTGTTGTCTTAAATTGTTAAATTTTAAAATATTTGGCTATTGATTCAAGTAAAGTTCCTGTGAATGCTTGTCCTTGATCAGTCAGTACGGCTCTTGGTGTACCAAATTGACAAATAAATTTCTTTAAGAAGGCTTCGCCAATTTCCTGTGCTGTTGCTCTTTTCAGGGGCTCGGCTGATGAATATTTCGTTAGATTATTCTGCATCGTTAATAAGAATGAGTATTCGTTTTTTGTCGGCGGAAGTGGCCCTACTATATCCAATAATATTTTGTCGAACGCGGTTGAAGACGTGTCGATTATAACCATTGGTTGTTTGGTTTTTACTCGGATTAATTTTTTCTTCTGGCAGCTATGCACTGCATGATAAATTTCTGAATTTCTTCCTTTAAATTCTCCCAATAATAGTATTGTTTTATTCGATTATATGTTTTCGTGACGCCTTTGTGTCCACCTATTGCTGAAGCATGAGCCTCTTCGATAATAGTCAATCGTTCCGAGTGAGGTGGTAAGATGATTTTGTTCGTGCAAACTACAATTTTTACGGGGTCGGTAGTGAATGTTATTCTGAAAACATTAATAATGTGTTTCCAGGGGATTGCATAGATTCCTTCTTTAGTTTCTGATATGAATAGTGGTGTTATTTTAAGCTGTGTGATGAGAATCTTGAGTTCGCGGATAGCGGATTTTAATTGCTCGCTTCCATCTCCTTCTTCTGATAAGATTATTACAAATTGTTTTCTCTATTTCCTTTTCTTAAACCATGTTTCTCCTCCCTTTCCGTTAATATTTCCTAGTTTTATAGCTTTGCGGCAGGCTACGAGTGATTTTCCTCCGGAATCTATGGGTTCTCCGTGCTCGTTTGCAAATCAAACAATTGCTCCCTTTTTCGTTACTATATTGTCTCGAATGGTGATTACATTAGAGCGGGTCTCGATATCTTCGATTATGACAGGGTTAGATTTTGCGATTTGTTTTTCTCTCTTCTGTTCGGTTAAATTTTCGTTAGGTGGTAATACTTCAATTTTTCCAGGATCGTCGTACGTTTTTAGCCTGTTTTCTAACGTCTCAAGTTCGTGAAATTTATTTCCGCCATTTGTTTTGTTTCCCCTGGGTTCTCTTGAACCGTCATTACTGTCAGGCTTGATATGTCTCGTTCTCTTACAGGCGTCCTAGGGTATATCTTCGTTTCTGGGTTCGTTTCTAGTGTTAGTTCGTTGCTTTTTCCATCATCGTCTGCCTCCTGGATAGCGATATCTCTGATAGTGTCCTCGAGTTTTATTATATGAGGGTGGTCGTCTGCATCTAGCCAGTCTTCTAGCATTTCAAGCTGTTCGTACTCATCTTCGCTTCCCGGTTCTGCTCGGGATTCGCTTAAGCTGCCGTCGTCGGTTGTTTCGAGTTCTTCGGAATTGTGAGCTAATGGTGAGTCCTGGTGTATGTCAGCCTGCGTAGTGATTGCGACGAGTTCGTTCTCACTTGAGTCGTCTGACTCCAGTGAGTACATGTTTATTGCGAGTATTTGTGAGGCGCCAGAGTTCGTAGATAAGGCGTCTGCGTTGAGGTTGGTTTTACCGGCTTTATAGACGACTGTATATTCATATTCAACAAGCTTGATTTTCCACCTCAATAATCGTGAAGTTGGGACTTTCACAGAGTGTAGCCAGAGCAGTGGTTTATGTTCGGTGATCAATGTAAATTTCCTCCCGTACAAATAAGGTCGAAAATATTGCACGCTGTATACTATTGCGAGCAGCTCCTTTTCGATCGTTGAATAATTCAATTCTGCTCCATTGAGAACTCTGGAGACGTATGAGATTGGTAAATCTTTTCCGATATCTCCTTGACTTAGTATTCCTCCGATGGCGAAGTAGAAAGCGTCGGTGTTTAGTACAAATGTTCGCGTAAAATCTGGATATTGTAATATGGGTTGTTCGCACAGTAATCCTTTCAATTTTTCAAAAGCTTGTTATTGTTCTGTTGACCATCAGAAGATCAAGTCTTTCTTCAATAGGTTTGACATAGGTTTGGCGATTTTTGAAAAGTCCTTGATGAAACGGCGGTAATAGCCTGCTAGCCCTGAGAATTGTTTAATATTTTTCTGGGTTTTTCTCTAGTTCTACGGCTTCTAGTTTCTTCGGGTCTGGTCGCACACCGTCTTTGCCTATAATATGCCCGAGATAGCCTACCTCTTTCTTTAGGAATTCACATTTATCAGGTTGAAGTTTTAAATTTGCAGGTCTCAATCTCTCGGCTAATTTTCCAAATGTTTCGTCATGTTCTTCTAGCGATTTTGCATATAATACAATATCATCGAGATATACGAGTATTTCTATTCCTTGGAGTCCCGTTAACACTTGATTCATTAAACGCTGGAAGGTTGCGGGTGCGTTTTTCAAACCGAATGGCATTCTATTGAATTCGTAGTGTCCGTAAGGCGTTGTGAAGGCGGTTTTACCTTTGTCCCTTTCGTCCATCTGAATTTGGTGAAACCCGGAGGCTAGATCGAAGACTGAGAAATATTTATCCTAGTTGATCCAAGATATCCGTGATATTAGGTAGCGGGTATGCGTCTCCTAGCGTTTTTTCGTTTAATGATTTATAGTCAATCACCATGCGCCAGCGCTTATTCCCTTTGGAGTCCGGTTTCTCAGGCACTATCCACAACGGAGAGTTGTATGAAGACCCTGAAGGTTGAATAATATCTGAATCTAATAGTTCTCCTACTTGTTTTTGAATTTCTTCCTTATGGATTGGTGGGTAGCGATATTATTTCGTATTTATTGGCTGTTCGTCGGTTGTAGTTATTTTATGTTTAATTACGTTAGTGCATCCTGAATTATCGCCTGGTAGATAAAATATATCTGCGTTTGTTCGGATTAGGTTATAGACGTTCTTTTTTTCCTCGGTATTTAAGTGTTCTAATCCCAGTAAGGATTCCAAAAGCTCGACCCTGGCTTTAACTAGGTTATCGTTGGAATTTTGAATCATAAATAATCGTTTTAATTTTGGCATATTCATCTCATTAGGTTGATTCGTGTTTTACGTAGGGATATTCCTTGGGATCGCGCACGTTGTTTTCCTTTTATATTCGTCTTCGGGCTGTTTTCGTTTAGATTTGCGGATTCGCGTAGACTTCTTTATTTCTTGTCTTCTTTTATATTGATTTGTCTCTCGGTTTTTATTACATCGATCCATTTCCTCTTTAGATACTGGGGTGTGTTTATTTATTATAGCCTTGCTCGTGTTATCAATAGTATACGGTTCGATTAATTTGATTCCATTGAGACGGCGTACTTTTACAAAGACAATTTGACGAAAATTAAATAAAAATACACACCACCTGCCGCGGCCGTGGTCCGTCGGCTGACAGGGCTCTAGGCTAATTAGTTAATTAATTCTATAAATTCGTTGGGCGCCAATTGGTTTGAGGAACCAATACCTAAATTTCCTTTTATAATTTTCCATTAATGAATAAATAAATGAATGAGGAATTCGGCTACCTCGATTATTAAAATAGAAGAGACAACACAAGGAGGATACGTAGAGGACCAAAAGCAATTGCAAGACAATAGAAAAGCGTATAGGCGAAGATGTATAAATTTATTTACTTACTACTTGTCGATATACTGGATCAAGTTACCCTTCTTAAATGGCAAACTTAGTTTAGTCGACAACAGACGGTCGAAGTTCTATTACACAGAATAGTTAGATTTGACAAATCATAGTTTACACGACCGAGACTCCTCGAGGACTGCTCACAACTGGAGTGTGTTTATTATTCGCAGCTAATCTGCGCCGATCTAGCGTCTTCGCTTTGCTGCCGGTCTGCTACAACGTGTGCAGGCAGAGGTGCTTATTTCGCGGTCAAACACAGTGTCAGCCTTTCCTCGTGGAGCCTGATACCTGGTCTAATCTATAGGTTGACAATACAGATGACGATTAAGTTTATACTAATTTTCTACCTACAGGGTTAGTGTCGATTATCTGGGTTCGGGGGTTGATTGAGTTCTCGAGGAGTCAATTCGAGTTTTGACGTCGAGGAAGAGTTTTATTTTCTTGTCACATTCCCCCCCTCTCAGACCTTGACGTCATAAGCGAGATATAATCATGTTTCCGTGAAATTTATAGTCTTCTCCCAACGCTGCTCCAACAAGAAATGTCTGAAATTTAGTGGAGTATCTTTCGATGGTCTTGCAATTCAGTGGGAAAGGGATTTTAGGATTGGACGACATGTTACGATTACGGTATGGTTAGTAAACTTATTCAAGCAGCCTATGATATATCGGCTTACAATGAACTAATTTTATTGAGTAACTGAATAATCGACGAGAGTACGTCCTCTGTAGCGAACGTAAGACAAAAAGTTACAACATAATTGTCAAATGATGATAGATCAGGTAATAGTCAGAAATAACAAGAGTAAGTAAGAATAATGGTAACAATTATAAAAATATCGACATAAGAAAGAAATGACAGTACAGGCTTATTTATTTTTTGTATTTAGTTGGGACAAGGACACGGAGTTGTTCTTCTCCTTCCGTTAACTCTGGTCTTTCGATCATGATGTCGTCGAGAGTCTTCTTGCTGGTCGTCGACGTCATCTTCTTAACAGCCAGTTGCCTTTTCTCCTCGGACAACTGGGTGGCTGTCTTATTGGCTGCATTGGCCAGGGTCGGAGCGTCAAACAGGACGTTTTCCCTTTTCCAGAAAGTGCGGATACGGTTTGGTGTGTCCTCTTGAAAGTCGAACTTGGCCTTTACTTTTCGTTTCAGAGTTTCATCCCCTTCGTTGACTAGGTATTGATGATTTTTGGGAATCATCCAGGTCAGCCAGGTGGCATAGTTCAGGCGTAGCCAGTCAACAAGTTCTCCATAGCGGATGTTACAATCTGGATATCCCGGGCAGTATCGGGTGATATTCCGTCGGAATGCGGTTTCGTTTTGTGTTCGGCATGTATTTCAGCCACCGAAACTACTAGTATAGCAAGGAGAGTTCTGAGTACAAACACCTTCTTTACCGACCGAGCCGCTCCACGCATCTTAGACGCAAACCCTTTAAAGCTACCTCCACTCTCGTCAGATAAAACGTGCTCTGCTGTGCCGACTTGAGGTCAAAACGTGCAACCTTACCGTCAGTTGTATCGGTCGACGGTGAAAATCGCACTGCCTTACCGACAATTCTTATCGGTAGAAGGTCAAAATCGTGCTGTTTTACCGACCAAAGGTCAGAGTCTCTATGTGGTGCTCGCCTGCCAACGGTAGAGGGCGCAGCAGGGGCGTGAACTTTTTTACCGACCTGGATGTCGGTTACCCGTCCCGCATTCTTTTCCCACGATAGGACTGTTGATGTGTAACATCAACCACTTCGAATTCTTTTCCCACGGTAGGACTGCTGATGTGTAACATCAACCACCCCACATTCCTTTCCCACGTTATCAACCATGCGACATTCCAAAATTAATGGTTCTGAGACTTGTTTTTCACTTACTCGGATGCCGGTTTGATATCAACCACCTGACGTTCTTTTTGGCTTGTAACTGTCATGTGAACTCAACGATAAATTTTGAACGGGTTCAGTCAAGACCAGAGTGCAAGGTCGACCGATAGCCGCGGTACATTCAGAGTCATGGATCTGCGGTGTTAGGTTACTATCGCTCTAAGAATGCTAAAAGGTGCGCGCGCATACACAAACATACGTATTTGATATCAACCACGTGACATTCTTCACCCCCCACCAAATTTCAAATTATGTGGTGGGGGAACGTTATATAAGTCAAAAATGAAAACTTCATCGCCAGTCTGAAGCTGTTCTTCTTGCAAATGAGAAGTGCTCTGGAACAACAACGTGAATTGAAGAAACGACTGGAACTGCTCATGAAGAATATTGGAGAAGTAAAACATCTGCTGAAAATCAGATCTGACCTCAATCAACTCACAAGAGATTTTGAGCACATACAACTCGACAGTAATGATCATGGACTTTTCAAAATTGATGGAAGTCGGTCGCCTGGAGACACTTATGCCCTTGAAAAAGCTTTCGGACCTCGAAGTATACTTCGACTACCGAGTCAGTGGCGTTCGTCGGGTTGAAACGAAATTTGGTGATGAAATCGTTCTGGACTTGGAGGACTTATTGATATGAGGTATACTATGGTATGTGCAGGGGCAGTGGAATAAATACATTGTAGGTATGATAGAGAACAGTAGAAGTATATTCTTTCTATAAAGGTTATAGTGTTGTTACATAGATGGACGTTGGCAAGCGTGCCGGAGGAGAGATGCTCGAGAACTGGCGCTCGGTGCGCAACACGAATGATAAAGCGAAGAGGGAAGAATCAGTGCTCCTCTCACATTCACACATACACACCTCACACACATTTACGTACAATGAGTGCTACTGAACATATTTCAATATTCCCTCCGTTCAGGAACACTCTTTTACACCAATAGCACTTCTCATTCTATGAAAGTCGTCCCTTGGCAAAACTTTGGTGAAAATATCAGCGCGCTGCAATTTGCTTTCAACGTACGAAACTGTGATATTTTTCCAAATATAAAAATGATCTCTAATAATATGAAAGTGAAGTTCAATGTGCTTGGTTTCACGATTCTGAGATGGATATTTTGCAAGCTGAATTGCTCCTTTATCATGAACTATTATTTCAGTGGGTCCAACACATCCAACTCCAATTTCCTTCAAAAATCTTTTTGCCCATATGGTTTCTCGCGTCGCGGTGCTAGCGGCAATGTATTCCGCCTCGGTCGTACTCATTGCAACGACTGACTGTCGTCTTGCATACCATAAAACTGGACCAGAGGCGAAGAACATTATGCCGCCGCTTGTGGACTTTCTCGTGTCCTTGTCACCCGCATGGTCTGCGTCGGAATACATAAATAGACCAGAATTCTCACTCATACCATTATAGCTTATTCCGTACTTTGTAGTCGCTTTTACATATCGTATAACGCGCTGAATAGCTGACCAATGTCTGCGATCATATTTGCACAAAAATCTGCTTAAATAATTTACAATAAAAGCTAAGTCGGGACGAGATACAACGACTAGAAACATCAGACTACCGATCGCTTCACGGTATGGAACATCACGTTTGAGCTTTATCTTTTCGCTTTTATTATCAAATTTTGAGCCCGGACAAGCTGGAGTGTCCACTGGATTTGCTTCATCTAGTCTAAATCTTTTTACGACTCTGAGAGCATAGGCCTCTTGATGGATAAAAATTGTTTTCATGTCTCTATTTCTCTCAATTTGCATACCAATGAACACGTCCACCTGCCCGACCTTGACCTCAAATTCGCTCGTAAGTGTTTTCAACACCTTATTTATTTCACTCATTCTTTTTCCAAAAATTAAACCGTCGTCCACGAATACTGCCAAATACATAGGTTCGCGATCATTCATACATACATAGACTGACCATTCATTCTCACATCTCGAAAAACCGTGTTTGACATGAAAATCATGAAATCTGTTATTCCAGCAGCGTGACGCCTATTTGAGTCCGTAGATTGATCTCTTTAATTTCAAAACTTGACCGTCGGCGATGTTCGATGAGTCCAGTCCCAGTGGTGCACTGATGTACAAATCCTCTTCCAAGACTCCATACAAGAATGCAGTCTTGATGTCAAATTGCACAATTTCAAGATCGAGTTTGGCAGCAACACCAAGAAGCATTCGAAGAGATTCGTACCTTATCACCGGAGCAAACGTCTCGTCGTAGTCGATGCCTTCTCGCTGTTTAAATCCTCTTGCGCATAATCGCGCTTTATACCTCTTGACCTTGTCGTTCGAGTCCTTTTGTACGTTAAAAACCCATTTGGTGTCGAGCAATTCAACGTTCTTTGGTTTACGTACGATTTCCCAAGTGCCGTTCAGTTCATGTGAACGTAGTTCATCGTTGATGGCCTCTTTCCATTTTTCTCTATCGATACAGCTTACGGCATCTTGGTAGTCAACTGGCTCTTGAACCTCGGTGTAATTCGTCTCATATCTCTTTGGTTTCTTGACCAGCGATCTGTCACGCAGATTTGGTATTCCTTCTATCGTGACGTCGACTGCTTTCCTCTTGGTACACTTCTTGACTCGCTCTTTTTCTTCAATTTTTTTCTCGATCGGTTGACTAGATGCATCCAGAGTGATGTCCATTTTGTCATCGCTGAAATCATTGTAGTCAGAAAGATCACTTGATGATGCCTCGTCCTCGAGCATATCATCATAGCTAACCTCTTTCCTTCCAACAATTGGAATGCATATTCTCGGCTCGATAACAGGCCTGAATGTTACATCGCGTGCCAAAATAACGTCTCTTCTTGATGGACTATAAACTCGATAATTTTCCGATCCTTCTTGGTATCCCATGAGGTATACCTTTTCGGCCTTCTTGTCGAATTTCTTCCCTTTTGCATCGGGGATGTAATGAAAACCTTCTGTTCCAAACGGTAACATATGTGCAACGTTCGGCTTCCTGCCGTGCCATTGCTCATATGGTGTGATGTGCTTGCTTGTTGAATTCGTTGTTCGATTGATTGCGTAGACTGCGGTGTTTACTGCTTCGGCCCATAGGTATCTCGGTAGGGTTGTCGAGTGAATCATGCTCCTCGCTGACTAGACTATAGTCCTTGTCTCTCGCTCGATTCTCCCATTCTGCTCACTGCAGTACGGCACAGAATTTGCCAGGATTATCCCATTCGCCGAAAAAAAACCATGGAATTCCTCATTAATAAACTCCCGACCATTATCACATCTTACGGTTTTAATTTTTCTATTGAACTGATTACCGATAAGTACACAAATTTATCAAAAGCATCACTTTTCTTTTTTTAAAAATATACAAATCGATATGAATAAGAATTCTCGGTGATCGGTCAATTAAGAAAACGTAATTTTAGTTAACGTTTCGACCCGGATATGGGCCCTCCTCAGAACGATTTATTTAAAAAACTGTCAAAAAACAAAAAAGAAAGGAAAAATAGGATTTTATGATATAAATAATGGTACTAGTAGTAATCGGACATAAATATTGTAGATGTAATATTCTTAGAGCTATTAAATATTGTTGATAGTAAGAACCTTATGATTAATTGTGATAAGGATGTTTTTTGGTGTTATTTACCTTTTTGAGTTAAGTAAGTGTAATAAGGTGTAGTCGTATTCACAATTACAATTGGCGGAAACAGTGTTCTTTTGAGTGACGGTAGACAATGTCAATCTTCCAGTTGTTTTTGTAGGAGTTAAAAGTTGGTAGTCATTTAATTAAAAAAGATTAAAGAACTAAGTTTTTTCACAGTCAATATGTCATAGTGTTAAAAGGTTATTATAGAAAGTCAATTAGCAATGAAATTAATTCACAGGTGTCACTTAGGTGGAGGTAAGCTCTTTATAATTAAGTTCTACATGTCTAACGAATTATTGTTGGTTGAACCACTAGGGTCAACAGGTGGATAACGACTGATGGAGGAAAACAAAATAATCCAGAGTGAAGGTGAACATATTATAAACATTATACAGAAGAACAATAAATATTAGGTACGAAAGGTTATGTAGAAAGAACTGTAAATGGAGACTAAATAATTTTTTTAAAAAAATAAAAAAATTAGTTTAGGTTAAACAATATTTGTTGTGTGGGCAGAGATTAGAGGTTTGTAAATATTGCTTAAATGTTCAACGTCTTGTCTGAGATTAACCGTATTGGTATGACCTACAATATTGCACATTTCTAAAAGCAATCTTCTGTAATAATTTTGTTCTTCACAAAGGATGTTTGTGTTGTCGTAATTGAATGTGTGTTGTTTATCAATCCTATGTTTCGTTAGAGCTGTGTGCCGTTCATCTGTCTCATGTATGTTACGTTGGTGTTCCCTAATTCTGGTGTTGAGATGTCGACCAGTTTGACCTATGTAGACTTGATTACAGTCATTACATGGTATTTTATACACTACATTTGAACGTTTGCCTATGGGGATCTTATCCTTGCCGGTATCGAAAACAAGTTTTAGGTCTTTTGAATTTTTTCCAACAAACTTAACATTATATTTATCGAATAAACGATTAAGTGACTCGAAAAGGCCGGCTATATATGGAATGGGGATATAAGTAGTAGCAGGTCTATTGTTATCTTCGACAGAAGCAGAGTCGATATAATGGTTAAGTATGTTGTTGATGTAGGAGCGTCTCTTATTAATTTGTTTTTGTAATAGGCCATGAGGGTAATCATTAGCTCTTAGTACATTGTATATGAGTGCCAAGTTTTTTTCGTGGAACTCTGTACTAGCAAGTTTTATAGCTCTATCAACAAGGCTAATGATGGTGCCTATTTTGAAGGACAAAGGATGGTGAGAGTTGAAATTCAAGTATCTTTGTGACCATGTTTTTTTATGAAACCAATCTGTCTTAATATTATTGTTGCTGTGTATCAACAAAACGTCTAAGAAACTGATGGTATTATTCTCTTCTGTTTCGATAGTGAATTGTATTCTAGGATGATAACCGTTAAAAATATTAAGAATGTGATGTATTTTTTCATTTGGAACGGCAGTAAGAATATCATCCACGTATCGAAAGTAGAACGGCAAATTAATTAATTTTTTAAATAAATCGTTCTGAGGAGGGCCCATATCCGGGTCGAAACGTTAACTAAAATTACGTTTTCTTAATTGACCGATCACCAAGACTCTATAATATATTACATACGAGGTCGAGAATTCTTATTCATCAGATTTAAATATTGGATTACTTCAGAGAACTAAAATGGGTTTTATTCTAAACATCGAACGTATACATGGAAAAACTACATCTGGTCACTTACGGCGCTGGATCAGGACAGCTGATAAATTGAATAGGATGAAGAACCATCGTATCTTCCTACTGCGCTGTAAGAATGAAAGAATAACACCCAAGCACCTAAAATTCTCTAATAATACCTTAGACAACATTATTTTTAATTTGCCAAAATCAAGAACCAAAGCTATACAACTCGCAACCGAGTTCCAAAGTTCTCTTTTGAAGCTAGAAATCAATGATCTACACACACACATCATCAATTCCGAAAGAACTTTGATTAACCTCTCCGAAAAAATTAACTTTAAACTTGGTAGTACTTTGGGAAACCAATTTTTTGAATCTCAAAATCGGATGCTCAACAATAAATTTATTACCTTAAAGAACAAGAATATCAAAAAATTCACAAACCTACTTGCTCAAAAAAAATCTTTGAACAAACAAAATAACTCTTATTCAATTGGAATAACTACCCAAAAAAAAGTGGCTTATTAATCTAACTGATACTCCTATTCCCGAAAATGTCACGGAAATAGTACAATTAGGTCAAAATTTCGGTCGCACATATAACAAACGTGATCTTCCTGTCTTCAACCTTATTTCTAATTTTGAAGAAAAAATTAGTAGTTTTCCAAATGAGTTAAGAAATCAAGCCAGATCCGATTTTACCAACCGTGTACTTTGTTTCCCTAAGTACCCCAAAAACAACTACAATAATTATGTCACCGATAAATTAATCCGTGAGACCATGAATTTTAAAAAAAATAACCCGGAAATAATGTTCCTAAAAGCAGACAAAGGTAATATGTCCGTTGCTATGCACAGAGACATGTATAATGAAAAAATGAGACAACAGCTTTCTGACACCACTACGTATAGAACTTCTAGATATGATTTGTGTAATTCCCTACAAAACAGGGTCAATAAGCTCAGCTTTAATTGGTTTACCTCTAAATTTATAACAAAAAATCTACATCGAAACATTTCCACATACAATAGTGTCCCTCCACGAGCATATGGGCTTCCAAAAAATTCATAAAAAGGATGTCCCTTTACGGATAATTGTCTCATTTGTTAATAGCCCGACCTATACCTTAGCCCAAACTATCAATTCATGGCTCACCACTAACATCAAACCCCCCATCTCGAGAGTTAAGGATAGTTTTTTATTAGTTGATAAAATTAAGACATTGATTATCCCGGACAATTACATGTTAATATCTTTAGATGTAATTTCATTGTTTACGAATGTTCCTACAGTTCTCGCATTGCGTGCAATAAATAACCGTTGGGCTACCCTAGAAAATAAGATCCCAATTCCTATGATTGAACTAGAAAAAGCCTTAAAAATATGTTTGGACTCCGCAATTTTTAAATTTGATAACGAGACCTATGCACAACAATTTGGTTTACCTATGGGATCTCCCCTTTCCCCAATCTTGTCAGACCTCGTCATGGAAGACCTTGAAACCTCTTGCATAAACGATCTAGGTTTTAATTTGCCGTTCTACTTTCGATACGTGGATGATATTCTTACTGCCGTTCCAAATGAAAAAATACATCACATTCTTGATATTTTTAACGGTTATCATCCTAGAATACAATTCACTATCGAAACAGAAGAGAATAATACCATCAGTTTCTTAGACGTTTTGTTGATACACAGCAACAATAATATTAAGACAGATTGGTTTCATAAAAAAACATGGTCACAAAGATACTTGAATTTCAACTCTCACCATCCTTTGTCCTTCAAAATAGGCACCATCATTAGCCTTGTTGATAGAGCTATAAAACTTGCTAGTACAGAGTTCCACGAAAAAAACTTGGCACTCATATACAATGTACTAAGAGCTAATGATTACCCTCATGGCCTATTACAAAAACAAATTAATAAGAGACGCTCCTACATCAACAACATACTTAACCATTATATCGACTCTGCTTCTGTCGAAGATAACAATAGACCTGCTACTACTTATATCCCCATTCCATATATAGCCGGCCTTTTCGAGTCACTTAATCGTTTATTCGATAAATATAATGTTAAGTTTGTTGGAAAAAATTCAAAAGACCTAAAACTTGTTTTCGATACCGGCAAGGATAAGATCCCCATAGGCAAACGTTCAAATGTAGTGTATAAAAATACCATGTAATGACTGTAATCAAGTCTACATAGGTCAAACTGGTCGACATCTCAACACCAGAATTAGGGAACACCAACGTAACATACATGAGACAGATGAACGGCACACAGCTCTAACGAAACATAGGATTGATAAACAACACACATTCAATTACGACAACACAAACATCCTTTGTGAAGAACAAAATTATTACAGAAGATTGCTTTTAGAAATGTGCAATATTGTAGGTCATACCAATACGGTTAATCTCAGACAAGACGTTGAACATTTAAGCAATATTTACAAACCTCTAATCTCTGCCCACACAACAAATATTGTTTAACCTAAACTAATTTTTTTATTTTTTTAAAAAAATTATTTAGTCTCCATTTACAGTTCTTTCTACATAACCTTTCGTACCTAATATTTATTGTTCTTCTGTATAATGTTTATAATATGTTCACCTTCACTCTGGATTATTTTGTTTTCCTCCATCAGTCGTTATCCACCTGTTGACCCTAGTGGTTCAACCAACAATAATTCGTTAGACATGTAGAACTTAATTATAAAGAGCTTACCTCCACCTAAGTGACACCTGTGAATTAATTTCATTGCTAATTGACTTTCTATAATAACCTTTTAACACTATGACATATTGACTGTGAAAAAACTTAGTTCTTTAATCTTTTTTAATTAAATGACTACCAACTTTTAACTCCTACAAAAACAACTGGAAGATTGACATTGTCTACCGTCACTCAAAAGAACACTGTTTCCGCCAATTGTAATTGTGAATACGACTACACCTTATTACACTTACTTAACTCAAAAAGGTAAATAACACCAAAAAACATCCTTATCACAATTAATCATAAGGTTCTTACTATCAACAATATTTAATAGCTCTAAGAATATTACATCTACAATATTTATGTCCGATTACTACTAGTACCATTATTTATATCATAAAATCCTATTTTTCCTTTCTTTTTTGTTTTTTGAGAGTTTTTTAAATAAATCGTTCTGAGGAGGGCCCATATCCGGGTCGAAACGTTAACTAAAATTACGTTTTCTTAATTGACCGATCACCAAGACTCTATAATATATATACAAATCGATAACCTGATCGTCTGTCCTTTAACATAAAGAAATATTTTGCCCTACCGAGAGATTCGGACATTTCTCCACATAAATCCATATAGATTGATTCGCCCAGCTCGAAATCCCCGTGCCGCGTCATACTCTTTTTGCAGATTTTCTTATGAGCCTTGCCAAAAGCGCAACTCTCGCAGAAAGTCTGATCATTTCTCACCTTTTTGGTTCCCTCGATGCTACCGGCCTTCAGCATTTCGTTGAGTCTCTGCTTGTTTACGTGTCCCAGCGACTCATGCAGTATTTGCAGCGTGCACGTGCCTACATTTGCTTCAGCTGTACACACCATGAAAAATAAAACACATATATCCTTATAGTACTTTACTCCCTCGGCAACGGTTTCGCCCGTTTTTGTCATCATTTCGACTTTGTCTCCTTCAAACATTACTTTTAGTCCCATTCCTATCGAAACATTTATTAATAAAATAAGTTTTTCTTAAAAGACGGCACATACAATACGTTATTTACACTTCCATCGATCCATTTTCCATTTACAAATCGCTTTATCCTTATTGATCCGACGCCCTCTACTTTTCGTGTTTCATTATTTCCCATCGTCACTTCTGCATTATCGATCGTTGTGAATGTGTCAAACCAATCACGGCGGAAGGTAATGTGCCTACTGGCGCCACTGTCGGTCAACCAAAGATCCTTAATACCGACAGTGTTGAGCTTCTCCTTGAGCTCGCAGGTGGCGTTCGCTTCCAGTCGTTCGATGCTCGCTCCAACGTCCATGGTCACGACAAACGCACCTGCAAAACCATAATTCGTGCTTGCTTGCGAATGTGTGTTTACTATTCCGGCGAAATTCGCTGACTGATGATTGCCCGCCCGATGACCTCTGTGGCTGCCTCTGCCTCGACCACGATCTCTGCCTCGTCTTTGTTGATGTTGTCGATTGTCCCCCTGCGGGCAGTTACGGGCGATGTGTCCTTTTCTCCGACAGCGATAGCACTCCCTGTCCGACGAATTTTGACGATGCGACTTTTCACTCGATGAAAACAAAGCACCAACCGACGTCCTTTCCACGTCCTCGTCTTGTTTCTTTCTTCGTTCTTCTTTGATAAGCCTCTCTTGCAGGTTATTCAAAGTTTGATTTGAGCTTGGTACGCTGTCCCAAGCAGTCACAAAGTATTCATATTCCTTCGGCAAGCCTCCGATGATTTTTGCCATCATAAATGCGTCGGACATCTTCTCGTTGATTTCACGCAATTGACTTCATATATTGAGCGTGCGCGTGATATACTGATTCATATCTTCGGATTCTTCTATCTTCACAGCGTGAAATCTTTGCAGAAGGCTCATCTTGTTAGCTTCGGATTTTTCTTCGTGTAGCGAACTTAATTTGGTCCAAATCTCTTTCGACGAGTCACAGATCAAAATTTGCTTTATTTGACTACTTGTCATTGTCGCTAACATGGCACTAGTGGCCCTTGCGTCGTTCGTTTTCCATTCTTTTAGCGCCTCGGTTTGTGTATTGTCTGGTTTTTCTTTCTCTCCGGTTGCGATTTCTTTAACTCCCATCGACACGAAAACTTGTTTCATCTGGAATTTCCATACTTGGAAATCCTTTCCGTCGAATTGCGAGATATACTTGATGCTCAGTCCGTCGGCCGTTTCACTCGCGTCAAAAGACTATTCAACAGTCACTTTCAAAAAAAACTTTTTGGCGGTCTGTCCGTCGACGCGCACTCACACACGTTTTTTAGCGTTTCACAAGTTGCTTCCTCTCTTCCTTTCATACACTGTTCATCCCTGGGCCCATAACCTATTGATAGGTTGTAACCAATTTTTGTTATTGAGGGTAAAACGATAGAAACGAGATAATTGGTTACCCTACGGCGCAGTAACTAACCTGAATAATTAGATAGAGAGAGAGGTAATAAGAGAGAAAGATACGATTGTTGGGCACCAGACGCACATGCGTCAAAAATAGATAATTAGAGAAAAAGGTAAAGGTAAAGGTAAAGGTAATAGATAAAGGTAAGGTCAGGTTCTACGACGGTTTTGCACAGTTTGCTCAGATAGACAAGATAATGGTAGAGGGGCGGGGTCGAATCCAATAGATAAAATAAGAAACAGGTGAAGCCGGAATAGTATCAAATATGTTAAGTAAGAAGCGATAAGTTTAATGACAAGCAAGTAGCTGAAGAGATTGAAATACAATTACGATAAATGCGATAATTAACAATATTTACAGCCAGAAAAAAGTTAAGCGAGAGATTTAACAAATAACGGAACGTTTTCCGAATAAGCGGGAAATATGCACAAGCTCGCGATACTATGATTCGAGGTAATAACTAATACGGTTCTATACTGAGTATGCAGAACGGAAAAGATATACGGTACTTAAATTAAGCATTAAGCAATAAACCATAAAATATGAGAAGCGATTATAAACACATGCGAAATACAACAATTGTAATAGTTATCACATTACCAGAATGATCAGAAATAGGCAGACAGGGAATTATGAATTACAAGGTAAATTCAAGCAACAGGTCAAGTAGAAAATTATCATAAAATATAGGTACTAACAGATAATACGTAGTCTCTAGTTTGTGGTAAGTGCGAGAGAAAGAGAGATAACATTCGGTACGATAAAAGGTAATTCAAGATAAGGCAAACAATATTCAAGATAATTAATATGCACCGTACGGCAAACCAAAGAGACTACGGACAACTACGATCAGCGATATTAGCGAAGAAAATAATGAAAAAGATGTTATGCGATACGGCATAATACTCCAATGTCAAATGAACGACGAGCGGGACCGCGCAGCGATATAAGATCGCTCCCGCGGTACACTCACTAAGATACGATAATCAACGGTAATAGGTAAAGAGACAGATATGAACTAATCAGAGAAAATATAACGAAATAGCAATGCTCAATAGCTAAGATAAAAATTGATCCTTCAACGGAACGCGCTGCTAGACAGCGATATTAGACATTCAAATATTCCAGAAGAGAAAGATAATAAAATAAAGCGATAGTCACTACAATGCGTAAGTAATAGTCAACCAGTCGCGAAGTTACTTGCAATAAGACAGAGAAAGGGACAAGATAAGAGATAAGAGAGAATAAGGTACGAGCCCAGGTGGCTCAAGCAGACCGACTGCAAGATAAAGAGAGAAAGAGATAAAGGCAGAGGTACGATATATTGCAAGTAATCTCGTGGCTTCACAAAATAGAAAAGGAACCTCACTTACGTAAAAGAAGATATAGCAGGTACTAGAGAATACGGTACAATAACGACAGTTAAATCGGCAGATAGCGATAATGGCACTGAATATTACGATAGCACGTCGTGGTTACTCAAAAACTGAACGTAGAGTGACGAGATGAGCGATGATCCTGATTTTCGTCGAGCTGCTGTCACGTGATTCTTCCTCAAATTTGCGGTATTCTAATTGGACCAGCAGGTCGCGTAGGTCTGTTCTACCGGTAGGCGGCGATAATCCCTCGCCGCTTGTTTTTCTTCTCCCTCGCCGACAGGTATCGAGGTATCGGGACGTCGGAAGGTGGTCAGAGATGTTTTCCTTCAGCTGTGCGGTATCGTTGGTGAGAGGGGAGGTCGTACTGCTCATGTGTTGCGATATTAAGGTGTGCGGCAATATTGCGTCACCGGTCTCCTGGACTTGCGACTGACTGTAACTCACTCCTTGCTTTACTGGTACTCCCCGTTGTAGCTATTTCGCCGGCGCTGCATCCCGGCCCTCGCTCATTGAAGCCCTCATGCCGGAACGATCTGGTGGTGATGGCCCTCAACCCGGATCCCCACACTAGATCCACCAGATCCACGTGGTCAGCATATCATTAGCCTATTCCACGCCGCAGTCCTTCGATAGGACGGTTCGTGAAGAGAAAACCGTCCTCTATTTGATAGACAACGACTTAGTAGATGTTAGGGTCGGTTCAGCTCCAGGCTGATAAGTATCGTCGACGGGAGGCTTTGTTGTGTTTTTGACGCACAGCCCTGTACGCCGCCTAACGATGCATCCGAGCGGTAGAAGCATTCATTCGTGGTTCGGCTCCTGGCCGATAAATCTTAAATAGTCGGAGGTACTGTTTGTGCATCACGCACGACCCTGTTCGACAACTAGATAGGCATCCATCGGGAGTGGTTTCAGCGGTATTCGTTTGTCTGTAGTCGGTGGTGGTCGATGTTGAGCTGATACGTGACCCCTGTCAGGCAGTGTCCTGGTATCTTGACGCGAAGGTCTCGTAGATGGTTCTCGTAGAGCGTTACAGAATTAGAAAATAGCATACAATTAGCTTAGTAAAGAGAATTCAACTTAAATATAATTATTCGTTCATTTTTGGAGTATTGGCCTCAGACGTGCTTTCTTTATTTTTAGCGATATCTGCACCTAGCGAAATGCGATAATTAAACAAAGTGACGGGGTACAAAATACCACGTCACAAGGTATACTATGGTATGTGCAGGGGCAGTGGAATAAATACATTGTAGGTATGATAGAGAACAGTACAAGTATATTTTTTCTATAGAGGTTATAGTGTTGTTACATAGATGGACGTTGGCAAGCGTGCCGAAAGAGAGATGCTCGAGAACTGTCGCTCGGTGCGCAACACGAATGATAAATCGAAGAGGAGATAATCAGTGCTCCTCTCACATTCACACATACACACCTCACACACATTTACGTACAATGAGTGCTACTGAACATATTTCAATAGGACTCTTTCACGATTTTTCTACCGAACCGACTGACCAAGGCCCTCCAAGAAAATGAAGATTCGTTCCAGAAGATGACGACAGCCAGTAAGGAGATGCGGTTGCATCTACGCTATTTTGGCGGACCGTACGGTCAACTTAAATTCGTATACGTATAATCTGAGTATCACATTCAAATATCCAGTGTCTTGTGGAAGTCTTACGTTCAAAAAACAAAAAAAAAAGATTGAAATTATGAATATTTTTCCAGTTATCGGTAAACCATCCTGTATACCTACTTAATCCTCCTGTTAATCCAACGTACGTTTTGTACCTTGCAATTGTAACTAGAATTAAGTCTTAAAATCTAAGAAAATGCTACTTCGAACACCACTAAGCAAGGATGGAGGGTTTCGAGCTGCGTTTGTGTCTTGTAACTCTAATGTGAACTCTACGATGAATTTTGAACGGGTTCAGTCAAGACTAGAGTACAAGGTCGACAGATAGCTGCGGTAGTATACATTCAGAGCCAAGGATCTGCGGTGTTGGGTTACTATCGCTCTAGGAATGCAAAACATAACTCGGTTTGAGTACAGTGTCACGTGCGGAGCGGTCTCGCACGCGACGACTTCAACCCTCTAAGTACTCGCAGAGGTTTATATTTATTTTCTATGTGGGTTAGGAGGTGAACGTCCTCTACAGGGCGTTCCTCGGGAATAGGGTTGGAGGATTTCAATTTATCGTACCAAATGTTTATGATGGAAAAGCCAAATTAAAATGTTTAATAAGTGAAGTGAACCAAACGCAGAGAATTCTTGAAACAAGGAAGCTTACAATTATCTTTGTCTTAATATTACTCACTTTCTCTCCCTCTCTTACGCTTCGCAGGTTCAGCTTCGAACTCGCCGAAGTGTACACGCCTTCACACTCACGCTTGCTTACAGACTACACAGCTCAATGGAGTTCGTGGCTTAACGTTTTGCACTTATTATTAGCTTCGTAAGACTTATACCGCGACGCGAGAAACCTTTCCGGCCGTGTGTAGGATTAGAGAACCATGCTCTAATCGTCGGTATCGAAAAAGGGCTTATAGCTCTATACGCGGTAGCTTAGAAGGAGCCGGGTTCCGCTGATGTCGATTTTACTCTGTCTCTAACGGGACTGCCTTCGCTCGCTCGTCCGACTCCCCTTGGAACGCCGGGCGGCGAGCGAGGTTTTCGCTGAATTTACAATTCGAGGTTTTCGCTAAATACACAATTTTGGAACAAAGGCTCGCCTCGCGACAGTCATCCTCGAAGCGCGTGATTTCGCGCTCGCCTCATCCCGGTGTTGATTACACCCGGGATCTGGCGGGCGCGAAGACGCTGACGTTGCTGGTCGTCCAACTACGCCGTTGCGCTCGGTTACTCCACGAACTGGTTATAATAAAATATTTTATATAGACTAACTAATATATTTATGCTATGCTTCCTTGTTTCTAAGGATAATAATAATTGACATAATCTGTGATATATTCTGAGTAAATATGCAGCGCTCGTGACATCAGCTCGGTCAAGTATGGAAAGCAAGGTTGAATATTACATGAGCTTTGTATTGAAAGAAATTCTCTCTTAAGAGCTAAGGTGAAGGTGAAGGTGTAAAATTATTTCATGAATATTCTTTAAAAAACAGTTTTATTGAGTACAATTTTTAGGGTACAGTTGACAATTACTTCACAACGATAGTACAATAATTCTATTCAACAGTATCATAACCAGGATGATATATTCGCCAGGAAAGCGGGACAGTTCTTGTAGACGCTTCTGCGCAGTAACACAAATCGTACACCCTCGCTATCCGAACAGTGTGATGATTTTGTAGCCAATTTTGAATTATCAAAACGTTTTGTGCTGCACAGATTGCGTTGGGTATTGTATGCACGTGACATCTTAGAGACACAGCTGAAGTCTTTTGCAAGGTTTGAAGCGACGGACAGTCAAAGTCCAGCATATCGATGATTTGAACTTTCAGGACAATTTTAAGCAACCAAGCTCGTTTTTCTTCTCCTTTTCAGACACGGTTTCAGCTTTGCACAGCCTGTCTTCAATGGTCCACTCAACTTCCTCAGACGGTATGGTTCCACAGCTCCTAGGTATACCGTGAAAATCGCGTTCTAACCAAGAATTTTGGCTTTTGTATTTGACGTCCAGTAAATCCCATTCGTAAGGTGGCTTGAAGAAACACATTGATGGAGATGCTTCCGAGTAGATTGAAATTATAGCCAATTCTTTCAATGTGAAGGTATTGTTGAAAGGTCTACGAAAGCCTTGTATGTCAACGATAAGCTCCATCTTTGAACTGTGCGAGATGGTGGGAACGAGTCAGCTTTTAAACCAACTTTTTCACCCCACCACTGAGCGGGTTGTATTCGACAATACAATCGTGAACAATCAAGCAGTACGCCGATGTTTCAGCGGGAAAGTTGGCTTTAGCTTCAAAGTCAAAACGGATGTCGACAGGTCCGTACTTCAAAGATTCGTTTTGTTTTGAACAGTCGATAACAAATAAGGGGACGTCTCGGAGGAATTCACTCTTTGTCAGCAACGGCTCGGCGTTCGTGTCGTAGTAGGTAGCGTGGAAGTTTGCGTACATCTCGTACAGGAGCGCGTACAGATTACGACTCATGTTGTGGTTCAGGTTACCGTACGGATAAGATTGAGAGTTTAAAAATAGCTTGACGTCCGTGATATTGCAATGATCAAAATGACTTGCGTTCTTGCCGGTCTTGTTCTTTCTACTTGTTTGGAAACCTAAAATGACGTACCGAGGTTTTTCAAGCTGAGTGGAAGTTTTCACAGTCCAAACGTGTTTTAATGTTGTGGGAAATAAGGGATATTCATACAATTCCCAACTGCGGAAGCTCATTGAAATAGGCGGATCTCTCTTATTGAAATTTAGTAGGTCAACTATTTTCTGATCCGCGAGTTTCAAATACGGTATGAGCCATTCCACTGCATTGATCGTGATTTTGAATTCCTCCTATTGAGTCTGCATGATTGCGTTGATGTCAGTTTTTGATCTCGTCAAAATTAACTCATGTTTAGCGATGACAACGATCTTGCGGTAGTCTTCCGCGAAACCCAATATCATGCTGAGCGGTATCAGTACGTCAAAATTACCCTCGGCATCGGTCAATTTTTTCTTCTATTCTACATCAAGCCATCCAGCATTCTCCGTCAGCCAAGTCTGACCAGGGTGCAGGGAAGCGTAACCCTTCATGAGACTTGTCAAGCCAACGTTCTTGCTTCTATCCATCTCAACTGCATTAATTTCGTAGCAAATTTCTTCAAACAGATGACAGAGCGCGTGGTTCACGAGCTGTGTGTTCACAGTAGCTGTACCATCAGGTTTGAGGAGTCGTCCATGGATATGTACCGAACTTTTGTTGGGTAATATGCATAAATCCTGATGCTGAACGGTGATTCGAATTTCATCGCTGTTGTTGAAAGTTGACGAGGCGTAAGGTTTGTGAGCGTGAATCTCGTAATGCGCAACGGATTCGTCAAAGACGACTGGTGTTTGAATGTTTAAGATTTCTTCCTCCATGGTACGTAGCAGATGATAAAACAGCAAAATCGGATTTTCAGTTGTCGGAAATTCCTCTTCCAAAAGGTGTCAGTTTCAGACCCAGAGCTATCAGGAACTCCACGTTTCGAGGTGTTAACGGTTCGAGAATCGATCGATGACTGACTTGATCAGGGCATGCCGACTTACTGATATACCTACTCTTTGACAGTCTGTTATAGACAATTCCCATCGTTTATTGCGATCTGATATGTAGTCTCACAGTAATAACTTCTCCAGGAAAATTAACCAGGTCTCCGTCTTGATCCACTAACCGGAGCTGAACGTGATCTATGATACTGACGGTGATCGAAAGGTAAATGACGTGCGACGGTACTATCACGATTTTATATCCTGGTGGGACAGTCGGGAAAAACTCGTGAATAGTGTTCACTTTGTGTCCATTGACGTAGGCGCCCGTTGTAATGCTGCACTAGACTCGCAACGCGTTGACCTTGAGTATAGTTACAGGCACGTCTGGTTCGTGAGTTTCATCAACCTCCAATACTCATGGTGTGACTCCCATAAGTTAAGCAATGAAATCATTCGGCTCAAAGTTAATCGTGTGGTTGCATGTGATTTCGCTGCGTAATGTATTATTGTTGGGTTTGATGACGAGCCTGATATCTGTATTTCTTAGCACGTTTTGAAGATACTTCTCTATGTCCTCAATTTCGTAGCTGCCGGTAGGTATGGTGATCACTTTATCAGCTACGTAAATTTTATTGTGACCAACATCAACGTTGGGAAAAGAACAATTCTACCAAGCCAAGAGCATAACTTTTATCACGAGCAAGTTCGATCGGTGGGAAATATTGTGCCTCGAGAGTCGAGGAGGTTCCCGAAATCGTTAACGTTGACAAATCATCCATGATTGCGAGTGGTAGACTGACTTTGATGAATCACGCACCATGTTTATATAGCTCACCACTTAGAAATTTCAGACACAAGTGTCCGCATTCAAATGTGTGATAATCCTGGAACCTTTCATGATTGTATTCAACACTACCAACGCCAAGGTATTTTATGAGGTCTGAGGTTGGTTGAAGGTTGCCGAAACTGTCAAAGTAATCGATATTATTGTCGCGTTTCTTGTATGCAACCCAGTGTGTTCCCGGACCGTCTTTGTCGTCAAGGTTGATTACAGCTGACTCGTTTTTTCGTGGACCGTTTTCGGGCATTTCGTTTCGCATGAAAAAACTGCGGAAATGCGGAACCTTAAAGATTTTTGCATATTTCAACAAGTCCCTATCAGTCGACGCTCGACGTGGTAGCATCGCATCTAGTTGTTTGAGAGACCGAGACCAAGACCTGTTTTGTACGGTTTCATATGAAGCCCTTTGCCCAACGCGATAGCTTCCATAGTTTTGTTGTGTCGTTTGCTCTCTCCCAGTTCTCGTTTAGCAGCACTCGCATCCTTCACAGCTTTTGCTATACTTGCCGCACCACCGGCTCACGCGCCTGTAGCACTAAGTCCAGCGAAAATAGGAATCAGAAACGGTAGAAAACCACCGACTTTTAAAGATACTGGTAGGACGCGAAGTGTTCGCACTTTACATTTACCACCCGCTTTTTTAACGGCGTTCTCAGCTCCCTTCAGCGCAGATTCGATAGCTACTTTTGCATCGTTGCTTGGAACCATAAAACGTACTGCAGCATTTATAATTTTTCTCAAGGTCACATTTTTCGATTTTCGAATTCCCATTCCGAGTTTTGATTTTACTTTTATTGTATTAGCTATTGCTCGAGCGGCTGCCTTCTCACCCAAATTTGCGTCCTTTGCGAGAACCCGTTTCCAAGCTTTCTCAGCCAACACCCTATCAGCCTCGTTTTTAGCTTCAAGATTTTCACGATTCTACGAGTAAGCAATGTCGTGGTCCTTGCAAGCTCCGTCGAGAAGATTGATTCCCGGATCACTCCGCGCGAGTCTCTTTGTTAATTTTGTACCAGGCCCACAGTACTGATAACCAGGTACATGAAATTCGACTGGAAGGCTGTTGATGATTTTATTCACCAGACCCTTGCCACGATGTTGCCGCCTGCTGCTTCGTTTACCTCTGTACGCGATCATGTTCGTGCGTTGACTGAAGAAAAGTGCTTTAAAACGGGATATTCATAGCAAATCCGATCAGACATGTCCGAGATGCGGTTTGAGAAACAATCTACTAAGCTTCCCGTGATGGATTTTGACAAACTTTCGGAGCAAAATGGCAAAAGGCACAAACGGCACGGTGAACTACTCCTGAATAGTGTACGTACAATATTCTGTGGACCGCCGAATTGTGGTAAAACTAATGCGTTGCTGACACTTATAACCCATCCCAACGGAATCAGATTTGAAAATATCTACATCTACTCAAAATCTCTCAACCAACCTAAAAACCACTTGTTGAAGCAATTGTTGGAGCATGTTGAAAATACGGAGTATTTTGCATTTACCTAGCGTGAGCAAGTGATTACACCGGTAGAAGCACGGTCCAACTCAATAATTATATTTGATGATGTAGCGTGCGAGAAGGAGGACAATATTAGAGCCTACTTTTGCATGGGTAGACATCACGACATTGACTGTTTCTATCTCTGTCAGACGTACGCGCGTAATCCCAAACATCTCGTGCGCGACAACGTAAACTTACTCGTGTTATTCAAACAAGACGATATGAACCTGAGACACGTATACAACGACCATGTAAACACCGATATGTCTCACACAGAGTTTAAAAGTGTGTGCTCTGCATGCTGGAGCGGTGAGAAGTACGGGTTTCTGGTGATCGACAAAGACAGAGAGCTCAACAAAGGACGATACAGGAGGGGATTCGATTCTTTTCTTAGCCTGGAAAAAAAATGAAATCAAACGTTTTCGAGCGCGACACGCAGTAGCGTTGCAGACTCAGTTGCGTCAACATGCAGAGCTCTGAAATTTCCAAGAAAAAAGATGTCCTACATCAGATCGCTCGAGCAAGTGCCGCGATCCGTCGAAAACACAGATTACTCAAGTCGGGCAAGGAATCTACGACGCAGAAATTGAGTGACGTTTTTAAACCAGTAGTGACTCCGTTGCAAGAACTGGTGAATGTTACAAAACATACTAAACCTGTAGAACAAGAGGTGGAAGAAATTAAAGAGGAAATAAAGCAGATGAAAAATGAAACAAAAAATGAAACTGTCTCAGAAATGGACGATTCCTTTGCTTCGACAGGAGATGAAACAATCGTAGAAACACCGGTCGAGAAAATCGAGGATGAGTATTTTGCACTGATGAGAGATGCGAAGACAAAAGGTGAATTGAATTGAAACGTGTACGGTGTACGCAACCTCTTAAACGGACTAATGATTGGTGATTCATTGATATCTTTTGAGAGTGACTACATTCGTATTGGCGATACGCTTTACCCGAAAACGAAGGGTTTGCTGGAACTTTTGTTCAAAAAGAAGCCTGACGGTTCTTCTGTGAGCGCAGGAGATCGGGAAAATTTCAAAAACAATGTCCTCGCAACGAACGCGCATAAAAAGTATTACTCATCCGATGGGGCTGTTCGAAACGACAACAATTACAAATTCAAAAATGTCATTGCCGAATAGATGGATTATTCCCCATCACCTCGCCGAAAGAGTAAAGGTCTACTTCCGCAAGCTATGATCACTCAACAAGGTGTTAAAACGGAAAACGTTTTCTGGGATGATCCAAACAAGCTAGCGGAGCGTCTTCGTTTACTCCTGGCATCTCAGGCAGCGTGAAATCCGAGTCTCAATAACGAAATAATCTCCATTATCGAAGAGCTACGCGAAGCAGGAATCATTTATTAAGCAGCTCCCATAGTTTTTGCATTCATTACCGAGATGGGCGTCGACGTGTTTGGACGGCATCTGGATAAAAACAGGGCTGCGAGCACTGGCGGTCCTCCGGGTGTCGGATTTCAAATAACAGCGAACGGGCATTACGATATACGGAACAAGAGACTGTGCAATGTCGGAGATCCCGCAGAGCCGAACAATGCTGTAACTTTAAAAATCTTAAGACGAAAATTCAACGTGCTGCAAAAACAAATCGACAACCTCGATCAAATGATCAAAGCTTTGGAGCTCACCACGGAGAAAGCCTTGGATACCTTCTACACAGACTTTAAAACAGGCAGAGACCTGTCGATTCGAAACGCTGATAACATTTCTCAATTGGACACCCGACTAAGAGCGTTGGAATATGAACGAGGAGAAGCAAGCACTGGTGACGGAACTGCATAAGCCTGCACACCGGAATTACCCCCGTCGACATGTAGACGTGCGCGGCATCGACGAGACCTGGCAAGCGGATCTTGTTGATATGACGTCATACCCTAGACAAAACAAAGGCTACAAGTACATGCCCACAGTCATTGATATTTTTTCAAAGTATGCGTGGGCTGTACCGATGAAGAGCAAGTCTGGAGATGATGTTACGAAGGCAATGGAATCTGTGCTTGTTCAAGGACGGGTGCCGAAAAATTTACACGTCGACAGAGGAACGGAATTTCACAACTCGAAATTTGAATCGCTTGTGACACGTTACGGAATCAAACTTTACTCCAAGTACAGTAATTTAAAGGCTTCGATCTGTGAACGTTTCAATCGCACGCTGAAAGGTGAAATGTGGACACAGTTCAGCATGCAAGGAAGCTACAACTGGCTCGATATCTCATCTGATTTGGTTCCGGCTTACAACAATGCCAAACACCGAAGCGTAAGAATGAAACCGTCGGATGTCACCGTTGCAAACGAAAGGCGGTTATTACGTCAGGCGTACGGAGGGCTTCGAGCGATACCCCCAATATCGGCAAAATTCAAATCCGGCGACAAAGTTCGAATCAGCAAATTCGAAAATGTCTTCGAGAAACGTTACACTCCCAATTGGACGACTGAAATATTCACGATAACTCGAGTGGAAAATACTCATCCTGTGACGTACAAGCTCAAAGACTACCGATATCAACCCATCGCTGGTGGCTTCTACGAACAAAAGCTCCTCAAGGTTGAACATCCGGATATCTATCTGGTGGAGAAGGTGCTCAAGAAGCGTGGAAGAAAAACATATGTTGAATCGTTAGGTTTTGACAATACACACAACAGTTGGATAAACAAATCAGACATGTAACATTTGAATAAATGAATTTTTTGTAAAAACGTTTGTGTGTCTTTATTTATTACCCGACGCATAACAAGTATGCATCTTTATTTTTTAGACAATCGACAGACATATGCATCGTTGTACAATTTTTTGTATTTCGAAGCGTTCTTATTCACTAACCTACATAATAATATTTTATACATCATGGTACAGTTATAAATTACAAAGCTAAGGTGCAGGCTTGTAGCCCCACGGAAGCATGTCATTTGTGTTTTGAAACACGATTCGCTTGTCGTCATTCCAGCTCAGTGCCACTTTCTGCTGTTCTACGGTGTATACCTCGTGCTTTCGACTTAATATCAAATGCTGATTTGTAGACAGATTTTCACGGTTCAAATCACATTTTAAATAATCGTTGAAAGTTATTTTTCTCAACGCTGTTCCTCTAACACCTTTGGCACATTTATTGTCTTTCTCATCTCCGAAGACTCGGAATGCGTACAATTTAGCTCTTAATCCTACAAATTATAGCATTATTTTTCCGTTATTCTCATCTTTCATCAAGCCGAGAACATTTTTGTTCGCTAAAGGCATTCCATAAACGTTGTCAAGCGGATAATCAGACGGATCGAATTTATGCAAGTCCTCCTTCATATGTTCATATATGTCGGGGACGGTAAAGTTGTAAATCAAACTGTTGGTATCCGTATACATTAATTTTGTTAGGTTGCCAAATTTCTGCTCAATATAATTATGATGAAAATCACATATATATGTTTCAGACCGATCCAGGATGGAGAAACCTGCATACAATGGTTTATTCAACTTGACTTTCGTCTTACTCATTTCGACGATAATCATCTCTTTGTCGAAAACGGTGCAGCTGTGAAAATTAGGTTTGGCTATAGTAGCTCTAGCACCGTATCTTCCATCCCATTTTGTGATCAGCCTGACATCTCTATACTTCCTAACATTTTCCATTGTTTTGCCAAGAACTGCGTTGTTCATCAGTTTGTAAAAATTTTTCACGAACTCGTTGTGAGATTTTTCCCGCAAATCGGTATTCAAATGTATGTATTTTCTGAGCCACGGGATTTGCCTGAATTTGAGAACTCTGTGAATTTGAACCAACTTTAGACTTAATTGTAAGCATTGTTTCAAAACGCTGTAGTGAACAACGTAGTTTTTCTTGGAAAGTAGCGTGGGCGTCAATTTCGGTTGCTTACTATTCGTGATCGGAGGTACATAGTGCTCCGGACACAGTGGTAAATCTTTATGAATTTCATGCAGTTCCTCAGGATATTCCAAATCCACCTCCAGCATGTAACGAAACTCCGCATCGTCCGAGATGGTAAGAACGTCGCATTGTCCGAAGTCTGATAACCATTCGAAGGAACTGTATGGCAGAGCAAAGCACATAGCAGCACCGTACAAATTATTAACGTCAAAGTACATGAGATAAGATTCTTCGACCTCGGGATCGAATTCCGCTCCCATGTATCTATAGTTGGCCTTTGCGTATCTGTTCGAGCACTGTGACACACCACCTCGAATACCTTTTCCGGTAAACATGACCATATCTATGTCGGTGAGAAGCTCGAGCTCGATGTCGGTACACTTTAACATCGCATCAAACGACAGACCGGGCGCGGTGTAATAATGTAACGGATTCAGGTTGTACATTGTCCAACAGCTCTGTCGAAAGTTTTGAAAAACGTCGGCTAGTAAAAACACGTCCGTCTGTAAATACAAGTCCGAATACTCTCCCAAAGTTTGAACGTTAAAAGTTTGCCAAACTTTACATGCATGTGCATAGTCGTCGTCTGATATATCCCGATAATTTAATTTTGAGTAAAATTGTTGTTTGGATGGTAGCCGTCTGTCCTCGAGCTTCTCCCAACTGTCTATGTATTCGTACGGGAACACTCCTTTCCTAGTCAATAACTGAAATTTATCTGAGCTACGATAAAATTTTTGTGTGATTGATTTTTGATCATCACCGAGATACGTTGCTAATTTCTCAAGACTACTGGGCATGAAACGGTACGAATCTATAAATCTAAACTTTATATCGGTCCCCTCGACATATTTTGTAAAAGAAATGTACTTTTCTTTGTTTACGGGTAGAAGCTCAATTGTGCCCCCGAATGATGTAGCCAGTGCTTTGATCAGAAAATGCGAATCGTAACCCCACAGATTGTGGAGTATCACTGGGATAGTGTGCGAATTTTGGTAATTTAGATTGCAACCTCGATGAGCAGCACCACGGTACTTTCCCGTGAAATGGCAGTGATCACGATGTTTTACGTCTGTGGGTGTGAACGGTTTTTCACAAATGTGACACACTGTTGTTGAACGAAATTCGTTGATTTGATTGAAATTGAGCGGTTCCATCGGTACAACAGTTTTGAAATAAACTTCTAACGAATGTGCCAATTCCGCTAACTCAATCACAAACCATTGAACGCAAATCTCTCCACGATTAATTTTGAATTTTGAAAGCGAATCGTCAAACGCACAATGTAGATAGTAAGCCATACTATACGGGAGATGCTTCTGATAAATTGCTCTTGTACCCATCTGTTTGAGCGTAGGTTCCAGTAAACATTCCAGATCCGCGTCAATGCAGAATGGAACGGTTTCTTTGTGCTTGAAATTTTTGAATTTCAGTATCTTTTCCTCCTCTGTAGGTAGAATAACTTTGATTTTGTTTAAATTCATGCAATCTACATTGTGCTTTGTCAAACATCTTTCAGATTGAAAGTGAGTCAAACATCTATCGCACAACCAAGTACGACCATTACGTTTAGAAATTTGAGAACTTGTTAATCGAGACAGATTTCGAATACAAATAAAATGAAAGATTCTATTTTTTTCATAATTATCCATATCAACATCATCGTCATCGTCAGTGATTTCAGTTTCTATCGCTAAAAGATGAATTACAGGTTTTTCAGACTTGTTTCGGCTCAAATAAATGGGTACAATTTCACTGCGCTTTTGTTTTTCCGTACTATCTATACCATGAACGTTGATTGAAAGTTTGTTAAGTTTCTCAAATTTTGGAATCTGGTCTAAAGACATTGGAAAAAGCAAACCTTCGTATTGTAGCACTCAGCTGAAGCACGGATATGAAGTAATTTTACTGGGATTGTTGTTGTCGGCTGGGAACAGAGCTGCGGTGACCGACCAAATAAAGCAATACGAATCGCTGTTACGGATGTTGACGACAGCCTTCTTATCTTGAATACCTTTGGGTTGTGGTGTGTATGTAAAGACACCGCCTCGTAGTGACACGTACTTGTTAACATTGACGGTAAGATTTATAATTTCAAGTAACGACCAGCCTGAATCCTTTTCCTGGAAATCTTCCAGCTTTTTCAACAAACGCTCCGTCGCGTTTTCGATGAACCATTCGTTGATATCCGTTGTCTGGAGGATGATTTCATCACTCGTATTGAAAAATTTGATCTCTTCCACCGTGCGATCATCTTTTCTAACTACAAATTCACAAGCCTGGATAACGTTGGCTTTCAAGCTCCTGTCTTTCTTCAAAGCGTTTTCTAGTCTTGTCACAGCTAGTACCTTTGCGTCTTGTAGAAATCTCTCCACATCTTTATGCTTCAAATTGACGATGGATCCAGTTCGAATTCTCCCTTCAAAAGTTGATTCTAAATCTTCCCAGTGAACTCGATCGCTTCTTCTTACTTTCCGCGTACCTCCACCCGTTTTCTGAAGACGTTTGAATTTTTCCGCGAGCGCTTTCAAGAGTCCGATCGTTGTGATAATTCTCGTCTTTTCTCCAATCGATAAAGCCTTTCGCAAAATTTTGTTCAGAAGGCGTATATTTTGACTTCCGAAACTTATCCATTTTTTAATTTCTGCTGTTGATGATGATTTGTCGCCGATTCCATAATATCGATCAATCTCAAACACTTCGCGGATTCCATCTTGAGTTTTTACCTCACGTATACTTGACAAGTTGAGACTTTACGGTCGTTTGCATTGATGAGCGTCCTTTTTATAGGGCAGCTGTACGTATGTTTGTGTATGCGCACGCACCTTCTAACATTCTTAGAGCGATAGTAACCCAACACCGCAGATCCATGGCTCTGAATGTACCGCGGCTATCGGTCGACCTTGCACTCTGGTCTTGACTGAACCCGTTCAAAATTTATTGTTGAGTTTAGTTGACAGTTACAAGCCAAAAAAACGTCACGTGATTGATATCAAACTGGCATCCGATTAAGTGAAAAACAAGTCTCAGAACCATAATTTTGGAATGTCGCGTGGTTGATAACGTGGGAAAGGAATGTGGGGTGGTTGATGTTACACATCAGCAGTCCTACCGTGGGAAAAGAATTCGGAGTGGTTGATGTTACACATCAACAGTCCTATCGTGGAAAAAGAATGCGGGACGGGTAACTGACATCCAGGTCGGTAAAAAAGTTCACGCCCCTGCTGCGCCCTCTACCGTTGGCAGGCGAGCACCACATAGAGACTCTGACCTTTGGTCGGTAAAACAGCACGATTTTGACCTTCTACCGTTAAGAATTGTCGGTAAGGCAGTGCGATTTTCACCGTCGACCGATACAACTGTCGGTAAGGTTGCACGTTTTGACCTCAAGTCGGCACGGCAGAGCACGTTTTATCTGACGAGAGTGGGGATAGCTTTCAAGGGTTTGCGTCCAAGATGCGCGGAGCGGCTCGGTCGGTAAAGAAGGTGTTTGTACTCAGAACTCTCCTTGCTATACTACTGAAACTCTTGTAGGTTTGGTTAGTTTCAGTTTTGATGATGGGCGGCTCCATATTCCACGAATGATTGCCAATGCCCCAGGGCTCACGGTGACAACGGTTTCTCCGGAATCGTCTGAATCTTCTGGTTCGACCGAGGTTCCAGCTTCTGGTTCTGTATCCTCATGTCGAGTTTGAATCTTGGCTCGGAGCGTATTGAAACGATCTTCGATCTCTAGCTTTTTCATCAGCAATTCCTCCAGCTCTAATTCGTCCTTCATGGATGTAGATGCCGGGCTCAAGTTCCTTGCATCACTCATTTCGTCGAGATTGTTGACTAAGTTTTAGTCGCAGGTCAGATTTAGGTCCAACAGTTCGGTATCATCGTCTGATACTTCCGCGTCGCTAATTAATTCAGTCATTAAACCGATTTCTAGTGACGTATTGTTTGCACAAATTTCCTCATTCTGCAATGGGTTCAACTCGGTAGTTGCAACGGGTACGTCGGTTTTATCTAATGCTTTCATTTGTTCGATATTTATTTTGATTTTCTTTACCTCATCCGTGCCCTCAGCAGCGGTAATCTGAGGATTGATTACGGCTGGGCCTGTCCGTTTCCCGAACGCGCTGGACAGTCTTCATTTACGTGGCCTATGGTACGGCAGATATAACATACGATCTGACGCTTAGCCATGCAGATGCGTGCGGTGTGTCCAATTACACCACAGTTATAACAGAGTGTTTTAGTGGGGTCCGGAACAAATCGGGTCGGCGTGGTGCTCGGTTGGGCATCGGCGCTAGGTATCGCGGTTTGGTTTTTCTTACCAAATTGCGAGAGGTTATTTTTAAGTCTTTGTTTTGCCAGTGATTTAGAATTATTCGACGAATTATTTGTACGCGCGGGTTTCTTTTGCATAGTGCACAAGTCAGTGGGTTGTTCGTCGCTGTCCGAGCTTAGGTTTAATTGCGTATTTATATCATCGTCGTCAGACTCGTCTCGCAGACATTTTAATTCTGACTTAGACGACTAACCGCGTGGTTCCCTTTTCGCGTCTAACGATCGACGGTAGACGTAACTTCGCTCGTTTATGTAATGCAGAAATTGGTCATAGCTATTAATTTGTAGATTCAGAATTTCGAAGGTTAATCGCGGATTGAATTTAACGTGGATCTGTTTTAGCTGTTCCCGGAAAGATGGAGGATGTCACATTCTTTCGAAGATAAGTCGCGCGCGGCATGCAAATTCGATTAAAGATTCACTTTTCTCGAAATTTAAATTGCGTACTTCGAGCAAAAGATCGGCATCTTCCTTCCTTACTCCCTACTGATAACGAAAGGCACGCGTAAAGTCTTTCCAACTACGCCAGTATTGTCGATTTAGTAAATACCATGCTCTATAGGGGCCTTCGAAAACATTTGACAAACAGGGGATAAACGCGTCTTTACGTAACCCACTTACGGCCAATTGATCTTTGAGAATTAACAAAAATTGCTCGGGATCCTTCTCCGTTTTAGGATATGAGATTTTCCAGTTACTGACAATTCGACCAATTTTCATCGCGAAGTCAAGTTCTCATTCATTTGCTAGCAGTGGTGAATTAATTCTGTTCCCACCGAATCTGTTAGTCGGGATAGTGTTGTACCTTTCCTGCGAACGGCGGTATCGTCTGTTGTTAGTCGCGTCTTCGTCACTGTCGCTCGACTCACCATTCGACCACGAGAGGGCCCCCCTCCTAGTTATATTTGAGAATTATTCGTATCTTTGAGATGAAAACCTATTTTGCGTTGGTTGGCTTTCGTTTTGAAACATTCGTAAGTACTCCTCTCTAGTCACGAAAGTTTCTTTCGATAGTTCCTCACCTTCGGGTGTTCGGTGATTCACTGTTAATTTCACCCGATTATTTTGAAATTCTCTTACTTGTCGATCAAATTGGGTTATATTCGGATTTATTATACTCGATTCTCGAGTCGAATTTGACAAACGAACATTTTGATTACTCGATCTATCTTCATTATGAAAATGAACCCAACGAAAACCTCTATCACCGACATTTTGAATTAAATTATCACGTTGCCTGGTGTCAGACGTCCTGGGCAGCTCAAGATTAATTAAAGTATTCAACGATCTAGCGTCTACCATATTTTCTCTTATAATTTCCCCGTTTCAGTTTAAATTTCCTCCTTGTCCGATTTCAGACGATCGGAACAATTCGGTGTCCGTTGAATGGTTCGACAAATGCGCGAAACTATTTTGATTTCTATTAACATCACTATTTTCTTCACTATCAGAAGTATGATTGATATAGGCCGCACTGATGTCGGCCGCCCCGCCCCCCCTTTCAGACGTATGGTTGAGACGTGGCGGGTTTTCAACCCTATTCAGTGCGAAAAATTTATTCCATTTTTCTTTCATATCATTTAATTCTCCCTCGAGTGTCGTGACTTGCGTATTTTCCATCTCGATTGCGTCTAATCTTTTAATTACTAAATTTAACATTTATTCTATTAGGGAATGTCGTGGTAAATCATACAGACTCGGCGTCGCTGGTCGTGACCCCCCACCCCTTCCCGGCAATTTCCGCGAAGCAGTCGTAAAGGGAACACTCAAAGATTCGTTATTTATAATAGCGCTTTGGGTAGTGAGAAGTCTCTCTGTCCCCGCACCTACAGCAAGCGTCGTGTGGACGGACTCACTCGAAATAGCTCCGCTCGCCGTATCCCCACCAAAAGGCGTAGGGAGCGTCTCATTGCGCGACATATTTTTATTTTGTACGTTCGAATTTTTTGACAAATTTTCACTTAATGTTTTTGTTTGCAACCTGGTTTTACCTTTGGGTGGTGTGATAAACATAGCCGCTAATAAATTTTAATTTGACTAATTGCACTCTTTGATCTCGCCAAAACTAATTCACAAATTTTCAATTTGAATTTTATTCTGTATGACTATCTCCAATGATTATTAATTTAAAACCTTCTATAATGGAACCAATGGCTCTGGAGTCTTAAATTAGACCGAATAAAGCTGGCGATAATATACACTGTAATAATACAATAGTATGGACACAATATAAATACTAGTAATATTATATAGCAGAAATAACAAAACAATATAAGCGTAATATACGAATATCGGTTACTCAGTACAGAAAGACAGAAATATAATAGAGTATAGCAAGCTATTTGACAGAGAGAGATAGACTGTCGCTGAATATAGACAATAGGCCTTTTGATCATGTGATGCGCGCAAGCGCAGCCGCCATGCTGAATTGGCGGTAATAACAAAAGTTTCGTACTGTTTTGTCCAACAATGGCTGGGAATGGAATAATATCTCCTCATTCAAATGAATTATTAGAAAAAACTATTGATGGTGCTTCACTAGTTTACAGCTCTGTGCAAGCACACAGTTGTGAACAATTAAGAAGGTGGTTGAAATGCCATGGGCGATCACAGCAAGGAAAAAAAAGTGTCCTGATTGAGAGGTTAAGTATCAATACTTGTTTACACTGTTGTAAAAAATTAATGGAAATAAATAACAATAATAATTTTCGTTAATTAATGATATCAATCAACTATTAGTATTTGCAATAACATCTCAGTTAACAAATAATGACTATTATAATTAATAAAATAAATAATTAAATATTTTGATGATCAACATGACATTTTGAAATCAGTTTAAATTTTAAAGACAACATTACTTTTCAATTCTAAATAAATAAATTAATAAATAAAAAAAAGGTAATGTTGACAAAATTTATACAAAGATATTTAAATTTTGTAAATGTGTAATTTTTTTTTTATTTGTCAATATATCATTTGTTATAATTTTATTGCTTAAAGTTCTTTAATTTCTGCTAGATTTCAGTCATTAATTTTGAATCATGTACTGTAGTATTATATATGACAAAAAATTATGCAATAACAGTTGATATGTATGTATACTAAAAGAAATCCATTTTTCAGGGTGAAAAATGCATTACACAATAACATACCCGTTGATCCTAATGTCGACAAGGGGAAGTGGCTGGATATTCTACAGAAATGTGATCCGAATAAAAACGTACCACAAATTCAAACAACTAATTACCCTCAAATTTGGCAACCATTTCCCACACAAGATGTGCCCAAGAATTTTAACTATGGTTCCATATATCATTATTTAGTTACGTCATGTATTGATGAAGGTAGCAATGACAGTGATAATGAAAATTTTGGTAGCAACAACTGTCCTAAAGATGATTTTAGTACTTCCAAGTCACTAAAACGAGGAAAATTGTACGTTGAGAGCGGCCACGTTTTTGATATTTTTAACGGTGTTACTGCGAATAAAATGTTCTGTATGAAGTGCAAAGTCCACGCATCTTATAAAATAAAAGAAATTCATAGCGTTTCTGTGATGATAGATCCTTTGAATGCTCGAATTATTCACGGTACTTGTGATTGTAAAGCTTCAAGTATGGGTCGCTGCTCGCATGTTGCTGCGTTATTATATATCTTATTAAATTTTGTGGATGATACTGACGAAGATAGTTTACCTTGCACGAGCAAATTATGCACCTGGAATCAAGGTCGAAAAAAAAAGAAGCACATAAGGCTGATGAAATGCAGTATAAAAATAAAATTGATATCACAAAACGTAGATCATATGATCCTGGCAGAAGTTTATCCAAGCCGGTAGACAAGCAAAAAATTAATTGTTTATTGTCTGATTTACAATCTATAAATGCAAATCAGAAAGTTCCTTCAATGTGGCAACTGATATTACAACCACAATATGATGATTACGACCTGGATAAACCAAGAAAAAGTCACTTAAAAACATTGGTTTATAGATTAACTACTAATGTGTATAATAATAACTATGGACCTATTGACATAACATCGGGAGTTCAAGGTGAAAATGATAAATGGTGGCAATTTCGCAAAATATTAATTACAGCTTCCAAAATTAAACTATTTAGTCCAGAGAAAACAAAAGATCAAATCTTTAACCTAGTCAATTCTCATTTGTGGACTAATAAAAAAATCATGACTGCAGCTATTCACTATGGCCAAGTACATGAAGAAATTGCGCGTCAGAAGTATAAGAATTTCACTTCCAAAAAATTTTCTTATATAGTTGAAGATTCTGGCCTATGGGTCAATTCCAAGTTTCCAGGCTTAGGAGCATCACCTGATGGCTTAGTAACGGATACTTTGAAGAAAACAAAAGGCGTGTTGGAAATTAAATGTCCAAAAATATTGGAAAAATTTAAGCCAGCTGATTTACATGTACTAACGCCACAGCAACGTAATTCATTCTGCTGTACTTCAGTCAATAATACTACGATGAAGTTAGGACGAACCCACCAGTATTATTATCAAGTACAAACTCAAATGGCGATCACAGAAAGATCGTGGTGTGATTTCGTGATTTGGACTCCACAGGGTTATCCCGTAGAAAAAATCTTTTACGATAAAAACTTCATTGAGCCGATACTTGAACATGTTAGTGCTTTTCATCAAAATATTTTGGCTCCTGAATATTTTGAAATGAGGATCCCACGGCGATTAATACCCTTTGACTTATCTACATGAATTACATCTTATGCCAAAGCATTTTAAAGAAGATACATATACATATATTGTTTTTATTATTTATTATCTCTTATTACATAGAAAAAAAGTACATAATTGTTACAAAATATATTAAATAAGTAAAGTATATTTTTGCAATAATATGGTTACATAATAATTACAAAGTTCTTTATAAAAATAGATTATCTATTTAGTGCACGAACGAAATAGATTAATATTGTTATTAAACTAATTAAAAAGTTTATAAAATACGAATTAATAAGTTCATAAAATTATTTCTATTTACAATTTTTTTTTCCTTTACTTTTTACGATATAATGGTCCTACTCTTCTTCATCGAAAACTAAAGGTGTTTGAAAATTAACTAAACATGCACAGACAAATATAATTTGTGACATTAAAGTACGCATATTTAATGGCAAAACTGTTTGAAGAAGTCGGAATTTTTTTATACGCCCAATAACATGCTCAACATATATGCGTTGTTTTGCAATTTTTTTTGTTAACATCTCCTCTTGTGGAGTTAAACGATCGCGTCCATTCAAAAATGGAGGAATATTCAAATGTGCTTGCTTTGCTTCAACTATATCGTGAACGGTGAAACCTCGATCTGCAAGTACCACATCTCCAGGTTGCAACAAGTCTGCAATTTTGGATCGCTTAAATATTTCAGGATCTGATATTGAACCCTCGAATACATCAGATACAAAACTAATGCAACCATTTGGAGTGCAGCCAATCAATACTTTAAAAGTCGTATGAGCTTTATAACTTGAATATAAATTACCTTGGTGTTCAAAATTCGTTGGCGATTGACAAAAAAACTCGGCACAATCAACAATAACTCGAATGTTTTTTATAGACCTAAATATTTTTGGTAATGTTTCAGCTTTCGTTTTCCTAGATGGAAACATAAATGGCTTTAATTCAGTAGTAAATTCATTATGCAAAAAATAAATCCAAGTTGTACATATTTTTGAGACAAACCCTGTAGAAACATCGAACTTGTAAGCTAAATCTTCTATTAAATATCCCATGCGTAATCTTAATAACACCAGAATTAACTGTTGCATTGATGTCAACTTGTATTTATTACTATTTTCGGAAGATTTATTTTTTGTCTCTCGATTACCCCAATATTCTAAGTTGTCACAAGCTGGACTCAAAAATCTATGCAAAGCTAGAATTTGCTCAAAATTCAGACTTGTATAAAATATACATTTGTTTTCATCAATGCGTATAGCATTTACAAACTTTTCCACAGCTGAATTTTTTTGCAACTTCACCTGAACACTTTTATTACGCATCTTTATACTGTCGGTTTGAATTTCTATCGTTGTAAATTTGTTAGTTCCCTCACAGTTAGTTTCTTCCTCCAGTATTCTCATCTCTGCTGATTGATCTGGTAATATTTGTTGAATAAAACAAGCAGTATCATCAGGAACATTGAAAATCTCTTCATGGGCCGTAGATTTCTACAATAAAAGAAAAAAGTTTTTTTATTTAAATCTATACGATTTTATTATTATAATATTTATACTCAACCTGCGCAACCGTCGAAATGTTGTTTATTTTCGTTTTTTCTGATTCATTCTCTCCTTCCATATCAGCTCTTTTATATTTTTCAAATAGGCTGGTTCTAACTTTGACTACCTATGAATTATTTTGAGGTTATAACTCCGAAAATCATATTGTTGTATAAATAATCATGCATTACCTTATCGATTGATTTATTAATTTGTTGAAATTCTTGGTAGCTTAAAGGATCAGGATTCTTCTCAGTTGGACCACTTTCTCCATGAAAATGTAGTGAATAAATATAAGTATCCTTAGTCACATCATCGATTGATCTAAAACCTCTGTCACTTCGGCCACATTTTTTTACCCACAATTCACATTTTGTACATTTTGCACATGCTTTAATATGTAATTTGCTTGAGGATTTGATAATTTTTTTGCGATACTCTAGACAAGGCTTTGGAAAATTTATAAAATAATATGTATTGCCTTTGAATGATTTATACCGTGTGTCACTTCTACATACTCCATAACAACACCGTTTTGTTATTCCTTTTCGTACAGATAACATGATTACAATCAGTTGCAAAAATTTATTTCTCAATAGTGACACTTATTACTTTAATTTTTTTTCCTGTTTTTATATTAATATACCTTAATTAATATTTATTTGCTTTTATTTTCTAGACGCGGGCACTTTAACATGCTTGTTTACAAAAAACAGTACGAAAAACATGGCTGATCTTGACGCATGCGCACAAAAAAAAAATTTTGATGAAAAGGCCTATGTAAAAGAAGAGAGAGTATTCGAGCGTAACGCAGCCTCATAGAAATTAATCCGTTTCAAGTTCACGACAGAAGGTAAACATGCGGCTGTACACTCGCTACAGTCTACGTTAGTCGAACTTTCTCGAACAGTATATACGTTATTTCAAATTTTATTTTCTATTATTTGATAATTTACTTTATGTACAATTTAACATTAATTTCCACGTGTGCCCCACATTGGGCGCCAAATAAGACGGCGTACTTTTACAAAGACAATTTGACGAATATTAAATAAAAATATACACCACCTGCCGCGGCCGTGGTCCGTCGGCTGACAGGGCTCTAGGCTAATTAATTAATTAATTCCATAAATTCGTTGGGCGCCAATTGGTTTGAGGAACCAATACCTAAATTTCCTTTTATAAATTTACCATTAATAAATAAATAATTGAATGAGGAATTCGGCTAGCTCGATTATTAAAATAGAAGAGACAACCCAAGGAGGAGACGTGGAGGACCAAAAGTAATTACAAGACAATAGAAAAGCGTATAGGCGAAGATATATAAATTTATTTACTTACTACTTGTCGATATACTAGATCACGTTACCCTTCTTAAATGGCAAACTTAGTTTAGTCGACAACAGACGGTCGAAGTTCTATTACACAGAACAGTTAGATTTGACAAATCGTAGTTTACACGACCGAGACTCCTCGAGGACTGCTCACAACTGGAGTGTGTTTATTATTCGCAGCTGATCTGCGCCGATCTAGCGTCTTCGCTTTGCTGCCAGTCTGCTACAACGTGTGCAGGCAGAGGTGCTTATTTCGCGGTCAAACACAGTGTGAGTCTTTCCTCGTGGAGCGTGATACCTGGTCTAATCTATAGGTTGACAATACAGAGGACGATTAAGTTTATACTAATTTTCTACCTACAGGGTTAGTGTCGATTATCAAGGTTTGGGAGTTGATTGAGTTCTCGAGGAGTCAATTCGAGTTTTGACATCGAGGAAGAATTTTATTTTCCTGTCACACCATTTAATTCGTTCGTTGTGGGTTTACTGGGTTTAGTTTCATTCTTCTCAGATCTATCTTCATGTTTCATGAATTCATTGGATTCACTCAGGTGTACTATAGAATTATCATTTCTTATGGATTCGTCGGAATATTCATTATTATTTTTCCTGGATTCGTCGGAATTACGTTTACACTTATTGTTAGTAGATTTATTTTCATATTTCACGGATTCATTTCTATACTTTATAAGTTCATTGGATTCACTTGGATTTATAATAAATTAGTCATCTGTTTTCATGGATTCATTGGAATATTTTGTAGATTCATTATTGTTTTTCACGGATTCATTGAATTCATTTGGTATTATCGTAGGTTCGTTATTATTTTTCACGGATATCCATTGGATTCACTTGGTATCATCGTGGATTCATTAATTATTTTTCATGCGTTCATCATTATCTCTCATAGATTCATTGGATTCAATTGGATTTATCGCAGATTTGGCATTATTTTTCATGGATTTATTGGAATATTCGTCGTATCTCGCGGGGTTATTTTCGTTTTTTGTGGATTCGTTAGATTTTATCGTAGATTCAGTTTCATATTTTATGCATTCGTCGAAATATTTTTGATATTTTGTGGATATATTCTTATACCTGATGGTTTCTTTTGCATTCTTACCCTTGATTTTAAAATTTTGAGTACCTGATTCTAGGAATCCTCAGCCTTACTTCCGAGTCTGACGTATTAATTGCGTAAAGGTACGCTTTACTATCTCGGTTTGCCACTAACGCGTTTCCTATGTAGACGTTGTCACCTGCGTCTAACAAAGGTAGGTACCCTTCGGTTAACTCAGTTTTTTCGAGATTGACACGGATGCCAAACCGTGTCCTCGATGGAATTACGATAACATTTTCCGGATTTTGGACCTTTTCCTTTCCTTCAAGAGATTCGGAAATTTCTGTCTTTAAATTGGATTTTGTATAACCGAGACACCCGTTAGATTCTACATCTGGGAGCGGTAAAACCTCGGTGCCTAGTTCGGTCTCCACGAGTTTGTCTCAGTTGCCAGTCTGCGCTCTATACGGAGTCGTTTTTTCCTGCTGGTTTAGAAATGAAACTCGTACGTTACCGAATTCTAATATGCCTTTATCAAAATTTATTTGAGCTCGATTTTCGGTTGAAGAACTGGGATCCTATTATTCCGTCCTGTGGAATTGGTAAATTTTCCGGAACTATATGGAATTGAGCTTCGGAACTTTTGCCACGGTTTCTACGCACGCGGGAACTTTTTCGGGATTTTGAGGCGGATCTATAATTATTTGTTCCATATCGCTTGTAGGCAACGTTACTAGTTTTCTATCGGTACGCCCTGTATAATAGATAAGGTGGGGTTGGGTGTTTTGAGAGCCTCCGAGGTCACACCGTCGTTCGGTAGGCTCTCCTCGTTTCCCGAAAATGAAACTCGATTTCCTCGCGGAATTTGATTTAATCTACCATTTCACTGTTTAATTGGACATTCGCTGATTGAGTGACCGTAGTTTCTACAATATCGACAGTATTCGCGTGGTTATTCTCTCTGGTATTCGTTAGGTCGGTTCGAATTGTAGGGTTGATAATGTGTTTGCGGAGTGTAACGCGTTTGTCTAATTATTTAATTATCGTCGTACCTGATTTGGACGCTGATTTCCCTGTCTGAAATTTGGTTGTGGCCTCTGCGGGCTCGGGTCCCTTGAAAAAGTTCTTTCGTGGTACGAATTATTCGTGGGATAAGTGTTTCCGCAGTATTGATTGTTCCCTTGATAGCGATTTTCGCGATATTGATTATTTCTAGGATAACCTTGTTGATTGGATACAATTCACTTAACCACTTAAACGGCCCGGCCGTTTATTATTGCTGATATGAAATACAACACATCATATTGTTGGCGAGAGAAATTTGCTAGATAAGAGAACAATTTCGAATTTTTTCGGGTGAGTTGAAAAATTAACGACTGTAGTCAGGGCGGCTAGGTGGTCCAGTGGAGTAAGTCTCCGGTAAAGCATCTCTAGATACCAGGTTCGATTCCTAGCTCCGTCCTTAATTTTTCAACTCACCTGAAAATTTCGAAATTGTTCTCTTATCTTGTTGATTAGGAGAGTTCGACCTTGGGTTACTGTAATTGTCTTAATTACTAAAATTCGGAGGTCCCTGTTGTCGATTGGGACGGTTTTCTCTTGAATTGTAATCGGGTTGCGGTTGGTAATTTATTTGACGATTTTGATGATTCGGAAATTGATTTCTTGGGTTAGTATTATTTTGCAGTTGGTAGGTGTTCGAGTTACGTCGAGGATCCGAATAGGCATCTTTCGCGTTATAATTATTCCGATAGTCTGCTCGATTACCCTGGATAACATAAGTTTGATTCCGAGGTTTACGGTGATCGTAATAGCTTTTGTCTGAATTACATTAACAATCGTATTTATCGTGGTCGTTTGCTCCACATACAACGGAATTATATCGTTGAAACATCGCGTAATTTATCGTAGCGTCTTGAATTGTACTAGGTTGATCTCCTCGTCTAAGTTGGATTTTGATTTTCTCTTTTATTTCTACTTTCATCTCCACGTTGACCAGTTCTTTTAGAGTACCGAGTACTGTGGGGATTTTTCCATCGATTTCGGGTCTTAGTCCGCGCAGAAAAGCGGCTTTGCCGTCCGTTTCAGTATTTCGCGTAAAAACTTCGAACTCGTCTTTACGTTGTTCCTGCAAAAATGCCTCTCTTAAATTTTCCATCGCTTCGCGTACCCTTGATGCGTACGTCACGACGTCTTCATTTTGCCTTTAGAAAATTTTCCTTAGTTCACCCTGACACAGATTGACGGATTTGGCTGGTCCATAAAGTTCATTTATTCGAGCGCCTAATTCGTCTACGGTATCGAACTGTTCGTTCTCGATCACACGTCGAGCTACTCCCTTGATTTTATTACGAATTATTCGCGCGAGGCTTGATTCGACTTGAGGCGGGACCATTTCGCGTGCATCCCTGCACAAAACTTCTAACCTGCGACGGATTACCGTGAAACACCGCGACTGCCTCTAGGGCATCCTCAATTGAAATATAATAAGTCGGTGCGGGTAAAGCTGTTACGCCTGCACTTACAGCGGGTTCCTTTACCATTTTAAATTCATGAGGAATTTTAATATGTGTTTGGGATTGGTTTTCCGAATCAGGGGCCGGATTCTGAACATCAAGTGAGTTCGTGTTCGTCTTTGTGGAAACGGAAATTTGGAGTGTGATGTCAAGCTCTTCGTACCTGAATAGTGTATGGCTCAGGAACTTGCGGTCTATGCCACCTAGCGGCTAATAAATCGTTCTCTATCTGCTCGTGGTAATTGCCCACCCACTAGCACCCCGTGTATTTTCTATTATTTTTTTGCCTGTGGTGCCGGTTTCTAACGTAACCTCGCGTTGAGCACGCAATATATAACAGACTTCTTATCCGAAAAATAACTCTAAAATAAGAAGTATGCAGTATACTCAACATCCAACCATTTGAGAAGGAATAAGAGGTTATGTATGGTTAATACAAATAAACGTCAGAACCATAGACTTATAAAGATAGACTGAGCGCTCTTATGAGCCGCTTGAAGCAAACATTTGAAGGACAGAAATATGCCGGGAGTACTCCTTTCTCTCTCTCTGGCGATATTTGTGGCGGGGATCGAGGTGGTAGAGGAGAATGAGGCGAAATTATGTGCCTATATCTATAGCTGTTCGACTTCCACTGTTCCGTTGGCTCCCACCATGACGCCGATTGAAGAGAGAGAGAGCAGTACTCCCGGTATATCTCTGTCCTTTATACGTAACTGTCAGTGCCTCTTATAGGAGCGCTAAATCTATCTTTATAAGTCTATGGTCAGAACTAACATCTATTTTTCTCTCCTTTCTTAGCTATCGCCCTCTATCAACAGCATGTGCCACTTCGTAATAATAATTAACATCGGTAAGCTCTGTACAGACCACGAAGTATAGATACAAGGAGTCTGAACGTAATGTTGAACGAATGGTCGTAATTTAGGGGACAGATTTTTTTGCCGGTAGAGTGCGCCACTTTTTAAGAAGCACTCGTTTAAATTCTTACGCGGGAAGTCTTGTTGCTATTGACACCTCTCTGGAAAAAAATATTCTGAGAAATGTGGAATTAAATACAAAGTTTTAGGATTTACATTTAACTTTTCTCTCCGTAGCACTTTTATTAAAACATTTGACTAGAAAATGCCCCCGCATTATTATGAAATTGTTAATTATTTTTTTTGTTAATTCTTTTTTATGCTCGTCACAGCCAACAAAAATTGATATATTTCTTGTCGTATCGTCATTTATATCAGAGATTGTTGAAGAATCATTATTTAATAGCAAGCTACAATTGTTTTCATTGTCGTCATTAGTATGTGATTTTGGCTCAGCTTTCTTCCTCAAATGAACTTTCTGGTATTCATACACATATACACTACCATCTTTTAAAATCTCTCGATCAGTTTTAATCACATTCTCTGGATTAAAGTGTAATTCGCAAATAAAACTGCTAGCTTTTAATTCTTGTCCCAAAGCTGAGCTCCATTTACTACGCAATTCAACATCCTTAAAAGTAATATATATTTTTATATTTAAGCACATAAATAAAAATATTTTTCAAATATTAGAAAACTACATAAATTTTAGAATTATTTGTTAATAACACAAATTTTCAATATTATTTTGAGGTTACTCACTTTTGGTGCTTTGAATAAAGCTACTTTCTCTACATTCTCACTTGCCTTTCGGCCACTAAGACAACCATGAACAGCACAACACCTACCCATTGTTTTCTTAAAATTAATTTTAAATAGATAAATTTTTATTTTATATTTAATTTAATTAATTTTAACATTCGCGAGCTAGTATATGGTGTATGTTTACGTGTAATAATAATAATAACAACGGCACGTCCTGAGTACTTGCGCAGCCAGTGGCAGAAAAGAGAACTATGATTTAGGTTTATTATTGCGTACATTAATACTATGAAAACCCCGATACCGTTCAGACTCCTTGTATCTATACTCCGTGGTACAGACCGTGATGTTCATTAACCATCGACTATAATAATAGTATGGAGAGCGGAAAACCGTAGAACTCACTAACTCGAACTCACTAACTCGAACTCACTTAATGTTCAGAATCCGGCCCCAGGCGTTTGAACAAGTATTTGAGTGGGTTTTTCTGTTTTTCTCGGGTTCTCCGGAGAATTTTTATTTGTTGGATTATAATTTTCATTCGAGATTTGTGATTATTTGGGGGTTAGACTTGAGTTTCCCGACGCGTTCGTCTCCTCTAAATTTTCTAATTGTCCTTTAAATAATTGGGTGCCCTGCGTACTAACTTGTGATCTGAGTCGTCAGCCTGAAGGCGGAGAATGTACTATGGCTGGGCGTTTTTTATCGATAGGAGGGTCTTCCTTTCCCATTTAATGTTGGGATCGAACAAGCAGATTTATTTGCTTATAACTGGGTTGGAATTGGAGATTAATTTTTCGGGATTTGTATAATAGCGACAATTCTGAGGACTGTTGAGACAGAAGAGAGACAGGACAGGTTTGATAGCGGGGACGTTGAGAGTAATTAAAAAAGAATACTTTTGACTCGTTTTTATGGATATAATTTTTGCCGTTTTTCTAATCTTTGCGTCTTCTTCGCTAATCGTTCTGGGTAGCGTTGGGGGCTCAAACAGCTTATCTTTTTCTTCTATTCGTTTTTCTGTATCTCCTGGGTAATAGCAAATATCTTCAGGAGTTCCGATGGTATAGTTAGAATTGTGCGGTTTCTTGAGATCAGACTCCTTCACAGAGTCCAGAATTTTGTTCAGGTCGTTGAGTACAATCGGCTTAGTATATTGTTTCCAAAGCATCACTATAGTTCCACGTTTTCCTCTGTTTATTTCGTTCGATTTTGGGAGCATTCGTTATGGGAACAAAGGGTATTTGTCAGCGGTTTCGATTAAGGGTTGGAATCTCGGTTCGAAAGGGTATTTCGATGGAAACGAGGGATCTCAGTGATACAAGATTATCAATGGGTGCGATGTTGAAGAAATATTTGAATGGAAAATTTCCAGAACGGATGAGAAGATTCTTGACTGACTCATCGATTTAGAATTTTGGCGAGTTACTGGGTATTAAGATTTAGGTTTGTTGAATTATTCTATTAAATAGAGCGAGATTAGGATGATTTTCAGTTCGTATCGGTAGCGCGGAAAATTTCCGCCGTCCGTCGGTCGCTACTCGCGTCACAAGGAGTTTTTCGTGATTAACGTTTGGTTTCCCGGCCGATGCACCAAAAATTTATCTGACGTCGGTACGGTACCCGGTGGAAATTTTCAGATGTTAGACACTGGAATCCTTTACACAGCTACAGTTAGATTCACATCAATAGTTTGGGTCACCAATTACCGATAAAATATTGAAATACACCGGACAACGGTCGTTCTATCACTCTAATCGAACGAACCGAGGAATGAGTAATTGTTGGATAAAAGATTTGATTAATTGGCTTACCTTTTGAGAATTATCTGGATATGATTAATTGTAGCGTAGATTGGTGATTTAACGGAATGACTGATTTTAATATATTTGGAAACTTTGATTAACTTGGATTTATTTTGTAAGTTCTTTATTTCAAGTCACAAACAACGGGGTTACTTAGTTGTTAGAGTTAGAATTGATATGACAAAAATGGAGCTGAAAGCTCGCTCGCTGGAGTTTTGGACAGAGTAACTTCGTAAGAAAATTTTAAATGCAAAAGGCAAAAGGATTTTACCGCGAGACTGTACCGGGACAAGATAACGAATCTAGTGGTAAAAAACAAGAGGACGATCCGATGATCGGTCACCGTTTTTATGGGTATCGATCGCTGCGCCTAACGATCCCCTTCTTTAGCTCTTTGTCAACTGCGCTTTGTCTGCGCATCTTCCCCCTTTTCTAGGAATTAAAATGAGGGCGCGCATCTTCCCCCTTTTCTAGAAATTAAAATGAGGGCACGACATCTTCGCCGCATGTTCGCCCGTGCTCTTAGCTCTTTAGTTATTACTATATTGGAAGCTTTTTCATATATGGTATAACGCTGCGTTGGTGCGGTGGTGTGAGTGTAGGGTAGTTGCGCCGTCAGCTTCCTATTTGCGTGGGCTTTGGTGTACGGGCAGCAAGCCCTCTTGACTATCGTGCTTCTTCCCCCTTTTCGTGGGCGTTAGGACCTGAGCCGATTTTAGCTGCTAATTCCTAATACGGTGATCACAGTGCACGTGCGCTAGAGGTGACCCATGTTTCGTGATGTCATATGTCGAGGACGTTAGTGCTGTGTGCATTTTTCGGAGTCACGATGCGCTGAGTCCTAGTCGTAGTTTACTTCTTAAATGTTCTTACTATCCCGTTCGTTAGAAAGTCGATATATTAAGATTACCATATCGGTTACTTGTTGTTTTGTTAGTTTTATAGCGTATAGAATTGCATGTGTATTATAATTGATTACTATGGTTATTCACCTGGAGTGCAATAGTGATTATTTATGAAACATAGTTTCTAATTACTTAATATTATTAGAATTGCGCTGCTGCGAATATTCTTAGGTGTTCGTGTTATAACAATCTTAAGAGATTTAGGGTATTTAACAATTTGATAATTCGTAGTTTTGGAGCAGGTTTACATATGTGCCTTTGTATAATTCTCTTCTGTAATTGTTAATTCTTATATTGATATAGATCGGCTTGGAAGGTGTTGGAACGTTTTTCTTATGTTTATTGGTTGCCTGTTACTGGGCGCTGTCACGTATACATCTTTGAGTTTATTCCTTGGTGTCGTACAATACCTGTAAGGAGCTAGGTGTACGTTTTCTTACGTTTTACCTCAAAACTGGTATAAGCCTTCTTAACCTAAAAGGGTTGATTATTGCTGTATTGATACATTAATTGTAATTCTGTTTTATTGTTTCGCTTTAAAAGATCATCCCATGAGTCGATTCATCTACAATCGTTAAGCTCCCTAATATGTTCTCCAGATGGGCTCTGTATGGCTCCACATTGGAGATCTGCATTACCTTCAAAACGCTGCACGCGTTGCCTACAATACGGCGTTACGGTGGAAAGTATAATTCATGACGGATATTTGGTATTCACGGTTTTGAATGTTTTGCAGTCTCTGGTGTTATGGATTATTGCAGCAGTGCATCCATCTTTACATCATATCGGTTATACATTTATCTATGGTTTGACAGTCTTCTACTCTCCAGACTATACGGTATAGCGTAAGTTGCATATAGTGTAGGTCTCAGCTCAAAATGCGCAAATGGCATTATCGAGTGTTATATAATAATTAGATATAATGGTGTTAGTTAATCATAGTGTTAATATGATAAAGATACATAATAACGTATAATAATATTATGGCTCTTTGTAGTGCGAACTACGTCTCGTAACATGGTTTTTAAGCCTTGATTAGTGAACTTCATAGTTATTTCTATCTAGGGATATTCCAAATAGTTAGACATTTGTTTTAATACCTTATGGTTACAAGATTCTCGTACGTCGAGTTTGGTTGGTTGATAAAAGTGACATGCAATAATAATAGTCGATAAAATATACGGACGTTCCGGTCGGATGGTACACTACATCCAAGAATTAGCGGGAGAGAGAGAGAGAGGGAGAGGGAGTGGGCGAGGGAGAGGGAGAGGGAGAGGGAGAGGGAGAGGGAGAGGGAGAGAGAGAGAGAGAGGGTATGTTCTGATATACACTGCGAGCACCGTAAGGTGTGACGTCATTTAGTATACTGCGAAGCCGTTCCTTTATAGTTGGCTATACTGGTTACTATGGGAAATCTGCCGGGGGCGTGGCTTCTCCTTGCGGCAGAAGCAGTAACTATTCTAAAACACATTTTTAAATCAGCTTTCGTGTTCTTATGTGAAAGCGTGTATTTATTTACAGTTATTAAACTCGAATTTTCAAAAAAAATTCAATAAAATATGAAAATTTCAGTACAAGAAATTTCTGAGTTTGCAAATACTCAGCCTAGTCAGAAAAATTTTATTGGTGGTGAAGATATACTTGATGCGGGACATCTAATGAAATGTGGCCTACAGTAATCAGATACTAGTTGTGATAATGAGTATAAAATAATTGCATTCTGTCTCAAAACTTCTCGTTTAAAAGATCCACCGCATGAAATTGTGGGTGCAATATCGCAACATTGGCTGCAATGAAAAATAAAATTTAATGTTTATTGTTTTTTATTTTTTCTGACAAATATTACACTACAAAAAATTTCATTTCATATTGATGATAAACAAATAATTATGAAATGAAATTCTATAAGTAATTACTTACATGTTGGTATGAAGTCATTTTTTGTAAAATGTAATGAAAACACTTTTTTTGACTGTGTAACCTCATTCCCAATTTTCAATGCTTTTATCCAAGCTAATCGACGATCAATTACTTCATCTTCACCAAATTTATTTTTGATTACTACAAAACTAGAATTTGCCGAAGGAAAAGTGTAAAATCGAACTGTATTGTTCTTACTAGACTTGCTATTACACCCATACACGCAGCAGAAAGTTTTATTTTTATTTTCTTGTGGTGGAAACTCCATGATTAAATTTTTTGATCAAATATTGAAATTTAAGATGTTTTTAAGTAATAACTAAGCTTATAGATAATAATTGATTACTTAATATTTAAAAAAAAATTTAACACTTTTAAACTACATTTCTCACATATTATATTTGGTATCAGCAGTTTAAGCTTGACCTGCACAGAGTAGTTTATATTTGATCCGTCAGGTAGCGTATCTGAGTGGATGATTTCCCAATACTGTGATCGACTTTTTTTGGCGTTACTTTCATTCCATACATAATATTTGTTTCACACTGCAATAAACACAATTTCTTCAAATTTTCCATTTTTTTTTTTAACGGCCGGTATTTTTAAATGACAATATTCGATAATAATAATTATCAACAGTGGAAGCTGTTAAATTTCTGAACGCTGTTGATCACGTGATGAAAGCACTAAGAGCACCTTACCTCGAAAGCACCAGTGTTCACAGTAGAAAAATGGCGACGATTTATGACGTCATATATTTCCCCAGGATACTGCGACTGTACAGGACTGTATACTGTCAGTCAATAACGTGTGATGTCGGAACGGTACCTAGTGGAAATCTCCAGATGTTAGACACCGGAAACATTCACACGCAGCTACAGCTAGACTCACATCAGTAGTTTGGGTCACCAATTACCGATTAAGTATTGAAATACACCGGACAACGGGCATTCTGTCGCTCTAATCGAACGAACCGAAGAGGGAGAAATTGTTGGATAAAAGATTTAATTTGGCTTACCTTTTTGAGAGTATTCTGGATGCGATGACTTGTAGCGTAGATTGGTGAGAGGTTTTAGCGGAATAACTGACTCTAATATATTTGGATACTTTTATTAACTTTGGTTTATTTTATAAGTTCGATATTTAAAAGTCACAATAACGGAGTTACACAGTGTAAGATCTTAAACTTAATATGACACAATGGAGTTTAAGCTCGCTGGACTTTTGGGCAGAGTAACGTTGTATGAAAGTCTTAATGCAAAAGGCTAAAGGATTTTACCGCGAGACTGTACCGGAACTAGATGAAGAATCTGGAGGTAGAAACCAAGAGGACGATCGAGTGATCGGTCGCCGTTTTTATAGGGGTCGATCGTTGCGCAGAACGATCCCCCTCTTTAGTTTTTTGGTCGCCTCTGCGCACCTCCCTCCTTTTTCTAGGAACTAATTAGGGCACGACATCCTCGCGCATGCACCCCTGTTATCTTAGTCCATTAGCTATTACTATATTGTAGGTTTTTACGTATGGTATAATATATTATGGGGTCTTGTATGGTATAACGTTGCTCGGTGCGGTGGTGTAGGTGCGTGGACTTTGTTCCGTAGTTCTCCGAACTGCGTGAGCTTTTCGTTGAGGCGCCAGCCCCCTTTCTGGCCCCCCTCAGCCACTGAACTTCTTCCTGTCTACCTCTTAATGTTTTTGCTATCTTGCTCGTTACAAAGCCCATATTTCATTTTGGTTACCTGTCGTTTGTTAGTTTTATAGCTGTTTCTATATAGAATTACATATGTATTATAGTCGACTACTGTCGTTATTAACCTGGAGTACAATAGCAATTGTTTATAAAACATAGTTTGTTATTTGCTTAACATTATTAGAATCGCGCTGCTGCGAATATCCTTAGCTGTTTGTGTTATAACTATCTTAACAGATTTAGAGTATTTAGTAATTTGATAATTCATGGCTTTAGAGCAGGTTTACATGTGTGCTTTTTGTATATAACTCCCTTCTGTAAATGTTAATTCTTATATTGATATAAATCGGCTTGGAAGCTTCTAGAACGTTTTCGTTTCGTCGGTAAGTTCCCTAATGTATTCTTTAGGTGAAGATCTGTATGGCTCCACATTAGAGATCTGCATTGCCTTCAAAACGTTGCGCGTGTTGCCTACAATACGGCCTTGCGGAAGAAGGTATAGTTCATGCTGGGTAATTAGCATTCACGGTTTGATGGTTTTGCAGCCTCTGGTTTTATGGGTTGCAGCAGTGCTATCTTTACATTATATTGGTTATGCATTTATCTATGGTTTTACAGTCTTCTATACTCCGGGCTATATAGTAAAGCGTATGTTGCTTATAGTATAGCTCTCACCTCCGAATGCACAAATGGCATTGTTGAGTGCTATATAATAATTGGGTATAATTATGTTAGTTAATTATAGTGTTAATATGATAGTGATATATAATAACGCATAATAGTATTATAGTTCTCTGTAGTACGAAGATCTCGTAACATGGTTTTTAAGCCTTGGCTAGTGAATTTCATAGTTATTTCCATCTAGGGATATTCCAAATAGTTAGACAGTTGTTTTAATTTCTTATGGTTACAAGATTCTCGCACTTCGAGTTTGGTTGGTTGATAAAAGTAACATGCAGTAATAATAGTCGATAAAACATACGGACGTTCCGGTCGGATGTTACAAACGGAACGAATATCTCCCCAGTAAGAGCACTGAACAGTGCTCGCAGTGTATGTAGAGGACCTTCTCACTGTATACAGTCGGATTCTACTCTTTGTACGATACTTTGGTCTGTGCCGTGGCTTGTACTTCACAGCTCAACAGTTCATTCTTTTGCTATTTTTCGCATTTTTTCAATTCTGAAATCAACGTTTTCATTTTTATAAAGCTGGAAGTATATACCGATCAGAAAAAAAAATAAAATATGACGCAAAGAATAAGGACAGTTCTGATAGACCTCAGTGGAACACTTCACGTAGGCAATGACGTCGTGCCAGGAGCTGTGGAAGCTTTAGAAAGGTCCTCCAAGCCTATGTTTAAATTCTCGATTAATTAGCATACTTTGAGCATTTATGAGTGTGTGAACTTGGAGCTACTTGCAGCGATATTGCGTCTTGCATTGAATGTTGCTATTTGTTACTGTTGTGAGCCTGCCTGGTCTATTTCATAGAATTCTCTGGGAACATGATGTCTATTTGTTGTTAATACTGTATGCACTGGACTATTGTTAGTCATAACTTCGTTATTCTGTTACAATTACTTGCAGGCTCCGGAATACCAATGCATCCATAAAATTTGTCACCAACACATCAAAGGAGTCAATGAGATACTTGCATGCTCGTTTAAATAAAATTGGGTTTGTGATCGATAAAGATGAAATCTTCAGTTCGCTCAACGCAGTTAGACAAGTATTAATATCTCGTCAACTAAGTCCCCTGTTGTTAATTGATGATGCAGCAATGGAAGATTTTACAGACCTTGTCAAAGACAGCCGACAAAATGCTGTGGTTGTTGGATTGGCACCTTCCAAATTTCATTACCATGAATTAAACAAAGCTTTCAGGTCAGTTTCCCTAAGCCAGCATCTACAATTATTGAAGTCGACTCTTCACAACTTGCAAAGATCTTTTACTACCACATGCCTATAGCAGAATCTTAAAGCCAAGGGTGACATAAGAAACAATTTTGCGTAAGCAACTCATGAAAACACCTTAAATGTTGCAGTTTCTAAAAATATATGTTGGTGCGCGTTCAAAAAATACAGGAAAAATCAAGGAATTTGAGTTGGGGTATGGAAAAGTCAGAAAATTTCGAAAATAGGTCAAACACTTCGATTCGACTACTAAGGTTAGTTCTGAGTTTTTGGCACTTTATTTAAAGCTAGATTTGTGGAAGTTTTTTTGATGCATTACAGTCATGCTACTTGAAACTAGAATGAACGAAATTCTTACTACTCATTTCACTCTGTAACTTTGTATCAGGTTTTGATAATATATAAGTGATCATTTTTTAACCTTTGAGCTTTTCCAGAGAAATCTTAGATTAGCTAAATCGAATACCTTCTTATGTCGTTAGGTGCTCGTAAACTATAGAGGAACTTCCAAGTGAAATGCAATAATTCTTACCATATGAAAAGTTTTAAAGAGAATGATTAAACAATAATACATACCAATTGAACTATTTTTCGTACCTTTCAGAAGTGTTTTACTTAGTGCGAGTGGTTTTTGAGTTATTTAGAAATATGTATCAAGAAATTTTGTTTTCATGACATTTATTTGAAATCAGAAAAGAAAGTACATAATTCATTAGACATCTTATTTGTGATGATAGAATTAGGAAGATACAGGAATAAATCATAGCAGGAAAACCATTGGTAAATATCGCGGATCCCATGATGTATAGTATGGTCTTCCTAGTATCAATATGGTTGAGACTCAAAATGTATTGATCGTTTGTGTTGCTGGTTGCTTGCTTGTTTCTGAGGTATGTACATATATTAGACAATGATATCAGATAAAGTTGACCAAAACTCAAAACTATGACAAAAAAAAAGTTTATTTGCTATTGCGGAGAAGTTAGGAAAGACTGGAGATCTTAGCTAGGAAAACTGGGAAAACTCCTGGTATTTAAAAATTAATATTGTGTAGCCAGCCGAAGGCAGGACATCACTTCGAAAGTCCTGAAGACAAGAAGTTATGGAGAGTCTACTGAATGAAAAAAAAATTTGTATGTGTATCAAAATTTATTTAAATCACTTCGTGAATGCTGCAGACTTCTTTTAGAAGGTGCATCATTGATAGCTATCCATGAAGGACGATACTACAAGCATGAAGATGGCCTGGCATTAGGACCTGGACCGTTTATAAAAGGCTTGGAGTATTCCTCAAATGTGAAGGCCGAGGTAGTTGGTAAACCTACGGCTGAATTTTTCAAAGCAGCCTTAGGAACTGCAAGGCCAGAGGAAGCAGTTATGATAGGCGATGTAGGTTTTATACAGTACATGACTTTGTTCTAATATTGGTTAACAACGATGTGTCATGGATATCAATTTCAATGTAAGGATGTGAGAGACGATATCGCTGGAGCCCAAGCACTTGGCATGAGAGGAATCCTTGTGCAGACTGGAAAATACAGGGAGGAAGACGAAAACAAGATATCCCCAGGACCGTATAAAGTATGTTCGTCGTTTGTAGAAGCTGTCGAAGCTGTCATACAAGAAATAACTTAAGCATTTTGGTTTATAACTGGCGATTTAGGTAAAAAAAAAATTCATTTAGAATTAAGTCAATAAAAAGAGCGTTAAAATAATTCACCTGCAAATTCAGATTTTCCCAAGTCATGAATTACGCTAATATAAACGGGAGGCCATAGTTAAATCCCGACCTTAATAAAATATCGATTATACTTGTACGAGTGATATTCCGCTTCAATTTGCCTAAAAAAGAACTCATCGTACCTAAAATGACAGGAACATTGCTCGAAAAAAATTAGAAATGTGGGGTAGAATAGAATCTCCCATACATACATGCATTAATTGAATTGACTGATTAAGTTGACATGACATAGCATTGCTTACTTTATTATTATTATCATTAATATAGTTCATGGTTTTATTCGTAAAACAAAAATATGTAATAAGTTTTCAAATTAGCATAAAACTGAGGTCAGTATTTCAACGTGGACTTTTATTCCACACTGGGCATTTTACCTCTGCTTCCCATATGTTGGCACAGTAATAATAAAACTAGCAGATTGCTAAATTAACGTTGGATATACTTGCTTTGATTATAAAGAATGCATGTTGTTATAATAAAAGCTTCAGCAAGAAGAAAAACGTGTCTATAGTTACGATACAATATGGCGTCTGCCACGAATATTTGAATACATTTCTAACACCATATAATTTCATTCAGTTATTACTTCGGAATAACGAAATGACAGATTTCAAAACCCAATTTGATGATATTCAATTAATTAAAAAAAAAATAAAAAATGAAGCACTCCAGACCATGACAATGAAATTGCGTCTGTAAATTAAAAAACTACTTTCTGACGAATATACTACTTTTGGTATCCCTCAATGTTTGTCCGGTTCTCCTTTTCCATACCCTCATCTCAATATAAACTGTAAGTAATAAGTTCGAGTGGTTAAAAGTTCAAATATTGAATAACTTTTTAGTTTTCAACACCTTTGGTGATATAAGAAAAGGATTGGTTTCGATCGAAAATTGCTTTTTCTTATTCCTGTTACGTCCCAGCCGATAATTACGGCTGCACCCTCTCTGTATCGTAACTTACCGGCGTGCAATTATCATAAGAGAGCACACATGCTCATACCATAGCCTTTAAGAACCATATAGATATAGATTTAGTTATCATCTTGGCGTGTAATGGTCACGGACCAACAATCGTTCATGTAATATTTTCATTTCTTTATTTTATATCCTCAATTTCGACTTAGACTCGCGAACTCTCACTGACCAAACTTAAGGAACGTGAGAGAAGACAAGACGAGCAGTTGACACGGTATCATGCTTAGAATTCAACTTTGCATTCTTGCAATTAACTCTCATGTCAGCATTGCACCGATTGGCCTCTTCAAGACCAATCGTCTTGCACTGACGTCAGACCATTACACACCTCAAAAATAGAAAACGTTATAGATCATTCTGTTAGCGCACTCATCTTCCGAAACTTCGAACTTTAGAACAGCTAACCAAGTGAATAACACTAAAAACCCACATCTCGAAATTCAGTTAACGAACGTATTATTTTTAATAAACGTGTATTCTGAATTAAAGTGTGTATGTAGAGCGAATTATTTCAAGTCACCCATAGTGATAGTTGGCACGACCCACAACAAGTTCCAGATCGAAACAGGCTGCTCTCGACGTTTGTCCCAGATCGTAACATTCCGACGAATCTTTACGTTTTCAAACTAGTCTAGTCGATAAGCTCAAAATGGTCTAAAATAGAGATACTGCTCCTAAAATTATGTGCGATAGCTCATTGGATTCGGAATGACGCCTAGACAAAGGTGCTAAAAAAGTTTATCAGCACATAAAAAATTGCAAAAGTTATAACCAATTAAAGATGAAAAAAAAGGCATTTCGTTTTTCGCCAATATCTCATAGACTATTAATAGTTCTGAGACTTTAAAAAAAGATTCTTAAAGAAGAGGAAATTTCCAATAAAAAAATCCTAGCTCTCGGTACTCTATCTCCATTATTTATAATTTTAATTTAACGCTGAAAATGGGTCTCCGCGCTTCGTTTTTAGGTCGCGCGCGCGGCGTCAAAAGCGAGTACGACACATTGATTAATTTTTTTAGGGTATTGAATTTTTATTTAAAATTTGTTAAAATGATGGTGTGTTTTGAATACTTCAAAAAATTTATCCCCGTTGGAAATTTTACTTAAAGTTAATATTTCAACAAGTTAAACGATTGTTAAGTAACAAAATTTTCTCGAACTTCCGTCTTCATTGTAAATGAAAAAAAATGTTTAAATAATTGTCACAAAAATATTTCGCTTCGTGGAGCCTTTCTTATATACATAGTCAACAATATCACGCGATAAAAGTTGAAGAAATATTCATACTTTGTTTGTAATAATTTTTGTACTCGAACAAAAACTGAACAATCCAAGTAATACTGTTAAAAAAAATTTTTTTTTTCCTAATCATGATATTATCGTTTTTTTATTAATACAAGATATTAATTGATTTTTTTTTTTATTTATTAATTGATTCAAAATTTTTTTTCACAACTTTATTATATTATAAATATTATGAGTTTTGAAAAAAAAATTTTTTTCCTAACAACAATTTTTACTTGTTTATAATCGTTTTTTTTATATTTCTATTGTTTAAATAATTAGTTAAGAAGTTATTTTTTATCTAAAAATCATAATTGACAGTCCTCTATAAAGTAACAAAAAAAAATTTTTTTTATCAACAATTCCATTGCTTATTAACTTATCAATCTGTTATAAATAAATTTTCAACTTTGTTATATTTTTTTTCTCAAACTTATAAAAATTACAAAAACAACCATATATAACAAAGTATAGAAAAAAATTTTGTTCAATTTTTTATTTTAGTTTTAAAAAACACGTGCTACAAAAGTTGCAGCGGCTGCTTTATTTGTCTACTAAAAAACTAATAAAACTATTTAGGTCTATGACCGTATCTGCATTATTTAAAAAGTTGGAAGTCATAAAAGTTCTCAAAACATCGAAAAAAACATCAGTTTTTATAAACAAATGCGCATAACAACAGATTAGCAATAACATTTCGTGTCTGTAATAGTTTAAGAGTTATATTAGTTTTTTAGTAGACAAATAAAGCAGCCGCTGCAACTTTTGTAGCACGTGTTTTTTAAAACTAAAATAAAAAATTGAACAAAATTTTTTTCTATACTTTGTTATATATGGTTGTTTTTGTAATTTTTATAAGTTTGAGAAAAAAAATATAACAAAGTTGAAAATTTATTTATAACAGATTGATAAGTTAATAAGCAATGGAATTGTTGATAAAAAAAAATTTTTTTTGTTACTTTATAGAGGACTGTCAATTATGATTTTTAGATAAAAAATAACTTCTTAACTAATTATTTAAACAATAGAAATATAAAAAAAACGATTATAAACAAGTAAAAATTGTTGTTAGGAAAAAAATTTTTTTTTCAAAACTCATAATATTTATAATATAATAAAGTTGTGAAAAAAAATTTTGAATCAATTAATAAATAAAAAAAAAATCAATTAATATCTTGTATTAATAAAAAAACGATAATATCATGATTAGGAAAAAAAAAATTTTTTTTAACAGTATTACTTGGATTGTTCAGTTTTTGTTCGAGTACAAAAATTATTACAAACAAAGTATGAATATTTCTTCAACTTTTATCGCGTGATATTGTTGACTATGTATATAAGAAAGGCTCCACGAAGCGAAATATTTTTGTGACAATTATTTAAACATTTTTTTTCATTTACAATGAAGACGGAAGTTCGAGAAAATTTTGTTACTTAACAATCGTTTAACTTGTTGAAATATTAACTTTAAGTAAAATTTCCAACGGGGATAAATTTTTTGAAGTATTCAAAACACACCATCATTTTAACAAATTTTAAATAAAAATTCAATACCCTAAAAAAATTAATCAATGTGTCGTACTCGCTTTTGACGCCGCGCGCGCGACCTAAAAACGAAGCGCGGAGACCCATTTTCAGCGTTAAATTAAAATTATAAATAATGGAGATAGAGTACCGAGAGCTAGGAGTTTTTTATTGGAAATTTCCTCTTCTTTAAGAATCTTTTTTTAAAGTCTCAGAACTATTAATAGTCTATGAGATATTGGCGAAAAACGAAATGCCTTTTTTTTCATCTTTAATTGGTTATAACTTTTGCAATTTTTTATGTGCTGATAAACTTTTTTAGCACCTTTGTCTAGGCGTCATTCCGAATCCAATGAGCTATCGCACATAATTTTAGGAGCAGTATCTCTATTTTAGACCATTTTGAGCTTATCGACTAGCCTAAACCTCAAGAATCCGAAAAACAGATTCTTAGGAAGTGGGCGGTCTGGTTGTCGGTTTGTCAGTCTGCCCGACAATCTTCCGCCATCATCTTGGAAAGTATCGTGTCGAAACCGACTCGATGCAAAAATTTGAAACTTATAGGTTTTACAATCAAATGATAGGCATGAAAAATTGCCATGTTCTGTTTAATTTGAACTTCCGATTCTACCGGAAACAAGTCAGTTTTCAATGTTTTACCAAGAAACATACCTTTTCCTTATTACTTTTTCTAAGTACCTAATCGATTATGTTTTTCGCGGTTTATATATTTATTTTTGAAAAAAATTATAAATGTTTTGTTTATAGAATTTTTTTTCCAATTATTCTTTCGGCACCTTTTCATTTAGCTGCCAAGTCCTATCATTTTCAGATTTTTCACCCGGCCGTGTTCCAGCTCATCGCGGAAGTTTGTCAGACACACCGATAGACTCTTCTCTTTCTTGGTGATGAAAAATATCGTGAAAAACTGTTTGCCGGGTTGTTAATTTCAATTTCGGAAATATTTTCAAAAATCCTAAACTTTTGACATTTTCTCATGTTATTCGTAAAGCACATGAAAATATCATACAGTCTTTGCACCGAACAAAACGATTATTTCATGTAAACAAATACTTTTTGCGGGTCAACAATATTTTCAATATTTCACAAGTGGTTCAATTTTATTTTTCTCAAATATTCATACCTACAGTTCTTCGGGGAATGTTTTTTGCGGATGAAAATTTGTAGTTTCTGAACAGGATTCGGGATTTAAAAAAACAAGGAAACGCTATTTTATCAAATTTATTTTTTACACTATACAAAATGTTGTGTTACGTCCTTCAGACTTCATATTTCTCTTCCACGGTCTTATAATCTGTGGATTCGCTGTTAATGTCGAAGTATTTCAAAATTTCTGCTTCGAGACCGCGGAAATGTTCGTTCACTTGTAGTCCTAGTATTGTATGCCGACTTCGGTTCATAATATTTTGATTCACGGAGCTAAAATTGTCGTTTGGGCCCCACTTCCGATCGGGTAGTTGTCGGAAGATGCTCAGGAAGCGAAAAGCAAGGATATCATAGAATATAGAGAACATTTCTCGTAGAAATGTTTGAGAGAGAAATCGACGGAAGATGTTTTTCAACGCATGATCATTACAATCTGATCCTTACATTTCATGTATGGGAAAACAGTTGAAAAATAACAAGTTTCCCACTTAAAGCTATGGCAATGTTTCCCTGTTCTGACGGTTTCGTGGACATGGTAGAGGATAATGATGAATATGTGAAGGTCAGATCTATTTTAGTATACTAACTATAAGTCATAGTGTTTGAAATGCAAAAAAATGTTTGAAATACATATCTCGTATTTCATCAAGCCACTCGTTGTACTCTTTTTTTTTTTTTTTACTGTCCATAACAAACCGCCAAGGAAAATCTGGATATACATCTGGAAATGCTTGTAACTTTAAGGAACCTTTTCGTTTACACTGGTTAACCATTTCGAGTCTGGGATTCTAAATTTTTACATGAAATTCGTTCTCAATGATCTCGAAAACATGAGTACACGAAGTTTTACTTAAATTCAATACAATTTTGTGCTATTGGTCGGTCACATTGGATCTGTCATTTTAAATATGAACATATTGCAAATTTGACTTCAGATTCGTGATCAGCGACCTCGATAACATTAAAACCCAAAATTTGGTTACAATTACAACCTTGGTGTACTTTTGCCGACTTTTGCGGCGACTTCACCCACTGTGCGTTGTCATGTTGGAGTATAATGTTTGTTCCAACGGATGTATAATCGAATAGGGATGGTCCAGGTGACTGTGAAACGTATGAAATAAAAAACAATCATTGCGGCATTATGTATACAATTGAATGAAACAAATACGGGATGATGATTTATTACTGCATTTCTACGCATCATATAAGGTAAGATGATTTATTGAATATGGAAATGAATAGCATACTATTGGATTACAGGTATTGAAATTTATATCAGTCAGGTAATCATTTCAATTGACATTTATATCAGGTAAGCAGTTAGTGATGCCGAAGAATCAATAGGTTAAGTTAGTGGTTGGTAGTCTCGTTGAAGTTGGTTCATTTTGATGAGATACGTAGAGAGTTAACTTTTGGCACACCTGCGGGCCACCTCTAGTATTTCGACATCATCTTGCCTAAGTGAAACGTCTTTCTGTTCCAACGGGTTGATAATATGGTACACGGAAAAAAAAATTCTGTTCGGCGAGCTGTATTCTACAGCTCCAGTAACTATACGCACTCTACGGTCTATCTTGTAGTTACAGCAACTACACTTCTCGCAAAAATTAAGGGAACAACAAAATTTTCGCAATTTTTTGGTGATTTTCAACAGGCTGTATTTCAGTGAAAAATGGTCGTGCAAGAAATAAAAAAACAAAGCTTTTGAAGCTTGAAGACTCTAGTTTTTGAATTTTTTGGTTAAAAATTTTTCGAAGCACTATTAGCCATGCAATCTTTGGATAAAGCACGAAGAAAAAATTTTCAAAATTTTTTACATTTTTTCTTTCGCTCTACGGGCATGGAAAAATTTTTCCGAGCTAAACCAATGCATAGGTCGCATAGCCTGTTTATTCAGCTTCAAGATGCTTTTTTTTGAACCTCGATACGACCATTTGTCTTCGAGATATCGAATTTTGAATGCCAAAGGATCCTTTTTCACTCAACTGCCGATATCTCTGGAACTACTGGTCGCACAGCGAGCCGAAGGGCAGTTTCTTTTTCTGCAGAAAATTTCCTACAAAAATCTGTCAAGGTTGATGTCAAAAAAAATTTTTTTCCATCTGTAGCGTTAACGTGAAAAAAGAGCAAAAAAATGCCATTTTGCCTTTTTTTGGATAATTGACTGTATCTTCGTCAGTATTGGGGGGAAAGCTTAGGTTAGAAGAAAATTTTATAGCCTAATGTACCCCAAAGGTCCCCCTGAATCGGTAGATCGATCGGTTCAGCGGTTTTCCTGGACCGATTGATTGAAATTTTAAAAAAATCAAGGGAACAAGGTTTTTGTTTCTTATGGAACCTTGTTCTCTTAATTTTGTCAAAATTTCAATCAATCGGTCCAGGAAAACCGCTGAACCGATCGATCTACCGATTTAGGGGGACCTTTGGGGTACATTAGGCTGTAAAATTTTCTTCTAACCTAAGCTTTCCCCCTAATATTGACGAAGATACAGTCGATTATCCAAAAACTCTTCAAGAAACAAAAACCTTGTTCCCTTAATTTTTTCAAAATTTTAATCAATCGGTCCAGGAAAACCGCTGAACCGATCGATCTACCGATTAAGGGGGACCTTTGGGGTACATTAGGCTGTAAAATTTTCTTCTAACCTAAGCTTTCCCCCCAATACTGACGAAGATACAGTCAATTATCCAAAAAAAGGCAAAATGGCATTTTTTTGCTCTTTTTTCACGTTAACGCTACAGATGGAAAAAAATTTTTTTTGACATCAACCTTGACAGATTTTTGTAGGAAATTTTCTGCAGAAAAAGAAACTGCCCTTCGGCTCGCTGTGCGACCAGTAGTTCCAGAGATATCGGCAGTTGAGTGAAAAAGGATCCTTTGGCATTCAAAATTCGATATCTCGAAGACAAATGGTCGTATCGAGGTTCAAAAAAAAGCATCTTGAAGCTGAATAAACAGGCTATGCGACCTATGCATTGGTTTAGCTCGGAAAAATTTTTCCATGCCCGTAGAGCGAAAGAAAAAATGTAAAAAATTTTGAAAATTTTTTCTTCGTGCTTTATCCAAAGATTGCATGGCTAATAGTGCTTCGAAAAATTTTTAACCAAAAAATTCAAAAACTAGAGTCTTCAAGCTTCAAAAGCTTTGTTTTTTTATTTCTTGCACGACCATTTTTCACTGAAATACAGCCTGTTGAAAATCACCAAAAAATTGCGAAAATTTTGTTGTTCCCTTAATTTTTGCGAGAAGTATATATATTAGTCAGCTCTGATAGCTGCAAGTTGTTCAGCTCTCACAGCTGAATGGTTTTGCTCTAAGAGCTGTAAGTTGCGCTGTGCTCTGGTGCGTTGACATATTTCATAACCTTCAAATTCATGAGTATGATTTAAATACAGTTGATAGATAATTGTTTAAATAGTCCATTCAAATATGTAAATGACACTGAATAAATAATGATAATAATGATGAAAAATAATACTAATAGCAATATAATTGTACTATTTAACAATAAGCGCTGTGAGCGGAGCCGAAAAATTCTGGTCTAGCTCTTCGAACGAAGCTGTTTAGCTGAGAGAGCTGAACAACGTACAGCTATGACAGCTGACTAACAGTCAGTTATACGAACCATGCAGTGCTCTTCCAATAACAGAACGTTTAGTTCGACGAACTGTTTACAAGTAACTATCTAATATTTAGTTCCACGAGCTGAATTTTTTTTCCGTGTAGGAATGGTCTAAGTGACTGTGAAACATACAAAATAATAACACTAGTTTATATGGTTTTTGTTCGTAAAATGAAAAGTGATTTTTCTCAACAATTGAGGTGCACTCAGTTTCAAAAAAAATATAGAAATATCCAACACGTTGTTACGTCCGTGAACGTCGTTTATTCCCGAGCGGCAAGGAATAAACTGGTTCGGCTTCGCTTTTACATCCGGGGACAACCAGAAGTTGGGATAAGTGTTGTATTATCAATAAATAACACTGATCGGAAAGAAAAAAAGAAATAAGGTTTTAGACATAAACCCTTGAACTATTTATTCTTATGAAAATAGAGTTTTTCTCTCTACCTCTGGCGGAGCCCGACTAACTGCCACATGGTTCGACTCGTGTTTCGGCCATATACACATATGTTACAATACATGCACTACACACATAAGTACATTACAACAGGTTGAATAACCGTTTGGATGTTTGGGATATCAACTATATATTTGTTTCAAGAATATGTGGAATAGTTTAAACGGAGAGTGTAGTTCACAATATCGGTAAGAAAAGTTATACGTGAGGTTGTTGAGTGTTGAAATAGACTTGATCGTGTCGAACGTTGGAATAGGAATGGTACCGAGGTAAATAGCAGGGGTAGAAGAAGGTGCGCAAATTCAAAATGGTGAGGAATAGAATTGGCAGAGTCGATAAAAAGCGAATGGCGTGAACCACAATGGAAATAGGTAGGATACGAATGAGACGATAAGGTTACTACAAGGATGATGGGAGAGTGACGATATGAGGGTGACGTGGGGCGATACGCCGGACGTAACAACGTCACGTTTCCGAAATATTTATTGTTTTTGATTTACAAAAAAAAAAATGCTTATAATACTTAAAAAATTAAAATTTTTAAAATCAAAAATTAAAAATGAATTGCCTTAGCTTTTTTCTTGCATTTATTTGTGTCTGTGTCCCATGAGTTATCATGAGTGATTGTTCATGAACATCAGCAAATTCATCTGAACTTGTGTCACTTTGAGTTTGAACTTCTTCGGATTCCGTGTTAGTGATCAATGTTTTGCTGCAACAACCGGGAGGTTCTGGAACTCGCTGTTTGTTTGAACAGTAAATAGATTTAGTAACCGAAGAAAAATCTCCATACATAATTTTATCTCTGCTCTTGCGATTAAAACCAAATGTCTTAGCGAGACAGAAGTAAGAGTCATTTTCGTGGCTGGATGGTTCTCTCTATATCATTGGCATATTAAAATTCAAAGATCTGTTTTCACCGGCAGCCCAGGAGCTTAGCGTTGTTCTACATCTATCACAAAATACGTGAGTAGCCCACTTTTTTGTCCTAGTTACAGACTGAAATTTTGAAATAACAAAAATATGCATCTTTCAGTGATTCCGTTATGGGATATCCTTTCTTACGACGTAATAAGTTCCCCACAAACGTAACAAAAACGGTCAGGATGCACTTTACATAACCTTTTTGACATTTTTAAAACAAATATTTATTTAACTGAACACTACACTGCATCAAAATTTTAGAATCAATTCAGAACCGACTTGTGGGTAGTCCCAAAATAAAACGTGATGAACTTTAGTCTTTGAAGTAATAAAAATAAAATAAATATATGTTTGCGTTTAGTTATTGCAACTAAGTAAAAGGATATCAGATTCACTGGAAGGACATAACTTTTTTTTTATTTTGTAAACTAGTGTAAGCAATTGAAGAAAAAATTCCATTTTATTTCTTCTCATTTTTCAAGCGTTTTTCATGTGAATCAATGTAATATAGCAGACACGGAATATAGTAGTGTATCGATGTCAACTGTGAGGTTTAGCGTAGTAGGCAGATTTCGTTTTTGACAGCATCGTTCGTTATTACCTTGAAGCTTCATGTTCCTCTTCTATCGGATTGGTAATTGAGACATATCCTAGGTGATGGTAGAGAACGTACAAATCAATAAACAGGTGAGTCATGCATTTGGTGAAAATGAAAAAGTTGAGACTCATCTACTTATCTTTCACATGTTGTGTCAATAAATGTAATCTAATGAGAATCAACGTACGTAACATACCGTGTGAATTGAGGTATCGTGACTCCTCTCCACTTATAGATGTGGTTAGCATTATATTGTCATTTTCATGACGAACGAACAACCTTCTCCTGGTAATTTTCTTGCTAGCCATTTGTGCGTAACACAAATGTTTCTGATTGTTATTCAGGCTGTTCTGCAAATTTTTATGGATTACACAATATCGCATCTTTGTTAGTTTGATTCTTTATCAACACGTAGCTCAGGGAATCTGATTTATACAATCACAAGCGCTCGCAATGCAGGTGTCAGTCATGATTAACATCAATCGGCATGAAATCTCGGTCGCCGTACTTTTTCACTTTTACGAGACCCGATCACTGTTTCACTCACTCAGTTATTTCGTAAAGTAATCGGCACAAACGATTTTCACCAAATTTACAAATTGAATTCAAAATTGGATAACATATGAATAAATTGTTGAATGTAAGACTACATTTGTATTTACCTCTAATCCAGTGCCGCCACATATGGCAAATTAACGGTACTGCTACGTAACAAGCGTAACAGCGTCTATCGGTCAGTTAGGATGAAGGACAAGCAGAGAAATGGTGAAGCGTTGTTTAGCCAAATTTCTTTCATTCAATGTATACGTCTAATAAATATATATTTCTCAAATAAAAGACTTAAATCCACCTTTATTTAACATAAATAATAAAAATTCATTTTAAATATGTTTACGATCGACAGCGTGACAGCGCCATGGGGTGGTTTGCTGCTATTACGGTCTAACGATCAACCGCGCCATCGAATGGTATAGTAATTGCTCTGCCCAGCGGCCATTTTTTTATCGACTCACTTCACAACTTTATCATAAAATACCAGCCGGATATGGATTTAGATTCATGCCAAAATTAATAGGCGGCGAGATTTTAATCGAATGCCTGTGTTTAAGACTTGAAGTCGATTGGTATATACGTCCGATCAGAATCTTCGATAATAAATTTCACGACCGAACTTGTAGCCACCTAGCGGCAACGCGACACGGGGGGATAACAAAAAAGATGGCTGGAGACATGAGCCACGAGTCAAGTGTACTCCTCTGTTATAATGATAAATAAAGCATATTATACAGTAATAAAGTGTTCATTTATTACAATAAATACGGAACCATTCAATCGATTTCGATCAGGCTTCAACACTGAGGTCGTAAGAACTCGGAGTACCAGCCATGTAACTCTTATTTGAGAATGGGTATGTTCCGATCTGCGAGCACTGTAAGGTGTGTCGTCAATTTAGTATACTGCGAAGCCGTTCCTGTATAGTTAGCTATACTGGTTACTGCTTAAAACGGAACGCAGTACAGTATACTGTGATCGACATTTTTTGGCGTTACTTTCATTTCATACATAATATTTGTTTCACATTGCAATAAACACAATTTATTCAAATTTTCCATTTTTGTTTTTAACGGCCGATATTTTTAAATGACAATATTCAATAATAATAATTATCAATAGTGGAAGCTGTTAAATTTCTGAACGCTGTTGATCACGTGATCAAAGCACTGAGAGCACCTTACCTCGAAAGCACCAGTGTTCACAGTAGAAAAATGGCGACGATTTATGACGTCATATATTTCCCTAGGATACTGCGACTGTATACTGTCCGTCTATAACGGAACGAATTTCTCCCCAGTAAGAGCACTGGACAGTGCTCGCAGTGTATATCGGAACATACCCAATATTCACTCGTTCCTGAGAATAACGCCATGCTTATACACGGTAAGATAGGGAAGTAGTTCGGCGGAGTAAATATGTAATTACTCTACCGAGAATCTTGATGCAAAAACTACGCAAATGGGCGATATATGCTATTAAATCGTAATTTTGAGCGTAGAACATTGAAAAATTATCTTAAAAAATCGTAGAAATTATTTTCATCAGGGAGTTTTTTTTCAACTTGATAACATCATACAGCTTTCTCAGACTTCAGATTTCCTAGGATTTGTTGTTTGCATTGCGATCTATGAATATTTATATCTTTATGAAAATACATTGAAACGTTTCGTACACGTGTGAAAATATGGTGTACCCTGAAACGTGGTTATTTATACGAATTATTGAGTGAAGAATCTCATTTGGAAAATTCAGTTTTCATTTTCAGCGGAGTGTAGCGCTAATTTCTCAGTGATACCACTGCCATCGTCTTCGATACTTCGAAATTTCGATGAAGGTAAGTTTCCGAATATTTAAAGGATATACGAATAGATATGAAAAATGTCCGTTAATAAATTTAATGATATAAATAATTTCCTCACCTTAAGTCAAGTTTAATATACAACACATAAATAGATAACAAATTGTTTAGACTGTGTTTCAATGAATAATAATGGTAACAATTATGGGATGGAATGCATTTGTACATTTTAAGGGTACTGATAGTAAATTCTAATTATTCGATAAAATGAAAGACAAAATGTATATAAAAAAATATAAAATTTTTATGGGTGATTAAACCTAATGACATAAGCTTTTACGATTTTTTTTTTCATTCATGTGTTCTTGAGATATGAATTTTTGAAAAGTATTTTTTTTCAATGTTTGTATTCAAGTATACTTTAAGAAGAAAACAAGAAAAAAACCTCATTATTGTCATTTGCGATATGATTTTTTCATTTAACCCTCAAACTTCACAATTTCGAGAGATTGGATACGTTTTTTTTTTAAATACTCATAACAAACATTGTTTTTTTAAACAAATTATGCCGTCAAATTTGTCGTGGTCACATCTCATTTCATGTTTTTTTTCCAATTTCAAATTTTGTTCTGCAGAATAAAACGTCTGTATCAAATCAGACACCAGGTTTTTGTCAAATTTTGACTCCCTCTGGAACTCGTTTACTTAATTTTACTATCTTCAAGACTAGGGAGTGCTTTTAAAAAAACTTTCGCGAGTTGAATCCTGCTATCAATATTAAATAATCTGTCCATGTTGCGATATTTTTTTCTACTAGGACAGCATACAATTCCTGGAAAAGTTGAATTTTTTTGTAATTAAATCTAAACTGATATGAATTTTTTCTATCGTACCTAACGCTAATTTAAGAAAATGTGAAATTTTTTTTTGATTCTTTGTAGATGATTTTTTAATAAATGTCTATATAATCATGAAACACGTCTTTTTTGACCTGTCAATTCACATCAGTTTAGATTTATATATTTACAAAAAAAATCCGATTTTTCCACAAATTTCATGCTTTCCTAGTAGAAAGAAACATCACAGCATGGACAGATTATTGAATATTGATAGAAGGATTTAACTCGCAAAAGTTTTGTTAAAAATACTCCCTGATCTTCAAGATAGTACACTTAGCCAAACGAATTCCAGAGTCAAAATTTAACAAAATCTTCTTGCCTGATTTGATGATACAGAAGTCATATTCTACAGAATTAAAAAATTAAAAGGGATTTTTTTTTTTAATTCATAACTCAATAACAGACGAACGAAAAAAACCGAAAAAAATTGTAAAAGTTCATCTCATTAGGTGTAATCACCCATAAAAATTTTGATTGAATGAAAAATTCGAATTTTTATTCCCGTACGTTCTGGCGGAGAAAGCCCCATACATTATTTCCTTTTGCAGTCAATAAGTCTTCCACTAATTCAAAACCTGTTTACTAGGGTGGTAAAAAAAAATTATAGTTTTGGTCATTAGAATCCACATTACGGTCATTTGAAAACTACTGATTTTTACGAAGAAAGAGAAAATCGGTAGTGTTCTAATGATGATACTCATGCTTTGTTTTAGAAATTTGGAAAACTCGAAGAGGTCAGCTTCACGGATCTCTGCATGAATTTAACGAATATTTTAACTTTCAACGAAAAGCTACATTTTTCTATCACGAATGAATGAGAAATAAAAATTAAAAGAGCAACCTGTTGAACTTGAGCTAGAGAGCTCACCTTGCGGGAGGATTTGTTTTTTCTATCAAACACTGACATTTGAGGGGGTAAGAGCGAAAAAAAAACATTCTTTTTCAACCACCCTACTGTTTATACTCCAGAAATATGGTAAATGCTCTGAAAAAAATCAAGTAATGCGTATAAAAATTGAAAACGGCAAAAAATACGAGATTTATAAGTAGTTCAATTGTTTCTACATATCATGAATATCCGTATAATGATTTCACTTTATGATCAGTTTCACCAGGAATTACGAAGTTCGACAAACAGCAAAAAAATGGTTTACTGTTAAGGGCTTATCCCTCGCCCTTCGAATTAACCGATGAAAACAAAGAGAAAATATTCATGAAGCAATAGATATGAACTTGCCGTCCATCTACAATGTACGCCAGCAAAACTAGTTTTCGTACAGTTTCACAAAATTAATTGACCTTTTGCAAACCAGCGCGACAGTTCCCATTAACAAGTAAAGGTTATTGAAAATTTTCTAAGGCACACATAACGCTGGATAATATTTAGCTTGAAACTACTGAATATCCGAATTTGAATCGGTTCGCAGGTGATCCATTACCTTAAAGTAGATATTATAATTATTATTACAAAAATGTCTTATAAAAATGACTTACTATCCTCAAATATATTTTCATGTTTGCATACAGCGTTTGATTATTTTTTACACTCCCCCCTCCTACGATAATAAACCTTTTTACTCTGTCCACCCAACTATAATTTTAGACTTTATTCAAGCAATTTTCTCGTTATCTGTTGATTACAGATAATTGTATTTCACCAAAAATGCCATGATTTGATATTCATACAATTAGTCCAATTTGATAATTGTTATAGTTTTTTCCTCGCGCCTACCTACAGAAATTTATGATACATTATAAAAAATTCGATTATTTAGGTATTGGCAAATATTCCTATATCAAGAAAAATATCCAATATGCATTGAATATAAGCAACTATAAGCCTCATAGGCTTGTTCTGATTATGATCAGTACCTTTCTTTCTTTGTTATAAAACGCGTGATGCATTTACTTCACGTTAAAACGAATAAGAAATCTGGTCAGTTGTTTGAGTTTTTCTGAGTACTTCTGCCAGAGAAGCACTAGTTCCTAAACCAAACTCATCCAACGGTTTTCTGGCCATTGTAGCTATTCTGTAATGAAAATCGAATTTTTTTGTCAACCATCAATTTACTTATAATCAATAATATCCAGTTGGTATGTTAAAACTGACGTACCTTCCTCCGGATAAATTGTGTAGGAATTTCCAGTACGAGGATCTCAAATTTTGCGGCTCAATAATCGCAGCATGAAAAAGAATCGCTGTACTAAAGCAATAAAGTACTATTATGAACCACTTGACCTCCGGTAGTTTTCCGGTGGCTACCCCACTATTCCAAAGTATCTGAAATTAAGAATATGCAAATACGTTTCGGAGGTAACAATTGTAGGTGCTTTTGAGACTGTCGACACAATCAGATTCTAAGGATAAGAGGTCGGCCATTTTTTCCGCTTGTAAGTTGGTCACGTAGAATGCGAGATATGCTATCATGTTTCGAAACTTTATCTCATGTCAGTTAATATGACGGATTACTTTCTTTCAATCAGTACCTGATATTGAACTTTGTTTAGGCAACGATTATTATATAGTAGGGCGGTTCCGAAAGGTGCCATTTTTCTAGATTTTGATCTCGAAGATATTTGCATTTTTTCGCTAAAAAATAGCTCACGCGATAGGGCTGGTCTGAATTTTTTTTTCTTTTATTACTACCTCAACGACGTTGAAATTTGAAAAAAAAAGCTATTTTCCACAATTTCGAAATTGGGGTATCCTGAAATCCTCCATCGGCTATGTTTTATATGACGAAACAAAAGTTTTTGCAAAACCTGAGGTACGTGCAATTTTTTTAGTGCCGAAAATTTTATATTGAAATACGTAAAAACTGATTTTTTTAACGTCCAAATATTAAAATATTTCGAATAAGAAGTTTCTTCTCTTCAAGCACTGTGCATATGGAGGACTATAATGTGTAGATGTTGTGTTTACCCTTTCGAATCCTTGCTTCCGATGAGAAGCCATGTAAGACAAGCAAAGCCGTCTAATGAATGATATGAATGAATGATATGATATATCTACACATTATAGTCCTCCGTATACACAGTGCTTGAAGAGAAGAAACTTCTTATTCACTCATAAACCGGGCACCGGAAAACAAATTCGAACTCACTGGTGATGAGAGAAATTAACGACAACAGAGTCAGGGCGGCTAGGTGGTCTAGTGGAGTAAGGCTCCGGTCAAGCATCTCTAGACGCCAGGTTCGATTCCTGGCTTCGTCGTTAATTTTTCGAATTTACATTCTTTCATTAAAATATTTCACTGCTCTTTATTTCTCTTGTTACTTTACAATGAACAAGAGCTCACGCGAAACCGGATGAATGTTAGCGAATATTAAATACTGCCCCAACAAATTTTTTTTCTTTCAGGACTTTAGGAAAAGCCTTATAACGGAACGTTTATTGGGGTTTCATAAAAACTTTTGATTCGTTATACAAATGATAGCCACTGAAGAATTTAAGGATATCCTGACTTTGAAATTCCCGAAATAGCCTTTTTTCGAAATTTCAACGTCGTTGAGGCAGTAGAAAATTTTTTTTTAGCCCAGCCCTTTCACGTGAGTTATATTTTAGTGAAAAAGTACAAAATCTGAAACAGGCCCTTTTCTGAACCTCCCTATTATACAAGATGTATATTCTAAGTCGGGACAAATTTCTAGGGTGTATAAGGGCTATCAAGACAAGCATTTTGAGGTAAGACACGTATCGTATTGTTGATTTCATACAAGAACACTGTAATGTGGTCTACGCCTGAATAAAATTTTTGATAAAAAACGATTACAACTGATTCATTATACCATGAACAAGCGCGCGGTACTAAAGCTTTCAAAGCAGACCATGGGTGTCTTAACTCAAAATGCTTTAGGCTAAGCAACCTAGAAAATAATAGGCGATTTTGTGACAAAAATCTCATCTGAAAACTAACTGTGCCACAATTTGAAGCACAGCTTGGAGATGAAAAATTCATGTTGATAACTCTCATTTCGGTAAAGGTTTAATTAATTAATGTTTAAAAGCGGAAAACCTGTTTCTTCAGTTTTTACAAAATGATGCATAGGAAAAATCAACACGTAATTGTGCCAAAACTACTAATCCAACAGCGCTCGCCTTTGCCCGCGGTAATCTGCATATAATTCGCTACTATGTCGCAGAAAGCCTACGCTACAACTTGTAAGTTGGCGGAGTTATAAATTTTTGAAAAATGATGGTTATTTAACGGTTTTTAGAGTTCTTTTCGATTAAAAATTACCCAATCTTGTCGATCTGAAGCTCATTTTGAAAGTATTTCAATTGTCTACAACTTTTCTCATTAGATTTCAAGGATTGTTTCATTAGTTTACATCCTAGAAGTACAAACTGAGGAAAAAATAGGTTGTCCGCTTTTAAACATTGATAAAAGAAAACCTTAACTGAACTGAGAGTTACAAACGTTTTCGTCCATAAGCCGTGCTTCGAATTGTGGCACAGTTAGTTTTTAGATGGGATGGTTGTCATAAAAAAACTTAGATTGATTAGTGTACTTGTCTTGGCACCCTCTAAACACCCTATAAATTTATCCCGAGTTAGACTATACAATTGAATGTTGATCGTGGTTATGGAGGTTGTGGAAACAAAAAAATCGGATAATTGTTAACGTTTCGGCCCAAGTGGGGGCCCTCTTCAGAACGAAAATTAATTTAGTTTATTGCCCACATCTTATCTGAAGATGTGTGTTGGATGAAAAACGAGCCCAGAACGGACGAACATCACAAAATAAAGGGCGAAGCAAGATGATCCGCCAACCGTTAAAGAGTGGAAATATAACGAGATAATTTTCAAAGTAATACATATTAGTCAAATATTATTTAAAAACTTGGATTAGGTCAACTTTATAAAATGTTAATTCGAGAATTTAAAAACTTTTAAAATTATTATTGCACCAGGAATGAAGTAATTAGAGTCAGCAACTTGTGGATCATCCGAACGTGTGGGCAAGAAGGAGGTGAATGTACAAACGTTAACAATTATCCGATTGTTTTGTTTCAACGACCTCCATAACCACGATCAACATTCATTTCAACTTCGAGGTCAAGAAAAATATATTGTTCATCATCTTAAACTATACACTGTGTATAGACATTTTGTACGTGATCAAAATCTATTATCAAAATATATCGTATAATTTCAAATAGAATTTTATCATAAGCTGATAAGTTACTGAACAAAAGTAAGACATTTTGGGTTGGGAAAGCCTAGAAAGCGCATAACTTATGCTAATCGATTTTTGGTGAATCATACTGTTCTATCTTGATAGGTAGCTACTTTCATTTTATTTTTAGAACTATTTTGAAATAGTCCGTATTTACAATCCAACGGTGAAAGTATTTGAAATTTGTCGTGATTTTATCTACATCAATAAAGAAGCAAAATTCTGAGTAATAAATAAACATATGAGACATTCAGTCGCAAATCAAACAATTTTGACCGTCACTATTTTTAATTGCATTCAAATTTTTTTGAGGCGATAGGCAGCATTTCTAAACCTCCAATTGACTAAAAAAATAATTATAAATTCACCTTAGAATTACAAATATTCAAAGTTCCTCAAAGTTTCACCTTTATTCAAATTGTTCAATAAAATTCTTTGAAATATCAGTTTTCATTTGATCATTCTAAAATTGATCCCATGATGGAATAAAGTTTTCAAATATATTTCCGAGTATTACAAAAATTTTGAATTGACAAAACTTACAATTTTTGCTAGTATTTTTTTGGAAAAATTCAATACTATGAATTGATTGGCTTTTGGTTTTTATCCATTCAAATTTTCTTAGAGTCCGCAAAAAAAAAAAAAGGAAAAACTCGTTTTATCAAGAGACCAATCGAGAATGATTCGTGTCGAATGAAATTTATTTGGCAAAATTTTCTAGACATTGACAAAAAGCGAAACTTTAAGAAGATTCAATAATTACTTGTTGAATATTACACTATTCATTGTATTTTCCTGTGAAATAGCAAACTTCTTTTATCATAAAAAATAATGCTTTATGTTCACCTGTAACGCTTTCCACATTACGTACAAAGCGATTGTATTATCTGGATACATCGTAAAAGCAACACTCGCCGCGATACCAGCTGGTATTGCATAATAGCGTGAATCTTTTCCAAAAGCTCTCCTCAACCCGCAAGACAGCATCTGGAATGTAAAATACAAACTCAAGGATATGGATGGGTTAGTGGTGGTGATATTTAATACAGATATATCATGTTGGTAAGTGTCTTCACCAGTCATCGAGTCAAAGTGGATGCGCCAATCATTTAACAGTTTTCAAACCAAAGTTATTTACAAGGTTCTGATCATTGCAGTCCGGAATAACATTATCATAGTAAATAATAACTGAATATATAATCATAACATATTGTAAAATCATCCTATATGAATTTTATCTTCAATTTGTTGAAACCGCGTAAAACTTAGGTTTGGTCCACCCCGAATGTTTGAAAATTTTAATTGCGACACTCTGATGTGTTAAATTTTATCTTCACTAGTTTTGATTGATTGTGAGTAAGCTTGTTGATCAAGCTAGCGGAATGACCTATCTGGAAATAGATTTTATCTCTTCTGCTGATTGGACTTGTCTGAAGAATGTCAAAAAGAAAACTTTTGTCTTGTAATGAGTTTCTTATGAGAGAGCGAAAGTTTTGAAGATTTTTAGGCGAGTTTCACGGAATTGTCGAAGAATTTTAGAACTAGTCCAGAAAAAATGATTACCTCAGTAATCGGAGTATTGCAAACTTTCTCGAACAAAGTATGAAAATCTCTGAAAATGTGTCCGATTTTGCGGGTAACCTTGAATGATTTTGGGTTTTTGTAAGAAAATCGACGAGTAAATTTATTCAGGTTTTTAGGCCGTTCCAATTTCGAATTAAGTAAATCTTTACAAACAATGATGAAATCAATTATTTTTCTACGTTATTTCAAAATTTTTCCGCAGAATTTTTTGAAGAAACTCAACATGTGTTTTAATTTTGTAAAAAATTCGATGAAATCTGAGACTTTTGTTAATACATTCTCGGCATAATTTTTCCACTAGGTAGTCACCGAAAAATATAAGTAGATAAGTTGAGTTGGAAATGCGTAATTCTCGCTTTTTCACCTCAACTAATCTTTAAACTATAATATTGAGGCAAAATTGCCGTGTAATTGAATAGTTACGCTAGTCTATCCGGTTTGTTGCCTTTAATTTGATTATACATTTTTGTATTTAGCATGCGTAAGCATTAACAGAAAAATATGAAAATTATTTCATTACATCGCAATATCTAAATATTTATATGTATACGACAAGGTATATATTTGGCATTATGAATTACCCTGGTCAACCAGAAAAACTGTTTTGTTGCCGTACTTTGCAAATGCTTTTTTTGCCTCGGTATGGGGCTAGTTAAATATGTTTGTAAAGAAAAAAAGAAACACCCATTTCTTTAGAAGAATCTATTTATTTAAAAAAAATAAAAAATGTGTTACGTCCGGTGTACCGCCACACGTCTCTCCCATCTCTTCACTCTTCCACATTCCTTGTAATAATCTTATAGTTTCTTTCCTGTTCTATTTCCATTCTGGCTCATGCCATTCGCTATTGACCTGACTCTGCTAATTCTGTTCCCCACTATTCTGGATTTTCGCACCTTTCGTCTACTCCTACTCTTTATCCCGGATTCGTTCTTATTCCAACGTTCGATACGATCAATTCAAATCCAACACACAACAACCTCGCGTATAACTTTTTTCGCCAACATTGTGAACTATGCACTTCGTTTGGACTATTCCATAAATTTTTCAAACAAATATATAGTTGTTATCCCGAACATATAGACGGTTATTGAACTCTTGTCCTAACTTCCGGATGTCCTAGGACGTAAAACCGAACCAGTTCGTTCCTTACCGCTCGGGGATAAACAACGTTCACGGACGTAAGAAATGTATGAACATTTTTAAATTTAATTTTTCTTAAAGTATTGTGACGACTTTTAGAAGTTTTTTTTTTTTTTGTTGACCAGTGTTGTAATTACAGGTTTTATAAAAAAAAAGACAGAAATAGATATGGAAATGCAACTTACTCTATATATTCCTGTAAATCCTCCAATAAACATTCCCAGGTACAAATTTTCTCTCCTAAATATTATCTGCTTGGCAATTTTTGGTCTACCGAATATTTTTTTCCACTGCAAAACCAATTTTATTGCTAATTGGACCCCAATTCCAATTCCGAACAGTTTAGTGCCTCCCTATAAATAACTCAAGTTGAAATATGCTGTGAAGTTCATTAGTTTTTATCAAATGACGTAAGCTATGTGTTTAGGGTCATTAAATCTATTTTTCCAGTAACCGAGAAGCTTGTTGAGATTTTTCCCGATTTAAGAAACTGTAATTATTTTTACTCACCGATATAACGTAATGAGCACAACTGAAAGGATGTGGGCAAGATAGATGTTTGTGCCAAGCTTTAAGTCTCTCAATTACATGTTTATACACAGCAAGGCCACTGTGGCAAGCATTAAATATTTGATTATTAGATTTATTGGTTATTCTACGTTTTTGTAAAGATTTCGGGGCTAAAGTATGTGGTTCTCTTCTGATTTCACTGCAGTTATATCTCTCATATGGCCCAATAACAAATCTGAAGCAATAAAGGAAGATCCATCAGCGGGGTGTACTTCTATAATTTTACAAAGCACGTTACATCTTTTAAATGGTAAATATATTTAGTGTACTAACTGAAGGATTTTGAATATGGAATCCTGTTGGTTTTTCTCACTGCGAAAATAGTACAACATCATTGCTATACTAGCAGCAAAAATGTACACTTCACCACGTGGAATCACCGAGAAGTACCCTCTCCATACACCTGCTCTGAACACCGTTTCCGTAGCCTAAAAACATTTATTAAACAGATATATATATATATATTATATATTTGTGTATTGTCTTCGTGTTGAAATCATAATTAGTAGATTGTATACCATGGAGGTAAAGTAGGTCTTTTTGTGCCGAGCATAAGTTTACAATGTGAGTCGTATAGTCGGGGAGCTAGCGTCACGTTTTGTTGACTTAATGTGTAAACTAGTCACAACCCCTGTAAATGGCTCTACTATAAATATAGAAAAAACAATTTTGACTAAAAGTTATAGAAAACCGATTAATTACAAAGTTGTTATTAGTATTTTAACCCTTAGCGGCCACATGGGGTAACTCATTACCCCACGCTGAAAAACCTAGTTGTACAAGACATATATGGGTATTTCAAGACTTCTAACCAATCGTTTCTTATTTGTAGAAGAATTCTTCAACATTTCTAATGATTTTTATCACACTTGTCTACTACCGGCAGATATTACTTGTTATTTGTTACTTGTATCAATTTCAAAGGTTTTAGACCTCTAATTTCACTTTTTCTGAGCTTGGGGTAACTAGTTACCCCGTGTGGCCGCTAAGGGTTAATATCTAAATAATTATTAATGGAGTTATCGACTGAAACAGAAGAAAAAGTTCATTAAATGAACAGAAGTCGTAAACAGTAAGTTTTATAAAAAAAAAATCATCCAAGAAAAAAGACGGGAAACTTAATGATCTATAATAACGGTTATTATAAGTGTTGGTCTAAAGTGCATGGTCGCCGAGATATAGGCAGATGACGTTTTCTCAGGATGGCGACTTTTTGCCATCGGAATTTGTCCGGATCTTGTGATTTTGTGCTCGGTATGTGATACTAAATCCGATTAAAAAACAAAATAACTGTTGTAATTTAGTGCGACGCAATATTAACCATTGACTGGCCTAAAGTATTATGGGCATGACACGCCATTCGATTGCCGTTAATTAGGCGTATGCTCCATGAAACACATGGCACACCTTCAATTTCTTAAAGTGTAATCTGTTTACTCACAAAAAATCGAAAGTCTGTCAGTTTACAATAAATTTTAACCATTGTAAGCCATATTCTCCATGTGAGGCCCCCGACCGCCGCTGCACTAACTAACGATTATTTATTATTTGTAACACTATAAAGAACCAATATACAAAGTTTGATATGTTTACCCATGGGTATGCAAAACTTTTCATTTAACAACATTTTAACTTGTTGTTGCTCCGCCATGTTTCGCTTACGCGCTAACTGTCTATAACCATTTTTATAAACACATCATAGACTATCTAACTTACAGGGGCATTTTGTGACGATAGCTCCCCGAATAGTAGGCGAGCGCATTCGCGAGCCAAAGACGAATATTGCAAATACGCTAGGCGAACAAAGCTTGGCCTCTATCGTGTGTTCGATATTTTATGTAATAAAACTCTGGTGCACAAGTTTTTTTCACAGCGCATGCAGTCGCCGACGACTCATATTGCAAACTTGATCTGCTTTTTAAACATGTACCAAACAGCTGGATGCAGCAAAAGCAACATGCTCTTATTGGCTGCTTGCTACGTACGTGGTGATGGGGCTTCTGCTATATGCAACAATAACAACTGCTGTACGAAGTAGGTTCATGTCTACGTCCAACAGCAGCTTTCATGTACAGCAAGATGCTGAAGAAAATTCAGAATCATTGACCAATCAGAGCATTTTTGCTGCTGTACCGGCTGTTTGCTGCACGTAAAAAAGAAGCTTTATGCTTAGCGTGAAAAAACCTACTTTGCCTTCTTACAATTAGTACATATGCCCGCAGTTATTCCCGAACGGCTAATTTATCAAACAAGTTGATTACGATGGTAAAATGAAGTCAGCCTGCAGCGCTGCCGCCAGTCGGCCACAAACCCATTTTTTGTATTGTTGAAGTGTGTTATATATACGAAGATTAAACCTGTTTCGCGGCCCGGCGGTGATGGCGCTGCAGGCGGATTCCGCATTGCCAACGTTGTTTATTCAGCCAAAAAATTAACCGTCCACGAATCATTGCCCACATGTGTACACGCCTATTCCAACATTATTTGATCATATGTACTTTTCAATCTCTGTAGCGATTCTTATTTGGCGTTGGATAAAGGTGCGAACTAATATTTTTGACGTAGAACTCATAGTACAGTAATATCCAGTAATTCCTCAATCTTATGCGATAATGTTCAGGGGTTACCCCTAAATGTTTAAGCTTATGCGGAGGAGGATAGGCGGGTGAGGTGAGGTGCGTGTGTGTGTGTATGCGTGCGATGGCGGGGCAGGGGGCTTCAGCTACTATCTTGGGAAACACGTTTAACACATACCTCGTGAACCGTGCATCATACGATAAAAATAATAGAAACTTTTTGTGTAGATAATGAAATTCTTCAGAACTTTTATAGGGTTTTTTCCCAGTAGAGTGCATGGTTTTTGATTTACAATCTTTTCCAAATATGGTCATTACTAAATACAATATCGGCAACGGTTGATGAAACAGAAAAAATGGTGATAACCAAATTTTTACAATATGAAGTATATAAAATAAAATGGAGAATTTTCAATGTTTTCCAAGGGGGTATGGCGATATTGACGTATGAGTGAGAATAACGTTAAAGTAAAATATCTACATATTTCAAACCTTCGTGATTAGAAAATGAAAAGTTCATAATTTTTAGTGGTTTTATAGGTATCATCTTGTAGCTGGATTCACCTGAAGCGAAATCAATTAATATTATTATGTTTCTTGTATTTCCGATACAATGTCCAGTTTTTCAAAGAGATTTCTTTTTCCGCCCTCTGCTGTTGTGCAGTCATGGTGTATCAAATCGAGACCTCAAACTGGTTGACACTAATCATAAGATAATAGAGAAACTAAAGTATTTCACCGCACCCGGTTAACGTTAATCTAGTGATGGTAGGTAAAGAAGCTTTCCGTAGATGAGGCGCTGAGCTGAAGTTGCCAAAACGTGTTTGAAACATAGCCTCGCGATACGTGCACCAAAATGAAGCCCTAATTAGAAAAAGAAAGCAACAGCGGGATACCGACCTCTCACTCCAATCGCTGAATTGGCGGGGGACACACCTATCTTTATACAAGTATACCTCCCTGCTTGCCTTATTGCTTTCCCTGCCTAGCGACTCTTCCCCACTCTTTCTACCGTGTAACAGTGAGATCGGTCTCCCACTGTGTCGCTTTCTCTGTCTACTTAGGGCTTCAGCTCGGTGTATGGACCGCGCAGTTTATCTCTATACCGAAAGAAATCTGTTGCGAGTATCGCATGGGATGCTATTGCTATTTTCGCATTCGAGTGTTCCATGCGAAAGAGGTACGACGAAGTTGCCATTATCGCATGATAACCATGCTATTTTAGTATGAAAATGTCCCATGCGAGAAAGACATGCACCGATGGGATTATCGCTCGAGAACAATGCGCTAAACGCACGGATACGCATATGCATATCTTCTTACGAAAAATTGCAAATTTTTTCGCGAAACGTGTGTTTCATTATTTCATTAGTAGAATGCGTCTGTAAAATTTAAGAAAAATCGGAATGATTGATTAAGATTTTTACCGAAAATCGTACAGTTTGACGTGGAACGAGTGATATTCTCACGCAAAGGTTGAACAAAGATAGAAATATGCTCCCCGTTAGTGAAAGAGAGATGATTTCCTCCCAACCCTATCTCTTCCGCTGCCAATTAAAAACAAGTATCTGAGAAACACAGATTTCTCCCAATTTTCCATCTTTCTCGGTGACACTCTCTCGGGCAGGGAAAGCCAACTGGTCAGAAAAAATACACGAGTGCCAAAAATTATTTCATTTAATTCTGCACGAAAGGAAAGGAATTCTTGAACCAACAAAATAGATTTTCTTCGAGTCAATTCACTTTAATCTAGTATAATAATTTATTCCAAATATAATAACTTTAAATAAACAATTTCTATGTATTTAATTTGTCAAAATGATTTAGTCAACTGAATTCCTCGATTCAACAAAAACCTTTCTGGTCGCTATCGAGTGAAGTATTGATTCAAATGAAGCTTCTAATGTTATTCCCAAATTAAGTTAACTAAATACCATTTCATTAGAAGTTTATGTACTGTTCCTCCATGTCGCGTGTTCGTTAGCAGAAACAATTGGGTACTTCCAATAAAATAAGTACATGAATCTAGTCAGCAAAAAATTTACATTGATCGAATGCTATACTATGTTGATCTAACCGGAGCTTGTTTGGCGTAACTGGTTAATCAGTTACACTAATTTGTTTACGAGGTAAAAGAAACACCACATGTTTCGAAACAAGTTGAGAATATATTCAACGTAAACATTAGTACTACTACTATATATACATCATACTAGTACATCCTACTAGTACTTTAAACGGCCACTAGGCGGTGAACTCTCTCGCTACGGAAGTAGTTTCAGAGATGGTTATAAAACCGGGTAGTCTGCTAAGGAAACAGATGTGGAGAACGGAAGATAAATTTGTCATCAGACCTGTTACAAACGAAAAAAACATAATACCAAGTTTCAAGTCATCCAAACTGATACTGACGACAAATAAGCAGAAACTATTGGTACATGGTCGATTCTTAATTCTACGTTACAACAATAAGTTTTTGAGTTTTATCCGATCAATATCGAGTAAATCCCACACAATTTTGATTTAACAGAATTATGAATGATATCATTACTGTAACTACAAATTTCACTACCTGCTTTAACCATTGAACTCTTGACTCAACAGAATATGAACAAGAATAAGCTTTACTTGTTTTGATAGAACAATTTCATGTTTTTAAAATAAAACCATTGATCAGCGTTCAATCAGTTTTAGTCATTTCAATCACACATGTTCTTAATACAAAATTCACATTATCGCAAGAAACTCACGCCGTGTTATCTTGAATAAATTGATAATCAGCATGATCGTTCAGTCTTCATTCAATTGTATATTAAGTTGTCACAAGTATTTCATCTGACAAATTATTTTGTTGAACTAACAAGGAACATCCGCGAAGTGTCCGTCTCCGATTTTGATGAAACTTGGTAGGAATGTTAGGTACGTTAAAATAAGAGATACGTATTTTTTACATCGGCTGAAATTTATTTTGAGGGGGTGAACCTCCCCCCTGAAATGCTATTTTTCACAGTTCTTAATATATTGCATAATAGAGCCTAACGTACAGATTGCAGGGAAACTTGCAGGGGAAATTGCAGGGGTTTCTGACGTTGCTCTTTCCAAATCTGAAGTTCAAAATGGCGGATCCAACATCCGGAGATACAGGAGATACTCCTGCTATCATTTCATTCCGTCATTGAACCCAAAATGGGTGAATTCTGAAGTACACCAGAAACAGATATGGATACCAATTTTCGTAGAGATGGCAGATATTGTAATGATTTTCTACCGCCGTTTTGGATTCGTCGCTTCGAATTCATAGTTTTCGTGGTCAGATCTATGACCAGCGACCTCTAAAACAGTTTCCACCGACTTTCGGTGAAAATCGATCGATCTTTCGTTATTGACGTCGGCCATGTTGGACCCGCCATTTTGAACTTTCAAATTTTGAAACAGCAACGTCAAAAACCCCTAGAAATCAAGTTTTCCTGCAATCTGTACATTACGTCCTATTATGCAATATATTAGAAATTGTCAAAAATAGCATTTTAGGGGGGTAGTTCACCCCCTTAAAATTGATTTCATAAGATTTTATAAAAAAAATACGCATCTCTTATTTTAGCGTACTTAAAATCCCTACCAAGTTTCATCAACATCGGAGGAAGACACTTCGCGGATGTTCTTGTAAGTAGGTAGTGATTCGCCGCATTCGACTACAGCATTTAGTTGAATCAAACGAATATTACTTGACTCAAATAATCCTTTCCCTCCGTGTATGGCAAAGATTTGAGATTGGTAGATCGCGCTGAGTCTAGATAGTAAACCGTAGATCTCGGGTCTGATCAAGTTGGCTATCCCTGCTCACGGCCAACACCGCGTTACAGCGAGCGTTCCAGCATTATTATATTTCAGTGATGGCTTGAAACAGGAATAGGCACATAGGTCAAGCTATGCCGTCCAGCGGCAGACAAGTACACGAAACATCAAAACGCGTTCGCCATCTAGTGGTAAGTGAGACAAAAGTCAAATCGAAAGTTTCAGCTAAATAATTAGCTGTGATAACGTATATCTGAATAGCCAATCGCGCTCAGGAACGGAATACTTGGCGTACAAGTGCGAAAAACATATGAATAAGAAACATACAAGTGAAACATCTTCACATGGCCTAATGGCAGAAATTGCCAGGACCAAGAGAATTGAACGTATGAACGAGAAGAAGGTACAAGTGAAACAGGTATAACTGAGGTTTTACTGTAGTCTGAATAACTAGTTATAATTTTTAGATATTTTTGATGATTAACAAGACATTTTCCGACAAGAACATCAATTCTGTAAGAGATTGCATTATGAACGTACTTTTTTTCGCTCTGGCTCTCGGTTACTACAATTTACTGAAGGATTCATAAGTTGAAAACTTGGAAATCAAATTGCAAATAAAAAAATTCAAGTTGCAAAAATAATTTTTGGAATAATGAGGCATCAATCGAGATAGCTTGAATCATTGGACATCATTGCGAAATCAGTTAATTATCAATCACAAGATCGTGCTGAAAAAATCGCGCGGTAAGCATCGGGAATTTTGGAAAATCGTTGTGTCTTATGGTAAGGGCCAAATACGTAATTGCAATTCAATGCACTACAGCATTTCATTGAGTATCTACTGTTTTGTTGATTCTATCCAAGCCGAAAAACACTGAAAACTGCCCAGAACGCTCTAAAATCGCTGGAAATCAATGGCAATTAGTTGACACACTGGACATCAACGCAAATTACGTTATAAGGTAAAATTCAATTGAAATCACTCGAAATCAATATATCTAACACCGTCGATGAGTAAATTGTGCTTGAAATTCTACAAAGAAGCTGGAGCAACTCGAGAATTATCTGGAATTCAGTAATACCTCAAAAATTGAAAGATACTAAAATTTTGCATATTGATTTCATCAAAGTTACTTTCATCACCTTAATATTACTGTAATTTCAACCTTGCCAAAACGTTATATTATACGCGTGGGATGTGTTTCATTGGTAAAATGAGACTGATATTTAAGTTTCGCAAATGGAGAATGTATAATTCGCATGTAAATGATTAATGCATATTTTTATCAACAAAAAAAAAAAATGAAAAAACTGAATTGAGAATTCAATCAGATCGCAGTGTTTTAAGAAAATTTTCTTGTTATTCGGAAAATTATACTGTGATCAATATTGTAATGGAGTTGGCGCAAAAATTTATCCTCTCATACTCAGAGAGTGCATAATTCGGTCTTCAAAATTGCGTCATCAATTTTTCGACCTTCCTTAAAGTAACGTTAGATACTGAGTATCCGTGACAAACAGCCACCTTTCCTAAACAAAATTCTTTTTAGCACAAGATTTGTCAATTGCAAGTGATTCAAAAGCGCATATAAAATGCAATATTTGGGTTTTTTTACAAGTAGATTTCGACGGGGGGGGGGGGGCATTCAATTTGATGATTGAATGTTGAAACCTACGATGTTTGATACGTATAAACATAGCAGTGTACGCCGTGATGGCCTTTCTATCACAATGGCTGCGAGGTTGGACAAAAAAGATGGCAGGAACGATACTGTCAGAATGTTGAAGTTCCCAGATATCCGTCTGTAACAGAAATATTATAATTCATACAATAGCTACAATCGGACTTTACAGTTTTCAAACAAAAGAATTCCAATGAGTATTCATTATGCGCGGGCCATTATATTAACGAGCTATGACGATTTGTCGAATTTCATCTAATTGTAAAACTGTAAATTTATCGTAACTCCGTATAACTTCCGCAAATATGATTAGGAGCTGGCCTTGAAACGCTACATTGAACTGCTATTTCAAGTGTACAGTTATGTTTCCAGTGAATTTATACTACTTGAGGAACGTTCGAATAGCCCCAGGCAAAATACAAAGTCAACACAAACACGAATGTGTGAAGAATATTGAATGACAGAAAACGCGAGACCTTTATAATATTATACGTATTACGTAGTAATAATTTTGTGAATATATTAACTATTTAAGGTTCCAATGCGTCGTTTTTATTATTCCTTTTCACTTATCTCTTTGTTTCTATTTATAAACAGCATCAAAGCATCAAATTGAAAAATTTGATAATTCGATGTCTGTGCAAAGCTGCAGCCATCCACCATTAATAAATCTTTTCTTAGACATTTCACGGTAGTAAATTGAACATTATATTTTACATTTTATTAAACGTATTAAACGTAGAAATGGTGATAAGGGGGCAATAAAAATACTTTTACTCCCGACAAAGTCATTTTTTGATGGTTGAAAATTCAAAACTTGGACGATTATCCACTTCCCCTGTAGTGTTTCCTGGCACTTCTTGAATCCAATTGGAAAAATAAACTCGCTATGATCAAAATAATATTTCCTCGCAATTTCGTTTACCGATGAGGCAGTCATAAGAGGAAATCGCACAATTTTCAATAATGTTAACACCTTTTTCGATAACACTCCACAGTGATACACCAGAATGAAGTTTCGGACAAAACCAGATATCTCTATGTAAATTAGTCTCGGAGATCATGAATTGAATAGGGGTTTCGTGATTCCTGATAACGTCAAAGTACTAAACTATTTTGACGATCGGTCCCGAGGAACTTAAATTATCTTCTACAGTATTAACAGAACAGAATACTCAGTTCGCTCGTTGATGGAACATAGGTACAATAAACTGAACACTGAAAAACTTTATGTTCCCGAAAAGTCACTCAAAGGTCTCTGCTGATTTTTCTTGGGCTTGGGATGTCAAAAATTCTTCGTTTATCAGAGAAAATTCAATAATTCGTTGTTTTAAGGCGTATGGCTACAGGAGCAGGTATAAAATCATGTGCATATTCAACATTTTTTTTTAAATGAAAAAAAGTTTATTCATAAAAGTAATCACAGGTATATCAAACGTAGGTGTTGAGGTATAAAAAAAATTTTTTTTTTTATTCTTTCAAAAAGAAGATGGCCGCCCACAGCGCGTTTCCGGCCGCATATTTTGTTTGTTTACGCTCCGCTGCATGCAAAATTACATCCATAATTTTGGACCTCGAACAAAATAAAAAAATTTCGCGAAAACGAGTGTTTGTCGACTAGCGTCCTTCTCAAAGGCTAGGCTGTGCCTAACCGACTGAAACAGACGTTCGACAAGTCTAAACTTGTCTAGACTAGTCATGATTTCAATAACATCTGCCGTATACCTGCTCTAGTCCCCTAAAGTAGCTTCCCTCTAGCTCGTTGCGGACCAGGCGGCCTTGTACTAAAATTCGAAGTCCGGGTATTTAGAGATTTTTCGCGGACATATTTTTTTGGGACATCATTTTTAAGGTCCTATTGGATCATTAAAAAAAAATCGATTTTTCGAAATTTCTAGAGTGGTCTAACCCCTTAAAGTGACCAAAATCGAAAAATTAACATAGAATTACTTCAAAACTTGAATGGATTCTCTAGAACACAGCCTTTTAAACTGTGCAGCAGAGAGCCTGTGATTGTGAAATTAATTTAGCGCACCTAGGAACCCTGTAACTTGTTGCATTGAAGAGTTACACCGAATTTTCGAGTTTGGGGGTGATTTACCTCCGTTGGGGGTGGAGCATTTAATTCGCACGAGCAGTACCTATACCAAGAGCCTTTAATTCTAGAATGATTTTGACGCCTGTAGGAACCCTGTAACTTGTGCCGTCAAAGAGTTACACTGATTTTTCGAGTTCCGGGGGTGGTCTCACCTAGGGGTGGTTTTCAAAAAATGTGTTAAAGATGGATTCCTAGAGCCCTCAATGAGCCTTTAAGTCCGGCGTGAACAATATGTCGAAATGCCTCTTCGATGCCGTGGTTTTTGGCGTGACAGTTACAGGTTTATCTCGAGGTGGCACCGCCACAGGTTTATTTTATTAAACGTGGAGCTATTAATTCAAGAATAGCGCATTTAATGAGCCTTTAATTAGCCTTTAATTCTGGCCTCAACATTTTTTCGAAGTTTCTCCCCGTTTCCGCTATTTTTGGCTTGGTGGTTTCAGGTTTATCTCGAGCTGGCACTACTACAGGTTTTTTTTTTAAACACGGAGCATTTAATTCTAAAATAGAGCATTTAATTAACCTTTAATTAGCCCTCAATTATTCCTCAGGAGATTTATTGATTTTCGAATGTGGCGGTTCCAGCTTGATATAGCTACGCGGGTGCTGTAAACACGAGTCAGATGTTGCCCACCCGCACGTGTGATATGCGAGTCATACACGCTGTTTTCCAACTTCTGTGAAAAAAAAGTTTAATTTGAGAAGCAGACGAATGTTACATAGTATTTCAAAATAAGTAGATCAAGAGCAATCAAGAAGCATAGGCCCAGAGGCATAGGCCTAGCTTTATTTACTTCACGATATTCATGTTATAGATATGGATATTTACTTAACGCACAAACTTGAGGTTGAAATCAACTCAACCACGCGATGGTGGTGCGTAAAATCCGCGCGTAAAGTCAAGTTATCGGAAAGAGCACATGTGTCAAGAAGGCCCTAGATTGTAAAAATGAGAATGTCACAATCAGTTACAGGGTTACCCAACTGGCAATTTTGCGAAAAAAAATCCATCAACAAATAAATCGAACGGTCAATATTATCTGGCAATGAATTTTATGGCGATATTATAACAGATTTCGAGTTAAATATTTGGTATGAGGTAATTTTTCTATTCAAGACACTAGTGTGAAATTTTATACGTGTTTTTTCCGAAACTATGTTTTTCAAAACGGTGGGTACAATATCTCGAGCTGCAATCGATGAATCGTCTTCAAATTTAGAACACACACTCAAAGTGTATATATGTATTACTTTTTATTTTACTTTTTGGCTAACCAACAATTTTTTCGTTTTCGATGATAGTTTAATAGTCTCTCTATCTAATAAAAAAGTTTCAAACAAATGGACGTACAAAAAGATTATGATAACAATGGTAAAAAAAAGATTATAATAACAATAGTATACGCATGAAGTTGGCGGTGGGGTGAGATCCCGAAAACAAAACAAAAAGCATCTAGCAAACCCTTTGACAGCTGTCATCGGCTGTTTATGACAGTCTTTGACAAATATCTTTATAGGTATCTGTTTCTGACGCGCAAAAAATGAACATGCAAACGAAAATTATCAAGATGATTCCCGACGGGAATTGTCTTTTTCGTGCGTTGGCGTATTGTGTATACGGTACTCAAGATCGACACGCAGAGGTGAGACTGAGTATCGTTTCAAATCTAGTGGATAATTGGTCTACATTTGCGGGTTTTATTACAGGTAATGAGTCAAACGGTGCTGTGATTAGGTCACCTGGTGATTACAAATCACATATGAATAAAAATGGAATATACGGGGGAAAAGCAGAATTAGCTGCAGCTGTGGACATTTTTAAGATATGTTTAATCGTGTATCGCGAAGAACAAGTTCATCCACACCGGATCGGATCACAAAATGAAACACAATTCTCGCTACTCTTCACCGGCGACGGAGACAGTGGACACTTTGATGTCTTACAGAACCAAAATAAAATTCAGATAGTGAGTAATAAGTATGAAAGGTAACAATCAAATAATAGTAAATCTAAATATATCACCATACGGTCAAAAGGACAGCCAGGATTTACGATGACAATGGAGAAAGGAGGAGTTTCAAGCAGCAGACAAGGCGATGAAGATGGTGGATGGTCGGAAGTATCACAAAAGAAAGAGGAAAATAAAATTGTAAGTGCGAAGAACCAAATAAGCCATAGAATAATATCCATCAAATATTCGTATAACCAGGTAAGAGGACGACCAGGATCGATGTTGACCACAAGAGAAAGAGGTGTTTTGCGGGATGAACAGCAACGCAAATATAGAGAAAAAAATAATATAAAGAAGGTGATTTTGGAGAATAACCGGCAGAGCGGTAGCAAAAATAATTCAGCAAGTCAAGGAGATAGATCGATATCAATAGAGAAGGAACACCAATTTTCAACCAACGAATGGAAGCTTAGATTGATGAAAAAAAGAAAAGTAAGCACAGAAGGAATTGAAGTGGACAGCAAGTGCAGACCTGTCATCAAATCAACATGAAGGAATTCGCCTGTCTACTAGACAATGCGTAAGGAAATAGTGAGGCGCGCAGCGCCGAGATGGGGTTGGCGCGCGAAGCGCGCAGGGGCGAAGCCCCTAGTTATCAATAATATAATAATACAACGTATTCTTGAGCTGACAACATCAAAAAAAAAAACTACAAGAATTTTTTCCTCGTCACGAAATAGGGCTTCGTCAACCGGAAGTTAATACAATTTAATTAATGAGCATATTTTTTTTTATGCCAGACCGCTGATAATTGCGATATTATGTAGACCGATCGGCCGCGTACGAAAACCATGAAAAGATGCAAAAAAGACATATCATCATCAAATTGTATTTTTTTCTAATGAAACTTCTTGAATACACTCTTTAGGATGTACATGAGTTGGATATAAAAAAAAATATGAATATTGCATCAGCAGTTTTTACGAAATCAATTTCTGAAAAATTAGACTCTTTCGGCGCTCATCACAGTACAGTGACCCCTTAATATCACTCTAGGATTTTGGAAAATTCGATTATTTATTTTTTTGTTTAAACAATCTATTAGGGTCATAAAAATAATATACAGTTGGTCCTATAGTGAAAAAAAAATTCAAAAGGTTCAACTCTTGATGTTGCACACATTGCCTCGAAGCGCGCGTTGATTGCTCGTAAAGCTTTGCACGCATTTTTCTCGTAACCACTTTTTTTTAAACTAGAAGGACAGATTAATTAAACACCGTTGCATACATCGATTTGAAATTTTGGCAGTAGCTACATAATTTCATTCTCTATGGGCGTACTTGGCAATTTTTTTTTTTTTTTTTTTTTATTTAACGCAAACTTTTTTTTAGGAACTATTTACCGCATAGATGATAAAATTATTTGGTTTTTTGTTCTAGGTCTTATACTTTACGAGAAATCCGTGAAGGAGTTTTAAAAATAGGGAATTTTTTGGATATTCTCAGAGCAAGAACGAACGGCTCCAATGCATCAAGTGTAAGAAATGGGCAATGCGTTATTGGTATGCAACAACTGTTAGTCTGATACTTTTATATATTGTTTAATTGTTGTCATTTATTTTGTAACAAAGATAGGGGAGAACGGGGCACGACGGACCCCCTTTAAAAATTTACCAAAAAAATTTATTTAGTCCGGCAAGGTGTCAATTGTAACATGTGTAGCAGTGTCTTGATTCGATTGTTAATAATAATACCGAGCGTTTTTTTTTTTTTTTTATAAATCTTCTCAATATTGTTACAACCGCCTCCGGTCTCCCTACATTATTGGAGATAAAGAATTCGCGAAAATTACGTCGTCTTTCTAGAATTCATATCGTTGGAAAAATGAAATCACTCAGAATCATTTTTAGGTAAAACTGATTTTTTTGCCAGAGTTCATAAAAGGAAGATTACGAATACGCTGCTCATTTTTATTTATTTTTTTTCAATTCATAATCGTTCGCGTATAAGTTCTCAACGCATTCACCGGTTTGGATGATTATTTTTTTTTTTTTTATATGAAAGAGCTTGCGTCGCTGGAAGTCTCATGAAAATTTATAAATTGCAGACGGCCCCAAAAGTGGTCAGTTTTAGAGTTGTAGCCCGATGCGGTCAAAATTATTCTACGTCTATTCGCGCCTAAGTCCTCAACGGATTCATCGATTCCGAGGATCTTTTTCGAACTGAAAGTGCGTACTTCGCTGGTTGCCGTATGAAATTTTTAAAATGATGTTGGTCCATTAATAGCCGGTTCTAGAACATCTAAATTTTCAGTCTAACGAGCCGCATTTTTCGTTGGTCTGCCCATATTGAAATACATACATGTCTATAGATGTATAAGCAAAAAAAGAAACTCAGAAGGATTGAATAAAAGATTTTTAAAGAAAAAATATGACCCAATTCAAAATAATATGTTTAATTGAACAATACAACTACGCTCTAAAAGGAAGAAAAATATTTTTTTTTTATTTGTGATTTGATGAATCAAATTAAACTTTTCGTAGTTGGTGACAATTTTTTAATTTTGTAATTTTTTCTAATATAAATTAGATTATTGTCTATAAATCGCTATAAAGATTTGTGACAGATAATTATTTCCAATTCACGTGATTTTTTTTGCATATATCTCTTTCCAAAGCTGGCCATTTAAGATATTACAAAAAAATTTCAAGGCCTCGATCAAATTTTTCAATATAAAAAAAAATTGTTGCAACAATTTTTCACATGCTCAGGGTAGTTTCTTGGAAGATTCGTTCTGCTCTATAAATGGTATTGAATTATGAATATTCACACCATTTAGTTGCAGCAATGTTATTTAAAATATTGTTTTAGGATCAGTATATTTTTTTTCTTCAATACTTTCTTATTGATATAAAATATGACGACATCATCTGAGAAGGAAAAATCAAAACTTTTTGACAATTTCTAAACTATAAATGGCTTGCTAGAATCCCGCGATAAAAAACTGTGATATCTTGGGAGGCGCTCGGGTTATTAATAACGCAGTATCACTAAAGGCTATTGTACATTTATTACTCCGATTCTGTTACATACATTATCGAAGCGCTTTCTTCGAGGATCGGGAGCGAACTATAACTGAGATCGCGCTCTCTTGTACTCGCGCGGTTTCCGAGCCACATGATTAACATGAATCGTAATACACCACAACTCTTCCCTCTTATTTTTTTCTTACTTCTTTAATCGTTCGGAACGACGCAATAAACGGTGCGTTATCGTCGACTGACCTGGTATCGCTCGCAGTGCTGGTATTCGCCTCCGGGAACTTTACAATTTAATCAATCAATATGTCATTTCCAGATTTTTCCGGATACGGCTTCACCTCTATACGTTACAGGAGACAGTTTCTGTATAATTTTTCCTTCGGTATGCTTATTGCTACGCGTGCTGAAATCATCGACCATTACTTTTTCGCCGATTTGTAATTCGACATTTCGCTTACCATTTTTGTCCCTAATTTGAGTTATTTGTTTATCGATAACATTCCCACCGACGTCTAGCCTGATTTGCCGCTCTTTACTATTTTGAAAGTACACAAAGTAACGCATGTAGCATTGTTTAGTATAATTATTAGAGTGTTCCTCAAGCGTTCATTTCTGTATTTGAACCAGCTCAGCAGCTCATAAGTCGGTTAAAAAAAAATTAGAAAATATTAATTAAAAATTTCAGCATTCTGGTTCAACCAGAAAGGGTGTTTGTAAGCATAAATTCATTTTGAGTTTCGAATTTGGGCAGGAATCGCTAATAATCACTGACGATGAAAAATCTATGTGAAAAATGAATTATTACATCAGCTATCCTGAAACAATTTAAACTTTGGCAGAAAAATTCTTTGAATACCGAAGATAAAAAAATGACGAATCATTTATAATTTAATTACAAATTGTTCAGTCCTTATTCCCAATCTGCACTTATTATTCATTACTTGAAGTCGGCGACCAATCATCGTCGCCGAATGTTTTAGTTTATCTCCAATATTCGAAGAATTCTTCTAATTTCTTTTTTTGGAAACGATCTGGAGAACTTTTCCAGATAAACTTTCTAAGGACCACTGTAATGATATATGACGTTTTTGTTGAACTGTTTTTGAAAAAAGAATTTGCAAATTTTTGTAACTAATAGTAATTGATTAATTATCCTGTATACTTCGATACTAACATAAATGCGTACTTGTGTTCTATTTCAAAATATTGATGGATCTATTTAGTAATCCTATTCTTTTTAAAGACCATTGTAAGGCTAAGTTATTATGTCAAATAATGACATATCTCTGTGTAAACAAATATTACTATGAATCATCAACAAGTTTGTAATTGACTTATTCTTTTGAATTGATTATGCTGTTACATGCTTTGATGAGATGTGAAGTAGTTTTCTGTTCCGGAATATAACACAGAAATAAAATCAAAAAACTATACATCGTTACAACTGAATCAGTCTTTGATACCAAAGAATTAATGTTCTGTACATTTTCTCGTCAAAAAAACTGTCAGAAATTTGGGACCCCGAAGGCACCATAAATGATTTTGCATATACATATGTTCGCTCCTGACTGAAGAAGTTCCTACGTTGACCACCAGTGAACTCTGCCGGCAACTACAAGGATGGCGGCCACGGTGGTTCACTCTTAACCACAATCACCAGCGATGTTATAGGTACATAAAACGAGGATGAGGTCAAAATTCGTAACAGTTTATAAAAAAAACTCTAGCTATTCCATTACTTTGAAAAGTTACTAAAATCACAAATCACCTCCCAATTGAAGCGAAGGATCCTAATAATTTTATAACTATAACCCGTGATAATAAATTCCAAGTAAAATGGTGATTTTTTTTCAATTTTATGACTTACGTTTACATTACCAGCTTAACCTCGTGAATAAGTTTGGCATCGCTATTTGAATATTAACGCCCTATTTTGATACTAAATAAATGCACTAGTAGCGTTGCCTTCAGTGGCAAAAATTTGAGAAGACTTTTAGTGTCAATCAAAAATTCGAAGTAACCAAACAGCTGAGCCAAAAACTGCTTGACCTAGCACTAGCAAGTTGGTTGTTTCCAAATCAGTTGTTTGCAGGTTTGGTTGCTCCACTACTATGTATGTACAAACCTACTCCCAAGCCAGTCGTTGCCTAATCTGGACCAAATTATTAAGCGCCTTGGTGAAAATGATTTCTAAGATTTTCTACGAATTTTTATAAACATTGGAACATTTCTTACAATTTTTAACAAAAAAATTGTTTTCCTAAAAATTGTAAATATACATAGTTTCTCAGGAAAAATTTGGTATATTTTCATGAAAATGTGTATTTTTGTAGTAAAAAATCTACAAGACACTACAATTTTTAAAGAAAATTAACAAGTCTTCATGAATAACTATGCATATTTACAATTTTGTATGAAATAATACGAATCGTTACAATTTATATAAAAATTCGCAGCAGTCGAAATTTTCACCAGAGCATACCACTCGATTAATCTTTCACATTTATTTATTTCGAAAATAAGTATTTGTAAATTTTGTTGTTTCATCCTTCATGAGGAAAAACCATCCCTAAATTACATATTCGTGTAACAATTGGGGATAATTTTATCGGTGAGCTGATTGTGAGACTTTCATATTAAAAGTACTACTTTATTTATTTTGCATTTTTGTTTTTAAGTAAAAAATACATCATTATTATTAACTCTCTAATTTCATGTTGCAAAAGAATGTAATCGATAGCCATCCAATGTCAGAGAAGAAATGAAAAAAAAATGTAGAAATTATCAGCGATACATTCTTTTTTGTTTTACTACTATTAGCGGAGTGTGACCATTGACCACCATAGATTATATATTGTTTGGTTGTACTGACAAGGAAACTGTAGTGGTAAATGAAGACGATTTTTCTTGACCTTGGTGAATTGTTGAATATTATTCTTGGATATGAAGGTCGGGAACATCAAAACACTTTTTTTGTGTTAACGTTTCAGCCCTGATGGGGGCCCTCCTCAGAACAATTTATTTAAAACATCTGTCACGATCAGAAATAATAAAATAATGTACAACTCAGTTATAACAAAATTAAATATGAAAGGTTTAGGTAATAAGCAGGGATGTTTATGCAAATATAAAGGAGCGGAATTATCTAAAAGGAACCACTAGTATGTAGTGAATGCGTATTAGAATAATCGAATAAGAACAAAAGTTCATTTTTTAAAAAAAACAAAAAAACATTACGACAGCGATACGAAACTCCCAAGCATTCATCCTTATTGTCAATTTAATAAAAACACATAGCGACCGTTTTAGGTTTTGAGTCTGGAGCACTTTTGAACATGTGGAACGTCCAGTGTGTAGTGGGGGGAGACCGATATCAATCATTATCAGAGCAAGCACAGAGTCAACGGGTTAAATAGAAACCAGAATTTGTTAAGAAGGCAAAATCGAGAGCAAGCTCAGTCGGTAATAGATAGTTACGATGGGTATATCACAGAGGTGTAAATAGTACTCAGATGTTCAATATCTTGTCTTCGATTAACAGAATTGGGATGTGCAACAATATTGCACATTTTTAACAATAACCTATTGTAATACAATGGTTCAACGTCAATAATGCTGGCTTGAGAATAATTGAATGAATGGTTGAAATCGATGGCATGCCTCGTCAGTGCAGTGTAGTGGTAAATTTTGGTGAGCGGTCAGTAAATGCGTTACGTAAATTTCCGTTAACATTTCACTGCCAAGAACATAAATTCCATCAGTAAGACAATGGATATCATAATATTAAGAATTATTATCTATTGTACATTGGAGAATACATTAAATATATCTATTAAAACTAAAAATGTATATAAACAATTAAGGAAAAGTTTACCTTGTATAAGAAGAGAATAAAATACTGGTCAGTATTACAAAATTCAAACGGGAGAGAAATGGTTCTTCAGATTAGATGACCAAAGACCATTGACATCTTCTCCAATAGATAAACGATGTAGATATATAAGATTTTGACACTTAATAAATAAATTAATAGTGAGATGTTCCACGAAGCACAAGTCATAAAATTAAAAAAGTTAAAAAAAGGGTTAAAAAAGTTTAATAAGTTACAATGATGCTGACTACTGTAGTATTGGTATCCTTATCTCCCAGTTCTCCATATCAGAAACACTTTAGACAATGTGTGACATGTGGTCAGTAATAAGAGGTTTGTAAACATTGCTTAGGTGTTCGACGTCTCGTCTGAGGTTAACCGAATTTGAATGTCCTACAATATTGCACATTTCTAATAATAAGCGTTTATAATAATTAGGTTCTTCACCGAGGATGTTTACATTATCCTAATTAAAAGAATTGTTGATCTCATGTTTTGTTAGTGCCGTGTGTCAATCATCATTCTCATGCACATTACGTTGGTATTCTTTAAGCCTGGTATCGAGATGGCGGCCAGACTGTCCGATATAAACTTGATTGCAGTCTTTGCAAGATATTTTATAGACCACATTCAATCGTTTGCCCATAGGGATCCCATCCTTTCCAAAATCAAAGACCAGTTATAAATCCTTTGAATTTTTTCCCACAAACTTGACATTATATTTTGTAAACAACCTGTTCAAAGACTCAAAGAAACCAGATACATATGGGATGGAGATAAAGGTGGTGGCAGGTCTGTTGTTGTCATCTGCAGAAGCAGAATCAACATTGTTGTCAAGCAAATTATTGATGGGATAAGGAAACTGCCTGGTGTGCCCCCCCCTCCCCCCCCTCTGGGGTGCCCCCCCCCCCTCCCCCCCGATTCCGACCATTTGAGGATATGTTATTCTTCATCGAAATCTAAGCGACATGTATTTTTTTTTTATCGGCGGAAAAACGGTTTAAAGAGGTGAAATCAGCACCCAAAGTTGGGCATCCTCAGTGGTTGTTTCATAGTTTCGCATACTTCCAGTTGAGATATCTGAATGAAACCAATTGGAGAATAATTCCAACGCGAATAATGAAAAATGCATTTTGGCCGGTTACGACGGGGTTAAATAATCAAAAATTAAAGGGATTTAAAGTTAAAAAAATTTTTATAACTAAAAAACTATTGTTCGGATTTTACTGAAATTGATTGCATTTGAAACAGCAGAAGAAAGTAGGGGATACATGTTTTTGCGTTTTTCGAAATAACGTCACTTAGGGGGTGAACTACCCTTATACACGTGCAGCCGAATTCACATTAAAATCGCACTATTTTGCTTCAATTCGTCTTATCTAACATTACAAAGCTCTTTCCAAGCAACAATCTAGGAGCTTCTTCGTTTCAATAAATTTTGGTTGCATTTATAACAAAAACCACTCCCACAAATTGCCGAACGGTTTCTGTCATAGTTTCTTTTACGATCGTGAAATCTTCCGGAGCCCGGTATTTTAGTAGTTTGTGAAGTTACTGGAATCGATTGCGAGCTTACAATTTTGGAATCAACGTGACTAATTCTGTAAACATTTAGGACTTTGGTTATTATTCTTTTCCAAAACGTTAAAAAAAATCGGAAAGTTAACATGGAATGGCTTAGACTTCCGTTTCCGGTGACGTGGTTTACAGTAGGAAGGTAAACCAGTCCAATTTTGTTTTTAATTTTTAGAGGTTTGCGTGTAAGAATTAGGGGAGTGTTCGGGAATAGGTGAGAGAGAACAGGTAAAAGTTAAAGTGGAATAAATAAAAGAGGAGGGAGGAATAGAATTAAATTGTAGTTTTGGAGTATAAAGTAGAGGTGGTAGTTGGGAGGTTAGGTTGCGACGCGCCGGTGATGGGAGGAGAGGTAAAGGGGCAAGTGAGAGAACGAAGGTAGTGCCAGGGGGCGGTGAAAGTAACTGGGGCGGTGAGTAGATGGGTAAAGTGGTAACGGCGGTGAGTAAGGTAGGTAGTGAGTGTAGATAGTACAGTATGTCGTATGGTAAAGACGTAGATCAGGTGGGAAAATGTAAATTGCAAAGGCTAGGGATAGTTAGAGCGGCTAGCATAGGTGATATAAGTGAAGCGGCGGCAAGAGGTGAGAGGAAGGAGAGAGAGGTAGAGGGGGAAGTGAAAGTAGCGGGAAACCTAGAAGAGAAAGAGGCTTTTAAAAGAAGTAAGATTGTGGTGAGGTCAAAAAGGAGAAAATGGAGGGTATTTTGAGGAAGCTAGAAGAGATAGATGGTAGGATAAAAGAGGAATGTGGAAAGGTAGGAAATTGGCTGGACATACTAAGAGAAGATTGATTGATTGATTGATTGTTCAGTTTATTATGCCTTGGTAGCACCCTGAGGCAAATTACAAAGCTATGGAATAACTGAAAATAAGTCGGTAATTAGGTTTAGAATAATAAGTAGAAAAGAAATAAAAGAGAATAAGAAAAAATAATATAAAATAAGTAACATAATAATAAAAATAAAAATGCATTAGAAATAAACGTCTGAAGATATTAATGAGAAATAGTGAGTAATTTGTACTAATAATACAAAACACTTAAATGATACTGATATTATGAGAATAACAGAATAATGATTAATCCAACATGTCTAAGTCAACATGTCAAAAATGTATAAGCCATGATTCCGTCTAAGGAAAAGAGGTAGTTTCGTAGCCGGACTTTCAGGATCGAAAGTGAAGATGACGTTACTACTTCCTCAGGGAGGGAGTGCCAGAAATAAATAGCTGAAGAAGAAGAGGGAAAGGAAGAGAGAGAGGAGTTCAAAAAGATCTGGGAGGAGGAGAAAAAAGCGTTGAGGGATAGATTATAAAAAATAGAAAAAATGCTGGAAAAGTTAGAAATTGACGCCGCAGAAAAAAGTAGGGAAAAGGGAGATGGTGTTAGGATAGGAGTGGAAGGGATGGATGAAGAGAATGAAAGAAGAATTAGGAAATTAGAACTAGGAATGGAAATGAAGGAGAGGGAGCAGAGAAGGAAGAATGTTATAGTTAAAAGAGTGGAAATGAAAACAGGGGTAAGGTGGGAAAATGAAATTGAAAGGATTTGGGAAAAAATAGGAGTTGTAGGGGGTAATAAAAGTATGAGAAAAATAGGAACGGTAAATAAAGAAGGGAGAGGGATGGTTTTAATTGAGTTGGAGAGACTAGAGAAGAAAGGAGAGGTGATGTTGGCGAAAAATACACTTCTCGCAAAAATTAAGGGAACATCAAAATTTTCGAAATTTTTTGGTGATTTTCAACAGGCTGTATTTCAGTGAAAAATGGTCGTACAAGAAATAAAAAAACAAAGCTTTTGAAGCTTGAAGACTCTAGTTTTTGAATTTTCAGGTTAAAAATTTTTTGAAGCACTATTAGCCATGCAATCCTTGGATAAAGCACGAAGAAAAAATTTTCAAAATTTTTTACATTTTTTTTTTTCGCTCTACGGGCATGGAAAAATTTTTCCGAGCTAAACCAATGCATAGGTCGCATAGCCTGTTTATTCAGCTTCAAGATGCTTTTTTTTAAACCTCGATACGACCATTTGTCTTCGAGATATCGAATTTTGAATGCCAAAGGATCCTTTTTCACTCAACTGCCGATATCTCTAGAACTACTGGTCGCACAGCGAGCCGAAGGGCAGTTTCTTTTTCTGCAGAAAATTTCCTACAAAAATCTGTCAAGGTTGATGTCAAAAAAAATTTTTTTCCACCTGTAGCGTTAACGTGAAAAAAGAGCAAAAAAATGCCATTTTGCCTTTTTTTGGATAATCGACTGTATCTTCGTCAATATTGGGGGGAAAGCATAGGTTAGAAGAAAATTTTACAGCCTAATGTACCCCAAAGGTCCCTCTAAATCGGTAGATCGATCGGTTCAGCGGTTTTCCTGGACCGATTGATTGAAATTTTGAAAAAATTAAGAGAACAAGGTCCCTTAAGAAACAAAAACCTTGTTCCCTTGATTTTTTCAAAAAAACTTGGGTAGGAAGTCTAAGGACAGAAAAACAAATCTGGGGGTGGTAAGCGAAGGGAGAAAGAAAACAAAGGGGATAAATAAGAACATAAGGATGGAAGCATGGGATTTACATATTAGAGAAGTTTTGGGAGGTGCAGCAGAAAGGAGAAGTAGAGAAGGTAATAGAGGAGAGGAGGAGGGGGATATTACTTTACGGGAGGTCAAAGAAATCGTGAAAAAGTTGAAAGATAATAAAGCGATGGGGGAGGATGGGATTCCTAATGAAGCTTGGAAGTATGGGGGTGCAGAAATTACAAGGGAGTTGTGGGGAGTGTGCCAGAGGGTATGGAGAGAAGAAGAGTGGCCAGAGGACTGGCATTATTAATGGGGCAGGTATGGGGGATAGGAAAAAGAAAATTTGGGAAGGACTGGGGTAGAAGAATATGGTTGTTCGACAGGTTGGTATGGTCTGTGATTGGTTATGGAGTTGATATTTGGGGGTGGAAAACAAGAAAAGAAGTAGAGGATATGCAGGAAAGATATTTAAGATGGGTTCTTGGAGTATCCAGGAGGGTGGCAGGGTGCATGGTTAGGGAGGAATTACAAAGGGATATGTTGGAACGAAGAGCAGGAATGAGAGCATGGGGTTATGAAAAGAGGTTAGAGGAAGGAAAAGGCGGGGAGTTAGCATGGAGATGTAGAATGGAAATAAGAGGGGGTGAGAGCGGGGACAGGATTAATGGGATGAGAAGCGGAGAGAAGAGACTTCTTCGAAGATAGAGGATGGGGATTGGTGGATGCGGAGAGAAGATGGGAGATGGGTGCAATGAGAGGCGAGGATTTAGTAAAAGTAGAAAGAAGGAGGCAGGAGGAAGAGAGATGGGAAAGAATTGTAGGTTCGAGAAGCAACAAGGAATATAAGTTTGTTAAGGGAAAGGGAGTGCCAGGATATCTTAAAAAAGGGTCGATGTAAAACTTCCGACTTTGAAATTGCCGGAGTTTGAAGGAGATTATAACGATTGGCTCTTCTTCAAGGATGCATATGTATACAAACGAAAGTATTTCGGTAATCCAGAAGTTTCAGTATTTGCGTAGCTCACTCAAGGGAGAAGCTTTACAGGTTATCGACGGGTTGGAGACATCGGCAGAAAATTACGAGAGCGCTTGAGAGTTATTGGAAAATAATTATGAAAAAACCAAGTTGCTTATAAATATTCACATCAGCAATTTCCTTAACTTTCCGGCTGTAGCGAAAGACAAGCCCGCCACTATAAAGCAACTTGTCGTGCACGTGCGCACACATCTTAAGGCGTTGAAAACGTTAATACTTCCCGTCAAGCATTGGGACGATTTCCTAATACATATGACAAAATGCAAATTTGATTACGTGACTCGGAAAGACTGGGAAGAAGAGTGCCATCGAGACAAGGAGAACCGGAAGACGTTAGAGGAATATTTAACGTTCTTAAATGAGAGATGTCGTACTCTGGAAATGATTGACAGAGGAAAAGTCAAACACGAGGCTTCAAAGCCTGCAACATCGAAGAAACAGGGCAGTTCGGTATCGTTGGCGACCGTTTCGCAACAGAACTGCGCAATTTGCAACAGTCCGCATGCAGTTTTCCAGTGTTCAAAATTTTTGCTGATGCCTGTGGCCAAGCGAATCGAAGAGGCAAAAACAAGGAGGTGTTGTCTAAGTTGTCTGGGTAAAGGACACTTTGCTCAAGTTTGCCGCGCATCCGCTTGTAAAAAATGCGGAAAGAAGCAGAACACACTCTTGCACCTCGGGCAAGAAGAAAAGCCAGCGACGACAGAAGAGTCATCGAAGAAAACGGTTATCGCACACTGTGTGAAAGGCCAAGAGAACCTCAAGGAGATTACAGATATATCATCAGTAGTCAGCTTCGTATGAAAGCCAAGCACGCAAATCGTGTTGTCAACTGCTCGAGTAGCCATTGAAGATGCAAACGGAATTCAACAAAGTTGCCGTGTCCTTCTAGATCCCGGTTCACAGTCAAATCTCATCACAAAGGAACTCGTCCGCGTCAGCAGATGGAACCTCCCATGTAAAAGACAAAACGAGATGATAAGCGGCATGAATCAGACTCAAACAACTATCAGACGAATAGTTGAGGTCAAAATCAAGTCGATGCGTACCGCATATGAAGCGAAGATCGAATATCTAGTGCTACCGCGCATTACCGAAAAACTACCGCAAGTAAGGATAGACACGAAGCTCATATTCTTGCCGGAAAAACTAAATCTCACGGATCCGAGTTTTCACGAGCCAGGAGTCATAGACCTTCTTATTGGAGCTGGATTGTTCTGGGAAATGCTGTGTGCGGATTCCATCAAACAGGAAAAAGGGCTGCCAAGATTGCAAAATACGCTTCTAGGCTGGATCGTGGGAGGAGAGCTAATCGATGCAACGAACAAAAGCTCTTCACGATTTTGCGGGTTGGTAACGAACGCAGCGTTGCAAACACAATTGGAGCGATTTTGGAATCAGGAGGAAACTCGGGAGACCCGACGTTGGACAAGAGAAGAGGCAGAATGTGAACGACAATTCTGTAAGACATTGAAACGTGATGCAAACGGGAGGTTCATTGTAGCCTTACCCCAGAAATCAAAGGCAGTACTGGGAGAATCAGAGTCACAAGCGGAAAGACAACTGTTTGCACTCGAAAAACGACTTAAGGCAAGTTCAGAGATCAAATCAAAATACATCGAATTTTTGAAAGAATACGAAGAGCAAGGACATATGTCTCTGGTGCCAGGTGGTGCTCATTCTCGACCGGAAGACCCATATGTGCTGCCGCATCAGCCGGTAGTTCGTCCGAAGAGTATTACAACAAAGCTTCGGGTTGTGTTCAACGCCTCAGCAAAAACATCGCTCAGCACAGCCTTAAACGATCGGCTAATGATTGGGCCAAATCTTCAGAAGGATCTTTTCGATATTCTTCTGTGATTCAGAGCACATGAATTCGTTTTGACCGCCGACATTGCGGCCATGTTTCGACATGTTCTGGTGCGAGAGGAAGACCGTGACCTTCAAAGGATTCTTTGGAGATCGGATTCAACGCAACCGATTCAGTTGTACAGGATTAATACGGTTACCTACGGGACAGCGCCAGCGCCGTACTTGGCCACCCGCTGTTTCCGTCAACTAGCAGCCGAGGATGCGGAATTTCCGCAGGCAACAAAAGCACTCAATCGAGACTTCTATATGGACGACGTGCTTACGGGTACGGACACAATTGAGAAAGCAATCGCATTGCAACAGCAACTGTCACAGATTTTACAGCGAGGCCAGTTCAATCTAAGAAAATGGCCCTCGAACGACGACAAAATATTAGAAAGCTCATCGCAAAACAGAGAAGTGGACCCTCTTATGAGAATCGTGCAAGAAGGAGCAAAAAAGACGTTAGGCCTTCTATGGGATGCTAAGTTCGACGTTATGAAATATAAAGTACACATCGAGGAATCACCGAAAAGAACAAAAAGAGTGGTGTTGTCTACAATAGCACAGATTTTCGACCCGCTAGGCCTCCTGGCACCAGTACTCGTCAATGCAAAGAGCATAATGCAGCGGATGTGGCAGTTGCCAATAGGATGAGACGAAAGCCTGCTGCTGGATCTACAAGCAAGTTGGAAATAATACTACGGGTCGTTGCCAATAATTAACGACAAGCACATTTCGAGAAACATAAATCCGAAAAATTCCGAGGTAAGATTCGACCTCATCGGGTTTGGCGACGCCTCCGAAAAGGCCTACGGTGCGTGCATTTATGCAGTCTCGAGAAACTCGCAGGGTGTAATGATTTCACACCTAATCAGCTCCAAGAGTCGAGTGGCACCGCTCAAAACTATATCGCTACCTAAGCTTTAGCTGAACGCGGCACTATTACTTGCTAAACTGTGCAACACAGCGAAACCAGCTTTCGGCAACAAAATCCGGAACATAGTCCTCTGGAGCGACTCAGCAATTGTATTGAGTTGGATCGCAACCTCGCCGAACATGCGCAAAACTTACGTTGCAAATTGTGTTACGCAGATTCAAGAGTTAACCCGAGAAGCATCGTGGTTGCATGTCCCGTCGAAGGACAACCCCGTGGATCTGATATCTAGAGGAATCTCGGTGGAGGAATGGATGCAAAGTAAGCTATGGTGGCACGGACCAGCGTGGCTGACCACAGGAGAATGGCCTAAGCAAAAGGCGATCGACATGGACACTTCGGAGATGAAAGTAGCAGCAGTACTCGCCGTAACGAGAGTGACATGCGATGCCCTGAAGGACTTCTCTTCATTTGACAAAATGCAACGAGTAATTGCATATTGCATTAGATTCAAGACGAACGCGTTACAAGTGAAGAGAAACGACGCGTTATTGGTGCAAGAACTCGCGCACGCGGAAACAGCAATCGCAAAGATGACGCAAGGAGAGTCGTTTTCACAAGAGCAACTCGCGTTAAAGCAGAAACAGCAAGTACCAAAAGCAAGCAAACTCGCGCCACTCAGCCCTTATCTGGATGAGGACGGAGGTATGAGAGTAGGTGGGAGACTGTCTCGAGCAAATATTACGGAAACAAAGAAGCACCCGGTCATCCTGCCGGACAGACACCACGTGACAAAGATTTTATTAAAAAGAGAGCATCAACGTTTGCTTCATTGCGGATCCAAGTAATTGTTGCATACGATTAGACAACGATACTGAATTCTCAACGGCCGTCGAGAATCTCAGAAAGTGACAAGAAGTTGTGTCGAATGTTATCGTCGCAATCCAAAATCGCCAGAAGTATCAATGATTGATTTGCCACAAGAGCGCGTTCAAGGTTCACTGAAGCCCTTCACGAATGCTGGAGTGGACTATGCAGGGCCTTTACAGGTACGCGAGAGTCGCAGACGTGGAAGAGTGCATAGTTCTAAGGCTTGGTTCGCGGTGTTCGTATGCTTTGCACCAAAAGCAACGCATCTAGAGCTCGTCACGGAGTTGTCCACAGAAGCCTTTCTTTCTGCATTGCGAAGATTTGTGGCAAGGAGAGGAATCAGTTCACAGATAGTTTCCGACAATGGTACCAACTTTATCGGCGCAGCCCGCGAATTAAGAGAAGTTTATGATTTTTTGTAAAGGGAGCAACGAACGATCTCCGATCATTTGGCTAAGCAGCAAATTCAGTGGAAGTTCATACCACCAAGAGCGCCACATTTCGGTGACCTTTGGGAGGCGGCGGTCAAGTCGACAAAGCGTCATCTCAATACAGTGACCAAAGGTCTTGTATCGACATTTGAGGAGTATTACACACTTTTGACTGAAATTGAATCCATCCTAAACTCCCAACCTCTCACTCCGATATCAACCGATCCCAATAGCATCAAAGCGTTAACCCCAGTCCACTTCCTGATTGGGGACTTACTCGTATTGCCAGCGGAACACGATTACCTGGCAATTCCGGACAATAGACTTTCCAGGTGGCAACACCTGCAAAAGGTACGGCAGCACTTTTGGCAGAGATGGTCAAACGAATATCTGCAAGAGTTGCAAAAACGTCACAAGTGGTTCACTAAAGGTGACAACTTGAAAATCGGTACTTTGGTACTCTTGAAAGAAGATAACAACGCACCGCTTCATTGGATCATGAGGCGCGTAGTTGCAGTGCACCCAGGAGATGACAACGTAGTAAGGGTGGCTACTGTGCGCACCTCAGGCGGGCTCTTTAAGAGAGCTGTGAGAAAGCTCTGTCCATTGCCAGAAGAAGAAGACTAAAATCGCAAAAAAGCCGGCCTCTGGCTTAATTAGTTTATTTTTTACCTACGTTTATTTTTATAAATTTTCTATATTTCTTTATATCTTCTTCATTTAATAGAGTTCTCGTCAGAAATTTATTACTTTAATTTACTCTACTATGTTCCGACGAATGTTCAACCATGTCTTTTACGAAATACCGTTACTATAATTAATATCGTTATTCGCTGTCACTAGGCATGTTATATACAAGTATGTACAATAGTTTATTGAAAGAGAGTCTTTCAAGGGAGGCGGGATGTTCTCGAGTAGAGCGCCGCTCTTGGAGAAAAAGACGAAGCTTAGCGAAAAAGAAGAGAGAGCGAGTAGTAAGCAATATGGCGGCTATCAGCAAACAACGAAAAACAAAGACTCATACATTTGTGCAATAAAAACAAGCATTTTCATTTATCGTAAACATAGGTTAAGAGTGGTTGTGTAAGCAAAACGGGGGTCCGCAGATGTACCCCTGAAATTATGGGAGCAAATAAACATCATTATAACATGGAATGGCTCGTATACCATTGAAGAAATTAAAGTCATCTTGTGCTGTAAAACAATTACTTTTTGTTTCGGCGAAGTTTTAATTTTATCTGCCTGCTGCGACGTATCATGTGAGACATATGATAAAAATGAATCGATTTTTCTGGTTGACTGGCGCGTAAAAAACATTAGAGGTGAAAAAATTAAAATGGCTTGTCCCCACCGCTCTCGCGACTGTTTAAATTTTCACTAGAAGTTCGGACGGCCAGTTCAATAGATGCAGTCATTATGTGCAACCGAGCATCAATTGATATTACTGATTCTGACCTTTCAATTTTAAAATCATCACATGGTAGATGGCACAAAATTATATAAGTATGATATTGTTAAATTTATGAAACGAATACAACGAATGAGGGAAATCGAGATGTCTTTTATTTTATGAATCGGAACACGTCAGTTTAGCTCCAAGTCTATAGACTAATTCTCTTTCTCTTTTTCCATGCACGTGTCAAGTGCACATTATTGTACACCGATGAATACAAATCTCTACTTACTACGAACCCGACTATATATTGAATTACAATAATAATTAGTTATTTACTGTCACATTATTTCCGTATTCGGAGTAATTTGCATTACATTACTCATAATAAGTACTGCAATAATGGTAATTGTCGAAAAAATTATAAAAACATAAAGACTTCTTGCACCAGGAATAACAAATAATCACAATATTATCGCATCCTGGTATTTCACAATGTGAGGAACAAGTTTCTCCGAACCCGAAGTCCACAGGATTTTCGAATCTTTCTGGCTACACTTCTGTGTAACCACTTTTAAACTAAGAATACTTGAAAAGGTTGACACATTGTGGAGATGATAATTGATTGTGAGTCAGGGATTGCAATTCAATAATTTTATCGCTCAGATGTAAATTTAGATCATAATTCATCAATAAAACACTGCCAGAGAAATGTCTGACAAAATTTTTCCACACCCTAAATCCTTAAACGTTGTTACGCCCCGACGTACCGCCTTGGCGTACCTTTTTCAAAATTCCATTTCATTTCATTTCTTTAATTTCTTCAATGCACAGATATCATTTTATCAAAATCTCATATTCTAATAACGGCGAGTTCCACCCCTCCTGGCAAAAGTCACGTAGAGACCAACGATGATCCCTAGTATAAGGTTCAACTTTATTCTATTTAACTGGTACCAAGAACTGAGATAGGAGACTGCTGAATTAGCATCAGTAGCGCTCAGCCTGGAAATATCCCTCTTTTTAAGTTAAAACTATAATCAATAACTAGGATAAACCACTACCTTTAGAACCACCAAATTAAAACAGATTACTTATTGGAATGTATGAATGAATGTGTGAACATTGCATGTAAATATCTTTTGTTCATATCTTCAATGTGTCACCGACGAGATTGAGAATCGTCGGAACACCGTCGAAGAGCGAGAAGTAACGCTGACCACGTGGATTTGGGCGCCAGGAGGACGCCCTCGCACCTCATTGGCTAATTACCGTTGTAACTAATTACAACTGCAGCTCCTTGGACCCTCGGGCCCAAGAAGCCGCGTCTTTCGTCTGTCAAGTCGCGAAGTGCGTGGACGTAAACCCGGATTAGCCCTCTCGAGCAAGAGTAGCGTTTGGAAAATCTTAGTTGTGACCGACCTAAAGTCTCGCGCTAATTCGTTAAATTCGAGCATTCAGTTATTCTGTTAATTGCAAAAGACTCACTATCTTCTACATTTCCATCTTTTCTGTTCTTTACTAAATCTCGTCATTTCGCGAATAGACATTTTTATGATATTCCATTTTCCTTAGTTAAAATTGAGTTCGGCCCTGATTCAAGCGAATCAGGTAATCTTAAGTAAAAAATAATAATAATTACACTATCATTTTTAATAAATAATCGTTCCAATCAATTTTAACTTATCATCAAAATCACAAACAGACACTTTCAAACTTTCGATAACAAGATATCATTCTAAATTCACAAAGACTAAGTGACCAGCGTTCAACATCATTCGATTCATCAACTCTTCCAAATTTGAGGTGAGGCCCCTGGTCCAGCATTCTACCGACGCAGACCGACACGATCCGACGGCTCTCAATCTCGTCGACCGATTCACCCAAAAGCTAAGTCAATCCGAGTGTTAACCCTCAAAAAATTAGACGAATTCTTGTTCACCTTGATAATCAAAACTACTTCAGTAAATTCACAAAAACCAAGCATAGAATTGGTGGCTAGCTTCACTACCCCCAATTAAATTCCACTTATTGTTTCCAAAAATTAACAAATAAGACTAAACGATTAAATATATATATATAAATATTTATATATATATTATATTAAACGATTTAAGATAATCTAAAAAGAGAGATACAATACAATTATCACGACCAGCTAGTTATAACCATCGTTCAGAGTAGATGTTCCTGGTACCAAATAATATTATCTTCTAGAATAGTATAACACACGATTTTTATAAACTTGAAAACTTTATGAATTGTTATTTTTGGCTCATATATATATTTATCACCATCGATTGTTACCAGATATTTCAATAACTAAATTGAACCAGAATATACTTCATCTTTTACCAGTTAAATCTTTTTAAACATTTATTTTGAGCGACCTTCTTCCCATTTTCTTTATTATAAAATAGCCTCAACTATTTAAACAAACCTCACAGACCTGTACAGGTCTATAGCGACACGATCCTACAAATTACCGGCTTACCGAAAGGTAAGTCTTTTCTTAGATTTAATTATTATTCATTGTCGTTACGTGGGAGCTAGATTATTCAATTAATCATAAACTACCACCGCTCAGTACACTCTCACCCCCACGTAACACAAGAATTGGTGGCAGCGGTGGGATACTGTTGCTAAAAGTGAGATTTGTTTGAATAAAAAAAAAAAAAAAAAAAAAAAAAAAAAAAATTTAGTTTTGTGTTAAAATTGAAAAACTGGTCAAACGCATGAAAAAACAAAGTATCTTTCTTTCTAGATAATAATTATATAATTAACGACAAATGGTGCATGAAACTCTGCGAATCATTATTTGTGTATTTGTTTGTATATGTCATAATATCCTGATATCGTATATTGCCGAATTTTCCACTGGTCATTTGTGTATTAGCTGTGTTCCCAATATTTGCCTAAAAATTGGCCTGAATTATTTCGTGTGCATAAACAACCTTTTTCGATTTTGAAATGCCTAACGAAACGGGAAACCAGAGCGCGGACCGAACCAATGTATCCGCTCTAGACGCGAGTAATGCGATGATGACGTCGATGGCGGAATGCTTCGCGCTACAACACAGTACATTAAATATTCCATATTTTGACGGGAAAAACATTCGTTTGAAAGATTTCTTGCAAGACGTGCAAAACGGTTCAGTGTATATTCCGCCGAATTCGGAAGGCGCATATGTAAAGTGCGTTCTAGGAAAATTGCAAGGAGCAGCTCGCGACAGTACATATGGCGAAACTTTCAATACGGTCAACGAATTGATAAAACATCTGAAAAGTCGATTTGCAGCTGAAAAGACTTATCCGTATTATCAACAAGAGATCGCGAATATACGGATGAAACGTGATGAAAACGTGAGCGATTTCTACGATCGATTAAAAATCTTGATTAGTGCAGCTCGCGTAGCTTTAGAAGACGAGTACGGAAAAACCGAAGTCGACGCGGTAATGAAAGTACTGCAAGTGAACGCGTTGGATGCTTATATTCGAGGACTACCTGAAGCTATCGAAAGATATGTTGAAGGACGTGTAAAGACATTGGAAGAAGCGTTTAAGCTAGCGCGAAAAACAGAAAATCGTATGCGTCAGGGAATAATATCTTCCGGAGAAACGCAGAGAGTACAAATTTCGCGACCGAACTCTCCAATGATCTATAACCAAAATAACGCGCCGCAATTGTATTCGAATTATGGCATCTCAGACGGAGCGGAGACACGCGCGAGAAGCCCGTCACCGAACGCGGCGATGTACAAACACCCGACGGCAAACGTCGCCGATCGACGATCACCCGAACCGAGGGGTTATTACCCATACGGCATGCCCGCTCACTCACAGCTTCAGTACCAGCAACCGCGTGGTTATCAATATCCGCCTTATTTTCCACAACACCCGTATTATTATCCGCCGATGACATATCCGTGTTTACCACCTTATGGATATCCGCCCACAATAAATCCTACATCGATTCCACAGAGATCGGGATCGCCGGGAGCAAATTTGAATACGAGCAGACCGAATTCGCCAAATTTAAACACCCGTTCATACGACCCGAATCAGCAGTCCGGTTTTAATCAAGCGAGGTTTGATAATTCGAACGTCAGAACACGGTCACCATCTCCGCGTAGAACGTCCGAATCAGCTGAATCTTTAAACTTGAACGCGACTCGTCGTCCGGACGCAACGGCGAGGTACGCGACGCCCGAGCGTCAACCGACGGTCCGTTTCGCGGAACCGCCGGCCGGTGCATTGATACGTGCGGACCAGATCGAGAATCGCCACTGATCAGGATGACAGCTCCTGAATTAAAAGAACACTCAGCTATTTTTCTAATAGACACCGGCGCAGATATCAGTCTAATTAAAGCTAATGTTTTACATCCTGACGTTTTAATCAGTGTAGACGAAATTTCTACGATTACGGGAATAACAACCGATAAAGTAAAAACTTTGGGAATAACAAATTTGACTTTACAAAACGAACCAAGTAAATTTCACGTCGTACGATCAACCTTTTTGCTAAATTGCGACGGTATATTAGGTAAAGATTATTTGCGCGAACGTAAGGCTGAGATCTCTTTCACACATAACACCTTGGTAACGAAAACTGACCCGATTAGACCGATACGATTTATCGGATACGAAGAACATTCCGATACCGAAACAAAACCGCAAAAACGATTCTTTAAAATTCGTGCGCGCACAAAGCAAGCCATTGGCATCGACGTAATCAGTTGTGGCACAAAAGAAGCATATTTGCCACGCGTAGAAACCATGGACGGAGTATACATTGGTGAGGCTGCAGTCTCGGTACAAGATGGCGTATGCCATGTTCTTGCAATTAATACCTTGGATAGAGATATTGAGATAGAGATTCCACCACAGGAAGTGATACCTTTTGAATATCACAACTTTCCGGAGGAGCATGAATATCACGATTCAAGTTCAGAAGACTTAAATTTAGAACCTGTAGTGACTGATCGATTTACAGAAATTCAATCAAAATTGCATTTAGATCATTTAAATATAGAGGAACGCGACCACGTATTAGATATCATTGAGGAATATCCAGAATTATTTCATTTACCTGGAGACAAATTAAAATTTACACCCGGAATTCAGCATTGTATACCAACAGAGGATGATATACCGATTAATACGCGACAATACCGGTTCCCTCCAATCCACAAAACTGAGATTGAAAACCAAATCAAAATTGAAATTGACAACGGAATAATAGTTCCTTCAAATTCACCGTATAATTCACCCGTGTGGATTGTACCCAAAAAACCCGATTCTGCGGGTAGAAAACGATGGCGCATGGTAATTGATTTTCGGAAATTGAATGAAAAGACAATTGGGGACGCGTATCCATTACCTAACATTACAGACATTCTTGATCATCTCGGTGAAGCGCGATATTTTTCAACTTTCGATCTTGCCAGCGGTTTCCAACAAATTGAAATGGACCCCCAAGATAGAGCAAAAACCGCATTCACAACACCAAACGGTCATTACGAATATCTCAGAATGCCTGAAGGGCTTAAAAACGCGCCCGCTACATTTCAAAGATTAATGGATCAAACATTACGCGGACTACAAGGTGTCGAAGTTTTCGTTTATTTAGACGACATCGTAGTTTATGCAAAGAATTTAGAAGAACACGGGAAGAAAATCCGCCGGTTATTTAACAAATTAAAGGACGCTAAATTAACGTTACAACCAGATAAATGTGAATTCCTAAAAACAGAAGTGGCTTATTTAGGCCACATTATTGGCAGATCAGGAGTTAGACCGGACCCGAAGAAAATTACCGCGGTTCGACATTTTCCACAACCTAAAAATCCTAAGAACATTAGACAATTTCTGGGACTAGCCGGTTACTACAGGCGTTTTATTAAAAATTTTGCTGGAAAAGCTAGGCCTCTTACAGACCTATTAAAGAAGGAATCACCATTTATTTGGGGTAAAGATCAAAAGAAAAGTTTCAAAATTTTAAGGAAGTGTCTATGCCAATATCCTATCTTGCAGTACCCAAATTTTAAAAAGCAATTCACGTTAACTACCGACGCATCCGACTATGCAATCGGAGCCGTTTTGAGCCAGGAAGTGGACGATTATGACATGCCCGTCGCCTACCTGTCTCGTGCTCTGAGCAAAGCGGAACAAAATTATTTCACAACTGAGAAGGAGTGTTTAGCAGCTCTATATGCAGTACTACATTTTCGACCTTACCTTTATGGCCGAAAATTCACACTGGTTAGTGATCATGAGCCATTACGCTGGATCGACTCGATTAAAGATCCCGGGCAGCGACTAATACGATGGAGGCTCAAGTTACGAGATTACGAGTATGAATTCAAACACAAGGCTGGACGACTTAACAGTAACGCAGATGCATTGTCGCGCAACCCAGTCCCTGTTACCGACGGCATTAACCAATCGTCGGAGTCATCTGATAGCGGAAACGATAGTGACAACCCAATAATTAAATCTGTAGATTCATTTCCAAAGTATTCAGACTATTTGAAAATAATTAGAACAGCTGATATTGAAAATCCAAACATTATTGAAGTACACGAAAGCGTTTTCGATAGACTTGACAATTATGCGCATACCGTTTCTGTAGATCTTGAAATGAGTTCCGGTATAGCAAGCGATTTTAGGAAAAAGTATGGGGTACCGGAACACCTTCGCAGTCAAGCTGATATGCATTCAGTAGCTAAATTAGAACTGCCAGATCAGAAAATTTATTACATTATGACAAAATTAAACTTTTGGGACAAACCAGAATATGAAGACATGTACCTCAGTCTGATCAATTTTCGGAAAATTTTAGAGGATGACTCTGTTAAAACAGTTAGAATACCTAGAATGGGATGCGGTCTAGATAAACTAGCATGGAACAAGGTAAGAACCATGTAACGATTCATTTTTGGAGGAACGGGAATCAAAATTTTTGCTTGTACAAATTTAAAATTAATAGAAAATCAAAAACTCCAAACGATATTTGCTATTATGAACCCTTGGTCAAACTTGAAGGTCAGGAGTAAACCGAACCAATGGAAGATATTACCCATCGATTCGAAAATTTCAAAATTACCTGCTCCAAAAATAAAGCGACCATTAGCTAAATCAGACTCAGTCCCAAGGAAAAAATCAGCTGACGAAACATTCTGTCCAAAAACAAAGACTACCATAGAGCGTGATGAGAACGCGATCTCAACAAGAACTCGATCGAGAGCTAGGACAACAGCAGGAAGTAGGCAAGCTGTTTCTGAAGACTCATCCGACGATGAATCTTCCAAACCGCCGGCCTACCGGAGGCAAAGAAGTTTATTACCGAATTTAGGTCTTGAACAACCTACTACATCCCAGGGAACACAACAACCTGAACAAACAGACATTCAGACTGACGCACGAACTGACGACGACGTTGAATCTGATTCTGAGCCTGAAAATATAACAGTAAAATTAAAATCACCGCGTGATAGAGATAGCGATTCGGATGATGATGTATTTTTGCAAACAGAAGCGAGTCGTAAAGCTAAATTATCTATAGATCCTAAAGAATTAAGGAAATCATTTGACCTCTTTAATAAATCTTTGCGCGAAAGAAGTAATCTGAATCCGAAGGAGTTGCAAGATTCATTTGAACTCTTTGACAAGACCTTGCACGAGAGGAGTCTTCTAGACAACTCCAGTAACTCGGATGCAGATGAAGTAGAATTACCAGGACATATATCAGAGGGTGAAGAATTAGACGAAACCATACGTGAGGTACTCGACGAAAAAGACGAGACGGATGACGACGAACTGAATAAAAAAATTGAGAGATTTTTAGAAAAAGTTAAGAGAAATCAAGGAGACAATAGCGAGGCTGGACAGACTAATACCAATCAAAATAATTTGAATGAAACAGTAGTTAGTCGACCTTTGCAGAAATCGGCATTACCAACACCTACAGTCGCACCCAGACCAATAGCACTCTCAACCCCGTATCCTTTGAATATGATACCTGAGTTGAATGAGACGGGGGACATTTCAGTGAAAAGCAAGATCAGCAAAACGCCAAGGCGTTTACAGCCGCAACTAGAATTCCGAGATTTACCAACGCAAATTGAAATTACGGAAAGTATACCACCAGATTTAGAAACAGTATCGCCATTAAAATTTCCCAAAACAGGTTACCATTCAGGGAATAGAATCTCATTCAGTCGTGAAAATTTGACATACAGAAAAGACAATTATGTACATTTCATATCAATAGATTCAGAATTTTCTACACCAGTCAGCAGACTATTAAACGATTTGGAATTAATAAATGCAGACGATCATCGTGATGCAAAACCAAAATTAGGCCAAGTTATTATAACAAAAACGGGAAAATATAGCATATTTAGCCTCGTAGTTAAAAGAAAACATTTTGACAAAATAGAATTACATAACGTCAAGGTAGCTTTGGGAAATTTGAAAACGACTTTACTAGATCTGAAAATAAAAACATTTAGAATTTCAAAATTAGGGGATATGACTGACGAACTATCAATAGACATCTCAAATTTATTAATATATATTTTTGAGGACGAAGACATAGACATTACCATCTGTTCAGGTATAACCGAGATACCACCATCAGAAATACGACTGGGCATAATTTCGGAAATGCATAGTGGACTAATGGGAGGACACAAAGGCGTGACCAAAACATACCGAAGAATCCGCGAAAGATTTTATTGGCCACGAATGAGAGAGGATATCAGTAATTTCATTCGAAGATGCGAAAGCTGTCAAGAACAAAAGCTAGTTCGCGTAAAGACTAGGGAGCCAATGCTAATAACGGACACTCCATCTGAGCCGTTTCAGAAAATTTCACTAGATACAGTAGGTCCACTTCCGCAGACCCCTAGTGGCAACAAGCATATCTTAACTATGCAGGATAATTTGACAAAATTTTGTATCGCCGTGCCTATTCCCGATATAAGAGCTGAGACAGTGGCTCATGCAATGGTAAAACATCTGATTTTGCAATTTGGATCGCCTAAAACCATTCTAACAGATCGAGGAACAAGTTTTGTAAATAAACTATTACAAGAATTAGCTAAACTTTTCAAAATTAAACACATTACTACTTCCAGTTATCGACCGCAATCAAATGGCGCATTAGAACGTAGTCACATTGTTTTAACAGAGTACATTAAACATTATATTAATGAGTTTGACGATTGGGATGAACTAGTTCAATTTGCTATGTTTTCATACAATACGGCAGTTCATGAAGCCACAAACTTCACACCGTATGAGCTAGTTTTCGGAAGAATAGCGCGCTGTCCAACTTCGTTTGATACTGAGGAAAACCGTTTAACGTACAACTCGTATCTTGAAGACCTAATAATCAGATTAAACGAAATGCAGGCCTTGGCTGCGAACAACTTAGTGCAGGCGAAGGAAAGGTCGAAAATGTATTACGATCGGACAGTACATCCGTTCAAAGGCAAAGCGGGAGACATGGTACGCGTACAGATAGAAGCTAGAAAAGGAAAATTTAGCAAGCGATACCAGGGTCCATATAGAATTGTTAAAGTCTTGGAAAACAATAACGTAGTATTAGAAGGTAACAACGGTGAAAGATTCATTAAACATGTAGACAAACTCGAATTGGCTTACTGATGGAACGCATTGTAGACTGATTAATGCGATTACAAATATGAGATTGGGAGTAATGAACATTCATTTTCGAGGGAAACGAACTTGGAGGACTACATGATCACATCATTTACCAACAACCCTGGGATATTTCTAAGTAATTTTAAGCTTAACGCCAACGGATGGGGCGTGACCAACCGCAACGAGGGATATTCAACTGTAACTAGCTCTAAGTTTGAAGCCTAACACCTAAGAGGGAAGTTCAGCGATGAACTTGATCTGCCCTTAGAGTTTGTTCAGAAGCTTTTGAATGGATCAACTCAGTGTGATGTTAACCTTGAAACCTTTCCTTTCTTTCAAATTCCTTTCATTCCAAATTAATGTTAAAAATGCTACAGTATATTAGAAAAAATGACCATTGGAACTTCGGCAATTATTTAAGGCAAATGGCAATTTGGTGAAAACTTTTACAAAACCTAACAGGAGAAAAGGCGAGTTCGAGTGGCTGAATGCAGTCGACGAGCTGTTTGGGTCCAGAATGCACTACTCCAAAGGAACCCAGATGCCAAAACAAGGCAGCACTTAAAAGTACTGCCAGGATTCCTGTTCGTCAACCTATTAATGAGTATCCGCTACGAGGGTACACATACGACTACGACTCTCAGTGGGTCACATGATACTGGGCCCACCACAAAGATCTAAATGCACGGAATCCGGCCTCTACCAAGGCGTAAGGCTCTCCAGCTAGCCGAGCATCCAGATCTCGTTCACCAATCAGAGGACACGGTACACCTGATGTTCAGCAGCGCCAAAGCCAAATGTCAACCAACGCAGAACACACTAGCCGTTCCACCAACGTTTCGCATAAGTCATTTTCGCTATGAAGAACTCGGCTGACCAGTCTCACTGATCATAGAGAGTTATTCTCCCGCCGACCTTACATCCTAAATTGCGGTAGCAGCGATTGTCACCATGTTATAAAATATTCCACCTTTAATCATGATATTACTCCCTTACGTTAGCCTAAGATGTAGTTGTCCTTAATGTAAAGGCCGGTTGACCAGTTTACTGATCACAGAGAGTTATTCTCCCGCCGACCTTACATCCTAGATTGTGATAGCAACGATTGTCACCATGTTATAAAATATACCACCTTTAATCATGTTATTACTCCCTTACGTTAACCTAAGATATAGTTGTCGGTAATGTGAAGGCCGGCTGACCAGTTTACTGATCACAGAGAGCTACTCTCCCGCCGACCTGAAATTTGTTTTTATATCTATATAATACCTTAACTCATCATCATCTTTGTCACACTGTCACACACACACATACATTATCATTTTGATTACTCTCAATTTCTGTATACCTACTAGCCTTTAATTATTCATCAACGGGGACGTTGATGGTTTCTAAGTGGGGAGGGATGTTACGCCCCGACGTACCGCCTTGGCGTACCTTTTTCAAAATTCCATTTCATTTCATTTCTTTAATTTCTTCAATGCACAGATATCATTTTATCAAAATCTCATATTCTAATAACGGCGAGTTCCACCCCTCCTGGCAAAAGTCACGTAGAGACCAACGATGATCCCTAGTATAAGGTTCAACTTTATTCTATTTAACTGGTACCAAGAACTGAGATAGGAGACTGCTGAATTAGCATCAGTAGCGCTCAGCCTGGAAATATCCCTCTTTTTAAGTTAAAACTATAATCAATAACTAGGATAAACCACTACCTTTAGAACCACCAAATTAAAACAGATTACTTATTGGAATGTATGAATGAATGTGTGAACATTGCATGTAAATATCTTTTGTTCATATCTTCAATGTGTCACCGACGAGATTGAGAATCGTCGGAACACCGTCGAAGAGCGAGAAGTAACGCTGACCACGTGGATTTGGGCGCCAGGAGGACGCCCTCGCACCTCATTGGCTAATTACCGTTGTAACTAATTACAACTGCAGCTCCTTGGACCCTCGGGCCCAAGAAGCCGCGTCTTTCGTCTGTCAAGTCGCGAAGTGCGTGGACGTAAACCCGGATTAGCCCTCTCGAGCAAGAGTAGCGTTTGGAAAATCTTAGTTGTGACCGACCTAAAGTCTCGCGCTAATTCGTTAAATTCGAGCATTCAGTTATTCTGTTAATTGCAAAAGACTCACTATCTTCTACATTTCCATCTTTTCTGTTCTTTACTAAATCTCGTCATTTCGCGAATAGACATTTTTATGATATTCCATTTTCCTTAGTTAAAATTGAGTTCGGCCCTGATTCAAGCGAATCAGGTAATCTTAAGTAAAAAATAATAATAATTACACTATCATTTTTAATAAATAATCGTTCCAATCAATTTTAACTTATCATCAAAATCACAAACAGACACTTTCAAACTTTCGATAACAAGATATCATTCTAAATTCACAAAGACTAAGTGACCAGCGTTCAACATCATTCGATTCATCAACTCTTCCAAATTTGAGGTGAGGCCCCTGGTCCAGCATTCTACCGACGCAGACCGACACGATCCGACGGCTCTCAATCTCGTCGACCGATTCACCCAAAAGCTAAGTCAATCCGAGTGTTAACCCTCAAAAAATTAGACGAATTCTTGTTCACCTTGATAATCAAAACTACTTCAGTAAATTCACAAAAACCAAGCATAGAATTGGTGGCTAGCTTCACTACCCCCAATTAAATTCCACTTATTGTTTCCAAAAATTAACAAATAAGACTAAACGATTAAATATATATATATAAATATTTATATATATATTATATTAAACGATTTAAGATAATCTAAAAAGAGAGATACAATACAATTATCACGACCAGCTAGTTATAACCATCGTTCAGAGTAGATGTTCCTGGTACCAAATAATATTATCTTCTAGAATAGTATAACACACGATTTTTATAAACTTGAAAACTTTATGAATTGTTATTTTTGGCTCATATATATATTTATCACCATCGATTGTTACCAGATATTTCAATAACTAAATTGAACCAGAATATACTTCATCTTTTACCAGTTAAATCTTTTTAAACATTTATTTTGAGCGACCTTCTTCCCATTTTCTTTATTATAAAATAGCCTCAACTATTTAAACAAACCTCACAGACCTGTACAGGTCTATAGCGACACGATCCTACAAATTACCGGCTTACCGAAAGGTAAGTCTTTTCTTAGATTTAATTATTATTCATTGTCGTTACGTGGGAGCTAGATTATTCAATTAATCATAAACTACCACCGCTCAGTACACTCTCACCCCCACGTAACAACGTCAAGGGGTTGGATCTCTCCGGTTGTTCCTTTAGGGATAATCTTCAATGTAACGTCTTTATTCGAAGGTGTTGTCTCACGTACAGCTGCAGGGCAGTGGCCACTCCATGAATCAATCAATAGTACACTTTCTGAACCAACGTTGGGGAAAAAAACATGTTGCAACCAAGTTTTAAAACGTTTTGAAAATATAATAATATAATATTTACTACTGTACACACAACTTTTTTATTTCCATAAGTGAATATGCATGAAATTTATAACCCATTTGTACGTGAAGTAAGTTTACCGGACTTCGATACTTCTATGTACACATTATCTGGTCTAAACAATGTATATTGCACAATTGGACCGAACATACATGACCGAATATTTTGGTTCTTTTAGGACCAAAAAAAGTGGGGAAAGAAGTATTCCTTCAGCTGATATAATTGACTGAATTGTCTAACTGTGTGTAGTAGAAGCAGCTGACTGCACTAGACATTCCACCTTCTTTTTTCCTTGGACTGCTAAATTTCTTCCAGAATGCATCTCCAATTCGAAACCACTTTGATCTGAATTATACACTTTCGATAAACCGTGTACTTTTATATTTTGCTTTACACCTTGTACAAATTGTTCAGCTGGTTCTCTCAAACTTTCGGCATTTTCAATCGTTTTTTTTTGGTAATGAATTTATTAATTTTCCTCGATACAATACGATGGGCACTTTTGATTCAATTCACTCAATGTTCAGATGCTTTAAACCGAAAGTCTAGATGGCCTATTTCTTTTTGGGCTTGTAGCGCCCACCTTCGTAAATCACTATCGGGCACTGGTAATCCAGCATCAACAGCGAATTCGAAGTTCCGCCATCTGTAGTCCACAAATTTCCTCGTTACTTACAGGCGTTTGAGTAATATAAATCGCTTGAAATGTTGTCACAAGTAACTGTATAACGTTGAAGGGATTGATTTTCATCTTTGTTGTGGAAAAGCATTAATGCACTTTCAAATTCAATTTAATCAAAACAATTTATGTAAACACACCACTGCCGATTTAAGAATATGAACTGAAAGCTGGCAGCATACAATGCTTCCAAAATTGCAAGGTCAGAATCAATAATATCAATTGATGCTCGGCTGCACATAATGACTGCATCTATTGAACTGGCCGCCCGAACTTCCAGTGAGAATTTAAACAGTCGCGAGAGCGGCGGGGACAAACTATTTTAATTTTTTTACCTCTAATGTTTTTTACGCACCAGTCAACCAGAAAAACTGATTCATTTTTATCATATGTCTCGTATGATACGTCGCAACAGGCAGATAAAATTAAAACTTCGCCGAAACAGAAAGTAATTGTTTTGCATCACAAGATAACTTTAATTTCTTCAATGGTATACAAGCCATTCCATGTTAACTTTCCGATTTTTTTCAATGTTTTGGAAAAGAATAATAAACAAAGTCCTAAATATTTACAGAATTAGCCATGTTGATTCCAAAATTGTAAGCTCGCAATCGATTCCAGTAACCTCACAAACTACTAAAATACCGGGCTCCGAAAGATTTCACGAGCGTAAAAGAAACTATGCCAGAAACTGGTCGGCAATTTGTGGGCGTGGTTTTTGTTATAAATAAATGTTTTGTAACCGAAATTTATTGAAACGAAGAAGCTCCTAGATTGTTGCTTATAAAGAGCTTTGTAATGTTAAATAAGACGAATTGAAGTAAAATAGTGCGATTCTAATGTGAATTCGGCTGCACGTGTATAAGGATAGTTCACCCCCTAAGTGACGTTATTTCGAAAAACGCAAAAACACGTATCCCCTACTTTTTTCTGCTGTTTAAAATGCATTAATTTCATTAAAATCCAAACAATAGTTTTTTAGTTATAAACATTTTTCAACTTTCAACCCCTATAATTTTCGACTATTTAATCCTGTCGTAACCGGCCAAAATGCATTTTTCGTGATTCGTCATAGGAATTATTCTCCAATTGGTTTCATTCAAATATCTCAACTGGAAGTATGTGAAACTATGAAATAACCACTGAGGATGCCCAACTTTGGATGCTGATTTCACCCCTGTAATGATTCAAATATAACTGCGCAATGAACACCGCACGAGCGGATAAGGTTCCCAGGGAGTGGGACACCTGGTCACAAATTTAAAATTGAAGGAGTTTTTTGGTCTACGCTCTCTAGGAGGAAGGAGGTGCGGAGGTTCCTCTCTCTGAAATTAAGTCTTAACAGATCGAAAATCGACGAACGAATAATAATAAAGTAAATTTAAACTACAAGGACGAACATTTCAAATTAATTATTATACACTCCAAAAGTCAAGCCAAATATAAAGAGAGACGATGTAAAACGAAGAAACAACAAAAGTGAAATCCAAGAATACAGTGCCTCGACGAAAGACAGATATTTACAATTATTTATAATTTCAACAATATACACACGGAATGAATGAATTGTGGAATGGATGATGAATGAATTTTAAACCAAATAACCGCTCGTGTTTTAATGTATTTATAATTAAATTTAATTGCACTCTGCTATTCGTACCTTATGAAATATACTTAATATTGATTACGGATAATTTTCAATTTTCAAAAAAGTCTTATAATTTGGCGCCCAACGCGAAGGCTCGAAAGCTGGCAAAAGTGTGAACAATTAGAGGTTAAGATAGAATTAAGAATTTAAAATTAATTGCATGGGTAGAGTAAAACGAACTCCAGTTTCTAGACCAAAAACTACACGTAGCGGCCAAAATATTCAATATATTAACATGGCACCTGGTTCGACAAATTAAAATTCAGACCGTGAAGACAATGCGACTGGAGGTGAAGGAGGTGATGATTTGAACAAATTGAGACTAGAACGACAAGAATTGGCTAACCAACAAAACGAATTGGACAAGTCTTTGCGTGATAAGCAACAGCAGGACGCGATGATGGCAGAAATTCGATGTCCGACGGAAGAAAATGATGGACAACGTCAATTGGTAGAAAGATTGTCGGCAGTAGAACCAATTCAACAAAATCAAAATATTGAAGGAAGGTTAGTAAGAGGATTGATAAACCACTTTCAATCATTTCAAATAGAGATAAAAGTACCTGAATTTTCTGTGGAGGATAAGACAAATCCTAGAGAATTTTTAAATGACTTAGAAAGATATTTCGATGTGAAACACGTACCGACTGAACAAAAAATATAAGTCATTCATGGTGCATTAAATGGTAGAGCTCAAATTTGGTTTGATGAAAAAAAAAAGTAGGTTTAACGATTAGGAATGTTTTAAAACTGCATTTTTGAAAGAATTTTATTCCGTAGCTATAAGAATCAGGGGAAAAAATCGTCGGTCGATGCGTGAATTCAAAGGGAGTGAAAATAATTTGAAAACTTATTTTTTAAAACAAACTAAAGAAGCTCAGTATTTTGAACCCAAATTGTCGGATTACGAAATAAATTACAGTATTATCCAACAACTGCCGATTGAAGTGAGGGAATCGTTAGTTGCAATTGATTTTTCCGACAATAATAAAGTTGAAGCCGCGTTAGCTCAGCTAGATTTAGCTTATGAAGAAAGAGAACGTGAGAAACCTCGAAATTCACAGTCTTATAGCAACAATTCGTATAATACCAGCGAAATCAATAAACCAGGTCATATTAACGCACAACCGAAATATCAACAGATTAGTCAACATAACGGGATATCTACAAATCCAAATTTTCAAAATACTGTACCAACAGCTGTTAGTGTTTGTTTACCAAACACAAGTTATCCGCCACCTACTTACTTTGGACAAAATCAAAGGTCGAATGCATATCATTTACAAACAACGAATCATAATAATAACAATAGTAATAACCAACGACAAAATTTAAACTGACTATCGGCGCGTTGAATCAAGATCCAATAACGTGTCGTGACCCTTTTGATTGTATTACGGACCTATTTTATGATGTAACTGGTACTGAAAAAAATGTCCAAGAAAATTCAAGATTAACTGTACCAAAATGTCCACATATCTTAGTTACTGTTTTGGGGATTAAAATACATACACTTCTTGATACTGTCAAGTGACATGTATATCCGAAGAATTTTTCAATCGATTAATGACAACAATAAATTTAGATAGTCTCCCGGTTAGAAGAGTAATGGTAATCACAGCTATTGGACGAAAAACTATAACTGTTAAAAAACAAGTTTTCTTACAATTGCATTTGGCAAATCAAGTTATAGAATATTCATGTCTTGTAATTCCACATTTATCTAATCGTATAATACTTGGTAATGATTGGTTATTGAAAAACGAAGTGATAATAAATTGCAAAGATCGTATGTTAGAAGTTAACGGCGCGGCGGCGTTCATATCGGTATACCAACGGTGTTGTTTGATTTGGAACCTTTAAATAAATTGGTATCCTCTACAAATAATGGAGTAACTTTAATTCAAATGATAAATATGCAAAATGTTAATTTAGATTTAAGCGATGCAAATGATGAATTTGTTATTGATGAAGAAAATTGTGGAGTTGATGTGTTGATTCATAATGAACAACCACACTGCCATTTCGAAAATGAAGTTGAATTGATAATTGATGAAAATAATATTTTTAATGATAAAAATGTTGATATACAGCATCTCAATTGTGAAATGTATAAAAACAATTTACCTCGTGAAAATGATTTTATTAGGTTAGTTAAAGCAATTGAAATAAATAATAATCATAAACAAGTACAAGAAACAAATGAGGTAACAAGATCTCAAAATTTAAAGAAAGATGAAAGATTTTTAATAAATGGAGAGAATACATAATTTTTTTAAAGAGTTTTCAAACTTCGTGCATAGTCTAACGACACTAAGTAATGTACAGATTGAAACTGTTTGCGCACTTCTTAAAAAGTACCAAGTTTTGTTTTCCAATAAACCCGGATGTACTCAAGTATATCAACATGAGATCAAAGTAACTAAACCAAATCCAATCGTACGAAAAACTTATCCAATTCCTTTAGCTTTGCGAGAGTTGGTAGACAAAGAGATAAAAAATTATGATAGCTATGGAAAGATTATTCTTGATGTGGATGATCTAGTTTTATTAAAGGTACCATTACCATCTAATGCAGCTGATAGAGTAACTCGTAATTTTTTTCACATATGAGGGATTCTCCGTCAACTCGGCTACTTTTTTTTCGACCATCTCAGATCTGCCCCATAATTGGTTATATCAAAGTACTACTAAAAGGTACTCTATGTGAATTTTTTCAGATTTTTTAATTAATTTTTTTACACCGGAACCTCGACCGAATTTGTGTGGCTTCATTTTTTTTACCCTAGAACCTCGATCCGTGCCACTCTGGCGATTTTTTGGCGATTTTGTCACACATATGGGCTATTCCGCGTCAACCGGATCAGTCATCTCTCAGATATTTTTTTAATTTGGCATGTGGCTTGTGTAGGGGGAGTTAGATTTTTGCGCCAAAGCGCGAATCTCATAATGCAAAATTCGATTTTTTATTAACAATAACAAATTACACTTCCATTTTTTTCAAAAATTCATAACTTCGGCAAAAAATTAGATACAATATTTTTTTTTTTCAAATTACGCGGAAAGCTCCATAGAATTTAAAAAAAAATACGAAATGGTAAAAAAGAGTTGTTATCAATTGTTTATTTAACAATTAATTTTTCAAATATTTTTAAAACAGTGACTGAGACGACCATAAAATTTTTTTAAAATTCTGACATGTTCCTTGAACTGTACTACCACCTGTGAATTAATTCCAGAGGGGCGTTTTTCTTCGTTTTCGAGTAAAAAATCATTAAAGGTGTTGATGCGCATGAAATTGCGGCGCGCCGAGTCTCTACGTAATGGCGGGCGGCCGGTTGCCGTCCACCGCTACCCTGCGGTGGCGTCGCAGCGTTATTTTAGAGTCATTTTCACGATGTAGGACATGATTGAAGAATCTGAAAAAAATACTGTACCTTCACAAGGCCTACTCAAAGCGATAAGTGAAGTTTCAAGAATGTGTTTTTCACCGTTTTTTTATTACAGAGATTCAAAATAACGGTTTCACACCATGATAGTGCACATAAATGATAATAATTACATAACTTGCTACTTATTTTAGTACTGATAATCACCCCCGAAGATATGTGGAAGCTGCGAAATGAACGCACTTACAATTATACATTTCATACAAATAAATCGCTTATTGTATGGATACAATCTATTAATCTTTGATCAAACTGGGCATTAAACTTAGAATGTGAGCAAAAGTTTTCGTCATGACTTACATGGCTATCTTAGCGCATAGATTTACGGGTGAATGACTCATCAGAGGAAGAGTAAACCCTACATTCTACAGTTTTTATTGACAGAGGTAAAAATGAATGGAATCGCCGAGTGCCTTCGACCGTTATTGCTTGGTTCAATCGCGGCTTCAATAATTTTTCATGTCCTTCATGTTCGCTGTTGCTGCAGAAGTCAAACATGATATTTTTCAATGCACTCGCACTCCATTCGAATAATTGCCTTGGAGTCAAAATATGATTTTCATTGGGCCGCTGTAGGCTTGCACGTGCAGCAAATCTTTTCACAGTTCCACCAATGCTATCACATGGATTTTTTCCATGTGACGTTGCAAAGAAATGCCATTCAGCCTCGACATTAAAGTCGTCAAAATGATGAGTCAAATTGATGAAGTTACTTTTATTTTTATATTGTGCACTAGCACCGTCAGTAAAATAAATCATTTTTTTGATAACTTCACTACCGAAGAACTCAAAAAGCCTACTGATTAGTTTCTTCTGAAACAGATGGACCGCGACTGTATTATGTTGTAGATTTTCTGAAATAATAACGAAGCTCTTATGCTTTAAGTCCTCATTTTCAACATAATACACAACAAAAGGATGGATGGTAGCTTGATTTTTATTCCAGTGGAAGCTTTGAATTTCATCTTGAACAACAAATGCATAGTTTTCAGCAAAGTCACCCAAAACTAAGAACTCCCCTGGTTGTAGACGACTTTTTCTGTCTTTCAAATATGCACTTTGCTGTTTAGCGATGAAATCATGTTTCTTGAGGGCTATCGTCTGTTCCTTTAGCGTCTCGAGGAACGTTTCCGTTTCTTGCGTGATTGTTTCTAAAACAGATCGATCCGTATGAGTCCAGCGTTTGTAGCTGATACTTTTTACGAAATTATCGTCGAATAAACTTTCCATTTCATGTGTAACCATATCAAAACTTGGACAACTACTACAATCACCGACATAGCACAAAGGATTTGGAGAGTCACACGATATCTGCTTCATCAAATCGTGGTACGTTTTTTTGAATGTCTGACAAATTGAGCTAACCGCCACCAACATAAGTTTCACATTCTGGTGTATTTTGCAAACACAAACTGTATGTGTTCCTGTTGGTCCAGCTAAAATACACTGCTTTGGGCGGAGTTCCGCGAATTTTGTGAAACCAATTTTATCATTCGGATGCTGTTGCTTGAACGCGGCGTAAGCTTCCTTCAGATCACACAAAACAAGTCGTTTTTGGACTTGATGTTTTGAACCATCCACATCGCGAAGAGTGACAAAATCTTTCTGACCAGGCATGATCCGACTTATCTCATCAGAACAGTAAAATTCCATTACATGAGAGACAACATCATCACAAAGAGTGCGAGATGGTCTTGGATCTGGGGAGGATCCAAATCCACGCTCACTTTGCAATATTTTAGCTTTACGAGCCATTCTATATGAACAATCAAATTGTAACTCCAATTCTGTGATGGACCAACTACGAGGACTCATTGTGAGATATTTAATTTTGTCCGCGACACAATTCACGTTGATAAACAATTCTTTCATATCACACAACAATTCTCAAGAAACATTTCCACACTGCTCTGTTCGCTAATTGGTGAAGGTGAATCAAGATCGTCACCACTCGCATAATTATGATTTATATCAATTACCTCGTTTTTATCAGATGGAGTAATTGTGTTGCATTTGTACAATTTTATTCGACAATCCATGCACACATATTCTCCTAGGTCCGGAAACTTTTTCCGTAATGCTGGTGTCACTGGCTTTACCAAATTTCGGACCCAATTATGGCCAACCCTTTGGAAAGGATTACAGCACCGTTTCACAACTATTGTAGACATTGCTTTCAGAAATGAATTACTTGTGTGAAGAATGAGACGATATATTGCATTGATCGTTACACTGGTATTCGATTAAATGTTATGCATTTTGAAATGCTCGAAATTTATATTCGTTCAGAATAGTGCTTCACCCACCCAACAACCCTTCTGATTGGTTGAATTCCACCAATGGGGCTAACATAATGCAGGTGCAATTCTATGCACCTGATTTTAGCGAATCTATTTGCCTGAATTCTATTATTTGACATTTGGTGACGTGTCTTCAACTGATTGAAAAATAGAATGACCAAATGACCCCTTCGTGGAATCGAGGTGGTGACCCAGATTACCTGGATAATAAAGAATTTAGGTGACGCATGCACAGGTGTAGGTATTCCATATCCTGGAACAACCCTTGACCTGTGTCCGTAATTCATGCGTGAATCATAATACGTCATAACAGATTTTGAATCTCTGTAATAACAAAACAGTGAAAAACACATTCTTGAAACTTCACTTATCGCTTTGAGCAGGCCTTGTGAAGGTACAGTATTTTTTTCAGATTCTTCAATCATGTCCTACATCGTCAAAATGACTCTAAAATAACGCTGCGACGCCACCGCGGGGTAGCGATGGACGGCAACCGGCCGCCCGCCATTACGTAGAGACTCGGCGCGCCGCAATTTCATGCGCATCGACACCTTTAATGATTTTTTACTCGAAAACGAAGAAAAACGCCCCTCTGGAATTAATTCACAGGTTGTAGTACAGTTTAAGGAACATGTCAGAATTTAAAAAAAATTTTTTGGTTGTCTCAGTCACTGTTTTAAAAATATTTGAAAAATTAATTGTTAAATAAACAATTGATAACAACTCTTTTTTACCATTTCATATTTTTTTTTAAATTCTATGGAGCTTTCCGCGTAATTTGAAAAAAAAAATATTGTATATAATTTTTTGCCGAAGTTATGAATTTTTGAAAAAAATGGAAGTCTAATTTGTTATTGTTAATAAAAAATCGAATTTTGCATTATAAGATTCGCGCTTTGGCACAAAAATCTAACTCCCCCTACACAATCCACATGCCAAATCAAAAAAATATCTGAGAGATGACTGATCCGGTTGACGCGGAATAGCCCATATTGGAAGACTGTAATTTTTTCAGCAAAAACAAGGGTCCTTTTTGAATAAAAAAAATAATTTCTTCCTTTTTTGGTAAAAAATCAGCGTTACTGAAACGTAAAAATTTTTTCAAAAATTCCTCTTGAAAGCTAACAAAAAACTACAACTTTTATGTAAAGTCATTTTTTTTCAGTTACTTCACGTTTCCGAGATATATTCATTTGAAAAAAACGGCAATGTCTCAAATAATGAATTAAAAAATCTGAAAAAATTCACATAGAGTATCTTTTAGTAGTACTTTGATATAACCAATTATGGGGCAGATCTGAGATGGTCGAAAAAAAGTGGCCGAGTTGACGGAGAATCCCTCATATGTAATATGATAATGTCTAAATGACCGTCTATGTATACTGTATACGTATATGTATAATGTATATTATCCGTAATTAACGTATTCTACGGATATTATACGTATTTCAGACGGCCACTTAGGCTTTATCTATACGTGTGTTCTATCTGTGAACTTACTCAAAACTGATCACGTGATGCCCAACTCTGCCATGTTAAATCACGAATTGAAATAAACTTGTCACAACGACTCGTAGCATTAATCAGTCATCAGGCAGTTAGCAATAAAAGTCTGCTAACCATTCTCAAATTACTGCACCAATTATTTCATATCTGCTTGACCTGCAAAAATCACCCGTACAACTCCCATAAGCCGCGTTTAATACCTGAAACTTCAGTACTGCCAGCCTGCATGTGAGACGCCAAACCTCAATGTGCTAATTTTCACCCAAAGAGCTTTCGCCATTATTTTCGGCACATAAAACATATGAAAACGTTGAAAATCAAATCAAAAAAGTTAAAAATTTATTTACCCACATTGAAAATTTCATTAAAAGAAGTAAACCGTATGGTTAGGATTATTAAAAATTAACGAGCGAGGCAACTGAAATCAGGAGGTCCGGCATTAAACTAAGGAGGACACTTCAAGCACATGAACAAAAAACATGGCAGCCACTAAAAGTAGTCAAAAAATTCTCTGATTTTTTACTGTCTTTCCCTAACCAAATTCAGATACTTTCCCTCATTAAAATGCTAAGTAATAGTCCTAATAGAAGTAACTAATTAATATGATCATGAATTGATCGAAATTTAAAAATATGGACATAACCTATTGAATGGTGACGGAAAGAAATTTATACACATCCGAGCTTATGCACAGAAATATTCGTCTAAATTCATATTGTTACATAAACGTTTACAGCGACCATTTTCTAACTTATTTTCCGAAAATTTTTACTACAATGTTCAGATCCTTATACAAACGTACTTATTACGCAGATAAGATATCCTTTATGGAGACTAAGACATCCTTTTATGTTATGCTAACCCCTGCTTCTTGTCCACCCTATTTATTATATCTTTATGGGTGCACAACGCTCGAAGAAATATACCCGAGAAGCAATGTTAGTTTTACGGAATTTATAAAAATGTCTCTCGTGTGAAATAAGACATTTTTCATCCAAAAAGCATTTTATTTCTCAACACGTTTTTATTAATTGGAAATGTCCAGCATTCGGTTTTTTCCAATTTTGATATTTCGTGGAAGAAGCTTAGCTTTTTCTCGTTCCGCTGGACCACCATTCATTTTCCCTGACCAACTGAGAAATTCTCTCACTTTTCTCCGACTTCCCGGACCAATTCAAGAATTTCCTGACTTTTCCCTAATTTCCAGTGGCTGACGAGTGGCCACCATGAAAAAGAGTATTTGAAAATATCCTCGATTTTGACTAGTTCGAAGATTTCCTGTTATATTTCTTTGTAGAACGATATCGATTGTCACATTTTCTTTCGTCCTACAAGCAATCATTTTTCATTTGTGTTGTAATTTAAAAAAGAAATCATCGTTCGTTTTCACTCTATCCTATTACGAAAGTATGGTCACGTAATGTCGCCATCGTAGTCACTCATGTATTATTATGTGACTCTCATTGTCTATACCGGGACAATCTCTTGAAACTTAAAAATCAACTGTGCATGCGCGAGTTTTATCGGTTGTTCGTGCAGACAGGCGATCTCGAGTTTCAGCTGTCAAACTCTTTTTGGCGGCAATGTAGTTGATACGAATTGTCGAGGTTAGAATCTTAAATAATTGAGGTAGTGAATTGGAAAGGTTCGGGAAGCATTTGTTATTGAGTCGGAAAGTTGATTCTTCAAAGAACGGTCGGAATTTGATGCTTATGCTCTTTGAAAATTCAAACATACACATTTTGTGTACGGTGGCCCCCTGCATCGTAGACAAAAATATCGCTGCGGAAAGATTTCGCCGACCAATGAGATTGTATTATTTGGCGCATGCGCAATTTATTTTTAGGGCGTATAGTTGTATAGTACAGTAAGAGGGAATATCCCTAGGCTATGGCGACGCCATCTGTGCACCATACCACGCACACCGTTCCCGGCTGCATGCAGTTTTCGGGCGAGAGATTTCCTCTCTCGCGTGTGTATGTGCTTTCACCCAACCACGGACGCGCGGGCTGTACGCCCCGATAAATCTACGATTGCTTTAAATAAATACATCTTGAACTAAAACGATAGGTGCGACCAATAATTTATAATTATCTCCTACAACAATTTGAGAAAAAAGCGGCACGGGACCTTTTCCCTTTCATTCAAACCGAAAGGTCACATTTGCGCATGAGACTTTATATTACTATACACGCGATATTTCATATTGGTATTTTTAGTATTTTTGTGACTTTCGCAGAACTATAAGTTATATCTCACTCCTGAATTCGCATTTATCCAGTGCTTTGCCAGAAATGTAAGGACCCCGAATACATAACCCACATCTACGTGTTCAAATAATTCTGACAACACAGGATAAGACATTGATACATAATACAGCACAACAAAAAAAAAAGAAGGATTTATTGACATCTAATCTTACTTAAACCACTCAAACGTCAAGGGCAAAAAAACCACTGTTGACCAGTATAATAGATATATCTATAAAGCATAGCTGGTGAGCCTATGAAAAAAACGAAATTGAAGTTTGCATTGTTTACGTAACTGCTAATCGAGAAAAATAATCACCATTTTACAACTATAAATTCAATTTGTGTGGATTGTAGTTACAACATAAGAATTTGTCGATTTAATTGCAATGTAATTTACGATTTCATTACAATATAAAGTAAAATAGAGAATACTAAAAACTGTTTTGTTACTTAACGTTACGAACGTTGACTTCAGTAAAAAGTACAGTGACTGTAAGCTAAAGCACGAATAATCACGGCTTTAATCGTGTAGTTTAAAAAAAAAAGGGTGGACTATCAATTTTAGAGAAGTTTGCAAAAGGTTTTTTTTCAAAACTAATGTACTTATATCTCTGATTATCTCAATCAGGAAACTTTTTGTGCATCATACCTTAGTAAACAGAGGAAAATGGAGTAAGAGAACGCGCTCCATGACAAAAAAGCTGTCGATTGAAGCACACCGAGCACAGTTCGCCTGATGTCATCTTTTGAAGGAATCCTTCCTTTCATCAACAAAGTTACCTGCATTGTAAACAAAACACAATAGGTATATCAATGATCAGTGACTGTGTTTTCTATGGTGTTTTCACAACAGTTTACAAACAATTTATTGTATAGTTAGACATACATTTGAAAAAAAAACAAGTGCCATTGTTTGCTGACATGCAGATTATAGGCAAACAATGCAAGTCAGTTTATAAAAATCAGTGTTAATACTGTATATGGGACATTCCATGCCAACTCAACCTGCTATTTCTAGGGTCAAAAAAGTAACTTCTGAATTACTTCAGGTTTTTCTGACCACTGGTTAAAAATTTGTCTTATTTTCGCGCTAATTTATACCCCAACATCGAAAAATTAAGTAATACAAAAATTCTTTGCAATGATGTGAATTAGAGGGAAATATTTTTTGCTGATTTCATTGACCACTCAATGCATTTTTTTTTTTTTTCGCCAAACCAATCTAAAATCGCGATTATTATAGTGTTGGCCATCTTCGATTTTCATAAAATTTCTATCATATATTCCTGGTAAAAAAATTAAACTTTTGAGACATTGTCGAAGGTGGAGAAATCTTTGATTCAGAAGTCACAATCAAATGAATGTCAAAGAAACGAAAAATATGGGAGAACCTACTTGAAATAAATGTCTGCGGAATTGAATAATATCTTATTACTGAAATTACCAAAATCAAATTCGTTATTCATTTATTTAATATACTAGTGAAATTATCAAAATCAAATTAATTATTCATTTGTTTGATAAAGAAAAAAACGAGAGGTATATTTACATTTCTGCCGAAATGAGTTATATCTTACAACTGAAATTATCAAAATCAAATTAACTGTTCATTTAAGTGGTAAACAAAAAAGCGAGAGGTAAAAAGGAATACTAGGTATGTATGCATTTACTTCAGGTAGGTACCTACTCCCATTTTTTCGTTTCCTTGACATTCATTTGATTGTAACTGCTGCACCAAAAATTGCTCAATTTTCCGTAAGGTATCCAAAGTTTTGTATTTTCGCAAGGAATTTATGATGGAAATTTCATAAAAAATCAAGAATACCAACACTTTAGACTGGTTTTCCAAAAAAAAAAATTGCATCAAGTTGCCGAAATATCAACAAAAATTATTTCTTTCTCCTTCACGTCATCGCAAAGAATTTTTGTATAAACGTTTTTTTCGTACAACTGACGGATGTTGGGATATAAATTAGTGCGAAAATAGGATAGTTGTTTAACAATAAAAAAAAAAAATCTAAATGATTCAGGGTTTATTTTCTTTAATCCTGGAAATACTATGTTTAAGTTCGAGCCAAATCGGAAATAGTGAGGGTTGGCGGCAGGTCGAGTTGACGTGAAATGCCCCATATGCATTTGCATACAAATATGCGCACTCACTAAATAGACGGTAGTATAAATCCGTAATGATTCTTGCAAGGCGTGTAGTCCCAGACCAGCGGTCGCGCTGACACATGAATTAGTCCAGGGATGAACATAGTCAATACAAGTTGCCGAAATTGAAAACTTGCTCAATCGAGGAGGCATATTTATTTCGTACCTTCGTCTTTTTTCTCTTTCACTCTTCACCCGTGCAGCACTACATGCGGATATTTAAAATTTTGCGGAGATAACCGTCGGGATAAACATATTACCGATCGTACGACAGTGGTTAGCAAATAACGGCGCAAATAAATTCTATATATCAACCATACACTTGCGCTGATAATTCTGCTGCGTCATGCGTTTCGTGTTTGAGAAGCCTTACGTCCTACTTATTAGTAAAAGCTGTACTGAACTGATAACGCTAAACGCTTAGGACAAAACTTTTAAGAACGACCAGACGACATCCACTCTCTACGACGCTGCGACAACTGACAACAACGGGACACTGATGACTGAACTGCGAATAGCCTTATAGAGAAAGTCAACGCATGTTATTAACTGGCCCCCTACCTGTCTGGATTGGTTGGAGCATAGACTTCTAGAGATAGACTGCGCGCTCTGTACACCGAGTTGGGGCCGTGACAAAACAGAGAAACAGCTGCAGGCATTCCCTTTCAGACTCTCACTTTAATGGGTGATTTGGCAGGGAAAACACTACGAAACCACGGTCGTATACCGGGACAATCTCTTGAAACTTGAAAATCAACTGCGCATGCGCCAAATAATTCAATCTCATTGGTCGGCGAAATCTTCCCGTGGCGATATTTTTGTCTGCGAAGCAGGAGGCCAGCGTACACAAAATGTGTACGTTTGAATTTTCAAAGAGCATAAGCATTAAATTCCGACCGTTCTTTGAAGAGTCAACTTTCCGACCCAATAACAAATGCTTCTCAAACCTTTCCAATTCACTACCTCAATTACTTGAGATTCTAACCTCGAAAATTCGTATCAACTACATCGCCGCCAGGAAGAGTTTGACAGCTGAAACTCATCCCGAGCCATCCCGGCCAGCCTGCACAAAGAGCCGATAAAACTCGCGCACGCGCAGTTGATTTTCAAGTTTCAAGATATTGTCCCAGCATACAGGTCAGGAAACTCAGTTGATCCGGGGGGGGGATCCCGCTTAAAGTATCATTCACAATTGACTTAGTGCTGTGGTTGGGGCAGTGGTAGTGTAATGCAGAAGTGTAAATGCGAATACCATGCAAGCGTTTATAATAATCGACTGTGAACAGTCACATCGTATTCGTGATTCTAAAATTTCGCACTGTACTATCACTGCCCCTACCACTGCACTAAGTCAATTGTGAATGATACTAAAGTGTAATACTTAAATATTATGACACTAAAGTATAATACTAAAGTATTATTTACAGTTGACTTAGTGTAGTGCTAGGGGCAGTGGTAGTGTGGTGTGATGTCACAGTGCAAAATAGCGTTCACAAATTGTCGATATTGCAGTGTAGAAAGATTTGACATTTCGAGCTTTAAGACATATTAAATGATATAACAAACTTTGTGGAGAATTATAAATAACTAGGGGCTTCGCCCCTCCCACCTTGGCGCTGCGCGCCTCGTTGTTCAGCGCTTTGCGCCTCACTATTTCCATATACATTGTCTATTAGACAGTTGAATTCATTTATGCTGTCAGGTCAACTATGAAGATATTTGTCAAAGACTGTCATAAACAGCCGATGACAGCTGTCAAAGGAAGTTTTGCTTGCTAGATGCTTTTTGTTTTGTTTTCGGCATCTCACCCCACCGCCAACTTCATGCGTATACTATTGTTATTATAATCTTTTTTACCTGCTGCTATTAAAGGCTTCAGGCTTCTTTTTCATTTGTTCAGGACTTTTTTATTAGAGAGAAAATGAATTTCTAATCAAAATAGTCTTGTGTACTGCCGCAATATTATTAAAAATATTTATTTGTAGGCACTTCTTTTTTTCTTAGCATCACGGAAGATTGCTAAAGATCGGTCCCATATTACCGGATTATTTTGTAATTTCTCGATAATTAATTGGTATATATCATGCATATTTTACGTCAATTGTATGTAAATATTTCAGGCAAATTTTCAAAGCATCTATTTTAATTGGTCGTGCGGTGGTTTGATTCGTGGTGCAATGGAGAAGCTTGGAGATTGCAAGGTTCTGCGGTCTTATTACAATTATTCACCTTTAACATTTCCCACCATCCAAGCATTTTGATTGGTTGATTAAACTTTGTAAACCAATCAAAATACTTGGATGGTGGGAATTGTGAAAAATGAAAAATCATAATAAGCCCCTTGTACTGTTCCCACTCCCACTACTGTCTACACAAATCGATTGCGAACGCTCACATGGTATACGTATTTCCAAGCTTCCGCACTGCCGCACTGCACTATCACTGTACCAAGTCAATTGTGAATGATACTTTACTGTCCATAAATAGTATAGTTCTAAGATTGGCCACATGGTTAGCGATATGCAAGGATCCCGGGCACTGATATACCAGAGAATATCTTGAAAGTTCGCAGTCGGTCATCGCCGACTCGGCACCACTCAAGTTCGCAGTCGGTCATCGCCGACTCGGCACCACTCAAGTTCTTCGTCTATTTCTCGCAGGCTGGCCATCCCATCTTTAATTTTAAACTGTGAAAGGCCGTAAAACGATTGCATCGACGACGACTACCGGTATGCTTTGACAGGGAATGCCTCATAAATAAAACGAAAACAATCGTCGTCGTCGTCGATGCAATCATTTTACGGCCTTTCAGAGTAAAATTAAAGATGTTATGACCAGCTTGCGAGAAACAGAGGAAGAACTTGAGTGGTTCCGAGTCGGCGGTGACAGATTGCGTACTTTCAAGATATTATTTCGGTATGTAAGTGTATAGTTTTGCAATGTTTCGTCAACCAATCAGAAAGCTTAGATGGTGGGAAATGTGAAATTACATATTCGAATCCGCATGTATACGCCGTTGACTGAGGATATGCCTATATCCTCAATCACGTGTACGCCGTACACCAGCACACAGATTTATTGCAAGTCGGATTAGAGATCGGCTATAGCGGTAGGAGGTGTTTGCATGTCATATACCTACAAATAAAAACTATGTCCTTAGTGAACAGAGTCAGGAGTACGGAACTCAAGTCCGTGCCAGACTACATCTATTACAATATTTATTCAACTACTAGTAAATATAAAAGTGTATTGTGTGACAGATTATTATTAACGTCGTTAAGCAAGAGTCTTTCACTCGCGCTCTTTGTGAGAAAGAAAAGGCACGGCTATACTGCGAACAGTGCATGCGCGAGCATGTAGCTATTCCATTCTGCGGACTTGGCCATTTTCATGCAATAAAATGAACCAACTTTTACATGCGGTGTTCGGTCTTCTTTCGTCGTATACCTATCTCTACTTGAGTGGTTGCAATGCAACAGTAACCAAGGAGTGAACTGTCATGAAAACATACATGAAAAAGTAACGACCGCTGTAAAATGGTATTTTATTTCATAAGTGACGGTAAGATTATTTACCATCTCATCATTTTAATAAACTAAATAAAATTATTAAATATATGTGTACGGAAAAATACTATGGATTATTAACTTATTCCTTCGTAGATTTTAAGGTTAGGTTAAGTTCGATTATTAACTGTTATATTATTTTAGTGGTTCAGCCTCCCGTAACGCTTTTTATGGGTCTCGACAAGTATGAAAGTAAGATACCTTTTAACCTATTCTTTGTTTTAATCAATTTATTTTTTTTATATACTTTACTACCAACATGTTTTGGTAGTTTACCAATCACTAGGACTACCTTAAAATTGAAGTAATGTGTAAACGCTTTGAAGCATTCATATTTAATTTCCTGTCAACTCATTCGTCAGCAAAGATTTAAGAAATTATCGTTGGATAATATTTTCCACCATTTTTTTTTTTTTTCTAAATCACGAACTATCTCTGTTTGATAGAACTTTTTTTACTTAGTAATATCCAGCTGTCAGATATGATGTTCAGCACGGTTCAAAAACTTTCTTAATCATATAGTAAAATTCAATGAAATTATCACAAAACTTATTTGAAACCCAACACTAGTGGGTAAAATTTTTGTCCAATTTGTATTTGGTGATCCAAATCTTTGAATGGGTCTTGACCCATAACATTCCCAATTTGGTTGACTTTTTTTAATATTATTTAACACATCAAAAGTTTCCATCTGCTGGAACTTGATTCCAAGATGATTATTCTATGCATATTCAAGATCTCTGTTTTTAGATGAAGATCTCATAAAATGGGGTTGGCCGGAAGATGTCTGGTTCCATGTCGACAAATTCTCATCAGCTCATGTTTACTTGAGGTTAAAGCAAGTATGTTTTCGCTATGTGAGCCAATGAAAACTGCTGAAAACAATGACATTCTTGTTCATATAGAACTGGACTATGATCATTTTTCTTCTATTTGCGACACTAACAATAAGGTTTCCTCAACAGTCTTCAGATTTTGAAAGCTGTCTTGGTTGAATTCAAGAATTAACATTCGCAAATTAACAGTAAAATTCTTTTTTTTAAGGCGGTACATATGAGTAAATGACTGAAAAACTGGGTGGATTCTGGGAATACTTATCTACAACCAATTATTCAATTTGATGTAGGTTTGTTTTATTTAAAAGTGTGTGGATCGAGTTTCATTAGGACTTTTGTTTTTAGAATCAATTATTCAGAAGCATAATTCTTATTATATTACCAATAACGTCAACCATTTCACTTGGTGACATGATTTCTGTACTTCAAATTTGAAGACAGTATTTTTCCTTTTACTCTTCAGCATGATCTGATTTTTTTTTTAAATGTAGTGACTGCTTGATGTTGAAAATCGATATTTTGCTCGAAGTTTAGAGATATTTTATTTATTTGAGAAATTACAATGTACAATCTCATTACGATAAGCTATCTAAGAATATTACGAAATGGCTAAGCCGTTTGTGATATCGCAAGCACTCGTGTTATCAAGTGAAATGGTTGGGATTACCATCAATAACATTGCTTTTTGTTAATCGATGGTGGTGAAAAGAAAAAATATGTAAATAAATCTTGATTTACACACTTTTGAATAAAATCAGCTCTTGCTAAATTAAATAATTGAATGTCAATAAATAAATTCTTCAAATTTATCCACTTTTTCAATTGACTACTTGTAAATACCCCTCAATGTCGTTATATACTTGGCAGGGTCAAACAATAGATGATATTCCTGGGACTGTTCTGGAGGATGCAGCTCAATTGGTAAAAGCTAACAGTATAGAGGGTAATAAAATGAACGACATCGATGTTGTTTACACAATGTGGTCAAACCTGAAGAAAACGCAAGGAATGGAGGTTGGTCAAGTTGGTTTCCATAAAGAGAAGGAAGTGCGTAAAATGCGAGTTGCGAAACGCTTAAATACAGTCGTTAACCGATTGAACAAAACAAAGAGAGAAGAACATCCGAATTTCATGGCAGAGAGGGAAAACAGGGACCGAAGTGAACGTGATGATAAAAAGAAACTTCTCAGGGAACAGAAGGAGAACGAAAAAGCAGAAGAAAAGAGAAGGCAGGAAGAAGCAGAAATGAGGTAACAAATGAGCATTTCAAAAAACCTAATTAAAATCCTAAATGCTATTTGGCAATCATATGCTCTAAAATTTAATTTAGTTTATCAGTCAAGTGAAATTTCACTTTTATTATCATACACTACCTTGCATACAGAGTTAATTATTTCACGATTCAATGTACAATTCATTCATTCGTCGATTTACTTTTTTGCACTGCTTAAGTTTTTTTTTTTTGCATCTGGTTTCCAGAAGCTACAATTCGCTGTTCAGCCCAAACAACATGACAACGAATACCGAGAACACTGGCTATGATTCGGACGACTTTATGTGATGCGTCTATTCTCAATGCTAACTAATAATACAAAATTGATTTATTGGTCGACTATGTCAACATTTACCTATCTTTTATTCAGCCTGCTGTATTACTTTACAACATGCAATATTTAAAAAGAAAAAAAAAAAAACTCATTAGTTGTCTGGCCATGTTTCGTACCTTACCATTTATCGTATTATAATGCTAGTTTTGTAGCTTCAAGTAGATATGTTAGCACAGCAGAATTCAGCATCAATCCAGATCTTTTCTGTGCAAGAAATTTCTCATAAAATGTAACTGATGAAACATAGTTTTATGATGAAGTTCACGCAAGCTGTGATTCAATGAAACACTGATTTGTAATCAATATTAAACATTATTATTTCCATCTTTTTTTACTACCAATAGATATATTTTCACAACGGACCAACTTGCCTATGGATGAATGCTGTCAATCGCGCGTTTCCATAGTATAACTACAGAGTTTAAATTGAATTTTTTTTATAATCAAATTAGCAACAATGATAGCATATATATTTTTTTTCGGCAGAATGAAAGTTTAAATATTAGTTTCTCCATACAGAAGTGTACCTAAAATATAGGATTGTTGCGATAGGATTTTTCATGTGACTTTTCCCATTTAAATACGTAATTTATAAAAATATACCTATTCGTTTATTTACCGAATTTTTCACCATAACGGTGAGTACGGTAATTCTTATATGAATATAAGAAAATAATTGTATAGATAATCCAATTACTTTGAAAACTGATATTAGCTTTTCTAGATTGGAGCAGGATCAAAAATCAGGAGTAAAATCAGGGCTTTTTGTATCTTGTTCGAAATGTTAAACTAAAGACGACTTTTTAAGTTCAACGAAAACAAATATTATGTATTATATTAATATTATTATGTATACAAAATTGAATCCAGTCCAGCTGTTGAGTTACATGGAATGAGGCACCTCTAGTTATTAAACTTGAGCTAAAAATCCTGTAGGTTGGGTAGATTTTTAGTTCAGTAAAAACGCATGTTAAGCTTTTGCTTCAGTAAAATAAAAAATAAAAAAAAGCTGTTTCAATAACATGGGTTAGTGAACAGAAAAAGGAAAAATTTCACTAATTACAAAATGTAATTACAAATTCAAGCTGCAGGAAAAGTATGCAGTGAGTTCAGAATTCAGATGACTGTTTTCAACCAATGGAACGACAAGAAAGCCAAACCTTGTCTATTTAGTTTTAATTAAATTTATTTTCTAGTGTATTGAAGTAATCATTTCGATAATTTAATATCAACAGCTTCCAGTGCCTCTGTTATCCACGTTGGATATTCTCCATCCGGGTATAACTCTAACATAAATTTTCGAACAAACTGGGGAAATGTCTGCTCTTTGATACTGTCCCTGATATCTCTCATCAGCCTCAATTGGAAGTTGATGTTATGCACGCTCAGCAAGTGACAAGCCACGGTTTCCTGTGTCACTATTTGGTGTAAATAGGCACGAGTATAGTTCTTACAGGTTGAACAATCACAGGAATCGTCTATTGGTGCCGTGTCGTATTTGTACTGCTTTTGTCTCAAATTTAACTGACCTGTCCGTATCAGCGCACAGCCAAATCTCTGTAATGTTGTAATAGATGCACTGTTAATACTTAATATTAAGGCTTTGCGATGAATCGATTAATTATAGACGCTGATGAATTGGCTCTTTCACTTAATCGATTTTCGATTAGGCGATTTATGAATGATTTTATTTTTTATTTTATTATATTCACAAACAGGTAATAATAATAATAACCTTTATTTATTACAATTTTATTTCTAAACAAGGAAGAAAGGAGAATAGTAAAGCAGGTTGACAGTCGCAATAGAAACACCTGCATTGGCATGAGGGATAAGGGAAACTCCCGAAAACTTTGTCCAGGTGTAGCCGGACCCGAGTCCAAATCACCAACCAGCAACTCAGCGCCTGAATGGCGACCCGTCTTAAATTTTTGCAAGTTGCCATTCAGAGCCTTATTGGCAGGCCGGGGACTTGAACCCATGTCTTCCCACTCCGTAGACTCTGGTGCTAGCACCTAAGCTACTACGATCAGTGGTACATAGTGTTTCGCTGAAATGATAGATGCAGCAATTCAAAGGGAACCCACAGGATGTAACAAGATAACGTGCACGTGGGCCCGATACTAAAAACTAACGTATGATCTAATTCACTTATAGATGAGATTGATGTTCGTGACCGTGTAGATAGTCTACAGATTCAATTTAGTTGGGTGACAGTCAGGGATAAAATGATGCAATTATAACAATCAGCTATGTTTTTTCAAAATGACGTTCCGGCAGGACCCCTCCTACCATCATCAGGTTTCTTTAATGTAAAATCAATCCCAATTTTTACATGAGAATTTTTAGTGTTTACAAATTTACTAATGTACATAAATGCCACTGTTTATTGTTTAACCTTATTATTGAAACTAATGTGAAAAACTGAATTGTTCAAATCTTACATATATCGACATTCCTAAACGTTTGCGATGTTTGTTGCATGATATTCGAGAAGGAAGTGACTACCCACCTACCTATACCGATAGGACTGTTATCTTAATATTTATTTCAACAACTATGTTTGAACAGTAAGAAACCTGATGATGGTAGGTGGGGTCCTGCCGAAACGTCGTTTTGAAAAAAACATAACTGATTGCTATAATTGCATCATTTCATCTCTGACCGTCACCTAACTGAATTGAATCTGTAGAATTCACTGATACTAAGTCATTCGATATTGCTAGTGTGGAGAAAGAAAAACGTTAGACCAACATGTATTTCTATTCATTCTTGTGAGCTAAAGTTTTAATTTATCTTTAATAACGTTATGGCTGCACCTTAACATTTCCAGCAAATTCAGACGTTGGTTGAAAGTCGTGATAGCGGTGGAAACATGGTTTTTTTCATTGCGACTGTTTTTTCGATTGATCGCGTTGCTAATTGTTCTATTGATTAATTTTCCAAAGAATGGACTGATCAAGAATTTTGTTTCACTGTTCTTTCAATTAATCAAATAACTGGTCTCTTCCACTAATATTTTTACGACTAATCCATTGATCTGTTCTTTCAATTAATTGTTTTTCGGATGGAACAATGGATGGAAGTCTACGATTAATCGCACAGCCCTACTTCATAAAAAAAAAAGATGTTTTTGTGATTTTATTCCACAACCTTTCATGAAAATAACGTCTGCGGTAATAATTCACCTAATTTGAAACATAAAAATTTCAATTACCGCTGTTCTGGTTGGAAAGACACAGTCGAACATATCCACTCCCAAAGCGCAGCATACGACTAAATCAACAGCAAATCCAACCCCCATTAAATACCTTGGTTTATCGACCGGTAGAACATTGGTTGACAAATGTACCATTCTCCAAAAATCATTCTTGCTTTCTCCACCACTGAAAATAACCATCAGATCAGACAAATAGTTACACATCACAACTACTAAACATCGCATATCTTATTTAGTAGTGTCGATAATTATCGACAATAAGCAATATATCCAAAATCACCTCAAACCTCCTATGGCAAAACCATTGACTTGCCGCTGTGTCAACAATTTAGCACTCTCTGTTCTGAGCTGTGGATCCAGTCCGCCTTGAACAATAGGAAAAATATTTTGCTCATCAGATTTCTGATGAGCCAAAAGGCACCTGTCTACCCATCTTGTGGTTCTAATGAGTGCAGAGAGAAAAAAGAATTTTATTATTCAGTGGCAGTATTGAAAGTCGGTTGGATTATGGTGGAATAATTTTTATTCCCAACTCAACTGTGATGGGCACTTTATTGACCTAAAAATTGAGACAAAAGTAGAATTTGACATACTTTTTTCCCGCATCTGCGGAAGAAAAGTTCTTATTCCCCACATTTGTAGAAACAAAGTTTTTATTTTCCGCTCATTTGCGGGAAAAAAGTAGCACTTTTGTTTAATGGGGACCACTTTTTAAGTGAATAAAGTGGCCACAGTTATCGAGAATAAAATCCTGTATGCAACACCGGAATAAAACTGATTATTTCCTTGGGTGATTATTGTCTGCGCTTTGCTCAGGCAGGACACCCAGCCTCAGGAATAATCTTTGACTTTATTCCCTTATCACCTAATGTTACTATCTCTCAAACAGATTCTAGTCCAGCATCTGCAACTATTTTTTCTCCAATTATCGTGGACAGCAGGAAACAATAGTTTTTTTTTGCTCAAGTGAATTACCTATGCATTGCCTCTTCAACTCGAGGCCCGGTTACTTTTGCATGGACCACATCATCCAGCTGCATTATGATATCTGCACCAATTGTGTTTTGTATCTCAATTGAGTGTTCCGGTGTCAACACACATTCAGATCCTGAAAACAACTTACACAACAAAGAATTAAGGAATATCGCACCAATTCTAAATACTAAAAAATGTGGAGTACTTGATTCACAGAAAATAATTTCTTTCAGCTCTAGGGAATATACTGTCTAAGCAAATGTTCTGAATGAGCGATGATATATTTGTAGCTAAGAATAGAATTTTTTTTCTTTTCATTAATTTATTAGATCGTGTGTGAAAATTGAAAATTGTTCAGGTTAACACTCAATCTTTGCAAGGAATTTGAAAAGGTGATTTATAGTAACGAAAATGAGAAGTTCTTCATCGCGAACTTCATTGAGTTTTATTATACTTTTAATCAGTGATAATAGTACACTTGGCCAAGTGGATTTCACTCTAAAATGTTAAACCAATTTCAAATTAAATTTGCAATGTACATCTGCATATGACACTTGGTCAGAAAAACCAGGACAAAGTAAAAACATGTTAATAATCAGAGGATTAACTCCGCATTTACTACTTATATGTGAACGTTTCTGTTAACTTCAGTATATTACCGAATTCAGAGAGTAAAATTTGAGAAAGTTTCAAAAGTGGAAGCGAGCAAGCATACTGCAAGAACGTAACATTTAAGAATTCAATACTAATATTTGTTTTAGTGCTTATTATTAGCTTGTGAAATTTTAAAGAATATTATTCTCATTTTATTCTGATCCAATAAATGCTACGTCATTTTTTCATGCAAATTAGTTGCATAATGATAACAATAATAATTATCATTCCAGTCTCGCCATGCTCTTTCGGATATGTCTTCATAAATGAATAGCTTTTGTGGGGTGTAGTAAGGATGGACTAGTGACAATCATTATGCGTCCGCAGCTGTCTTAAGATGTTTAATAGGAACACCTGCATTCGCACAAGGGACAAAGAAAACTGCAGAAAACCTCACCTGGGTATAGCCAGACTGAGTTCAAACCTCAGCTTACCGATTTGGCACCTGAACGACGCGACATATGTCACATTTTTTGTGAGCTGCCGCTCAGATCCTCCTCGACATGCCAGGGATTTGAACTCAGCTCCGCCAGTTTCACAGTCTCGCATGCTACGCTACTACGGTTGGTTCTACATTGGCTACTACATTGGCATAAACAGGAATGATAATAACAAATGCACAAATTTTGATTATTTTTAGAATATTTTCATGCTGGGATTAATATTTGGCAGAAATAGCTGTTTTAAATTTAAGAAAAAGCTACAGCTGTGGCTGATCGGACATTTTTTGGTGGAGATAGCCTTTAGCAAAATTTTTCAGAACTTTACTGTTACCTTAAGAATCTTCCAATTTCTCCTGATTATGTCGTATTTTAGAGCTTGACACAACATTGATAATCTAAAAATTTAACTACTGGACAACTGATTGGTGTGATAATTGATCAACTTAAATCGGCAACAGATTTTAGCGATGATTAGGTATATATTACCGTCATAGGGAGAACGGAACGTTACACCCTCTTCAGTGATATGTGCGAGTTGAAGTAAAGAGACCATTTGAAATCCACCTGAATCAGTGAGAAGAGCTCTTTTCCAATTCATAAATTGGTGCAAGCCACCTGCCATTTGCAAAATAGTTGTACCCTTAAACATTTAAATATGTAATTAACAGGTGACCAGAATTAATGGAATCATAAATCACGAAATTATCATTTCAAATCATGTAGAAATGATTGAAGAAAATTCTTGGACAAAGTTCAACTAACTGGTCTTGTTCCGAGGTGATACGTATTTCCGAGAATTATTTGACAGTCCAATTTTTCCAACTGCTGAGGCAGCAGCCCCTTCAGGGTTCCCTGTAAAAAAGATTGCTAAAAATATTGTAAACTATGCATTTATATTTCAAGGGCACAATCTTGTTTTCTACATGTTTCATAGGTTCGTTACGCCCGATCAAATTAGCTAATGATGGAATGTTATTTCTAAACATTTGAGGAACTGAAATGTCCTTTTAGTTTGCGATATGCTGATTAGTAATAATGATACAAACAAGAAACGTTAAACATTTTGTGTTACATATGCAATCATGATATTATTAATGTAGCTATGAGATCCAAAATGCTTCAATAGTTTGAGATCGGTTGGCAAAAAATCAAAACTTTTTATTAGATTTATTATGAAATGCTCGTACACTACGTGTTTATTAAATTATATTAAATGGAAACTATAGAGATATTGTCAAAAATACAAACATAGTAAATACCAGAATTATGCATAAAAGCTTAAATATCCATGCCTCGTTTCAAATCTCTTCATAAAATAGTTAAAAAACGTAGAACAACTATTTAATTTCATACTACATTGCCAGATTTTTACTATAAAGCCTCTGAAACAAATTTACTTCTTCTCAGTAATTAATTCAATATTGGCATTTGTTGATCATAGGGTGTGTTCGTGTTACCTACATTTTCTATACTTTTTATGTATGTCATTTTATTGACATATTTCGCATTCATACTTTTCAGGCAAAGTCGCATGGACGTATATTGCTTGGAAAGAATGGGTTACCAACACGAAGCATGGTTTTTACATAGCATACTGCGGCCTATTACACGAGTTTTTAATAACGAATTTTCTAGACTTTTTATATTTTCGTGTGAGGATACTATCACTGTATATTTCAAAAGTGTAGAAAGTGTAGCTAACACGACAAGTCAATAATCAATATCGATGCTTTCAATGTAAAATCAATGCAAAAAGTGTCACAGTAAATCGGAGAAAGTGTTCTTAATAACATGCAACATCGTGAAGTGAAATCGAACAAATACACTAGATTTTTAACGACTTTGAAGCAGTTTGAAATGAAGCATCGAGATCTGAGCTTTCATTTATATTAATTCCAGTATTTTTTCTTTGTGTATTTTTAACGAGGGATCTCTACAGCCTGCTAATATAATAATTTCACGAATACACAACGTACGATCATCCCGTAATATAGTTCTTCAAGATACGAACCTCCTTAACCAAATCTGTCAGAATTGTGTATCTGTCAAAAACTAGCTAACCTAACTACTTGTATTGTACCAGTACATGGCGTGACTTTTGTAGCCTCTACCTGAGTGCCAACCGGCATAAATACCGGAGTGTCAACATCGTGATGCGGTAGAATCATTAATCCAGTTCGAGCTTTCGAAGTTGAACATGTTTCTGCAATTTTAAAAGTCAAAGGGACTCGGCATGGCTGTTTGCGGTCCATGGCGTAATACTGTGCACAGGAGGTTCGTAAAGTTAGCAACCGAAGTCAAGATAATCAACTGAAAGTAGTTTAGATCGTTTGCGCGTGCCTTGAATATGAGGAATATCACTCGCTCTCGTTTGGGCGGTCATTCGTTTTTGGGAAAAATTTAAGTAAAGTTAGGATGCTGAATTTCAGCACCCGGATTTTGAAAATGATATCATGCGAAAGACTAATAGAATTTCAGATACATTGTGGTGCCAATCGTTTGCGCGTCGTTTGCGCAACCAGCAGCACGAAATAATTTAGCAGAAAATATGAAAAATGACCAGTAAAAGAATTATTTTCTCTAATATACCCGGAAATGAACACGGGTAACTAACAAAATAATGAAGTAGATATAAATATTGCGAGAGGTATTGCACTAGGTCTTGAATTAATTCAAGCAATATGTTTATTCTCACTTTCAGACGCTACCGATTTAGCAGTTTTTTGCTCTTCGGTTATACATCCGGATTTTTCCTTCAGAATTGCTGACATTTTTCACACAGTTAATTAAAATTTGATTTTTCATTGGGCTCGCTAGATGATGCTTATGATGCTTAGGATGTTTTACGCATCCTCTCGATGCATTGTTGGGAAGAACCGAAGAATCGTATTGTTATGATGCTTTCTGAATTTCTCTGGTAAGCTGAGCAATGATTGGCTGTTGCAAGATTCTCTTACGCGGCAGCACTGGCAGCACTGCTGGCTTATCCTGTACAAGGTCCCTAGATTAGACAGGTCAAGACACGTGTGTTCCAGTTTTTCTCACTATAACGTGGGCAAAAATGTTCTATGCGCGTTCGCCCAAAAAATATCAAATTTACATTACCGCATTAACCAGTTTTGACCAATCTTGCTCAATTTTTTGAGGTTCAGCATTAACGAGTTGCGCCCTTCGTGTCCTGACGTTCACGAAATAAATAGAAGCACGTATATATTTTGAGGTTAATCATTGTGACAGGTCAGGAATCAGAACCACACCGGGTGCTTTCCATTTAGAGCACAGTGTGACACAGTGTACAAATTTCTATTGTAAGCGGCCAACCCGGGCAAAGAAATAGACCAGAAATGTTTACACCGTGTCATATTGTGCTCTAAATGGAAACCATCTATTGTCATACGAAACTTTTGGCGCATTCTCACTAATTATTTTGACCATGCGTGTCTTGACCTGTCTAATCTAGGGACCTTGATCCTGTACATATAGGCCGTGTTCGAAAATTGACTGACAGTACTGTCGGCAATCTTTTATCTCTTTTGCCCTTCCAAGTTCGTGAATAGCTCTGATTCTGTCCTAGGGAATTTTCAGTACTGTCAGTCAATTTACGAACACGGCCATAGGGTGCTATTTCGGCCGTGTTCGAAAATTGACTGACAGTACTGTCAGCCATCTTTCACCTATTTTGCGCTGCCGAGTTCATGAACAGCTCTGTCTCTGTCCTAGGGAATTTTTAGTACTGGCAGTCAATTTACGAACACGGCCTTCATGAGCAGTAAAAAGCAGCAGTGGTTTAGTAACTTAGTAGTTTTCACTAGCATCAGTCTGGTAATTTTACGCAGCAGCAGCGCTGCTCATGAAATAGGTCGACTGTTCTTGTGATCTTGTGGCTTGTCGCTCGAAAAACTAAACTGCGAGCAGCAGAAACTTGCGCCGGAAGTGATAGGGGAAAACTGCTGCTGCTGCTGCCTTTTACTGCTCATGAAATAGCACCCATATACGTTGGGTGCTTTCCATTTACTGACTCAAGTCGACTTGTGTCGCTATTTCTGGTGTATTCCTTTGCCCAGATTGGCCGGTTACACCAGAAATAGCGACACAAGTCGATTTGAGTCAGTAAATGGAAGGCACCCATACATGTTCTAACCAGAGAGAAACCTTTATAAGGTCCTCCGTCAACGACTTGAATTCTCTAGCTAAATTTGTTTTAGTAATAACGACTAAACCATTGACTATCAGACATGGGAATACATCATCAAACATCAACAAACGACCAACAAAGAATTAAAAAGAAATCAATTTATTTGGGTGTCAATGACGGCCTAAGTATAGGTATAATATTGACCTGTTTTCTACCTGCTTCTCTTATTAGTTTTAACTTGACCCGTCAGGAGGCAGATCTTTCTTTTTCCATCTTAACAGTGTAATGAGTGTTGGTAGTATTCTTACCATCTTTTTCAGTGGTTGGCACCTTGCGGCAATTTTCCCGCTAATTTTACTGTAGTAGGTTGTGAAATTTTGTTTACACGTCGGTGCAGTTGCTCGGCTCTTAGCAGCCACGTGTTTTATAAATCATATTTTCTGCTTCCCTCCTGATCTGTGGTGTAGATTATGATTTTATGATCTTCTTATTCGCTCCATAGAACGCAGAGTGTTCCGTTGTGGAGTGTTAGTGTTAGCTTTATGACGTTTGGATTGTTCGTTTGTTTCGCTCTTACATCAGCATGGATGAACCTGCATGTAAGTCTTTCTAATTTAACGTGCATTTTTCAATGTCAAGTCGTATTCCCTCGACAAATAATCCATTTTAAAATTATTGGCTTGACGAAGATCTATAGATATCCTAAAACCTTATTATTGTCAATCTCGATATCGTCACATATCCATTGCATTCTTTGTCACGATTAATGTCACCGGTGTCACCTGTTATAACTCGCCCCATACTAGCTTAGAGACCACTGCGATACCATCGGATTATGTGAGATTGAAACTCGTAACGTCAATGTGACCATGCGATTTTGATAATTGCTATTTCGCAATTTGAGGATGGTCTGAAATCCGGTAAACTGTAATGGAGCATCAATTCACTCATGTTTTGCCCATTCAAGTCCTTCAAAGATATACCGAAGCTATAGAATGGTAATTTTTCTTTCGACATTATTTGGTTATCCAAATGTTACAAATTTCGGTCTCATATGCAAGTTATGGTCAGCTTTTGTGAAGATCTGCAGTTTGATAACTGTGGAAATACGTAACCTTATGTACATAGTAAAGGGGATGCATTACTGATCCTACAAACTTTTTCTAAAAATACAATATTTTGACCACTAATAAATTTCTAACGAAATGAGTTTTTACCATGCTGTTTGAATCGACTGTATTCCGTATCTTGTATCTACCAATTATTAGTCCTACTAATATCGAGATTTTTTTTTCATAACCTGCATTATACAACTGCTCTACTAAATACAAATTTCAAAATTATTATAATAGCATAAGGGCACGAGGTCGAAGTTAGTCATGTTATCGTGATGAAACATTGAGACAAAAGTTAATATTTTACTATTTCAAAATAACTTCTAAAGGAATTAAGTTTCCAAAATATGAAAAAGTTTTGCTTCAATGCGGCTTATGAATTCCTGGGAAATGCTCAGGTTATGAAATAATAGTTTTTCTTTTAAATGCTTCGTTAAGTTAGGAATTTAATCCCATGATGAAAAATGATTGTACAGAACAATTGATTTGTCATCACAGACCAAGTATCGGGTAATACGATTTTAAAAAAACTATTGGCCATAGAACGACAAAAGAAACTCCAATTCATTAAAATGTAATCCACTTTCGCTGGTTTACAAATTGTTGAACCAATTATTTCACAAACAAATACTCAAGCTGTGTTACTCCAAGTTGCAACTCGAAACACCACCTTGGATTAATTATTTTCAAGGTTTCTGTGATACTTTAAATTTTACTTAAAGGAATGCCGGACACATGTAACGTATTTGCATTGCTGAAGAACGTTAACAATTATTTTCGTTTTTTTCAGTAGGGTAGATGCGCCGATAGTTGGTCATCTTTGCATACCGTAATTTTCAACACACAATTTATGTATTGGGGGCACAAATTAATTCGGTCCGTTCTCAAAAGATGGATCTATAAACGTGGCTCTAAAAACATTCAATTTTTAAGTAGTAACAGCTGATTGCCCTGGTTTTAGACAAATTGGACACCTGCCGATAACATCCAGTTTGTATTGTTGTGAGTTTCATATAAAACGTTTTTTGTTACGCTGTTGAAAATGTCACTTTTTTTGATAACTGAACACCATTTGTGGGAAGTTTTAATTTTTTGTTTTAATTGGAAAAAAAGTTCAGCTAAAGCTCATCGTATGCTTGTGAAAGTTTACGGTGACAATGCTCCAACTGACAAGTCACGTAGAGAATGGTTTTGGCGCTTCAAAAGTGGTGATTTCAGCGTTGAAGATAGACCTCGCTCGGGACAGCTGAAATTCGTAGACGATGAATTACAGGCATTACTCAATGAAGATCCGAGTCAAACGCAAAACGAGACTATAATTACTTCGTTTGAACCGTGCATTACGAGAAAAACGACCGGAATATAAGGAAAGACATGATAAAGTTTTTTGCATGACAACGCTCGGCCTCATGTCGCAAAAGTTGTCAAAAAATATTTAGAAACGAACAAATGGGATTTCTTACCGCACGCGCCACATTCTCCGGACATTACTCCTTCTGACTACGGACTGTTTCGACGGATGCAACACGATTTGGCAGGTCACCGCTTCACTTGTTTCGAAGAAATCGAAAATTGGCTTCAAAATTGGGATTGCCGCAAAAGACGAGAAGTTTTTCTTACACGGGATTCCGAAATTGCCTGAGAGGTGGGGAAAAGTTGTAAGCAGTGATGGACAATATTTTGATTAATTTGTTAATTCATTATCTTTTGAAATAAATGCATTTTTTGAGCGAAAAAAACGGACCGAAATAATTTGTTCCTCCAATATAACTATACAATATGAATTTAAATAATGATGAATGGAATGATCAGGCGGCTTTCTTCAAGTTCAAGGCTTTCGATGTGCAATCAAACAAGTTTTTTTTTTTCCATCCGAACTACTGCGTATGACACAACCTGCTACGCAATGTTCTTCTCCCACCCTTAATGCTTAATGTATTATTTTTTGCAGTACAGATTGTTGTACAAAATATAAGTCACATCTATCTTAGCAAAGATTACAAATCACAAAAGCATACAAATTTTGTTTAAATTAAGCATAGTATCGATATTATTTTGGACTAAATTTGTAAGTGGCTGACAACTGGAGGTGGCTGGCTTACCTGTGCATCTGTCTTATGATATCCGTGAAAACAAGCTCTGAAAATAACAAAATATACGTAATTCATACAAAATTTGAAAGACAGGGTGGCCACCCGTCTGGAAAACCGGAAAAACCGGGAAATGTCAGGGAATTTTGTATGTCAGGGAAAAGTCAGGGAAATGTCAGGGAATTTTTTGGTTGGTCAGGGATATTTTATAGAACTCACGGATTTCAAAAGCGTTGTCCATAAAATTGAGATGCTATCACCGCATCGTCACAATTTTTCTTCTCTCCTTATTGACGATTATAAGCTTAGTTGTTGATTGTCACATGAATTCAGTAGTACGAGCAGACATCGGTTTGATTTATCTATGGCCGTCACTGCGTGTGGAGACGCACGTTCACCGACGCCTAATAGTCTAGAAAAAACGAAGTCTCAGTTTTTTGGCAATAACTCAAAAAGTAAAAGCGCTAGCGAAAATTTTAAAAAGATTCTTAAAGAGGAGGAAATTTCCAATAAAAAAGTACAAGCACCCAGAATTCTATCTTCAGTATTAGTAATTTTAATTTAACGCTGAACATAGGGCTCTGCGCAACTGTTACAGCATAGACGCGCCGCGTCTAGATAGTACACCGCATAAAATAATTGTTTTGCTGTATTAAATATCAATTTAAATATTTGGATAAATTGTGGTGTATTCTTAACACTTAAAAGAAAAATGTCCCGTTGGAAAAAAATTTTTAAGTTTATTTTTCAAAGAGTTACACATTCGTTAATTAGTCATAATTCTTCGAACCTCGATTTTCATTGCGAACAGCATAAATGTTCAAATAATAGCTCTAAAAGTATTTCGCTTCTTGGAGCCCCTTCGTAAGTATATACTTAACAAAACCACGGAAATGGAAATTTTAATTTTTTGTCAACTTTCAAAAATCATAATGAACGGAACGAACAACTTTTCAAAACTTTTATAACTTTAATATATTTGGCCATACTTTACCTAGGTTACTATAGTTTTTAGTGATTTCTGCAGAAATTGTGCATCAAAATGTTAGGGAAAAATAATGATTTTAGTCAGGGAAAACCGGGAAATGTCAGGGAATTCCGTGAGCGGAATTGAGTGGCCACCCTGAAAGAGTAAAAGCGAACAAATAATCGTAATGAACCTTTATTTTGAAAATTTTTCAGCTCTACAGACAGGACGGTCAAGGCGTCAGAAGATTGATAAAAAGGGGCGCTATTCTGCTTTGGAGAAGCTGAAACAGTTGAAAGGGAGCAAGAACAAGTATCACGTTGACGAGCTGGCCAACGTGTACGAAGAAGTCGATGAGAGCGAGTACAGTAAAAAGGTTCAAGAACGTCAAATCGATGATTGGATTGTTGATGATGGTGAATGGCACTTTCAAAAATTACGGTTTCAATATTTTCTTGGCAATGATCAAAAACTTTGCAAATTTTTAGTCAATAAACTAAATAAATAAATGTTTTTCTTTGCAATTATGTTGTTGGTTTTTGTAGTGAAAAACTGATTTTATTCGTGAAATTCAGATGGTAATGGATATGTCGAGGATGGTAGAGAGATATTTGATGATGATTTGGACAGTGAGAGTATTCAGCAAGCGTCACAGACGAAGGAATCTGGACCTCGGAAAAAGAAGAGTAATTCAAACAAAGGGAAAGGAAATATTAGGAACATGCTCGTAGGAATGCCCTCTAAGAAAGAGACCCAAGTGAAGCTGGATGATGATGATATATTGAACGACCTTATGGCAGAGTTGAAAAGTGGTAAACAAGATGTGCAGCCAAAGAAAACTCGTGAACCAAATAAATTTTTAGTCAGGCCTCACACCAAGTTACGGTGAGTTCAATTAAAGCAAATTCTTTCAATCTATTTAATTTCTGAGTATTGGTACTTGATTCATCCGATGATATTCATTAACATGTACATGAATGGCAGGGTGAAAATAATCGCGCTTTTATCGTGCATGTCCAATTTCATCAAGAGGTAAATCGCTTTTGAAATTGTGTACGCTTCATTTCCTTACTCTAAAGTTTCCACGCATCTCCTTCTAATGTCTCGCCCAACAATAACTTCAAGCTCATTTCAAATTTTTTCAAATCTCTTCAACAGTTGTAAAGTCCTTGAATATCTACAGAAATGTCCAAAAATTCTTCAAAATCTTTCTACAATATCTCCCATCATTTCATGCGTTTCATAATACCAACTCTCTCAAATTACCAGCGCATTCTGGTCTTTTTTATGGCAAAACACCGTTCAAAGACAATGGTAGAGGTATGGTCATGTGAGAAGCTAACTCGACTGTGTATAAGAAATGAATATGTAGAAGCAACACAAAAAACTGCCTTCTTTCTGGAGAACTCCATTTAAAAATTCTTTGTCGGAATGATTTAATTACAGAGTAAGTCTGGATATTTACTGCTCCGACTTTAAGAGACAGGGTGGCGACAGGCCGGGAAAACCGGGAAAACCGGGGATAGGTAATTATAATGGGCCATAGAGAAAAATATATTTTTTTTCTATTAATCTTTTTCAAACTTTAGGTATGCTTTGTAAATTCAGTTAAGCTAACTGATGGAAATGGTATTGTTCAAGTTCCAATTATTTGTGTGAAACGAAGCAATAATACGTATTTTTTAGATCCAAATTTATGTAATCAAGGTGCACAACTTTTGGAGCTTTTGGTCATAAAAACTGCCCAACATTATCTAAGTTTCATGGGAAAATGTGAGGGAATTTTCTTCGCGCAAAAGTGTCGCTACCCTGACAGGGTATTTCAGTATGGATGAATTTTTTTTTTTGCTTGTTTTTAGGTATTGTGCAGAAATTACTAAATATTTTGATGTCAGCCTTATTTTTAGTTATTTAGTAATATTTGAGAATATTCTGTGAATCTTAGGAAGTAAATATAGTGAAAATTATACGCACTACAATACTTATAGCACAGATTGCTGATCAGCTTAACACACAAATTTACTTAACTTTATTCGTTAATCATATAGAGATATTTGTACTAAAAATACATATCTTGCTCAAAGTTAAACGATCAGTTCGTGAGGTGTTATGAACGCCAGATTGATGAATGCAGTTTCGAGAAAAATGCGATATAAGTTTTCATATCGTTTCGATGAGGCTTAAACTAAACACTACCTAATGTAAACAAAATTGTTGACACTTACTGGTCAATCTATCAGCCCGGATCATAATTAGATATGAGTTTTCGAACAGTCCCTGTTTTTATCGAGGCAGTAGCCTCTATACTGCACGAAGAATTCTTAAAATTGCTACATCATTACCACTTTTGCGAATTTCACCCAAATATTTTATATACATATATATTAGGGTGTCCCATTTCTACGGGCTTGACGCATTTTCTTAACGCATACCCTTCAAATCTTTTTCAAATAATTTAAAAACAATGACCTGATTTTTTCAGATTTTCATCTTAACTGTAACCTGTGCCGACAACAGGACGGATTTACCCATTTAAAATAAACGTGTTTATACAAATACATGCAATCTTGGGGAATTGCGTGGTGTGATGATGTGAATTGTTGGTCAGACTAATAGCACTAATGACTACTAAAACCTCGCAGTTGCCGATTTTTTTTGAATCCTATTACTTTTGTAATAAAATATATACCTACTCAGAATGTGTCCGAAACACGTGTATTAAAATATTCCCTCATTTATTATATAATATATAATAATATATATATAATAATTTCCCATTTAAAAACGGGGAAATCCACTCTGTTGTTGGCACCGGTTAGACATTATATAAAGATCTGAAAAAATTGGGTAATTTTTTCTGAATTATTTGAAAAAGATTTGGGGGGTATGTGTTGAAAAACACCCTAAATATGAGACATCATAATATACATACATACATACATATATATATATATTTATTTATGGGTGTTCCAAGAGAATTTTGATTCAGATAGTTTGAAATAATTAGAAGAATCTTCGATAGTCTTGGAAGTTTTGGGGGTGCTTTATCTTATATCCTTAAATATTCTAAAACTCTACTTTTGTCTAGAAATGCATTAGATTTTCCTCAGTTACCCATTGGATAAAAGTTCTAATTGTTTCCGACTACCCTGTAACGCCATTTATTCACGTTAACGACATTTATTAAAGACAACGCTGTTAGCACCAGGAATTTGAAGATGATCATAAAATTATGCCACTAAACATGAATTTCTTGATTCAGAGTTGAACGACGTAACAAGTTTACTTTTTTTCGTTCAAAAACAAATTGGCTTAAACGGATTTTTTTGTACATTATATTTTTCTTCAATTGGTTTTGAATTTAATGCGAATATAGAGTTGATAAGCTGAACGATTTAGGTTTCAGTAACTTACTGGAACTGGCAAAATGTCAGGGTCAACTAGGTCTTAGGTCCTGGAAATCTTGGAAATGTAATGGAATTTTTTTCCCAAAATTTTGTGGCCACCCTGATTAAACATCAGCCAAATTGCAGTTAATATGACCTCTTAGTTTTTTTTTGAGTGAACTCAAATTCATAGAAGTGAACGGTTTAAAAAATTTTTTATGTTAAATTAGGACAAATGAAAAAATAACGCTGCCACCCAAGTTGCAGAAGCCATTGCTTAATGTGGAATCCGCCAGTCAGCAAATAGATGATAACAGTGAAGACGAACAGCTGTTTGATATAGCTACCAGAAGTGAGAAGAGCATGAAAAAGGAAACGGATCTTAAAACTACATCACAGTTCTGCCCATCATCCGTCAGTATAAGTCAAGCGATTGATGATGACAGTGATATCGAAACGCAAAATTATAGTTGTAGAAGTTCAGAAGCTCCTTTTCGAACTCTGGAAAAGGCAAAACCTAGTCACACAAATCACATAGTCGATAGCATGGAAGAGGACATCAACCATTATACTGATGATGTAAGCCCAATCAATTTTACCTCTCAACCATGTTTCAGACGACTGAGATATATATATATAAGGTTGAAGTTAGTAACGTTAGTAATTCTTAAGGGGCCATTCTAGAAAGGAAAAAAATATGCCAATTTTTGGATTTTGTTTTTATTGACATTTTTTTAATGATAAAATGATTCGAAATTCTGTCAAGGAGTTTTTATCATAGTACCAATAAAATGTAAAAAATATAATTTTTTTGTAGTGATTGATAACAAAGTGTCGGCTGTACAATATTTCTTTGCTGAGGTCGTTTTTTTTTTATAAGGGTGTTCAGGCGGGTCAGTATCGCCGGCAATTCTTGAGCTAAAACAAAAAACCAAATCTTCTCCGATTATGCATGAAAACAGCAAGAGAACTTATGTAGTATCTTTTTGAAATATTGATTTTTGCGAAAATGGCGCATTATTAAACAAAAGTTCAAGATTTTAGGAAAAAAGTTTGTAACAAAAGAACTACGCAATATATCGACAATATCCTATGTACTTCTCCAGAGAATCTAGTTTTGAATGTACAGTTGAATTTTGAAGTCAATTGATAAAGATTTATTCAACTTATGAATTTACCCAGTTTGAAAAACATGGTTTCGAGAGAAACGCCTTTATAGTTTTGTCTTCGGTTTTGATACTAATTTTGTATTAGATGAAGTTTCAATTTTTCATACCCTTATTTGGTGATTTCTGGGGTATATGAGAGGCCTTCTGCCGCATTCGCAGCTTTTTCACGGACTGATTGCTACAGCCTTGAGCTTGATTCTATTGAAGCGCTCACCGTTACGTTGTTTCACTCAATTGCTCATAACTTTTTCAATTTTTGGAAATTCGACATCTCTTTTGGGCCAAAATATTCTTGAAAGGTGTAATAATATGGAGAATGAAAAAAAAAAAAAATCGATTTCTTGCAAATTCTAGAGTGGCCTATTCCCTTAATGGGATATATATGAGTAGATGGTTGAAGAATGGGTAAATTTTAGATATTTACAGCTCGAAAATCGATTATTTAATTCACTTGACGTTTGTTCTACTCAAAAATATGCTGATCGAGCTTTAATTTGTAATTTGTTTTTAACAGAATCAATCGAGAGGAAGCATCGTTATTAATAATAAACTCACCATTTTTGCTCAGCGACATGTTTTATAGTACGCGAGATATCATGTGTGTGAATTTGGTTCAGCACTTTTTTAAAGTAATAGTTATGAAAGTTATGTTAAATTGTGCCATCACCGTTTTCCAAAAAATTGAAACGGTTTTCAAAAAATGTCTCCTAAGTCGGCGGCTATCCGGAAAATCGTAAAAATCGAAAACCTGATAAGCCCAGCAAAAATTGTGTTGGGTTGTGCTAGATTTGTGCTAACTTGTACCATACCAGAGATCGTACGCACAGAGAATATCTGGAAAATTGGGAACACTCAGGGAATTTTTTACAGCAGGGAAAAGTCATTCAAAAGTCACGGAATATCAAAAATAAAACTGGAATGTTGAGTCGGTCGAAGAAATAAACTCGTTCTTATACAGAGTACAGAGTAAGGTATCACCTTTAGAACAAAAAAACAAGGTTCCACTCAAAATTTTGTTTCATCGCACCACTTTATACATTCTATATATATATTACTTAATACCAAACCTTCTTTCGCTTTTTTCTTACCGCAACTCTCAGGCTATGGTTTGTAAATTGATAGTCAGACAAAATCTTATTTTCGGGCTAGATTACATAGAAAAGTCGCGGAATTTCAGATTTCATAAAAACGTACGAATCCTGCGTACTTCATCTTTGAGATTGTCCGTATATCACAAAATAAAATAAAAATAAACACCAATGTGAAAAAAAAATTTGGAGTAGGTTCTACCGAGCTTGTGACGACTCGTTCTGTACTCTGTTTTTACGCAAACTTGCAAAAAAATTGAAAAACACCAAATAATTCAGAAAATCATATGAGAAACTACAAGAAACGAACACAAAACAAGCACTTTTGAGAGTTTGCAAGTTTTTCGATTGTGCTGTGTTGTGCCAAGGTTGTGCCAACTTGTGTATTTTCGTCTATGTTTTTCGAGATTTTCAAATGTTTTTTCAGTTCTTTCAAAGTTTTTGGCTGTACAGAATACAAAACAAGTTGGTATAAGTTCGGTACAAACCAGCTCAATGGAAGAAATTTTAAAATCTTGGAAGTGCTTGCTGGTTTTCTGTTTTTTTCAAAGTTGGTACAAGCTTGGCACAAATCTATTACAATTTGTTTTTGACATATGTATTTTTTTCCGTGATAAACGGACGTTCTCAAAAAACGTAGTACGGCACAAGTTGGCACAAATTTAGCACAACCTAGCACATCTTTTTTTCTTTAGATACCTCAAGAGTGCTGGGCTTATCAAATTTCCAATTTCTGTGAACTTTAGGAAAACCGTGGACTTGGAAGATGCGAGTAGAACTCACCGCAAATTTCATAATTATTATTTTCAAAAAGTGCTGGGCCAACTTCACACACATCTCAAAAAGGGTTGAATCGATTTATTTCAAATTTAGAGACCGTTTTCTTGGACAGTTCAACCTCCTTGCGCCAATTCGAATTTTCTTTTGCCGGTAGAAAATGGCCACAGTTTGAAGTTTAAATACGATTTCTTGTCTAAAATTAACGACTTTATTGTTTAATCAGCAACAAAATTTAATATTTCACAAAAGTGTGGGATCGTGGCAAAAAGAATAAACTATCGAAGAATACTATCTCGAATTTTAAAGTAAATCAATCAAGCCACTTTTCAGATGTTGAGGGTAGCACAAAATATGTCAACAAGTGGGATGGTCGAGGATTTCGTCAGTAATAATGTTTTCTATTATTGGTTTCAATTAGAAAAAAATATGTTAATGAAGCTTGTTACACATACTTTTCAGTAAAACAAATCCGAATAGACCCTCCAATTACCAATAACATGTTCATGTCTGACTTTCCAGAATCTTAAATTATATGTGCTAATTCAGACGCGTAATTAAAATAGAATCTTGATGATGGTACTATTGCTCTTTTTTATTAAAACATACGTAATTTGGGTACTTCACTGTCTTCAATTACGATGAAATAAGGAATTCATCTTTTATTCAGTTATCAAGTTTCGACTTTGAAGATTCAAATCAAGCATTAACGGACACGTCGAAGACAACCAAAGCCTTGCAGCCAGAATTAAAGGGAAAAACCGTAAAGCCTTCAGTTACGAACGAGGATATGCTGAGTGATTTATGGGATGATGATTTTGGAGAACAAATAACGGAGATGGAAATATCAGTTGATAATTCAAACCTTCCTTTACACGTCAATGAAACAGGTGAAAAAATATTTAGATTCTACTGGTGGGATGCCTTCGAAGATCCTTACAAACAACCTGGCGTGGTCTACTTGTTTGGCAAAGTTTATATTGAGACAGCTAAGGCCTATGTTTCCTGTTGCATTGCGGTCAAGAATATTGACAGGAGGATCTACCTCCTACCGAGAGAACATGTGAGTATTTCTACCTCATCCAGTTTTAACAATTAAGTGGGGCCAATACACTTGGGACTAGCCTTATGAAACAATAATGTTGAACCTTGATAATCCAAACATCTGTCATCCGAATCACGATCGCTTTACTTCACGATCACCAAACCCTCTATAATTCGAACTTCAACTTGCTGGTTTTTTATCATTTTTTTTTTTTTTTATTACGCCCGCGTTTTTGGTGTTTTATTACGTAGTATGTATCTTTTTGAAAAACGGCGCGAATTTTTTAATTTATATGCATGTCGAAAGACTGCGCGCAATTACAATGTTGCAAACAAAGTGTTCGTTCAAACATGTTCAAGCTTGATTGCCCTGTCAGCGTATTAGTGGCCTCGCATATTCATTCTTATCGATAGTTTTTAGTAAACTCCCAAAAAAACTTAGCTGAATAGATAGTCCGTATTATAACAAATATGTGTATGACATATTTTTTGAATATTTCTTGAGCGCTGAACATCGTGTCACCTAACATTAGTGTTCGATTATCTGAACTAGGCCCAGTCCCAATTGGTTTGAACAATCGAGGTTCTACTGTATTATTTCCATCAGATTAACCTCACAACACCTTTGGGTCATTTCTTCATTGTTTTCAAAAATGCGAATTAGGATAAAATGATGATATCGGACATCCAATATTATTCGGTATTCAGTGTCATTAAATTTGGAAATTAGAGGTCATGCATTTACATAAGTTTCTAAGTGCAATATAATAGCAGTTTATACCAACGTCGACATACGTTCGCAGTCACATTAGTTCATGTGTATAAAAGGTCAGACCAATAACTTACGGCAATGATTCACGTCGAAAACTGCGATTCCTAAAATATTAGTACCTTTAAATCGTATTTTCTTCCATAATTTTCAACATGAAGAGCTGCTAATTTTTTCACGTGTTACAGAAACTAACCCAAACCATTAATCGGATTGGATTGTCAATATTATCATAATATCATAATTCAGTAGTAATCTTTGATGAAAATAATACTCTAACAAAATTCAGTGAACATACAATATTATTAACCTTTAGAGGACGGAGATTTGGGATTCTTGGTCTCCTTCAGAAAATGTATAAAAAAGGTATCTAATATGTTAAAACTATCATGATTAAAATGTCGATTATGCGTCGCCCCAATATACGGGTGCTCACGTCCTCTAAAGGTTGATTCGTAAGGCCTAGTCTCAGGGATATCAACCTCCTCAGACCTCCCTTAAACTAGAGTGGCAAATATTTTTTGAGACTGTATGTGCATGGTTTAGGTGAATTCAGGTCGGTAATAACGATCCCATGGCCATCCCTGGTGAAAAAACCTCAGTCATTTTTCTGTAAATCTCTGCAAATTAACTCTACGAATTTTTCTACGAATTCAAATTTCGTAATCTGCAGAGGAAATTCGAAGTCTTTCCTCTGTAAATCTCTTCACCGTAAGCAATCCGGAAGCACATAATTTCTGCATGTTTCTGAAAATATCTAATGAACTGTGCAAATCTCTGAAAATTTTTCTGAGAATCTCTGCAAATTAATTCCGCCATTTTTCTGTAAATGCGGACATTTGTAAGAGAAGAATCAGACTTTATTTCTGATAATCGAAAATTTATCCGCCATCTTCGGCACAAATGTTTCTCTTAGAAATCTGGCAAAATTTTTCTGATAAATGCGGGATTTCTTTGCAATTCTCATACTCACGGAACACAGACATACACCGCACACAAGAATATCACGCAATAATAATGCACGTAAAAATTCAACTTAGTACAATACATTATACACATCCATTATATAACTCAAACGTAGAAATACATAACGGAATTTTTTTGGTAAATTTAAGTATTTGAAATATTACACTACCCAGGAGAAAGTACATCATGGTCAAGACTGAATAGCCAATTTAAAAATAGTTTTTCTGTAAGACTGCATTTGGAAGATGGATTTGATTTTTGAAAGTTGAAATTGTTATGGGATAGAATGAGTAGATTTCGATGAGTGGCTACTCAAACCTACTCAATGCCCAGCCAAGGTGTTGGAAGGCTATTTTAGGGTTTGTACACGTCGATTATGCACTTACGTGCCACTACTTCCAATGCAGGGAATGACAGAAAAAGGAAGAGATCAGTTTTAAAGAAGACACACGATTTAAATGGTATAGTTAGTTTATTGTTAATGACCAAATTATTGAATTATGACAGTGGTCAATGTAAAGGAGTCAGCTTGGGAAAAGGGTTTGGATTGGGATGGGAAGATATAATTAGAAGTGACTCGCACGAAAGCTGGGATGGGAGCAATGAGTTTAGAGAATTTAGAAGACTCGCTAGTTGAGGTATAGAGATGAACCTGTTGACCCAGTGAAGATAAGACTAGGATGCAGGGTGTAAAGTGACTAAGACTGTGGGAACGGAATATGAGGACTGGAGAATGTAACAAAATTATAGGGAATGGATAAGTTTTTGTCAGTTAAAATTTCTTGTATTCTTCATTAATTTGAATATGAAAAATTGGAATATTTTAATTCAAGAAATGTTCTCTGCAAAACGTTGAAAAAGATTGCGTCGCTTTACCTGTAAGCAGAGGTATTTCTAAATGTCTCTGTGTAATGAGAAACGCAGAGTATTCCCTGAACAACTCTACCGCAGGTAATTTTTGTGCACTTTTCTGAAACTACGTTATTCTCGTAAAATTTACCAGCCGCTATTTTCACTCTTTTCAAATATTCACAGATTCTCACAGAATTTTACAGATTTTCTTTAGATTTCTTCAGTTTTTTTTTTTACGATTTTACTTTCTGAAAAACTTTACTTTTCTCTTTCTTCTCGTTTTGAGTTTTTCAGAGAAACAATAGAGAAATGACGAAGTTCATTTTTACCAGGGATCCTATTCTGTAAATCTAGGCTCGTTATAGAAAAGTTCACAACTGTCCGATGGGATCATTAAAATAATTTTTTGTGCTTGCAAAACCTTGAAAAAAAAAAAAAAAATCGATTTTTCACAGAACACTGTTTTTCTGTCATTGAAGATATATAAAAAAAAAATGGACTCCATTTTCCGAAAATTAGACTTTTCTATACAAAAAATATATTAGTACATTTTTTTTCAACAGCTAGAAGTGTCAAAAATTTGAAGACTAATATTCAATGAGAAGGCATGTTAAAATCAATGTGTTTCTGATAAACGATCAGGTTCAAAGGCATAAACATCGAAAGATATTCATATCTTAGTACCCATAATCACATAACAAAGTTGGTCGAATGGGCCATATAATATATTTGATTTCGCTGATACTGGAGTCTACATCAGTTTTTTTTTTTTTTTTTAATTTACTTTCAATAACATGAGAAAGAATAGATATAAAGCAAAAAAATTCCTTCAGTCGGGAAAGTTTAACACGTTCGCTGCCGATGAAAATGTAAACACCATCCCCTGAAGTTGATCTTTAGTTTTAGTGTAATAATTTGACCCACTATTCGAGTCATCGGCATCTGGTAGAAAGCTGTTGTGACTCAATAGTTTAGTCATTGGCAGTGAACCTGTTGATATCCTAGCTATAATTTAAAAATCTTCATTTCTCCATCTTTACTGCTTCTTTTCTCTTCTCGGTATATAATATTTGACTGTTTAATTCGAGATGAAATATTCTATTCATTAATATAAAAGCATTAAAGCGGAGAACAATGAAAAATCTCATGTTTCTTCTTAGGTAAAACCTACAGACACTGCCGAGGAATCAGAAACAAAAGCGATTTCGATGATGGACGTTTATAAAGAATTTAACGAATACGCAAACAAGAATGGCATCAAGAGTTTCCGCTCTTGTACAGTTACAAAGAGTTATGCATTTGAGAAAAAGGGTGTACCTAAAACATCGGAATACTTGGAAGTTAAATACCCAGCCAAAGATCCCGCTATTGCTTCCAATTATAGTGGACCTACGATTGAACAAGTGTTCGGAACATCTGTCAATGCACTGGAGCTACTGCTGATTGAGCGAAAAATTAAAGGTCCGTGCTGGTTGGATGTCAAATGCCCATTGCCTACCAATAGTCCAGTCAGCTGGTGTAAAGTGGAGGTAAATTAAGGTGTTTTGTTTTTTTTTGTGCATATACTTGAAGTGATTGGAAATAATATTTGCATCGTACAATGGTATTGTTGAATTTCTAATTATTTATGTGAAACGAAGCAGTAATATGTATTTTTTAGATCATAATTTATGTATTCAATGAACACAACTTTTGGAGCTTTTGGTCATAAAAGTTGCATAACATTACCTAAGCTTCGTGGGAAAAGGTCGGGAAATTCTTAATTTTTTTTACAAGAAAAGTCATGGAAAAGTCGACAAATTTTATTTGAGCAAAATTGTCGCCACCCTAACTGGTTTTGGCCGATGGTCACCGAATTTGAGGTCTGGCCAGAATCTCGTTCCTTACTATCTTATAAACAGTGCTATAGTTTTGGGTCCCAAATAGTTCTTGACTGCCCGGAATTCGCGATCGAAGGAATTACCCTTAGGATCTACTCGATTTACTTAAAAATTTTACTAAATATAGTTCAAGTTGTGAAAAAAGTGTGGTACACAACTATCAGCTGGAGGTTTTTTTTTGTTCACTGGCAATAAATTGTTATAAATTTATTGTTACCAAATTTTTTTTTTCAATAATTTATTGCCGGCAATCAAAAAAATACTTCCAGCTAAAAATTATACCACAGTGCCTAAGTAATAGGAATCTATTTGAAAAATTGAACCCGTTTCTTGAAAAAGCCTGGAACAAAAAATATTTATTTACCAATTCTCTAATCCATACAAATACTTTCTCGATGAATCAAAAAACAGCTCTTCTGATGAGAGAGTACAAAAAGTATCATTGAACTAACCAGAAATAGAAAAAAAAAATCTGAAAAAAGTACAGAAAGTTTTTAAAACTTGAATAAATAACAAACAACTCTACCTGTGACGGTTCCAAACCTGGTTGCAAAAAGAGAAAGATTTCATTTCGAAGCACTAACTGCGTTTTTTTGTAGGCTTCGCGTATGTCTCTAATATATGATAAACGAGAATGGAATGAATTTCAGTGCATTTTAGAATATCTTAATTTGATGCAGAAAAAGTGAACATAATGATCGTGCATACATGTATAAGTACGGAAAAAGCATTAATTTTCGAATGATCGATAAAACCGCAACGTTGAAGTTTTTCCGGAGTTGAAGATCCCAACTTTTAGGGTGTGGCAAAAAATTTTCTGTACTTATATGTGTACCCACAAGTTTTCCATGCCCGGCCATATTGATTTTCAAAACTTGTGTATTGCTTCACCCTATTGGCAGGAACGCAGTATAATAGGTGTGGACCACGTGCTCCGAAATTGGATAAATACATTTTCCGAAATACATAACTTTTTAATCACTTTACTGTCACTAAATGTTCACTTCGAATATTTGTAGTCACTTTTTTCCCTTTTTCTGACCGAGGAGACTGCTATGAGTCATGTAATTTCGATAGTTGATTTCATTTGAAGCTCACATCGTTTACAATAAAACCATACAAATGTCTGATCAATGAATAAATGTTTTGATTTTGATATTGTGAATTTACAATCACATTGGGCCCTTGTGATTTCAACTGTCACCTTCTAACTAAACCAAAGAGCCGAATTGTGCATTTCCTATTAAACGAAGTAGCCAATATCTCTCTTTCACAGGTCAATTGTTTGAAGGCGGAAAACATATCGGTATCAATAAGCAAATATAGCACTCCACCACCTCCGTTGATTGTGGCAACACTTAATGTGCGAATATCCTTTAATACAAAATCGCAGCAGAACGAAATTGCCATGATAGGAGTTCTTCTGCATAATAAATATCATATTGACCAGCCATCACCGAAGCCCCCGTTTGTACAGCATTTTTGTTGTAAGTTTCCTGCTCTCTTCTGTTAACGTTCTTTTTTTTTTGATATTCGCATAAGTTTTTTTCATTGTGAATATAGTGAAACTTAAATATTTTTCAAACATTCTTGTTCGAAAATTACTGCTCAAATATTCTAATGAGAAAATTTGTTTGTTCCAAATCGAAGTGATTACTAGACCAGAAGATGCGGGCTGGGTAATGTATTCGAAAGAATCTCTAATCAGAAGAACCCAAACGGAATTAATTCACTGCGACAAAGAGCGAAACTTGCTTGAAGAACTATTGAATAGACTGCAAAAAGCAGATCCAGACTTGTTAGTCGGATGTGACTGCGGATTTCAGTTTGATGTTCTCATGCACAGAATGTTCAACTTGAGAATACCAAACTGGAGCAGAGTTGGAAGGTTGAAGCGCACTCTACCTCCCATGTACAAGGTAAAGAAATTTACATCCGTTACGAGATCTCTACTAGAAATATTCACTTTCTGTATGTAATTGGATGTTTTCTATTCGAATTTGATATTAATAAAATCAATTGTTCTGCAGTTTGATATAATCTCAAGATGGCACACAAACTGTCGAAGTTGTGTAATATTTATTGAAATCCTGGAATTTCAAGATTCCTTTGCCCCTGTAAAATCTGTTGCAATCGCGTGAAATCTTTTGAAATTCTCAAATTGTAAGAAATCCTTCGAATCGCGTGAAATCAGTTGAAATCTCGCAAAATCTTTTCAAATATACCTTTGAAATTTTAGAATAGAGGAAATCTCTGAATCCCCCATAAAGTCTTTAAAAATCCTTTGAAATATTATAAAAACCTGTGAAATCTCTGGAAGATTATAAAATCTTGTGAAATCTTTTAAATCATGGGAAATCTCACAGACCTAAAGTCCAGTGTACACACAAACTGATGAGTGACGAACCCCTTGTCTTGCACCTTTTTTCTGTCTCAATCGGAAGTTAGAACAGTGATCCCGGACTTTTGGACAGTACTACAATTGTTCGTTATACAGAGAGTCGAAGAGTCGCATAAAAGTGGCAAAGTCACTATGCCACACATCTTAGAGTTATTTGGAAATTCACACCATGCTAAAACAGAATCAAAAACGTTAATCTAATATAAAAATACCTCTGCTGATTTCAATGTCTTGAAAATTGATGATTTCTGCCTTCACCGATCACTTTGCATTAGAATTTGATGTAATACAGAGACGGTAATATAGACAAACTAAAATCACCGCGTAGTCGCCAATTTTTAGGGAATCTAAATTGTGAGACATGATTTTATATATTTTATAGAAAAAACTTAGTAACGATAAAAACAAATTTTAAACTTGAAAGCAACACAACGCGAATTTCTTTTTTACAGGGCAAAGTTTTGATAGGGCAAGTACTGAGTGGTCGGTTGCTTTGCGACATCCAGACGTCAGCGAAAGAGTTAAACCTTAAAGTCAGGAGTTATGATTTGCAGTCACTTTGTACAAATGTAAGTAATTTTATCTTGTTTCATATCGTGGCTAAAATGGGATTAATAAACAATTACATACAACTAAAAAAATTTGGTGTCAAAACAACAATCAAAAAAGGATACAGTAACAGCTTAGTTACAGAATAACTTGTAACAACAAAGCTGGACTCTTGTCTTTTATGTTAAACCTGCACCACAATACATTCACTTGTCACTCTAGCTGAAATTGTTTAACACTTACTCATATTTCAGCACAGTAAGGACTTTTGTCCAGTGATCACTACCTATATCTTGAAGTAATTATCTAAGTGTATGCAGACAAAATAAATGAATCCTGCAATGTCTAATTAATTGATCAAACTAGTTCGTAACTTTTGCACTAACTTTTTTACAAAAATGCTTTTTTTCCTTAGTCATTCATTATACGTTATGTTGAGCAAGGTTCCATACATTTGTGATGCTAAGAATGTAGCAGACTTTGGAATTATAACTGTCAGTTGAAATACTTTTGCCTTTTTCGTGAATATTAACCACTCTTTGATGTTCAAATCATATTTTTGTTAAAATTAGGTATCGTTATAGTGTAATATTTCTGGGTTAGCAGATGCGTTACTTCTGATGATGGTGCGAGAATATTGTTAATTTTTGGGTAATAAAAACGAATTGTAATTGTGCCATATTTTATCTGAGAACATTCATTGAAGAAAACCTTTATATTACATGCAGGTCTTGAAGGGGAAAGAAAAAGATTGCAGAGAAATTAAGCCAGAGGATACCGCAAAGTATTATGCTAATATTGAGAAACTAGTGGAACTGGTGAGACTTACAATGCTTGACGCATCACGCATTATCATGATAATGTTCGAACTCAACGTCATGCCTCTAGCACTACAGATCACTTGCATTGCTGGTATGGAAATCGAGAAATACTTTTTACCTTTAATGAACTTACATAGATTTAATACGTGTGAACATCTCGACATTCAATGATGTGCCGCCAAAAATTTGATGATTCTGTTTTTTGTGAAATTGTGTACAACATTTCGATGTCACAAAAACTGGACGGAATATTCTTGTGTTCAAGTAAATTGAATCGAGAAGTGTGCTCCTTGAGACTTTATAATCAACTCGCATGTATCATGACGTTTATGCAGGAAATATTCTTTCGAGAACTCTGACCGCTGGCCGAGCCGAGAGAAACGAGTATCTTTTGCTACACGCTTTTAATGATAGAGGCTATATTACACCTGATAAACGAAACACTAAGGCAGATAAGAACAACATTGAAAAGGGTAAGTAATCATGCACTTGTAGCAAAATATTCTGTCAGAAATGTATGAAATTTGTATTCTTACTTTCAGATGAAAGTAATTCTCGTAAAAAGAAAGCAGCCTATGCGGGTGGTTTGGTTTTGGAACCTAAAAAAGGATTTTACGACACTTTGATTTTACTCATGGACTTCAATTCTTTGTATCCAAGTATCATACAAGAGTATAACATATGCTTTACCACCGTTCCTGGAGCTGCCTACAGCGACAGTACAGTAAGTATTGTTACGCAGCTTAACTTGAAAGTTGAAATACAAGGAAGAGATCAAATCTCAGGAAGATAGATTGAACAGTTATATGAAAAGGCCAATAGGTAATGTTATCAAAAGCCATTAAAAGGGTTGTGTTACCATCTAAAAATAAAATTAGCCAAGTATAAAACAATAAGCATCGAGTATCTTTGTCCACCTAACATTCCTGTAGAATTTGATCAAAATGTTCTTTGTTAGTTGACCAAGTTTTTGCTAACACGTTGATGTTCTTCTTCACAATGTTTATTTATTCTGGATATAGGAACTTTGTATTCCTGAAACATGTTTGGAGCCAGGAGTCATTCCAACAGAAATCCGTAAACTAGTCGAGAGCCGTGTCCAAGTTAAGAATCTTATGAAGGCATCCAATATTTCTCCCGAATTGCGAATGCAGTACAACATTAGGCAGTTGGCCCTTAAACTGACTGCCAATTCTATGTATGGATGTTTAGGAGCGACACATTGCCGATTTTACGCCAAGGGATTGGCAGCATTGGTCACAGGTACATACATACAAATGCATTGTGATATAACGCATTACATTTAAAAACAAGTATCACAATACTGGTTAAAAAAACGAACTAAATGCGCGCATATATATAGATATATATTTTCGTGATTTGTTGATTTCAGCAAAAGGGCGAGAAATCTTAATTAATACAAAAGATTTAGTGGAGAGATTGAACTATCAAGTTATCTATGGTGACACTGATTCGATTATGATCAATACAAATGTTCTAGATTATGAACAAGTGTTTGCAATTGGTAAACAAGTGAGTTGACAAAAATATAAAGGTTTCTTTACCTTATTTGGTATATCTCTGAGTGTGAAGTTGCATAATAATGAACTTGCCCTAAATCGTTTTCCCAGATCAAACAGGAAGTGAACAAGCTTTACAAAAAAGTAGAATTGGACATTGATGGTGTGTTCAAGTATCTCTTGCTTTTGCAAAAGAAAAAATACGCTGCAGTTACAATGACTAAACTACCCAATGGTCAGATAGAAACGACGCAGGAACACAAGGGTTTAGATATAGTCAGGAGAGATTGGTGCCAATTAGCCTGTGAAGTAGGAAGGTTTGTTTTCTTTTAGAATATGTAGTCATGTCTCACAATCGGTGCTACTTTTCCGTGAGGGAATAGTTGTCTTGTTACAGCTAAAAATCTATGAGATGTTATTTAGGAATGTACTGGACCAATTGCTGTGTGAACAGCCATTTGATGCAAGGTTAGAAAATATATTTGAAATCTTGCGGGTTGTTTCAAAATCGCTGAAGGAAGGTAATGTTCCACTTTCGTCGCTTGTTATAACAAAACAGTTATCAAAGAATCCAAGTGATTATCCAGACAGAAAACAAGCTCATGTCAGTGTTGCTTTACGCTTAAACGAGAAAGGCGGACGTATGTGGAAGGCTGGCGATACAGTACCGTACATTATTTGCGGGGTGATTAATTATCAGCTGCATAATATCTGTGTTAAGGGGATCAGAAAGGTTTGAACGGGTGTCGGGTAAAAATGGAATAAAATTTGAATTGCATTTTTAAATAAATGAATAGATTTGCATCAATTTGTTCGTTCAGATGTTTTTAAATAAATTTATGTTTATGCAAATCACTGATTATCTTTGAAAAAATGTAATAATTAAGGATGATATTGATGGTACAAGATGATCATGCATTTCCCGTACCGTTTCATTCTTGTCATGATTCCAGATGAATGAATTGAAATATTTTAATTGGCCTTGTGCTAAAATGTTTGTGAACGATTGTACAAATAGAATATGCGAGTAACAAAAAATTTAACTTCTTTGGAAGCTTCAAACCTTTTTGCTCACCTTGATACTTCGCATAAATGAGAGATATTTTTTTCACATTTATCTATTTCCCAAAAGGACGGTACAGATAAATCTGCAACTGAAAGAGCGTACCATGTTGACGAGTTGAAGAACAGCGAGACTTTGAAAATAGATGTCAACTACTATTTACTTAGCCAGTTATTCCCAGTCATAATGCGAATTTGCGATCCCATTGATGGCATTGACGACGTTTTGCTGTCAGAGCATTTAGGTTTGTTTTATGTGTAATGATGGAGCACTTTTTTACATGACATTACATGAATAAAGATCATTTTCACAGGTTTGGAGGGGATCTATAAACCAAAGCAGCACTTTGAGCATGAGGAGGCATTACCATTGCTGGATGATGACAAATTCAAATATTGTGACCACTTGAAATTCACATGCCAAAATGAAATGTGTCGAACAGAAATAACTATGGATGGGGCTTTTACAAATACTGTAATGTCTGCTTATTCGTAGATGAATTCTTAAAGATATGTGGAGTGTACAGTTAGCCTAAAAATATGTTGAAACAAAAATTTATGACTAAAAAAAAAAGATTACACAAAGCGTAAATTCTCATCCATTACTTAAATATGATAAAGAGTTCCTGTCATTTCGAAAAAATGTTCGAACACTGAATTTCAACCATAATTACACGTTATTATTAATAACGTCAGGAAAATCACATTATTTTACTAATTCGTTTTACGGAAAAATCCACATCTTTCTTCCGATTTTAATAATCGATACTTACTTTATCCATAAATGAATACGTTACTAATCGTCTAAAACACATTTTTTCTCAAACTCGCAGGTAGATGAAAAAAAAAAAAGATGAAGTATACAATCTTTATGACTTGTAGATAATAAACTAGTGATTTAGCAATAAACACATTATTGTTACTAAAAATCTAACCCACACGATCCATGAAGAATTCATTCACGAATGAAATGTGCTATTCCTAATCAAAATCGAATGAACAACTTGGATTTTTTGGTGAATAATTATAGAATAACGTTCCTCCGAAACTGTGAACATAATTGAGTATTTCTATTTAAAATTCAGTGTTTGAAGAACGTTTTTTGTGTCACGGACTTTTTCAGTTATATCTGTGTAATTATAGTTAACTTCAGTGCTACTTTGTAAATCTTCGTTTTATCACACTTTTGTTCAATGATTTCTCGACCCGACTGTACGTTTCATATATCTTTAACTGAACTCTCGAAGCTGTTATTACAATAAGAATATTTACCTTGTTTCAGCCCACTGGTTTGACGCCAGTGCTATCAAAATGCTCGAACACAGATTGCTCCATGGCTCCGTGGCAGTACTTACCAACCATTCAAAATCGGCTTCAACTAGCCATCCGGGCTGCAATCGACCAGTATTACGAAGGCTGGATGGAGTGTGAGGATCCGGCATGTTTTAACAAGACTCGAAGAGTTCCTCAACAGATCTTTGGGATACACCCAGTCTGTGACCTCTGTCAAAAGTGTGTCATGTACAGAATTGTGAGTTGACTGATGATGAGTAGCTAGAAAATCCGCGTGCATCTTAACTTAGAGAATTTTAGTGATTTTAGTCATAAAGAGCCGATTTTCCGCGGCATATTTGATATAAAAAAGGTAGTGTAAGGTTCGTGGAGTCGTTTTAAAACTAGTCAAACCCTGAACTTCCAGCTACGATTTAGCTTCGGCACTTTTATTTTGCAAATATTTTTATTTAATAACCAAGCATTCGAAGTATGGTATACATATAACCGTACTGAAGATTTTATAAATCCGGAAAGTATCCTTGAGTTTCACTTGTTTGTTGCTGATTTGTTCCTTTTGATTTTATTTGCTCTTGTCTATTCGTTGATTGTAAGTTAATTTCTAAAAATACAAAGATGCTCGATGTTGTCCAGCAGATTCAGCTTGTTTCGGAGTGATTAGAGTCGCTTGGGCTTAAAAATTTTCTGCTATGCCACGTGATTATTTCTTCGAACCTCAAAGTAGCATCAAAATTGCGTTGCCAATTCTAATAAAATACTATCAACTAAATAAAACTGATGCTCCGAGAAACAATACCCTACACATTGATGCGTCTTTATTTAATTGAAACACTTTAGACTGAACATAACTTAATTTACCACAAAATTGGCAAAACTTTCGTTGCAGCCTTACAAAATTTTTTCAACTTTGATTCACAGGCCAAAATTATTAGAAATATATATGCTGGATTGCCCAGTATCGAGTCTTGGGAAAGTCCGTGAATTTCATGCGTGATGTAGTAACAGTAGGACATCCTGGTCACTGTTAAAGACCTGTTCCTTGAAGATTCAAGTGTTTCACAAAATTTTTAACGTAAACTGAGTAGTCGAAAAGAATTTAGCGAAAATTTTGCTTTTTTTTTGTCACCCAGCAAAAAAAAAATCGTCAAATGTGATTTTATAGGCTTTCCTGTCCAAGTAAATCGAATATTTCAATCTCAGCTTTCTCAAATACTTCGAAGTACGCAGGAAGCCGTTACTTTCGCCAATATTTTACGCCATTGGCACCAAAATTTACTAATTTCCGTTGTTGTCGATCTTAATTCTGTATGATGTCCTAGTTTTGGATAAACAGCAACTTAGATTATCTTCCTGTAAAGTTGAAACTATAACACAGAGCTTTTCATAATTCACGCATGAAACTATATTCAGATTTATACTCTTTCTTTTTTCAGTACACTGAAACCCAATTGTACAACCAGATCAGTTATTACCACCATATACTAGACATCAACAAACCAACATACAAACGTAAGAACAAATTGAATTATTATTTATTTTTGAGGAACACATTTTTTATTCCACATTACCCTGATCAGAAGACTATATCTACATGTATAAGTACATGACGTCTAAAAAAGTGCGTGAATTTTGGGGGAATACTTTTATTCCTAACTCTAAATTCCCCTAAAATTCACGCACTTTTGTGTCTCATCGTATATGTCGGCAACCAATTATTCAATTCGATTGAGTTTTATTTTGTTCAAAAGCATATGAAGCGAGCATTATGTACATTTTAAACGTTTTTGTTTATTAGAAGTAATTGATTGGAAGTATTGTTGTTTACAATAACATTAACCACTTTACTTCGAAGGAGACTATATTCTTAGATACTTTGTACTAATTTTTACGATCTGTTTTTTTTTACTCCACAAAATGGAGTTCGTTTGAAGTAGAAATTCATTTTTACGTATGAAATTGACGACTTTTTCATTTAATTGACAAAAAGACTTGAGATGATTGAAAAAAATGGGGTCGTTTAAATAAAGATAGACTATCGAAGAATACTCTCTTCAAATTAGAAATAAATCCATTGAGTCGATTTTGAAATATCGAGTACATCGCAAAACATTTCATTGAGCAAACTGGTTGACATTATTGGCAATAACAATGCTTCCTATTGATGTTAATAAAAATAGTATGTGAATAAAATTTGATTTACTTTTGGATAAAGCAAATGTATCGTATTGATTAATTATCTGCTGATGTATAAATTCCGAAAATTCACTCACTTTTTAGTCGTTTAGTTGAGAGTTGAAAATTCTTGAATGCTGGTCACATATTCTACTTGGCCTACAGCAGACGTTTATTTTTTACGTAAAAAAGATAATCAAGTTTCGGCCAAATCAAAAATGTCATCTTTCAAAGTCTTGCCAAGTTACTATGTAATTTCATGTGCATGAACACATTTTCTCCTATGAAGTTATTGTAATCATGAACAAAAACACCATATGGAATCAACATACAATCATCACACCGCATATGAAAACCATCTAATAATATTCATTATCATCCTTTTACACTACTTTCCTATATTCAAATTGTATATCCTTCTACAACCCTGAACTGAGAACGTCTTCGATTTTTTAAGCATTCTTGGCGTTACTACGAACAAACTATTGCGTGGAATTTTTTACATATGGAAGGATTCGAAAAAAATTAATTTCGAAAACGAGAAAGATATTACATTTTTTTTTCAAAATCCACTCATCTGAGATTTATCCTTGTGAAAAAAGTTATATTGAAAAAAATCAGCAAGTCTTCATTGTTAGTGGTTCGTGGTATGAAATTTGTGGCAGCCGACCCCGTTGAATAGATCACTTACCTATTGCAGAATAATAACACACCAACTGTGTGCTTACATTTACTACACAGGCTACCTTTGCAACTACACCACATTCCACAAACTTTCCTGTTCGCACTTATTTCACTTTCTATTCTTTGAAATTCTTCTTTTAAATCAGATGTTTGCTGGCAATGTGCAATCATACGGCAATTTTTCTTCACATCTGCACGTTTGTTGCAGTTTAATATGTGACCAGCATTCAAGAGTTTTTCACCCTCCACAAAGTTTCCAAAAATCTTTTCTTGAATCTTCTTTGTAGGATTCTTGATAGTTAGTGAACTGCACAAAAAAATGATTACGAAATATTTCCTTTTTTTAGATTTAGGATCGCAGCTTTCCACTGATGTAAGAAATGCGTACAACATACTTAGGGAATTCGTGGAAAAGCAATTACGAAGCAGTGCTTATTCGATTGTTAATCTGACGCAGCTGTTCTCATATCTTGATTCCAACTGGACGAAGGTAAAAGTGTTGCACGATCAAAATAGTTTATCATTTATTTGTGGTTATGACGATTATTTGGAAAAAATTGATTACACCACATTTGATTTTAGTGTAAATGTTATGTCTGCTCATGAGTATGCAAGCCTCATGTGAATCATAAATTCTTTCCAACCAATTATTGCAAAACCTCATTGTTTATCGTGTAGCTTGCATATGCTAGTTTTTTCTTTTCAATAAATACTTCTTGGATGCTTTGCCAAAAATGTTCAAATTAGTTTGTCATTTCTTTTTTTCTCCAAATTGTATTTCACTTTCAACTCTAAATTTTTTTCCCAATTTGCCATACAAATGAGTAATTATATGTATAAATAAAATTTCAATACTATCAGCCTGTGATACTGAACTCTATATTTTTCTCTTCACACTTTTGATATGATATACTTTCATATGATTTTGATAAACACTTCGAAAATATTTCATTCAGCAGCACTTACTGTATGAAATCCGGGAATATTTTGACAATAATGTAAAGATGTTTTAGATGTTTGCATTAAAATGATAATATCTGGGCCATTATTACTTACGAGCAGTACAAAGCTTGTGAATGAGTTGAGCCACGCTTGACACCGAATTACGATATTTCCCTAGTCAATCTCATAATTCAGAGTAAGGTTCGAACTAATTACTGATTAATCCTAATTTTTTTATCTTCAATATTGAATGTGTTATAAAAATTTCGTCATGATTGAACCCAAAACAGTTATGAACCCTAACATTTTTAATTATGCATTATGCAATACTTGATTCAAAATTAACTTTGAAGTTTTGAAGGGTATGAGTTTCATTCATTCCAGCTATTACTATATCTGTGTAATTAGAGCTGGAATATGAAATTACCATGAAGATAGATAAATGTTTTTTACACTATTTAACTTTCATGAATACGTGCTACAGTCAAAAAACTGTTGATGAAATATTAATAATATGCATTAAATATAAGCTTTTTTGATTTTATTGATAATTTTAAAATTAACAATATGCGACAGCTTCATTTTATAAACATCAAAAAATCAGTTTACTTTTCATTGGTAACAATAAAAATACGATATAAGTTTTACAACTAGTGTAAATCGCATTGTTGCTTCCGTATTTTTCTTCACTTGTTATTGAAGAAATTTCCTGGTGTATTATAGTGGTAGTTCAGATTTTGATGTTCAAAATGAGGTAACTTTTTCTTGTATTTCGACAGAATCAAATTATATCTGTAATATGGATAAAAATTTTTTTATATTTACTTTTAGGATAGCAGAATCATCAACCAGGGGAACGATATTCATTAAAACTGTGTACTCATATTACTTCAGTTGCCCAAGCTAGGTGTTATAATAGCTGTGAAAAATAATAAATCGGACAGTCGCAAAGGGGAACAAAGAATGTTTCAAATGCGTTTTTCTGTTTGTATAAGAGTGATTTAGTAATTCTTTCAACTGAAATTTTGAATAAAGAAACCGATATTTATCGAAAACTAGCCGAAGAAGAATAGAGCCAAGTAACCTAATATCTAGCTCGATCTTTTTTTCAACCTGTCTTAGTTTACCATTGAATATTGTTGGTTCTGTCCTTGTTTCACACTGAGCAGTACTGTACACCCCTTGATCCAGGTGTGTTCTTACATACAATTTTCCGTTTATTTTAAATGTAGAAATGTGGTGAAATAATGAATGATATTTTACAATATGTTATACGGCTGGCTGTGACACATAAATGTCTATCGAATCCAGTATGTAGTTTGAAGCAAGATGATTGTGATGAGGAAAAGTTTCTGCAAAGCTTTTTGTGTAATAATTTTGCAGTCCTATTACCGAATTTTACAGGTAACTCAAGGGCCAGAGCATAATAGCAAATCTATGAATATCATAAATTTGTGATATTATAATTTGATTTGAATTCCAAATTTTGTCTTAGCTAATTGTATCTCAGAAAATTTGACAATGAGACACCTACGAGAAAAAATTGAGATGTTGACTATTCTTATAATTATAACACTGAACTGGTGAATTTGTACATGTGAAAACAAAATGAATATCTTTTAAATAATAAACGCTAACTTTTAATGAGAAATATACATTTTTAATACAACCCTTCACAGCAGAAGGGAATGGCTGGACCACGATTTTACATAGAGGTCTCTCAACTCCGACGATGAGGGTGATGCTCTTGACCAAGTCAAATTCTGTTGCTCAATTTGAGGCCGCTAGAGGTGCTGCATTCGAGGGGTAACACCAGTCAATAGGAATTTTGAGTTTGGGTTCTAGACGTCAAATTTTCATTTCTTCCACGTAACTAATAAAAGAAAAAATAGATTTATTAGATAAAGTTTGCGTTTGTAGAAACTAGAACGATATTTCAGATTTTCAGAAAAATTACCTATTTTCTCAAACATTTATTGTAAATAACAATTAAACAAACTTCAGTTCCACATTTAAATAACTTTTATTAAAAAATAATAAATAATCACAGATTAATAAAATGAAAATATATTTTGAGATTGCATATTTAAATAAGGAAATGATTTTATAGATTAAATAATAACCAAAATATTCAGGTAGTATTTATAAAGTTTGCTTTTGTCTTTTTTACTTTGATAAATAAGTCTTGAAGTTTTTGTTTGATAGATATGACCAAAAACTTCAAAAACATAAACTCGAAGAAAAAAAATAATTTTTGCTGACCTGTGATTAATTATTATTTTTGAATAAAAGTGATCCTATCAAACTTATCAGACAAAGTCATACCTATAAAACCAAAACTTCAAGACTTATCTATCAACGTTAACCCATAAATGGTACATGTCTTCTTGGGAATGACGTATGTGTCATACGGTGACATTTTGACCCCAGCATAAAAAAATGAATAGTACTTTGAGTTTTCGAAATTTCTTTTTTAAAAAATTCCGGAACATATTTCTAGCCTTCATAAAAAAAGCCCTAACTTTGAACATATTGGATTTTTAAGATTTTCACATGAAAAAAAATGCAGAAATAAATGAACATGTAAAAGATTTATTTTTCATTCAAATAAATTCATTCAAATTTTTCATTCGGAGTATTTTTTTAATTTACAATATTTTTAAGAAAAAATTTACAGCGTTATTTCTGTTAGTTCACTTTACGGTAGTCTTGGTCCCGCAAGGCTGTTTTTCAAAAAATGTATTGATTTTGAAGAGTGAATGGTGACTTTTTTGAGGAAAAAAATGATATTGGGTAAAATTGGAAGTCTATCAAATTTTCGATGAAATGAATAACAAAATATATTTTTTATTGATGACAAATCATTGTATTATGAAAATATGATATGAAAATATAAATACAGATCAGAAAAATCATTTTCACTTTCATTCAGCATTCTGTGCAAATCGCACATCGGCCGCAGGCGCGAAGGGCACTTTTGATTCCCGATCAGATTTTCGTTGACAAAGGCCGCATCTCACTCGAATAGGAAAATACGGCCTTTTTTCACCAACAAATGGTTTCTGTACATTTAATAATACCGCAATAACACTTCGGATATCATGGAAAACATTGCGATTTTCTAAGCGAGCTCGCAAATGCGGAGTTACTAAATGAAGAACTAATCTACTAATGCAATTGTTACGTCCGGCGTATTGCTTCGGCGTACTTTTTCGAAATCACAATCTAACTAGGACTCTCAACGGGTGAAGTGTTTTTCAAAATTCTCTTTCAACGCTGTAACGAAAGTTACTGCCATAGATAACATTAAAATATCGTATAGCCTAAATTGGTGAGTTCCACCCCTCCTTGCAAAGTCACGTATAGACAAATAACGATCCCTAGTATAAGGTTCCACTTTGTTTCTTATAACTGATATTAAGAACTGAGATGAGAGACTGCTGAATTAGCATCAGCAGCGCCCAGCCTGGAAATATCTCTATTTTTAAGTCAAAATTATCATCAATAATTAGGATAAACCGTTAACTTTGGAACTACCAAATTAAAATAGATTATTTGTTAAGATGTATGGATGAATGCGTGAGAATTATACTACGATACTTTTTGTCAACTTCTTAAACGTGTAAGCGACGAGATTGAGAATCATCGGAACATCGTTGAAGCACTTGAGTCTCACTCAGAGTAACGCTGACCATGTGGATTTGGGCACCGGGAGGTCGCCCTTACACCTCATTGGCTAATTACTGTTCTAACTTACTGCAACTGCAGCTCTTTGGACCCTCAGGGCCAGGAAGCCTTGTCTTTTGTCTGTCAAGTCGCGAAGTGCATGGACGTCAACCCGTTCATACGCATTAGCCCTATAGAGCAAGAGTAGCGTTGGAAAATCTTCATTGTGACTGGCCAAAGTCTCGCGTTAATTCATTAACACCGAGCAGTCAGTTTATTCTCTTAATTGCTAGTGACTCTCTATCTTCTACGTTTTAATCTTTACTGTTCTTTACTAAATCTCATTATTTCGCGAATAGACATTTTTATGATATTCCATTTTCCTTAATTAAATCTAGTTCTATAATAATGACTACTATATCAATTCAAATAAACTGTTTTCTAACTATATAATTATCTATTCAGTAAAACGATCGAGTGAACATTCGAACTCTTTGGACATTAAACTAACTAAATTCTAAATTCACAAAGACTGAGTGCCTGATGTTCATCATCGTTCGTATTCATCAACCCTTCTGATCTCGCGGTGAGGCTCTGCCACAGAATTCCACGGACACCGACCTACACGACCCGACGCGACGGCTCTTAATCTCGCCAATCTTCGCATCTAAAGATAATTTAATTCGATTAGTCTTCAACATCATTCCAAATTTTGCAGAACGTCTTATGTAACAAAAACGAGTGACAAGCTTCACTAGCCACTGTCCAACCTTCAATATTGATTTCTAACAATATCAACATCAATCTTCTCATAGATTTCCACAGCAAAATTAAGTAAGATAGAATTGGCGCCTAGCTGTAGACAACAACTTTGGGTATTCAGAGAGACACTCTCCTGTCTTCAGCTCGACGCCCAAACTATATTTTTCCAAGTTTAAGATCAGAGCTAGATAGCGCATGTGATCAGCTGATCCGTAGCGTAGAATCGTATTGTTAATATAAGTTACATTTAATCTAAAAAGAGAGATACCATATAATAGCAACCGACCACTAGTAGAAACAAGAGTCGTTCAGCATAGATGTTTCTAATAGCATAATGTTTAGTTATATGTTATCCAAATATTATTAAAATAACACAACATTTTTAAAGAAGCGTAAACGATCAAATTCAACTAGTTCCACACTACTAGCTTCTCGGTATTTGAATATGAATTCGTCCGTCGACGTTATCTATGTTTAAATTCAGACACTTTATGATTATACCTTCTTTGGTTTTTCTTTTATATCATTCATTCATTTCATAATTAATCGTTTGAAGAATATACGTTATCTTTTACCAATCAAAATCATATTCAACCACTTATTTTGAACGATAACCTATCTCACTTCATTATAAATTAGCCTCAACCATTTAAACAAGTCTCACAGACCTGTATAGGACTAGGCAACAACGTATCCACATTGCCGGCTTATCGAGAGGTAAGTCTTTCTCAGTTTTAATTTTTATTCATTGTGGTTACGTGGAAGCGTCTTTGATTATTTATAATCATCAACTACCACCCGCTCAGCACACGACCACCCCCACGTAACACAATCTACCGTTCTTACATGCATTTACAGTGATTATTACGGAGAAAAAAAATATTTGTATACACAAAATATTACGTACAATTCAGAAAAATAAAATTCACGTTAAAATTTCGGAAAAAAATTTTCTCCAATTTCATTCAAATCACTGTAAATGACAGGCAGAAGACAAAGTGACCCCACGCTCACCTTGAACCGCTCTAATTCGCATCTGACGCACGACTGGCGTACAAAAGCAACTCACAAAGAAACGTTTTCAGGTGTCCCCCTCCGATTTCGATGAAACTCTGGTATGTTATAGAGGGTCAAAATCGATGACATACATATTTTTTTTTATCGGCCCAAACTCATTTTAAAGGGGTGAAACACCCCTCCAAAGTTGACCACCTCCCAAGATGATTTTTCTGTTTTGCATACAAGGAGGAGATTTTGATAACTAATAATGATAGTAATAAATACCTTGTCAAAAGTGATGAAAAACACACTTTTAATATTCTCAAGAACTCTTTATTTTAGGGGTTAACTTGTATATACAAAGTTCATTTTTTACATTAGAAACAAGATGTTCATCAGAGCTCAATGAATCCAACAGCACTGTGAAGAGCATGCAAGAATACAGAATACGTGCTTTCGATTTTTTCCCAAAAACTGAATTCTTATCGACTTTTTTCCCAATATTGCGGATTATGTCTAGTATTTAGCCATGAATCATTGAATAACATTGTTCGAGGCTCGCATTCATTCTGACATCGCTCTCTTATCATTTTACTGTTTTATCATTTTTTTCAAGAAACGTAAATATTTTTCATTTCAAGCAGACTATCAACTACTCGAAAATTCTATGTGTGTCATATGTAAACAAGTCATATCTCTACTTGAATTAATTCTATGGCACAGATTTTTTTTTAACGATTACGCGTATCTTTCGGATATTTTCAATATGAAAAGTCGTCAGACCGTTCAGTGCTTGTTAATACGTTAATAACAGAACTTCGAGCAGTTATTGAATTTCTTCTCACGTTTACAATGAAAGTGAATCCAATAAACGTTATTAAACTTCTGTGGGCAGCATTTGAAGTAATGAATATACCCGAGTCCCCGTTAACAAATGATGAACGTGAAATAGTATCGAACTTCGAAAACATTTTATTACAAAGCATGACAGAATATAATAGCGTGGAAATGATTGAGGAAAATTCTCTTGACTTTGAAGAGCCCTACAAAAATCTTGAAACGTTCGCAGTGGAAGATGCAGATTTTCCAGTGCCTTTCGAAGGACCTGAAGATAGCTGTTCCAAAGATGACGAACCTTTAAGTTTCGATTATAAAAGAAGAGCTGTTGAATATTGGTGAAGTGCAAAGATGAAAAAAAATCGCTCAATTGATACGGTTCGTTATAGATATAAAAAAGTCAAATCAGTACGACAATTGCGTCGTTGGGCACACCAAATCAACCAGGGAGGGACATACATGGAAAAATTGGCTCGCATATCAGAGTATACATTGCAGAATATGAAAAATGCCATTGACGCAGGCTTGATGGTTCATGATACGGATCTGCGAAGATGGGCTTTACAGGCCCAAGGACTTATCAGTCATAAGGATTTTCGATTTAAAGCATCGCCAACGTGGTTACTTCACTTTAAGAAGATCCATCGCATTACTAGCAGAAAAATCAATAAATTCGTCACGCGAAAATCAGTGGAAAATAGTGAATATTTACACAAGAGTGCTGAAGAATTTTTGAAAAGAGTTGAACCTTATATTTCCGAATATGGATATGGACAAAATATATATAATTCTGATCAGAGTGGTTTCCAAATAGAGATTCACTCTGGACGAACGTTAACGGAAGAAGGAACTAAACAAGTGTCGTGCATAGTACAATCAGTAACTTCAACAACGCACAGTTATACTATACAGCCTACAATTTCAGCGGACGGAAAATTATTATCTCCTTTATTTATTGTTTTAAAAGAACCATCCGGAACGTTCGGACCTATAGTTGAACAACATTTATTCAGACCGCCAAATGTTTTCATCACAGCTTCCAAATCAGGAAAGCTTACTTCAGGTACAATAATTCTTGTTTCGCGCTGCATATATTCAAACGGTATTAATCACAATGATTAATTACAGAGCATTTCAAGATGTGGTTAGAAGAAGTGTTTATCCCAAAAGTGGGACCGAAGAGTCTACTTCTAATTGATTCTTGGAGTGGGCATTGTTCTAGAGTTGTGCAAGAGACAACACCCCCAGACAAAAAGTTGACGCCTTTATTGATACCGAAAGGAAACACTGGAAAAATTCAACCTCTCTATGTTTTCGGCTTCCGTACATGGAAAAATTATATTCGTCATTTTTCAGACACCGTAGTTCTTCTTGATTATGATTTAAATTTACATTTAAGGAATAATATAATAAAATTACAGTCTTTAGTTCACAACCAACTGTCATCTCCGCGATATCATAATTTGTTTCGTTATGCGTGGCATAAAAGCGGGTTCATTGCAAAGAAACCTGATGAATTTGATAACCCCGTCGATTTTGCATTTGGACAGTCATCTCATCCGAATTGTGAAATCGAAGGTTGCACGAATATCGCAGTAATCTGATGTTCTTGGTGTAAAAAATCACTTTGCCTACAGCATTTTTTTGATGAATATCATTATTTTACCGACTATCATCCATAAAGCGATTTATAGATAAACTTGGAACCTGTTTTTGTTTAAAGGGTGTGGCCACGGTAGAGGAAGTAGAATCATGTGCATATTCAACAATTTTGTATTATATAAAAACGTAATTTATTTACAAAACTATTTACAGGTGTATTCAGTGTATGAATCAAAGTAACAAAAAAAAATTTCTTTATTCATTTTTTCAATGCAAAATGGCTAATAATCACTACTTGTTTTTTGTTTATCTTTTTCCCAACCCTTACCCCTCAAATATCTGTGCCATAGAATTAATTCAAGTAGAGATATGACTTGTTTACATATAACACACATCGAATTTTCGAGTAGTTGATAGTCTGCTTGAAATGAAAAATATTTACGTTTCTTGAAAAAAAATGATAAAACAGTAAAATAATAAGAGAGCGATGCCAGAATGAATGCGAGCCTCGAACAATGTTATTCAATGATTCATGGCTAAATACTAGACATAATCCGCAATATTGGGAAAAAAGTCGATAAGAATTCAGTTTTTGGGAAAAAATCGAAAGCACGTATTCTGTATTCTTGCATGCTCTTCACAGTGCTGTTGGATTCATTGAGCTCTGATGAACATCTTGTTTCTAATGTAAAAAATGAACTTTGTATATACAAGTTAACCCCTAAAATAAAGAGTTCTTGAGAATATTAAAAGTGTGTTTTTCATCACTTTTGACAAGGTATTTATTACTATCATTATTAGTTATCAAAATCTCCTCCTTGTATGCAAAACAGAAAAATCATCTTGGGAGGTGGTCAACTTTGGAGGGGTGTTCACCCCTTTAAAATGAGTTTGGGCCGATAAAAAAAAATACGTATGTCATCGATTTTGACCCTCTATAACATACCAGAGTTTCATCGAAATCGGAGGGGGACACCTGAAAACGTTTCCTTGTCAGAGTCGGAGGGCTGTGGTTCATAGCGATATGGGGGCTTATTACGGTTCTCGAGCGAGTTTACTCACTTCTCACATTTTCATCTCACGTGAGTTTAGTTACTCTATTACGGATCTCTCGAGTGAAAATGTGAAGTAACTAGGCACTTCCGGTATAGGGATCTCACATTTCACGAAAGTTGACGCCATTTTGTCAGATAACCTATAAAAGTTGTTGTGAACGTCAGAAAGAATTGTTGAAGAAAATGAACGTGACAGAAGTACAATATATAAAATATATAATAAATAATATAAATATGTATAAATTATATGGAATGGGTCTGAGGCATCGCGTAGTGTTTGTCGTATTCGGAGCATTCGATTTTCCCGATTTTGCATAATCACGATCACTAAATTATTCATTGTATAAGTTCCCACGTATCAATAACTTTTACTCTTTAACCAACAAATATGGATAGTCCAGGAGCCGACCGCACCATATCTTCCCTCATCGAACATATGATTGAAACTAGTACCAATCGATAGGGGAGGTCGAGTACTTGAAGAAAAAACCGGGGTGCCAACCCCCACCCTGTCCGGGGGGCGGCAGCCACCCCTAAATGTAGTCGTAAGTAAAGTCGTTTGACTTTTGGGGGTGGCTGCCACCCTTCCGGAAAGGGTGTGGGGTGGCACCCCAGTTTTTTCAGGTTCCGGGAGGTTCAACCTTTAATTAAAAAAAAAAAAAATCGTATGTTCGATGAGAGAAGTTAAGGACCAAAAAAGTCTACACTTAGGGGTGGTTGCCGCCCTTCCGGACAGGGTGTGGAGTGGCACCCCAATTTTTTCAGGTTCTGGGAGGGTAATCTTCAATTTAAAAAAAAAAATAGTATGTTCGATAAGGGAAGTTGAGGACCAAAAAAGCGTACACTTAGGGGTGGCAGCCGCCCTCCTAGACAGGGTTGGTGGTGGCACTCCGGTTTTTTTTCAAGTATTCGACCTCCCCTATCGATTGGTACTAGTTTCAATCATATATTCGATGAAGGAAGTAAGGCTGCCTTCGATATTGAGGCCAAAAAGTCGAACGACTTTAGGGGGTGGCTGCCGCCCTTCCGGACATGGTGGGGGGTGGCACCCCGGGTTTTTCAGGTTCAGGGAGGTTTAACCTTCAATTTAAAAACGAAAAAATCGTATGTTCGATGAGGGAAATTAAGGACCAAAAAAGCCTACACTTAGGGTGGCTGCCGCCCCCCCGGACAGGGTGGGGGTTGGCACTCCGGTTTTTTCTTCAAGTACTCGACCTCCCCTATCCATTGGTACTAGTTTCAATCATATGTTCGATGAGGGAAGATATGGTGCGGTCGGCTCCCCGACCATGCGCAGAACGATTCTCGCACCGAATTTCGTGTCGAGTTTATTCACTCGGATAATCTCGTCTTTTCACCTTGTGAGATTCACCGTAATAGGGTGAGCCACTCACTTTCGTCATTTAACTCGATTCGAGAACCGTAATAAGCCCCAAGAATAGAGTACGTGAGTCAGCCGATACGACCAGCACGCAATAGAAAGAGAGAGGGCAACTAGGGAGTCTGGTTGTCTTTGTCTAGTCACGCATGCGCAGGCGAGTCTCGGCCGCACTCAATACGAAACATATAAAAAAATAATGTAATCAGTAGTATGACTATGAATAGTAGTATTAGTATAATTCAAATAAACTAATATACAATATAAGTGAAATCAATTTATGGCTGTGGTCACACAAGGGATCTTGTTACAAAGAATGTTTACAATCATCTAATATCGTGTTTGGTAATAGTTGCAGAGTTTCTGAGACAACTCTATCCATAATATTTGAAGAAAATGTTAAATGTCGATTTTGACGTAAAAATTTTTTCAGCACTAATACAAATAAAGTTTACGTCGTCAGATGCAAAATGCAAGCCTCCACGATGTTTTAGTTTAGTTAATTTGGAATTGCTGCTGTTATCAGTATTCCCTTCTATCATATTTAATGAAAATACTATAGAACGGCTAATATGTTTGACTACTTCATCGATATATTCTGTGGAACACCAACCTCCTTTTTTGGTATAATCATGTTCAAATAGAGTACGAACAGGTTATGTTTGTGTCAACTAGGGGCTTCGCCCCTGCGCGCTTCGCGCGCCAACCCCATCTCGGCGCTACGCGCCTCGGGCACTCGGCGCTGCGCGCCTCACTATTTCCTTACGCATTGTCTAGTAGACAGGCGAATTCCTTCATGTTGATTTGATGACAGGTCTGCACTTGCTGTCCACTTCAATTCCTTCTGTGCTTACTTTTCTTTTTTTCATCAATCTAAGCTTCCATTCGTTGGTTGAAAATTGGTGTTCCTTCTCTATTGATATCGATCTATCTCCTTGACTTGCTGAATTATTTTTGCTACCGCTCTGCCCGTTATTCTCCAAAATCACCTTCTTTATATGATTTTTTTCTCTATATTTATGTTGCTGTTCACTCCGTAAAACACCTCTTTCTCTTGTGGTCAACATCGATCATGGTCGTCCTCTTGCCTGGTTATACGAATATTTGTTGGATATTATTCTCTGGCTTATTTGGTTCTTCGCACTTAAAATTTTATTTTCCTTTTTCTTTTGTGATACGTCCGACCATCCACCGTCACCATCGCCTTGTCTGCTGGTTGAAACTCCTCCTTTCTGTTCGTTGGTTGAAAAGCCAGTATGATATTTTTTGTTCGCTTCCCTATATTTTCGCTGCTGTTCCCGTCGTCTAATTTTTCGCTCTTCTATATCCATCACATTGGTTGGTCGTCCTCTTGATTTATTTTCCGATTCAATCGTCGCAATCGATTCTTCTAATTCTTCGACACCCTTCGTTGAATTATTTTTACTGCCGCTCTGCCGGTTATTCTCCAAAATCACCTTCTTTATATTATTTTTTTCTCTATATTTGCGTTGATGTTCATTCCGCAAAACACCTCTTTCTCTTGTGGTCAACATCGATCCTGGTCGTCCTCTCACCTGGTTATACGAATATTTGATGGATATTATTCTATGGCTTATTTGGTTCTTCGCACTTACAATTTTATTTTCCTCTTTCTTTTGTGATACTTCCGACCATCCACTATCTTCATCGCCTTGTCTGCTACTTGAAACTCCTCCTTTCTCCATTGTCATCGTAAATCCTGGCTGTCCTTTTGACTGTTTGGTGATATATTTAGATTTACTATTATTTGATTGTTACTTTTCATACTTATTACTCACTATCTGAATTTTATTTTGGTTCTGCAAGACATCAAAGTGTCAACTGTCTCCGTCGCCGGTAAAGAGTAGCGAGAATTGTGATTCATTTTGTGATCCGATCCGGTGTGGATGAATTTGTTCTTCGCGATACACGATTAAACATATCTTAAAAATGTCCGCAGCTACATATATTGCATTTTTATTCATATGTGATTTGTAATCACCAGGTGACCTAATCACAGCACCGTTTGACTCATTACCTGTAATAAAACCCGCAAATGTAGACCAATTATCCACTATATTTGAAACGATACTCAGTCTCACCTCTGCGTGTCGATCTTGAGTGCCGTATACACAATACGCCAACGCGCGAAAAAGACAATTCCCGTCGGGAATCATCTTGATAATTTTCGTTCGCATGTTCATTTTTTGCGCGTCAGAAACAGATGCCTATAAAGATATTTGTCAAAGACTGTCATAAACAGCCGATGACAGCTGTCAAAGGGTTTGCTAGATGCTTTTTGTTTTGTTTTCGGGATCTTACCCCACCGCCAACTTCATGTGTATACTATTGTTATTATAATCTTTTTTTTACTATTGTTATTATAATCTTTTTCTACGTTCATTTGTTTGAAACTTTTTTATTAGATAGAGAGACAACCTTCAGCACGCCTGCACATGCGTGATTAAACAAAGACAACCAGACTCCCTAGTTTCTCTCTCTCTTTCTATCGCGTGCTGGTTTTCACTTATGTGCGCTCCTGTGGCTCACGTACTCTATTCTTATGTCTCTATGCTTTGGTTTGAACCCTCAATTAAAGGCAGATGGTGAGGCAAGTCCCAATTCCAGCGGGACCAGTTTGAACGTTGACCGAAGATATTGTTACAAAGGGTGAAATCACCGATTTTACCCCCCTTTGTAATGATCTAGTAGTCATCATGTAAAAGCTCTCACATGTTATCAGTTGAATACGGTTGCTGAGCCAACCAATGTTATTGTAAAAACAAAACTTTAAACCGAAAACACGTACTCTGCCATTAAAGCTTTTCCTCGACATTTTATTTGCGCTTTTAATTGATATCTAGTAAAGCTCACGAACCTACATTTTCCCGCAACATCTTGAAACGTTACATTGGTGTCAGAAGCGCGATTTTGTTGAGCTTTTCTCGAGATTCAATTCAGTGCGCGATCTAATTATGAGCACTAGTCATTCGACATGCCCTCGCCGAAGGGAAAGTTGCGGAGATGATCCCTCTTTGAAGGAAAATCCGCAAGTCCCGGAAGCAAATCCTACAGCTCCAGCAGCCCCTGTTTCTACACCTTCAGTGGCCCCTGTTCCTGTACCTTTGGCGGTCCCTGTCACTCAGATTGATCTGCTGAAAATCATCAGCCAACAACATGAAGCCGCCGAGCGTCACCAACTTATCCAGCTTATCCAGCTTTAGACGCAACAGCAACAACGAGATCGAGAATTAAGGGAGCAGCGTGGACAACAGCGAATGATCCTAGAGGCATTTTCGCGCTCAGAAAATAGGATGCAAGAACTCTTACAGACCACGCTGACGTTTCTACAAACCGAAAGGAGGGATGAATCTGAAGGAAACCCACGAATTCCACAGCCCTCTCCTGTCCTCACTTCCAGATCCATTCGAGACTCGAATCCTGTTACTAATTAGAGGTCTGTACATTTTCCTAAAGATACAGAAATATCTGCTGTATCCAGACCAAGGATACGAGAGGAAGTCATCTTTTGTGTGCCTCCTCCTCGCCCAGTTGCACATTGCGACCATATTGTAAATGTGATGCGGGATGCCCCACAAAATAATTTAAACGAGTCTTTCCTGAGCCTCCCCGAAGGCAACCTTGAAGTTTGTCCGAATCCTGTTAGAGCTCCTCTCTTCACGGAAACTAGACCCCTAGCTTCGATTAAATCCCCTAAATTTGACGGAAAAATTTCCTGGACGGATTTTGAAAATCAATTTGAATCAGCTGCTTTCCATAATAGTTGGAATTCACCGTTAAAAGCAAGAAATCTTGCAATTAGCCTACGAGGTTCAGCGGTTACGGTCTTATCAACCTTATCTCCGTCTAAAAGGTTAGATTACGACAAATTGAGTTCTGCTCTGAGACTTAGATATGGTAGTGATCATCTTAAGAAAAGATATTTGACACAGTTGCAAAACAGCTGGCGACAGAAACGTGACGAAGACTTAGCCTCTCTCGGTCAAGACATAGACCGTTTAGCTAGAACAGCTATCCAGCTCGGGAAAGACCAGGCCAACTGGCCAAAAGAACAATAAAAACTTTCGAAATAAGAATAATCGCGGTACTTCAAATAATCAAAATGTTAAACGCGAAACCACTAACGAAAATAGAAAAGATCAGCCTATTTTAAATTGTTTCTTTTGTAGAAGAAAAAGGTATCGGGCAAATTATTGTTATGCATTAAAAAAAATTTATAGATAGTCCTCTCAAGGCCTGAATTCCAATACCCAAAACTGGCGTAATAGAGAGACGAATACTAGGGAAGAGAATCCTCATCGTCTTCTTCAGCCAAAACTGGTACAAAAAACTAATTTCTGTTTTATTAGAGTTTACAGATTGTTTTGCCAAAAATAGTGGCGATAAGGGCCGATGTACTTCAGTCAAACACAGGATTGACATCGGATAAAACCCCCCGATAAAACCGGCTCCCAGGAGACTCGCTCTCAACGCCCGGGAGGAGGTGAAGAAGTTTGTTGAAGACATGCTGGCGAATGACGTAATCGAACCATCGTCTAGCACCCGGGCCCCACCAATCGTCTTTATAAACAAGAAAGATGGATCCAAACAATTTTGTATTGATTACTGAATTATATAACTGTTGAGTATGTGTGTATACAATTGTATTTTGAATGAGAGATCAAGAGATGGCGCGTTGTGTGTTATTACTAGTGAACTGGATCTATGTTTTCTTCTCCGAGTTTCTGGAGACGGCGGTTGCCTCGATGGTAGTACAATGCTAGTCGTTAGAGCATTAATATGGCAGTTGTACAAATAGTCTTAATCATATATAATAAATACTTTATATTGTTTCACACATTAAAGAACTGACTAAGTAATTTATTCCACCGTAATAAACATAACAATAACAAAGAAAGATTCTTACCCTCTACCCAGAATAGACGACACACGACCTGATAGCTGGAGAAACTTGGTTCAGCACCATAGACCTACAAAGTGGGTACTGACAGGTCGAAATGGATCCTCTAGACAGAGGAAACAGCTTTCGTCACGGGTTTAGGAGGGTTATGGCAGTTCAAGGTCATGCCGTTCGGCTTAAGTAATGCCCCGGTTACCTTCAAACGAATGATGGCGGCTGTTCTCCATGGGCTCACTGGCAAAACATGCCTCGTTTATTTAGACGACATAATCGTCTTTCGCAAAAACTTCGAGGAAGAAGTTCATAATCTTAAAGAAGTTTTCGCCAGGTTGAAGCAGGTAGGCCTAAAAATGAGCCCGAAAATATGCCATTTATTCCAGAGAGAAGTAGGCCTTCTGGGGCACATCATCTCAGCTCAAGGTGTGAAGACTGACCCGTCTAAAATCGAGAAGGTTTCTACTCGGCTGACACCTCGAAATAAAGAGCAAGTACAAAGCCTTTTAGGTCTATGCACATATTACAGAAGATTTGTAAAAGGCTTCACCAGCATAGCTAAGCCCCTCCACCACTTGATGTGAATCAGAATTCCTTTCGATTGGACCCCGGAATGCGAAGAAGCTTTCAAGAAACTAAAGGATAACCTTACTTCTTGCCCGATTTTAGCCTATCCAGAGGTGAACTTCTTTTTATTTGGGATACAGACGCCTCTCTTTCAGGAATAGGTGGAGTTCTGTCACAGATTCAGGGAGGTCAAGAGAGAGTGATTACAGAGATGTTCGTCTCGTTCTCGATATTACTATGTAGTCCCACTTCGATCCGCTAGTTGTCACAACCTTCAGCGAAACTAAAAAATGATGGTGGGGGACTACCGGGCGCCTACCCGGGTCCGCGCCCGACCATGCGCATATGGCTTTGTTGTGCGCAAGTGTTACGATCTTTTGCGAGACGTGTTGAAATAAATCAGTGTTAAGTAAATATTCAGTAGATGGCGAAGAAGAAAGTCGAGATGGCCGAGTTACGGGCGAAAGTGCGTAAAATGCAACAAGAATTTGCGAGTCTGGTGCCATTGCTCGAAAATGAATCCGAGATTTCTGCCGAGAGTGATTCCGGCGAATCATCGACATCTTCTTCGTCGTCAGTGAGAACGTTTCGCGTCTTATCAAAGGATGGGGAAAACAAAGGTAAATTGAACATAGAGAAGCTATGGCAAAAAGCCTGTGGCTTTCCTTGTTCCTTGGCCCCTCCCCCCCCCCCCCCCCCCCCTCGTTGTCTGTTTCTTGTTACAGATACGCCGGAGCCGCCATTTTGCGGTAAAGCCGGGTATACATATACATATCTGTATACCAAGAGAATATCTTGAAAGTTAACACTCGGTCACCGCCGACTCGGCACCACTCACGTTCTTCGTCTGTTTTTCGCAGGCTGGCCATCCCATATTTAATTCTAAACTGCGAAAGGCCAAAAAATGATTGCATCGACGACGACGACGATTATGTTTTCATTTAATGCATGGGGCATTTCCTGTCAAATCGTCCATGAATAATAATTTGAATTTTTATGGGTGATCACCTAATGTGATAAGCTTTAAGGATTTTTTTTCGATTTTCGACCTTCCGCAGTTTGAAATTAAATATCGGATGGCCAGCCTGCGAAAAACAGACGAAGAACGTGAGTGGTGCCGAGTCGGCGGTGATCGAGTGTTACTTTCAAGATATTCTCTTGGTATGTATACATTGTATGCTCTGTTATAACAATAACAAGAGTAATTCTATCGAAATACAAGGTTAACGCGAATTTATTACTCTAGAAAATGCTGATAATAATCAGTTGAGTCCGAAGAAAGTCCCCGTAGACCTGGAGATTCTCGATATTCTCGGAATCGAGGCAGACAAGGAGGGGAACGAGAAGTTAGCTGTCGACGAGGATCTTGTGAAGATTTGGCGGAAGCTGATCAACAGAGGCTTAACGAAAGAGGAAAAGGACGAGCTGTTGGAAGAATATAAAAGGTCTCAAGTATATCATTATTATCGTAATGATAAAATAGCAGGTTATAGGCCTAGCTGTAAATGACAAGTGTCTACAGGAATCCGGAGTTTGGAGCGAAGAGGCTCAACGCGGAAATTCTCGCTCCTCTTGCACCAAAAAGTGCAAAAAAGGACGCTTACATGGCCGATATACAAGATCTGGCGGGGGCCTCACTTATGACCGTTGGCTCGGTTCTCACTCTACTGATGAGAGCAGAAGAATGCGACAAGTTATCGCTCGTCAGGAAAATCAGTGATGTGGCAAGATTTATTATTGCCATTCATCACGCGATTTCTGTGACCAGGAAGGCCAACATATTTATCCCCGATTTATCTCCGCAAGTGGCTGGGCTGATTGAGAAGGCGGAGATGGACGAGACGCTTTGGGGAGCGATCTGGGAGAGCGTATCAAGGAATCCAAAGCTTTGTCCAAGCTGAGCCAGGACATAAGAGAGAAACCGGCGTCCAGTTCGGCTAGGAAGCCTTTTTTGTTCAAGGGCCCGTCGCAGAAATAGCCTCCTGATCAGGCGGGCAGTTCTCAGAAGAGAGGAACGCAGTCGAGGTCTAGCCCGAACTACAGGAGCAAGCAACATCACTTCAACAGCAGGACGCGGAGCCGCAGGAGCGGCGAAACATCACGCCGAGAGAGATAGATGTAAGTAAAGGGGTGGCAGGCAGGCTTAGAGAGTTTGAAGCCGAATGGCGAGAAATTACTGACAATCCCTTTGTACTTGACACAGTTAAAGGTCTCAAGATACAATTTGACGAAAAACCCTTTCAACGAGGACATCTGTTAGTCAGTATCGCTACAATGGAGCTAAGTCGCTATCAATGCGCCATAGATAAATTAATTGAAGGGGCAATCGAGATTTGCAAGCGGAAAGCGGCTCAGTTTCTGTCTTTTTTTTTCCTGGTTCCAAAAAAGGATGGTAACGATCGTTTTATTTTGAATTTGAAGTAATTAAATAAATTCATTAGGCCGGAGCATTTTAAATTGGAGAACTTGAGGACAGTCACGAGTTTGATTTCGCCCGATTGCTAGATGGCATCAATTGATCTAGAGGATGCTTATTATCTCGTTTCGATTCAGAAATCTAGTAGGAAGTATCTGCGCTTTCGGTTTCAAGACACCTTGTTTCAATTCACCTGCTTAGCCTTTGGCCTATGTTCGGCCCCTCTAGTTTTTACGAAAGTTCTCAAGGCTCCAGTCGGAATTCTGAGATGTAGAGGAATATCTCTGGTCGTTTATCTGGACGATTTTATAATTATCAGTGATAGTAAACATCAATCCTCAAGAAATGTATCAGACACTTGCAATTTTCTCAGTTCGCTTGGGTTCAAAATAAATGAGAGGAAATCTTCGTTAACCCCATCGCGGGTGTGTAAATTCTTGGGGTTTAACATAAATTCTCGGAAATTCAACCTGGAATTACCCGAAGAAAAAAGGGAACTATTGTTCAAGGTGATACGTTAATTTCGGGGGAAATCTTCGTGCACGATATTAGAACGGTCTCAGTTGATAGAGAGTCTGATTAGTACCTGCTCAGCAGTCGATTATGGATGGTTATACACTAAGGCGTGTGAGTCGGTGAAGATTACAAGACTGATACCAGGCTTTAACAACTACAACGCCAAGATAATCATTCTCGATAGTTTACGCTCGGACTTAAAATGGTGCGAAAGAAACATCAGAACGGCTGTAGGGGAGATCAGGTAGACTAATTTTGACGCTGTTATTTACACTGATGCGTCTAACTCGGCATGGGGTGCCACCAACCATCAAGAGAAGGGTTACGGTTTTTGGAACGAATACGAAAGAGATCTACATATTAATGTTAAGGAATTGCTTGTTGTTAAGATCGCACTGGAGAGGCTCGCAGACGGGCTGAGGAATTGCCAGATCCTCTTGCGGGTCGATAACACGACAGCTATTTCTTATGTGAATAAGATGGGGGGGGGGGGGGGGGTGTTCGGTTCCCTAGATATAATAAACTAACAAAAGAGATTTGGCATTGGGCTGACAGAAGGCATATTTTTCTATTTGCGTCCTATATTTCCTCGGTGGAAAATACGGAGGCGGATGCCTTATCTCGAGTAAAGAATATAGATACCGAATGGGAGCTGTGCGACAGGGCTTTCGGTCTAATTGAAGAGAAGTTGGGTTCGCCCGAAATTGATCTTTTTGCGAACAATAACAACGCCAAATGCCGGAAATATTGTTCTCGGTTTCCGGAACCTGGCGCGTGGTCGATTGATGCCTTTACATTTAATTGGGGCGGAGTTTTCTTTTACGCTTTTCCGCCGTTTGCAATGATTTTAAAAGCATTATCTAAGATTCAGAAAGGGGAAGCTTCAGGCATAATTGTAGTGCCGAATTGGCCGTGCCAACCTTGGTATCCTCTCTTATTGACCCTTATGCAGAAAAGCTGGTTTTAAGACCACGATCTGATCTGTTATCGTCTCCTTGTAGGTCGATCAGTCATCCAAAGGCAAAAGGCTTAAGCCTGATTGCAGCCAGGCGGTTTGTTACTTGGGTCTGGACCTTTCTGTACTATAAGTATAAAAAATTACAAAAATTCGTCGACCGTATATTCCCCTTGTGAGAGAAATTACTGTGTCACTCGTAGAGAACTTTTAGCTGTTGTAAAGACTGTGGTTCATTTTCATCATTATCTGTATGACAGGAGATTTTTGTTTCGAACAGATCATGCTTCCCTTAGGTGGTTACTTTCGTTGAAGTCCCCTGAAGGTCAGGTAGCTAGATGGATTGAAAGGCTCGGGCAGTACGATTTTGATATTCGTCATCAAGCAGGTTTGCAATATGGAAACGCCGACGCTCTTTCCCGGAGACCCTGCGAAGAAACAACGGAGTGTAGGCAATGTGCTCGCCTTGAAAAATACAGAGATCCCCCTCTATAATTCGAAAAATTTCTCTCGGAAAAAACCTTGAGAATTGGAAGATTTCCCAGCAAGAGGCTGACACCTTAGCCTTAGTCAAGTCATGGAAAGAAACAGAAGCTCGCCCGGACTGGCAGATATATCCTCAGCTGAGCCAGCTTTAAAGATTTATTGGGGTCAATGAGATTCTATTCATTTAATAGACAGAATTTCATATCGAAAATGGGAGTCTGAAGACATGCGAGAAATCAAATGGCAACTTTTGGTTCCCAAAAATCGGGTTCCGGAAGTTCTCACTCTGCTCAATGATTGTGCTGCAGGAGGACACTTTGCTTTGAATAAGACTCTGGGAAGGATTCGAGAACTTTACTCTTGGCCTCGTTGTCGAGCAGACATCGAAGATTGGTGTCGAAGATGCCAATTCTGCTCAGCAAAGAAGGGGTTTTGAAATAAGGGTCAGAGCTCTCTGGAGATCTACAACGTAGGAGCTCCGTTTGAGAGGGTAGCAATGGACATCCTCAGCCCTCTTCCTGTAACCCATTCAGGAAATAGATATGCATTGGTCATCGCCAATTATTTTACCAAGTGGCCTGACGTGGTTCCACTTGTCAATCAAGAAGCCGTGGCTCAAGCGTTTGTTGAAGAATTTGTTTGTAGGCATGGAGTTTTTCTAGAACTTCACACAGATCAGGGCCGAAATTTTGAGTCAACCTTAATGAAAAAGCTACCCAGATTTTGGGGGATAGAAAGACTCGTACAACTCCTTTGCATCCTCAATCTGACGGCATGATAGAGCGTTTGAATCGGAAATTGCATCAATATTTGTCTTTCTTCGTCGATAAGAATCAGAGAGACTGTGACACTTGGATTCCTTTTTTTCTCTTGTCGTATAGGACCCCGATTCACGAGACGACGAAGCAAACACCAGCCTCCATGTTTACTGGAAAGAATCTTCGGCTTCCGTCAGATTTAGAGAAAGGCACTGTTCCGGCACAAATACAGCTTCAAACAGATTTTGCTTTTGATCTACAACAAGGTTTAGAAGATATTCATAATTTTGCAAGAAATAGAATTTCTGTGGCTTCAGATAAATTGAAAGTGCGTTATGATATGCGAGCTAGGAATTCAAAACTCAATCCTGGAGATGCTGTTTGGTCTTTTCAACCGCGAAAACAGAAAGGGCGATGCGCGAAATTGCAAAGTAACTTGGAAGACCCAAATTTTGTTGTTAACCGGATAAACGATGTCATTTACAGAATCCAGAAAACCACTCACTCCAAGGTAAAGATAGTACATTTAGACCGCCTTGCACTCTTCAAAGAAGAACATCAACTCACTAATGCCCGGAACTTCCAACCAGGTTAGAATTTCTGGCAGTCGCTTTTGATGGATATAATGAACACTATCTAACTTTCAGTTTGTTGTCAATTGGGAAAAGAAGCTTCCTTATGGATGAAAATTAGATGAGTCACGACCGCTAATGATAACCGTTGACGGAAATATCGGTTATGGGAAGACGACGTTCACTAAGAGATTTTTGGCTGATCCTCGGGTCTGTACGTTTTAAGAACCATTAAACGAATATCGGGATGTCGCTGGTATTAACCTTTTAGATTTGATGTATCAAGATCTTGATCAATATTGCTACCAATTTCAAAATTATGTTCAGCTGGTAATGCGAGATAGACAGATAGTCTTCTACTAACCTCCTTATCTGTCAAAGTGATGGAAAGATCGATTGATAGTGGCAATTGTTTGATAGAAGCTCGCCGACGGTTAGGAATTTTCACGACATCGAATCTCATTTATTGATGAGAAATTCCTCTCTTCTCATTCGCTCGTCTGAGTTCAGAGTAGATTTAATTGTTTATCTGCGAGTTTTCCCAGAAACTTCTTTCGCCCGAATCTGATCTCGTTCTCGCGAGGAAGCATCGAGGATTTCCTTAGAATTTCTCAGGGCTATTCATGAAGTTCATGAAGATTGGTTGATAAAACAAAACTTTTCTTCTTTATCGGCTCTCGTCTTGGTTGTTGATGCTGTATCCACAGCGGACCAGGTTTACTCAGATTTCTGTGTCGCAATGTCAATCGGGCACGACTAATTTTTGTTTCCTTCTAAAAGTTTTCTTCTTTTGATTCGTGTTTTGCGTCGGATAGGCTTTGGTTTCTTTTATGATGTGAATAGAGCCATGATTATTTTTTAAGGTCGACAAGCGATTGCTTGATTTTCACATTTTACTAACCCCAACTGTCAGTTTTCATGAGCACCTGTTCAGGTTCCTTGACAAACAGCCGTTTCCTGTCATCTCTTCTTTGTTCCTGAGGATGTTTGGGTGTCGACGATCTTGCACTTTTTCCAGACAGATTCAGATAAGATCGTTTCTTTTCTTTTACTGACACAAACGTCTAAAATCTAAACTATATTTTATTGCTCCAAATTCACCAAGCGAATTTAGAATGATCGACCATCACTCACATTTGTCCTACCAATTTAGAGTGTGCTGCTCCCAGAGGAATCCCGGAACCAGCTCGCCGTTTTCTTTCTCCCTGATCCCGAAGGTTGTGTCGCGAGTCCGACGCCTTCCCTACATATGTAGGGGTCTCCGAACCTCCTTTGGTTGGCCCTCGCTGATGCTTGGTCCTCCAATTCCGGCCCTCCTGTCACTCCCGTCTAGGCTAACCTACCCTTGGTTCCTGCCCTACATAAAACTGTATCAGATTTTTTATGTAGGGTGCTCCCCTGGAAGATTCCCTCCTGAAGGTCCCGTTTGATGTCGACCGCCCTCCGGATTCACACGAAGATGCTCACTTACACACTTTTACACACTCGCTTGCACACTTTACACATAGCCGAATCGAAATAATAAGATGTCGATTCGGTTCAAGCTACAATTGCTTCCGATTGCTCCTCGATTTTTGATCAATAATCCAGCAGTTTTCTTATTTGTTCCCTCAGAATTTCCAAGAAAACTGGGAAAAACGACACATATACGTTGTGTAACGGAGGGTCGGGCACTTCGAACGCATGTATCCGATAAAAAAAATTATAATTTGGCACGGCGGCGAATTGCTCCTCATTGCTCCATGATTACTTGATAATTGTCGACCAGTTTCGTTATTTGCTCCTTCACAGTTTCCGAGAAAACTGGGAAAACCGACGCCCATTCATTCAGCAGCGGAGGTTCGGAGGTCAGCTGATTTGAGCTCGTATCGGTGTGGGAAAATGATAATTCGGCCAAACTTGACTATGCTCGTGATTGTTTCTCGGTGGTTGATGAGCATACGTACGATTTAGCAATTTACTCCTGACTAATTATCGAGTAAACTGGAAAAGACCAAAGCATCTGATTTGTAGGTTATGTCGACGCGCGGCGAATTCGGAATTGCTTCCGCAACAATAAACCGTAATTTTGTTCAAGAGACAATTGCTTCCAATCTCTTCAGGGTTCATTCCCAATCATTTACTAATCAAATCAGTTGCTTTCTTATAGTCTTGAAGAAAAGTACGATAAAATATCGAAATTATTTTCTAGCTTTTGCTGGCCACCGGTGAATTCAAACTAGGATCTGAAATGAAAAAAATTCGATCGCTCAAAGCAACAGTCTGGAGCTACAGTTATGGAGACCATAACTTCTGGCAGCTATCCAGATAGCATTCACCTATCCCCCAATTTTTCACTTTACGCCTTTATGATTCTTTAAAATCTCAAAAAAAAAACCAACGGTACTTATTCCAGAGTTCAGATCCGCAGCGTTGTATTTGAACTCGTGCCCGGTTTAAAAGGATAAGAATCCGAAACAAAGGATAAATTCCACCACTTGCTCTTTAATTACTTCTTATTGCTCCACAATTATTATTCATTGGCTCAGCTATCACTCATTGCTCGTTTTTCACTGCTTGTAATTTACTTTGCAAATGGAGAAAATAAATGGGGACTGTGTTCCGGTAAAGTAATGATCAGCAACTGATAGGCAACACAGAGGATATTTATTTAGCAAAAATAGACTAATTCTGGAATTCTGGAATGTTGAAGAATGCCCGAAATGGCACCGCAAACAATTCTTATTATCAGGCTTTAGTCGTCAAGTTTCGTCCCCTGTAGTTATATATACAATTGCTAACATCAACACAATATTCTCTCAGTTTCACAAAAGTTGGAAATTGTGAGGTTCAGCCTTTAATTGATATCATGTAATCTAGCGCTAAGCGCATACTTTGCTGTATGAAAATTTGTATTATTTGATCTCTTGTTGGGGTTCGACTTTTGTTCCATTTCAAATACTGGCAAAAACTTAATATCAGAACAAGTCAATAGTTGGCCAATTAATTAGTCCCAGAAATCATTATTTGGGGCATTTTCGTGTACCTGTTTTCTTGGAAGAATCAGTCCCAAATTTCTGTATGATTTTCACCTACTATCCATACTGATTCCAAGCACTGCACCTCATATCCTCTACCAGGAAACTGGCCAAAAAAACTGATGAAAAATGGAGAAAATGGAATTGCTGTGCTATAAGATAAATACTCAAATTTTGGCAACTTGAACATACTTGTGCACCAATGTACAGGTTCCCGGAACGGCTCGATTCAATAAAGTCATTCCATTAGCAGCAACCGCCCATACTGAAACGGTGCAGTTTTTGTATACTTAGTTCTTGGAACACCCTGTAGTACATTATCTATTATAGTGTACGGCCGCAGGAATCACCGAGTATGTTGCTGCTGTAATGTCCAAAAATGATGTAAATGGTGTATGGAAGTAAGGCACGGCGTATTCCTAGTAAAAATTTGGGTGATGCGTACCTGAAAAGAAACTCTACACCCGAAACAAAAATTTTTTTTAGGGATTTTTATGTCCGGCATCATATGTAGAATTGCGCCATCTGCTACAAAAAGTAACGTTTTACGCATCTGGCAACGATTACCAGCTATAATATGTTTTTCATGCAAGTGAAAAACTCAACGGGAGGTAATTTGATGCGTGCATGCGATTCTAGTTATACTTCGAAGAGATTAAACAGCAGACAAACATTGAAAGTCATACTAAATTTATCGTACTATGACATTTCAGTTTTGAAAATGAAATTTCACAACAATGAATGATTCGAAACAGAATTGTTGTATTGTCCTGAAAACGATTGGAAGTATTCTTATACAATTTACGTTTAGTGTCCCGCTTTTGCAGTTATTTGCCGTTTGCATAATTGCAACAGTTTAACTACCCACACAACACGAAATTTTACAAAATGTGATAGAGAAATTGCAATCGTTACATCAATGTTATGATTAAATGATCAAGATTTTTATAAGATTAATTCTGTAAGGTTTTATTCCTGCTGCGCTCGCTCCGAGAACACTCAGCGCTCCACGCTTCACTATAAGTAGTACGGAGAAGCAATACAATAAGAATTGTATTCAGAATGGCATAACAGATAAAAAAAAATGTTGCACGGAATCTCTAAATGCAACATTAATCGCCAAGATATAATAATAGCACATGGTTTCTGTCGCAGGGTATAAAATCAGCAAAGAGCAATTCAATCACGAGAGATAAACGCCATCTAGCGATTGTATCACTACGATAATGCCTCGCCGACAGTGCCATCCAGTTGATCCATCCAGACGACTGAAAGATGGTGTGCCTAGGAGCGCAGTTTCTTTCTTGAAAAAAGTTTTTCCTTTGCACCGGACTGGACTTAAGGGACAACACCACTGTGACGGTTTCAAAAATACGATTTTTCGAAAACCATTTAAAAAGATCTAAAATACTTTTAAGATTAAGATGCCATTGGACCCAGGTCGAAAAAATAATTATTTTCGTAGATATTGAATATTTTGCGGAGCGGTGCAGCGCTCCGCGCTGCGTCGGTTTCGACGCAAAAGTTGAAACAATTTGGGCTGATGATTATCCCCAACGTCTCCAGAACTTTCATGAGGCTTCTCAGGCCATCATTGAACATTAATACCGCGATATCAGTTGCAATGTCAACGATTTTTTGCCTCCGGAGTGGGACAAATTAACAAATCTAAAACTTTGAACGCGTTTTTCTCGAAACCACTTTTTTGAGTGCAGCCCGCAGCAAAACTCGAGAAATTTTTATCCGATCAACTTCAAATTTTTACTCTATCAATTAAAATAGATTATCTAATGTACTACATAGGATTTTTTCGATATCTCAATAATAATAAAAGTTATAGTCTGTTTCGACGAGAAATTGTGCTCAAAAATCATTCTTTAATTTCAAAAGCGTGCCTATTGTTTAAAAATCAATTTTTTTCCAAATCCCTATGTACTTCACTTCAAAATATCATACTATTAATGAAAACACTGAGAATTTTTTTTTAAGTCGACGTTGAAGAGAGTTTTTCTGCGTGCTACGAACCACTGCGGAGACAACAGCACCTGATGCGGGAGCTTCCCCAGAGCCACCATGCGGCGTGAAAAACGTGTAAAAAATGTTTTTTGAAGAATTAATAAACAAGGAAAAAAACGCAAAAAATTTTTTTCGAATATCTCTTATTTTTCCCACAAAAAATAATTGTTGAAAATTGTAAAAAAAAGGGGGTCACAGTGGCGTTGTCCCTAAGTGAGATGTGTACCAACGGCGCCAAAATACCCTAGATCGCTGGTAAATCGTGGGTGATTAATTGTTGAGACGATGAATCTGCGTGCAATGGGAAAAGATGAGTGGATCTTTTAAACGACTCTAACACTAACTCTACACGATGGCGTTACCGAGCGGGGTACCGTTCGCTAGAAAAAGAATTCCCTAACAACATAGGGATTTATTCAGATAATTGGCACACATCTCACTTAAAGTCTTTGACCTCGAAGTAAAGGTCATGTCGTTGGAGTTCTAGGCACACCGCGTATACGCATACCACGCGGCTGAGATGGTAGCAAAGAATATAACTGGAATGCACTCTAATACCTTCAACGCGAATCAAGAAAGACGCGTCATAATATTGTCGTGTCTCTCTCTGTGTAGTCCATGTTACGTGCCAGCCGGTATCCACGGCGGCGCCCTCTCTGCGCCCTACCTGACCAGCGTGCAGTTACCATAAGCGAGCCTTACGTGCTCTTACCGATAGTCGTAGATTAATACCAACACACATAGTTACCATCATAACGTCCAAATTCTTATATCGATAGTTCTCATACGCTAGATTAACCGTTATTTCATCAGTCAAATTCATAACATTTATGGTATATATATTTTTTCCCATTTAACTGTTATACCTTTCAACATTAGCTTTCACATAAAACCTTTGATTTACGATCTCAACCGTAATAACCCAAAGTAATAAACACCTGCAATAGTTAAGATAATCGAGTAGACTAAACACCGGAAACATGGGAAGAGAAATCACGGATAGTTCACAGATAAAGAAACCCTTATTCTCAGAATTCAAGATAGCGCCTTCATTTCAATGATGATAAGACCAATTAACGCTTCGCCGCTTGCTTCTCTAAACCAACCGCCTCGCGCTAATCCACCACCGAGATCTCATGCACGAACCAGAAATCTTACCCTCAATTATTTCATCATCCTTGACCAATCATCCGAGACCCGCGAGAAACCGCGACTCCTTTTGAACTCCTCCTACTTTCCCTCTAATTCAACCTTTCCAGAAAACAGAACTTAGAGAAGAACTTCAGACATCATAGAGTACAGATCAGAACTCTATCGAAATCTTAGAATCAAGTCACATTATAATTCATTCAGAACCTCCGAGATTTATTAACAGTTTGTCACTGCGATAGTGATTAACACCAATCTGTACCACAATTGTAAATCTACCATCGAGAACTAGAAGGAGACCGTTAATAAATGTGTAATTAACCCAAGTGTTGTCATAAATAATTATTTCGATCACGCATAGTGATGGTTGGCACGAGCCCTACCTAACAAACTCTCAGAATTGTAGGCGAGTTGAACGAGAAGATCTGAGGAGCTGATCAGCGGATTCCCGAGATTTACATACACCAACTACGTAAGTCAGGAGAACAATTTAAATCACGCGGCGAATCAAAATCGACTCGAAACGTTCCTCTCGGAACGCAACATCCAGTCCAAAATTTTATATCGCGAGAAGAGGTAAATACCATAAATATTAAAAAACAGGTCAAGAGTCACTATATTTCTGGAGAGCAGATATTTTAACCGTGGTGTGAGAAGTGGTGATACCAGTTTAAGACAGAGACAAAAATACATTATGACGGTGTCTTTCTCGGCTCGCTGCTCCTCTTGGTGTCTGTACTGTAGATAGCAGGCACATGTCTCGTTAAATAACGCTATATTTTCACGTACAACAAACAGCTGGATGCAGCATGCTGTAATCGGTCGATTCACCAAAATCACCAAGTGTGAGACGTCACTAAATGGTGATTTTGGTGAATTGACCAATCAGAGTATGTTGCATCCAGCTGTTTGCTGCACGAGAAAATGTAGTGTTATAGTTCATGGTAGAGTACGTGAGGCAGCATTACCTGACTGTTTGGTCGGGATGGTAAGGTACGCGTGGTAACACCCGCCACTTCTTGGTGACGGTCAGAACCTCCCAGTGCATACTGTACATTCCATGCCAAAAGTCAACGTTATCATAATATTTTTATAATTTTTTCAACTAATTAGACCAATGTTGCATACCATATTTTACTTACGATTAGTTATTCAGGCAGACCTAAGGAACAATTTGATTCAAGTTCCATGTAAATCGGTGCACTGGTTCTAAAGTTTGTCGGCAACAAGTAGATAAAGGATTTTATAAACCGGACAACAAAGTGATAAATACAGCTATCATTCCAGGACGGAGGCTCAGAACGCATTCTCGTAAAAGCATTTGCCGTATTGTACCTAACAGTATCGTCATAGACGGGGAAAAGGGTTGAAATGTGTAAAAAAGTTCGTTATTGTAAATTATAAGAATTATAAAAATGGCCATTCGGGCATCAGACCCACATGTTTACTACATTGTTGAATTTTCTATGGTCCCCAGTGTTCACTTACCAACTTTGGTCCATTCTATGGCACCATAGGAAGTATACGACACAATTATCTTTCGTCAATTTCCGTAAATACGAGCGTAAATTACGGATATGCATTCCGTGGTAATTCGTGGCTTCGCAACAATCAGAAGGTAAGAGAAAACGAGACGCAACTCCAGAAAACAAAGTTAGATTAGATTTCATCGCAGAATTAGTAGTACTTTGTTCGTTCCAATAGTATGATTATTAGTAGTGATTAGGTGTTGACAGCTGATACCTAACTGAATGGCCGTCTGCCAGCGTCTGCTATGTAAAAGTCGTTTTGAGTGATATTATTGCAAATCCTGGACAAATTATTACTTAAAATACAGTTGTTTGGAACGTCGACCCTTTACCTGTTGGATAAAAAAATACAGTTGTTCGGTGTAGGTCAGTGGTAAGTAATAACCAATACAAAATGGAACCAAGTAAAGTCTTAAAGTAAAAAATAAAAAAATGGCTGGAACCAGAAACTTCTTGTATTGTAGTGCGTTTCTAAATAGTAATACAATTCGTATATAAATGGGAAAATTAGAACAAGAAAGGAACGATCTTTTCTCAATATTGGAGAATCCAGGTTAAGACCGGGAGGAAGACCACAGTTAGAGGTGTCATCGAGGACATGAGGAGAAGGGCCGCATATTCCATAACGAAAAAAAAAAATCTAAAAAAGCCTCTACACGGAGAGAAAAATCTGAGAAAAATTACCCTGCTGTTACTATAATTGTGATGTAAAAGACACCTAATGCAGTTTTTACCGTGCTGCATTAGAAAAATGCGTCGTCACATTTTAAATTTTGTGCTGCCAAAATACATAGTTTCTAAGCAAGGTAGTAATTTTTTTTATAAAAACCCATAATTTTTGTAAGATGCATCGATAAAAACTGCATTAGTGTCTTATACATCACGATTAGTAACAGCAGGGTAATTTTTTTCACATTTTTCTCTCCGTGTAGAAACTGACACATTGGATTAGCAGAATATGAGAGAATCGACCGATCGCTCTTGACTTTAACCGAGTGTAGAACCGAAGCGCCCTTCCAGACAAAAAAATCGATGTATCCCCCTTTTCGAATTTTAAATTTATCGTTCTTATGTTGTAACGATCTTTTGTCTTATCGGCGGCCAAACGAATTCTTTATCTAGCAAATTCATGAACTTCGTCTAGTTTTTGTTGGAAAACCGAATTATAACTCACCTAAGACGAATCTTCAGAAAGGTTAACGCCGTTTCTAAATTCGAGAGAAGTCGAAAATATCGTCCTATCAACATCATAGCGGGATCAATCAGTAGTGTCGTGGATTGCAGAGCGATACGATAAAAGAAATAAGGCAATCCACTCATACCAGTCTTTCTAATTTACATCGACGAAAGAAGAAAGATAACGATGAAGTGTTTTATTCAATGTTTCTATCATTCCATTAGATTGAGGATGATGTGCTGTTGTGTGAGTGTTCTTAATCCCTAAAATTTGAAGGATCTCCTTCATCACATTTGACTCAAAATTCCGACTCTGATCTGTGTTTAATTCTGAGGGCACTCCATAACGACAGACGAACTCTCCTACGAAAATTCGTGCTACAGTGCCAGCTTCTTGATTGGGATTTGGGAATACTTCTAACCACTTTGTAAAATAATCAGCTATTACCAGGGCATAGCGATTTCCTGAGCTAGAAAGAGGAAGCGGACCTAGGATATCGATTGCGACTCTTTCAAACGGAGCTCCTACGTTATAGATTTGAAGAGAACTCTTCCCTTTTTCACGAGGTCCTTTTTTGGCTAAACAAACCGTGCAGGTTCTATACCAATTATTAACATCGGCACAACAATACACCCAAACATACCGTTCTCTAATTCCACCTAAAGTCTTATGAGAAGCGAAATAACCGCCAAAAGGAGAATCGTGACGAGTTTACATAATCTTAGCTTTTGGGACAAGGAGCTGCCAGCCAACCGACCTGGAGTCAGCTGACTCCTACTTCCTGTAAAGTAATTGATCTGAAAGAAAAAAAGAGTCCCACTGTAAATTTTCAACGTCTGATTCTTAGATGACACTTCTTCCAGTTGAGGTCTAACTCCTGAGGATTTCCAATTTCTAACTAGGAGATCTTGCTCTTGGGCGGTGATCCAGTCCTAATTATTACCAATGAGAGAAATTTGACGAACGTTAAGCGAAGGATCCCTTTGTTTATTCAAACGAGAGCATTGTTTGTAATCATCTCCGCACATTTGTAATCGAAATCATGCGCATGGGACAATCAAATTACTCTCCATTAATAAAAAGTATTGCTGTATATAAAGTATAAATTGTGAAATTTCAAATTTATTCGATGAAATATTTTAATTTTATGTGAATCACTACTTTATTTACAATCAGATATTGGATTGAGGTAATGCTAAAATGCTCTGATTTGTCTGCGACTTCATGAAAAAATTTCCAACCCAATGAAATACTGATGATATTCTTCAAATTTAACGAAAATATGCTCAATGTAATGAATGATTAACGCTAACGCCCTTCTATAAATACATGTGATTTGAATAAATGAATAATTATGAAATATTGGTCTCATCAGCTAAAATTTTTCGCATTTTTCCGAACCCAGTTCCTACAGATTCACGATGTATGATATCCATCGATGATATATATGATGTCCATTTTCACGATATTTTCATTCAGAACCTCTAGGGAGATGAATAATACACCTTTCGATTCTGGAAGTCACTTCGGCAGCTGCGTGCACATCAGCTACCTGGGTAATGCAGAGTGACTGCAGAGCTGACTGAGCGGCGGCGTGCACGTGCCTCGAGCGTATCTACCGGGTGAACCTTTTTCTTTGGAAACCGCGCCTTTCGCGTTCGTTGAAGAAATCAAGAAATGCGAGAGTTCACGTTTATTCAGAGACTCGATTGTATTTTGCTCATGATGAATGAGTCAGTAACTGAACATTTAATTGTGATAAGCATATATTTATATCACGGTCTCCTCAATTGGGCCTGTTGCGGAAAAGTATGCTCGTCAATAGGTGCATGACTGCGTCAGAGACTATTCTTTCATTCCAGCACGTATACGCATCAACAATTTTTTTGAATAATATTATATCTAATCGAACTGAATCTACGTAAAAAATAATTAATTGGCTGTTCAGCCTTCAGTGGATGAAGATGCACTGGACCGCCATAATTGCCGTATAGGTATAGTCCGTAGCAGCGGGCGTTGCGCTCGTGGCTGGTAATCTAACGATTCTTGGATTGAGACCACATCCTTCATTTTTTTTTTTTTTTTTTTACGAAGACATTGAGGGAGCCGCAAATTTCAAAATCGAAGGTTTTTCTTAATTATTAAAAAACATTACATTTGTTTTCAGTAATCTCTATCTTCTATTACTGTCAAAACTTCCGTATAAAAAAAAAATACGCCTGTTTTATATCAGTCTTGACGAGCATTTCTTAAGAATTTTGAGAGATGCGAGATCCGAACTACAAAATTATTTCAGTAGCAACAATGTATGGACCCCTCTCCTTTTCTGATATTGGCAGCCAGTCAAGAGGCTTTGCAGTGTTCAGTTTAGTGCCAGCAGCTCTCGGAAAATTAAAATAGACCCGCCAACAAGAAAAAAAAACCAAAATACTTTCTCTCATTTCGCTTCATTTATAAATACAGGATTGGCTCGAAAAATTACTTTTCTACGTGCGAGGAGAGCATATTACGCTTAGACTCATTTTCTCAACATATTTATTTTCGTACTTCAATTCTGACCTTTGCGATGTTCAATATTCGGTCTAAGTTTAAATTCATAAACAGATTCTTCTATTTCAAAAACTTTGTCAATCCATCAGTTTTGAAAAAAAAAGGATGTGGTCTCGGATCTGAGAATCGTTAGATCACCAGCTACGAGTGCAACGCCCGCTGCTACGGACTATATACAATAATTATGGCGGTCCAGTGCATCTTCAACCACTGAATGCTCAACAGCCAATTAATTATTTTTTACGTAGATTCAGTTCAATAAGATATAACATTATTCGAAAAAATTGTTGATGCGTATACGTGCTGGAATGAAAGAATAGTCTCTGACGCAGTCATGTACCTATTGACGAGCGTACTTTTCCGCGACAGGCCCAATTGAGGAGACCGTGATATAAATATATGCTTATCACAATTAAATGTTCAGTTACACTCATTCATCATCAGCAAAATACAATCGAGTCTGTGAATAAACGTGAACTCTCGCATTTGTTGATTTCTCCAACGAACGCGGAAGGCACGATTTCCAAACAAAAAGGTTCACCCGGTAGATACGCTCGAGGCACGTGCACGCCGCCGCTCAGTTAGCTCTGCAGTCACTCTGCATTACCCAGGTAGCTGATGTGCACGCAGCTGCCGAAGCGACTTCCAGAATCTGACGTATCGGCCAAGCCAATGTGCACGCGAACTACCCCCACTACCTCGACCAGCGGAGACCCCCTCGAGTACCTGCATTGGCAATCTCTCTACTAGTCTCTGGTGATATAAATACATGCTTATCACAATTAAATGTTCAGTTACAGACTCATTCATCATCAGCAAAATACAATCGAGTTTGTGAATAAACGTGAACTCTCGCATTTGTTGATTTCTCCAACGAACACGGAAGGCACGGTTTCCAAACAAAAAGGTTCATCCGATAGATACGCTCGAGGCACGTGCACGCCGCCGCTCAGTCAGCTCTGCAGTCACTCTGCATTACCCAGGTAGCTGATGTGCACGCAGCTGCAGCAGCAATCTTCTAAAATCTGACGTATTGGCCAAGCCAATGTGCACGCGAACTACCCCCACCACGTCCAAATCCCTCCGCAACTTGGTTCACCCGCAGGGTGAGCATTGGCAATCTCTCTACTAGTCTCTGCTTCAAATAGCCTGCAGGCCGCACGTTTCTATGGGACTCTTTCTTCGTTGGTCGTACATACATACAGGTCTAGAAACTCCGGTGGTGGGGGTGTCCCGCTTATTGTCCATAAACAGAAATATAGTTCTAATATTCGTCATCACGAACACAGTCGACCAGTTTCCAGGACTTGTATGTACGACCGTAAAAGCTGTAGGCGTTTCAACTACGGTGAATACATTTAGTATTTATTGTTAAACTATGAAAAATTTATAAAAATCTTAATAAATCTTGATTTTTATTCTGTATCACAATACCTATTATTAGCGGCGACTTACCAGCCTCATTTTTTGGCCTTAGTTAATAAGTGTTAATTCTTAGCTGAGTGAATAGCGTGCAGGATGTCCAAACAGAGGAACCATATCAGATTCATCCTGTTGAATTTTGATACGTATTCGATTTTTCCACTTGCGAAAAATTATAGAAATATAAATATTACATCAACATTTAATAGAAATGTTACAAAAACATTACAAATGTCAGTTTTCTGTGCGCACATTCTGATGATTTGATAATGTTGAAAAAAATTAGACTAAATCAATTACAGCAATGGGAAACATTACAGTTGTAATATTTCTAAAATGTTTTTGCCACACGAAGGAGCTATGTGTACACACGAAAATGTATAATTCTGTATCCGTATACATTTGCCGTAAATGTAACTGTTCAATGAAACTTCAACTTTAACTCACATACGAAACCATGAGGTGATTCTGATTATCATACATTTAAAAATATCGACACGTTAAAAAAAATGTAGAATACACATACGGTCTACTTTCGAAACAGAATGACATTTGAACTGACATTCCATAATTTACGTCCGAGTCGGAAAGGATTTGTCCTTGCACAATAAACGAAAATTTATACATACTTTTTTTTTGCATATTACATCCGCTAAATAAAATAAAAACGGACGAGCAAAAATTCAATGTTTATTTTCTTTATTTTTTCTTCCGAATATTGTTCTACAAACATTCTTACGGAATTAAAGCCTTAATATATATTAATTAATAACTACTGGTCAGAAAAATTGACTTACTTTCCACAGCACAAATACGACCAAATCATTTTCAATCATCTTTAGAATCTGTTTGTAGAATGTCCGAAATAAAGTTTTGTAAACTAAATAAAATATAAAATTTCATAAAAATTCAATGTAATGGACAAATTCTTCAAACGGATTCCTCATCAGTATAAAAAAAGGTCTGTAATAATTACTCAGTCTGATTAGCATAAGCTGTTTTAGATCAGCGTATAGTTAGAACGCCACTCTCAATCAGTATTACGAAAACCAAGATGTCACAAACGAGAATGTTTTTATAATGTATTAATTTTCATATCCAATGTCGATTACAAAAGGAAAGTACGGTGTCATGTGCTAGTAAAATTCCAGTGTGATAATATTTCAAATTGAATCATATCTGAAGTATTCTTCGAATTCAGCTTATTACGCAATATTTTGCACCCGCAATTTTTTTTTCATTACAGTAAGCCGTAATTACCAACTTTTACCTGTTTTGGGTAAGATTACTATCACTTGTATTGGATATATTGTAAAAATTGTATGGCAAATTTGGTGGTAAGAAGTTTGGCAGTGCGGAAGGAACAGCGTTGTAGAAGGATGAACTTCTCTCTCTGGGCACAGTTTCTTGCGTAGTTACTGGTACTTGTGTTTGAAGGTTTTGTATTCCTGTTGTTGGAATCGTTTGCAGGATAATTGGTTGCGCCATCGATGTACAGGAAACGGCTTGTCTCACCTAAACATAAATAATAAATAACATGATCGAGAAATTTCAAAAGCTGTGTTGTTGAGACGCTTCTGGTTTTATTCCTTTATTGCAGGTATTTGGCATCGATTATCGGACTTGAAGAGTATGGGGATAACTCAGGTTTAAGGGCTTTTGTATGCATCACTGTGGTGCTAGCGAGTACTAATGTTACGATTATACTGTTTTCAACGTGGATAGGATCAGTGTTGTACGTTCCTAAATAATTTTATCTGAAATAATTATTTTAGATCAATTCGTTTCGTGTTTTGTCTTATAGAGATAATGTAAGTGTATTTGTCATTTTCATCGGGAGAAATCTAATTTTCATCCTCAACTTTTTTTGCGGTTTACAAATAAGATGAACTATTTACTGAAACATAGGTAACGCCATTCGTTGTCAAAACTCTGACGCAATTTTCTGGTCATCAATAATTAATAGCTACGTCTTACCTTTTCGCAATCTACATGATCGAAAAAAAAATATTCGAGCTAAATCATATATTTTTACAGGGGATGAAAAAGATATTTTATATATTTGTTTCACGTGTCTTTTTTTGCCTGCGTTCTGTACGTAAAGTAATCGTTTTTGCGACAGTACACAGAAAGAGCATTGGAGTGCGTAAGAGTGCACTTTTACATTTTTTACGTGCTTTGTACCCAACCATAAAGAAAAACTTGTAAATCAAACTTTTGTTACAGAAAGTATCGTATGCACGATGGAGGCAGTCTTCGCGTTGCGTATTTACAATATGAGCTGTAGGCGAACGCTTACGCGTAAAAATACCTACTTTGCCCTCTTGGTGCACAATCTGTTAATTTTTGTACGAATTCTATTTTAATTGATCCAAGCAAAACTGTCTCTGTTTGAAAAAACATAATCTCTTTAGTTGATCCCACTAAATTTTTCATTGCCTCAACGACAAATTGTTTGTAGCAGTAACATACTTTTTTTGTCACCCGCATGGCAGTAGTTTATTGAATTAATAATTTTTTTCTCAATTTGTTGAGTATCCCCTGTTTTTGTCATTGTCTTTTTGCTCATCTATGTGAAAATGATGATAACCTTATTTTTTATGAAGATAATTGCATGAGGAATCATCTTTTATCTTGCGTAAATGAAATTGTACATATGAGAATAATCTCAGATTTATCTAGATAAATAACACTCGTGGTAATATTCATCATCATGTATAACACTCAGCAGGATATCTATTATGTTCATGGCCTTAATTTGAAATCCATCCGTAATTGTTACATAATATTGATTACTTACTTGCATACAGGGAATATTTCTTGAAGTGGACCACTCGCCCTCGGGCGTGAGGGGAAATGTTACAGCGGTTAGCGTTGGGCACGCTCAGAGTCATCTCGACTGGTTCGAGTGGCCTATCTCATCAAATATTCCCTGCATACTTCCGGTGATGTAAAAATATGCAGAAGATTTGGCGAAACATTTCCATAATGTTCATAAAAAAGGCTTATGAGTCATGTTTTAATTCTACATAACTTTTGTACCTTGGGATTCTCAAGTTGTCTCAAGCTTTCAGGAAGATTGTCTACATTAGGAATAGTATAAAAGTGCACTTGAGCGTTCCTCCAGATGACTCCACCACTTCTGTCGTGCAATTCAAAGTTTGAAAAATTCAAATTATGGGTTTCTATTTTTTTTTTTTTGTGTTGGTATTTGGGAAACAAATTTTTTTCAACATATACTTTCCAGTAAAAAATCCTTGCTTTTTTCAATAAAAATATTTCCGAATTCAAAAAATTTAATTAAAGCATGAAAAAGGCGTATGTTTTAAAAACACCGTTTTTGAGGTAGTTATCTACATTTGTTTCAAAACAAACATTTCTGTAGTTTTTTTTTATACGGAAATCGATTCTAAAGAGTGTGCCTTCGATTCGCTCCATTAGTCTCAAGACTTTTGCAAAACCGAATCACTGTTCGTACGAGAAAAAATGTGTTAAATGTGTGAGTGATAGGTTCATGTGATGTTATATGAGTAATGAAATCAAAATTGTAATTTCTACTTATTTAATGGTTAAGTGCGTTTTAATACTTTTTCTGATGTAGACAATTGGTCTTGAAAGTTTAAACCAAATCGGGCGCAAGGAACAAGTGATACAGAATTTAAAAGATGAGCCTTATTTTACCGACAGATTCAGCAAATCTTCTGTTTTCTCCTGAGGAATGAAATCTCATCGAAATTTAAGAAGTGATGAGCCTGAAGATATCTGCATCAAACAAATTAAAACCTTTGTCCACGCATAAAACATTTGCAGTTCATCGTATGAAGTCTGACGCCGTGACTTTCGATATTTCTCAAGTGATCCAGGTCACCCTTGGATCGCATCGTTACATTTATATGTAAACTGAAAATCATTAGCACAAGTGACATGTAAATAAAACACAATATATAGGATAAATAATGATTAATGTTGATAGTTTTTAGAGTAATAATTTCACCGTTGTAATGGCTGGAAAAAAACATATGTCTGGTAACCGCACGCGACAGAAGTAAAACATTTCGACATAATAAACAGTGATACGCAACATACATACGTCTAATACACACACGGATATTGATTCTAAAACTGCTTATTTTTCCGGACGCAGGACTTATTGGCGCGGCTGTTTTGGCGCGCCTACTTCCGCGAGGGGACGATTTGGTGTGACGACATTTGGCGTAGGGATGATTCGGTGCGGTGACGTTTCGGCACGGTCACGTTTTGGCGCGGGGATGATTGAATAAGGTCGGCCTCCATATGAGAGGGGCATATCCGAAAACACACACACCATCCTGTGCAAAAAAACGCGAAAGGTGACTGGCGATGCCCAAATGTTAGAATAAGTTCGAAAAACCACCGGGCTGAAACGTCCCCATGTCGAAATATCTCCGTGCCGAAACGTCCTTGAGTCAAAACGCCTTGTCTCGAAACGTCTCCGCGTCAATATGGTTGCACCAAAATGTCCTGCGCCGAAACCTAAGTGCATCTTATTTTTCTCCCTAGTCAATTATGTTGGCAATGGAGAATTTCAGCTCATAGCGCGTCGCCGCTAACCGCTCGGAAGTCGGCTCAGAAACAGGCTCAAAAGTTTCGTTTTGGTGTAAAAAAATGACTGTGTAAAAATGGGCCCTTAATATTAATATTAAAATAGTCCTCATCGCATTTTTTTTAATTCCCATAAAAATAACATGGGAAAAATTATTTTCGCTTCTTCTGATTTTTATACCTTTTAAACGACCGATCGACTAAAAAAGCGCTATTCTGATCTTTGTATAGAATTGAACGTTCTACAAAAAAGGTCTGAAAACATTTTTTGATTAGTCCACTCGTTCACAAGTGATTCAAGATCAAAGTTCAATTTATTAAAACTTTGATCTAATCTTGTATACTACACCAAAACTGTTGGTTTCGTTGTCAAAATGAGGATCAAATTTTTTGACATGAATTTTGAAAACATGAATTGGACTTCTGATAAATGTTGAGGAATGATTTTTTTTTTGATAGATCAAATAAATATAATGCTTTTAAAGAATTTCTTCGCAGAATTTTTCGATTTTTTTTTTTTCACTGAAAAGAAGATAAATCTCACTCAATATTCGATCTTATGGATTTTATTTGCCCACGAATAACTTTGAAATAAAATTCAGTACAAAATATGGTGAATGAGCAGATTTTTGAATGATTTGAAACTTGCCGGTTAAACAGAAAGACTAGGGAAATGAAATAAAAATTTGAAAAAATTAAGGAATTTTTTTTTCACCATTTAGAATCGATTTAACAGGCTCTATCATATATGTTTTCTTTTTAATTTCATATAAGAAATAATCTAGTACGTATATATTCGGGTGGTTTACGAAAAAAAATACATTTTTTTCACTCTTACCCCCTGAAATGCTGGTGTTAATAGAAAAAAAATCCTCCCAAAAGATGAGCTCTCTAGCTCAGGTTTTAAAGATCATCCATCTGTTTTTTACTTCCCATTCATTTAACATGGGAAAATTTAACTTTTCGCTGAAAGTTAATATATTCATAAACTATTCGGTATATTTTGAATTCATTCACAAATCCTTGAAGCTGATCCATGAAGCTTTCCAAATCTTTATAACAAAGCATAATTATCATCATTAGAACACTACCGATTTTCGTTTCTTCTTTTTCGGTGAGAATCGGTAGTTTTCAGATGACTATAATGTGTGTTCTAGTGATCATAACTATACTTTGTTATATAGATTTGGAAAGCTTGAAGAATCAGCTTCAAGGATCTATGCATGAATTTAAAAATTGTTGAAAGTTTACGACTATTTTAACTTTTGGCGAACATTGAAATCTTATAGCGTTAAAGGAACAGGAAATAAAAATGAAATGCGTGACCTTTTAGATTTGAGTTAGGGCCTCATCTTTTGGGAAGATTTTTTTTCTATCAAACAGTAACATCGCAGGGGATTAAAACAGAAAAAAAATTTCTTGTACCACCCTAACATGTATGTCGGGGACGGATGAGAGGGTGAGTTCCAAGACAAGGGAGAGGCCATCGTTCAATAGCAAAATATTATATTGACACAGGTTAGCACCCAACAATTCAGATTACCAAAAATTATTACACTGCAATGGTGTTAGTAATCTCACACAAGACCCGAGCGACGTACAGGGAGAGAACGTATCCACAAGCTACTACGGTTCCAGCTCCTGGACGAGACACCTCTCTGCCCCAGATCTCAAATTTAACTAATATCAAAATTGGACTACAGTGAAACCTCGTTTATACGATTCGCACTTGTACGTTTTTCTCGTTTATACGTAACATTCATTTGGCCCCGGCGGTTTCCGCATATAAACCATGTAGAAAGATTTCATTTCTACGTTTCTCGTTTATACGTTTTTCACACTTATACGAATACTTATTCGGTTCCCGAACGGTATTTTCTATTCACTTATACGTCATTATGACAGCTGATTTTCTGATGGATACTCGCGTTACTGTATTTCATTATCCTACCGCTAGATGGCTGAGCCTAATGTTTCGCTTCGCAACCGCTAGATGCCGCGGCTTACAATTTATGCGTATTCGCGTATAAGTTGTCTCGAACAAGTTCTGGCGTGTTCTGGTGTGTAGTGTCACCCAATATCGTGGTACGTCATGGCAAATCCAGCAGGGGGGAGGAAAAGAAAAGCAATATCGCTGCAGAAGAAGCTGGAAATTTTAGAGGAAGTACATGATAACCCACAAGAACCGAAGATCAGTGTTGCAAAGCGGCTCGGTCTTCCATATTCAACACTGATGACAATTATCGCCAATTCGGCAGACATTAGGTCAAGTACGTCTAAGGCAGGATCTTTAGGCGAGAAAAGAACACGAACTCAAGAGGGCCGATTTTCAGACTTGGACAAAGCATTGCTCACATGGTTCCAACAAAAACGGGCCGCGAACATACCCGTTAGTGGTCCAATGCTGCAAGAGCAAGCTTTAATTTTTGCAAAAAAATTAAATGTAACTGCTGACTTCAAAGCATCGGCTGGCTGGGTGTTCAAATTTAAAAAACGTTGCGGCATAACCGGCGAAGTGTTTGCGGGGAAGCTAACAGTGTCGACGAGGCTACTGTAGAGCAGTGGAAGAACATCGATTTGCCTCGAATCATAAAGAACTACGATCTCCGAGATATTTACAACACCGATGAGACAGGTCTGTTTTTCAATCTCCTACCATCTAAAACATTGGCTGAAAAAGGAGACCCCTGTCACGGAGGGAAACAGAGTAAACAGAGACTGACGGTGCTTCTAACAGCGAATGCAGATGGCTCCGATAAACTTCGTCCCTTGGTCATCGGGAAATCACAGAAGCCGCGTTGTTTTAAAGGCGTAAAAAGCTTTCCTACAGAGTACGCAGCAAACAAAAAAGCATGGATGACTGGAGCATTATTTGAGTCGCAGTTAGATAAGCTGAATAACAGAATGCGTCGTGAGAAGAGGAAAGTCTTGTTGTTGCTTGACAACTGTGCCGCTCACCCCCCGGCACTCCGTTTTAGCAACATTGAACTGGCTTTTTTTCCGGCCAACTGGTGAGTCTTAATATTTTTAAATGAAAAGTTCGAGGACCCCAAAACTACGATTGGGAATTTGTTATAAATCGTCTCTATAATACATTTTTCATCAACTTGAAATAATCCCCTGGGCCGTTTTTTTTATTTCTTAAAAATTCGTCAAAATTGCTATGTATAATAACTTAAACGCTAAATAAGCTGGTTCATTCTTATGATACGAGTTTGAATAAATATTTAAGTAAGTTAAAGTACTTGCAAATCATTATTGTAATAGTAACATGAATATTTTATTCAAGTATTTTTCAACAATCACTAAAAACTAGTCATATTTATAAAATTAATAAAATAATTTTTTTTTTTGAAAAAGAAATTTTTATTTGAAAAAAGTTACACGAACTTACAATGTGTATGTATTTTGTTGTTAGTACGTTTTGAACTAAAAAAAACTCAAAGTTACATAAAATTTAAAGAAAACATAGTAAATTTCATTCAAGCAAGAAACTAAAAAAAATGTATTTGAATATTTATAACTTTAAGTATTTGCAAATCAAAGATGTCTGCTGTTATATTCCCGAACAGCTTTGAGTAAATTTTCTGCATACTTAGGATGTGACTTTTTCACTTTATACTTAATCCATATTTTTTTAAAGTCTGCATGAGCTGATTCCACAGCTTGTTCTGAGTAGTATCCCAATCCTTTTTTGTTTTTTTCGCAAAAATCTTTAATATGGAAAAAAACGGCGTGAACTTTCGGAGTAACTTTAATCTCTAAATCTAAATAGCTTTTTTTGAAAACAGCAATCTTGTCAAGGTAATCCGATTTTAAATCAATCGAAAAACAAGAATTTACAACTTCTTTGAACTTGTCAAAACAAGTAACAAATTGCATACAAGAAAAATTACAGGTTGTTGTGCAAGTTTCACGTAAGAGATCCACTTTGTTTAGTAACGTTTTACTCGAATTCCCATTAAATCCTGCACTTCCGTATAAGATTATTTTGTTCGCTGTTGAATTATTATTTAAAGGTGCATTATTACTAACGATCGATAAAGTAAATAATTATCATATCGATAAATAGTAAAGTAGGATAAATATTCATGTTACTATTATAATAACGATTTGCAAGTACTTTAACTTACTTAAATACTTATTCAAACTCGTATAATAAGGATGAACCAGCTTATTTAGCGTTTAAGTTATTATACATAGCAATTTTGAGGAATTTTTAAGAAATAAAAAAAACGGCCCAGGGGATTATTTCAAGTTAATGAAAAATGTATTATAGAGACGATTTATAACAAATTCCCAATCGTAGCTTTGGGGTCCTCGAACTTTTCATTTAAAAATATTAAGACTCACCGTGCTGTACAAGCCATCTGCAGCCCCTGGATTTAGGAATCATCGCTGCTTTGAAGGCCAAATACCGCAAGATGCTGGTACAGCGGGCAGTCGCAGCACTCGACGCGGGAGAAACGATGCCGAACTTGCATGTTCTGCAGGTGAGTTCGTGATGTTTGGAAATTTTCAACATAAGCACATAGGCCTATAAAATCGGTATTATGCATTCAAATAAGAATGTTTCCGACACGTGATGTTTAGGCAGTGTTTAAATCTTGGAATTTGTTTCTTGTCTATAGGCAATGCAACTGACCGGTATTGCATGGAACCAAGTACAGTCTGACACCATTGCCAAGTGCTTTCAAAATGCAGGAGTCGTAAAGGCGAATGATCTCGATGCCTCTTCTAACGAAGAGAATGAGCTTGAGGGTTTCGAAGAGCCCGGAGATTGGGCACAAGTGTGTGCTGGGCTTCAGTTCGAGGATTTCGTTCATTACGATGAAGACTTGAGTACATGCGCGGTACAGGATGACGATGACATTGTAACTGAAATTCTTGCACAAGACTCAGACGGGGATTCGGACGAAATAGACGAAACTGTCAAAGAAGTCCCGGTGAAATTTTGTGAAGCTTTGTCGGCACTGGAAATTACAAAGCGATATATAATGTCCAAGGTTATCGATGGTAAAGGCATGCAACTCGTCAGTGACTACGAACGTTTCATGTACGAGTGCTCGTTGGCAGAAAAGAAACAAGCCACCATTGACAGCTTCTTCAAACCTAAATAACTGAATCAGCTTTCCTTATCTGACTTTTGTTCCTATTTTACTGTGATTGTTTTTAATCCGTACTTAAGACTAAATAATATATATGATACATAGTACAAATGTAAGAAATGTGCAATATGTACAATACAAATACATATTACTGATTAATTGCGGCGAGTTTCGTTCATTCAATAATGTGTGTGGGTGTATGATTCTAACCTCGAAATGTACCTTGATTTTCTTCGGAACATACAAAATTGGGTTATATGTATATTCCAAAATTCGAAATTTCACTTGTACGATATTCTCACTTATACGTAATTTTTAGCGTACCCCTTGAAATACGTATAAGTGGGGTTTCACTGTATTCTCACTGCGGCCACGTTCGAGCGAGGCCCCTGATATCGGGTACCACCGTCTCGCATCCCCCGCTAGGCCGCCTATTAACAAAAGGTGTAGATTTCTAATTGTATACGGTAAACTTAGCTTGGGTGAATACAGCTCAGAATACTGTATTCAAATCGTCACGCGCCGACAATTATGTACTGTAACGTGGCGTTTCAGAACGCCGTGACGCGTCACAAAGGCGCACAATTGATGAAACTCCTGGAAAACGTATCCCTGGCAGGGTACTACAAGCGAACTCGGTAAAAAATAGATAGTAAACTACTACTAATTCTTTTTTTGTCAACTCTGTGTTTCACGCTTCGGCGCAAACAAACAAGGTACCAGGACAGCAACAATTCCGACCACCGAGAGCCCAATATCAACCCTGATGACTACGAATTATTCTCCCAATCACCTTATCTACCGACTACCTGGTGTGCAAATCCTGCTGTGCCTCGGAAAGCACCTGGGTCAACATCTACTGTTTACTTGAACCTCTCGTACCACTTCAACTGCCAGCGTATAAGGATGTGCAAGGAGTACACACAAACCTTCTCCACAGCAGAGGGACAGTTTCTCTCGAAGAAGCTAACCGCCCGTTTTCCCAGATGCCGTGGATGCGGCGTACAGGTTCGCGCGAGGAGTGTATTTACAACTTCCCGGCCCGTAGACTTCTTAGTCCAGGGAAGATAGGAAATAAATCGGAAATTTTTGGAGACAGCAGATATCGAGATGCGGCTTTCTGCATTGTGTTCAGGAAGGTCCTAGGAAAAAAGTCTATATCGTCTGGTGGGGCCATTTTTCGAAAAATGCATTTTGCAATTGCATAATTACTTGCAATATTATGAGAACGACTGGAAACTCGGAAAAATCGCTCGGAAATCGTTACTCGGGGGTTTTTGGGGATGCTGAATTCAATTCTGGCGTTAGAATTATTCGGGGGCGTTCGGGGGTGGCTCTGCGGGGGCGCCCGGGGGGTGATTGGGGGGAAAATTGCAGCGTCCATGAAAACAAACGAAAATCGTTACTCGGGGGTTTTTTGGGATGCTAAATTCAATATTAATAGAAACTCCTACGATTTATCATTTGAATAAAGTGTTATTTTCATAATTTGTGATTTTAGCCGTAGAGCAGCCGGAAGCAATTTGTTTATAATATGTGAAATATGATTCAAGATTAAATTAAAATGTTTATAATTTATACCCCCCGATAATTCTAATGTCAGAGTTGAATTCGGCATCCCCAAAACCCCCGAGTAACGATTTTCGTTTGTTTTCATGGACGCTGCAATTTTTCCCCCAATCACCCCCCGGCGCCCCCGCAGAGCCAACCCCGAATGCCCCCAGATAATTCTAACGTCAGAATTGAATTCAGCATCCCGAAAAACCGCCGAGTAACGATTCCCGAACGATTTTTCCTAGTTTCCAGTCGTTCTCATAATATTGCAAGTAATTATGCAATTGCAAAATGCATATTTGGAAAAATGGCCCCACCAGACGATATAGATTTGTTTCCTGAGACCTTCCTGAACACAATGCAGAAAACCGCATCTCGATATTTGCTGTCTCCAAAAATTTCTTTATTCCGGCTGATTTTGATCTAAATGCCCTGGACTATCTCGACCGACCGCCAGACCAATTCTTAATTATTACCGTTCGAGTAAGTATACAGAGAGCTCGATGCCGCGTTCTTGTTAGCAAGGACCACAGTTATATCATGGGCGTTATGCCGTCGCGGCGGTACCATGATCAGTTGCTCACTGGCCATTGCACAGAACAATTACGTTAAGTTATTACGTAATTTAAGCATCAATAGTTACATATATGTATTATCTAAAGCCATATATTTCATATACTGAAGTAATTTTCTCCGTGATCTCGGACGCTTTGTATAAAATGTATGCTATTTTCTTATGCAGAAAATGTTACAAATGTACAATTTAGGCGTCTGTGAGGAGCACCGAGCGTTGCATTGCTGCCTTTACGCTTTTGCAGTCGAATGAGTTATACGATTTATTTCTCAATTAATTATTACCAATTATATACTATTTTTCAAACATAAGAACTTGAAAATATACGAAAACCCCTTACAAACACTTTTTTCTACGTTATTAATGACTTTTTTTATATTTTCATATTCTTTATTTCTCCCATTCTGCCAATAGTTATTTTTTCCTGTTAATCTGATGTATCCTCTCCAAAATCACTTTTCAAATTTAGAAATCGGATATTTAAAAAAAAAGATATGAGATTTTGTTGGAAATATGACGTGTTTGCCGTTTTTATAGCACTTTTTGGTAGTTAATTCAGTAGTTTCACCAACTGAACTTGAATGAAATTAGATTTTCTTTTTACCATTCGTTTCCTTATTAAAAAATAAAAAGATTTATGTTATTTCGAGTCCCATTGCTGCTTTTGGAACCCCACTCATGAGTTAGATGGTAGAAAAAAAGATACATGTATTAGAGAGTTAATAGTTAAAAAAAAAACTATTTTAAAGAGGTCCATTTGTTGCAAATGATATTTGTTTTATACAATTGCATATTTGTTATATTATATATATATATATATTTTTTCATTTATAGCTACATGTACAGTTTGAGTGATTCTCGAGTTTCTCTGAAAATTTCGTTTTTTATTATGAAATTGTTTAGACATTAGAATCATTCGCAAAAAGTTTGCTTGCTCTGAATGCGAAACTTCAAGAATTCATAACTCCGAATGTTTGCATGTCTTATTGAAATAAAACAATACGTGTCAATTATTTCTATATTCAACATTTGAAAATAAATATTTAAGGTGATTTTATTTTTCGGTTGTAAATATGATATGGAAATATTTCACAAAGTAAACGCCTTGTTTTGCCAACACTCTTTTTAATTTAGCTATGTTATTACCTGCATAGAAGTTGGTGTTCCATGTTGTACTATGGTCATGGCATCTTCCGGAGAATTATTCTGATGCTGCTGCTGCTGGATTTGCTGCTGTGGTTGTTGAAGATGCTTCGTATGTGACGTATTTATACCATGCCTTCGTTTCATGTGTTTATTGTAATTCGGCCAGTTCGTAAAATGATGTTGACATTCCAAGCAACTGTACGGACGTTCACCCGTGTGTTGCCGCCTGTGGGTCTGCAAAAACCTATATTAACTCATACCGAATCACACACAATTTTCAAGTCAAGAAAATTATGCTATAAGGTTTATAACAGGGTGGCCTGTTAGCTACTAAAACCACTTTCAGTTAATTTTTTTCATAATTTCAATTAATACAAATTAAAACACTGTATCCAAATTAATAAGCTTTACCCGTTAACTGGTACGAATTTTTTCAGTTTTTACGCTAATACTAGTAGCCACATACAACCGAGCTAATACACCAAAATTAGTACCCGGGGTTTAATTGGGCCCCTGATTTCATTTCAGAACTTATTTCTGGAATTTGCCACTCCTTGAGGGTGAAAGTAGAGTCGAGGTAAATTTTTAGTTTCAGTATGAATTTTGTTTTTATGTTCAAAGTCGGTGTACCTGTAGGGGTTCTTGGGGTCTCCGATTCCATTGCGTTAGTTATTATATAAATCTGCCACCCCCTGAAGATGAAAAATGATCCCTAACATATCAAGAGACTAGTCATTAAGTTATTTTACTTTTTGTTTTATATTGGCATCAGGCTGGCATTGGTGAGAAGCCGGCTAGCTGGTTAGTTGGCCAGATTCAGTTTTGATTTTAGTTATACAGGGTGTCTCATTTCAATCTATCCAGTCAAATATCTCGAAAACCAAAAGCGTGAGTGAAAAATGTTCTAGACAAAAGTTGTAGGTTCGAAGCGGGAAAGAAGATGAGTATCAGATTTTCCGTAAGTGAACTCGCCAAGGCCAGACGAAAGTCAATTTGGTTTTTTTAAATGAAACAACATATTTTTTTCGTCGGTATCTAAAAGGGTATCAAATTCTGCATCGAAAAGTACTACATACTTACCACCTAAAGTCAACTCGTGATGAGACACGAGCCCTGACTCATGAGTTTTGCATGTTAGGCAGGATTCGCAGAGGCGTGCATCTGACAGATTTTTGGATTTTTTAAGTTCTTCATTTCAAAGTTTTATTGTTTCAAGATTTTTTTATTTTAAATATTTTTCAAAGGTTTTTGTTTATTTTATCAGAAACTTTAACAAAAAAAACGTTGTTCGCAAACCGTACTTGCAATATCAAATTATCGAATTATCAACGCGGGTCGCGCTATCCCGAGTGCTATACGATCCACAGTCAAACAATGTCAAATGGGAGTTCAACGGTGCATTGAAGTACGCGGAAATGTTTTCGAAAGTTTATTGAAGTGATTTATAACCGCACGTAATTTGTTATCGTACATATAGTTTACGAATAAAGTTTTTTTTTAAGTTTTCGATAAAATAAACAACCACCCTTTTTAAAATATCTGAAATAAGAAAATTTTGATTTAATAAAATTGTTACGTCCTGCAGACCTCATTTTCCTTTCCCAGAATCTTATAGTCACTTTACGCCCTATATCCTCGCTTTATCTTCGCCGATTCAGCAGGTTCATTTCTAACTGTTGAAAATTAACCTTAAAAGTCCAGGTTGGACGGACATGGCAATAGAGCGCGCCACCAACAAAGGGAACTTTTGTAAAACGCTTCCGCTCTAGAGATATTTTTTTTTTTTTTTTGGGGGTTTTGTACTTCCACCCAAGTCAACGCTATTCAGTTAAGAGATTTTTGTCTGTGTGTTAATAAAATAAATACTCTTTTGTCATCCTTGAACCTTTACTCGAACCCACCGATCCTGCTTTGTATTAGTGAATAAAACAACACTAACTCGCAACTAGCAGTCTTCTACATTCCTTTAAACTCGCCACTTCGATCCTAATTTTCGCACGAGTCACTTATAATTATACCTCTCAAAAACTAATCCAAGCCCTTCCCCTAGACCGACTCCCATACCGTTACCATGAGGAAAGTGCGCACCTTATGCGCGTAAGTCAAGTCATTCGAATTTTATTGGCTGACAGTTACTGTCTGATTGAGCAGCCGACGCAATTCCAATCGCAACTGCCAGAAAATGTCCCTAGGAGCCCACCACTACATGTGGGCTCCGACTATTTTCTGAATCTCTCATCTTTTTTCCCGTTTTGAATCGTACAACTTTTGACTGAAACATTTTTTACTCACACAAAAATTTAAAATATTGCCGTTGCCATTCTGAATCCCTCACATTGAATTTTGCAATTCTGCTTTCAAATCTGAACTCAGCGACCCCCAAAACAGTGGTGTACCAATTTTGGTACAAAGCCATGGAGAAATATTAGAGTTATTCAAAAAGTGCATGTGGGACGGTCTCCACCAACTCGGCCACTTTTTTTTTATCCTCTCGGATCTGTTCCATAATTGGTTATATAGTAGTACTGCTTAAAGGTACTCTCTGTGAATTTTTTCAGCTTTTTTAATTTACTCGTTTCGGCAATGTTTTTTTTTACACTCTTATATTATGGAAGATTAAAGTCGAACAAAGCAAACTTGAATACAAAAAAGTTTTGTTTTCACATGAACTATTCAATGCAATATATGTTATATTTTTGACGGCATCATAAAGGCTATTTTCACCGAAAGATTATGGAAATTATTTTTTTTGTTTCAATGCGCCACTTTCGATTTCGCTGTAAATTTTGCAGGATATTTGGCAGTGTATTAGCAACGTATGGAAAAATTGGCATCGTGGAACTCGAAATTCTGACCGAGTAGTACAAAATTTTTAACTACGAATGGTGAACTAAGGTACATCTGAATTCCTGTTTACCATGAACTATTTAATCCTATTATTGGCAAGAATGTGATGTGAATGAATTAATGAGACCGCCCCATATATGATCCATTAACAGTTTGGGCACTTTTTTTCGCGAGTATATATGATCTATTTCCAATCACCTGGTTAAACTTAAAAATCGAACATTGAAAATGACAGAAACTCCCTCTTTCCTGATCTTAATTTGATTACGCGTCGTTTTTATTTTAAATTTGCGATAGAAGTGCGTGGCTTCACATGTCTATTACTGTATATTCAAAGGGCAAATTTACGTACCTACCCAAAAATTGCATTTCGTTTTTCGAGTATGTTGAAAATAGGGCATTCCATATGAAATGATATGTCTAAGCCCATCATCCTCAATTTTACCTACTATTTGTAATATTGTTCTACACAGAATATTTTTTGTCAATTCTATGATATGAGCTTTTCAGTAACTTCAGACGGTTGAAAAGTTCTGAACTTCTGGCAACAGATAAGTTATATTTTGAAAGGTCTTTACATTTTTGTAACTACATGAAATGAAGAATGCGTGTGGCCTGATTCTTAGGTAGAATAATGGAGATAATAGTGGACTAAATTTTGACAATGCTCAGTATTTGAACATGTAAATGTTACTAGAAATGCCCCATTATGCAGTCTTTGCACATAGCATGCATTTGAATTGTATTGAATCACTTTCTGTGCAATAATGTTAAGGACAACCAGCTGACCTATTTTGAAAAATTCAATTTCTTAACGTCACGACACATCAGAGATAACTTTTTTATGGTGCAATTTTAGAATGACTTTCGAGAAATTGGCTTTTCAAGTTATGAGTATGTTTTGTTTTTTATAAATTTCAGACAATCCTAAAGTTGCGAAATAACGGTGTTACCTAAACGTGCATGGTTACAGTAACGTTACTAACTTCAACTTCACTCATTTTTAATATTCTTCTTTAATTGATGGTATTTTGCAAGTGACAAGATGGAAAAAAATTTTGCGCGAGGGGCTATTCACTCGGGCAAATTGTGAACACAATACTTCAAAAATACAGTGATACTATCAGGAAGTTAAATGGTCTCAATGTTCCTTAAAATCCCGGAGAATCTATTTAGATACCTGAAACAGTTCGAAAGTATTGTAAAACACTTGAAGTCACACGTTTAGGTTGTAGAAATCGCGTGGTTTACGTTGAAACTCTTGCGCTAAACGCCTAATTGGTTGAATTCATCAAGATTGATTTTACATCATTTCTAGTGATTTCTACTGGAAATCGGTGGAAATTACTTCGTACGATAAAAATCAAAGTAGATGAATCGAAATAAATATTATGAAGTTCAAGTGGATAACCCCTCGGTATCCAATAATTTCTTTTCAAATTACAGTATAATGTATTTTTAGTCAAGTTTCTGCAACATTAAAAAAATTATTTATAGTCAACTGTGAACTTGGCCAAGTGTATTGTTCAATAAAATATTAACTTATGCGAAAACTGAAATCTTGATTCCTTTGTTGTTGATAATTTACAACTTACAGTCAATATTCCTTTAAATCGAAAACATTTGCCGCAAAACTCGCAGGTAAACGGCATTGCACCTGTGTGAATCCTGTGATGCTCTCTTAGTGTTCCTTTTTCTCTAAATGTTCGACCACAAACTGCGCACTGATGGGGTTTTGCTCCAGTGTGTACAGTTTCGTGTTTCTTCAATTGTAGAGGGGTCTTAAACCTGCATGGTAATAAAATTTTTCATTGTTAAGAAGAGGTAATAGTCAGTCTTCAACGAATATTATCAAGGCTTACGAATCACTCATGTGAAAATGTCGCGCTCGGCACTATTGTACATACAATGCTGAGTAAAAATATTCAATGCTTTTCTGTTTCATGCAAGAATAATGCCAGAAAATGTATTCCTGCATGAATGGTTAAGTGCCACGAAAATGTCTCATTGTTCATTTTCAAATATGTTTATTCATGTATTGCTAGTTACAGGTATATACTGTGTTCGAAACTCTAAGATTTCTAATACACTGGTCATTACGTAGAATATTTTGATTTCTGAGATTCGCTCAATCATGATGTATTTCTTTGCGGTTTACCATTATTGACTGACTGTGAGGTTCGTTGGGGGTTATTCTAACCTAGGTTGGGATGATGATGGAGTATCATTTTCAGTGAATTTAGGGGGTTTGCTAGCGTGCGGGGAAGGGGGGGCATGTTTTTTCCGCGAAATTGGGCTGAAATTCTTGTATATTGTCGTTGGGTACCGAGTTCAGGTATGGGCCTGCCGAATGGCAGGCAATTATGGTTATCATTCAGTATTAGCTAGAGATCCTCCGTTGGGAATTGCAGCAGCGTTTTCCAATGCTTTTTTGTATGTCACCACTAGTTTTTTGAGGCTGTTTTCGCAGTACAGTGATAGCAAGCTTAAGATCCTATAATCGAGGAATGATAGGATGCATGCTCTAATGATGCGATAGTAGATATAAAGGTCGATGTTGTTCTGTTTTTCGATGATACTCTGAGGGCAGATGATGATGTAATTGGTGATGTTGAGCCTCTTTGCTGATAGCGGGTATACTCTCATGGTTCGAGTCAGTTTTATTCCAAGGTATTTTAAGGTGTTTTTTATTGGTACGAATGTATCTTTTTTCGTTGCCAGGTCCATAAATTTGAAGTATCGTTGTTCTCGGGTGTGATATTTTCTGCCAAAAGGTACCACTTGCGTTTTTCCTTCGTTGCGTTTCATTGCCCATTTATGATAGTATTCAGTAAAGTTCTATGTTGTGCGCATCGCTTTTGACCTAGCTTGGTTTGGAAAAATTCCTGTTTTGTTTACACACGTTGTCAGCGTATTGCGAGATCATGGCTACTTTTTTTGGCACGTCGGATACATATAAGTTGAATATGATCGGTCTCAGGAGCGATCCCTGTGGCAGGGCGTGTGGTTACATTTTTAAGTCGCTTATCTTGTTTAGAAATTTGTCTTGGAATTTGCGGTTAGATAAGTACAACTCAAGTATTTTATGATGCTTATATAGGTTAATATCGTTTCGTTTCAGTTTGTATGTAAGCGCTCTTTGATTAATCTTCTGTTTTATTTTATCAAGAAGATAGTTTCTTTTGTCACCATTTACGTTTTGATTTGACGTTATGTTCTCACCAGCATGATTGTCACAGATTATTAGAACATCACCTATTGTTTTTATATTACCTACTTTTTCTTATAACAGCTCTTGTGGTAAGCCGCTTCACATAGTATACACCAGCCCCCTGACACTCACCAATGTTCGTATACTAAAAAATTGTACGCGTCTTGTCCCCGTTTTTTAGTTCCTCTACGTAGCGCTAGTAGACTTCTGACACGTTCGCTGCCTTCGCTGACCGCGCGCAAGCTCGTCAGGTAACTACTAGCGCCACTAGTGGTGGAAATTGGCGGCAGAATCGAGGGACATTTTGCGAACCACTTTTAGCAGCGTGTGTCAGGGGGCTGGTATACACACTAAGCCGACCACGGGTTATTTTTGAAGACAAGACAAAAATTCATCCCGAGGTTGAGCCTCTTCAATACCGTTATTAGCCAATATCCATTTTTAGCCTTCTCATATACAATGCCCATCTTTTATTGCAATTTGATGTGCAGTCTCATAGTTATAACTTTACTACGGACATTCACTAGGTATCCGTATTTATCAATTAATCGAAGCTGTATGTGATCTATGGTTCTGATGGTGATCGGAAGGTAAATGATTTGCGCTGGCAATTCACAATCTTATATCCCGGTGAAACAATCGGGAAAAATTCGTGAATAGTGTGCACTTTGCGCTCATTATGTAGGCATAGATTGTAATGCTACATTCGACTCACAACACCTTAAGAATAGCTACAGACATATCTGATTGGTGAGTTTTTCTAGCGGCCAATACACGTGGTGTGAATCTGGAATTTGATCTATGGAATTAACCGGTTCAAAATTTACGATGTGGCTACATTTGATTTTGCTGCACAACGTGTTATTGTTGGGCTTGATGCAGATTACAATATTAGTATTTTTAACACGGTTAGAACGTACTTTTCAATATCCTCAATTTCGTAGCTACTGGTAGATATGGTGACTAGTTTATCTGCTATATTTTATTTTGACTGACATCAACGGAATTGAAGGTTAACAATTCTACGAAACCAAGAGCATAATTTTTACCAGCAGCAAGTTCGATCGAAGGGAAATATTGCGCCTCGAGAATCGAAGACGTTGTCAATACGTTTATGTAAAAGAATCATGTATGACTGCAAGTGTTATACTGACCTTATTAAATTACGTATCATGTTTATTAGACCTGTCCTTAGGGGGTGACATCGGTGAAAAAAAAAGTCCCGTATTTTTGGATCAATTTCTTTGAAATTTGGACCAGTTATTTACAATCCTAAAACTAGAATCTGATCCGAAATTCAGCTCAATAGATCAAGTAATTCCAAAGTTATGTATTTTTTTAAGATTTCTTCGAAACATCCCTTGCGCAATAAGTTTCATCGTAGAAGGTTGAAATTTTTTGTGGATACACTTAATACCATGGACTAAAATTTGTAGCAGAGAATTTTTGATTAGAGATTTCTAAGTCATTGAAACTATTACTTCAACTATTTTAATTTTTTTTGACGTGATAACGTCTTATAAATCGATGAACACCGGCTGCATGCACGAAAAAGTGTCACGTTCCGCCTGAGCCTGAGCGTGCAAGCGAGAGCGCGGAACAAGCGATAGAGAGGCACGATCGGCCCAAGTGTCGGCTTGTACACATTTCTCTCTTCTCGCATGACGTCAGAGCTAGCAATTCAAATAGTTCTGCTACTTGAACACTGCCACGCGAGCTTCTTCGAGAACTTACGTGTTTTGTGTTTATTTCTAAAATTTAATAAGATTCAATTCATTTCCTTCATAATTTTCAGTCGGATTTCATTTTGTTCACCTCAATTAACTATTTTTTTCAAAACAGTGGTATAATTTAAGTAAAAAAATATTTGAATTAACGAGTGTAAATAAATGTTAATTTACCGAAAAATTATAATCTTCAATTGACTCCTTCTTTGTATTATACAAAACAATGATAATTCAGTGATAATAATTCAATTCAATTAAGAAAAGTATGCAATATTTCATCAATATTTCTTTATGACGTTATTACGTAAAACTATCGTCCGTAAAACGAATTTACAGACGACCAATTTTTTTTTTGCTACAATTTTTAGTATATTATAGGTTAGGAAATGAGTTATATTCACCGAAGCTAAAATTCCCTGCAACGATTTCAAGATAATATGCCTAAGAATATATCTGCCAAAGGGAAAAATGATTGAATGAAATCTAATGCGCAAGGAATTTTTTGATTACGTGAAAACATAGTTCTGAGATAAACGCAATTGAATGAATTCAGTTTCATGACCTTCTAAGAAGCAAATATGAAGTATGCAAAGAATGAGATATTTACCGTAGAGATAAGACACTTTGACTTAGTTGACTTTATCATTGATATGGACCACATAAAATTAGATCAAAAGGAAAAAAATTCATTATTCAATAATTTTTTTTTATCTTTAATTTCATTTATTTGAATCGAGTTTAAAATTCATTTCAGAATGTAAGTAATATCAACGAAGGTTGAGTCCCATAGAAGCGTACGGCCTGCAGGCTATTTGAAGCAAGAAAAGTTAGGGTGCTCGGACGAGCTATCCCCCCAACAGCTAGGTGTCGCTAGTGGCGCCTTTGCTTGTGTGGCTGACGTACAGCGCTCTATAATAATGTGTACAGTGCCGATGTGTTGGCTCCAACCGGCGAGTTGGGGTGATCGTGCTAACTCTCTACTGTCGACCGACGGTAGAGCCATCTTACGGATTTACGAGTCCCGGAAAGTTTTGCTTCAAGCGGCCCATAAGCCGTACGCTTCTATGTAACTCGATCTTCGTTGGTAATATATTGATAAATCATGTGTCACTCGTCAGTGCCTATCGTTGTTTTGATTGTTCTCTTCAATTGCATTCTTCGGTGCCAGTTTGTACCCAATCGGTTTCTGCGTGTCTGTTCTGAGATCAACCCGCTTCTTACTCCGCTTCTTCCTGCAGAATCATTCAATTTTCAATGAACTCACTTCGGAACATAAAGGCAGAGAAAAATCCAATTGTTTTATTGTGGAATAATTATTAGGGCTAGACAAATACTTCAATAACATATTGAGTAAATGAAAATGATCAACTAATATTTATCTAGCCCACACTTGAGTCTAATATACAATAATATACCTGAATTTAACTTTGGAGCTGACTGCTTGCAAATCAGTCGTGTGAAGAAATCGTTAGAATTCTCCAGCACCATACGTTGTTCCTTCGGCTTCTGTTTCAGACTTCTCCGCAGCGGTTTTCTTCATTTTCACTGTTTGGCTGGCTTTCTTGCACTCCGTCGTTGCGTTCCATTCAACCTTACGCTTTCATCTGGCATCTCGTTGCTAACTCATCTTTTTTGCATTATCTGCTACCTTTTCAGACCTCACTAATATCTTTGCCTTTTGAGCATGGAGCGCTCTCATGTTGAACTCAGCAACTGCGGTTGCTACTGTAGTTTTTACTGCACTCTGATTTATGACCATCCTGCCACACTGCAAAATCAGGCGACGAAGCATCCAGTTGGGCTGCGACAACGACGCACATCTGGCAGTATTTTGAGGGTACCTAGCAATCGATGGCCAGTCCAATAAGGATGTCGATGACTATTCTTACTCCATATAACGATGTAAGGCATCGTTTGTGCCATGTATCGTTGTAAGATACTGCGACGTCAAATACTTACTACTCCACTCTCCAATGCGGGATCTATTACTTCATGCGCTCTTCCAACAGTTTTTCTAGCTTTCTCGAAAACTCCCCCTTCTAACTTCTCAGTCTCTGCAATCACTTGGTCCACATGACTATTGAAGCTACTGACACTCATGCCGTTTCATACCCATTACGGTACAGAATTTTTCCATACTTGACTGCCCTAGTCCAATGCTGATCATTCCATCAAATACTCGCCTATTTATTTTGAAGGGTGACCTTGTCGAACTGTCATTGGGACGTGGATTCGTGTAATTTCCACCCATTTCATAACCGCAGCTATAGCATTTGACGACGAGCGAGTGCTGATTCGAGTTATTTTGAGAAGCAGATCTCTTCAAAATTTACGTCGAAGTAGTTCAAACCACAAGAAAAATTTGTCACAGTTCGTCAAATCTATCGTTCGAAAAATAGCTTGGCAAGCACATTCGCGGGGAATAACAGCTAACCCATAGAAATTTTCATACCTAGATGCTTAGAGTATATATCACAATAACTGGTAAGATAGTTATCCGCAATGTTACCGACCGATGATGTGGCGCACAGACAGCCTGTTAACTTCGCGCTCCTTTATTTTCGCTGCGGAGGGGAAGCCGACGAAGATCCCCGCATCGCGGGAATCCAAGGTGGACGCGATTCCCGCTGGCGGCCGGCGCGCCGCAGCCTCTTCCCCTTCACCCCGCCAACAATTGACCAGCGAACTTGCGACGGACCGACTAGCGACAAGGGAGTACCACGCTCGCCACCAAGACTTCATGGAGCTGCGCGGAGGACAAGATTGCGATTTAGCATTAAGTTCTGCGCGGCGATGCTATTAAAGGTGCGCGTCGAGTTGCGCAATCGACGAAATCGATGACGGATCGATTGCTGCGTATTCTTGTGGGTATGACGTCACGTATGGGACGGTGTATTGAGATCCGTGTTGCGGCAGGTTGTAGGTTTTTGAGACCACTCTAGTTCTGGCGCTTGTGATAAGTAGTCACGTTTTGGGGAGTTTTGCGAAGTAATGGAATCGCCCAAAAATCGCGAGGGGAATGGAAAGGGGGTTGCAAGGATGTAGAAGGTAAGCGCTGCTTCTATCCCTGCGATTGAATTTCGAGCATAATTACGAAAAGGCTTGCCGAGTAATGGATAGCCGTTATGGATTTGCGTTGTAGAAAAGTACTCGAAATGCTTTTGCCGATTTTTTTGCTCGATGACCGTAGCTTGAGTACGCGTGTTAGAGTAGAGTAAATTTTGAGTTCTTGAGAAAGTTGAGTAGAGTCACGGGTTTTAATTGAGTCTCTCTCGTTTTTGAAATTCAGTATAGCCGAATTCCGCTGTACCGGGTCCAGCCGCGTTATCGGGTTTTTCAGTGTCAACTCTCGAGTAGGTCGGGAAGTGCCGAATTGGAGTGCTCGGATTAGCGAATAACGTTTTGGAGGATTTTGAGAAGGTTTGATTTCGGATGCGTTGCGATAGCGTATAGTTTAGGTTACGTTTAGTTGCGCTTGCGCTTAGTTCCGTACCCGTTTAGTTAAGATAATGTTAATTGAGTTGTGTTACCTTGAGATTGTGTTTAGTTGAAGTTACATTGAGTGGTGCTTGCGCTTAGTTAAGTTGCCGTTTATTTAAGATAGTTTTTAGTCGAGTTGAGGTGATGTATAGTCGAAACTGCCGTTGCGTTGAGCAGCGGTTGAGACGAGAAGTTCGAGTATTGAGTTTTGGTTGCGTCTGAAATATAGTGGCGTTGCGGATTTGTTTAGTTGAAATAAGCTTTAGGTTAAGTTATGTTGTCACGTTTACATTTAGGGCAGCTCGCGGTAGCGTCGAAGCTCTGAGTCGGGTGAGATCTCGGGTGAGATTGAGGACGCCGTCTGTTCGGTAGCCCGACGGCGCACCGTCGAGAAAGTAGTTTTAGTTTGGTTTTGAGCAATTATCGCTGTGGAGAAGAAACGGCGAATTCGCAAATTGAGAATAGCGTATGGCGATTTTGTGATGGTTGCGTGACATTTTAGTTAGGGAGCCGCGAGCTCAGTAGAGAAAGAAATAGAGTAGGTTACGTGTAATTTCCTGTTTAATTTTAGAATCGCGACGAGCGACTTTTGGATTATTTTTTTTGTTTTTGTATCACCGCTATTGTGAATATAAGATTTTATTTGACTTCTTTTGTTAAGTAGCGTGTGTATTTCGAGTGTCTCTCTCTCTCCAAAAATTACCCCTCCCCTTTCCGCGGTACTGAGCTATCGAGCATATGCCCGAGGTATAGCGCATTAATGATTTCGAGGCGTGTTGATCACGCCAGGCGCCCAACAAAACTTCGCGATATTGTTTTAGATCCAGGGTACATCGTAGACGCCAAATTATTGTGCACGCGGTAAGTTCTCGGTCATTTTCTCCGAGTGACCGAGGAGCGGGAAAAATCCACGTCACAGTATTTAGAATGAAGGGTCGAATCTGCGTAGGTTAAGGTATATTTCGGGTGAAGGGTTCAATCCCTGATTCTAAGATAGATGTATATTGTATATATGTAGGGTAAAGGGTTAAATCTGTAAGGGTATGAGAGCATATATATCAGGTAAAGGGTCAAATCTGTAAAGGTATGAAGGCATATGTCAGGCGTAAGGGGTTAAATCTGTGAATGAATGGGGGCATATATGAGCGTGTCCACGTCACTTCACTCAAAAAAAAAACCGTCAAGTCACGGATCTTTGGGCCATTCAAAATATTCGTAGTACTATGAAAAAAAATTACCATTTCAAGGATTTTGAAATTTTTTCAAAAATTGTGGAGTTGGAGCTATGTGAATTTTCGGAAACCACTGTTGCATCGCTATGTTCGAAAATTCATATCTTAGAAAGTATTCATTGGAGCGGACTGATCCTGCAATCATTCTGTCGGTAAAAGAATGCGCTTCCATACAAAAAAATTTATTTTGAAGAAAAAAAAAAATTTCTGTCAATTTTATTTTACCGTTTCTTTTTTTGATTTCGCTGCCATTTCCGCGAGACTAACAACAATTCATGGAGATCATTTTTTTCAGATACCTGTATCTTTCCCCTTTAATCCTAAAAAAAATCGATCGAGAAAATACCTAGGCCGGAGAAAAGAAACGAAACGTCTCATCGCGCGTCATCGCGCTCCCGCGAGCTCGCTGTGTTGTGTATTGGGATGTACAATGGAGGCGTGGCCTAGAACTTGCGACCTACCGGCGGCAGCCAAAACCAGCGACGGTAGGTCACCTATTGCTAGATATGCACACTATGCGTTGAATTCGGGAGTACAATTAATTAAAAACGCGTAATATCTACAATTAGGATCAATATGAAACTTTCGATGCAAGACATCTGCGAATTCGCTCTTACGAAGCCAAGTAATAAAAATTTTATTGGAGGCGACAGCTTACTGAATGTTGGTCACATGCTTTCTTGCGGAAGAACGTCGACTGAAGTTGACATAAATTACGAAATAATGGCATTCTGTCTCCAAACATCTCAGCTGAAAAGTGCCCCACACGAAATCAAGGGTGAAATCACCAGGGCTGGAAAAATAAAGGCCATGGAGTGCACTTGTAAGGCCGGCTTGGGAAGTGCTTGTAAACACATTGTTGGTGTTCTATTATGAGCTCTGTGACTGAGAAGATGGAAATGTGGCAATATAAAAAATTTTCAACTGGTAGTATAGAAAAATTTAATACGTAAGTAGGAATATGGTAGGAATCGCATAGATAGGAATCGAGCAACTATAACTCAATTCTTCAGTAATTTTAATATAACTACTTGTGTTAGCAGGATTGTTAGTAGTATAGCAAGGGGGGTTCTACACGCAGATTCCGGTTACCGACACTTACCGACCGAGCCGACCAGTCCGCCTATACATTCTCCCCAGACTCAAACCCTTTTCCGCTCCGCGCAGCCCAGACTCAAACCCTTTTCCGCGATGACGTCACAGTCTGCCGTACCGAAGGTCAATTACCGACAGTTCGAGGGTCAAAATCGTGCTGTTTTACCTACAATCTTACCGACAGTTGTATCGATCAAGGGTCAAAATCGTGCTGTTTTACCGACAATCTTACCGACCGAAGGTCTGTAGTGCTCGCCTGTCCCACGATAGGACTGCTGATGTGTAACATGAACCACTCCGAATTCCTTTCCCACGGTAGGACTGCTGACGTGTAACGTCAACCACCTCACATTCCTTTCCCACCTTATCAACCACCTCACATTCCTTTCCCACCTTATCAACCACGTGACATTCCAAAATTAATGGTTCCGAGAATTGTTTGTCTCAACGTCGCACCGAAATCCTTTGACCGCATACCGCTCGCCGTCGAAACTTGTCGAACGCATTGTTTTGGCTAACCACCTTATCAACCACGTGACATTCCAAAATTAATGGTTCCGAGAATTTGCTGATGTGTAACATGAACCACTCCGAATTCCTTTCCCACGGTAGGACTGCTGATGTGTAACATCAACCACCTCACATTCCTTTCCCACCTTATCAGCCCCGTGACATTCCAAAATTAATAGTTCCAAGAATTGTTTGTCCCAACGTCGCACCGGAATCCTTTGACCGCGTGCCGCTCACCGTCAAGTCGAAACTTGTCAGGTGCGCGCGCATACGTATTTGATATCAGTCCCGTGACATTCCTTACCCTCCATCAAATTATGTGGTGGGGGAACGTTATAAAAGCGAAAAGTGAAAAGTTCATCGTCAGTCTGAAGCTGTTCTTCTTGCAAATGAGAAGTGCTCTGAAACAACGTGAGTTGAAGAAACGATTAGAACTGCTCCTCAAGAATATCAGAGAAGTAAAACATCTCCTGAAAATCAGATCCGACCTCAATCGACTTACAAGAGATTTCGAGCACCTACAACTGGACCGTAACGACAATGGACTTCTCAAAACTGAACGAAATCGCGCGGCTGGAGACGTTTCTGCCGTTGAAAAAAGTTTCGGATCTTGAAGCCTACTTCGAATACAGAGTCAGCGGTGTTCGTCGAGTCAAAACGAAATTTGGAGACAAAATCGTTCTGGACTTAGATGACGCTTTCACGATTTTTCTGCCCAACCGACTGAACAAAGCCCTCCACGAAAACGAAGATTTGTACCAGAAGGTGACAGCAGCCAGTAAGGAGATACGGTTGCATACACGCTATCTTGGCGGACCCTACAGTCAACTCGAATTTGTATACGTATAATATTCAAACAATGTTCTGTGTAAGTCTTACGTTTAATAAACAAAAAAAAGATTGAAATTATGAATATTTTTTCATTTATCCTGTATACCTTTAATCCTACGTACGTTTTGTATCTAGAATTAAGTCTCAAAATCTAAGAAAATGTCCGAACACCACTAAGCAACGACGGAGGGTTTCGAGCTGCAACTCTACGATGAGTATTTGGACGGGTTCAGACCGGAGTGCAAGGTCGGCCGATAGCCGCGGTACAGAGCCTGCGGTGTTGGGTTACTATCGCTCTAGGAATGCAAAACTCCGTTTGAGTACAGCTCGGTCAAGGATGGAGAGCAAGGTCGAATCTTACATAAGCTTCTGAAAAAAATTCTCTCTTAAGAGCTAAGGTGAAGGTATAAAATTATTTCATGAATATTCTTTAAAAGTTTTATTGAGTACAATTTTTAGAGTACGGTTGACAATTACTTCACAAAAAAATAGTACAATAATTCTATTCAACAGTGTCATGACCAGGGTGATATATTCGCCAGGAATGCGGGACCGTTCTTGTAGACGCTTCTGCGCAGTAACACAAATCGTACAGCCTCGCCATCCGGACAGTACGATGATTTTGTAGCCAATTCTGGAGTATGCAAACGTTTCGTGCTGCACAGATTGCGTTGGGTATTGTGTGAAGGTCGCATCTCAGAGACACAGCTGAAGTTTTTTGCAGGGTTTCAAGCGACGGGCAGTCAAAGTCCAACATATCGATGATTTCAACTTTCGGAACGATTTTGAGCAACCAATCTCGTTTTTCTTCTCCTTTTACGTACACGGTTTGAGCTTTGCACAGCCTGTCTTGAATGGTCCGCTCAACTTCCTCAAAAGGTACGGTTCCACAGCTCCAACGTAAGCCGTGAAAATCGCGTTCTAACCAAGAATTTTGGCTTTTATATTTGACGTCCAGTAATTTCCATTTGTAAGGTGGTTTGAAGAAAAACACTGAAGGAGATGCTTCCGAGTAGATTGAAATTACAGCCAATTCTTTTAACGTGAAGGTGTTGTTGAGAGGTCTACGAAAGCCTTGTATGTCAACGATGAGCTCCATCTTTGAACTGTGCGAGATGGTGGAAACGGGTCAGCTTTTATACCAACTTTTTCACCCCACCACTGAGCGGGTTGTATTCGACAATACGATCGTGAACGATCAAGCAGTACGCCGATGTTTCAGCGGGAAAGTTGGCTTTAGCTTCAAATTCAAGACGGATGTCGACGGGTCCGTACTTCAAAGATTCGTTTTGTTTCGAACAGTCGATAACGAATAAGGGGACGTCTCGAAGGAATTCACTCTTTGTCAGCAACGGCTCGGGGTTCTTGTCGTAGTAGGTAGCTTGGAAGTTTGCGTACATCTCGTACAGGAGCGCGTAGAGATTACGACTCATGTTGAGGTTCAGGTTACCGTACGGATAAGATTGAGAGTTTAAGAATAGCTTGACGTCCGTGATATCGCAATGATCGAAATGACTTGCGTTCTTGCCGGCCTTGTTCTTTCTACTTGTTTGGAAACTCAAAATGACGTACCGAGGTTTTTCAAGCTGAGTGGAAGTTTTCACAGTCCAAACGTGTTTCGATGTTGTGGGAAGTAAGGGATATTCGTACAATTCCCAACTGCGGAAACTCATCGAAACAGGCGGATCTCTCTGAATGAAATTTAGTAGGTCAACTTTTTTCTGATCCGCGAGTTTCAAATACGGTATTAGCCATTCCACTGCATTGATCGTGATTTTGAATTCCTCCTCCTGAGTCTGCATGATTGCGTTGACGTCAGTTTTTGATCTCGTCAAAATTAACTCATGTTTAGCGTTGACAACGATCTTGCGGTAGTCTTCGGCGAAACCCAATATCATGCTGAGCGGTATCAGTACGTCAAAGTTACCATCGGTATCGGTTAATTTTTTCTTCTCTTCTACATCGAGCCATCCAGCGTTCTCCATCAGCCAAGTCTGGCCAGGGTGCAGGGAAGCGTAACCCTTCATGAGACTTGTCAAGCCAACGTTCTTGCTTCTATCAACCTCAACTGCGTTAATTTCATAGCGAATTTCTTCAAACAGATGACAGATGGCGTTGTTTACGAGCTGTGTGTTCACAGTAGCTGTACCATCAGGTTTGAGGAGTCGTCCGTGGATATGTACCGAACTTTTGCTGGGTAATATGCATAAATCCTGATGCTGAACGGTGATTCGAATTTCATCGCTGTTGTTGAAAGTTGACAAGGCGTAAGGTTTGTGAGCGTGAATCTCGTAATGCGCAACGGATTCGTCAAAGACGACTGGTGTTTGAATGCTCAAGATTTCCTCCTCCATGGCACGTAGCAGATGATAAAAAAGCAAAATCGGATTTTTATTTGTCGGAAATTCCTCTTCCAAAAGGTGTCAGTTTCAGACCCAGAGCTATCAGGAACTCCACGTTTCGAGGTGTTAGCGGTTCGGGAATCGAACGACGACTGACTTGATCGGGGCATGTCGACTTACTGATATACCTACTCTTTGACAGTCTGTTATATACGATTCCCATCGTTTATCGCGATTTGATGTGTAGTCTCACAGTGATAACTTCTCCACGAAAATTAACCAGGTCTCCGTCTTGATCCACTAACCGGAGCTGAACGTGATCTATGGTCTTGACGGTGATCGGAAGGTAAATGACGTGCGACGGTACTTCCACGATCTTATATCCTGGTGGGACGGTCGGGAAAAACTCGTGAATAGTGTGTACTTTGTGTCCATTGACGTAGGCGCCCGTTGTAATGCTACACTCGACTCGCAACGCGTTGACCTTGAGTATAGTTACAGGCACGTCCGATCCGTGAGTTTTGTCAACCTCCAGTACACGTGGTGTAAATCCCAAAAGTTGAGCAATGGAATCATTCGGCTCAAAGTTAATCGTGTGGTTGCATGTGATTTCGCTGCGTAATGTATTATTGTTGGGTTTGATGGCGAGCCTGATGTCTGTATTTCTTAGCACGTTTTGAAGATACTTCTCTATGTCCTCGATCTCGTAGCTGCCGGTAGGTATGGTGATCACTTTGTCAGCTACGTAAATTTTATTGTGACCGACATCAACGTTGGGAATCGAATTAAAGGTTAACAGCTCTACCAAGCCAAGAGCATAACTTTTATCACGAGCAAGTTCGATCGGTGGGAAATATTGTGCCTCGAGTATCGAAGAGGTTCCCGAAATCGTTAACGTTAACGAATCATCCATGACTGCGAGTGGTAGACTGACTTTGACGAATCACGCACCATGTTTATATAGCTCGCCACTCAGAAATTTCAGACACAAGTGTCCGCATTCAAATGTATCGTAATCCTGGTACCTCTCATGATTGTATTTGACGCTACCAACGCCGAGGTATTTTATGAGGTCCGAGGGTGGTTGAAGGTTGCCGAAACTGTCAAAGTAATCGATATTGTTGTCGCGTTTCTTGTACGCAACCCAGTGTGTTCCCGGACCGTCTTTGTCGTCAAGGTTGATTATAGCTGACTCGTTTTTTCGTGGACCGTTTTCGGGCATTTCGTTTCGCATGAAAACACCGCGGAAATGCGGAACCCTCAAGATTTTTGCATATTTCAACAAGTCCCAATCAGTCAACGCTCGACGTGGTAGCGTCGCATCTAGTTTTTTGAAAGATGGAGACCAAGACCTGTTTTGTACGGTTTCATGTGAAGCCCTTTGCCCAACGCGATAGCTTCCATAGTTTTGTTGTGTCGTTTGCTTTCCTCCAATTCTCGTTTAGCCGCGCTCGCATCGTTCACAGCTTTTGCTATACCTGCCGCACCACCGGCTAACGCACCCGTAGCGCTGAGACCGGCAAAAATAGGAATCAGAAACGGTAGAAAACCACCGACTTTCGAAGGTACCGGTAGGACGCGAGGTGTTCGCACTTTACATTTACCACCCGCTTTTTTAACGGCGTTCTCAGCTCCCTTCAGCGCAGATTCGATAGCTACTTTTGCATCGTTGCTTGGAACCATGGAACGTTTTGCAGCATTTACAATTTTTCTCAAGGTCACATTTTTTGACTTTCGCATTCCCATTCCGAGTTTTGATTTTACTTTCATTGTATTAGCTACTGCCCAAGCGGCTGCCTTCTCACCCAAATTTGCGTCCTTTGCGAGAACCCGTTTCCAAGCTTTCTCAGCCAACACCCTATCAGCCTCGTTTCTAACCTCAAGGTTCTCACGATTTTTCGAATACGCTATATCGTGTTCCTTACACGCTGCATCGAGAGGGTTGATACCGGAATCGCCTCTCGCGAGTCTTTTCGTCAACTTCGTACCGGGACCGCAGTATTGGTAACCGGGAACATGCAACTCGATCGGAAGTTTGTTGATGATTCTATTCACCAGACCCTTGCCACGATGTTGCCGCCTGCTGCTTCGTTTACCTCTGTACGCGATCATGTTCGTGCGTTGACTGAAGAAAAGTGCTTTAAAACGGGGTATTTATAGCAAATCCGATCAGTCATGTCCGAGATGCGGTTTGAGAAACAACCTACCAAGCTTCCCGTGATGAATTTTGACAAACTTTCGGAGCAAAATGTCGAAAAGCACAAACGGCACGGTGAATTACTCCTGAACAGTGTACGTGCGATATTCTGTGGACCGTCGAATTGTGGTAAAACTAATGCGTTGCTCACACTTATAACCCATCCCAACGGACTCAGATTTGAAAATATCTACATCTACTCGAAATCTCTCAACCAACCTAAATACCGATTGTTGAAGCAATTGCTGGACCATGTTGAGAATACGGAGTATTTTGCGTTTACCGAGCGTGAGCAAGTGATTCCACCGGAAGAAGCACGGCCCAACTCAATAATCATATTTGACGATGTAGCGTGCGAGAAGCAGGACAATATTAGAGCCTACTTTTGCATGGGTAGACATCACGACGTTGACTGTTTCTATCTCTGTCAGACGTACGCGCGTATTCCCAAACATCTCGTGCGCGACAACGTAAACTTACTCGTGTTATTCAAATAAGACGATATGAACCTGAGACACGTATACAACGATCATGTGAACACCGATATGTCTTACACAGAGTTTAAAAGTGTGTGCTCTGCATGCTGGAACGGTGAGAAGTACGGGTTTCTGGTGATCGACAAAGACAGTGAGCTCAACGAAGGACGATACAGGAGGGGATTCGATTCTTTTGTTAGCCTGGAAAAGGAATAAAATCTAGCGTTTTCGAGCGAGAGACGCAGTAGCGCTGCAGACTCAGTTGCGTCAACATGCAGAGCTCTGAAATTTCCAAGCAAAAAGATGTCCTACATCAGATCGCTCAAGCAAGTGCTGCGATCCGTCGAAAACACAGATTGCTCAAGTCGGGCAGGGAATCTACGACTCAGAAATTGAGTGACGTTTTCAAACCAGTAGTGACTCCGTTGCAAGAACTGGTGAATGTTACAAAAGACACCAAACCTGTCAAACAAGAGGTGGAAGAAATTAAAGAAGAAATAAAGGAGATGAAAAATGAAACGAAAAATGAAACTGTCTCGGAAATGGACGATTCCTTTGCTTCGGCGGGGGATGAAACAGTCGTAGAAACACCGGTCGAGGACGAGTATTTTGCACTGATGAGAGATGCGAAGACAAAAGGCGAATTGGACAACGTGTACGGTGTACGCAACCTCTCAAACGGACTGATGATCGGTGATTCGTTGATATCTTTTGAGAGTGACTACGTTCGTATTGGCGACACGCGTTACCCGAAAACGAAGGGTTTGCTGGAACTTTTGTTCAAAAAGAAGCCCGACGGTTCTTCTGTGAGCGCCGGAGATCGGGAAAATTTTAAAAACATAATCCTCGCAACGAACGCGCATAAGAAGTATTACTCATCCGACGGGGCTGTTCGAAACGATAACAGTTACAAATTTAGAAATGTCATTGCCGAATTGATGGCTTATTCTCCGTCACCTCGTCGAAAGGGTAAAGGTCTACTTCCGCAAGCTATGATCACTCGACAAGGTGTTGAAACGGAATACGTCTTCTGGGATGATCCAAACGAGTTGGTGGAGCGTCTTCGTTTACTCCTGGCATCTCAGGCAGCGGGAAATCCGAGTCACAATAACGAAATAATCTCCATTATCGAAGAGCTACGCGAAGCAGGAATCATTTATTAAGCAGCTCCCGTCATTTTTGCATTCATTACCGAGATGAGCGTCGACGTGTTTGGACGTCAGCTGAATAAAAACACGACCGCGAGCACTCGCGGTCCTCCAGGTGTCGGGTTTCAAATAACAGCGGACGGGCATTACGATATACGGAACAAGAGACTGTGCAACGTCGCGGATCCCGCAGAGCCGAACAATGCTGTAACTTTAAAAACCTTGAGACGAAAATTCAGCGTGCTGCAAAAACGAATCGACAACCTCGATCAAATGATCAAAGCTTTGGAGATCACCACGGAGAAAGCCTTGGATACCTTCTACACAGACTTTAAAACAGGCAGAGACTTGTCGATTCGAAACGCGGAAATCATTTCCAAATTGGACACCAGACTAATAGCGTTGGAATATGAACGAGGAAAAGCAAGCACTGGTGACGGAACTGCATAAGCCTGCACGCCGGAATTACCCGCGTCGACGTGTAGACGTGCGCGGCATCGACGAGACCTGGCAGGCGGATCTTGTTGATATGACGTCGTACGCTGGGCAAAACAAAGGCTACAAGTACATGCTCACAGTCATTGATATCTTTTCAAAGTATGCGTGGGCTGTACCGATAAAGAGCAAGTCTGGAGATGATGTTACGAAGGCAATGGAATCTGTGCTTGTCCAAGGATGGGTACCGAAAAATTTACACGTCGACAGAGGAACGGAATTTTACAACTCGAAATTCGAATCGCTTATGACACGCTACGGAATCAAACTTTACTCCACGTACAGTAATTTGAAGGCTTCGATCTGTGAACGTTTCAATCGCACGCTGAAAGGTAAAATGTGGACACGGTTCAGCATGCAAGGAAGCTACAAGTGGCTCGATATCTTATCCGATTTGGTTTCGGCTTACAACAACGTCAAACACCGAACCATAAGAATGAAACCGTCGGATGTCACCGTTGCAAACGAGAGGCTGTTGTTACGTCAGGCGTACGGAGGGCTTCGAGCGATACCTACCGTATCGGCAAAGTTCAAATCCGGCGACAAAGTTCGAATCAGCAAATTCAAAAATGTCTTCGAGAAAGGTTACACTCCCAATCGGACGACTGAAATATTCACGATAAGTCGAGTGGAAAATACTCATCCTGTGACGTACAAGCTCAAAGACTACCGAGATCAACCCATCGCTGGTGGTTTCTACGAACAAGAGCTCCTCAAGGTTAAGCATCCGGATATCTATCTGGTGGAGAAGGTGCTCAAGAAGCATGGAAGAAAAATATACGTTAAATGGTTAGGTTTTGACAATACACACAACAGTTGGATAAACGAATCGGACATGTAACATTTTAATAAATGAATTTTTTGTAAAAACGTATGTCCCTCTTTATTTTATATCCGATACACAACAAGTATGCGTCTTTTTTAGACAATCGACAGACATGGTACAGTTATAAATTACAAAGCTTAGGCTTGTAGCCCCACGGAAGCGTGTCGGTTGTATTTTGAAACACGATCCGCTTGTCGTCATTCCAGCTCAGTGCTACTTTCTGCTGTTCTACGGTGTATACCTCGTGCTTTCGACTCATGATCAAATGCTGATTTGAGGATAGATTTTCACGTTTCAACGCACAGTCCAAATAATCGTTAAAGGTTATTTTTCTTAACGCTGATCCTCTGACTCCTTTGGCACGTTTAGTGTCTGTCTCATCTCCCATGACTCGGAATGCGTACAGTTTAGCTCGTAACCCTACAAATTCGAGCATGATTTTGCCGTTGTTCTCGTCTTTCATCAAACCGAGAACTTTTTTGTTCGCTCGAGGCATTCCATAAGCGTTGTCGAGCGGATAATCAGAAGTATCGAATTTATGCAAGTCCTCCTTCATAAGTTCGTATATGTCGGGGACGGTAAAATTGTAAATCAAACTATCTGTATCTGTGTACATTAATTTTGCTCGGTTACCGAATTTCTGTTCGATATAATTATAATGAAAATCATAGATGTACGTTTTAGCTAGATCCATGATGGAGAAACCTGCGTACAATGGTTTATTCAACTTGACTTTCATCTTACTCATTTCAACGATAATTATATCTTTGTCGAAAACGGTGCAGCTGTGAAAATTAGGCTTGGCTATGGTAGCTCTCGCACCGTACCGTCCATCCCATTTCGTGATCAATCGAACATCTCTGTACTTTCGCACGTTTTCCATAGTTTTGCCAAAAACTGCGTTGTTCATTAGCTTGTAAAAATTTTTCTCAAATTCGTTGTCAGATTTTTTTCGCAAATCGGTATTTAAATCTATATATTTTTTCAGCCACGGAGTTTGCTTGAATTTGAGAACTCTATGAATTTTGAGTAATTTTAAACCTAATTGTAAACATTGTTTCAAAACGCGGTAGTGAACAACGTAGTTTTTCTTAGAAAATAGCGTGGGTGTCAATTTTGGCTGTTTATTGGTCGAAATCGGAGGTACATAGTGCTCCGGACACAGTGGTAAATTCTTATGAGTTTCATGCAGTTCCTCAGGATATTCCAAATCAACCTCCAGTACGTAACCAAACTCCGCGTCGTCCGAGATGGTTAGAACGTCGCATTGTCCGAAGTCTGATAACCATTCGAAGGAACTGTATGGCAGAGCAAAGCTCATAGCAGCACCGTACAAATTATTAACGTCAAAGTACATGAGATAAGATTCTTCGACCTCAGGATCGAATTCCTCTCCCATATATCTATTGTTGGCCTTTGCGTATCTGTTCGAACACTGTGACACACCACCACGAATACCCTTTTCGATAAACATAACCATGTCTATGTCGGTGAGAAGCTCGAGTTCGATGCCTGTACATTTTAACATTGCATCAAACGACAGACCGGGCGCTGTGTAGTAATGTAACGGGTCCAGTTTGTACGTCGTCCAACAGCTCTGTCGAAAGTTTTGAAAAACGTCAGCCAGTAAAAACACGTCCGTCTGTAAATACAAGTCCGAATACTCTCCCAAAGTTTGAACGTTAAAAGTTTGCCATACGTTGCACGCATGCGCGTAATCGTCGTCCGATATATTCCGGTCGTTCAATTTTGAGTAAAATTGATGTTTGGATGGTAGCCGTGTGTCCTCGAGCTTCTCCCAACTGTCTATGTATTCGTACGGGAACACTCCTTTTCTGGTCAATAACTGAAATTTATCTGACCTATGATAAAATTTTCGTGTGATTGATTTCTGATCATCACCGAGATACGTTGCTAATTTCTCAAGACTACTGGGCATGAAGCGGTACGAATCTACGAATCTAAACTTTATATCTGTCCCCTCGACGTATTTTGTAAATGAAATGTACTTTTCTTTGTTTACGGGTAGAAGCTCAGTTGTGCCCTCGAACGATGTAGCCAGTGCTTTGATCAGGAAATGCGAATCGTAACCCGACAGATTGTGGAATATCACTGGGATGGTGTGCGAATTTTGGTAATTTAGATTACAGCTGCGGTGAGCAGCACCACGGTACTTTCCTGTGAAATGACAGTGATCCCGATGTTTCACGTCTGTGAGAGTAAACGGTTTTTCACAAATATGACAGACCGCCGACAAATCAAATTCGTTGATCTGATTGAAATTTAGTGGTTCCATCGGTACAACAGTCTTGTAGTATCCCTCTAACGAAAGTGCCAATTCCTTTAACTCGTTCACAAACCATTGGATGCAAGTTTCTCCACGATTAATTTTGAATTTTGAAAGCGAATCGTCAAACGCGCAATGCAGATAGTAAGCTATACTATACGGAAGATGCTTCTGATAAATTGTTCTATTTTCCCCAAAACTTTCACGTGTGGGTTGCAGTAAACATTCGAGATCCGCGTAAATGCAGAATGGAACGGTTTCTTTGTGCTTGAAATTTTTGAATTTTAGTATTTTTTCCTCATCTGTAGGTAGAATAACTTTGGTTTTGTTTAAATTCATGCAATCAGCTCGGTGCTTCAACAAACATCTTTCGAAATTGAAATGAGACAGACACCTATCGCACAACCAAGTATGACATTTATGCTTGGAAATTTGAGATCTTGTCAATCGAGACAGATTTCGAATCCATGTAAAATGAAAGATTCTATTTTTTTCATAATTTACCATATCATCGTCATCGTCATCGTCAGTGGTTTCAGTTTCTATCGCCAAAAGATGAATTACAGGTTTATCAGACTCGTTCTGACTCAGGTGAATCGGTACTATTTCACTTTTTTTCCGATCACCTTGGACTATACCATAAACGTTAATTGATAGATCGTTAAGCTTCTCAAATTTTGAAATGGTGTTTTTGTCTAGAGACATAGGAAACGTTATACCATCATACCGTAGCACTGAGCTGAAATGTGGGTACGAGCTGGTCGCGTTAGGATGGTTGTTGTCGGCTGGGAACAGAGCTGCGGTGACCGACCAAAGAAAGCAGTAAGAGTCGTTGTTTCTGATGTTTACTACAGCCTTCTTATCACTGATATGCTTAGGTAACGGGGTGTATGTGAAGACACCGCCTCGTAGTGGCACGTACTTGTTGATATTCACAGTCAAATTGATTATTTCGGTCAGCGACCAGCCTGAATCCTTTTCCTGGAAATCTTCCACCTTTTTCAACAAACGCTCCGTCGCGTTTTCGATGAACCATTCGTTGATATCTGTTGTCTGGAGGATGATTTCATTTCTCGTATTAAAAAATTTGATCTCTTCCACCGTGCGATCATCTCTTCTAACTTCAAATTTACAAGCCAGGATAACGTTGGCTTTCAAGCTCCCGTCTTTCTTCAGAGCGTTTTTCAGTTTCGTCACAGCTAGTACCTTTGCGTCTTCTAGAAATCTCTCCACATCTTTATGCTTCAAATTGACGATGGATCCAGTTCGAATTCTCCTCTCGAAAGCTGATTCCAAATCTTCCCACCGTACTCGATCGCTTCTTCGTCGGCTTCGTAATCCGTCACCCACTTTCTGCAATTGTTGAAATTTGACTGTCAACGATTTCAGAATTCCAATTGTAGTCAAAATTCTTGTCTTCTCCCCGATCGTTGAGGCGTTGTTGCGTAAGATTTTATTCAAAAGCCTGATATTTTGGGTTCCGAGTCGAATCCATTTTGCAATTTCTGCCGGCGACGATTTTTCCGATAAAATCTTGAACGCCGATTCCATAACATCGATCAATCTCAAACACTTCGCGGATTCCATCTTGAGCTCTTTCCTCACGTATGCTTGACAGCTTGTGACGTAATGATCGTTTGCAGTGATGAGCGTCCTTTTTTATAAGGCAGCTGTACGGATGCGCGCGCACCTTTTGGCATTCCAAGAGCGATAGTAACCCGACACCGCAGGCTCTGTACCGCGACTATCGGTCGACCTTGGATATCAAACCGAGTAAGTGAAAAACGATTCTCGGAACCATTAATTTTGGAATGTCACGTGGTTGATAAGGTGGGAAAGGAATGTGAGGTGGTTGACGTTACACGTCAGCAGTCCTACCGTGGGAAAGGAATTCGGAGTGGTTCATGTTACACATCAGCAGTCCTATCGTGGGACAGGCGAGCACTACAGACCTTCGGTCGGTAAGATTGTCGGTAAAACAGCACGATTTTGACCCTTGATCGATACAACTGTCGGTAAGATTGTAGGTAAAACAGCACGATTTTTACCCTCGATCGATACAACTGTCGGTAATTGACCTTCGGTACGTCAGACTGTGACGTCATCGCGGAAAAGGGTTTGAGTCTGGGCTGCGCGGAGCGGAAAAGGGTTTGAATCTGGGGAGAATGTATAGGCGGACTGGTCGGCTCGGTCGGTAAGTGTCGGTAACCGGAATCTGCGTGTAGAACCCCCCTTGCTATACTACTATTGTTTTTTGAAAATATTTTTACCAGGAAAAATATCGTCCTTTGTGAAATGTAAGGAGCACACTTTCATGGAGGAAGTAACTTTTTTCCCCATTTTCAATACTTTTATCCATGCTGCTCTTCGGTCCACATCTACTATTCCCAGTCTATTCGTAATCCTAGCAGCTTTACTCGTGCAGCTGAAAACACTGCAGAAGACTTCACTTTTGGATTTCCGCGGTGGAAATTCCATATTTGACCATAAATTGATACATAAACGAGTAATAACAAGTTGTGCCGACGTGCCATTAGCTGTCATATGCTAAGCCCGCAGAGCGACCTGCTATCAGCAGTACTGCGTTTTCACACCAGGTGGCGTCTTGAATGTTTGTACATTCCAATAGTGTTCATTTCATTTGATGCTCTTCTACTTACCGGGGCTATCCATTCTACGAAAATAGTTATTCAACCACCTTGACACTTCCGTCTCCTGGTCATTCTTTCTCGGAGTTATACATACCTGTGCTGGAATTGGGTTTGATTCTATTTCACTCGGTTTGTGCTATGTGACTGATGGATCTTTTGCAATATTTTGGTGACTCTGAAAAGCGCCGCTATTTTTAGCGATAATTCGCAGGATGAAGGTTAGTAGGACACCTTTATTTAAAATTATTTCATAATTTTTGTCGAATCAAATTTTTCTGATGGGGAAAATAATTTTGTTTTGACGAGTTTATGAGATACTGAGATGACCGTGTGTAATTTCAGAGCGCCACGAACTGTCAAGGCTTTAAACGAATCGCGTTTGTAAAATAGATTCTTCTGCTTGATGTTCTGCAGACGTACAGTACGCAAAAGATATGCTCCAAAAATAAGAACATGCCCAATTATATAGATCCAGCGGTGTTTGAATAGGTTCGGAATTGCTAATCAGTTGTAAACTTGCACGTGAAGCTAATCTGTTAACAGTTCCACCAACACCATCACACAGGCCTTTTCCATGTGATGTAGCAAAAAAAGTGTGTGTGTGTGTCAGCTCCGACGCACAAATGGAGTTTACTCGTTACGAACGATTATTATGATATATATCGAATAGAAAAAGAGGGTAAACACAAATCGTTTCTCAAGGAGTAAACTCCAAAAAATGCCATTCGGCTTGGCAGTGAAAGTCTTCAAAGTGATGTGTTATGTTTCTGAAATACTTTTTGTTCTTATATTGGGAGCTGCTCCATTGCAAAAATAAATTATTTTTGGAGTTTACTCCTTAAGAAACGATTTGAGTTATAGGGCCCGGTACGGAAATTATATGCGGAGTAAAATCAAGTGTAACACGAAAACTTCAGGCGTTACGTAGAAAGCAGCTCCCTGCAACTCTGTATTTCAGAAAACGAGTCTATGTTGTCACACTCGGTAGAGAGCGTTAGTAGTACAGTTGCACGGTTTGCCCGATTACCTTTACGGCCTTTACAGAGTGCAACCCGTGCAACTGCACTACTAGCGCCTTCAATAAGAACTAAAATTGTGTGACATACTAGGTTACTTTTTTTACTTTTTCGCTCGATCTAGTTGCAGGGGGCTGGTAGAAAGAGACAAACATATACATCTGTAGGACTGAATGTGCAATAGAATGAGATGGAATACATTACACAGCGTATCCTATACTCGGGGTCTCCTCTTTGTGCGGTGCTTTGTAGTCTCACTGTATAGTTCACTACCTCCGGTCTGAGAGTTGAATGTGTGCGTATGTTTGTACGTGTGTGTTGTGTGCCTTCGTATTACGAAGTTTTGCCGCAACTTGTATACTGCTGCCGAGTACAGGGTATGCATGCTATATAATAAATACATATAGTAGCATTTATTGTATCGATACAACGTACACAAACAGCAACCTAACCATCAACTGTTAATGTTTTGATTTTAAAGTTTCTTGTACTTCTATGCATTGATACGTGTAGTTTTATGTACTAAGCTTTTATTGAAGTAATATAAATAATCCGAATAATTACAGATATATGTTTGTTTCTCTTATCATTTTGGAAGATGCGTTCATTTACCCTCTTTTTCTATTCGATATGTATCATGATTATCGGTCGTAAGGAGTAAACTCCAGTCGTGCGTCGGAGCTGACACACACACTTTTTTTTTTATAAGAATCAAATTTTGAAACTTCTCTCATAAAGTTGCTTATTTTTTTTTTTTTTAAATAAATGAACCGCAACTGTATTATGTTTCAGATGCTCGGAAATTATCACAAAACTAAAATGTCTCAACTGATGATCACCGTAACTTTTACTAAACCACGATTGGATGAATAGTTGCCTGATTATTGCCCCAGTGAAACCCTTGCGTGGAATCTTGTACAACAAATGCATAATTCTCAGCGAAATCGCATACTACTAAAAATTCACCAACTTTCAAGCTGTCTTTTATCTTCTGCCAATAACTACTTTGCTGCTTTGCAATGAAATCATGTGCAACCAATTTTGACAGTTGATCACAGAAGTTATCTATAAAATCCTCGGACTTTTTGGTGAGTGTCTCCAAAGACGTTCGATCGAATGATATCCATTGTTTATGAGTAACATCGTTGATGAAATTATTCGCAAAGGCTTCCTGCAACGACGTTTCGATGACATTTACACCAGAACAATTCGAGCATGCTTCTAAATGACACTGTGGCTGTGATGGATTGCAAACAATTTGAGCTAAACAATGCTGGTAGGTCGGAAAATTCACAGCTCCTTTCTTAACTAAATTACTAATATTTGCACCCATCATCATCAGCTTTACATTCTGGCGACAGGTACAAACACACACGGTATAAGTGCCACTCGGTCCTGCCAAAATATATTCTTTCGGATGCAACTCTGCAAATTTAGAAAAACCGATTTTTTTATCCGGATAACGATCACGGAACAATCGATTCAATTCTCTCAGATTATTCAACATCAAATGCTTCTGAACCGATATGTTTTCACCATTTCTTTCAACGGTTATGCAGCTTCTATCACCTGGTGTTATGCGACTGACCTCCTCACTTCGATAAAATTCTACCATGAGGATGACCAGTAGACGGATACGAAAGGGCTAAGGTGGTTGAATGACTATTTTCGTAGAATGGATAGCCCGGGTAAGTAGAAGAGCATCAAATGAAATTTAACACTATACGCAACACAGCGAGCTCGCGGGAGCGCGGTGACGCGCGACGAGAAGTTTCTTTTTTTTTTCCGGCCCAGGTATTTTCTCCATAGATTTTTTTTTAGAATTGAAGGGGAAGGATACAGGTACCTGAAAAAAATTATCTCCATGAATTGTTGTTAGTCCCGCGGAATGGGAGCAAAATAAAAAAAAAAAAAAAAACGGTAAAATAAAATTGAAAGAAATTTTTTTTTTCAAAATAAATGCTTTTGTATAGAAGCGCATTTTTTTACCAACAGAATGATTGCAGGATCAGACCGCTCCGATGAATACTTTCGGAGATATGAATTTTCGAACATAGCGGTGCAACAGTGGTTTACAAAAATTAATATAGCTCTAACTCCGCCATTTTTGAAAAAAATTCAAAATCCTTGGATTTGAATTTTTTTTTTACGTAGTACTACGAATATTGAGAATGGCGTAAAGATCCGTGACTTGACGGTTTTTTTTCAGTGAAGTAACGTGGACTCGCTCATATGTAAATTCGAGGGTTAATCTGTCCAGGGCAGTGTTCGACGGTCTCTTCTTTTTGATGAATACCTTCAAAATGATAGGAGCGCACGCGCAGAACGAACTTCCTGCTGCGCAAGACCGGCACATGTGCAAATTATTACAATGAGAATATCACCTCAAAACCTGGTAAAACGTGTCAACAAGTTATGTGTTTTACCATAACTTGTTGCTTCTGAGACATCTTTTGTCCTAGGTATAAAGCAAGATCGACAGTAAAAACAATGCCGACAGTATTTGACACGTGGTTCGACCAATTTACCCGGGTTTTGAGGTTATATTCTCATTGTAATAATTTGTGTATGTGCCAGTCTCGCGCAGCAGGAAGTACGATTTGCGCGTGCGCTCCTATGATTTCGAAGGAATTCATCAAAAAGAAGAGACCGTCAAACACGGCCCAGGTATAAGGGGATATACATGGGTTTGAGGTCAAGTCTGTCAAGATCTGAGAGCATATACGTGGGTTTGAGATTAAATTTGCTTGACACGGCGGCAGTAGCGGCGATATCTTTATATAATATAGTATACGATCCGATATATATGTATATAGTTTTAAGAGAATTGAATATTGAAAATAATTTTTGTTTTAATTTGAAGAGGAAATTAAATATTTTTATATTTTTTTTACATAAAATATGCAATAATAATTGAGGTTACCGTACACACATCCCTTTGTCTCCCTGGACAAAATCCCCCCGCAGGTCCGCCATGACAAAACCACCACTGAAAAAATTTCCCCGGAAAAATTCCCCTTGCAAAATTATATACTTTCACCCGAAGCAATCATCGAATCGTCAAAATCACACATTTAATCGTCGACTTTCATACATTTTGATTTATTGTAATTTAATTTGTTTTATATTTTCTTCGTCAAGGGTGATTTTGTCCAGCGGGGATTTTGTCCGGGGAATTTTTTCCGGCATTTTATCGCGGAGATTTTGTCCGGGACGATTTCATTTTTGGGAGATTTTGATCGGCCACCATAATTGGCAGTACGTTATTTTTTCATGGATATAAAATAAATTTATATTATTCAATGGTAATTATCTGACGATTATATGTATAGACGATCGTTTCATATTACATCTTGTTCAGTCAACACTCAAATTGCCCGGGCGAAGCGAAGTTCGGCTTACTCGCAGCAAGAAGGCAGCACTAAGCAGGGCATAGATCACCCGCCAATCGATAGCCAATCAATAAATTTATAGTTTAATTTTATTGACGCTTGCGCATTTCGCTATTCTCTGACGTCACTCGCTATGAATTTTCTTATTGGCTCTTAGCTATTGGACATGCGCAGTCATTCTCACGGAGAAGAAGACGCCAATTCTCCACTGATATATATATACACTGGATTGGATTAAGCGTGGTGCCGTCACGCCAATTGAACGGTAGCCATTTTGTACAGATTCTTGTCACTTCAGATATATATATATATATATACGTGATATATGTATGTGTATATAATCGATTGCGATGGAAAATTACAGTAACAAAACAAAGCAATCAAAATATTGTGGGCGATCATTTCACAAGTGAGTATACAACGCTGAAGCGTTCTGCAAATGATAACTTGCAGAGGTTATGTCAGCATACGAAGTATTTACTAATTATATTTAACGAGTATTATAACGTACGAATCGTGTCAGTAAAAATTCACAATATTTGAATTATGAACCGATCTTATTATAATTGAAATTGAAAACTCGGGTATTATTGACTCAGGGATTAAATTATAATTCGATATGTAGATTTCCTGTGAAAGATGTGTTGCGCCTTCAGCAGTGGTTAAAAGAAATGAAGAGGAAGGATTGGAAGCCAAACCGAAATAGCACATTGTGTTCGGCTCATTTTACAAATGACTGCTTTGATAGGACAGGATTCCTAATTACATTGAAAAAGAACAGTGTACCAACTATATTTGACAATCCAAAATCAGAGTGTTCATCTTGTCACCGATTAAGGGAATATGGACGTGGCTATTCATTCTTCAAGTAAGTACCGTTACTCAATGCAACATAACGTGTGAATTAATAAATTTAAACTTTGCTTGTTATGTAGGTTCCCATTGGATGAACCTGATATTATGAAGCAGTGGATCGCAAATATAAACATTGGTCCGTGGTCTCCATCAAGTGATAGCCTTCTGTGTTCCGACCACTTTGAACTCTCTTGCTTTCAGAAGAAAAGTAAAAATTATATAACTTTACGAAAAGGCAGTATCCCAACGTTATTTGGTAAAATCTGAAACTATTAATCCGTTTTAGGTCAGAGAAAACTCAGTGTGCATAAAGACACGTTGATGTGATGCACTATTGCGTCAATGTCGTCGAAGCAGTTAATTACCTACAGATTATAAAGTGCTCTGTTACAGAAAAATCGTGTGTGACACATTTCTGTGCATTTTCATTGTCGTTATTTATTAGTAACTTATCTGTAGGTGAAAACTTGCAGCAGACCGAATTTCAGGATGAATCCGATCGGCCCACCACAGTGAATGTAACCAAATTACATGAGCACCTACACATTTGTACCTGATTTGCATGCTCAGATATGTACATCTTTTTTATTTTCTTTTGATTGTGCTTGTAACTTTTTCTTCATGTGAATGGATTGTGGATTGATACTACTAATTATATTGTTGTGGTTTATCGCACGCAACTCTATAAAAATTCCTTAACGTTTGCAAGGAATGTTTTATTCTCCATATTTTTGAATAAAGTTTTTACTCACCCAATTCGATATAGTTTAATTCAAAACTTTTTTTACATGTCTTAAGCTCCACTTTGATGATCAATGGATGGTAAATGGATTCCCTAACGGTTGAATTAGTGTTATACAAATTTTTGAATAATCCGTATGAAATTCAGCCCACCATAGGATAAAGGATAATGGACGGAAACTTCTTAGAATTGAGGACTTCTTTTGAACATAAAGAAAAATCACGCTTAAATACAAGTTTTTCGTCATATTATTTAATGATCTTTTACATCATATAATTGTAAATAATAATATACCTTCGAAAAAATGATTTGTTCTTCATTTAATGTATCAAACATTATTTTACTCGTCAAAAACTTTTTTGTGTGACGAATATATCGTTAGATCTAAATAGCATATATTACGCAGTTCAAATCTAGCGCGCATTTTGTGACAACTTTCTGTACAAGATGGCGGAAATTAAATTGTTCAATTGGACGCACGAGCTTACACGTAGAGTATACGGTAATATCCAATCCAGTGTATATATATATCAGTGCAATTCTCCCGGTTTTTCCGGCATATTGTTCTTACTGCTACCTCCTGTTCACCTCGTGTTTTTTCTTGTCGCTGGTTTATTTAATTATTCGGCTATTGATAAAAATAGTTGTGACCGTGGTATTTGGTTGAATTTTTTATTGAAGTTACTGTAATAATTAATGTGTGAGAATTCGCTTTAAAGGAATTATTAAATTAATTGTGAATTTGGGTGCATTCGCTACCACGTGTTTTTCTTGGCAACCACGTGCATTGTACATATCGGGTAATTCGCTAACTGTGTATAGTGTATCCAATAAATCAAGTTATAATTTTTTTTGCTAAATTTAGTGTCTTCAGTTTTTATTGTGACAACCTGTATCAAACCAGATCCCGAGTCTTCTCTCCTGTTACTCGCTAAAACACATCTCTATCATACAAATTTTATCTTCGACGTCTAGCAATATCCCACTATACTTATCAATGTGGTATTATTATTTATATTTGGGTACGTCAAATACTTTTCGACCGCAGCCTGCGGGCTTGGGTCAGCGATTCGGCTGCTGATTTTTTTCAAGAAATTAGGTTATAAAAAAAGACGATTCTCGTAATTTGAGCCTAATTTAAGAAAATCTGGAGGCTATAGAAATTTTTGAAGTTTTAAAAAAGTCGATTTTTCACTAATTTTCAAATATTTGTACCTCAGCTTCTATATAACTTAAAGACTCGAATCAAACGGCATTCCCCTTCTCTGACGTGTGTTTTTAAGAAAAAAATAGTTTTTTACTCCAAAGCAAAATCCAGTTTGATTGGGACCCTTTTCATGAGCTACTATTTTAGCAAAATTTCGCATATCTTTGAAACGCTGCCAAGTCAAGAATTTTCCAAGTAGACGGCCAATCGATGGCTCAAATTGTTCGTCTAGGTATACTTTATCACTACCTACACGAATTATTATTAATTACCACATTCCTTTTTATATACGGCCTCGCAAAACGAACTGATTTCTGAAAAATCGCTGTTTTCAGATAGCTGTAACTTTTTTCTACCAACTCGGAATCGCTTGAAATTTTCAGGGAATATACTTCATTCTATCTCCAAACAACGCTAAAAATTTCCAGCTAGGAGTCGAAGTTGTTAACGAGCTGTGAATTTCCAAAATGTTCAAGTTTCCCACATAATATTTCGTATTTCATGGCATTATCAACGACTTCTTGAATTGCGCGTGGCAAACTTACACTTGTCGATTATTAACCTAAATAAAAAGAAACATGAAGAGCTTGCAAAATTACATACTAAAGTAATGTTATAAAAATATGGCTTACATCCCTATAATTTGTATCGCCTTAAAAAAAAACTCATTGACTGCGAGAATAGGATATTTATAGTAGTATAAAATATTTTTATTTATCATTCATATTGTAATTATTTATTTGAAATTAAATATTTGTTTCTTTGTGTCCCATGAAGTCATACTCAATACTTGTTATATGGTTGATAATGCCATGAAATACGAAATATTATGTGGGAAACTTGAACATTTTGAAAATTCACAGCTCGTTAACAACTTCGACTCCTAGCTGGAAATTTTTAGCGTTGTTTGGGGATAGAATGAAGTATTTTCCCTGAAAATTTCAAGCGATTCCGAGTTGATAGAAAAAATTTACAGCTATCTAAAAACAGCGATTTTTCAGAAATCAGTTGGTTTTGCCAGGCCGTATTCGCTGTGAGCCTCGCTCGTGCCGCCACCTAGCGGTTTCAAAAGCTAAACAGCCGGCGTGTTAATTTACATTAGAGACATACTGATAAATATCCAAATCAGCAAAATATTATCAAATAAGTGATATTTCCATTGTAACAGTGAAGTGAAAAGTTGAAAATAATAACGAGTTAAAACTCCAGTAGTATGTAGCAATATAATATTAATAAATACACAATGAAAACCACTACCTTTTACGAATAAAGGTTTTTATTATTCTACTTGATAGTTGTTGTTTTATTGGAAAAAATTGGTGACTGTAAATTTACTAATACGCAGATAACATGAATAATATTATCGATGCAAAAGAACAAATTTTCTGGAATTTTATACAAAATTTGATATGTTTTAAGTCGTTGCATAATTCTTTCATGATAACCCGAGTATTAGAGTACTGAGGTTTAAAACATTCCGGCATAGTTTTCTGTACGGCATCTCTACTTGGCCAAAACACTAAATTTGCAGTTGACGAACTCAAATATTGTAAAGTTGAAAAGAATATCTTGGAGATAGTTGACCGATGTAAACCAAAGAAAATTGCTATGGCTGAAAATGTGAGGCCAGTTCTTATTTTCACTAAAAAAATTAAAAGCCTCTGTTTTCTTGTTATTGTAAATCTTTCCGATGGGTTTTCAGTTTTGGATAATAAAAAATTAAAGTTCTGGAAGTTCACTCCAGCAATATCTAATAAATCTTCATCGGTCTTAATAGATGGGAAACCACAGAAACTACGCTTTTCCTATTTTGAACTATTTTATGTGATGCAGTTGGAAACTTGTAAAATATACAATCACTAGTTTTATCGTTATTTTTGCAGTTAACAGCATAACAAGTGTAATTCCACATACCGTCTATTGTTTCTCATACAAAATGCTATCACAATACACGCTGGCTCAACTCACTACTCGCCACCCCGCGCGCTGCGATCGTTTCGCAGCTCCCCTCCAAGCAGCGGCTCACAGCGAATATAAAAAGGAACGTGGTAATTAACAATAATTCGTGTAGGTAGTGATAAAGTATACCTAGATGAAAAATTTGAGCGATCGATTGGCCGTCTACTTGGAAAATTCTTGACTTGGCAGCGTTTCAAAGTTATGCGAAATTTTGCTCAAATAGTAGTTCGTGAAAAGGGTCCTAATTAAACTGAATATTACGTTGGAGTAAAAAACTATTTTTTTCCTCAAAATACAAGGTCAGAGAAAGGGAATGCCGTTTAATTTGAGTCTTTAAGTCCCATAGAGCTTCCATGAAAAAATCGTGAAAATAACTAAAAAATTGAATTATTAAAAACTTCAAAAATTTCTATAGCCACCAGATTTTCTTATATTAAGCTCAAATTTGTAGAATCTTCTTTTTTTATGATCTACTTTCTTGAAAAAAATCAGCAGCCGAATCGCTGACCCAAGCCCGCAAGCTGCGGTCGAAAAGTATTGGCCGTACCCATTTATATTATTAATCATTAATTTTAATCTCACTATACTATTAATATAGCTAATATCTCTCAATACCCACTATATTTTCATGATGTCTGTTGCATATCTTTTATCACAAACATGTTATAACATTTTTTTGTAATCCTTTGCCCCATAGTACTCTAGGGCATTAATAAACCTATCAATCAATCAATCTCTTCCCCACCCCATCTATTCCAACCACCGCCCATCCTACCCCTATTTAACCCTTCACCCTTTGATCTTCGAGCTTCAACTTTCGACCTTCAACCTTCGATCTTCGACCTTTGACCTTCGACTTTTGAGTTTATAAAAAAATCTGGCATCGAGTACGTCACAGTCTGAAATTTGGGCTAGCTTGTTTTACATTCTCAGCTTCAAATTGATTTTTGTTTAAATTTCTCTAGCTTATTTAGTTACGGAGATATTGACATTTCAACATAATACGCATGTCGAGTGGTTTCCGACAACTGTGCGTTGTTTGCCGGGATTTTGTTATTTTGGACCTTCGAGATTTTTATTTTTCTAAATTTTAGATATCTAAGTTTTACGCTTTCTAGACTTTTATTCTCTAAATATCTTTGTTTCATTTATTGGCCAATTCAAAATATTAGCCACCCGCAATTTATCGATATTCTTGGATTCGGTTCTTGTGATCTGCGATCGCGGTCGAACTCCACGGTTTCTGGGTCGCGTCGAATGTCATTTTTAGTGCGGTCGTGTATCTTCGGGTAATCAACGACTTCGAGGATATAGACGATACAACATGTGAAATCAACTATGAATCAATATTGGAAAAACACAGAGAAGAAAAATCAATGTCTTCAAGTTGCACGATCTTTGAGAGACTCTTGTTGTAGAGAAGCTCTAAGCGTTAATGTTGAAACCTCGGTTTACACCCAAATCGAAATTGGATAGAAAAAGGTAGCTGATATAATTCGTAAGTTTGTAGAAATAACAAACGAAATCTGAACCCCGAATTACATTAAAAATTGAAAAGTGAAATCAAAATCGTGATCACACTTACAGTCATCCTCAGAACCCGTCCATGGATTCTTGTTACATAACTCATATCACTTGTCCCGTATGCCGTGTGGTATTAAACTTTACTAAAGCAGTACAACATAATAAAGGTAAATGGGTAATTTCTAACTTCAACAAGCAGTATTTATCAATCTTGACTCTGGTAGTAAAAAGAAGGCTAAACCCTCAGCAAAAGCAAATACAAAAGACTTTGTGCATCCGCAGCAACAGCAACGAAACTCTCAGAATGCAGAAGACGTCGAAAATCTTGATCCCTAAGTTCCTCAGGACAACTTTTATAACAGTGAAATTTGTGATTTATCACAACTGAACCATACTGCGCAAAGTAACGCACGGGACTTTTCCACACTCAGATACCAATATCCAGAATTATCAAGATATTTTGACTGCGAATTCTGGTCTATCAACACACTCTGAAACAATTGAATCGCCGATTTTACCAGTACAGAAAAGTGCTGAACAACCCGAGCAGCACTTTTCATCTTTTGGAGGAAAATTTACAAACTCCCTCAATATTCTACGAGAAAATGAAGTAGGATTGCAGGGGACTGAACAACCAGAGTAATTACCCGACGAATTACTCTGATATGCTCACGAATGTTCGACCAATAAAAGAAGAAATAGTTATAGAAAATCAAAGACAGGAGGAAGAAAAAGAAAATGCAGAAATACCCAATCACCATTTTTGAAAATGCTAAACAAAGCAGCAATCGCAAAGTCTCGTAGTAAGGAAATAGAATACAAATACTATGTAGGGATGAAGAAATTTGCTGCATACGTATTCATGACTCTCGCGGGAAATTTACCACTTCCTTCAATGAACACAGTTAGTCGTACTATACATCAGTGTTTTTCAACCTGTGGGTCGGGACCCTCAGTGGGTCGCTAAGTCTTACTCGGGGGGTCGTGGTTGCAAGGCAGGTAAAAGTATAAAGTAAGGGTTGTAGGTCATACACTACAATAAAAACACAACATTTCTAGTGAGAAGGCTGTGCCTGTTTATTTTTTAATAAGTTGTTTGCTCATGGTTGAATTTTTGATACGTGAATAATTAAATCATTTTTTAATTGAAGCCAATTTCTTCTACTAGTTTTTATGCTCACCACTAACAAGAACGTTAGTTTACATAGGTAGGAAGTGGGGAATGGCACTAATAATTTAAAGCTTCCCTCGCCATGGACATACTTCTTTTATCTTCATCCAGAAGATGTCAATGTTTTGCGAATTCAATTCCATTTTAATAATGCTATCAGCAGCTAAATCTATAAAATTTTTTTTTATCTTCATGCTCAGATCTGCAAGTTGTACTGACTTACATATCCAAAAAAGGATTTAGTATCCATCTTCACCCATTGTCAGCTTCAGAGTCCAGTTCAAGAAAGGAACTTCATAGTTTCTCTTCGAAATTATACAAGCTCTGTATCATGCCAGTATAGTGAGAAGTTACTACCAAAGATTGGTCCGTTGCAATTTCTTCGAAAATCTTCTGAAAGCAAGGGAAATACCCGTACACCACTTTTTTTTAAGACACTGACCACAAGCGGATTTTACGAAAAATTCTTTAATTTTATCCTTGGTCGTTAGAATGTTTTCTTCTCTCCTTTGAAGGCTCTTATTAAAAATATTTAGGTGGTCAAAAAGATCAGCGAGAAATGTTAATTTCAATAGCCAAGCAGGGTGATAAAAATAATTCATATAGATTTAGCATTTTGTGAGAACAATAAAAAATCAGCTTTTAGTCCTAGAACTCATGTCAGTAACTTTACTTTGAAAAGCCACCTGACCTCTATGTGATAAAGGATATTTTGATGGAGACGACCCATGTCTTCAGAAATGATTATAAACAGTCGAGTAGGCAAGGCTTTACCTTTAATAGAGTTCACAACTTTGATCACCTCTTTAAGCACATCATTTTAATCAGAAGATAAAAGGCTGCTAGAGCTCATTGATGAAGAAAGCAGTGTCCATGAAACAATGGGCATTATCGATCTTAATTTCACAACGAGCACACTTTTATTGCCGTTTATCCGTTTATACCTTTAGCACCATCGCTACAAATGGCGATACATTTTGTACAGTCAATCTCGTAGTCGCGGCCGTTTTCTAAAAAGATGTCCTACAAATACTAGCCAGTAGTATTCGCAGAAAGTACTTTGCAAATAAAATATCTTTTATCTGCTTCAGAGTGCACAAATACCATAAATCTCGTACAATTTGAAACATCAGTAGATTCATCTAACTGCGAAACAAAATGTGGGCACTTCGTTAATTTTTCGACTAATTGTTCTGGAATGTTATCGGCCATATCGCTTATTCTGCGATCAATAGTATTATCAGAAAGTAGTATGCTTTTGAGCTTGTTTGACAGGAGCGAGTCACGCTACCTCACTCGACACCACGTGCAAACGCACGGACGCCCCGCACCTCAACTTGCGACTCGCCAATCGCAGCGCGGACGCAATCGCGCATGATCGCACACGCACGCGTCAATCGTGCTTTCTCCCGCGGCTCTCGCTTGCTCAGTAATAAAGCTTTATACTGTTATTTACAGCTTTGTTTGAATTGACTGTGTTATGTGCTTCTCTTGTAATAAAAACAGTTACAAAACGATTATAAAGATCAATAACATAATCATAACATAACAAGAGGCGCAGCTTGTGGCTGCGTGCGTACGTGCGGTGCGTAAAATAGGTATCGGCTGGTACACACACTGCGGGTGCCGTTACTGATAGCTCAAATTTGAAAGAAATCGTATATTTTTCGCGAGTATTAGCCGGTTAGTACCTAGTATAATTATAAATACCACTCGCGATAATTTGCAACAAAAACATAATATTATTTTTAATCAACAAGTAAAAACAGGTACTAATATGGGACATTTTATTCGTTCCTGGTGGTGTTGGAACGGACTCGAGGATAATGACAACTCAGGACTGACATGTGATAGAAAAAGGAAAAACAGAATGACTTTATTACACTTAATAATCAAAGAAACAAATCGTGACACGCCTTGAGCCATTCCTACACTCGACTGATCGCTTTTGTCATTTTTTCACACACACTCTCGTTACCGAAAAATCGGGCGACGTTGGACACTCCCGCGCGCGTTCTCGCGGAGACTCTCTCACATACGCAAAACCGTCACTCGGCCGTTATTTCAGATTCCTACACTAATTTTATAACCTGAATTATAGCAGTTTGTTGCTGGTTAAAGGTTTTCAGCTTTCGTTCGAAGAAATCCATTGGCTTATTAGCTTCCATGGGATATTTAGTTGAGAGGTGAGGCATAAGCTTTGATGGTTTCAAACTTTCAGTTGATAATACTTGACCGTAAATGACACACTGATTTTATTATTCAAGTCCATAAAACCATGTTTCAGGTGATTGTCGTCATAAAGTCTATCTTTCTCGGTTGTGATTTGCTTCAACCACTGCCACTTGTACCAGACATGGAAGGCTACGCAGATCTTTCGAGAAACTTCTCCATTTTATGCTCGCTCGTAGCAAAGCACATTCATACTCGCTGTTCTACTTGGCCGTATTGCCAGCATTGATCCCCCTTCTCGCCTCCCGCGCCGCCACCACGGCCAAGAATATGTCATTGCCCGCAAAGTGCCCGCCACCACCTTGCACAGTACTTGATTTCTTGGTCAGTATAGGTACAGTCACAATAAAAAGAAAATTAAATACGTCGTTTTTGAAATCAGTAACATAGTTTGATTATGGGCCTAGGGGGTCGACAGATTTTTTTTTAATTGTAAAGGGAATCGCGAATTTAGAATGGTTGAAAAACACTGACCTAAGCTATCCCCAACCCTAGTTGAACATGAATTGAACCTATAAATTCGGTTGCTTATCTTGGAAGCAACAGATACCGTGATCGCATGTGTACACACGATATTTTTCGTCACACATGTGGTACAGGAAAATGATACGCGCACTTCCCAAATTCTTGTTTACCGTGTGCTCCATCTTTGTTGCCCTAGGGCGAGTAAAGCGGAAAAGTAATTATTTTTGAAGTGTGAATGCGCAAAGAACCCGGGCGCAACACGACCACCTACTACCCCACATAAAGGAATGAAAAGAGCCCTTTTTCGAGTATGTATAAGGAAAATATAATTATTATACAATAAAACCGCGATGTTGAAATTATTTTACCTATTATTCCTTTTACAGAACATACGATTATAGGTCCTAGTCCAAACGTATGATAGTCTAGCTGTATCAAGCAGCGAGCTACCGATCATTACCTCCACCCGATCATCGTGACACTCAAAGCTGCGTGACGCTATATCGTTTTGTCGTTGAATGCAGTTTATTTCTATAGACAATACAAGTTGTTTTAGGTCAAGGTTAGGTTACCAACCGTAGTAGCGTAGCGTACGAGACTGCGAAACAGGAGGATCTAAGTTCAAATTCTTCGCATATCAAGGATGAACTTAGTTGCCACTCGCAAAAATTGTCAGATGGGACACGTCGTTCAGGTACCGAATTGAAGAGCTACATTTCGGCAAGATTTACGGCAATTTTCTTTATCCTTTGTGTAAATGCGGGGGATTTTATTGAACATCTTATAACGGCTGCAGCGGTATGATTAGGATTACTAATCCATCCCTACCTCAACCCGCACAAGCTAACGCTTATGAGGACGTATGCGAAAGGGTATAGCGGTTTAGAAGTAATTGCTATTACTATTGTTATTGTTATTGTTATTGTAAAGTAGATCTCAAGTATTGTATTTAGTAATCTAAGAAATTTTGGCAAACTTTTATTGTTCACTAACTAAAGACTGACAACTGTCATGAGTCATTGTAACAACGCAATTTTAATTCGCCGCTTGACGCGGAAGAGTTAGACATGTTAGTCCTCGTTTCTAATGTTTCGCTACCCTGCTTTGCAGACAAAAATATTGCCGCAGTATCATTACACCGTCCAATAGAGTTCAATTATATAGCGTATGTTCGGTTAGTCTCTCAGACTACCAAGTTCCACTGTTTCTCTTCGGTACACATGCTGTTAATGATTCTGAGGGCTAATTTTGTGGACAAGTCCGTTACGTGAAGCAATGCAGATTCAGCCCGTAGCGGCCGGCCGGACTTCTCTGAAAAATTTGTCGTCTCGAAATCACTGACCCCAAGTGTACGTATAATTGTAGGTAATCTATTTACTAAACCTATTGAACAAGGCATGCGCGATGAGTGCGAATAGAATTGCTGTGTGTTCGATAAAGCAAATGGTGAACAGTAAGTCTTACAACCTTTTGTCCGCAAATGATGTAAGAAAAATGCGAATTAAGTGCACGAGTTCCGTTTCTTATCAGATTTTAATTAAATTTTTACCCAGGTTGAATAATTAAAAACTCCATACACGGCAATTATTTGATAAATCTATAAATCAGACTTACGCTTTGGGACACTGTGAACACGTGTACGGTTTGTCAGCCGAGTGTGTGAGAAAGTGAGCTTCTAGATTGCCCTTCTGTATAAAACTTTTACCACATTGGTCACAGGTAAAATTTCTCACACCGGAATGAATACGTTTGTGGGTAACTAAGTTTGGTTTTGTAGAAAATCTGAAACAAAAATGATGGTCAAGATAGTAAAAGCTGAAAACTATTACCTGTAATTAAAATTTTTAAATATGATAACAGATTTACGAAAATGCGACGCAAGTCAAAAAATATTTTAGGAAACTTTTATGAACTTATTGAGACGAACCTATAACAAAATATGTAGAAATTTCTTGTCGAGAATCGTGAAATATTTCATAACCATGTCGATTTTTTGACAGAACCTGTGTTGCTACTGTTGAAAATTGTGTAATCATAAACTTACTGCCATTAGAACAAGATTTTTACGTTCAAAAGTATCTCCTTCGATTTTCGAAAACATAGGCAACATCCCTACGAAGAGAGCTCCCGTACCCAATTCTTCAAACACTAAAAGTATCAAAGTTAGCAGTACCGACGGTGCTCGTGAACCAATTGTTACAAATACCAAAAGCGTTGTAATAAACAATACTAGCAAACTATTTAGCCCAGTCGAATTAGACCAAATAAGGGGTCGACATCTGGAAAATTGCCAGTAGCAATTTTCATTCGGAAATCGTTGGGGGGGGGGGGGGGGGGGGTCACTGGTAGTCTATATTTTACAGTGGTCCGAAAGCCCGAATTCTCGGCCAAAACCCCCAAACCGAAAGTTATCATCCGAGGTAAAGCTTCAGATATTTTTCAATAGATAGCATTAGAGCTTGGAAATCCAGAAGGGCAGCTGTTCATATTCATTTCATGGCTTGTGGTAAACCCTTAAAAGTGACCATTGTCGAGACTCGCGCGGGACTGTGGTGTGTGCACGCTTTCGAGCGCGCGAAAGAAAAGCCTGTATTTGTTCAATTTTCATCAAAATCGAGTGAACCAAAATGGATATTATTCCTCAAGGTAAGTGAATTACATAAATTTTGTGAATGAACCAAGTTTCGGAATTTATGGCGATGATATTAATGATGCAATACGAGTGCTGCAAAATAACCTATTTCATTGAATTGCATTACTATCTGTAGAGAATTAGTTATGATCCCCGGAGATCCTGCGGAGATCTCAACGATTCCTAGTGTGAAAAAGTATAGAGAATGTGAAACCGTTGGCATCGCGTGCTCTTTTTTGCTCCATGGGTCAAAAATCCGTATTCTTTGAAGCAGTGTTTTGTCGACTCGGTCGGAGCCTCGAGGCCCGCCTCGTGGGATTAGTGTAGCGGGGCGATGCAGACCTTTTCTTTTGTTTACATATACCTGGGGACCGTTAGAAATGTATCTGATGTAATATACATGGTGTTCAATTTGAATTTCATTAGACTCGCACTGCTGAATATTATCATGAAAGTGAATAATTCTAATTTATAAATTATAAAAAGTAAGTAAAATATTCGCATTTTCAATGATAGGATCCAAGACGGAGGTTGTGCAGTGGGCACGACAGCAACTGTTTGATGCCGTGCATGAGGAATGGGACGAAAATCTCGATACTCTTATCGAAAATTTGGGCGTTAAACTGCTCAATAAAGCACCACATTTGTTTCGCATCGAAGATCGTTCGCGACAGGCGTTGAAAAAAGTCATTTGCAATTTCAAAATGAAATGGCGAAATGTTTGCCGCATTAAGAATCGTTTTCTGAAATGACGGCAATATGGCTCGGCGTTTTTTTGAAAACACTGAAACGTCTGCTCGCATTCTTGGGGTCGATGCTGAGTTAATGAAAAGATTTCACGTAATTTTGCAAGTTATGTCATGCGGGTTTAACGTCAAAGTAGATTCGTTTGGAAAATATTGCAACGAGACTGCTGATCGATTCGTTGAATTATACCCATGGTATTGTATGTCCACAACCGTACATAAGGTACTTATGCATGGCGCACGGATTGTCGAATTAGCCATTTTGCCAATAGGACAGCTCTCTGAAGAAGCTCAGGAGTCGCGAAATAAAGACGTAGGGAATTACCGCGAACGTTACTCACGAAAATGCTCGAGAGAAAAAAATATTGAAGATATATTTCTCCGACTTCTAGCTTCTTCAGACTCGCTTATTTCGAGTTTGCGAAAGGCACCTCCCAAAATGGGAAAAAGTTTGTTTCCTGAAGCGATCACGCTTCTAAGTTATGAAAAATTTAGTTTTGAAGAAGGCGACGCAAACAACGTCATTCATCAAAACGACGTCGATGATGAGAATTCAGATAGCGATTAATATGTATCTTTAAAAAGTATGTTATTTTGTTTTATAAGAAAAAAATCTGTATGAATTAAAGAAATTAATTTACAAAATATCACTTTTAACAAAGTTGTACCATTTTTCACGAAATATTCCCGCCATTTTCGGTCTAACATTTTAAATTTCGCATTTTTGCATTCGTTTTCGGAATCGGCGACCCCAAAACATCCGTGATTTAACGTTCGCCATTTTGAATTTTGCATTTTTGTTTTTTTTTTGGAATCAGCGACCCAAAAAACATTCGTAGTATGAATTTCTAAAAATTCGTACCATTTTTTGTAAAAAATATCCGCCATTTCGGGTCCGCCATTTAGAATTTCGCATTTTTGCATTCATTTTCAAAATCAGCCAGCCAAAAAACTATAGGTATAGTAATACTAGCAATTTTCACTGAGAAATATTTGAGTTATTAGTTTTGACCAGGAATTCGGGCTTTTGGACCACTGTACGGCGTTGTATTTTCCGCCATCTTGAATTTAAGGGTGAATTTTTGTTTCTTGAATAACTTGTTTATTTTCAATTTTACACGAAAAATGATTATTACCAAAGTTGTTTGGAATAAAATTACCTACAATTTTGGTCCATATCAATTTTTTCGTAGGATTGATATTTTTCGATTTAGACCCGAAAAGAGAAGGTGAAATTTTGTTATTCAGTTATCACCTTTATTTTCCATTTTACACGAAAAATGGTTATCAAAAAAGTTGTTTGGAATAAAAAAAAAGAAGTCATCGATAGTTATGACGAAGAATCAGGCGACCCAAACGTGGCCGGACCATCGGCCAAACGTTCAAAAAAGGCATAATTCGAATTTCAAAATTTCCTAAAATGTACTAAGAAAAAATAAATTTTCATCATTTTCATTGTAAAAGTTATACAGTCGGAGAAACGGTTTACGTACACCGCTCCTTCCCTTTACCGTAAGCATGCGTCCCCAAAAATATGCAACTTAAAAAAAAAGTCGATATCACAGTTATAGCAAATTCAATTTTCAACAAGTTAGTTTATTATCGTTTATACGACAAAATCAATATTAATCAAGATAATAGAATACTTATGTTCACCCCCGCCTCTTTTCGGGTCTAAATCGAAAAATATCGATCCTACGAAAAAATGGATAAGGACCAAAATTGTAGGAACTTTTATTCCAAACAATTTTGTTGATGACCATTTTTCGTGTAAAATGAAAAATAAAGGTGATAATTGAATAACAAAATTTTACCTCCTCTTTTTGGGTCTAAATCGAAAAAGATCGATCCTACGAAAAAATTGATGAGGACCAAAATTGAAGGTAATTTTATTCCAAACAATTTTGGTAATGATCATTTTTCGTGTAAAATTGAAAATAAACAAGTTATTCAAAAAAAAAAAAATTCACCCTTTAATTCAAGATGGCGGAAAATGCAACGCCGTGCGGAACCCGAAAACCAACATATAGACTACCAGTGACCCCCCCCCCCGCAACGATTTCCGTAGGAAAATTACTACTGGCAATTTTCCAGATGTCAAATTCTAATTCGACTGGGCTAATTAATTATGGTGTAGTAGTGTGAACTGTTGAAGAAAAGACTTTGTCTTACAGTGTCTTCACGTAACGCATTAAAAATATCTTTACAGGTGCTGCGACTAGCATAAAACGTAAAAGACCGATTGATGATGACAACGATGATACACAAGAGTTGAAACCTAAATTGAAGACATGAAAAAGTATACATATTCCATGCTGGCTAGGCATAAATAATTTATACCTTCTTCTTTGTTTCATAAGCTTATGCTGCATTCGTCGGGATTCGGAAATGCCATCTGCCAATGTCAACTGAGTTACTTTGAATGACACAGATTCAATGTCAATCAATATTATACAATCTTTCACAAGGACAGATCAAGTGCACTATGTTACATACCGTATTATTGAGAGTATGAGCCGAGGTTTTTTGTTGTTGACAGCACTCGCCAAAATTGTCTTCATCTAATACGCGGACCCGTTTCATGTGCGAGTAACTACGAAAAACATCCTGAATACTGTGTCAGAATTGGGGGTTGTCATATATGAATGGTCAGCTTATATTCAGAAAAATACAGTTCTTATCTATTTGTAATTACTTGAATATTTTAGATGTCATGTTAGTCATGAAGCATCAGGGAGACTTCATCAAATCAGATGTTTCTACTGTTCTCTGTCCATAGTCAATTATTAACAATCAATTTTTTGCATTTTACAGTTCGTTACTTATAAATTGTAACACGGCGTACTGACGTCGTTGTTACCGACCTCCAACTCCTTTCACCTCGGGAAATATTTAACTATTGGCAGCGAAGGGCGGTCCACTCACGACAAGGTCAATCTTGATCGAAGAAAATAAATCTTATCATGTCCTGTTTCCTTTGTCATATGCCATTCCTTATCCACCTTTCGAAGTAGCAATACAAGGAGAGTTCTACTTACAGATTCCTGTTACCGACACTTACCGACATTCTCCCAAGACTCAAACACTTCTCCGCGATGACGTCACAGTCTGCCAAAGCGACTTGAGGTTAAAAACGTGCAACCTTACCAACAATTGTATCGGTCGACGGTGAAAATCGCGCTGCTTTACCGACAATTCTTATCGATCGAAGGTCAAAATCGTGCTGCTTTACCGACAATCTTACCGACCGAAGGTCAAAGTGTCCATGTTGTGTAGGGGCGGGGGGAGGGGTGAACTTGTTTACAGACCTTGATGTCGGTTACCTGTACCGCATTCTTTTCCCACGATAGGACTGCTGATGTGTAACATCGACCACCTCACATTCCTTTCCGACGTTATCAAGGACGCGACATTCCAAAATTAATGGTTCTGAGAATTGTTTTTTATCCACTCGGATGTCGCTGATGTGTAACATCAACCACCTCAAATTCTTTTTCCACGGTAGGATTGCTGATTTGTAACATCAACCACCTCACATTCTCTTCTCACGTTACCATCCGCGTGACATTCCAAAATTAATGGTTCTAAGAAGTGTTTTTTAGCAACTCAGATGTCGATAGATTATAATCCACATGACATTCTTTTTGGCTTGTAACTGTGCTGTAAACTCTATGATGAATTTTGAACGGGTTCAGTCAAGGCCAGAGTGTAAGGTCGACCGAAAGCTGCGGTAGTATCCATTCAGAGCCAAGGATCTGCGGTGTTGGGTTACCATCGCTCTAGGAATGCTAGAAACAGCGCGCGTACACACAAACATACGTACAGCTGCCTTATAAAAAGGACGCTCATCACTGTAAATGATCATTCAGTATCAACATGTCAAGTATGCGTGAAGAAAAAGCTAAAGATGGAAACCACGAAGTGCTTGAGATTGATCGATATTATGGAATCGGCGTACAAAATCTTGGGTAAATCATCATCATCAACAGCAGGAATTCAAAAATGGATAAGATTCGGAAGTCAAAATATTCGGCGTCTCAACAAAATTTTGCGGAAGGCTTCATCAATTGGAGAAAAGACGAGAATTATCACAACGATCGGACTCTTTAAAGCGCTCGCGGAAAAATTCAAATTTCTTCAGAAAACGGGTGGGGGTACGCGGAAAGAAAGAAGAAGCGATCGAGTTCACTGGGGAGATTTGGAATCAGCTTTTGAGGGGAAAATTCGAATTGGATCCATCGTCAATTTGAAGAATAAAGATGTGCAGAGAATTCTAGAAGAGGCAAAAGTACAAGCTGTGACAAGACTAAAAAATGCTTTAAAGAAAGACAGGAGCTTGAAAGCCAACGTTATTCTGGCTTGTAAATTTGAAGTTAGAAAAGATGATCACACGGTGAAAGAGATCAAATTTTTTAATACGAGAAATGAAATCATCCTCCAGACAACGGATATTAACGAATGGTTTATCAAAAACGCGACAGAGCGTTTGTTGAAAAAGGTAAAAGTTTTCCAGGGAAAGGATTCAGGCTGGTCGTTACTTGAAATTATACAACTTGCCGTCAACATTAACAAGTATACACCACTACAAGGTGGTCTGTACACCAACACCCCGTTACCTAAGCATATCAGTGATAAGAAGGCTGTGGTAAACATCAGAAACAACGACTCTTACTGTTTTCTTTGGTCGGTCACCGCAGCTCTGTTCCCAGCCGACAATAACAATCCCAACACGACCAACTCGTACCCGCATTTCAGCTCAGTGCTACGGTATGACGGTATAAAATTTCCTATGTCTCTAGAAAAAAAAACCATTTCAAAATATGAGAAACTTCATGGACTTTCCATCAACGTTTACGGTATAGACCAAGGTGATCGGAAGAAAAGTGAAATAGTACCGATTCACCTGAATCAGAATGAGTTTGATAAACCTGTAATTCATCTTTTAGCGATAGAAACTGAAATCACTAACGATGATGATGATGTTGATATGGAAAATTATGAAAAAATAGAATCTTTCAGTTTACTTGTATTCGAAATGTGTCTCGAATAACAAGTTCTCAAATTTCTAACCGTAATGGTCGTACTTAGTTATGTGATAGATGTTTGACTCACTTTCAATCTGAAAGATGTTCAATAAAGCACAAAGTTTATTGCATGAGTTTGAACGAGACCAAAGTTGAATTACCCACAGAGGAGGAAAAGATACTGAAATTCGAAAATTTCAAGCACAAAGAAACCGTTCCATTCTGCATTTACGCAGATCTTGAATGTTTGCTGCAACCTACTCATATTCAAGTGTCAGAAAATAGAACAATTTACCAGAACCATGTTCCGTACAGCGTAGCATATTACCTCCGTTGCGCCTTCGATGATTCCATTTCAACGTTCAAAATTAACCGTGAAGAGACTTGCATCCAATGGTTTGTGAATGAGTTGAAGAAATTGGAGCATTCGTTATAACCATATTTCACAACTGTTGTACCCATAGAATCGCTCAATTGCAATCAGCTTAACAAATTAAATTTATCAACGGTGTGTCACATTTGCAAAAAACCGTTCACGCTCGAAGATGTCAAACATCGTGATCACAGTCATTTCACTGGAAAGTACCGTGGTGCTGCTCACCAAGGCTGTAATCTAAGTTATCAGAACTCACATACTATCCCGGTGATATTCCATAATCTGTCAGGTGACGATTCGCATTTTCTGATTAAAGCATTGGCGACAACTTGTAAGGGTACTATTCAGCTTCTACCCGTTAATGAAGAAAAGTATATTTCGTTTACAAAATTTGTTAAAGGAACAGACCTACAGTTTAGATTTATAGATTCGTATCGTTTTATGCCCAGCTGCCTCGAAAAATTGGCAACGTATTTGAATGATAACCAAAAGACAATCACACGTAAATTTTGCACTAGCTCCGACAAACTTAAGTTATTAACCAGGAAAGGTGTTCTCCAGTATGAGTACATGGATGGTTGGGAGACGCTTGAGGACGTTCAGTTACCGCCCGAGGAAAAATTTTATTCAAAATTGAACAACCAAGATATTTCGGATGAAGATTACTGGCACGCATGCAAAGTTTGGCACGCTTTCAGGATTAGAACGTTAGGAGAGTACTCAGACTTATATTTGCAAACCGACGTTTTTCTATTGGCAGACGTTTTTGAAAACTTTCGGCAGAGTTGTTGGGCAACGCACAACCTGGACCCGTTACATTATTACACCGCGCCCGGGCTGTTGTTTGACGCAATGCAACAGTGTACCGACATGGAGCTCGAGCTTCTCACCGACGTAGATATGACTATGTTCATAGAAAAAGGAATTGTATGCAGAAGCGAGTAATAGGTACATGGGAGGTGCTTTCAATCCAGAGCTAGAGGAGTCCTACCTTATGTACTTCGACGTCAACAACTTGTACGGTGCTGCCATGAGCTTTGCTCTACCGTACAATTCCTTTGAATGGATCTCGAATTTCGAGCAATTTGATGTTTTTACCATCTCGGACGGAGCCGAGTTTGGCTACATATTAGAGGTATACGTGGAATATCCCGAGGAACTGTACGAAATGCACAAAGATTTGCCACTTTCCCGGAGCACCACATACCTCCGACCTCAAGTAGCAAGCAACCGAAAATGACGACCACGCTACTCTCCAAGCGAAACTACATTATTCATGACCGCGTTTTAAAACAATGTTTAGAGTTAGGTTTAAAATTATTTAAAATTCATTGAGTTCTCAAGTTCAGACAAACACCGTGGCTTAAAAAATACATAGATTTCAATACAGATTTGAGAAAAAAATTATTGAATTATTAGAAAGGAAAGGATGAATTTATTCAGAGAAAAACAGACGTGTACAAGATGGAGACTCTTGGAATAATAACATACGAAGAAACATAAAAAGATATCGCAGAACAAATGCATAAAACAAAGGACTCTCTTGTTATCGGTGAACGGCCTGAATACGGCCAACACTCTCTCTTATTCAATGCCGTTTAATTGATGATATGTAATGTTGCTGTTAGACCTTCGAATTGGTGCTTAGCTAATGGCTTAATTAGAATTTCAGCAAGCTGCAGTTTAGATTCAATATAATTTATAATTACGTATCCTTTCTCACACATATCGCGTACGAAGTGATATTTAATATCTATATGTTTAGTTCGCTTACGATATTCAGGATTCTTGGTCATTTTTATCGCGCTTTGATTGTCGACTTTGATCTTTATAGTTTCTTTTCCGTATCCGAGATCCTCGAGTACTGTGCGCAACCATAAAGCCTCTTGCGTTCCTCGCGCGAAGGCGACGTATTCAGCTTCTGTGGTCGATAAAGCAACGACTTGCTGTTGCTGACTCGACCAGGTAACTGGACTTCCGTTGAACATGAAGATATAGCCGCTGGTCGATTTTTTTGTATCGATGTTCCCAGCGTAGTCCGCGTCGATGTATCCAATAACTTCGCATCCTTGATTATTTCTGCTAAATATTATACCGAGCTCTTGCGTCCGTTTTAGATAACGCATTATTCCTTTGACAGCTTTCCAATGTTCTTATCCCCAATTGGTTAAGTATTGACTTGCCTGGCTTACGGAAAACATAATATCAGGGCGTGTTGTAGTCGCTATGAAAATCAAAGATCCAACAGCTTCCCTGTATGGAATCTTTTCACATTCATGAATCTCTTGTTTTGTAGTAGGACATTGATTTTTATTCAACCGGACATTTGGATCTGCTGGTATACTCGAGGGATTACATTCAGACATATTGAATTTTCGAAGTAGTTTTTCTATGTGGTTGCTTTGTTTGATCTTGATATACAAGAGGTGTTCTATCATACAATGAGACGAAGACATTAATCGAGATATTAAACCGTTCTAACATCATGTTTGAGTGAACTTATTTTTTTTTCTCTTTCGTGTGTATTGTAACGTATGCGATTTTTTTTAGGTCTTTGCCTGTGAGAAATCCTCGTTATTTTGAAGTTCTTTTGCCTTAAGCTTGAAATTAAGGTAAATATAAATAATATAAAGGACCCCCTCTGATGGGCAAAAGGAAGGTCGGTCTTTCCGACCCAAAAAACACCCTGAATCAATTGATCTACACGGACTTAGGTGATGCCAAAGCCGCCTTGGTTTGTGAACAAGCACCTCCTTCCTATGCTCCCTTACGTTAGACAAGAGCTGTGTTGCTTTTGCTACCGATCGGAGACAAGAGAGTGAGGTGTATGTCATCTGTTTGGAGATACGGGTTTCCCGCTGCTCCCTTCTGACTGCGAACTTGGAATAAACAGTGTCGCCTTCCCATTTCTAGCCCTGAGTTGATGACCCAAACACAATACCGATTCTGCAGACCAGGGACAACCTTGGCTGCCTGTCGGTTTTTTATATAATACAAGGTGAAATACTGAATAAACAAACCGTGAAGGACAGAGAAAACTGACGCGTGGTATAAGTGTGTGATAATCAACCAAAGTAAGTTTTAATAGGAAAGTGTCAGTACAACTCTGCGCCAAGCGCTCAAACAATCTTAATTCTATGAATTAACCGCGAAAATCATAAAATAACATAAAATAAAATAATATTGCTAGAATTTATAGGTTCTGCTCCTAGTTATTCTCACGGCTCAAATTTTCTAATCTAATGGCTCTTATGGAATATTTCCTCTTGCTCTAGACATCCCGTGCTACCGTGGATTCTATCTAACTCACATGGCGTTAAATTGGAATTGAGCGCTTTGCTTGAAATTCCTTGTCACAATCTATTGAAGCTAAATTCGATAGTACCCTCAAGACGAGGAACACTTCGTTATCAAAAAAAACCTTGTGTGCCACAGTTCGGCGCTTTGCCGGACAACTGCCCGTCCTTTACAAAATCTACCCTATACTGTGAGTCAGTTCGGCGCTGTGCCGGTTAACTGCTCGTTAAACAGAGTTCTATAGCTAGTGAGTCAGTTCGGCGCTATGCCGGTCAACTGCAGGCGATACTCTCCGCGGTTCTTCTATTTATACTCGTTTCGATTTCCCATCCCGCTACATTCTCGTCGTCTCCTCCTTATTCACGACCTTTCCGGAGGATCTTCGAGTCAGCGTTGTCAACGAGGCGTCGGTCATCGTCTGTTGTTGTTGTGATTTTTTGTATGTTACGGGCATTGTTGATGTCGATGGCAATCTCGATCAGCTGTCCGTTACAGAATCGTATACCAAGTATTGTTTCCTGCTACCATATATCCCGGTAAGCCAAATCGAATTGCAACGGAAAAGCCCCCCCCCCTCCCCCGCACCGTCTTAGTACAAACTACCGGGTGAAACCCTGTGTTTCGAAAAGGCTGGAAAAGAAGTAAATTTATTAGGTTATCTTCCATTATGTTTGTTAACGAATTTCATACTCCTGTCAACTCCGTTATTGATACCGATAGTTTGTAGGTCATTATTTCTAGTTTAGGCTGCCGACCAATACTGTAATGAATCCTTATGAGAGTGATTCTCTCAATAGCGGCACTGCGTATATCTAGTATTGTTTAGGAGATCGATTAATATTTGTAATATTGTAAATTATCTTATAACCACTCATACCCTCTGGTTTAACTTTTTTTTGAATAATATCTGTTCTTAGGATTGTTCAGAATTCTCACGTATGTGTTTGTATTCTTGTATTTGGTGTTACGTTCAATTTTGGATTTTCTGTTCCATTTTTTTTTCTCCCCCCACCTGGGCAGAACTGTGTAAAAGACAGTTGACATGATGACTGCCTTCTCTTCTTCGCAATAAATCTTTTTTTTTTTTTGTTACGTCCGGCGTACTACCCCTCTCTATTTTTCCTGCTCGCTAACTCTCCCACAGTTCTTATATTAATATCACGGTTTCTGTCCTGTCCTCTTATCTCTACCTAGCCTCATGCTACTCACTATCGACTTTACTCATCTAATCCCATTCCCATCCTTCAGCATTTTCAGACCTTTTCTGCACGCATATGTTTTGCGTCTCTGGAGACACTCCTGTTCTAACTTTCAGCAACGTCACATCTAGATTTCTTATATAGCTTCGTACAGCACACTTCGTTCTTATCGCTATTTCAGCTTCTTCGCAATCAATATATAATTGATATCTCAAACAAACCCAACGTTATTCAACCCTCATACTGATTTCCGGTTGTCCTAGTACGTAAAAGTGAATCCAAACCAGTTTATTCCTACCGCTCGGGAGTAAACCTCATTCACGGACGTAACAGCTTCTTACAAATTTCACTTATGACTTATTGATGGATGTGTCAGAATTTATAGCTCCGGCCCACCCCCCCACCAAATACTGAACAGCCGAGTATTTCTTGTCCGGTAATTATTTCCTATCATCACTTTTCTTTTCCTCAGTGAATCTCGCGGTACTGTACCTGGCACCCAATTGGATGAAATGATCGAGATTTCGTCTACTTACAAGGAAGGTATCCCAGCCTGAACTCTCGGATTTGATTTCTTTTATAATACATTATAGTAGACTAAAAACTAAGCGACACGTATTTTTTTTTTATCGGCCATGAAACACTTTAAGAGGGTGAAACCGCTCTTCAAAGTGAGGCATGTCAAGGGGCGTTTTGGCAGTTTCACCCACAAGAACATAATATTTTTGAACCAATCCAACTGGAAAAGTTTTCTCCTGAAGAGAAATGGATAAAGTATTTTTCTTTCTCTCAAAAAATAAATAAATAAATAAATAAATTGAAGGGGTGAGCCAGCCCTAAATATAATCACATTTATGTAAAAAATAGTCAAATACAAGTCCAAGAATTTGAAAAAATATATATATTGTACATTTCTCTATCTAATAAAAAAGTTTCAAACAAATAAACGTAGAAAAAGATTGTAATAACAATAGTATAAAAAAAATTATAATAACAATAGTATACGCATGAAGTTGGCGGTGGGGTGAGATCCCGAAAACAAAACAAAAAGCATCTAGCAAACCCTTTGACAGCCGTCATCGGCTGTTTATGACAGTCTTTGACAAATATCTTTATAGGCATCTGTTTCTGACGCGCAAAAAATGACCATGCAAACGAAAATTATCAAGATGATTCCCGACGGGAATTGTCTTTTTCGCGCGTTGGCGTATTGTGTATACGGCACTCAAGATTGACACGCAGAGGTGAGACTGAGTATCGTTTCAAATATAGCGGATAATTGGTCTACATTTGCGGGTTTTATTACAGGTAATGAGTCAAACGGTGCTGTGATTAGGTCACCTGGTGATTACGAATCACATATGAATAAAAATGGAATATATGGGGGAGAAGCAGAATTAGCTGCAGCTGCGGACATTTTTAAGATAGGTTTAATCGTGTATCGCGAAGAACAAATTCATCCACACTGGATCGGATCACAAAATGAAACACAATTCTCGCTACTCTTCACCGGCGACGGAGACAGTCGACACTTTGATGTCTTGCAGAACCAAAATAAAATTCAGATAGTGAGTAATAAGTATGAAAAGTAACAATCAAATAATAGTAAATCTAAATATATCACCAAACACTCAAAAGGACAGCCAGGATTTACGATGACAATGAAGAAAGGAGGAGTTTCAAGCAGCAGACAAGGCGATGAAGATGGTGGATGGTCGGAAGTATCACAAAAGAAAGAGGAAAATAAAATTGTAAGTGCGAAGAACCAAATAAGCCATAGAATAATATCCATCAAATATTCGTATAACCAGGTAAGAGGACGACCAGGATCGATGTTGACCACAAGAGAAAGAGGTGTTTTGCGGAATGAACAGTGTTCACAACAACGTTGTGAACGCAACTCGTTGGTCGCGCGCCTTCCAACCCCCGCGAAGCAACCAGCCTTGCACACTTTCCAATCACGCGACCCAGAAGAAAGTGTGACGTCACGCACGCCGCTCACGCCACCCACGCAGCCGAGCGCGTTGCGTAATCAACCAACGTGTTCTCCCGCTGCCAAAGACCAACCGAGGCTGCAATAAGAGACGGCCGATCAGACCGATCGGCAGGACACTTCGGGTTCACCTCGTCCTGACGTATCAAACAGACGCTGACGCTTCAACGCCACGCCGTTCCCGCTCATCAACGCTACACCGACTTTGATTGACGCTACAACGACTGTGACTGACGCTACGACAGTTGACTGACTCTACGACAGACCGGACTGCAAGACATTTGTATGACGGACTCTTTTCATCTGGCTTCGGCCAGCCAACTCACAAAGACATCTGCATCCAACCCGCCTGTCCCTTGAATACTGCATCCAATTGACACCCCATCACGACCACTGACCAGACCACCAGCCGTACTGCTTTCTTTGTGGGATGTACGCAGAGCACGACTGACCTCTCCGAGCTATCACCGACGCATCCCAGCTCCAGTATCCCTATTTCCCGAGCCGCAGCGCTCGTTTGTGTCAACTGCCACCCAGACGACAGATAGTGAGTGGGAGTCTCCGGTGAAGACAGCTGAGAACCGCCGTCCCCCAACGCCACCCAGCTCTCCAGAGAGCCGATACACTCCGCCACCCAGGACTGTGACTGAACCCCCTCGACGACCGACATCCTCACTGAAGCCTCCACCGCATTGTTTCACCACAAAAACTATTCCATGTATCACTTGGCAACCCTTACGATAACTGTATATATGTAAATAAAATAAATAATAAGTATAAATAAACTCAACACCACAAACTCATTTTTGATTTCAAGCGACTCACACCTTCCACGCGGTTCGGTCGAACTACGAGCTATCAAATAGCGAACAAACAGCAACGCAAATATAGAGAAAAAAATAATATAAAGAAGGTGATTTTGGAGAATAACCGGCAGAGCGGTAGTAAATATAATTCAACGAAGGGTGTCGAAGAATTAGAAGAATCGATTGTGATTATTGATTTCAAAAATAAATCAAGAGGACGACCAACCAATGTGATGGACATAGAAGAGCGAAAAATTAGACGACGGGAACAGCAGCGAAAATATAGGGAAGCGAACAAAAAATATCATACTGGCTTTTCAACCAACGAACAGAAAGGAGGAGTTTCAACCAGCAGACAAGGCGATGGAGACGGTGGATGGTCGGACGTATCACAAAAGAAAAAGGAAAATGAAATTGTAAGTGCGAATAACCAAATAAGCCAGAGAATAATAATAAACAAATATTCCTATAACCAGGAAAGAGGGCGACCAGGATCTATGTTAACCACAGGAGAAAGAGGTGTTTTGCGGAGTGAACAGCAACACAAATATAGAGAAAAAAATAATATAAAGAAGGTGATTTTGGGGAATAACGGGCAGAGTGGTAGCAAGAATAATTCAGCAAGTCAAGGAGATAGAACGATATCAATAGAGAAGGAACACCAATTTTCAACCAACGAATGGAAGCTTAGATTGATGAAAAAAAGAAAAGTTAGCACAGAAGGAATTGAAGTGGACAGCAAGTGCAGACCTGTCATCAAATCAACATGAAGGAAAAATTAACGACGGAGCCAGGAATCGAACCTGGTATCTAGAGATGCTTCACCGGAGACTTACTCCACTAGACCACCTAGCCGCCCTGACTCTGTTGTCATTAATTTCTCTCATAACCAGTGAGTTCAAATTTGTTTTCATGTACCAACTTTACGTGTTGTGTGAGAATTTCGTCTCTGTATGCACGATGTAAGGAAACTGTAGTGTGTAGATGTTATGTTTACCCTTTCAATCCTTTGTTTCCGATGAGAAGCCCGTAAGACGGCAATGCCGTGTAATAAATGAGATGCGGGCGTCATTTATTAGACCGCATTGCCGTCTTACGGGCTTCTCATCGGTAGCAAAGGATTGAAAGGGTAAACATAACATCTACACAGCCCGTAAGACGGCAATGCCGCCTAATAAATGAGATGCGGGCGTCATTTATTAGACGGCATTGCCATCTCACGGGCTTCTCATCGGAAGCAAAGGATTGAAAGGGCAAACATAACATCTACACACTACAGTCTCCTTACATCGTGCATACAGAGATGAAATTCTCACACAACACATAAAGTTGGTACATGAAAACAAATTTGAACTCACTGGTTATGAGAGAAATTAACGACAACAGAGTCAGGGCGGCTAGATGGTCTAGTGGAGTAAGTCTCCGGTAAAGCATCGCTAGATACCAGGTTCGATTCCTGGCTCCGTCGTTAATTTTTCAAATTCACCAGTTGTTCAAGTTTACATATTTTCAACAAAATTCTCTCGTAGATTAATGATTTGCACACCCGCATCTCATTTATTAGACGGCATTGCCGTCTTACGGGCTTCTCATCGGAAGCAAAGGATTGAAAGGGTAAACATAACATCTACACAATACAGTCTCCTTACATCGTGCATGCAGAGAAGAAATTCTGACTCATACAAATCGGGCACATGAAAACAAATTTGAACTCACTGGTTATGAGAGAAATTAACGACAACAGAGTCAGGGCGGCTAGATGGTCTAGTGGAGTAAGTCTCCGGTAAAGCATCGCTAGATACCAGGTTCGATTCCTGGCTCCGTCGTTAATTTTTCAAATTCACCAGTTGTTCAAATTTACATTTTTCAACAACAATAGTCGTCGAAAAAGTATTTAAAGCACAAGGATATACCATGAACATTGTATAACAGCAAAACCTGTGCAGCCTTCGATTTCGCAATGGGTCTTACAAGAATCCCCTGTTTTGTGTACCCTTGGATGAGGTAAACGGAGGTTACGTGAAATGATATTACACATTTGCTTATGTCACTTTGAATTTAAGGGGACGTTAGGTTTTGCATTTTCGAAAAATCGAATTTTTTTTCGTCTCATCTGATTGTTAAACATTTCAAAAATATATTCCCAAAATTTTAAGTCGAACTGAGCAAAACTCTTGAAGTTATTGTCTAGTTAGTCTCCTGCCCTTTAACACTATAGCTCTGACAGCAGGTATACAGCTTATTCACTTCTATCGTTCTGGTCCATTATCCTGTTTCGAGAATATTTTATTTAGTAAAGACAATTAAATAAAGCCATCAAGACATATTTCATATTTGTATGTATACTTTACACTGTATCATGTTTTAAAACGAGAGCCGAGCGTCAGTTTGTCGTTGTACATTCGATCGTGCGCTTGTGATTTTTTCTCAAAACTACTTTCTCAAAGTCCGTGTTCACTGCCATTTAAAAACTACTTGACCGATTCATTTCAAACTTGGTACACATTTTTTACATATAAAATACCTCCCCCCAACGTTTCGTTGAAATTTTTTTTTTTTTACATTAAGGGGGTTTTCCACCCACAAAATGGCGGAATTCTTCGTGGAAAATAGCAGTTTACACTTTAGATGGCCACTAAAAATTTTGAAATGTAAAAAAAAATAATCTAAGAACGTTGGGGGGAGGATTTGATGATACTTTGACTGAATTTTAATGGTTTTTGATATCAGATAATTTCCGATCGAGATATAGTGAACACCGCAAATTGTTTTTTCTCTGAGACGTTCTGGGGCAAGCTCTGTCACCGGTTGGTTTTTAGATATTTGCGCATAAAAAATCACAGAATATTCTTAAAAGTATACTTAATAATGTACAAAAGGTTTGACTAAATTTGCTCAATCCATACTATTAAAAAAAAATTCTCAAAAAAAATGTTTTTTTTTACGCGGAAACCCTTACCCCCCCCGCCATTAACAAACCTTTTATTACATCTTATGTTTGTATCGCGGATATATAATTTTCTGTCGAGCGTGCTTCTACTCGTTTTCGTAGGCCGCGGCCATCTATTTTTTTTTTGACGCTAGTGCTTACATTTCTCCCTTCTCTTTCTGCACAAAGTGCGTGACATTCGAATGACTTCTCAGCTCAAAAATATCGCCCGCCTTGAAAGACGGAGCTTTCAACAAATAACAAATTTTTGGTATATTGCACTTACGCTACGGTATCACAAACAAGAATGGTACTGAAACTGATAAACTTTTTTTTTTTTTAAATTTAAATTTCTATTGGCAGGATACATATTTTCGCTACCGTACGCTTAACAGTGCCCTTGGCCGTTCTTATACTAACTATTCGAGTCTGACAATCCTTTCCTGGGTGACACTCGAGTATTCACCCTAATACCCACTGCATAGAGGGAGTTTGGTCGTCACGCAGGAGAACCATTGTTCCCACCTTGAGATCAGAGACTCGATCCTCGCGATTCTCTTTGTATCGCTGTTGAAGCCTTGACAAATATTCGTTGGAGCATCATGTGCAGAACTGCCGTGTTAACTTCGCGAGATATTGAAAAGGCGTTAAATGATTTGACGGTGTTTCGTTGAAGTTTCTTTCTGGAATCGCGTTGAGCGAGCCTCCGATTAAAAAATGACCCGGAGTCAACGCTTCGAGGTCAGTAGGATCGCTTGAGATCGGCATTAACGGTTGCGAATTCAAAACAGCCTTGGTCTGAACTAATACGGTATACATTTCCTCAAATGTCAAAAACGCTTCGCTCAATACTCGACGCAAGTGCGTTTTTACCGATTTTATACCTGCCTCTCATATGGGGAGAATATGGTAGGATGAAATGCCACTGAATCGCTTAATCGTTACAAAATTGATCGATTGTTTGATTATGAGATTGCTGAGTGATGAAATCGTACAACTCGCGCAATTCTCGACTCGCGCCCTAGAAATTACTTCCGTTGTCGGAGTAAATATTCGCACACTTTCCCCGACGAGCTATAAATCTTTTCAGCGCGTTTAGAAACGCTGCGAAACTTAAATCGGATACCAAGGGGGAGCCAACGCAGATCCCCGCATCGCGGGAACCCAAGGTGGAGGCGATTCCCGCTGGCGGCCGGCGCGCCGCAGCCTCTCCCCATTCACCCAGCCAACAATTGACTAGAGACCTTGCGACGAGGAAGCACCACGCTCACCACCAAGGCGCCATGGAGCTGTGCGGAGGACGAGATTGCGATTTAGCGTCAAGTTCTGCGCCGCGATGCTATTAAAGGTGCGTGTCGAGCTGCGCAATCGACGAAATCGGATCTTGCCGAGTAACGGATAGCCGTTTTGAATTTGCGTTGTAGAAGAGTACTCGAAATGCTTTTGCCGATTCTTTTGCTTGATGACCGTAGCCTGAGTACGCGTGTTAGAGTAGAGTTAATTTTGAGTCCTTGAGAAAGTTGAGTAGAGTCACGGTTTTAGTTAAGTCTCTCTCGTTTTTGAAATTAAGTACAGCCGAATTCCGCTGTACCGTGTCGAGCCGCGTTATCGGGTTTTTCGGTGTCACCTCTCGAGTAGGTCGGAAAGTGCCGAATTGGAGTGCTCGGATTAGCAAATAACGTTTTCCAATATTTTGAGAAGGTTTGATTTCGGATGCGTTGCGATAGCATATAGTTGAGGTTACGTTTAGTTGCGCTTGCGCTTAGTTCCGTACCCGTTTAGATAAGATGATGGTAATTGAGTTGTGTTGCCTTGAGATTGTGTTTAGTTGAGGTTACATTTAGTGGCGCTTGCGCTTGGTCAAGTTGCCGTTTATTTAAGATAGTGTTTAGTCGAGTTTAGGTGATGTATAGTCGAAATTGTCGTTGCATTGAGCAGCGGTTGAGACGAGAAGTTCGAATATTGAGTTTTGATTGCGTCTGAAGTATAGTGGCGTATAAGGATTTGTTTAGTTGAAATAAGTAGGAAATAAGCTTCGGGTTAAGTCAGAGACTAGTGAAGAGATTGCCTATGCTCGCCCTGCGGGTGAACCAAGTTGTGGGGGGATTTGGACGTGGTGGGGGTAGGTCACGTGCACATTGGCTTGGCCGATACATCAGATTTTGGAAGATCGCTGCGGCAGCTGCGTGCACATCAACTACCTGGGTAATGCAGAGTGACTGCAGAGCTGACTAAGCGGCGTCATGCACGTGCCTCGAGCGTATCTACCGGGTGAACCTGTTTGTTTGGAAACTGCGCCTTCCGCGTTCGTTGGAGAAATCAACAAATGCGAGAGTTCACGTTTATTCACAGACTTGATTGTATTTTGCTGATGATGAATGAGTCTGTAACTGAACATTTGATTGTGATAAGCATATATTTATATTACGGTCTCCTCAATTGGGCCCGTTGCGGAAAAGTATGCTCGTCAATAAGTGCATGACTGCGTCAGAGACCATTCTTTCATTCCAGTACGTATACGCATCAAAAATTTTTTCGAATAATATTGTAACGTTCTTTGACGTTACGGAAAATAAATATGGATCCGCGAGTTTAATTATCAAGTCAAAAATCAAGAGCGTGAATAAAATGTTGTGAAAATGCTTTAATGCGTAATATGTGTTTCTTGTTTAAAGTCTGAAACAAGACTGTTTTTACAATAATGTTGGTTGACGCAGTAACCTTATTCTTTTGAAAGACATAAGAGGTTTATAAACGTCTTTTATCTATGATGACTACTAGATCATTAAAGAGGGGGCAAACTCCCCCCCGAGGAAAAGAGTCTTCCCGACTCGGAAAAGATAAAACAATTATAAAAGTGATCTAGCAGTCAGTGCTCAGAGGTGAGTTGGAGCTGTGGCTCTAAAAATTTAAAGACTCCCTTTTTTACTATCTGGCATTTGCCCACAGTCTCAAGGTAAACCACAGAAAGCCTTGAGCAGATAGTTGAGCGTTAAATAATTTCAAAAATTTATGAGCCTTGTTTTATAAAGGTTAGTGTTATTGAGTGTTATGTGGCTTCATGAATTTGAAGTTATCAGCATTGGTCCAGATCGATGTTGAAAGAAATCCTCTTCTTGAAAGATTGCCCAAACGAAACAGGTTCGGGTGAAAACATCGAGGCGGGAACCGAAAATTCCAGGACCAAACAGAATCAAACCAGACTCCTTTTCATAGGAAATAAGGAAATAGATGGGTGACTGATCCTAATCTTCTTAAGAAACAGCTCACCCCAGAGTTTTGGAAGGACAAATGTGAGTGATGGTATAACAATTCAAATTCACTAAGTGAATTTGGGAGAATACACGAATAAAATAAATTAAATATGTATTCAAAAGGAAAGAAACGATCTTATCTGAATCATTTCTGCGTTCTTCTTCAAAATAAGACCACCAGTCATCCTAAGGAATCGGGGAAAGATTGGATGGGAAAAGGCTGTGACAAGTAACCTGAAAAAGTACTCACAAAAACTGACACTTAAGGTTAATAAAATGTGAAAATCAAGCAATCGCTCATCGACCTCGAAAAATAATCGTGGCTCGATTCACATTTCAAAAGAAACGAAAGCCTATCTGACACAAAACTCGATTCCAGAGAAGAAGTTTCTAGAAGGAACAAAACTCTTAGGAAAACGAAAGATCATTTCAAAACAAACAACTTCTTAAAGCCTTAATAAAGCAAGTATAGGTTAACTTCCGCATGTCAAGGAAGTACAAAAATCTTTAAAAACTTGATCGGCCGTAGCTTCTGCATTTATAACCAAGACAGGAGCCGATAAATAAGAAAAGGTTTGTTTTACTAGCCAATCTTCATGAACCTCATGAATAGTTCTGAGTAGCTCTAAAGAAATGCTCGATTCCTCCTTACGGGAACGGGAACTTACTCGAGCAAAAGAAGTTTCTGGGGAAACTCGCAAATAATTAATCAAATCTACTCTGAGCTCAGACGAGCGAATGAGAAGATCGAAAAATTTTCATCAATTACCTAACCTTCGACGAGCTTCATTTCCCCGACAGGCAATAAAATAGGTTGGGAATGCCTGTCACGCATACCCAAAATAATTCAAAGAAAGAAGTTGACTCCAATGATGATATTATATAAAAACGTCTGAACTAGTTCCTCAAACCAGCCTCAGAAGAAGAGCTAGTTTTGGGATTGAGGATTTTCTTCCCCAACCTTTTTATCTCTTCTTCGCCAATTATAGGAATCTGAATGCGAGTTTTGTATCATTTCTCTACTATTCTTTTTAAGTAAAAAGCAATGATTGGCATCATGTCCTATTTTATGACAAAATAAACAAGTTACTACATTTTGATCTGTCGTAACTGCGCCTCTAATTTCGTGTTTGTTACTCTGATTCCGAAGAGAACCACGATTTTCACGATTATAATACTTGTTATTATTTTTATTTCTGTAATTTCGAGGCGTTGGCTCCTCCGAGTGTTCAAAACTTCGTCTTTCTGAGGTATTTTTGGACACCTCAATCCGACGAAGCCTGCTCAACCCGAAATATTGTTTCCTCATTGCCTCCACCTCAAGGGCTTTGGCCGTTGCCTCCCATAGAGAAGTGAGACCCGATATCCCAACGGCCATTTTGATTTCTGGATCACTGATTGCGTTTAAGAAAGCTTGTGTCGCTAATAAATTGCGAGACGGTTCGTGGTCTGCCAAAGCTACACGAGAAAGCCGTTCAATATCTTGGCTAAGAGACGCGAGGTCTTCGTCTCGTCCTTGTCTTCTAGTCTGTAATTGAGCTGTGTACAATTTTGTCAAATGGTCATTTCCGTATCTTAATTTAAGCGCGGAGCTGAGTTTTTCATAATCGGAAATTTCTTCTTCAGATAATGCCGTTAAAACATTCAAAGCCGGCGTTCGAAGACAAGAGGCGAGGCTGTGGGCCCTCATGGCGGAGTCCCACTGGTTATGTTTTGCAATTGTATTAAATTGACGTTCATAATCTGCCCATGGAATCTTTCCATCAAAAATTGGCGGTTTTAAAGGATAAAAGGGTTTCTCGTTAATTTGAGAAGCAACCCCAGAAAATCTTGTATTATTTAATTGACTTAAATGGGAATAACAAGGTTGAACCTGAGGCAGAGGCTCGGAAAAACCAACCTCATTATTTACTCTTGTTCCAGAAATTGGGGATTCATCTACCCCCCTAATAAAAGGCACAGACCTTGAGTCATGAACATCCTGGGATCGTCCTGGATGTTGGACCTCCTGAGCAGCGGGAACGGGAACAGGAGAGGGAACAGGAGAGGGAAGTGGAGTAGCGACTCTGGAACCTCGAGGGGTGACAGCCGGTTCTCCTGAGCCGTTCACCTGATGGACAGCCTGAAGAGCTGCCACAGTCGTCCGGAACAGTTCATGAAGACTGGTCTCGGAACGCTCTTGAGCTTCTCTATCTAGCCTCCGCTGCTCCAACTGAGAGGCAAGCTTCCTTTCTCGCTGTTCTCGTTGCTCTTGAAGCAACTGGACAAGTTGTTGTTGTTGACTAGCCGCATCCAGAAGCTGCCGTTGATGTCGTTCGGCGGCTTTTTGTAGTTGGCTCATAATCTTTAGTAGGTCGATTTGTGAGACTGAGACCATCGCAGGGACAGGTAAAGAGTCCACTGAAGGTGCACAAATTGTCTCGGGAACCTGTGGATTTTCCGTGATGGAATGTTCTTCTCCGCCACTTTCCCGACGACGAGAACGTGTCATACGACTGTTGCTAATAGTTTATTTCACGCACTGAATTGACTTAATTGAAAAGAAACTCAAGATCCCGCTTCTGACACCAATGTAACGTTCTTTGACGTTACGGAGAATAAATATGGATCCGCGAGTTTAATTATCAAGTCAAAAATCAAGAGCGTGAATAAAATGTTGTGAAAATGCTTTAATGCGTAATATGTGTTTCTCGTTTAAAGTCTGAAACAAGACTGTTTTTACAATAATGTTGGTTGACGCAGCAACCTTATTCTTTTGAAAGACATAAGAGGTTTATAAACGTCTTTTATCTATGATGACTACTAGATCATTAAAGAGGGGGCAATACGGGTGATTTCACCCTTTGTAACAATATTATATCTAATTGAACTGAATCTACGTAAAAAGTAATCAATTGGCTGTTAAGCCTTCAGTAGATGAAGATGCACTGGACCGCCAAAATTATTGTATACAGTTTGTAGCAGCGGGCGTTGTGCTCGTAGCTGGTAATCTAACGATTCTTTCTAATTGATTCAAAATCGGCGAGCTGATTGCGGGACGCGCGTGGCTGCGTGGGTGGCGATAGCGGCCCGCGTGACGTAAGGGGTGCTGTCCGCTGCGGCGCGCGACTGGAAAGTGGATGATGCTCGGGCGCATAAGTTTGGGCGTTTATTGGTTTTCACGAGGTGGTCGTGAACACGCTTTGTTCACAACAACCTTGTGAAAACCAACTTTCCTGTCGCGCGCCACACAAGTCACGCGCCGCAACACGCATCACACACTTTCCAATCGCGCGCCACAGCGGACAGCACCCACGACGTCACACGCGCCGCTGACGCCACCCACGCAGCCACGCGCGTCTCTCAATCAACTCGCGTGGTTTCCCGCTGTCAAAGTGGAGCCGCGGCTGGGATCAGAGACCACCGATCTCACCGATCGACAGGACAACTTCGGTCTCACCGACATTGAGCTACTACACGCTGCCTAGCTCACCGGAGAGCCACTACACGCCGCCACCGAGCACAACACCTATTCGTCGCTACTCCTCATCACTACAGCCTCCACCGCATTGCCAGAGGACCACAACAACCCCTTCCATCACATGGAAATCTAACGTTGACTAATGTGTATATATGTAAATAGGAAATGAATAAGTAAGGTGTATATAAAACAACTTCAATTCTCATCTTTGACACCACAGCGATCAGCTCCTTCTAAGCGGCTCGGTCGGAAAAGCTATCAACAAATAGCGAACGCTTTCTTTTTTGTATTTTTGATAACCGAGAAGAGAAAAAAGGAATGAAAAAAAACAATTCCGAGAGTGTGTAGATTTTTTTCCATCTTTCTTTTTCTTTTTGTTTCTTTATTTGGTAACCCGGAAGAGAAAAATTTCAGCTATCTCTCTCGCAATCATGTGTCGGCTGATCAATCCTTGCGTGCTCTTTGAAGAGAACATATATATGTATAGTTCTCATGTAAACTCTGTTATTTATTTTGTATTCAAGAAACCTGATGATGGTAGGCGGGGTCATGCCGAAACGTCGAATAAAAACATAATCTAGTGTGAATAATACATCTTTTCATCCCTGACCGTTCATCCAACGATAATTAATTCATATATCAACAATATGCGGTCACGAACATGAAACTCAGTTTGTATTATAGAATATGTTATTTCGTTTTATTGTTTTAGTAAATTGCGTAGCGTTTCGAGTGTACGTTCTTTCTCTGTTATTATTAATCTCTCCATTATTATTATTATTATTAAATTACCCCTCTCGTCTCCACGGTATTGAGCTATCTGGTGCAGAAGAGTACAGCCGCGGATAGCGCAGCTGACGATTGAGAAGCTTGTTGATCACGCCAGGGGCTCACCAAAATCTCGCGATCAAATCAATTTTTCCAGCTTTCATCGCGGGTCGTCAATTTAATGTATACACGGTAAGTTCTCGATGACTACTTCGAGTAGCCGAGTTACAACGAAAATCTGACGTTGAAATGCATTATATACAATGTTAAAAAACAACCAAAAAACAAAAGGTAAATCAGTGTTGAACTTTGAAAAATATCTAGAATTAGACCAGAGGAGTTGTACATCAGTATTATAAAATTATGTTTTCCACAAGTACCAATAGTAATTTTGCCAATTTTTACATGTAACAAGGAGTTATAAAATATTTAAAAATCTTAGAGGATCATACAATGCCAGAATATTGTCGTATTGTTGACGTCTAGTCCAGTCAGAATGTACATGACTTTCATCGAGAAAGAACGCATCTCCAAAACTTATTGTTTGGGTAAATTGGATAGCTAGGAAGATATTTTGAAGTTTTCCACAAAAGTTAGGTGCGGGTTTGGGTGCTAAAAATCATTCAAAATTCAAAATTGATAATACAGAGAAATTTTTTTCTTTAGATTTTAGAGAAAAATATTTCCCACAAAAGTTGAGTGCTGTGCTGTCCTTGACAAAATAAGTCCTGTATTTAAATCACGGAGCATTGTTATTTTAATCGTGCATTGCAAGGAAACAAAAGAATCGATTGGTTTCTTTATTTTAAGCGATTCGGTCAATGTTTAAAGCGGTGCCCTGAAACTTATCCGAGGCGTAGAACAGTTTCTTCCCGAAAAATGTTCAATTTTGACCCGGCTACGCCATATAGTTCAGAAACTATAAGCGTGTCACGAACGCCGCACGCATATATACCAATGTCAATAATTATTAATACCGCTTTTAGAAAAGACGAGGCAGCGTAGCTTTAAATTCATATAATATATTCATTTATAAAACAGTTCGTGGCACGACCAAAGCGCAACGGCGTAGTTGACCGTCAGCAACGTCAGCGTCTCCGCGCCCGCCAGATCCTGGGTGTAATTAACACCAGGATGAGGCGAACGCGAGATCACGCGCTTCAGGAATGAATGTCGCGAGGCAAGCCTTTGTTTGAAAATTGTAAATTCAGCAAAAACCTCGCTCGCTGCCCGACGCTCCAAGGGGTGTCGCACGAGCGAGCGAAGTCAGTCCCGTTCGAGACAGGATCAAACCAACGTCAACGGAAACAGGCTTCTTCAAAGCTGTCGAGTATAGAGTTATAAGTCTTGGGTCTCCGACGATTAGAGAGAGCATTCCTCTAAATCTACACGCGGTGATCCAAGCGTCTCGCGTCGCGACGTTAGCCTTCGAAGTTAGAATAAGTGCCAAAAGCTCGAGCCACGAACTCTGTAGAGACGTCTAGTAATAAGAATAGTGATGAATGAGTGTAAACGAGTGAGACATCAGAAGACACCGAAGAGTGAGTAGGAAACATTAAGATAAGAAATTCCTGTAAGCTTGCCCGTCTCTCATTTCTGTTGCCATCTTTTCATTAAAACTTGGGATCCATAGAAAACATTTCTATTACATTAATATCATCAAATCCTCCAATCCATTTCCCAGGGATCGCCCTGTAGAGGACGCTCACCTACGTATCCACGTTAAAAATAAAAATAAACCTCTGCGGAAACCTAGAGGTTTAAGTCGTCGCGGCGAGACCGCTCTGCACGTGACAGGCGATCTGCGAAAATCCGTCCTTCCTCGATTGATACTAATCTTTAAGGGGGGGGTAAGGTCAAATCATACGAAAAAAGCCATGTTTTCGTGATTTTTTTTCTGACGACGTAGTTAAAATTTCTTTACTCAACCAATGGTACATTGAAGTATGACATTCGAAGAATATTTCATCAAATTTTTACAAAGAAATATTAAAAAATACGGCAATGGCAGCAATTGTTCGGACGTGTCTCGAAAAAGAGTTGAATTGCGGTGCCCCTCATAACTTGGTGCTGGATCATCTGAAATCAAAAAATCAAAGTTCATTCGTTAGATAATAGTTTTTCCCAGGTAACGCTGTCGAGTTTTTTTTTCCAATTTTTTTCATTTTTTCGAACACTTTGAAGTGAAAAACACAATTTTTTGGGAAAAAATCGCCTAATTTGTTATTGCGAAATCAAAATTATGAACAAAAAAAAAAAAAAGACTCGACAGCGTTACCTCGTAAATGATGTACAGAAATAGTGTTCAAACTTCAAAAGGATCGGTGCAGTAGTTTTGAAGTTATCAGGGGCACCGACTTTGAAAACGTGAGTTGTGGGAAAAACGCTTTGAAGTTTTAAACACAAAAAAATCCAGTTAAAATGTTTATAAGCGAATTTTATCGACATACCTCACACTGAGTCATCAATGCCAGGTCCATACAGGATGTTGCTATCATCGATGATGTCCAATGCATCTTTTTGCTCCTGCCTACGACGAATCCTGCCTTCTTTGGTTTGTCGTTCAGCTTCCTGCTCTGCTCGGCTTATGCGTGTGGAGTCAGTGGATCGCGCCCAGTCATGAGCGCTTGATCCACTACTGATTTTCATGTCTTGCATGAAGGTGAGTAAAGCAAACGAACCTTCATTGAAGACACTGGCTGCCACATAAGCTGCAATTTCAACGACGACAGAGGTTCCACTCAAGTGCTTCGGTGAGATTTTCCAAATAAGTTGGTTCAAACTCTCATTGTTGTTCTGCGTGAAGCCTCCGACACATCGCTCCAGGAGGGCATCTTTGCTCAGATCTTCGTAGATAGGCTTGATCGCATCCAAAACATCCTTGGGAAGAGCACAATACGTGTGTTTGAATGAATCCAATGCATTAGCAGCTGCAGCTTTTTGCCATTCGCACCAGGAGTCCGCGCCGCTCGGGCATTTTTCGTGCTGTGGATTCTCGTCCGTCGAACTGTAGTGAAAGAACGTTGTCCAGATAGCGTTCTTCATATTTTTTACGGAATCAGAGTGACATCTGATAGCCAACCCGTAGTATACCGTCAATTTATCGATAATTTTGGCCGTAAGCTTCCCTTTACCAGATAGACTCTTTCTTTTGATTTTCTTTCCGCCCTTAGTTTCGGTATCTACAACGGTCTTTTTGACTATTTCACGTAGACGAGTGCCCATTCTTTTTTGAACATGTCCTACACATTCTTTTTTTTCTATTGAAAAATCATCACCATAAGGTTTAGAATTCACTAACCCGGAGTAAGCTTTGGAGTCACCGTCGCCGATATAGTTGCGATATCGTACACCATTCTTTACCGAGCGTTGAAACATTGTTTTTATCGCTTCGACCTCCATATTTCCAGCTGCACCAGTATGATTTGCCCGACAGTTTCCAGTATCTACATGAGCTTCATGCCACACTTCGTATTCGGCAGAGTTTAATTTGTGTTCCCAAGTTTTACATTCGTGGCAGTATGAACTTTTGACGAGAATGTCAAAAACTTTACCTGTAAAGTGACCGATTAGCGAGGTGACGCCGAATAAAGATGAGTAGCCTCTTTTTTTCCATGTTCCGTCGCCTGATACACTGAGTTCGTCGGCATCTTCAGTTTTTTTTTCTTCGGCTGTTGCTGCTCTTTCTTCTTTTGTAGCAGATGAAAAAAATCGATTCGCTACTTCTCTTATGGTCGAGCACATTTTGTTCACGTAATTATTGTACGTCGGTCTTGATAAAAATGAACTGGACAAATCCATCAAGCCGCAGAACTTTTCACAGCCAACTAATCCAAGGCCTAATATCCTCATCACGAAGGCAAACCGATAATTCACTTCGTAAATACCAGAGTTTATTCGTGCACTAGACGGAACGTTTGTAATTTGTTTACAACTTTCGCACGACACTTTGATGTGAAATCCAAGACCTTCTTTCTTAGTGGAATGAAAATTTATTTTTCCGTCACACTTCACACACTTCACTAGCGTAGCAATTGTTGCAAAGATCAATAAAAAATCAATTACCCTATAATGTTTTTCAAGATCCTCCGTAATTTGATCTTCAACGGTCATTTTTATTTTTTTAGCTGACGCGCTTCTTGTCGTAATGTCTTCGCTTTTCCGTTTGTGGGGAGGTAAAATTTTTTTGGGTCGATATAATCTCGAACTAGCTGATTGTCTATCAGATCTTCGAATTTTTTTTGGCATTTTTGTAATAATTTAATAACAAAAATTATTGAAAACGAAGCTGAAATTATGCGAAAATAAGAACGCGTGGATACGTCTGCTCGATAGGATATTTCCTGCTGACTGAATTTTGTACGCCACACTGACAAAGTATATAGACCAGGTATAGACACGTATGTCCTTGCCTTGAAATTTCGATAGATTGAAGTGGGAGGTAAGGTACTACATAGAGAACGAAACATCACGTACATGAACTTGGCTCGCCAATTGTCGAAAATGTGAATTCGGACTATTGCATAATTTGCCGTTAATTAGCCGTCAATTAGTCGCGCGACTAAACATCCGCCGTCGAAACATCCGCCGGGTAACAATAGCGCGCTCGGGTCGGTTCGGGTATAGGTACAAAAATCCGGCAGGTATAAAAATACTCATAACTTCGTCAATTTTGCTCCAATTAACTTGAAATTTTGACACAATATTCTTCAGATATTACGGATTCAATTTCAAAAATAAAAAAAAAATGCAAGAAAAAAAAATTAAATACCTTACCCCCCCCCCCTCAAGTCTCACAAGCTACGAAAAAATCACGGTAATAGTTTTCAGTACCCACTTTCAGAATATACCAAAACAAAAACTTTTTTTCTTTCCCAAAGTACGTTTTTCCTAAGGTTAACCGAGTCCGTATGACTTACAATGTTACACATTTCGAGAATAATGCGTTTATAATAGCGAGGTTCTTCGTGCAAGATTTTAACATTGTCATAGTTAAACAAATGGTCAAACCGTACTGTATGTTAGCTTAAACCGTATAATGGTCTTAATAGTCTAAAGGTTACGCACGGTATGACGATAAAACTTGACGGATTATTATTCTTTTGACAAATCACATTGTGATTATCATTCATGCCACAAATTCTACGGACTCTAGTTTTAATAGTTTTATGAAGTAAATAAGGAGGGAATTCATATTTTAACAAGACCTCTCTCATAGTTTTGAGAGTTCCTTCGTGGTAACAATTATTCGCCAGTTTTATGCCTCTACCCACAAGATTAGTAAGAGTCCTAATTTTATATGATCTCGGACGGTGGGAGGTGAAATCCAAGTAACGTTGTGACCATGTAGGTTTTTGGTACCAGTTCGTATGAATCATCGATGAATTATTAATGACAGTGACGTCCAAAAAGTTTATTTTATTATCTACCTCTGCCTCGCAAGTGAATTGTAATCTGGGGCGGAACCCGTTAAAAACATTCGATAATTGAGGAATAAATTCTGCAGGTACAACTGTGAGAATGTTATCCACATATCGATAATAAAATAGTAGCTTAAAGGTCAACTTTTTTTGTTCTCTTGCCACGAGATCGTTGTAGAGATTACAGGACTTTTTCGCCGGATTTCATGTTGGTGATTTCATAACTCCAATATAACTTGAATGGAGTGTTAGTAGAGGAGGAGAAAGAAAGAGCTTGGGAAGGATCTAGTAGCTTAATGAAGATTTGACTGCGATTTGTTTTGGCCACTCCTTTACTGTTTCCGTCTGTATATAAGGTTAGCTTTCTTTCTCAATCAATGGCTGTCTTTTTATGGACATTGTTTTTCATTCGGGAGTTTATACTCCCCTACTTATGATGTCCCTTGTAAATCATTTATTAAATAAATTAAATCATTTTTTATCCGATGATTGATGGCAAACGATTCTAAGCACACGGTCCGAATTTGGAAGGTCAGTACTAATATCTATATATCTAATAACTAATAACTATAATCTAATTGCACTGGTTATAACAATTTGTATTACGAATGATATCGAAATTTCTCCTTAGAATTCATTATCGTGAATATTAAATTCCACAGCAGCGTTTTATTGCGATACAAGTGCATTAATTTTTATTTTATATACCTAGTTTGTGAATTTCATTGGCACAAATCAAGTTGGTTGATGGTTGATGGTTGGTTGTTTACCTTCGGCATTTTTCAAGAAAAAGTTTAATTTCAAGAATATCTAAACGGTTTCATACAGATTTTCAGTGATTTCTAGATTACAAACAAACTGAAGTGATTGCATGCAATTTATGAGCGATGTAATTAGAAGTAGTTTGCGGTTTCAACGAGTAAATAACCTCTCGGTCATCGCTCATCAGAGAAAATTGATTTTCTTTTATACATAGGGGAGACCGCGGCAAAGTTGGGCACTTCGGAAAAGGACATAATAATGGTTGTTCAAATGACATTTGTCTATTTTTTTACTTATTATTGATGAAAATCTATCATTTTAATTTTTTTGCTCTTGCCCTTTGTAGCGAAGTTCCGAACTTCGAGAAAATCCAAAAACAAGAGAATTATTGCTATTCTTACCTGCCTCACTTTGCTCCGATCTCTCTTCTCAGTATCCTAGTCTGTATTGTTGTGCTGGATTTTTTAATTCAACCCTTTGAATAGCGAAATCTTTTTTTTGACTAAACCAATCAATTTTCATCAAATTCCCCTCTTAAATTTGCTATCTCTTTTCGTATTTGCGGTAGACATGATTAACAGCTATGAAAACCAAGGTACGAAACTATTCTATAAACTATGCTCTAATCAAAATAAACAATTTCTTACCTTTTGTCGCACTGGTCACATTGATATCGATTTTTCATTGTGTCCGGTAAGTGACAACGACTGTGAATGTAGAGAGCGCTTTGCTGCCTGAATGCCTTGCCACATGTTTGGCAAATATGGGGCCGGTCCTCGCTATGAATTGCCTTGTGTGATTCTAATACTTTTTTATGAACGAAAGATTTTCCACAATCCTCACAGCTGGAAATGCATTATTTATAGTCAAAATCTGAGCATAATAATTTAAATTATCAATGATCTTGGTAAGAGGTGATTCGAAGAAGAACTTTCACAAAATATACTTTTTGTTCTGTAAGGCAAAATTTATAAGGCTGTAAGTTTTTAGTAGAATAGAAGGCAAGATCCTGGATTTTTTTAACTGAGAGAGATAACGATAAAAGTTCCAGGATCTTGCCTTCTATTCTACTAATAACCTACAGCCTTATAAATTTTGCCTGCCTATATGAGCTAAACGTGCTATAACGATATGTTTAGAGTGCTAAAATTTCAAATTTGGATTTATTGTAACTCGCAATAAAATTTGAAAATAGTGACTTTGAGCGTTATTACATAATTTGTAACGTAAGAGTTTGACAAACGGCAAGCCTTTACATTATTCCAAATAAATATTAGTTTCTGAACCATACATTTATTTTTTCTTCAAATTTTCCGCTTTAGACTCTTGCATAACGTACAAGTTGACAAGATATTTCATACACTCTGGTCAACGAGTCCATTTGTCTCTGTACAGCATGTTGATGAGGCAAATAACAGGCTTGCGATGAAAAACTTTTCTGAATACTTGTACCCACACTTGGGGACAATGAATCTGAGACGGTCAATTTTTTACATTAGACAGTTATATTGGCAACACAGAGAAACCTACAGCGCCATAGTGGGCCGCGAGCGCGAAACAAACTCAATCTCAATAAACATAACACAACCCATGACCGTAGAATCGCGGGGATAATGACTTTTTGGATTGACACGGTCATTGGTTATTTATTTATTTGATATAAACGGGGAGTATCCCCAATTACGGGCTGGTAGATGCCACCAACCTTACAAAAACCAACGGCTTAGTCAGCATCGCCTCAGCCCGCGCGGCCAACGACAATTAGGCTAAAGTTACATGATCGAGGACTAGGAACTAATGAAAGAATCTGTAACATAGAGAGAGGGCAAACAGGAGTCGCCGTTTAGAGCAGTGAATATGTGATCACTCAACCCAGCCAGCACTGTATAAATTATTCAGCGTCGATCTTAACCGCAAAAGGGACCCACCGAAGAGTGTGACGTTTCCGGCGTGTCTATTTCCTAGCCTCAGCACACGCGGTTTCCAACTATGATAGCCATAGTTAGCTCTGAAAAATGAGATCACGAAAGGGTCTGGATTCCTGGTTGCCCCTTCAGGTCGAACAAGTGAGCTAAGACCAGGCACTCTGAGCAAATTGTTAAGTATACAGTACAGAAAGACGAGGTCGGCTATATGTCTCCTGCTCTCAAGTGACCTAAGGTCTAGAAATACGCTTATTCCTGTATAATCGTGATCATAGGAGTCCATCGGAAAACTAAGACGATACGCAGCGAACCGCAGAAATTTATGTTGCACCCGCTCAATGAGTGTACAATAGACTCGGGCGTGAGGCGCCCAGATAACATATGCATACTCGAGGAGAGGCCGAACAAGAGCCGTGTATAGAGTTAGAATCGCTTTACGGTTATTAAAGTTTGCAGCTACTCTCCTAACGTATCCCAGCATCCTGAGCGATGTAGTTATGATTGTCTTAGTATGATCGGTAAAACATAATGAATCATCTATGATGACTCCCAGATCCCGCACCGAAGTGACCACACTGAGGGGCTCTCCATTACTATAGTAGACTGGGCGCATAGAAGCCCACTTCCTGGTGAAATGAACTATGTGACACTTTGGAACATTGAGCATTATCTCGTTGTTAGCACACCACTCCGCCACCCTATCCAAATCCGATTGCAAATCAAGTGCATCTTCAACTGAGATAATTATACAAAATATTTTCATGTCATCAGCGAAGAGAAGTGTTTCTGAACCGTGTATCACCTCGAGAATGTCGTTGATAAAAACATTGAATAAGAGAGGCCCCAGGTGGGAGCCCTGCGGAACACCAGACTGTACAGATATGCTTCTAAAGACAGCTGGTTTGATTCTAACTACTTGCGACCATCCCGTCAGGTAGCTCTCAAGCCACGCTAGGAGTGCACCCGAAAAACCCGGAGCCCCCAGCTTAGCGCATAAAATACGATGGTTAACTCGATCGAAAGCCTTGAAAAAGCCAGTGTACGCAGAGTCCACCTGATGGCCCCTCGCAAATGCCTCGATTACATAATTAAAGAATAGTGCGAGATTCGTGACCGTGGATCTACCTCTGCACAACCCGTGCTGCTCAGCAACAATAATCCGTTCAAACTACGGAATTGATTTTTTTCAAATAATTGCTTCAAAAAGTTTTGGAATAGCGTTTAAAACCGAGATAGGCCTGTAATTTGAAACACAGGACCTATCGCCTGATTTGAAAACAGACGTGATTGAGCTCACTTTCCACATATCCGGGAATAAACCCGAGGCAAGGGACCTTGAAAAGGTTAAATGTAACGGCCGTGCAAGAACAAACCTATACTCCCTGAGCAGCACAGGTGGAATGCAATCTGGACCACTATCTCCCGATGGATCAAGATTGGCGAGTGACTCAAAAACTTCCTCGATAGAAATATTCAGGTGCGAAATCCGGACGGGGGGATTCATAGGCAGTGGTGGATGTGAGTCCAGATCCGATGCATACACGGACTCAAAGTGAGACGCGAATAAATTAGCAATCCCATCAGGCGTGGTGGCCACTCTATCATTAAGTGACATAGAGCTCGGAATAGAGTTATCAACTCGACCGAAATTCGTGAAATTCCAAAAAGCCTTAATGTTACTACAGATATTAGTTTGATCCATGTTTATAAATTGGTGATAACACTCGCTCGCTATAGCTTTACACTGTGCCCTGAGTTTTGAGAAGTATCGATAGCTCTCAAGGGAATTCTCCGATTTATATTTTGCGTGCGCAATCTTCTGCGTGACCATCTTTTTCAACTCCGGCGAGAACCACCGGGGGTAGGTCGACACCACTTGATTCCTCGACGGGACGAACCTGTCGATGCCTTGTCCAATCATATCCGATAGGAAGGAAACCCACGAATCGAGAGAATAAAGCTGCTCTTCCCAAATCGACGAATAGAGGTTTATGGCCAGAAAGTTGATCAAGCCTTGGTAATCGGTTCTTCTGAAGTCATAGCCACCCACCAAGTTACGAGCAGGTCTAGTACGGTGGTTATCCCGGTGAGTAATATCCAGTGCCGGATGGTGTCCATCACACCGAAGAAGACATTCATTGGGTAGCCCCACCAGAGCACTACCGTTAGAGAATAACAAGTCGAGCATGACCCCACGATCGTTATAAACTGTATTCAGTTGACAGAGGTTGAATGTGCTAAGGTCAGCAGCTATAATCAAGGCCGACTCTAGCTCGTTAAGGAGAGCACCCCGGGAGACATCAACTGTTACCGAATGGCCATCGGATCGCCAGGACGCGTTCGGGAGATTATAATTACCCAGAATAAGCAGGTTGGATGAACGCATCATAGTGAGGATCGAGTGGATGCTGTCACAATGAGCTTGGTACGTGGCAGGCGCCGATAAAGGTGGTGAATATATTGCTCCAACCACAGTGGCTCGGCCCGCAACCGTTACACAGACGAAGATTTGTTCGATGGTTTCGTTGGGAGAGGGGATACTGCGACTACTCAATGCATCAATAACTGCGATGAGCACCCCTCCTCCCCTAGTACAAGAGCTCGTATTTACACTTGTCACACCTTTTTTTTTTTTTTAATGTAATTTTATTCACAGTTTCTCGTGGTTACATTTATACATGATGCCGTTTTGGCTTTTGTTGATAAAACATGTGTGATCATATCCTGGTGATTGTGTTGGGTTTGTCTTGCGACGCTACTTCATTGTTTGTTGTTTTGGTGACTGGTGATTTTGGTTCGGTGTTTCGCGACTGAGGGTGGAGGTGATCATGATTGAGGTGAGATTTATCTACAAACGATGTGATGGTGGGCGTTGCTAGTGACGCGGTGGGGTGAATACGGAGTTACGCAATCGTGGGACCCCGTTGTCTATCCCGGTTAGGTTGTTGTGTAGGGTTGCTATTCTTTCCAGGTGCGATTTGAAGTTTGTTTTGGCTCTTTCGCGGAAGCTTACTTCGTCAAGCATTTCGTATAGGTCAGCGGTTGGGAAACTCCTTGGTAGGTTTCCTGCTATTTTGATTACTTTTTTGTAGGTTATTTCTAACTTTTTTAGGTTGTTTTCGCTGTACAGTGGATAGAGGCAGCCTAGGCCATAGTCTAGTATGGGCAGTATGCAGGCCCTTATGAGTTTGTGTTTTATGTGTTCGTCTATTTTACTGTTCCAGTTTAGGATCCCGGATAGCATGTGAGTTGTTTTGCGTGCTTTGTCTGTGATAGTTTTTGTGTGGCGTGCCATATTCAGTGTGCAGCGGAGTTCGATGCCTAGGTAGCGGATGCTGTCGCGTATCGGGATGTGTACGTTGCCTATTTTTATTGTGCGCTGGTTTTGTTTGTGTCCTATTATCATCGCTTGTGTTTTGCTAGCGTTGCACTGGAGTCCCCAGGACTCGTAGTACTTCGTGAGGGTTCGTGTCACTTTTTCGGCTTCTGATTTTGCTAGTCTCGCGTTCGTGGATTCTGATATTATACAAGCGTCGTCGGCGTATTGGGCTGTAAGCTGCATTCTTCGGGGATGTCTGCGATGTACGCGTTGAAGATTACCGGGCCTAGGACCGAGCCTTGGGGTACTCCGCATTTTTGTGTCTTTGGGTCGCTAAGTTCATTCAGGTATTTGTCGCGGATTGTTCTGTCTTGCAGGTAGCTCTGTAGCATTTTGATTAGTCCGGAGTCTATTTCTTTTCTTGTTAATTTTGTGTTTAGGGCAAGGTGGTCTATGCTGTCGAACGCTTTTGACAAGTCTAGCGATACTACGCAGGCGGTTCTGCCACGGGACTTTACGTTTTGTATGAAGTTTACTGTTCTAGTTAATTGGGTTGCCGTACCGAGTTTTTCGCGGAAGCCATGCTGGGAGTTTGGCGTTAGGGATTTTATTGCTTCCATTCTGTTGAGGATGATGCGCTCGAGTGTTTTGCCCAACAGGTTGATTAGTGTTATTGGCCTGTAGGAAGATGGGTTTTCGGGTGGTTTCCCGTGCTTATGCAGAAATATGCATGTCCCTGTTTTCCATTCGCGTGGGAAGTGATTTGTTTCGAGACAGTAGTTATAGATGTTTTCGAGTGTTGTGTAAATGGTGGAGTGTGCATTTTTTAGTGGTTTAGCTGTGATGCCGTCCGGGCATGGAGCTTTGCCGTTCTTGAGTTTGGATATTGCTTTTCTTATTTCGGTTGTGTTCGTTCGTTCCAGGGGCTTGCTAGGCCAGTATTTAGTGTCGGTTTTCAGCTCGTCCTTGACGTTCGTATGCGTGATCATGGCAGTGTCGAGGAGTTTTGTTGCTACGTCTTTTTGCGAGTTGTAGTCAGAGAAAATTGGGGCTATTGTGGGCGGTCTCTTCATGGCTTTTTGGATTCTCCAGAGTTTTTTGTGGTGGTCGTCTTTTGACTCGATGATATTCGACCATTTTTTATTATTGTGTTCTGTCAGTCTCGTCACGCATTCTGTCCTAAGTTCGTGATAGGTGTTGCGGGCTATGAGGAAGTTTTCAGGGTTTGCGTATCTAGTTTTCATGGCTTGTCTGGCTCTGTTTCTGCTGCGGATCAGGTCTTTGATTTCCGGGGGAAGGGGATTGTTGGTGCCTGCTGTTATTTTTTCGCTCAGTTCGGAGGTGGTTCTTTGGATTTTTTCTGTGATTGACTTAATGGCGATGCTTAGCTCTGCTGTGTTGTTGGCTTCTAGTGGGAGTATTTTAGTTTTTTCGCGGAATTCTGTCCAGTTGACATTTTTGAGTGTTCGTCTCACCGGTTGGGTTCGTAGGGTCTCAATGTTTATTGTTGTGAGTGTTGGTCGGTGGTCGCTTCCGATGTCTGTCAGTGTTTCGAAATCGCCCTCGCCTTCTGCGCACATGTCTGTGAGTGTGTAGTCGAGTATTGTGTTGTGGGTCTGGATGTCAGGTCTGCTGCCGTCTAGGGGGCCTAGGTAATAAAATCCACTGTTGTTGATAGCGTTTAGTACCGTTCTCCCTCTGTTTGTGTCTGTTGAGTGGCCGAAGTATCTGTGTCTGGCGTTCCAGTCACCGCATATGACTATTTCTGTTTTTCTGAGAAGCGTTTCTAGGTCTTTTGTTATCTTATTGTAGAGCTCCGAGTTGGAAGGTTTGTACGGGGCTGCGTACATTCCCACTACTGTTATTCTTCTATCATTTTCGAGTTCAAGTGTGATAATACATGACTCAAGATATTGCATCGACGCTGTTTGGGTCCAGTGCAGGGATTCATTTATGTACATGTTTGTGCCCCAGTTTTTGTCTTTTTTGTCTGAGATTTTGCAGTAGTTCGGGATGTTTGCTTTTATTTTAGTGGACTGTTTTACCTCGTTTATTATTATTATGTCGGGTGTGTATTTGTTTGTTAGGTCTATGATTTCATGCATTTTATTGCTGAGACCTCGTGCATTAATCTGCAATATTTTGAGTCTTCTCACCATACTTGGGCTATTGCGGTTACTATTGTTGTGATCGTGCTTCGTGCGCCACTTGTTTGGGTGTTTTTCAACGCTAGAGTAATAATGTCCATTACTTTCAGAACTGTCGTGATGTCGTCGTTGGTGATACCTGTGGTTTCCAGTAGGCGAAACCTTGCTGCGGTGATTTGATCCACGTTTTTTTTCCATGTGTCGATTTGTGCTCGATGTGCCGTGTCCATTCTCGGTCTTGTTGTTGTGGGATTAGGCTGTTGTTGGTCCTGTGTTGACGGTGTTGACTTGTTTGGTTCTGCTTGTGTTTGTGTGTGAGGCTCGCTCTGTTCGGTCATTTGGGGGGTTCGCATCGGGTGTTGTGAGCCGATGTGTTGTTTCTTTTTGTTGATGTTGCTCTTGGTTCTTGGTTGTCTTGGTTTGGTGATTGCTTTCGCGGTATCGGCGTAGGACTTTCCGGGATCGTTTGACATTCCTGCTTCTTCGATGATTCTCTTTTGCAGTACCTCGCACTGGGTTAAGTGCGCTGCGTGTCCGATTTTGTTGCATGCGGTGCAGGTTAGTCCGTCTTGCGTTATTTCGGATGTTTTGATTGGTTCGTATTTGCAGTAGGCGGCTCGGTGGCCGATGCGGAGGCACTTGTTGCACACCAGGGGTCGTCTATTGTCTTCTTGTTCCTTGTATTTTTCGATGTGTACCTTACATGCTTCTAGGTATTTATGTTCGTAGATGTTTTTCAGGTTAACTTCTTTTGGCAGGATGACGAGTGTTGACATGCCGGAGGTGAACTTTATGACTTTAATTGGTTGTGCCTGCCAGTGTTCTTCGATCATCGTTTTCAGCTCTTCTTCGTCGTAGTCCGTGTTGGGGAATCCTTTTACGATTACTTTTTTAGTGCGGTCTTCTTTTTGGCTGTACGAGTGGTGTCTGATTTTCTCTACGTCGAGCCAGTTGTCCATGGATATCCATTGTCGCTGCGTCTCGCAGTCAATTCGCCAGTTGCCCTTTCCATCGGTGCGAAATTTGGCGTTTATTTTCTTCACTTGTTCGTGGAGAGCCATGCGTCTGATTTTGTCCTTTTGCAGGTCGGGTTTTTGAATTATGATTGGGGGCGGGCGACCCTTGTGGTTTTTGTTGTTGGCTACGTTGCGTTTTTTCGTTGGGATCGGCTCCAGGTTTTCTGGTTGTGCCGGCGAGGCCAGTGAGGTATGGGATCCGAAGTCTTCGAGGTCCATTGTGTTTGCGTCGGTTGTTTCACCTTTTCTTTTTCTATGAATTGTGTTCGTTTTGGTGTTTATTATGATTGGGCTGAGTGCGGGGTCTGCTGTTCGTTTTTGTGTTGGAGGAGGAGTTGAGCTTACGGGGTCCATGGTGGATCCGCCGTCTGCCCCTTCCCCTTTTCGGTTATCGTTGCCACTTGCCACGCTAGTGCCTGTTTGAATAGTGTTATGTTCGCTGATGGTTTATACTTTTACTGCCCGAGAGTTACGTGCTGTGGGGTGTGAGCTTACTCAACCGGAGCGTTAGCGGAATACGTCCGCTCCCGATCGCTGCTCGATTCCGTCTCCCTTGTCACACCTGAATACGTTAAATCCAATGAAGCCAAGTTCAGCGCTATGTATGTTATTGTCCAACCATGTTTCCGTCAAAACAAAAACATCATGAGTATCCGAACATGATCCGAGAGATGAGCTCAAGTTAAGCAGCTTAGTTCTTAAGCCGCGAACGTTTTGATAATATAGCCGGATACTACTCTCGGGTGTCAGTTTTTTGAAATCGAGGCAGATTTCGGAACCACGGTGTGTATGCCCCCTTGAAATTTAATCGTCCATTCGCCTCCTTCACCATTTTTCTTTAATTCATCTAGTTGCGTCCTGGCCCCTATGAGCTGCTTGCGTTGTTTTGCTGTTTGGTCACTCTTGATATGGATGGCTCGCAAACAAAGCTTAGATCTGTTTTTAAGCACGTGAAGTACATCAGCTCAAGAGTTGAGAGTAACTAACAGCGGCCGAGCTTTACGATTTACGCCTCTGGGGGCCCATGGTTCACGACGGGTTGCCCGGAGCGATGCCATGGAAACACCTAGCGGTTCAAGGATCAGGGTGGCATCTTGAAGAGGGAGGTCAGGATCTTCAGGAATGTCAAACATTCTAATATTGGCAGCCCTTCTATTCCTATTTTCGAGCTCTTGTAAAATACTATCCTCGGAGAACCCTGAATGACGTGACTCAGCAACCACAGCTTGCAGATTGATAAGTCTAGCCTCTATGGAGTCAACCCTTTATCGGATTCTTCTAGCCGGGCGGTCATTGCGGCTGATGACAGTTCGACTGACTCTCGAGGACGAGTTTGCTCGTTCGCCAGTTCCTTCATAGATGCATTAAGCTCATCTTGTTTTGATTGGAATTTAACGAAGAATTTAGATAGGATATAAATTAAGTCTTCCTTAGTTATACAGGAACGATCTTGACACGACGCCGCCGAGGCCTTGTCGGCTCCTGGATATGATGGGCGAGAACCACAACATCTTGCGTAGCCCCCATTTTCACATTTGGAAAGTTTTAGCGCACAAGCGTTATGGTACTGAGCATGACAAACTGAACAAAGGGTTGGTTTGTCCCTTAGAGGACCTTTGCCGCAACTACGACAAATCTTTAATACACTTTGATTTAGATTTAGATTGAGCATGTTGCTCAAACCACCCACAGATTGCTTGTTCATATCGATCGAAAACAGCTATAACGTGACAGTCACAGTTTGAAAACCCGCAGGCAAATTTGACGTGCCGCGAGCGGATTAAGGGAGCTTTCCAGTGTCACAGCCCGAATAATCGCTGTTTTTCACGATTTTTTTTTTAAAGAAAAAATAATCTAATCGGTCTGGTTTTTTTTTGTATATTAATTGGGTATTGAAGAATACAAAACAATTTTTTAAAGATCGATTTATTCATTAATTAATATCTATAAAAATGATGAAACAATTGTTGCAGAAAATGCACTTGGATGTGGTGTCCACGTTGGGGGTCACAATTTTGATCTGAAACAAAAAACCCAAAAAGATTATTGATCGATATATAATTGGCTTTCGTGCTATGAAGGCTTTTTTCTTTTTTTTTTTTTTTTGCAAAAATGGCGCCGGTTTGAACAAAAAGTATCGATTTTAGCATTTTTTTTGGAAGTTTTTTTTTATAAAAAAATAGGAAGATGTCAAAAAAAAAAAAAAAAGCTTCCATAGCACGATAAACAATGACGTTAAGTATATTGTGTGAAAAATTCAACTCGATAGCTTTAAAACTCTGCCCTCCAAGTTGGACACCGTTTTGAAAAATGCTGTTTCGAGAAAAACGCGTTCAAAGTTTCAAGTGAGGAAATTTTAGGTAAATCGTTTACTTACGGTCAATCAGCGATACCAGGTCCATATAATATCCCTTCTGCTTCTTCGAAAAGATCGTGCTCAATGGATTGTTCAGTCCGACGAGCTCTCCTCGCCTCTTTGCTATCCAGGGACGCCCGGCGGTTTGCTTGGGTGATGCGCGCATTCTTGTACTTAGCGGCGAAATCTGCGGCACTCGGCCCTATCGTGCATCTCATCGTCTCCAAAATTTTTGAAATTGGGTCGTAACCTTCATTGAAGGTGCACACAGCACACTGCGTAGCGATTTCTACTATCTGCTTGCCGCAGAATACATGCTTTGGGGCTAGTTGCCACACACAGTGATTGAAGCTCTCGTTATTGTTTTGAGTGTTCGCGCCCGTACACCGCTCTTTTTTTGAAAATCGAGTGCGACAAAAAAATAAGTCGCGCGACTAATTTACGGCTAATTAACCGCAAATTATGCAATAGTCCGAATTCACATTTTCGACAATTGGCGAACCAAGTTCATGTACGTGCAGGTAGGAACGAGACAATAGAAATGACGGTCGCACGGGCAGACGGCCGACGCGGCAGCTGTAGCGCTCCGTTGCCTTCTTCCAAGAAATGCTGTACAGTAACCGAAATAATCTGAATTTCGGCATGAAAATTTCAGGGAATATTCGGAAGAGTGTATACTATTCGATAAAGCAAAAAAAAAAAATCGATTTTTTGAAAATTTCACACTGGAAAGCTCCCTTAAACGCGCACCAGTATTACCGAGTGAGACAAAGGCAGACCAGTTCAAAGTGAATAAAAAGGACTATGAACTCGGCGCCTCAACACACTCTTTAGGTAAAGTAGAGCTACTCCACTCCACATACCACACCGACGCACAGTGGTCCCAAACCCCGAATAGCTGGCCAAAAGTCAAAAGCGTATTCAATGCGGATAAAAGTCTGTACTCGGGGGTTTTCGGGATCGCTGATTACGAATTCGAAGTCAAAATGTAGAAAAACAAAATGGCGGAAAATTTCATGAAAAGCGTATTCAATTCGGATAAAAGTCTGTACTTGGGAACTTTAGAAATTATGGTTGTGAATAAATGAAATAGAAAATGTAATGACAGTTGACATTTGACGATTTGGGAAGAAGAGGATTGGAATACAGTAATTAATCATTATTACAATGAATATTTATAATATATTTCTTTGATTATTTTATTTTCAATCCATGTAATTTGAGCACTTCTTACAATTAATCGCTGTCCTGCGAACTGTCATCATCGTCCGATGTATCGCTCGTGTAATTTGAAAAAATTTAACTTAATTCTGGAAGTGAAGGTGGAATCAATAGTTCAACTGCGTATGAAGATAACGATCTTAGTTTCTTCGGAGGAAGTTTTCGCAAACTAGATATTATTGGATCTGACGTTACTAAAAGTTTGCAAAAAATGTTTTCCATGGTTTTGATGCGGTTACATTTTCGTGAAAAATCTTCTCGGAATCTTTTAATATACTTGTTACATGATTCCTGAGCTTCTTCAGACATTTGTCCGATAGGAAGTAACGAAGATTCCACGATTCCGTGACCGTGAATAAGAATTTTGTGTACTGTTGTTGGCATGAAGTACCACGAATACAGTTCGACAAATTTTCGTCCAGTATCTTCAGTGTATTTGCGAAATTTGGGTATATTGATTTCGAAACCACAAGAAATTACCTGCAATACAACATGGAATCGCTTTATCGATTCTTCATCAATTCCCGTTATCGAAGCGGAAATCTCAGAATTTTCGAAAAAACTCCTAGCTGTATTTCCGTCATTACAACTTCCATAGCCTGGTTTTGGTTGATCAACAAGAAGCCCTAATCTTTCACGAAAACCTTCTTGTATATTTTTTTTTCTTCTATCAACATTTTCTTTATCCTCTTTGCGCCCTTGCCACTTTTTTATTTCTAATTTGTGAGCGACATGTAAGCAACATTCAAAAAACCGTATCCAAGCATGCAGCGACGATATTCCGAATTTCAAGTGATCTTCATTAATCGGTCCTTGCAACATCTTATCAATATCATTATATTCTTTGGACGTAGCAGCCCAAAGGTAACAACGCATACTTGATGATGTATTTGTGATAGAATTACAAACTTTGCCATCTATCATCGTCAACACAGGTTTGAAATTGACGTTAATTTTTTTGCCGTCAATTACAGTTTGAAATTGCACGAGGTTTCTCTCTTGCGCTTCGATACAAGCAACTTCTGTCCTAGTTGCTTCGGCAGTTTCGTGAAAGAATTCAATTTTAATTGGTCGACAAAATCTTGGCGATGAAGGACGTGGATTTTTCCAAATAATCACGTGTGGATTGACTTTATCAAAGATTTGCAAGGGAACAAGTGAAATAAAGAAAATGTTGGCATCCGATTTATTGCCGTCTCCATCGATAAATTTTTGTTTGTAAGTACTTTGACCAGAAGTGCCATCGCATCCCCAGTTGCATATCAATTCTAAATTAGCAAGTTTGTTCTCAGGAAGACTTCCAATAACGTCCGATTGTACCATTAATAATCTTTCAGCTTTATGATTTAGCAAGGCTTGAAGTCCAACTGTGGCTCGTCTTTCAGTTACAGAAATTTCTGACTGTGCAGGGTAACATTTTTTTTTAGAATCCAATACACATTTATAAGGCGGGTATAACTTACAATTTTTTTGCACGCTTACAGAACGTATTAATTGGTATTGACTTTTGGTCATTTTACCTTCTACTACAAGTGATAATGCTTCGTTGCCCGACAGTACTTCTTCGAAAACGCGTTCAATAGACATCCGGTACCGTGATGCTTTTGATGGACTCCCTTCTGTGACATCCCTAATTACCTTAGAAGCTTGTAAATTTCCGGAAGTCCGGAGACTCATTTGTGTAGCGTAGGCCAATTCGTGGACGGTATGTTCGCTTCGAACCTTTTCTGTCCTCCTACGTTTTGACCGATCACTTAAATCGTCCCAGCTTGTGGAAGGACGCTCCATTTTGTTGTCAGTAGAAAGATGCCCCATTGTGTTTTTAATGGGAGTCTTCAAACCTTCTTCTTTAATTGTGAAAGGCACAGGAACGTTGAGCCACTCATAGAATTTTCGGAAGAATTTGGTTTTGTTCCTGGTCGCTTGTTGCCACTTCTTTTTGAAATTCCATACCAATTTACTCAGAGGATCTTTCAGAGTTTTCGGCAATATGTATGCATGATTCAATTTTTTTGACACCTCCTTTTCAACAATGTCAGTGACAAAAAAATTTCCTACAAATTTACCAAGCGGAATTTTCCATTACACGTATTTCCCAATTGAAACTTTCACTGCCGGGGGTGGGGGGGCAGGATACAATTAAAATATCGAACTAAAATTTGGAATGAATTTTTACTCATTCATTTGAAATCGATTAAGCACCATATTTAAAAGAAAAAAGAACATATCCTGAACAAGGACCACCCTAGCGCACACATCATCGCATAAAAATTATCCCCAAAACCGAAGTCGCAGCCAGATGCAGCTAATTTTTGGATATGTTTTGAAGAAATGTCTAAGCAACAGTTTCCATTTAGTTTCAGGGCAGGATTCGATGAGAGTTTTGACTTATTGCTTTTCCTAACACGACTTTTCAGAACACAACCAAGAAAAACACCACTACCTTTATTAATGACTTACTATTTCATACATTATTAACAATAATTTCGATCAACACATTCAAATTGTACTTACTTTCCGCAGAAGAATCCATTTTGTAGAATCAAAATCCGTTCCTTTGTCACGATTCTATACGTGTCTCAACTTTGACTTATTTTCGACGCGCGACGAGTAAACAATGCACCTGCTCTAACGGTCACGAACGGAATGCGTTCCCAAGCCAGGTAGGGACGATCCCCCTTACTTAAGGGTGGTAATACATACTAGGGGTACCACTACAACTATTCCAACCATTAAAAGTCCCTACACAAAAATTTTTTTTTTCGACTTTTGGCCAGCTTTTCGGGGTTTGGGACCACTGTGCGACGCTCCAAAAATAAAACAGCTTTTCACACTCGATAGATATAATTGAGAAATGGGCACGCGACTGGAAACAACAACTGACTAAACCGCCATGTTGAAACGGGTTATGTTATGTTTATTGAGATTGAGTTCAATTCGCGCTCGGCTCACTATAGCGTTGTAGGTTTCTCTGTGTTGCCAACATAACTGTGTAGTGTAAAAAATTAACCGTCTCAGATTCATTGTCTCCGAGTGTACATGATAAATACAGATTTTGATCGTTTGATTTAGAATATCAGAGCTGTATGGTATTTTTTTAATGAACTTTAGATATTAAAAAAATCTTCATTTTTCATCTAAATATTGCTTTTTCGGATATATATGAAAACACCGATCGAATAAATAACGAGTCAATTTCTAAAAACTATGCTTAGTTCTAGGGTCTTTGACATCAAATCTTACCAAGACTATTCAAATATTAAGGGTAACAAAACCACTGTTGACCAGTGTAATTAAAACTTCAGATATAGGTAGTTTTATTTCATGCAACCTGTAATTCGTATCTATTTTCCATTTAAACACAGTTTCAGCTAAATCTGCTGAATATGACATAGAGTATATCATATAAATGTCGTTATATTACATTCCAGACTACTTTCACGAATATTAACACTCCAGTAAAAGAACTTTCAGACAAAAAAACAGACCTATGTAATTGCTCCGTACTGTAATACAACTAATTCATTATAGTAGCGCACGCGGAGATGAAAAACTAATGATAATCATTTTTTTCACCTGATTCGGCTACATTCCACGTAAAAACACACCCCCAGCAATTTTAATAAAATCTTACAATATTTGGAGGTTTTATATTCTCCTTAGAAGTTTACAATTAACAATTTTCAAGACCCACAGTCACTGCTTCTTCTCTAGACTCAGATTCAATAGCCGGAATCGGATTGAAATGAATCTTTTTTACAACTTGCCAATCCACATTTACCGAAGTTTTCTCTGTACATTTCCACGGATGGGTACATTTATTCAAATTTATATACAGTTTCGTCCAAAAAAAACGAGACCGATTTGAAATGTGAATAAAATTCGAACGCGTTGTCGCAATTCCGACAACTTTATTTCGCTTGAAACAAGAATAATGAATCTTTTATATCGCGTTTGAAAAGCTGAAAAATCTAAAAATCTTTATTCGCTGCTGAGATACCCGAATGGAAATCGGGTTTTGAAAAAGTTGCTAGGAGACTGAAAGACATTAATTATTTAAAAATTTTATAAATGTTCAACTTGAATTCCTTGAACCCCAAGTTCTGTACGGGGTGAGGGTTACAGGTTGAGCACCAACCCAACGCAACTCCAGGTGCCGGATAGGAGAACGGCCAGAGATGACTCCGCACATACGGATCCGGGACCAGAATGCCGGTTGGAGACCGGTCTTTAGGACGAGAGCAGGCGACGACTCGGGTAGGCGGGGCTATACAGAACATGGATGACGCGACAACTGGCCCAGGGAAACTAAGGCCCAGCTGCGGACCAACTTCCGAAGCCAAGGTGGAAGCTATCGTGCAGAGATCTGTAATGGTACTGGGGTACAGTGTCGGGGACAGTGCCTTTCGGGTATCGGGCGCCACCCTATTGTATTTAGCTTTATCCCCATATAGCAGGCTCTGTGAGGACGCACCGTCCCTTCCTGCATAATCGTGGGACTCATATGGATTTAGAACCGAAAAACCTAGATTTAAGAAAAGAACACGACGAGATGGTCTCCACGGAGACACACTCGTCGACAACAAAGCATGAAATCGAGATCAAAGGTCTACGGGTGGACGAGGAGCCGTTAAACTCATTACTCATGACACATCGCAGTCTGACGGTTTCGGCAATCGCGGCAACTGCGGGGGAGGCGGCCCCGGTGCAAACCGGGACTGACGCTCCGTCGAAAGCATCGCGAACTAGAGCCCACCGTAGTAGGTCGTCGAGAAAGAGGGCTAGGAAGGCCAAGCTGGCCTCCGAGAACTCCTCCGAGAAGAACTCTGCAGTGGACTCTTCTTCCACACCCACGCACTCCGCAAAGGGAGACCCAGTTGCTGGACACGCCGTCACCAGAATGAGATAAACAAGTAGCCGGGTGCCGATGTAGCGAACAGGTCTGAAAAGACCCACCCCCTCCGATAAGACGCCCCAGAAGAGTCCACTTGGCTCCCAAAAGAGGCCGGGCGGCGCTCGGGCGCAGGACTTACGGGACGAGGGCAAGGAGAGGCCGGAGGATGGTTATCCACCCCGCCAACTACTCCGAGGCCACTCTCGACTTCAAGCGGGGTGACCTGGTGGTACATGCGCTGGGAGAAGCGATGCTCTCCATCTCAGAAGGGGAGGAGAATCCTCGCTCCAAGCAGTACCGGTGCAACCAAGGCATCCTATGGGTCTCGTGCTCCGTTGAAGGGGCGCTAACCTGACTACGTTAAACTGTCCTTATCCTGACGCCTTGGGCGGGGGTTTCCTTCCAAATTCTGGAAAGGGAGCAACCGCCCAGGCTTACGAGGATGCTGACCATCCCTAATTTGCCGGTGGGATCGGAGGTCATCATAAGAAGGCTAAAGCACCAAAACGCTGGTCTCCAGACCGACCTCTGGAGGGTCTGGGACAGGAAGGATGGACCCACGTCTGTCCATGTTGTGTTGGGCGTGGCCGCCATATCTAGGGATGTGCTCAGAGAAGAGGGACTACTGGCCCACTTCAACTTGGGGCGTATCTCCTTTAAGGAGGGCTACCCTAGGACGGGAAAGGGACCGACGGCCCCTCCAACTAACAGCTAGGTCGAGGTAGCACCGCGGGAAGAGCTGTCAAAACCGTTAACCCTCCTACGCCATTGTTCCGACGAAAGACATGGCCCCTTCGGGCTCAAGGACCAGCGGCTCAAGCGCCGTGGTCTAAGGTACAAATAATACCACCGGGAGAGGACACTATACCGTAAGGTCCAGGGATCGCCCCCTAAGGGCCGACGAGCTCATCCGAGCCAGGCGGGAGAGCGTACTGGCAGATTTTTACAGGAAACTGCCAAGTGCAACCCCACACCGGTGGTGTTGCCATAGTGGTATTACGTGGTTGAGGACCCTGTGGATGAAGGAGAGAGGGAGGCTCGGTAACAAGACACTCTCATCCCCCGAAACCGCGAAGTTGACGTCCCGGCCCAATGACCACGAGGAGGATCAAGTATTGGCAGATCAACTAGCAAAACTGCAAAGTAGCCTTAGCTATTCATAGCTGCAGCTTAGCCGTGGAGCAAACAGACATATCAGTCATTCAAGAACCATGGATTATCAACGGACATGTTTCAGGACTAGACCGAAGGAACTGCGTGCTGGTGTACGAGTAAGGCGCGGCTGGACCCGGCCCGAGGGCAGCAGTCTTCATAAGCAACAGGCATCGTATACTAAGAGTCAGCCAGTTCTGCAGCAGAGACCTGATAGTAGCATTGATTAAACTAAGACGGGCGAAGGGTAGGATTATCGATTTAGGGGGCGCAGGGAACTTGTCAGGTACTGTACTGACAGGAGACTACACCTGGTGATTGGCTGCAATGAAAATTCGCACTACGCTGTCTGGGGCAGCTCCGATACCAACGAAACGGGAACAGCCTTGCCAGAATACCTATCAACGGTCGAGCTTAATATAATGAAGAAGGGCTCGCGACCGACCTTCGTCACCTCCTATATGCCAGGAAGTGATAGACGTGACACTCTGCAGCCCCAAGCTGTTGAATGTAATCAACGACTGTCGGGTGCAGGAAGAAGACACACTCTCAGATCACAGACACATCACGTTCTCTCTTGTAGGAGATGCTGACGTGGAATCGTCAGAGATTTGCCGGAATTCCAGGGCCACAGACTGACGCTCCTACAATAAGAAGCTCCGATGGAGGCTCCAAGGACCATGTAGCCGTCTGTACAACACGAGCGCGGTAGAGAGTCAAGTCACTCACTTACGATTCTCCATAATCCTGGTTTTTGAGGAAACATGCTCCGGGAAGCTCAAGGTGAGAAAGTCTAAGGTCCCGTGGTAGAGCAAAGAGCTGGACAAACTCAGATCCAGCTCCCGGAAACTCTTCAACAAAGCCCTTAACGAAGTACCCTTGGGATACAGTAAGTCAAAGAATTTCAACCTTCTACTTGAAAAACGCAGTATATAATTTGGCAACACCGCATTCTTTACTTCGGTGTATGTGCTCACGTACAAGCGTGTAATACTTATGTGACGGACGCTAAAGCAACCAGCAATATGTGGATTATTAATTCGAAAAATGAGCGAAAACAGGTATTATTGGAGGAAAAAAAGTTTTAAAAAACGTTTATGATAATCAAATGCAACAAGGTGAAGTTGGCTAATCGATTCACAGTCTAAAAGAAGTCTTTAATAATAATCAAATTGACGGTGGTCGTGTTATACACACACAAACACTTGCTCGTCAATTGCGATGCAAAAAGTGTACATCGGTACTTTCCTTGGAGGATATAAATGAAGAGAAGCGATCTGGGCTTTCACCCATATTTTACATTATTTGTCAAAATTGCGAATCATTTGCGATGTCCACACTTCCAAGGAACACAAGTAAGCTGGATCTAGAACGCATTCTGATACAAATGTAAAAGCTGCAATAAGTCGGTAGTTTTGAATATTCATAATGATTAGGTCAATCTATGTATAGACAATCTTATATTATTTATGAACATCAACAACGCATGTGGGAAAATTATGTATGAATTGTGCTACTGATAAAATTAACGCTCATTTGGCTTATGAAATCTGTATTGATTATAAATAAATATATTTTTTGACGATAAAGACATCCACTTGAATAAATTACTCAGTACACTAAATATACCAGAAATGCATTGGAACACCTTTAAAACATATGAAAAAGAATTTGGTGAGACTATCGAGGAGTTAGGTTGAGATAGTTGCATTAGAGCGGTTCACGAAGAAAGAGGTCCTACTATAAAAATCACGATGCATTGAGAACATTATTATATGTTGGCATTCTCAGTAATGTTCATTTTCACACCACGGAAAATAAAATTTCGGCTGATAGTAGACTGAAAAACTTTTTCTGATGAGTGTTGCAATCTCACACTTGTCAGAAAAAAGGTTTTTTTTTTATACTCGTATCGTAATGTAAATCATAATTAATTGTACACGATAGTAAACAATTACTCTGAATATTAATTTTTTAAGAGGACAGTATTTAAATGTGTGAATATATAAAGTGTTCTTCCTCTTCGAGCACAACTTGTAAGAATGTCTGTAAGTGTGTTTACATTTTGGAATCTTACGCTTCTTGATGCGAAGCTCGTAAGACAGTCAATGACCGTCTAATATTGAAATGCGGATATGCATCATCAATATTAATATTAATCACGAGGCAATTTTCATTTTGTGAAACGTATATAATTTTTGAACTACTGGTAAATTCGAAAAATTAACGACGGAGCCAGGAATCGAACCTGGTATCTAGCGATGCTTTACCGGAGCCTTACTCCACTAGACCACCTAGCCGCCCTGACTCTGATGTCGTTAATTCCTCTCATCACCAGTAAGTTCAAATTTGTTTTCTTGTGCTGTGATAGTATGTGTGAATATATAAAGTGTTCTTCCTCTTCGAGCACAACTTGTAAGAATGTCTGTAAGTGTGTTTACATTTTGGAATCTTACGCTTCTTGGTGCGAAGCTCGTAAGACAGTCAATGACCGTCTAATATTGAAATGCGGATATGCATCATCAATATTAATATTAATCACGAGGCAATTTTCATTTTGTGAAACGTATATAATTTTTGAACTACTGGTAAATTCGAAAAATTAACGACGGAGCCAGGAATCGAACCTGGTATCTAGAGGAATGAGAGGAATTAACGACATCAGAGTCAGGGCGGCTAGGTGGTCTAGTGGAGTAAGGCTCCGGTAAAGCATCGCTAGATACCAGGTTCGATTCCTGGCTCCGTCGTTAATTTTTCGAATTTACCAGTAGTTCAAAAATTATATACGTTTCACAAAATGAAAATTGCCTCGTGATTAATATTAATATTGATGATGCATATCCGCATTTCAATATTAGACGGTCATTGACTGTCTTACGAGCTTCGCACCAAGAAGCGTAAGATTCCAAAATGTAAACACACTTACAGACATTCTTACAAGTTGTGCTCGAAGAGGAAGAACACTTTATATATTCACACATACTATCACAGCACAAGAAAACAAATTTGAACTTACTGGTGATGAGAGGAATTAACGACATCAGAGTCAGGGCGGCTAGGTGGTCTAGTGGAGTAAGGCTCCGGTAAAGCATCGCTAGATACCAGGTTCGATTCCTGGCTCCGTCGTTAATTTTTCGAATTTACCAGTAGTTCAAAAATTATATACGTTTCACAGTATTTAAAACCTATTTACAATTTTGAATTATAAATATGTCTATTAACATATTTAACTATGTGTATCGTGTGTCCACGAGGAAAGTGCACACCTTATGCGCGTGTGTTAAGTCGTTCGAATTTTATTGGCTGACGGTTACCGCCTGATTGAGCAGCCAACACGTCCGTAAAGCTGGCCCCCCTCACTTGCTGGGAAAAATTTTAAAAAATCATGAATTGAAGAGCTATTTATAACCTCTACAATGCCGCAGCTCACAAATTTTGAGCTCATTTCTGTTACGAGAAAATCAATTTTGAAAAGTGGGGAGGGGAGGGGGGGGGGGCAGTTTACCGAAAAGGTAGCGCCCCCGAAGCGAAAAATTTTTTTTTTAATTATTTTCACCAGGTGAAAATTAAGAGCTAATTAGGAGCTCCTGATATACGTTGAGAACAATGTCGTAAAAACAACCCCTATGGATATATCCACACCCGATCACGATGAGCGGCATAAAAAAAAAATTCCAAATCATAAGTACTGGCATATTAGGTGAATTAGGAGCATTTAAATATCAACGATGACAATTTTTGATATTCAACCCTTGATGAAAACCGAAGAAAAAAAAACACCCTTGGAATTCATCGCAGCGAATTCTTTCTTACGGCAAAAGGTTCAGCGATTTAAGAGCTGACAGGATATGCATAATTTGATTTTTGAGCTATTCCCCCCTGACCACCCCCCGCTCTGACTCGTTTTCGATCATCAGAGAACTACCCTTAAAATTCATCGCAGCGCATTCTTTTTTACGGAAAAATGTTCAGCGATTTAAGAGCTAACAGTATATGCATAGTTCTTCATAGCACTTCAATGTATGTATATCAGGAGCTCCGAATTAGCTCTCAATTCTCGTGTGTTCAAAATAATTTTTAAAAAATTTTTTCACTTCGGGGGAGCTACCTTTTCGGTAAGCTGCCCCCCCCCCCCCCGCCACTTTTCAAAATTGATTTCCTCGTAACAGAAACGAACTCAAAAATCGTGGTTTGCAGCATTGTACAGGTCATAAATAACTCTTTAATGCACGATTTTTGGAAATTTTTTCGAGCAAGTGAGGGGGTCAGCTTTACGGACGTGCAGCCCACGCAATAGCAATCGCGACTATCAGAAAATGTCCCTAGGAGCGCACCGTTACCTGTGGGCAACTGCTGTCGGTGTTGTTACAAAAAACAGTTCGTCGATTCGGAACTGATCCGAAGTAAAATAAATCAGACACACGTTATTTATCACTGTAATCCGAAAGTCATTATTAACAAAATACTTTACCAAAACTTCGCGCTTCCCTTGTAATCATAACCTCTTCCGAGATCCTGAAAATCGCGATTGGCATTGCGTCGGCTGCTCAATCAGGCGGTAAGTGTCAGCCAGTAAGATTCAAACGACTCGTCGCGCGCGCATAAGGTGCGCACTTTCCTCATGGACACACGGTATATTTACAATTTTTTATTGTAAATACGTCTAATACAGTTTGAAGTGTCAAATATCCAAATTGACGGATAATTCAGTTGTCGTAAATGTTTCTTGCCCAAAATGAAGTATGTATGATCAATAAAGATTAAAAAAATTTCAATGTTAGAGTTCGTTTAAAGAACGGTGCCTCCGTTTACTCGAGCAACGTTATAGTTAGGGAGCTGGCTGACATTTTAGTAAATGATTTGTTCGTTTTTCATATCGATAGGGATGAAAGTTCAGATCAATACAAATCGATTTGGTCCAATTAATTAAGGTCCAACGTCCCTGCGTTTTTGAGTTACAGCGCTTCAAAAATGTAAAAAGAAGGGTACTAAATCATGTGTTTGTGTCTGCCTCTTGGACTGATGGTCCGAATCGTCCTCAAAACGTTGAAAATCCAGAGGCAGACATCCAGGGCCCTGCATTATCACGGGACGTAGTTGTAAAAATGGAAAAAAAAGCTCTGCTAAATCATTTGTTCGTCGTTCTAATTGCGTCCATTCGATTCAATAGGACTACCCGAATACAAAAAAAAGTGTGCAGACATTTTGGTCACTGATTTTGAGGTGTACTATTTTTTGAAGTTCACGCAGAATCAAAGAAAAGTTGGTATTACGGTTATTTATTGTTGGTATTAATAGTTTTAGTATTATTATATTGTTGAGTGTTTTTTATTGGATCCAATAAAAAAAAAGAAAATAAATAGTTTATTACAACGTCAGAAGGCGCAAATAAATTTAAGGATGTATGTCATGGATCGTCCCAGCCAAAAATTGTATACGACAGACTTTTCGTACTTTGTTACTTAATCAAAATCTGAAAAAAATCAACAACATTCGGCATGCTATGAACAACAATCATCAATAATAATATTGCCCAAAAGTTATTAACTAAATTGTTTAAACAAATAGTTATTTAACAATTTATTATATACGTATAGGTATTGTAACGTGGCAGTTTTACTGCGCGTTCCACACGGCTCCCCGAACTCTAGACGGACCACAGACTTAGGGAGCACGCGGAGTAGACCGCGGCTCATTTCGAAAAAGAGCGCCAGGACAACAGTCACGCATCCGAGACTCTAAGAGGGGACCATCGCCGGTTTAGCAAATAAGACCTTTCAGGATTTTTGTTTATTTTTTTTTGGGTGGCGAGTAAATGCGACTTCGGACAGGGGATCGGCAGCAAGTCAAAACGACGTTACTGGATGGCAATCGCGGCGGATCGCGACGAAAGGAGGGCCTCGCACGAGGCTACGGAGAGAGCGTCAACGGAGAGCTCTGCCGCGAGGGAATCCAAGGCGGACGAGATTCCCGTTGGTGGCCGGCGAGCCGTAGCCCCCCCCCCCCCCCCCCCCCCTCCGTCGCCCAACTGACGACAGGTGCCCTCGCGAAGTCATCACCACGCCACTGCCAAGCTACGGGGTACACGAGACTGGTCAGCCAATCAACACCCCGCGACAGCGGAATCCAACGATAGCGATACGCTAGATTGTAAGAATTGCGTAACGAGAACCCCAATGCGAGCGGGAAAATTTTGATTATGGATGGCGCCTATGTTCGGGGCATGTTCGAATTGCGGCTCCGATTAGCAGGACTCGTCACTTGCGTCCTGGCGACCGGTAGCGATAGTTGCGTGGCGAGGAAGTTAAAAAGAAAAGAAAAAGCAAAGATACTGTGTGTTCGTGATGGCTGAGACGGACGTAGAAAAATTTTTGGTGTGGCTGCGGAGCGGTAAGCGCTTATAATTCTTTGCGGGCATATTTGGAGCGCAAGTTAAATTGGCACACCGATAAACGGTCGGCCCATGCAATCTTAGAGTTAGAGTAGCGCTCGAAATCTGTTTGCCGATCTCCTTGAGGATGACCGTAGCCTGAGTTTTCGCGATAACGCGTAGAGTCACGGTTTCGCGTGGGGAACAATTTCGGAGTGAAATTGAGTGCGGCCAAATTCCGCTGCACAGGGTCTCGTCGAGTCTGCGTACGTAAAAAGGGTGGTGAACTTAGAGGGAATAGAGACTACGACTTGAGCTCGGATGCGTCATAATACGCTATACACTCGCGCGATTAGAAAAGCTTTCTAGAGTGATTAATTTGGTCGCGATTAGCGCGTCGAGGCACGTCCTTTTTGATTTAGTTTAGGAATTATTGTGCATCAGCAAAGTGGCGACTAGCGCCCGTAGAAATAAGATACCAGCTAGATTTAATCAGAATTGCGATTAGCGTGTCGAGTATGATCTAGATTACGTTTTTGTTTAGCGGTTTATAATTAAGTGACGAGAAGCGTCGTAGTTGAGGCCGATCGCGGGCAGCGCGTCGAGTCCGATTTTGTTTTTGGTTTTTGCGAGTTAAGGTATTGTTAAGACGGCGACTAGCGCCAGAAGGCCGTAGAGGTCTCCTAGATTTATTCATTTTTTTTTATTTTGTTTGTTTCTCCCTTTCTTATTTCTTTTGGATTAAATTTAACCCGTTGTATTTGGAATCGCGAAGGACGACTTGCGCAGTCGTATGATTATTTTTATTTTTAATTTTTTTGTAACATCGCTAACGAGAAATATATTATTGGAATTTCATAGTGATTTGGCCAAACCACGCATTGGCTTACTTGTGTTACATCTCTCTCTACCCAAAATTTACCCCTCCCCTCTCCGCGGTACTGAGCTATCGAGTATATGGTCGCGATATTTCGCATTACCGATTTCGAGGCGTGTTAATCACGCCAGGCGCCCAACAAATCTCGCGGTATTGTTTTAGGTCCAGGGTACATCGTGGACGCCGATTTATTGTGTACGAGGTAAGTTCTCGGTCATTTTCTCCGAGTGATCGAGGTGCAGAAAAATCAACGTCACAGTATATACCTACACATATATCTATGTATAGGTATGTCCCAACTCTCTACGGAGTTATAACGTTCTCACTTTCTTCTCTCTAAGAAAGAAAGACAAACAATACAGTTCATTTTATACCTGCGGGATGGCAGGTAACAGATTTAGGACCCGAATATTTGAAATATGTTTTTAAAATTGTTCCTATCGATTGCTTGTATGTAACATTAATTATTTTCATGAACATTTTGTAGGCGCAGAATTTTTTACTTGTGGCTTGGCGCGAGCGTAGAGTTAAAAAAAAAATTTATATTCAAATGGTCTGCCGTTGGAAAATCAGGGGTCTGGATGTCTGCCTCTGGATTTTCAACGTTTTGAGGACGATTCTGAGCATCAGTCCAAGAAGCAGACACGAACAAATGATTTAGCAGACCTTTTTTTTACATTTTTGAAACGCTGTCAATTGACAACTCAGCGCTACCATGGTGGCAGACCATTTTTCTGTGGCCCTTCACATTGTTTTTAATCGAACAATTCAGGTTTGCCGAGCAAACATTTCATATACACGTTTTTAAATCATAAGAAAAAAACTTAAAAAATTTACTACTACAAAAGTCAGAGGTCTGGATGTCTGCCTCTGGAATTTGATCGTTTTGAGGATGATTCTGACCATCAGTCCAAGAGGCAGACACGAACAAATGATTTAGCACACCTTTTTTTAAAATTTTTTAAGCGCTGTCAATTGACAACGCAGGCCTGTCATGGTGGCAGACGCGGTCCTTAATGTTTCTTATGGTACAAAAATTGATATTAATAATGTCTGTCAGACGAACAAATCATTTAGAAATTTTGGCAGCCAGCTCCCTAACTACTACGCGATAAAATTTTGTTTCGAACTCGGTACAACCGCAAATGAAACCCATGAAATGATCAAAAGTCCCCAGCCACCCTACAGCTCGGATGTAGCTCCCCGGTACCCAGCCGGTCCAGGCCATTCAAGAGACCGTGACGAGGCACTTTGACTGGGGTTCACTTTAAAATCAACCTACACTCCGGAAAGGCTCGAAGGTGATTGGGGACAGGTGCGCTGCTTAGCTAAGACGCCCCACAACCCGACCCTCGCGAAAAGGTCCCCCTCCGTCGCTCTGTCTGGGCGGGAAATATTCAGTCTGAAATGCTATCCGGACAGACCCTGTAGCTTTAATCGTCACAGGTGACCACTTCTCTCCCATGGCAAGCAAGATGCAGAAAGCACTTGACTTTGGTCAGAACTGGCGTGCATCTTAGTCGCTGAGGTTTAATCCCAGCAAAACCGAGATGGCACTCTTCATCAGAGAGCGCAACCTGACGATGGGTCATGTCGACATCTTTGGGGCGAAACTGACCCTCTCACTGAGGTGCTCTGCCTGGGCGTCACCCCAGACAATAAATTTTCGTGGAAGACCCACAGCGACCACCAGGCACAGAGGGCCACGGCCACTTACCAGCCCTGCAGAAGGATGGTGGGCCGAACCTGGCTACTGCAACCGAGAGTGATTCGATGGATATTCATAGCCATCATACTACCTCAGATCACTTATGCCTCGCTTATTTTGTGGCTTGCAATGGGTAAGGTCATAATCCACAAGGCATACAACTGCATCTACTGGATAGCAATCCTCGGTATGACGAGAGCTCTTAAAACCACCCCCAGAATTGCCATGAGGGCTCTTCCGGTTCTTCCACTCCCACACACCATGGTGGAGGAGGCGGCCTGAAGAGCGGCGTTATGCTTGTGGCGTCTGAGGCTTTGCAGGCACACCAGTGTACGGCACACGGTAATACTGCACCGGGTAGGGGCACCACAGACCACCCATGAGCGGCGACCATTGCCCCAGCGGATTCTAGTTTGCCCACGCTTTCAGGGTAACCTACCCCCACAGAGAAAACTGGGTGAACAGCCCAGATGAAATACTCTGGCTAAAGGGATTCGTGTGTTACACAGACGGGTCTAAAACAGAAACGGGCACTGGGGCCGGCATCTGGTGCGGGGGACCCAGAAGGAGCATTTCATTCGGCCTGAGACCCACGGCCTCAGTGCTTCAAGCCGAAGTGTATGCCTTACCAGCCTGTGCCAGGTACATTCTGAGCAGGGGCTACAAATGCAAGCACATTTACATTCGTAGCGACAACCGAGCTGTAGACAAATCCTTGAACGCATACGTCATAAGGTCAGTGTTGGCATGAGACTGCATTAGCTTACTAACACGGCTGGCACAGGACAATCGCGTGAGCTTTCTATGGGTGCCAAGACATAGCGGCATCCAAGGCAACGAGCTGGCGCACAACCTAGCCAGAGAGAGCGCCTCTCGCTGAACAAGCGACGAAGACTGCCTCACTGGCATATCTCCAGGGTACGTGAAGTGCCTATCCAGGAATCAGGCTCAGGCCCGCTTTGCGGAACTCTGGGACAATGCATCAGGCACGGCTCACACGAGGGCTCTATTACAAGGGCCATCGCATAGATGAGGAGCTAAGATTTCGACATATGTGTGTGTTTTGTTTTATTACAGTTTACTTTTCAGAGACTTCCAAAATTACAAAATAACGATTTTTCCTCAGCATGAATCATTACGACAACGTTATTAACTTCAATATTCATGTAAGAACTCTCCTTCGCCAGGATGCAATATCTCGCACACTGAAAAGTAAGAGAACAGGCCATGTGACTTCAGCTTCCACGAATAAGTGAAAAATTCTCTCTCACGACTGGAAATGTGATGCTCTAGGTAATTCGTCAATATCAAAAACGTCAGCGATAACGCCATCTCGAAATATCTAAAATAATTGTTATATTTGCCTGGTGGTTGGTGGACTTTCTTGATAATGTCATCCGAAAACAGAATTCTAACTTTGATCGAGCGTTTTCATTCTAAAGACCATAGGACGATAAGCATAGTGAATCGGCCCCAGAAGAACATCTGGATCAACCTTTGAGGGTATTTGGAACCATTGAAAGAATATCGGGCACTCCAAAACATATACAATGCGACGAAGATGCTGAAGAGTTTTCTTTTATTGGAGATATTTTTTCAATGACTTTTGAACAAATGCAAGACTTCGAATTATTACCTTTAGACGTAGACATACTTTCATTCGCATGAAAAAATCGTTGAATAATATTAAGGTAGTTCTTTCCCGACAGTGCAGTCCAGAAGTTTTGGCTCACCACCTATGTTTTACGTATCTATGGAACTAACATTGTAGGCCAAGTTTATTTGACTGGACTGTACCCCTCACACTATTATACTCTCTATACAGATACGCTCATACTACGGTAACTTTTGTCTGTATGAATATCTGGCAACCTTGCATATTTTTTTTCTTACTCGCCTTGTACAGCCCGGGTTCACGTATAGTTTATTCTCGACGTAAACATAAGTATTTGATTTATTTTATTGCGATTGAAGTGATTTAATTTAATAACTAATAATGGGAGATCGACTTCGTTATAAAGGACGTTTTATAAAAAAAAAGTGCTGGATAAAAAAATCAAAATAGCGAGTAGTTTACAAGCGAAAAAAGAAGCAGCAAATAAACCTGTTGAGTTTAACCTCTTGGAGGGTCCTCGTCTGGTAGAATTGAGAGAATTATGCAAAAACTTGAGATGCTGTCAATGGACTAACGTACTCTCTCTCGATGATACAGTGGATGAAACACGTTCAGGGTTAGATTCTATCCTGAGGGTCAAATGTATGAAATGTAATGCTATAACACGAGTATCAACTGGAAAATCTCATGCTGTCCACAATAATAAAAAATGTAAACATTCTGATAACACCACGGGCGTAGTACTCGGTAAGTTTATTAAACATACATTAGTTATTAATATTTTATTGAAACATGATAAGTCATTAAATTGTATGATTACTCGAAAGAAAAGAAAATTTAATCATTGTGAGTAAATGAAATACTGATTTTTTCGTATTTATCATAGGTGCTGTACATGCTGGCTATGGCTGCGCTGGACTGAACAAAATATTGGCTTGTTCAAATATGCCTGGAATTTCTACGAAAATGTTTAAGAGGTATGAAAGAGAAGTTGGCCCTGCAATTGAAAAGGCTGCCCAGGAAAGCTGTAGGAAAGCTGCTGAAGAAGAACGGCAACTAGTGATTGATAACGTCGAAAAATTGTGTGAATTTTTGTAAGTTTTATTTGGTTTTCCACAATAATGCTACGTCAATTTTTTTGGAATTACCTCTATCACTTAGAAAAATACTTTTTTATACATATACTTATTGATGTCGGAAGTGCGAATATTCTGCGAATATTTTAACAGGCACTGATGTAATCTTATTATATCTGTATCTGTGAAAATATTCGTGGAATGTGCCAAACGACACTTATATTAATATATATGTATATAAACAATGATTTGGAGATAATTGTTAAATTTACATACATTTGAATTTTTACTTCCACCTTGAATTTTAAAATTTTTGTATAATAATGATTTATAATTGTACATATTTTACAAAATTGTTTTTTTCTTATACATCCAGAACGAGGTGTTCTTCAAAAATGTGTTGACTTTTTCATCAATTATTTTGTGACAAACTATATACATATATATAAATATACACATCGATTGTTTATACATAAATCAATAAATACTAAAAATATTGGAAAATAAACCTTCATTTTTCCTGTATTATGCCATCCCTAGCTTTTCTTTTTTTGTTTTACTAGGCCACAAGAAATAGTAGAAGATATTTATCCGCATCACATGAGTTTAATTTCGGCTGGAAAGAACATCGACGAAAATAACAACAAAAATTCAAAATTAGACTCAGCTGTCGGAGAAGTTGTCAACATTATTGTGTCCTACGACATGGGATGGAGTAAGCGAGGGAATGGAAGAAGTTACGACAGTCTGAACGGTTATGGCACTATTATTGGGTTTTTGAGTGGAAAAATTTTGGATTACGCTGATCGGATTCGAAAATGTAAGTACTGTGATCAAGGTAAAAGCAAGGATGACGACGACTGTAGAAAAAATTTTGAGGGCAGTGCTAAAGTGATGGAGGCAGATGCTGGAGCAGCATTAATAAATGACAGTAAGATTCTTAAAGAATATAATCTTGCTGCTCGAGTATTAATTGGCGATGAGGACAGTTCGACGATTGCGGCGGTATGTCGAGGAAATCCAGAAAATGTTCACAAGCTTTGTGATAGAAATCATTTGAAAAAAAATTTCGGTAAAGATTTATACAAACTAGCTAATTACAAAGAAATGAAAAAAAAGGTAGCATTGAACACATTAAAAAATGCTTTGGATATGCTATTGCTCAAAATTCCGGCAACAGTAAGAATTTAGCAAATACATTACCTAGCATTCCAGATCATTCATTTAATTGCCACGAAAATTGTGGCGCTTGGTGTAGCCGGAAAAATGGTTCTACTCGACAAAAAATCACCCTTTCAGATACTTCATTATATAATGAATTATCTGCTTCATTTACAAAGTAGGCCGCCAATGCTCAGAAATTCTCGATTGCTGAATCGAGTCAAGCGAATGAGTCGTTTAACAATATCATGGCTCACAAATCACCCAAGAATATTTGTTACAGCCGAAGTGAATCGTCGAGTTTTCGTCTTACTAGCTCAGTGTATGTGAAAAATGATGGTAAATCATACCTCATGGAGGTTCGCAAAACTTTGGGGCTGCCATCAGGGCAGTACACAGCTTTCTATACTAAACAATCTGATCTCCAGCGGGAAACACGATCTGAAACTGCTAAATTACCGGATGCTAAAAAACGAAGGATTTCTGTAGCCGAAGAACGCGAGAAGTTGAAGAAAAAAAATTAAAGCACAAAAGGTATATAATATCAGCCGAATTTTGGTTTTTCCGAGTCATGTGAGGCTTCCATAGACTTTGATAACTCACAATTGGAAAGCACTGAGATTAAAATAACACCTAAAACCTGTAATCTAGTATATTTTGATTTAGAAACGTCTGGTTTTAGCAAATCGGACGAAATTCTACAAATTGCCTCCTTTAAAAGGCGTAGTGTCAGATCATATTTTTGAAAAAATGGCCTCTGAAGGTATAAAATATAATCATTTAGTAACAAAATATCAAAGTGAGGGAACTGAAAAGTTTATGCAATACTTAAAAAGTCCTGGTTGTGATAAAAAGGCAAGAGTTTCCAAAAATAAAAGAGTTCTTGATAAGTTAGTTAAGTTTTTCGAAAAAAAATAATGCTATTTGTATCAAATAATGTATTTTTTTAATATATTGCTCAAAAATATTTATTATGAATGAATATTTTAATAGACAAATATTATTTATCACTGAAGTTTTGTTGTATACTTCGTTATAGATATTTCGTTTAATATATTCTATATTTGATATGATTGTCATAAATAAATTGATAAAACTTTATAAAAAATGTTTTTTTTATATAATTATTATTTCTACTAATTATTAGTATCCAATGAAAAATTATTATTACTTTATTATGTCTTTAACCGTTTCGTATTTTCGCGCTCATTTTTATGCTCCGCCATTTCACCCGTTCCAACGTTGCCGTTTCGTTTACTCGTGACTGTTTCTCATATCCCCTCCACTAAACGTAATCATTTAAATATGTGATTCATTTTGATTTATTATTTAAAGGACGAGGTAAATAATTTTCATCTTTTTTTCAATTGCTGAAAATATATTTATTGAGAAAAATAGTTCTTAGCGAGTCCGCCTTTATGGGTTTCGCTCTTCTCCCAATCTCGGGCTTGAGGGCTTCGGCCAATCAAAAGCAGGCGTCGGGATGGAACTTTCTAGAAGCGCGACAACCTGTTTCTTATGAAGAAGCCTTGGCGTCAAGTCCGCCAAGACGAACGACGCACGAGTCAGTTCGCTCAGAGAAATAAAAGAGAGAGGCAAATCCAAGTTCCAGATTTACGCTATATTTTCTTTGTTATTTTTTTTGTTAAACAAGCAGCTAAAGATAGTTTATTTCAGTTTTTCTAAAGATAGTTTATTTTCAGTTTTCTCAATAAAGACTTTTTTTCTTTTTTCAAATAAACCAGTGCGCGTTGTGTCACCGAAATAAAGACAAAAAAAAAACATTATCTCTATCTCCCTCATTCTTCCACGACTAATCATAGAGGAAACAATTGAAAAACTCAATAATATTTTTCTTCGTTGTATTAATTTTTTGTGAGAACGGTGAAATTCCTTCAAGGAAAAAAAAATAAAAACTTGCCATTTTCCCACGCTTTCCCTATGCTACATATCATTTGCTACACAAGAAACATCATTTTTAATTGCAAATATCTCCTGTTAGACGAGGTAAATCGTCTCCTAATTTTAACAGCGTATGTATTAAGCATTCAACTACTTATATTCCAAGTTTGAAAGATTTCTTGAAATTTAGCTTGCGCGACCGTACTACCTTAATGATCAAATCAAGACAAAAGTACGAACAAAACTTATTTTTAATATCGACGGTTAATATTTATTAGGTTAGCTAACTGCTTGCTACCAACTAGTGAACAATTTGAAGCAACAGGTCTGATGGTTTTTCGTCGGAGATAAAATGGTGGTATTACCAACATTAAATAACAGTGCCATTTTATGGCTGCCGAACGAACTGATAATTGAGAAGGAACGTTTATATTCTCTAAAGTGTAGTTTTATTATAAGTATGCAAAACCATAGTTTATAATTAATTTTCGAATAATAAAGTATTGTAATAAAAACAAATTGTTTCCATATTACTGTTTTGAATATCTGCACTTACAAAGTAATCGAATAAGTTTTGTTTCTGTTGTTTCAAGGGTAAGAACATTGAAATAAATCGGTTTTTTATTATTATCAATATGGCGTGTCTTTTCGATCAATTTGTGGATTTGAGAGGTTATTCTGTATCGAAAAAGTTATTTAAAAAAATTAGTTTCATAATCGTACGAAAACGTTATCATGGAGAAACAAAATAATTTTGAGAAAAATCGCCTGTTTCAAATGGTTATTATGAAGATTATGAGTTGTTGTTTTTCTTGATTATAGCCTTTATACATATAGTTCCGTGATGTGACCAAATTTCATTCTAATCAGTAAAGCCGTTTTTGAGAAAGAAAATTTTTGTGATTTTCTGTTTTTTTCGATTTATTCCTAAACCAAGGTAGATAAAAATCAAACTTGCAAGATCAACGTATCTTATTAGTACCGACATAGCCTGAAATGATGATCCAGATATCCTTCTGGGGCCGATTCACTATGCTTATCATCCTATGGCCTTTAGACACAATATTCTTTGAATTACAAACAACAAAAAAAAAAAAAAATATCGATTCTTTGAAAAATTTACTCAGAAATGTAGAGTGAGATATCTTCACAAGCTGGAAAAAGTTCAATGCTCTTTCTTTGAAAGGGAGCTACCCCAAAGTACACCAAACCATGCGATTAGGATTAGACTTGGAAGATATCGGTTATCGGTGGAGATCCTAAAACTTGCTTTGAATATGCTTGAGAAGATACTTGCCATGTCAGAGTACACATACTCTAAAATTTGTTTCTTGCGATAAAAAGAACTAAGAGATAGAAGCTCGAATAACGTTAAATATAACTGGGAACGCAGATTAGAAGAATGTTTTTCTGAGCAAGTATCAAAAGGGATGTATAGAACCTCTTACTTTGCAATCTTCGTAAAAAAACAAAGAAAAAATTATTGGCACGTATGGACAATACTTGTATAAACAAGATGCACAAATATGTATTGAATCGAATGCCTTGGTCTTTCATCCACAAATTGTTTTCATCAGGGTACACAGGGTTACTTAACCTATGTGAAGTTGGCAACCCACTAAACGGAAAGGCATTTTTTTATATTTCAATCGATTGTACTCGGTGTGTACCTGATCGTATCATTTGTACCCGTTTGTACCAACGGTTATATCGTTTGTATTGGTTTTTACTGATGATTAAATCGGTAATACTTGTTTGTACCATTGAGAAATCGTTTGTAACCGTTTGTATCAACGGTTATATCGTTTGTACCTCATTGTACCACCGAGAAATCGTTTGTACCCGTTTGTACCAACGATTATATCGTTTGTACCTCATTGTACCACCGAAAAATCGTTTGTACCCGTTTGTACCAACGATTATATCGTTTGTACCTCATTGTACCACCGAGAAATTGTTTGTACCCGTTCGTACCAACGATTATATCGTTTGTACCTCATTGTACTACCGAGAAATCGTTTGTACCCGTTCGTACCAACGATTATATCGTTTGTACCTTACTGTACCACCGAGAAATCGTTTGTACCCATTGGTACGGACGATTATATCGTTCGTACCTCATTGTACCACCGAGAAATCGTTTGTACCCGTTTGTACCAACGATTTTATCGTTTGTACTCGTTTGTATCGATGATAAAATCGGTAATACTTTTTTGTACCATCTAGAAATCGTTGTTACTTGTTTATGCCAACGATTATATCGTTTGCACCTCATTGTACCTCCGAGAAATCGTGTGTACCCATTTGTACCAACGATTGTATTTATTTATCCATTTATTAAGGAAAAAAATCGGGAAAAAAAAATTGAAATAAATTAGGGAAATTGAGGAAAAAAAAATCGAAAAAAATCGAATTTTTTTTTTCAAAATAACATCGGTACAAACGAGTACAAATGATGCTTTTCACAATAGCATCAACGCAAAATATTTAGCTCAACATGAGTTGCGGACCAGTTTTTCTTCCCCTTATATTTTTTTCCCCCTTAAGGTACAAACGAAATTTAAGGTGGTACAATCAGGTACACACCGAGTACAATCGATTAAAATATAAAAAAATACCTTTCCGTTTAGTGGATTGCCAACTTCACATAGGTGGTTACTTAGGGTCACGTGCATCTCTCTACTCCTTGAGAATAATTGTACAAGTGAGAACGAATTCTAGCATGTAGTCAAGATTATTAGACAACAGCAAAATATACAAATTTAGTTTTTTTTTTTTTTTATTTGCAATTATCAGCTGCTATGTTATATAACATTAAATAATTTTGTTGAGTAATTATATGAGAAAAAGAAAAGAAAAGAGGTTGGTCAGGGTAGCAGTTGCATCCAACGATGCTCACTGCTATTGCTATTGTATTTGTTTATTTGTTTTCAATCGTTAACCGTTGCCGAAGGTCTAGCGGTTTCCATTTCTTCAACCTACGTGCGATGCGATTTCTGTCGAGTGATTGCGTTGCTAACTGGTTGGGATGTTGGTCAATGCGCGTTTCGTAGCTGGTACTTTGATTTTTGGCTGCGTTTCTGACTGTGTCGATTCTGAGGTCGTTGTGGAGTGTTGCGTTGGAAATGTACCAGGGGGCATTTGTTATTGCTCTGAGCACTTTGGATTGGAATCTTTGTAGGATTTCGATATTTGAGTTGCTGGCCGTTCCCCAGAGTTGAATTCCGTATGTCCAAATTGGTTTGAGTACTGTTTTGTATATCAAGAGCTTGTTATACAGCGATAGCTTAGATTTCTTGCCTATTAACCAGTACATTTTTTTGATTTTTAGGTCAAGTTCTTTTCTTTTCTTTTTTATATGAGATGCCCAGGTTAGTATTTTGTGGAGGTGCATGCCGAGGTATTTGACCTCTTCAACTCGTGGGAGGGGTACGTCATTCTGCTTGACTGCATGGCAGTTACTTTTCTTCATAGTAAATGTGACATGGACCGACTTTGTAACGCTGGCTTTGATTTTCCATTTTTTCAACCATTTCTTGATGTTCTTTAGTTCGTTTTGGAGTGTCCTTGAGGCTGTGTCCGGGTCTTCGTGCACTGATAATACGGCAGTGTCGTCGGCGAACGTGGCTGTGGTGGTTTCTTGCCCCTTCGGGAGGTCAGACGTGAACAGTGTGTAGAGGACCGGGCCTAGCACACTTCCTTGGGGAACTCCTGAGTTAATGGGAAAGAAATCGGAATATTCCATGCCATATCTCACTTCGAATTTCCGATTGTGCAAATAAGATTTTAGCAGTAGGTAAAACTGCGGAAATGACGTTTTAATTTTGTGCAGCAATCCATCGTGCCACACCTTGTCAAAGGCTTGTTCAATGTTCAGAAACACTGCAGAGCAGTACTTTTTTTCCTCGAGTGCGTTCGCTATGGCGTTGTATACCCTGTTTACTTGTTCTACAGCTGAATATTGAGGTCTGAATCCAAATTGATGTGCAGGAATCAGGCTCTGGGCAGTGATGGTGTTTTTCATTCTTGTCAACAGTAGCTTTTCGAGTAGTTTGGCCATAACGGGTAGGAGGCTGATGGGTCGGTAGGATGTGACAGAGTTTGGTGGTTTTCCAAGTTTTGGGATCATGATTATTTGCGCGACTTTCCACTGAATGGGTATGTCCGATAGGCGTATGATGGCATTGAACAGGTTGGTGAGAAACACTAGCCCTTTTCTTGGAAGTTTTTTGAGAGTTAATCCGGTGATTAAGTCGTAGCCAGGACTTTTCTTTGCATTTATGTTCTCGCGTATTGTGTTTCCAATTTCCGCAGGGGAAAAGTGTCGGATCGGAGGTTCCATTGGGAGTGGACAGTCTAGGAAACTGAGTATGTCTACGTCGTTGTCCTGTGCAGGGAGGGGAGTGAAGACTTGTGCAAGATGTTCTGCAAATATCTTAGCTTTTTCGGCGTCGCTTTGCGCCCAGCTCCCGTTATTTTTTTTTTTTTTTTTGATTGGTCGATTGTTGTTCTGCATATTGTTGATTTTTTTTGTTGGTTTCCACAGGGAGTAGTCTATGCTTTTTGTGTTGGTTAGGTTTGCTAGGTAACCTTCAATGTTGCGATTATTGTGTTCAAGGATTATTTTTTTTAGTTCTCGAGCTACTTTGTTAACTTCTCTTTTATCGATAGGGTTTCTGCTCAGCTGCCACCGTCTGCTGAGTCTTCTCTTTTCAGAGATTTTCCGTTTTATTTGGATTGGATAGTTTATGGCTGTACAACGAACGCCAGCGTTCGGTGTGGATTCCCTTGCTGCGTCTTGGATTAGTTGGTTCAAGTATGCCGTTGCATCATCAATGTCGGTTTCGTTTTTTAGAGGAACATGTAGGTTTATTAAGTACTCGATTCTGTCTTGAAATACGAGCCAGTCTGTGTTTTTATTGTGTAGTGATGGTAGAGTTTCTTTTTCGGTTATTTCCGTGTAGAGCATTAGTTTTACTGGGGTGTGGTCAGATGATAAATCCAGGCTGGATTCTGTGTGCGTATAATTTTTCGCTGCTCCTTTAGATATAAAGAAGTCCAGTACATCCGGTGTTTTGTTTCTGTCTGATGGCCAATAGGTTGGATTTCCCGAAGAGAGTTGATCGCAGTGCAGGGCTGTCATTGCTTTTCGTAGTTCTCTTCCTCTAGTTGTCGCTAGTCTCGATCCCCATGTAGGGTGTTTTGCATTAAAGTCTCCCCCAGCAATAAAACGAGGCCTCAGTTCTCGAAGAAAGTCGGCAAATTTATTTTCTTTGATACTATGTCTCGGAGGGCAGTACACCGCTGATACCACTAGGGGGCCTAGCTTTTTGTTGTCTACAATGATGTTCGTTGCCTGTAGGTAATCCTTAGTGTAGGGTAGTATTTCGTAGTGTTTGATAGATTTTTTAACAAATATTGCCGTTCCTCCATGCGCGGTGCCGTCGGGGTGGTTAGTGTTGTAGAGGTTATACCCGTTTATTTTGATGTAGCTCTTATCTGTGAAGTGAGTCTCTGAGACTAGAAGGATATCGATTTCGTTTATGTGTAAGAATGTTGTCAGTTCTTGTTTGTGGTTGGCTAGGCCATTGAGGTTCCACAGAGCTAATCGGTAGTAGTTGAATTATTTTTCCGTGAACTTGGTGAGTACCGTGGTCAGTAATTTTAGCATGGTATTCAGTAACTCGTTTTGTTGTGTTATTGCTTGTCTGAATTCATTAAATGATTTTTCGAGGACATTTAGCATTTCTCTGTTGTCTTCCGTACTGCTTGGGCGAGTGTTTACGTTGGCTCCAGCCGCTTGTGCGTAGCTTTGATAGTGAGCACCGTTTACAATCGGGGGAATATTTTGGGTTTGTGTAGGGAGATCTTCGTGGGAATTGTTTACATACTGTGGCCTTGATCTGTGCCATTGGGGCTTTTGGTTAACGGAGTTTCTTTTTTCTAGAATGTCCTGATATACCTGACAGCCTTTGTAATTAGCCGGGTGATTACCCTCACAGTGGACGCATTTTGCTGGTGTCTCTTTTGGTTTTTTGTAGGAGGATGTAGGGTGGTCATCTCCGCATTTGACGCATCTAAACTTTCTGTGGCAATATGACTTAGTATGCCCGTATCGCTGGCATGTAATACAATGAATTATTGCCTGGTTTTTTTTTGGCGGTTCGATCTTAATTTTGGCGTTTAAGAGGAGGTCAATTTTGTAAATATCTTTGTTGTTTGGGCTCGGCTCTAAGTCGACAAAAAACAGAGGTAACGGTATTTTGGTTTTATTGTTTCGTATGTTTGTAACGTTCCTCACCTGGTGTACTAATTCATCGATGGCGTTTTTTATGTCTTCGAGTGCAGTGGAAGGGTGCAGGGACCGCAGTACTATTCGATATGCTCGCTGTTGTTTCAGCTGGAAAATGTGGTACGATGCTTTTTCCTCATTGAGCATGTGAATAAATTTTCGATAGGATTCTGAGTCTTTTGGCATTATTTTTATGTTGCCATCGGTGTTCATGGTTTTGTGTGTGTATTGTTGCTTGGTTACCACTCTCTCGAGGCACTTCTCCAGATCGATGATTGATCGAACGTCCGGTACGAATATCGGCGGTGGCTTCGGTTCTCTCGTGCTTGTCTCAGTCTTGTTGTTATTGTTTGGGCTCTTGTTCTGGCTATTACACGGTTGGTCGTGTACGTTGTTGAGGGCAGTAAATCTGTTTCTGGTTTGAATTTGGTTACGTTCTTCGTCGTCACTGTCCGTTAATCTGAAGGTTCTACGGCGCTTTTTGTTTGGTATGATTTGCCATGTCGGTGATTCTTTACTCCCGTTGGTTCCGGTGGAGTTTCGTGTAAGAACCATTCGTTCTCGTTTGCTGGATAATTGAATGTAGAACGGATATGTAATAATACATAAACAAGCATAGGTATTCATACTGTAAAGTGTACGATTTTTCAGAACTTATTGCAGCTCGTATTAAAAATTGTGCATTACGGTAAATTGTTTTGCCGTACAGGATAAAAGTAGAAATTAATTATATTTGAAAAAAAAAATACGGTCTTCTCTTAGTCGGTGGACAATAGGACCGATCTTGCCGAATCGAAAACATCCTATGCTGTTGGCTATACGTTTCACAGATTCAGGGTTTATCAATTACACGATTACGTTTACATCACAGCTCAATACGAAAATTTTAACTGCCACAAAATAAACTATGATGATAATTCTTGAGAAACAACTCTTACTACTTTTATACGGTTCGAAATATGCTTCATTGTGGAATTGACCATCTCAGAAATAACCTCGCAAAGTATACAGGGACTGCTCTAGAGCTTGACAGATATCGATCGAAAAGAAAAAGTTCCATCCCATAGAGGTATTACAATAAAGTATGGGACTTTTAGGTTCTCGTGTAAGTGGAAGTGCCTTCTTATTAGAATGAAAAAGAAAATAAAAGGTGCCTATGTAGAATGCCTAACTGTTTGGGTGCGTTCTGAAATTAGCTGGCAGCGCTAAAAACTCCCTAGAATAGAAGCAGAGCTACCCACGAACTCGGCAGCGCAAACGAGATAAAATATTATTGGTAGCACTGGGAGCTAATATCAGAACCCTATCACCCGTATTCATAGTCCTTCCTTGAGGAACAAGGATTCCTTGTTCCTCATTTCACGTTTCATAGACCTTCCTCGACAGAACAAGGAGTCTTATTGGCCTCCTTCTTTCAAGGCAGGTCTCGAGCTTCCTTGAGGAAACCTTCGGCACTGCGATTGACTGTTTCGTTTCATGTAGCCAACGCTTGCGCTTGCCCTTGGCGTCTATGCACTTATGACCCGTATGACGCAGAGATCACAGCCAGTCTACAGGTTAACTTCTTTGAGGTTATACACTCTCATTAACCGACGCAACTTGACAATGAGAGCCAAGCGGTTTAAGTTAGATTTGAAATATAGCCGAGTGGCGCTTCGATCAGCAGTTTTACAACCATAAGCAATCACATATCCCTAAATATGTCTTCCTTCTGGAAGGGAGAGCCAAGTTGTGACTATGAAACGAAGACGCCTCTGAGATTCAAGGAAGCCTTGATCAAGGCGTCCTTTATCCTTGAGATAAGGAGAGACTATGAATACGGGTGTATGTTGTATGCTCGAGTAGAAAGAGAAAGGTAGACGGCTTTCATTTTCTCTTTCTTTTTAGTTGGGGGACACTTTCAGAGCTGTCTTCCCTCCTCTATGCTTATTATATCTCAGTCACCTATATGGTTGGCAACTGTTGTATAGTGTATTGATCGAGATCTGTCATGGTCTGGCAGATACGCAAAGAGCTGGCTTTATGATTCTGGATTGTGGAAATAATTGTGTGACCACTCCAGGCTATCCTATTCCGAATAAAAGCCGAGAAAATAAATCGTAGATAGATAATGGTTTGTAGTTATTTCGTGATGGTTTGTAGTTTCTGTCTTTGTCTTGAGCTGTCCCATAGAAATGTCTAAAGAACATAACCTTTCCAAATTAAATACCGACATAAATAAATTAACCAGACCTGACTAACACCATTGCATTAGATAAGTATATAACCCTTCAGAATTATTAATTATGAAAACGAATGTTTACATAATTGTCTATATAATTTTTTAGAGTAATTGATGTTTTGTGATTATTTGCAGACTTTTGAATGCTTCAGGTAAGAAAATAAACATTGACCGTGTTGCAGAGTATGTCGTGCAAGCATCAATTAGGACTTGCGTCAAATTAGAGGTATTCAACATTCATCAATGAGAAATAAAATTTGTCAGAAAAGAGAGTGAGGTGCATATTGTGTAACCAATTGACAGTGTCAGGGAATGGGGGGGGGGGGGGGGATAGGTCAAGCCTGTTTGATAGCGTAAAGGCTAATACGCCATATTTGGAGGGAATTCGTATCGAACAGACGCAAACTTGCATATAAGCATTATATTGACATACTGACTGATAGCGTCCTTTGATTTACTTTGCTTGGCAATAGATAATGCATCTACTTTCATAAGCCGGCGTAGTGTAATAATTCTCGGTAACTCGATTCCCCTTGTTCCTAATTAGTACATGTTTGCCTTACCGCCTGTGGCGTTAGAGTTGAAAAATGGTGAGTTTGCGCATTGAATATTAATTCTTGTAGTCGGCTGACAAAGTTTCGATAGTATACACAAGTTGGTTGAACTAGTTCAGAGCCGTAGCAGAGGACCGATAAATTGCTCGATGGTAGTATATTATGAATGAGTCAAGTGACAAAAGGCCTATGGGATCATTCTATGCATCAGGAGCTTCATATTTTTGGCCACGTAAACACTTCTACAAGTTTCAACAGAATCCGTGATCTGGAGATCTGGTACTATCCATCTAAGTTCCATAATTACTTTGGACAAATATTCTATCTGTGTTGAAATTCGTAGTCGTTTAGAATACTTAACCAATGTTCAAAATATGTGCGAAATAATGGTCTACCAGAGAATCAATTTTAATGAAAATCATGTTCCGTATTTATCCTAATAATTATAACTATAAATGCTCACACGCAGAAATGGATCCTGCGGCAGCTAATTTTTCTCCCGAGACAATTACTTCAGTAATAGGGCAAAATTAGCTGTTGCAAAATGAATTTCCGCATGTGTACAAACTATACTTAATGTTCAAATGAATGATGGAACAACAGAAAATTTATGATTTTTTATTGACAAATCTGAATTTTCGAAATATTTACCTGAATTTTGATTTGTTTTTGTGCCTCTTGACGTGCGTAAGGAATCCGTAATACTTGTCGTACACATTGCAGCATTGTACGCACATGAATTTCGCTTGTTGATTATGAACAATTTCATGGTGTCTCTCGAGCATTTCAAGACTAGGCAACTTATCGTCGCAGTCTGTACATAACCAGGGATACCTGTCCAAGCCCTCACCCCTCTTTCGACCTGGTTTCGATGGCTCTGCTGCTCGAGCTTCTATCATTTCCACGTCAGATTCAGTACCTTCAAGGGGAAAAGAAACATCACTGTTGACATTTAATACTTATAAATCTTCATTGAAAAATGTGAAAGAAGAAAATATGCGAATTGTAAGTATCCAGTCCTAACTCCATATTCGAAGTTGGTTTCATTTGGATTAGATAAAATGTAATGCGATCTAAAAGGTGCTGTAAGTTATTTGTTCGATGTGAGATATGTACCTAGTTGAAGTTTGGATCGTTCGTCGAACGGTTTTTTAAAAATGGGATTTTCGAATTTCTCAGACTTAACTACACATTTGAAGGATGAAAAATGTGTCAAATATCACAATTCACACGCAAAAAGAGCCCTAACAGCAAACCACCCTAACCGGACAAATGGTATATCTTCAATCGTGCTAGTGCACCAAGTGAATGTGCCACCTAATAGTGATAGGGGGTATGTGTGGCAACACTACGAACTATTTCCGGAAGTACAATAATTTACAAAAAATGGGACGGGTACATCCGGTATGAAACACCTCCGCTCGAGAGCGGAAAAACCGTTGCGTAATCGCTTTTTGGAAATTCTTTCCCTCTCCCTAGTTTCGGTGTGGTGGTGCTGACTTAACGTTACGCACCTATATTATTTTTTTTATTTCGTTTTTTTCAAAAGCACGAAATTTGGGACTAGTGTGTATGAAGAACCTAAAATGAGCCTAAAATTCTTACGTCATCGTTTTTTCTAAGTTATTTCCCCTTCATTAGTTTTCGGTGTAGCGGTGTTGGCTTAATGTTAAGTTAGCACCACCACCGTTTTTTGCGGTTTTTTGAAGAGCATGAAATTCGGCATTGTAGCATTTAATTAGCCTAAGATGATCCTAAAATTGTGGCAGGTATAGTTAGTTTTTCGATTTTCCGTTGTGGTGGTGCCAGCTTAACGAAAATATATCTCACTATTTTTCTGGCACATTTTGTTATGTGCGGTTCGTTTGTATGCAAAAGGCTTAAGTCAAGTTCTAGTTATACTTGCCACACTTGTTTGAAAACGTGTATCGTTTGAAATCAATCATGATTGACGATAATATCACAACAGCATAACCGTAGGTGTAATGTTTAAGCACGAATGCTAACAATAAGTCAAACAAGAATCTTGTACGCAATTTAAACTTCAGGAGATATAGCCTTCTCCTTAAAGTTAACCCTCGGAGAATACACAAGGTCTCTCAGACCCTGTCCTCAAGTTCCGACTGTAACCCTATTTTGCCTGAATTTTTTCAAATTATTACCTAAAATATAAAAAATTACATAATCATATTTCTTACGAAATTTCCTTTTATTTTCAAAAATTTTTCAATCCGGAATTTTTTTGGTTGAAGTGTAAATATTTCTAACGAGTCATTTCAAATACGGAGTTTAATCCTACAATCTTTAAAGAATATCTGAGATTTTTTTCGAGTCAATCGGATAAGTATTTTGAAATAGCGGACCGTACAAAAAGGTACACAGTCTGACAGAACCAGAGTGTACTCCATGATCGCAAAATTGTACTCCGAGGGCTGAGGGCGCGTGATTATGGAGCCTCATTTTTCGTTACTGGAACTGGACGAGAAACTGAAATTTGTTCAAATTCCGGCAGGACATTGCGTTTTCTTGCGTCACTTTTCAACAATCATCGCACTGGTCAACAGTGATTTTGTTGCCCTTGATGTTTGAGTGGTCAATAAGATTTGATCTCGACGACCCTAGGAATAAGCGCAGTTTTTCTCAATTGCTATTATTATTTATTTTATGGATATTTTCATATATATGACTCAGCAAAGCAATATTTAAATAAAAACTTGGATTTCTATTGTATATCTACAATTTATCGAAAAAAATATTATTGATGGCTTTAGTTATACTTAATTTATTCAGACAAAAGTGAAAACAATATAGAAATTAAAATATTTTTTGAAACTTCTCTTAGTTTCAGTTTTCTCTAGATTTTATTTTATAATATTTTTGGGAACTATGCCTTTGTCGAGTCCTGCAGCAGTAATCTGCCATCATGTGACTATCTAGCCGACCCTGATATCTTTCCTCCATCACTTGCAAAACCTGGTGAAAGCGTTAAGATCTGACTTCCGTCTTTGATTGGAATACCTTCCGAAGCCAACCCCTTCTCTTTCAATACCAAATTCACATATAAAACAAAGTGAATTTGATATAATTATGATGTCATTAGTAAATTCTGGGTCGTCAAACATCAAAATTCACGAAAAATATCGAAATAACGAAATTTTATTAAATTGTTTTCTTGAGCTGTGTTATTACTTGACTTGATTGGATTCTTTCAAACCCTCAATGTATCCACATGCGCAAAAGCACGGACAAGAAAGCCAATCTGTCGAAAATAGTAATATAGACGGTCAATTATTAGGTATATGTCTGGTCTGACAGTGCATTAAGTATTAAAGCTAAATCTTCACATTCAGAAAAACAGGTTGTTCTATGTAGGATAGGATTTCATGTGAGCACGGAACTTATTGCATGATATGAACATCAGGTAATGCATCATAACGTAAGATGTCACATGATTATGTGAGCAAATGACGTATTATTTTATGATAAGATTATGCATGATGCACTAGTCGAAGAAGTGATCATTTAATCCATTTGCTCAGCCTCCACAGAAACATAGAGCGCCGCTATGTCGACGCCCCGACGAGTACGTGGCGCTAGAGCCGCCTCCCTAGCCGCCCGTCTAATCGGAAGGAACCCCCGTACGTTAATATTATTTACTGTCATATTTGCAGTGTATGTACGTAAGTTTTTCGTAAATGAATAGTTGAATCAGTTTGCAATTGTACACAGTTCACTTTAATTAGGATGCGTATTGATACGTTTACTGGTCACTGCTTCTTTCATAGCGTTACCGAAAAAAAGTCTTTACGGTTGGGTACATTGATATTTTTTGACTAACGCACTATTATACAGGGTAGAGAAAAAATATGTAAACACCTATATAATCGTTAGGGGTGGTCAAAAGATAATTACGAAGGTCAAGTTTTACGTAATTTTCAATAGAGATACGATAATGACCTTGAATTCGACCTGGAGTCACAAACTCAAAATCATTTCAAGGACGACTTATTTAAAAAAAATATAAACCCCAATTTTTGACCACTCATTTTTGTTGTTTGTCACCGTTTTTGACTCTGCTACCGTCCTGTACGTGGCGCTGACCGTCGCCCAAACATCCTGTCCCGTTCTATTCAGTGAAGAGCCATCCGAACCAGTCGGGAGACTGTCTGCGCCACGTATAAGACTGTAGCAGAGATCTTTAGGTTAACCTTCGAATGACCTTGAACTTTTACTTGATGGTCAAGCTTCAGATCATGATCAGATCCGCCTGACGGAGGCTGAAAACTTTTGGCTAATATAATTTCCACGAAAATAGATATTCTTAAAATTAACCTATTATTGTTTTATAGAGCTATATCGATCCGTAGGAGTCGCTAAAGGTAAAATTGTTCGCTCTATCTGATTTCTGAACAAAAATAATGGGCATCTACTTTAATAGAAAGGGACCCTTGCAATGACCTTAAGATCGTACCTTCAGGTGAAATCCAGGGTCAACATAGAATTCTTCGTCGAAAATTACAAAAGACCTGACGTGAGATATTTTTCGTTTAGCCGCCCCTCACAAATTACTCGGGTGTTTCCAAATTTATTTCCCAGCATGTATATTGCGGCTGTTTGGCGTGAAATTGAAACTTATAACAATATTTAATCAGTGAATCAACCATAAATCACTTTGGAAAAGCTATTTTGTTATTCAATATTGTTTTTCATGAGAAAAAAGTGATGTGAGCGGCATGGAGGAAGGCGAGCTCCAGCATGAGCCTGGAAATCATGGGGGAGTCCGAAAAAATCGAGAGCGATTAAGAGGACAGGGAGAATGGGAAGAAAGAGGACAAGGAGAAGGCACGGGCAGAGGACGAAGAGGATTGGAAGAAAGAGGACAAGAAGAATGCAGAGGTAGAGGACAAGGAGCATGGAGAGGAAAATAACAAGGAAAATGGAAAGACAGAGGACTACACGGATGGAGAGGACGAGGATGGAGAGAAAGAGGTGAACAAGGGAGACAGAGAGGGAATTGGTGCACACGTGGCGGGCAGTTTTGGGTAGGAGAACGGCATCAGCCATATGGGTAGTCGAAATACTACAGGAATGTTATCACATATAACTACACTACTATACCGCTGAAAAAAAACTGACTGAATAGACTGAAGTAAATTATAATGAATGTATTGATTTCAGAATAACCATATATGACTCTGCTATCTTGGATCTCTCAGGAATTCGTCTCATCCCTATACAATCTTCATGTCGAGATTGAATAGCTTTATTAGTCGTTGCAATCTCAAAAACGGTTTTCTTCGCTCTCGAACGGAGGTTTTTCGTGCCGGATGTACCCGTCCCATTTTTTGTAAATTATCGGACTTCCGGAAATAGTTTGTAGTATTGCCACACACACCCCCTATCAATATTAGGTGGCACATTCACTCGCGTCGACGTCAAAAACCGTTTTTTCGCTCTTGAACGGACGTTTTTCATACCGGATGTACCTGTACCATTTTTTGTAAATTATCGTACTTCCGGAAGTAGTTTGTAGTGTTGCCAAACACACCCCCTATCAATATTAGGTGACACATTCACTTGGTTCACTAGCACGATTGAAGATATATATACGATTTGTCCGGTTGGGGTGGTTTTCTGTCCTGAGGGTTCTCTTTGGGGGTGAATTGTGATGTTTGACACATTTTTTGATCCGTCAAATGTGAACTCAAGTCTGAGAAATTCGATAATCCCATTTTCAAAAAATCGTTCGACGAACGATCCAAACTTCAACTAGGTAATTTCTGACTGATTCACATTACCAGATTTTTTATCTGGATTCAGTGCATCACAATATATATGTGAAAAACGAATTTAATCATGTTTAATCATATTTGATCAATTTTTGTATTACTATAAATACAATTTGTAGCATTTTTGAGGGATTTTTTGCAATTTATTTATATTTTTGAGGGCCGACTGGCAAAATAAACTTCGGATTTATACTGAGCGAATCGAATCTCATGTAAAACTTATATGATTTATTTTTAGAAATTTTTTTTATCACCGAAAGTGAATCCAATTAGTTATTTCAAAGATTACCATTTTTCAGCTATACTTGAATCGATTGTATCGATTGTTGGATACGATTGATGTTTATTAGTAGTATAAATACGAGAGTTCTAAATAAAAGAAAATGGCGGCGTACCGGCAGCGTATCTCGATTCCTTACCGACAGTCGGTATGTAACCACAGTGATGGTAAGCCTCACCCAGGATATTGTTACCGGCTGAAGCGTGAACATAGATGGCGCCACCAGTATTTTTGCCCGATTTTACCGAGAGACAGTTTGACAATGAATTATTTGCTTAGTCAGATGAGCAGCCATTTTGATTTTTGCTTTGTCAGATGAGCAGCTATTTTGATCATTTGCTTAGTCGGATGAGTAGCCGATTTGATTTGCTTATCGTCAGACAGTTTGATAATGGGATTTTTTGCTTAGCCGGATGAGCTCCCATTTTGATTTTTTCATCGTTGGATGAGCAAACATTTCAAATTTTTTATTTTTTTTTATTGTTAGATGGTAAACATTTTACCGACGAAATTGTTATCCCCAATCTCACCGACAGTTGGTGTTACTGGGTTTTACCGCAGGTTTGTCGTATGTGGCGCCCCCTCCATCACATTATCGATCAATCGATATTCCATCGATCGACTCTGCGTGATGTTTCCAATGCTCGCCGCATGATGGCAACTTTTTTATTCATCATGTGGTTGGGGGTGAACGGTTCAGAAAATAAGGGTTGGATGCTTTGAATAGATCGTCAAATTCTTCTCACAAAATGCGTGTCGAGACTTGTCCGATGGAAAATTGTAGTGGGGCGTTGGTGGTATATGAAACGTGAGCCCATTCCGATAGTCACACTGTTCTCATCGCCTCTTCGCGTCGTGAACTGCTCTTACTTGTGAAGAAAATAAACTCTGAATGAAACGCAATGGATCTAACAAAAGTTAACCACGTCAGCCGCATGGAGAATCTGCCAACCAAGAAGATGTCGGAACTCGAAGTTGGGGGTATGTATGACGTCACAGGGTTACGACTGGTGAAAACAAAATTCGGGGTACGTGCTCTGGCGACGATCGATGGAGAATACAACGTCTTCTTACCACCGAGAATCGTAAGGGTTCTACAAGAAGATTCTAATCAGCTGACTGAAATGTGTAACATGGCCGGGGAAAATCGTCTGCAAATGAAATACCTTGGTGGGGAATTCAACAAGTTTGAATTTCCATGCAGTTATGTGCCGTAAATAAACTATGCGATCCCCTCTACTTCTACAAAATTCATTCGCGTGGGGATAAAAGCGGGTGTGCTGGAGATGGAATAGTCAGTCTTCTACATACCATCTGTCAGTAAAATCGAGCGCAACATTCCCACTCCTCAGCATGGCGATGATCCTAGACGTGCAATGTTTTATTGGTCATAACATGAAGTTTGTACCCAACGAAGTCGCAGTCATCAACGTAAACGGGCAGGGTCTGGATTACATCATTTTCAGGCCGCCCTATGATTTGGCAAGCTTACCACTAGAATGTAGAGCTAACAATGTATGGTTGACACACAATTACCACGGAATATCATGGAATGCGGGCAACAAATCTCACGTGAATGTATCGAAGATGGTGAGAAAAATGGTGGGAAATGCGTGTTACGTATATGTCAAAGGGGCGGAGAAGAAAGCATGGCTGACGGAGATCGTCGATGCTACAACGAGGGTTATTAATACGGAAGATTTGCACATCACCCCCCCCCCCCCCCCCTGCACTGGAAAAATTGAGGTATATGGAAGTGGCACCCTGGCATGACTTGAACCATGGATACTTCCCAGCGAATAACCTCCAGCAAGCAGCAGCGCCAGGCTTGATTTGGTATGATGACAACCCTGAATACATCCCGGCATACAACTGCGCCTTTGAAAAGGTGCAGCGGCTAAGGAGTTGGTATTTGAAGGAGTGTACCAGCTCCCTCGAGAAATCCTTTCGTCTGTACAAAGAATTGATGGGTTTAAGGGCAATGATGTCCGAGGATATAGCTTTTTTACCAAAAGAATTCATCTACACGTTCGCATCAAACGCCATCGATGATGTGTGGGATAAACTGTCTGAGAATATGAAAATGGATGACAAGATCGCCAGTTGTCGCAGATGTCTCCTACATTATACACCAGGACTCGATGGCGATATAGTGGATGGGCCAAATCCTCTAGTAAAAGACTGCCTGGAATGCAACCGTCTGCCTAAAAATGCTCGCAGTATGCACAAAAATACCTGTAGAATTCATTACAATTATATTATAGTTTACACATACAATTAAAATGGAATATTCAATAAAATTATTTAACCATCTAGGAAATAGAATTTATTACAATATATATCCTAGTTTATACATAGAATTAAACATGAATTTATTTACATAAAATTGATACAACTATGTATATATCTTTATAAGTTTTATCTGTTCTTTTCATATAAATTTATCTGATGGGAAAATGTAAAAATATTATAAATTTTAGTTGCTATGAAATACACGATGAATAATTGTATATTTTATTCTTCGATATAATCCTCATTATCATATACATTCTATAAAGTACTCACTTGCTCATGTAACACTTGTCTTTTTATAATTGTTCGCTGAGTAATTTGAGACACAAGTGGCCGCAAATCACAGTATCATATTCCTGATACCTCTTACGATTGTATTCAACGCTACCAACACCGAGATACCTCATCAAGTCCTCAGGCGGTTTCAAATCACCGAAACTATCGAAATACACAACATGGTCACCATCTTTCTTGTATGCAACCCAATGTGTCCCTGGACTTTTTTTATCGTCAAGATTAATAATTACGAATTCTCGCATTTTTAGTCCTGATTTGGGCAGATCATTCCGCATGAAAACGCCACGAGAATGTGAAATTTTCATATTTTTAGCATAGTTGCGTAAATTCATGGTGGTGAGAGCTCGGTGTGGTAGCTTTATTAGTTTTTTGCCGGACGTAAGTACAGGCCCATTCCGCTGCGGTACGGTCACAGGTATAATCCCTTGCCCAAAGCAATCGCCTCCATTGTTGTATTGTGCCGTTTGGTCTCGTTTAACCGATGTTTGTTGACACGAGCTTCGTTGACAGCTTTAGCTATACCCGCAGCACCACCCGCAAGAGCCCCAGTAGCGCTTAAACCGGCCAGAATTGGAATGAGAAACGGCAGGATGCCGCCAATTTTATCAGGCACTGGTATAACGCGGGGCATACAAACATGCTTCCCAGTCCCACGCGCAGCCGCACGAGCACCAGCCAACGCCGACTCGACGGCTTTATAACCCGGTCGCATGGTGACCTTTGCTGCTGTGATGATGGATTCGAGATTCACAGTTCTCTTCCGCTGTTTACTCTTCCCGCCAGTTCTAGATTTCTTCTTCATCTTCACAACCGCTCTAAGTTTCGATTGCTTCGCAGGTAAGCTCATTCCGAGTTTAGATTCAGCTTTCATGGTGTTGATAACTCCCCAGGCTACCGCCTTTTCACCCACACTAGCGTCCTTGGCCAAGACGCGATTCCACGCCTTCTCAGCGAGCGCTTTGTCGGCAAGATTTCTCGCTGCGATATCGCGATTCTTTGCGTATGCAATGTCGTGGTCTTTACACGCAGCATCCAGCGGATTGATCCCCAAATCTCCACGAGCCAACCTCTTGACCAATTTCGTTCCAGGTCCGCAGTACTGATACGCCGGTACGTGCAATTCAACTGGGAGATGATTGATGATTTTATTTAACAAAGCACCACCGCGTTTCTTCCGTGTGCACGTCCTCGTAGTCGGGCAAAAACTAACGTGACTTCTGTAGAAGGAGGAATTGATATACCGTCATCTTAGTTCTCGTTGTCATGCTAACGAAGCATCATGAGATTTCAAGATCAGCCCGATAAACTATCTATCGCGAATTTTGATAAAATGGTTCGACGTGGAAAGAGGAGGATAGAAAAACGACATGGAAAATTGCTGCCAAATACCGTGAGTGCAGTTTTTTGTGGGCGATCCAATTGCGGTAAAACTAACGCTATTCTGTCACTCATCACCCACGGCAATGGATTGCGATTCGAAAATGTCTACGTCTATTCGAAATCTCTCATCCAGCCAAAGTATCAATTTTGGCAAAAGTTACTAGAACCCATGCAGGGAGTGGGTTATTTCCCGTTTCGCGAGAACGATGAGGTTGTAAAATCGGAAGATGCTCGCCCCAACTCTGTTATGATTTTCGACGATGTGGCCTGTGAAAAACAAGATAATATCAGAGCATACTTCAGCATGGGCAGGCATCGCGATATCGATAGCTTTTATCTAAGTCAAACGTATGCGCGCATTCCAAAACACCTAGTGCGTGACAATGCAAACTTATTGGTGTTATTTCGACAGGATGATATAAATCTGAAATATATCTACAACGATCACGTGATCACAGACATGACGTATCAGCAATTTGAAGACTTATGCTCCACATGCTGAAATGATGATAATTACAGTTTTACCGTAATTGACAAGGATAGCAAAATCAATCGAGGGCGATATAGGAAGGGGTTTGACTGCTTTATGAGAATAAACTAACATAAACTTGCACAGTTTCATCGCAACAATCGGGTAGGCAACATGGAGAGTGCCAAGATTCGTAAACATAGCGGTACATTGAGTGAAATATCGAAAGCATCCGATGTCATACGGCGGAAGCATAAGATGCTCAAGTTGGACAAGGACACGACCGAACAGGTTATGGGCGAGGTATTCAAGCCTTTAGTAACACCGTTGCAAGAATTGGTTGATATCTCAAGACAGCAGCATATTAAACATGAAATTAAAACGGAACTACCGGATATGACAATGAAGAAAAAAGAAGAAAAAGATGACGAGAGTACCGGAGATGATGATGATGATGAGGAGGATGAGGATATGGATGAGGGGGATTTCATGGATGCGAATGATAAAACACTGAAGTTTGGTGAAATTTCTACAACAAGTACGCCGGTGAAGAAAACAACGGATTCCACGGCGCAATATTTGTAAATGTTCAGCACAAGCAAAAAGAGGGATTTGGATACCACATACGGTGTTCAAAAGTTGACAAACGGTATGATGATTGGCGATACACCGATCAATTTGAATGATCATCTGGTTGATGTGGGGGATAAAAGTTATGAGAGAACACCTGGATTACTTGAATTATTGTTTAAAAAATCACCCGATGCATCGATTGTGAATGACGCAGACAATGATAATGACATAAAAATTGTAACGACGACAAATGCGCATCGAAAACGTTACCAAGCCGATGGAAGCCTTCGAGATGGATTAAAAAGCGCAAAGTATAGAAATTTCATTGCACAACACGTCGGCTCGCCGTAAAAATCAGGTAAAGGCTTACCTGACTATAAGATTGCGCGAAAGGAGGGGCAAGATGTTGATTACGTCTACTGGGATGATCCAAATGAAATTGTAAATCGCCTCCGGCTGCTTGCAAGTCACAGGCTGCGGGCAATACCAACCAACGAAATAGTCTCCATTATTGAAGAGTTGCGCGAGGCCGGAATCGTTTATTAGCGGCGTGTAAACATAAAATCATCATTTGTTCAGTGTCCGTCCAGTGATGAGCATAGACATATTCGGAGGACACTCGGAGCGTGGTGGTGGTGGTAAAAAATTAATTCGAGGGCCTTCGGGTGTTGGATTCAAACCTACCAATGACAATCAGTACGATATAGACAGCAAACGATTGTGTAATATCGCTGATCCGCAGATGGAAAACGATGCCGTTTCCCTCAAAGTTCTCAATACCGCTTTACGATCTATGGCTGTGGATATTATGGATACTTTTCAATCAAATTTTGAGAGTTCCGCGCATAATCACAACGAGGAGTTGAAACAGCTACGCATAAATAACAAAATCGTAGAAAACGCGTTGAGTCGCATCAAGCATATTGGAAAGCAAGCAACACCGACGCTGGGACAGACCAGCAGGGAATTAGTATCGATTGAGGAACCAGAGTGGTTGTACGACAATTCGAAAAATTAAAAGGTGAAGAGTTGGGAACAATGAAGACTGTAATAGCTGCCGAACTTCACAGACAGGCTCGACGCAACTATCCGCGCCGATTCGTAGATGTACGCGGACTGGATGAGACCTGGCAAGCTGATCTCGTCGATATGACCGCATACAGGTCGCACAACAAGGGATACAAATACCTACTAACAATCATCGATATATTTTCCAAGTACGCGTGGGCTGTGCCGATAAAGTCCAAGAGTGGGAAAGATGTTACTGCTACCATGAAATATGTACTGACCCAGAGCCGTATACCTACACATCTACACGTTGATCAAGGCAAAGAATTTTACAACAGCGAATTCAAAGCCCTTGTGAAGCATCACAATATCAACATGTATTCGACATTCAGCAACTTGAAGGGGTCGATATGCGAACGTTTTAATCGAACATTGAAAAATAAAATGTGCAAGCGGTTCAACCTCCAAGGATCGTACGAGTGGATTAATATTTTGGATGATTTAATGAAGTCCTACAACAACACCAGACATCGCACGATTCGAATGAAACCGGTGGATGTTAGCACGGAGAATGAAAAACAGCTGTATCGTAGCGTGTACAAGCCTCGGCAAATCAAACGAAGTGATCGGGCGCGGAAATTCAGTGTAGGCGATCGAGTTCGAATCAGCAAGTACAAGAATGTATTCGAAAAAGGCTGTACACCCAATTGGACGACTGAAATATTTACCGTGAGTGAGGTGAAAAATACCAATCCACCCACCTACAAACTTACCGATTATCAAGATCATTCCATTGAAGGGGGCTTCTACGAGAAAGAGCTCAGCAAAGTAAAATATCCCGACGGCTACCTTGTGGAAAAAGTATTACGCAAACGGGGGAACCTGTTCTATGTGAAGTGGTTGGGCTTTGATAGTTCGCACAATAGTTGGATAAATAAAACAGACATGTGACATAATTTGTATGTATTTTCCGAATTACAATAAAAGCTTTTGAATATACAAATATTTTCAAATTTTATCTCCTTTGTACGCACATGTGCCATACTCTGTACTATGAAAATAATAATAATAATAATAATAATAACAATAATGATAATAATGATAATCTGCAATTTTTCCATACGATTATTACACATTTTATTTTTTGGAAAACTTTCTTTCACTTTCAGAAAACTTTTTTTCACTTTCAGAAAACTTTTTTTCATTTTCTGAAAACTTTTTTTACGTGTTAATCAAATGGGAAAAACGTTTTCTGAAATTTTTTTTTCATTTTCCGGAAACTTTTTTTCTTTTTCTGAAAATTTTTCGTTTTCCGACAACTTGTTTCACTTTCTGAAAACTTTTTTCGAGGTAAGCAAATGAATATGAATAATTTCTCGATATATTAATAATCATGAATAGATGAATAAATAATTGCTAAGTATCTTAATTCACATTTTCAAATCCATTAAATATCGTATTGATGGTGAAACGTTTTCGCCTGATGGCGGATCGTCCGAGGTGTCAAACATCAAATATTAACATGAATTTTACGTCTACAGTTCTATCCCATAGCTATTGGGGGGCTGCGACAAACCCCCAAGGTACGGTGTCGGTCTGCCCATTTATCAATTGCCGCTTGTCATCCAGCCAACTCAGAGCCAATTTTTTCTGTACGATCGTGCTTACTTCGTGTTTTTTACTGCGTATTGAACAGTGTGGAAGAGTCAACTCTTGGTGAGCCATCAGACAGCACTTATGATCATCAAACGGAATGCTATAATATTAGGTCTACAACTTTGCTCCCGCCGTTTTCCAAAAAATGGCGCTAGTAGCCAATAATAGTTCAAATAAATAAATCACAGTTGTTTTCCATCAGTTTTGACATCTATAAATATAACCTTACATCGATATTAGTTAATTTTTGTTCGCGTCATATAGTTACACTTAATTAAATATGTCAACTTACAAACCGAATTCACGTCATTTGCGGGAGATTTTACTTTTTCATTTCAACATGAAAAAATCGGCGGCTGATGCTCATCGGGTTATTTCAAGTACTTGTGGTGATGATACTATTAGTGAAAGAACGTGTCGCGAGTGGTTCCAGCGCTTTAAAAGCGGTGATTTTGTTGTTGAAGATCGGCATAGCGGTGGCAGAGAAAAAACTTTTGAAGATGATGAACTGGAGGCTTTACTTAATGAAGACTCGTGCCAAACTTTATCGAACGCAATTAATGCGTTTGAGTCGGGCATTAAAAGCAAAACGGCCGCAATACGCTGATAGACACGAAAAAGTAATTTTGCAACACGACAATGCTCGACCTCACGTGGCGAAAGTAGTCAAGACGTACCTCGAAACACTGAAATGGGAAATTCTACCTCACCCGCCATACTCTCCAGATGTTGCTCCATCTGATTACCATTTATTTAGGTCGATGGCACACGGCCTGGCGGGCCAGTGCTTCGATTCTTTTGAAAAAGTGAAAGAATGGATCGATTCTTGGATCTTATCAAAGGATGAAGAATTTTTCCGACGCGGGATTCGTTTGTTGCCTGAAAGATGGGCCAAAGTAGTGGAAAGTGACGGACAATACTTTGAAACATAAATAAGATACCATTTTTTTTTTATATAATTTTTAAAATTAAAAAAAAAACGGCGGGAGCAAAGTTGTAGACCTAATATTTATCAATGAATTTACTACACCCTTGGCAGGCTTACTCACTTTACGCCACCGTCATATTTTTCGTAATCCTCACTCATCGTAGTAAATGTGTACAGCTTTGCTCGCAGTCCCACAAACTCTGTCATAATTTTACCATTATTTTCATCCGTCATTAGCCCTAGTTGTTTTTTGTTTTTAAAGGGAATACCATACATATTGTCAGGTGGATAGTTAGAGGTATCAAACATTGTATCTACATCACGTTTGATGATATCGTAGATATTAGGCACATTGAATTGATAAATAAGGCTGTCTGTGTCGGTATACATCAATTTAGCTTGTTTATTCAAAAAGTTGGTTTTAATGTAATGATGTTGAAAATCGTAGAGAAAGATTTTTGACAGATTTAGAATTGATGCGTCGACGTAAATAGGTTTGGCGAAGTGACCTTTGACACGATTCATTTCAATGATAACCATATTAGCGCCAAATACGGTGCAGCTGTGAAAGTTTGCTCGGGCAATAAGCGTTCTCGCACCACCTCTTCCATCCCATTTTATGACCAATTTAATATCTTTATGATTTCGTACATTCTCCATAGTCTTGCCGAACACCGCGTTATTCATGAGTTTGTAAAAGTTTTTCTCAAATTCATTCCTAGACCGCTTACGCATGTCTGTGTTGAGCGTGATGTAAGGCTCGAGCCATGGAAATTGTGCGAACTTTAAAACTCTGTGCACTTTCGTTAATTTCAATCCTAAACTCAACCACAGTTTCAAATTTCTATAATGCAATATATACTTTGTTTTGGGGTGAAGGGTGGCCGCGAGTTTGGCATTTTTACTACCTGGAGGAGTAAAATGTTCGGGACAAAGAGGTAAGTCTTTACGATCCTCGTGGAGTTCTACAGGGTAGTCCAAATCTACCTCCAGAAAGTAACCGATCAGCGAATCGTCCGGATGGTTTATTATATCGATGTGCTGATACTCCCACTCGAACGAGCCGATTGGTAAATGCACGCTCATAGCTGCATCGTACAGATTATTTGCGTCAAAATACGTAAGATACGATTTCACGCTACTAGGATGAGAATCTTTTCCCATGAATTTATTATTGGCCCGAGCGTGTCGATTAGAACATTGTGCTACGCCGCCTCGAATAGCTCTTTCAATAAATAACACCATTTCAGAGTTGTCTAAGAGTTGCAAATTTACATTAGTATGCTTGAGCATCGCGTCGAAAGCAAGTCCCGGTGCAGTGTAGTAGTGCAACGGATCTAAATCGTATGTTTCGAAGCAGCTAGCGTGGAAATTTTCGAAAATATCGGTAAGCAGAAGAACTCTAACAATGACTCTAAATGAAATTCTCCCCAAACATTTTTAGCGTGCTCGTAATCGGTGTCTGAAATATTTGCATCGCAGAGGTGTGAGTAGAAATGCGTCTTTGCAGGTAATCGCGTTTTATCGAGTTTCCTCCAACAATCGACGTATTCATAGGGAAAAACGCCTTTGCGAGTCATCAAACTGAACTGAGTCGGATTATTATAAAATTTACGTGTTATGTGCTTGTCGGCATCATTTAAATATTTGGAAAATTCATCGATGCTGCTAGCCATAAATCGAAACAAATCGATGAATCTCAAGTGTAGTCATCATTGTCTCATCAACGCGTTTCGTGAAGCATATATATTTTTCCTCATTTATGGGTAGTAGTGTAATTTCAACGGGAAAAGTTGACGCGAGGGATTTTATTAAAAAGTGCGAATCGTAACCGGACAAATTGTGGAAAACTATTGGAATTTTATGCGTCTCTCTGAAATTCAAATTACACCGATTATGAGCAGGACCACGATATTTACCCGTGAAGTGACAGTGATCGTGACACTTTTTCTCCTCAGGGGTAAACGGCTTTTCGCAAACATAACAATTCTTTGCGTGCATGTGACGATCGCGTTGCACTTGGGTAAGAGACTCCATCGGAATTACGTTTTTGATGCGTGACTCTCCTTGGATCGATGAATCTTTAAGCTGTTGCATAAACCAATCTATGCAATCGGCACCGCGTTTACTGTGGAACTCCGATAAAGTCTCATCGTACGCGCAATGTACATAGTATGCTACACTGTGCGGGATATGCTTTTGAAATTCACATGTTTTACGGCTTGAAACGTGATTTTGAAATTGATCAACCGGTACAGACTCTAATATACATTCGAGATCGGCGTAAACGACAAACGGGACGGTGCCTTTGTCTTGAAAATTGGGAAATGCTAAATCTTTACACTCGGGAAATTCCATGCGTACTTTATCTAGTATAATGCAATCTTGTCAGTGATTGTCGTAGGCATGTTTCACGGTGAAGTGACACAAACATCTGTCACATAAAAACAGTTGACCATCATGATCAGACAATTGTTTGCTCACCAATCGTGAAAGATCTTTAATCCAAGCAAAGTGGAATCTTGATGTTAACTCGCGAGCCATATCATTTTCTGGATTACTCTCAACCATCAGAAGACGAATCGTGTCAATGTTCGCGGTACTCAAATGATCACTCAAATAAATTGGCACGATGACGCTTTTATTCGATTTTGCATAATGTGAAAAAGTTTGAGATTCTATCCCATATACGTTGATTCACAAATTATTCAATCTCTCGAGCCTTTTCACGTCGTGCAGAGTGGCAGGGAATTTGATACCTGTACAGTCCAACTTGGAAATATAGCTACGATATTGGCGAATCCTACCGGTGTTGGTGTTGACCGGGTGGAGGGCTGCTGCGACGGACCAGAAAAGGCATTTTTCATCTTCGTTTTTCACGTTCACCACCGCTCTCCTCCGCTGAATATCCTTGGGCACCTCAACGAATGTTGAAAGCCCCGCGGCGAGCGGCTGGTACCGGTTGATGTTTACGACAGTATTGAGGGTGTCGATCATGCTCCACCCGGAATCGCGTTGTTCAAAATCTTCAACCTTCACAAGCAGATCGTTCCTTGCGCGTGTAAACCATCCGTTTATGTTGCTCGATGGGAGAAGAATCGCCACGTTGGATGTGTTGAAGCTCTTAACTTCGGTGGAGATCTCTTCGTGTTTGACATTTTCGAATTTGCACGATAATATGAGGGGAACCTTCACATTTCCCTCCTCACGCAGTACCAGCTTCAACTTCTCGGTGACGACGCGCTGCACATCGTCCAGAAAAGCGTCCAAACTTTTATGACGGAGATTTGCGACAACCCCTGTTCGGATTTTGCTGGCAAAAGCACTATCCACGTCGTCCCACTGTACACCCGCAGGAGTACCGATATTTCCACCCGTTACCACTGTGCGCTGCCGCTGTCGCTGCCGCAGTTGTTGCCGAATCTTCGCTATCCAGGATTGTACGAGCGTGATTGTATGCTGGATTTGCAGTTTCGCCCCTATGCTCGTTTTAGGACGCTTGGAAACATCACGCAGCAATTGAAGATTTTCCATTCCAACGCCGATCCAGTGCTTGAAAATGTTGTCATTCTCCTGCTCGGGATGTAGCTCGCCCAACAAATCGTGTGCGTTCTTCATCATTTTGACGGGATTTACGTATGTTTCGGTGGCCATGACTTGAACGTTGATATAAGCAGAACTTTGTGTAACTTTGACTTGCACGTATCGTGTAAGACTGATGAGTCTGCATCGGATGCGGTGAGCTTATATATAGGCCGATAGATCGCAAGAATTTGGGTGTGGTGGTGGGGGGTCCAAGCTTTGTACCACCCGCCATCAAAGAATCAAAAATTTTTATGGCGAACAGGTCTGAGCCTTCACACCCCAACCCTAAACAGCATGGAGACATGTGATGGGAAAAATCGATAAACGAAAAGCAGGTAGTGAGCTCTTGAGAAAATTTTCTCCTAGCTTATACTGCCCCCGCGTTACATTTTTGTCTGTATGTCACGTGGTGTACGCCCCACGAATGATTGGCTGGCGGGTTTTTGCTCGGTGGAGGGCGGGTGTGTCTCCTTTCGTATCATATTTGAACAGCAGTTTGAAACTTCTCTAGTATTTTGAAAAATCTCTCGTGCGGAAGCAAGCGTTTAGCAACGTGAGTTGTGAAAAGAGAGGTTCTCATAGGAAAACCCGAAGACTTCAACAAATTTCTAGTTTTGTGAATACTTTATACAATGTATATGATAATGAGGATTATATCGAAGAATAAAATATACAATTATTCATCGTGTATTTCATAGCAACTAAAATTTATAATATTTTTACATTTTCCCATCAGATAAATTTATATGAAAAGAACAGATAAAACTTATAAAGATATATACATAGTTGTATCAATTTTATGTAAATAAATTCATGTTTAATTCTATGTATAAACTAGGATATATATTGTAATAAATTCTATTTCCTAGATGGTTAAATAATTTTATTGAATATTCCATTTTAATTGTATGTGTAAACTATAATATAATTGTAATGAATTCTACAGGTATTTTTGTGCATACTGCGAGCATTTTTAGGCAGACGGTTGCATTCCAGGCAGTCTTTTACTAGAGGATTTGGCCCATCCACTATATCGCCATCGAGTCCTGGTGTATAATGTAGGAGACATCTGCGACAACTGGCGATCTTGTCATCCATTTTCATATTCTCAGACAGTTTATCCCACACATCATCGATGGCGTTTGATGCGAACGTGTAGATGAATTCTTTTGGTAAAAAAGCTATATCCTCGGACATCATTGCCCTTAAACCCATCAATTCTTTGTACAGACGAAAGGATTTCTCGAGGGAGCTGGTACACTCCTTCAAATACCAACTCCTTAGCCGCTGCACCTTTTCAAAGGCGCAGTTGTATGCCGGGATGTATTCAGGGTTGTCATCATACCAAATCAAGCCTGGCGCTGCTGCTTGCTGGAGGTTATTCGCTGGGAAGTATCCATGGTTCAAGTCATGCCAGGGTGCCACTTCCATATACCTCAATTTTTCCAGTGCAGGGGGGGGGGGGGGGGGGGTGATGTGCAAATCTTCCGTATTAATAACCCTCGTTGTAGCATCGACGATCTCCGTCAGCCATGCTTTCTTCTCCGCCCCTTTGACATATACGTAACACGCATTTCCCACCATTTTTCTCACCATCTTCGATACATTCACGTGAGATTTGTTGCCCGCATTCCATGATATTCCGTGGTAATTGTGTGTCAACCATACATTGTTAGCTCTACATTCTAGTGGTAAGCTTGCCAAATCATAGGGCGGCCTGAAAATGATGTAATCCAGACCCTGCCCGTTTACGTTGATGACTGCGACTTCGTTGGGTACAAACTTCATGTTATGACCAATAAAACATTGCACGTCTAGGATCATCGCCATGCTGAGGAGTGGGAATGTTGCGCTCGATTTTACTGACAGATGGTATGTAGAAGACTGACTATTCCATCTCCAGCACACCCGCTTTTATCCCCACGCGAATGAATTTTGTAGAAGTAGAGGGGATCGCATAGTTTATTTACGGCACATAACTGCATGGAAATTCAAACTTGTTGAATTCCCCACCAAGGTATTTCATTTGCAGACGATTTTCCCCGGCCATGTTACACATTTCAGTCAGCTGATTAGAATCTTCTTGTAGAACCCTTACGATTCTCGGTGGTAAGAAGACGTTGTATTCTCCATCGATCGTCGCCAGAGCACGTACCCCGAATTTTGTTTTCACCAGTCGTAACCCTGTGACGTCATACATACCCCCAACTTCGAGTTCCGACATCTTCTTGGTTGGCAGATTCTCCATGCGGCTGACGTGGTTAACTTTTGTTAGATCCATTGCGTTTCATTCAGAGTTTATTTTCTTCACAAGTAAGAGCAGTTCACGACGCGAAGAGGCGATGAGAACAGTGTGACTATCGGAATGGGCTCACGTTTCATATACCACCAACGCCCCACTACAATTTTCCATCGGACAAGTCTCGACACGCATTTTGTGAGAAGAATTTGACGATCTATTCAAAGCATCCAACCCTTATTTTCTGAACCGTTCACCCCCAACCACATGATGAATAAAAAAGTTGCCATCATGCGGCGAGCATTGGAAACATCACGCAGAGTCGATCGATGGAATATCGATTGATCGATAATGTGATGGAGGGGGCGCCACATACGACAAACCTGCGGTAAAACCCAGTAACACCAACTGTCGGTGAGATTGGGGATAACAATTTCGTCGGTAAAATGTTTACCATCTAACAATAAAAAAAAATAAAAAATTTGAAATGTTTGCTCATCCAACGATGAAAAAATCAAAATGGGAGCTCATCCGGCTAAGCAAAAAATCCCATTATCAAACTGTCTGACGATAAGCAAATCAAATCGGCTACTCATCCGACTAAGCAAATGATCAAAATAGCTGCTCATCTGACAAAGCAAAAATCAAAATGGCTGCTCATCTGACTAAGCAAATAATTCATTGTCAAACTGTCTCTCGGTAAAATCGGGCAAAAATACTGGTGGCGCCATCTATGTTCACGCTTCAGCCGGTAACAATATCCTGGGTGAGGCTTACCATCACTGTGGTTACATACCGACTGTCGGTAAGGAATCGAGATACGCTGCCGGTACGCCGCCATTTTCTTTTATTTAGAACTCTCGTATCTATACTACTTTTATTTTATGTTGTTAATAAGACCGTTTATTATCAATGTACTCGGCGCAAGACTCTACGAAGACTTTTGATGAAATGTTTGTATATTTTTGTATTTCAAAGAAGCTATATCAAGCTGGATCCGTCACATTCGAAAATCGATAACTATGTGAAGTTGGCAAGCCACTAAACGGAAAGGCATTTTCTTAATATTTTAATCGTTTGTACTCGGTGTGTACCTGATTATACCAACTTAAATTTCGTTTGTGCCTTAAGTACAAATGAGTACAAGCGAGAAACAAATTATATCGCTTGTACCTGTTTATAACACTGGGAAATTGTTTTTACCTGTTTAAACCAATACTTATATCGTTTGTACCTGATTTTACCACTGAAAAATCATTTGTAAACATTCATACGGATACTACTATCGTTTGTTCTAGTTCTGTGTT